>NC_069691.1:43331763-44562597 GCF_023699985.2 Odocoileus virginianus
ATTATTGAGAGCTTGTTATTTAACTGCTACTTGTATTTTTCCTGTTATGATTTCCAATTTTTATTACAAAATTTTCTTACTAATATGTTTGTTTTTCCCTGAATGCTTTGTAAAATTCATAATATAGAACACCAGCCATAACCCATCATGTAGCCTGCCATTAGTTTTTCAGTTTTTGTGCCTTGTAAGAATATTTACTTATACATTAGTACTTTATTTTACAAAGAAAATACACACATCTTTTTATGAAGTTAACATAATAAATTGTCTGAAGATTACCTAGCATTTCTCCTGTAATAAAACTTTCAGGGGGTGAGGGGAGAATAGGGCGCTGAGTACTATTGCATATTCATAAGTTTAGGGTTTTTTAAAGAAAATAATAATAATAATTATTTTTTCAGCATACATGCAGGTATCAGCCTTGTTTCTTTAACTTTGCTGGGTGCACTGTAAGTCACTTTGGTTTTACAAATTTTATCTTCACAACAAAGGAGACTTCCCAAACTTCTACTCAACGTCTCAGCGTCTAGATTTGTCACTTAAAAATTGGCAGATTTTGTAAAGGAAAACAGGTGAATATCAGGTTTGACTTAATGCACACTTGAGGTGCTTTCATATATATGCTTTTAAAAATATTCTATCCAACTTTTCCAGTTCTTAGTGGCAGCATGTGAGTATTAGAAGTCATAATCTTTTCCCCCTTAAAGATTTTAATTGAGATTAGTTCAATTAATTAAATATTAACCTGTTGTCTTTCTATGTAAGGCACTCCACAGTAGAAATCCAGGACTCATTTTGTTTGTTCAGATTGCTGATTTGAAATCTGCCACATTTATCTCTCTACAGATCTGGATGGCAGTGTGATAAAAGGCCAAATAGTGAATGAATGGCAATAGTCTTGTTTTGTATTTATTCTGGTCTTTGAGCTCAAACTTATAGCAATGCACCGCTATTTTCTGTGCCTTCATGATGCAAGGTCTACTCTTGCCAAGCCCTAAAGTTGTTAAGAATAATTTATGTTATCAGAAAATAGAAAAATTTAAATGACTGTGCTTTTCCATTAAATAATACATATTTGACTAAGGCTGTTTTTTTCCACTGTGGTTTTTCCAGCACCTATTACAGAACTGATATAGAGAGTCTATCAATAAACAGGTGTTGGGTGAATAAATGAATAATAATTGAATGTGATGAACTATTGCTACGGTATGCTAATTTACTCTGCCCATAAAATATACATTAATTAGTTTTTGCACTGATGGTTACTCCTACAGTAGAAAAATATGGTGTCACTTTCATCGCTTTCCACTTGGGAACACTATCAAAACAGGAATGCCATTCAAACAGTGTGGTGTATTTGAGCAGGGGTTTTATGTGAAACTTTGCTCCACGTTAAAATGCTGATCAGTTTTTGTTATAGCATAATTTCTCTACTCAACTCCACAGGGAATAACTCCCTCCTATTTGGAATTCTACTTAATCAAATGTCAAGCAATGAATGGGTCACTGGACAGGAATGAAGGGAGCTGGTTTGATTCTCAGCTCTGTTATTTACAGGCTGTGAGTCACAGAAGAACATGACTTACCTCTCTGTTCTGTTATTTCCACTCTGGGCATCATACAAGAATGGAATTGTGATAATTCACTAAGATTAGAATGTAATCATTCTTTCCCTAGAGTGTGTCACACCACAGGTACTCATCAAACATTCATTCTCTTTCTTAGTGCAAGAAAATGAATTTTTTTAGACTTTATTTTTTAATGTGACGAGCAAATTAATCTATGTTAGGCTGGGTATGGAGTGAAGCTCTATGAAAGAAAACAGGGGTGGATTACCTTTAACATAGAAAAGCATGTATTTAATTCTTTAAATATCCAAAGATGTACTTTCTCCACTTAGAAGATATCTTTATGACAGCCCAGCCTGTTTCACAGTCTCTTGCATTATAGACTATACTCTTATTTGTTCCAGAAATTCTATCAAGTTTCCAACATCAATAGACATGTTCTTTTACCCTGTAGGAAAAGTGAACTGCCCCCTTTCCCAAAGGAAAAAAAAAGATCTCCATGAAAAACAAACCATTTGCAGATAGGGGATTCTTAGGTCTTGGGGCTTCCGAGTAGCCCAGTGGTAAAGAATCCACCTGCCAGTACCAGAGACTCAGGGGACACAGGTTCAACCCCTGGGTCTGGAAGATCCCCTGAAGGAAGAACCTGCTCCAGTGGCAACCCGCTCCAGTGCTCGTGCCTGGAAAACTCCATGGACAGAGGAGCCTCCTGGGCTACAGTCTGTGGGGTCGCAAAGCATCGGACACGACCGAGAGACTGATCACATTAGGTCAAGATATGAGCAGTTATTTTCTGCAGACAGCTCCAGAACTTGAGGAGGTTAGCCACATCCCCAGCCCTGAGCAGGGCGGCGACACTGCCAATGATTTTACCTCCCCTTGGCAACATGCACAGTTGTCACTTCCATCCCCTCTCCCACATCCCACCGTCCACCTCACTCTTCCAAAGGCAATCATGCTTACATCAGAAAAGGATGAAATATGACAGAATCTGCTCTACTTTATCAATGTCCTAATTAAATTCTGCTACCTCCTGCAGAGCTTCCTCTTTTTGCATACATCCTTTCTCGCTATTCCCCATAAATCCTTAATATTTAATATTCAATCCTTAATGAACATTCATATACGTGTGACCTTGAAAAAGGATGTTGCTAGAATGATAGTGAGCTGGCCAGTGTTTCAGGATGGACTCCAAAACTCCAAATGAATGCTTATTTAGGGCATGTTCTTCAAATGTCAGGGTCCTTAGGTACAAACACCCAAACAAGGCCCTACAAGAGAGTATTGGACCTACTTCTTCCCTGTTCAGTCATAAGTCATTCACTATTTGAGGTAGGGAGATATTTTAGATTACAAGGAACTGGTTTTTAACATTTCATACAAGGACTCATATGAAACTCTAAAGATATTTATAACTGACAATTTAATAAGGAAATTAGACATATTCAAAATTTTACAATCTAGAGCTAAATAAACATTTCTCCAAAGAAGACATACAGATGGTCAACAAACACATGAAAAGATGCTCAACATCACTAATTATTAGAGAACTGCAAATCAAAACTACAATGAGGTACCACCTCACACCAGCAGAATGTGTATTGTATGTTAAGTCCAGCAGGCTTCTCTGTCCATGGGATTCTCTAGGCAAGAATACTGAAGTGGATTGCTATGCCCTTCTCCAGGGGATCTTCCCCACCCAGGGATCAAACCCATGTCTCTTATGTCTCCTGGATTGGCAGGTGGGTTCTTTACCACTAGCACCACCTGGGAAGCCCTCCAGTCAGAATGGCCATCATTAAAAAATTTACAAATAACAAATACTGGAAAGGGTGTGGGGAAAAGAGAACCCTCCTACACTGTTAGTGAGAATGTGAACTGGTAGAGCCAATATGGAGAACAGAATGAAGATTCCTTAAAAAAAAAAGAAAGAAAGATATAGAGTTGCCATATGTTTACAACAATGCCATGGCTGGGCATGTACCCAGACAAGACTATAATTCTAAAAGATGCATGCACTCCTATGCTCATAATAGCACTATTTACAATATCCAAGACATGGAAGCAACCTAAATGTCCTTCAGCAGATGAATGGATAATGAAGATGTGGTATCTAGGTAGAATGGAATACTACTCAGCCATAAAAAAGAAAGGAATAATGCTATTTGCAGCACTATGAATGGACCTAGTGATTATCATACTAAGTGAAGTAGTTCATAAAGAGAAAGACAAATACCATGTCATATTCCTTAATATGGAATCTAAAATATGACACAAATGAACATACCTATGAAACAGAAATAGGCTCTCAGACATAGAGCACAAAGTTGTGGTTGCCAAAGGGGTAGGTGTGGAGGAGGGATGGATTGTGAGTTTGGGGTTAGCAAATGCAAACTATTATACATAGGGTGGATAAACAGCAAGGTCCTACTGTATGGCACAAGGAACTACATTCAGTATCCTGTGATAACGCATCATGGCAAAGAACATGAAAAAGAATGTGTATTATATATAGATAGATAGATATAACTTAATAGCTTTGTTGTACAGCAGAAACATTAACACAACATTGTCAATCAACTATATTTCAATAAAACAATTTACATTTAAAACAATTTACAATTTAAAACAAAAAACATTCTACATCAAGAATTATAGTTTCTCATCTCATAAAAGGGGTATGAAAAAAAGGGGGGTATTACTGTTAGGGCAAGGGCTGTGACAAACTCTGAGTTGCCACTTCATAACTTTCCTTTCTTGTTTTTGTTGTTGTTGTTGTTGTTGTTGTTGTTGTTTTTGCCCCACTGCACAGCTTGCTGGATCTTAGTTCCCCGACCAGGGATTGAACCCAGGTCCCAGAAATGAAAGTGCCGAGTCCTAACCACTGAACTGCCAGAGAATTCCCATAACTTTCTTTTTGGAAATTAGCTTACAAGAACCAGAGAGAGATCCCAGGAGGCAGCATGGTCTAGAGGACTGAACATCAGCTCAGAAGTGAAATAAACAAGGATTCAATTTCTAGAATAGTAACTTATGATCTGAGTGACTTTTTGTTTTTGTTTTTGTTTTTTACAATGGATGGAGAAGACTGAGGTCAGAGCAAGCATTTTGAAGACTCACATCTGAGTAAAGTTAAGTCCAGGACTCTGGAGTAAGAAGCCCCAGGTGGAGATTTAGAGCAAATAATTCTTTTCCAAGCATATGAAAGAATGTTAGGCTTACATTAAATACTAGTTGATCAGAGTATTCTGATGTTATTTCTTTAAATATGTCTCTATCAATACAAACCACTATATTTTATACTGAATGAATGTCGATAATTTTCTGATTCAGCCAGGCAGTCTGCTTGTTAAAAAAAGTTATCTTAAAATTATCTAACAGAAAATCAGGCAACTGTATTTCTTACATATAAAATATTATTTTAGTTATGACCAAAGAAAAAAATGGGCTTCTGTATTTTTGAAGAATAAATGCTAAATTTAGCACAACCAAGGCCAGGCCCAAACTCTCTCAATTATTCGTTGGATGGCCTTAAGCCATGTAACTGAAACATGCTTCAACTTCCTCAAGTATAAATAGTGATGATACCATTTCCCTCACATAATATTTATTTGGCAATTAGCTGACATTATGTAAAAGGGTAATGGATGAATTGGAGCAGGAAAATTATGCTAGAGATTTCTACATATGAAAGTCAAATTGAATGTCAACTTGCAGCCCACTTCCAATGTCTTAGTAAAGCAGTACTTTCACCACCTCTTGTCAAGTGGATATCTGGGCAGGAGGGACACCATTTGCATTTGGTGCCCAGGAGAACCTGGAAGGGAGGACACTGAGATCCTAAGATTCAAAGTTAAGAAAACCATACTGGAGGATATCAGGATGATGTGAACCAGTATTCAGGGGCAGGTAAGGGTCACGGGGGCCCTGAGCTAAAATGACATCAGCATCAATAGAGAGAGAGTGCAGACGGGCTCCAGCACTCAGAGAGGGGGCGGGGGTACAGAAAGGAGAGAGGAAAAGGGAGGCCAGCCAATCCAGCTCCCCGGGCACGGACTTGCACTCGGAGGAAGTGACTGTGTGAGTGACTGTAGCTTTAACTCCGGAGACCCAGCCATCTTGGCAGTGATTTTCTCTGCTGATGATCAGACTGCCCTCTCCCCAAGAGCCCCTGTGTCAGGACAGAAATGTGGACTAGCCCTGTGGAGGGGAAGGCCAGGGAGCTCAGTTCCTAATACAATCAGACCTCCACAGCCACTAGTTCTACATCCAGACTCAACCAACCTACCGAGCATCTGTGGGTTCTGGTATCGTGGTGAGCTCTGGAACCAATACCCTGCAGATATTGGGGGATGACTGCATATGACTTTGAGTATGACCTTAACCCTTAGGAACGATGTTTCCTCTTGGTAACACTCCTCTGCCACAGAGACGATTATGCAGATAACACCTTTTCAATATAGAGAAAAATCCCAGTCAGAAGATGATACCTGCTAACACAGGAGGCGTAAGAGATGCGGGTTTGATCCCTGGGTTGGGAAGATCCCCTGGAGGAGGAAATGACAACCTACTCCATTATTCTTGCCTGGAAAAGGAGACTGGGGGGGTGGGGTGGGCATAATGTTGCAAAGAGTCAGACACGGCTGAAGTGACTTTGCATGCATACATGCATAGCCCTCAAGAGAACCCTGGTCTTCCCAAGTGGCACTAGTGGTAAAGAATCTGCCTGCCACTGCAGGAGATGCAAGAGACACAGGTTTGATCCCTGGGTCAGGAAGATGCCCTGGAATAGGAAGTGGCAACCTGCTCCAGTATTCTTGCCTGGAAAATTTCATGGACAGAGGAGCCTGGCAGGCTGGAATCCATGAGGTTGCAAAGAGGCAGACATTACTGGGCACACATACACATAGCCTTCAAGAGAACCATGGTAGTTTACTCACAACAACCATTTGCAGCAGGAATATCTACTCAGCACAGAGCTTATCTATGTTTTTCTTCTTTCATCTTTAATTATGAGATTATGAGATTGGCACTAGTATTTCCATTTTACATATGAGAACACATAGCAAAGTTAAAAAAATGGTAAGTGGTGATTCCCAGATTGGAAACTGGGCTGTCCCATTTCAAGCTTCATGCTTAACTCTCACACTGTTACTTCAAAAATCATTTCTATACATAGATTTTTACTTTTTCACAGGTCAACATGTGGTCTGCAGCTCTTCCTATGGAAGATTTCTGCCATAGAAAATTTGTTGTGATGGGCAAGTATAGCAGAACTCCCATCCCTAAAGGGTTGAGCTTCAAATTATATTCAAGGTTCTCCAAGTCTATTAGGTTTAAAAATAGCCTGGGCTTCTTCTCCCATCCATGCATAGGATAGCATACATTAACTGAAGACTCTAACACATTTGCAAATGCTGTCACCCAGAAGGTAAATCATTGGAGCAGCCGACACTGGCAGCTATGCAAATGAAAAATAACTTTGCTCTTAAATAACTAACTGACCTGGAATGACTGGTATCAAATTAGCATTGATATGTCCATGGGCTTTTCTAGAAAGATCCCAACACTCCAGAATTGTAAAACTAAACTTGAAGTCTTCAGTTGTAATATAAAGAGTGTGGTGATTACAATCAATGCAGATTTATTTGGCTGCCTCATACTTAATTTTTAAATTTTTCTTCATGCTAAAGAGCAAAATACGATGTATCTTGTAACATCATTTGAATTCAACTTGGTTGAACCCTGTCCTTTCAAGCCTAGCCGCCCTCTCTTTAAAAGATGCACATGCATATAAACTATCTAAGTCTTTGTAACAATTCCTGGGAGCTACTTCATTTTGAGAAAATATGAATTTTGCAACAAGTGAGAGATTCCATCTCAATGGATTATGCTGTGAAAATCCAAAGAGATAAATCATTGCATTTTAAGTACTAGATTATGAATTTTACTTTACTTGAACTTTACTTAAACTCCTAGAGGGTGAGGCCTTTTGAATTCTTTAGTTAAGAAGATTGCTAGAGGAACATAGACATAGATGTAGAGCATAGACTTATGGGCACAGTGGGGGAAGGAGAGGGTGGGATGAATTGAGAGTAGCATTGACACGCACATGCTATCGTGTGTGAAACAGATAGCTAGCAGGAAGTTCCTGTATAGCAGACAGCTCAGGTCAGAGCTGATGACCTGGAGGGGTGGGATGGGAGGGAGGCTCATGAAGGAGGGAGCTTATGCATACACACAGCTGATTCATGTTGTACAGCGGAAACCAGCTCAACATCATAAAGCAGTTCTCTTCCAACTAAAAAGAAATTAAACACTAGAAGACTGTTAGAGCAATTTGCAGATACTGAAAAAGAATGGTGTTTGCTATTTAAGATATATTAGCATAACTAATGCAACATGCTTTAAAGTGTTATCTGCAGAAAGGAAACATCAGAATAGAAAGCAAGGATGAGTACCATATACTGTAATCATCTGTATCCACCCGTATTCAGGGAGGGAACATTTGAAGGAGGTAGGAAGGCTGCCCTAGTGACCTCAATGACCTGTACCAGGGCACCCTCCATTTCTCTGAGAACTGTTCAGGACAGGAATATTTGAATGCAATAACTTTTAACACAGCAGTCATTCTGACCCCACAGGATTCACAGCAGTAAACTACAGAGTAGTGTCTTGGCAAGTCAGAAAAAAACCAAAGAAGGTCCTTTGAGATGAAAACTTCTTTGAGGATAAACTCCTATGAGTACAGTGGAAACAAAAACAAGTCTAAAAAGACTGGTGAATAGACCAAGAGAGCAAGGCATTAAAGATTCCAGAAATACCTTCACTGTAACGGTTTCTGGAAATTGAGTATTCTTATTCTGAAAGTGTTAGTCACCCAGTCGTGTCTGACTCTGTGACCCCATGGACTGTAGCCCACCAGGCTTCTCTGTACATGTAATTCTCCAGGCAAGAATACTAGAGTGAGTTGCCATTCCCTTCTCCTGGGGAGCTTCCCAACTCAGGGATTGAACCCTGGATTGAATCAGGGATTGCAGAACTCCTGCAATTCAGGAGTGAATTGCAAGTGGATTCTTTATGGTGTGAGCCACGAGGGAAACCCAAATATCAGACAAGTATTTTAAATAATGCTATTTATTCTTATTTTACTTGAATATAAATCATTATATGTTAAAAGAGAAAAGTATTTTAATTAATGCTATTTATCACTGATAGAAACATCTGTAACTCTGTGGTGCTGTGAATGATTGAGGTGTCCTTGTAAATGATTATCATTAAACATGTTTTCTAGTATAAACTAGAGAGGCAGAAAGTTTTCATGAGAAATGTAGTCATCACTTTTTGACACGAGTCAACAGTCTTTCAACCTGGGACAGAATTTTTGAGGATGTGTCCCTGACTAGTAAATGTGAATATGAAACTCCCAGAGAAGAGCATGATGGGACACTTTATGGGCATTTCTACCTTCTCTTTCTTTTCCTAGGCAGGCAAAACATTTAGAGGTGTACCTAGGGACAGAAAGAAAAATTAAAATGAGGTAGAGATTGGGATCACTTTCCTTGTGTGATTTTATATAACCCTTTCTGACAGTTAGCTGCCCTGGTGGCTCAGAGGTTAAAGCGTCTGCCTGCAATGTGGGAGACCTGGGTTTGATCCCTGGGTCGGGAAAATCCCCTGGAGGAGGAAATGGCAACCCACTCCAGTACTCTTGCCTGGAAGATTCCATAGACGGAGGAGCGTGGTAGGTTACAGTCCATGGGGTTGCAAAGAGACGGACACAACTGAGCGACTTCACTTCACTTTCACTTTCTGACAGTTGGTCCCTCGTCAAACGATAAGAGTGAGGTAGTGGGATGTGCTGGGAGGCTCCTGCCATAGTTCAAGCAAGAGATAACACAGCTTTGAACTATGATTTTAGTAGCGGCTATAGGAGACATGGTCTGGTTTGGGATATTGTGTTTTAAGAACTAAGAGGATTTACTGATAGAATAAATAGGAGAATGAGCAGCAGAGAGAGGTGGTGAGAAGCTTGTGGGAAGATTTTCAAGAGAAAGTCAATGGCCCTGTTTTGACCAGGTTGGGTATTGTTGATCTCAGTGGATGATTGTCATCCTATTCAGCTGCCCAGTCTTCTTTTGGTTACACTGGGTCTTCGCTGCCGTGTGCAGGCCATCTCTAGTTGTGGTGAATGGGAGCTGCTCTTCACTGCAGTGCATGGGCTTCTCATTGCAGTGGCTTCTCTTCTGCAAAGCACAGGCTCTAGGCACATGGGCTTCAGTAGCTGTGGTTTGTGGGCCCTAGAGCTTGCAGGCTCAGTAGTTGTGGCACATGGGCTTAGTTTCTCCTTGGCATGTGGAATCGTCCCAGACCAGGGATTGAACCTATGTCCCCTGTCTTGGCAGGTGGATTCTTATCCACAGGGAAGTCCCAAGACAGCCAATGTAGACTCTTTTCTCATGTTTCTGTGTTCTTATCTTCTTAGAGTCTCATCTCCAGAAGCTGAAACCAGAAAGCTCCCTTTCCCAGGCTCCTATGTAGCTAAGGTCAGGCATGTGTTGACTAAGTTGCTTCAGTGGACGATGGACTGTGGCCCATCAGGCTCTTCAGTCCATGGGATCCTCTAGGCAAGAATACTTGAATGGATTGCCATGCTCTCCTCCAGGAAATCTTCCCAGGTCAGGCATTTGACCTTCAATCTGGCCACCACATGCACTCATCAAGATTTTGATGAGGAATTCAGCTACTTGAGGAAGCAAAGGACAAGTGGAATCCATTTGTCTGTATCTCTCTTTGTGAAGGAGCAATATCAGCTGTTCTGGAGTCCAGTGTCCAGACTCAGCAGAATGAGCTTACATGCCTGCATTCAATTGTAGTGCAGTCTTTGGAGCAGCACCAGGGCAGTGCAGTTTCGGTATTATTGCAGGATAAAGTGTCCCAAACCTGACTTTCCACTGTTCCCAGAAAGTCTGTGAGCTACCTGATATCCTCTGCTTAATCAGGTAGTGTAGGCGCTGTTGTTTGCAGCAAGAACACACACATACACACACATCTGGGAACAGCCACCCAGGGATGTCAAGCAGGAGTGTGAAACTCAGAGGAGACAGCAAGTCTGGAGAAATAAACTTGAACGCCACCAGGATACAGACAATATTTAGAGTCTTCAAGTTAGAACAATTCACCAAGTGAGAGACCATATTTAGAGAAAATGAGAGGTATGTAAAGGGCAGACCGCTCAGAGAACTTACAGAAGAGGAGCAGCCAGGAAAGGATTCTTTGAAGAAGGAGCCACTGAGACAGAAAACAAAACAAACTGAATATTGAGACATCCAAGGAGTATTTTAAGAAGGACTGTCATGATTCTGAGCCTATGAGGTCAGAAGGAAGAACTGATGAATTAAGAGAGAGTGATGGTCCCTAAAAAAATGTATGTTCTACACAATAGCCTTGTGTTTGAATGGCTAAGAATGAAGGGTCTAGGGATGAAACTGTTGAGGCTTAGTGTCACGTCTTAGGGACAATGACTGATAGCACGTAAATGAACTAAAAGAGCCAGAACTGTGGAGCTCATACCTGTGGTTCTAATGAGGTATTGTGGATCTGAACTTCATGGCATCAATGGACATATATGTTCTGTCCTGTCCTTCAACGGTGTTCAGTAGCAATGCTGGTAGGTGTGATGAAAACCATGGTGTGGGTATCTAGCCAGACTGCCCAGTTCTCTACCTTCTTGTTAGTACAAGCAAGGACCAACCCCTTTAAAGTGAGGTTGCCCCAGATTCCCAGATGATTCTTGATGTAAATAAGGAGATGGAAGTTCTTACAGTCTTAAGAAGGAGATGCTGAATATTCTGACAATTAGGGCTGAAAGGAATTGGCAAATAATGTAAAATAGTAATATCATTATTTAACAATAGCAAAAACAGCAATTAGTTTAAAAACAATTGTAGATTATAAGAGGTGTCATCATATCTATATCCCAAGTTGGTGAATTAGATGAAACTAGTTTTATTCAGTTTGAAACTTCTTAAAAAAATTTTGAAAAGTATATGGTTACTAAGATCAAAATGGAAATGCACTAGTATTTATCTGCCTCTGTCGTGTCTTAAATTCAACATTTAAAAAATGCACTAGTATTTATCTGCCTCTGTCGTGTCTTAAATTCAACATTTAAAAAACTAAGATCATGGCATGCAGTCCCATCACTTCATGGCAAAGAGATGGGGAAACAAAGGAAACAGTAAGAGACTATTTTCTTGAGCTCTAGAATCACTGCAGATGGTGACTGAAGCCATTAATTTAAAAGACACTTACTCTGTGACAAACCTACACAGCATTTTAAAAAGCAGAGACATTACTTTACCAACAAAGGTCCGTCTAGTCAAAGCCATGGTTTTTCTAGTAGTCATGCATGGATGTGAGAGCTAGACCATAAAGAAAGCTGATCACTGAAGGAATTGATGCTTTTGAACTGTGGTATTGGAGAAGACTCTTGAGAGTCTCTTGGACTGCAAGGAGATCAAACCAGTCAATCCTAAAGGAAATCAATGCTGAATATCCATTGGAAGGACTGATGCTGAAGCTGAAGCTCCAATACTTTGGCCATCTGATGTGAAGAACCGATTCATTGGAAAAGATCCTAATGTTGGGAAAGATTGAAGGCAGGAGAAGAGAATAACAGAGGATATGATGGTTGGATGGCATCATGGACTCAATGGACATGAGTTTGAACAAGCTCCAGGAATTGGTGATGGACAGGGAAGCCTGGTGTGCTGCAGTCCATGGGGTCTCAGAGTCAGACAATATGACTGAGCAACTGAACTGAACTGTCATGTCTTAAATACAGTCAGTTTTTCCATGCTAGTGATGATGTAAAAGCAGAATTTATGGAATGATTGATGCTACTGCCAGGAATATGCACGTGTTAACTAAGAGCCCCTGTATGTTTTAGTGTATATATGCTGATGTTTCTTGTAAATTCTGTTTCTATTTCATGCAGGAGCACAGGTTATCAAATGTCCCAGGAGCTATGTTAGAGATGATACAGTCAGTTTTTGCTCAAAGAAAATGTGCTTGTTTTATTACTATAATCTAAGTATGCAAATACTACCAAGGAATTCATATACATTTATGCACCAACGTAGTATCTGGCTTAAAGAGACCTAATTTCTTGCCATTATAAGAAGTTGAGGTTCCTCATTGCTTTAATCTTAGGTGAAATTTGAATGTATCTTCAAGATAGGGTAATGATCAAGCTATTGTGCTCCCCAGATGAAAAAAATATTTCAGTATACCCCATCTTGTTTGGAAAGGCAACTTTCTGCTACCTCTAAGAGTGGAAAATTACTTAAAATTCTCTGTTACAAGCTGTATATAGAATCTCTCTACTTATTATTAGTAGTTTGAACCATATGAAATTGCTATACTATTGGGTCAAGAAAAGGTTGAATATCAGCAATTCATATGGTTTAATGAAATGCTCTTTCTACATATGGTATTGATTGCACACTTCATTCATCTCTAACATAGCTACTGGGACATTTGATAACCTGTGCTCCTGCATGAAATAGAAACAGAATTTACAAGAAACATCAGCATATATACACTAAAACATATAGGTGCTCTTAGTTAACATACGCATATTCCTAGCAGTAGCATCAATCATTCCATAAATTCTGCTTTTATATCATCATTAGCATGGAAGCCCAAATATTTAATTCAATAACTATCTTATTAGATATATTCAAATCCTGATTCCAAAAGAAATTCAATTTGTGTCTATAATAATGAATTTCCTTGAAGGAAAGGTGGTGAGACCAACTCACTGGAGCCAACCTACAAATCAGAAGAGTGACAGGATATCTTATATTCACTTCTACTATAATATTATAGAGCAAGTTTGTTACTTTTTAATAGGTGTGTAATTGAATATTAACAGTAGGTGTCATGTACCTCCAGATAAGGTGTTAAAGTACCCATGAAGGACTTGCAAAGGGATAAAATAGCATTTATCTGTCCTTAGCCTAACAAGTGACTTGGAAGTAAGTAGTAAGGGTGAGATTTTAAGAGGAGAGTAATTTCTCTATAAAATTTGTTTGCATGATATGTATTACTTTTTTGTCTGTGAAGGCTTTGCATGTTTTTCTCTCTCTCTGAAATTATTTGTATTACTCCAAGCCATGTTGCTCACAGCCTAACTTAGTACTATAACTAGATTACTTGTTTTAAAAGAGCTTTGTGATAGCACTTATCTCAATTTATTTTCATTAATTGTATTTATTTCCTCTAGTAGGACAAGCTCCATGATGTCAGAAACTTTCTTATCCACTGAGCATCAATCCACCGTAGATTCTTCTGCACCGAGCACCATATACAAGGCATCAATAGGCAGCAGGTAGAAGCCAATGGCTCAAAATGAGAAAATCTATCAAGTCAAATATGTTGAGTCAATCCACATAATCATCTTGATCAATAAAATTGGCAGTTCGCATGTGAGAAATACAAAAAGACTATAAAGAAATGAAAGGAGTCAAACTCATTAGCAGGTGACACAAATTTAATTATCACTCATCAAGTAGAAAAAAAAAAAGACTTTTGTTTTTCAGATAAGTGTTGGCTAGAGTGTAGAGAAATTTTTTCCTTGTCTTTTAAAAATCTGTCCTTGATCTTAATTTCTCTACACTGGTCAAATATAATGGTCAAACATAATCTCTTTAATAAAAATGAAGTTATTTTTGAAATGATGACCAAATAATACTGGTACTGAACTTTTGTAAAGTTCAAAATATCCGGATCTGTCAAGTTTTCATTTAAATGTTTACAGGTATGGACACTCCATTTCCACGAAGTAGTAGATAGGGTCATACAATTTTAGAATGTGCACGTGTACTTTCTCTTCTCTCTGCTGCTTCATCCCCGCTCTGAACCTCATCATTTTCCCAAACTTTATAATTTTATTTGACACTTTAATTTTTTATCTCTTTAGAGTTCTTGGATAATCGTACGGCTAAAACCTGGATAGACAGTAGCATGGAAGCATATACACTACCATATGTAAAATAGATTGCCAAAGGAAATTTGTTGTAAGACTAGGGAATTCAAACAGAGGCTCTGTAACAACCTAGAGGAGTGAGGAAGCGTGGGATGTGGGAGGGAGCCTCAAGAGGGAAAGAATATATGTATACCTATGGCTGATTCATGCTATTGTATGTCAGAAATGAAACCAATATTGTAAAGCAATTATCCTTTAATTTAAAATAAATAAATTTTTTAGAAAGAGTTTGTCTTTATGGATGATTGAGTTTTCCAAACGTTAAAAAAAGGAGGAAGATAATTTAATACCTTTTCTTTTTTCTTTTTCTGATTGTGAAATAGTAAGTTTATGAACATGCTCCTGTTTGTGAGAGGCACAGGTGGAGATATGGAGTGTGAATCAGATCAGGAAGATCAGTTCTAGCTCTTTGTTCCACCTTTTCTTTTACCAAATTTATCACCTTTCTCAGTGCAGGTAGCATGTGACCCAAGAGGACAGAGAACATCCCCTTCTTCTAGAAGGCTTTCAGCTGCTGCATCCACATTGCTGTGACTTATTGGTTCACAGCCAAAAAACGCCCACCTTTATGTTCGGACATTTTTTTTCCCTGAGTTACCAGAACCAGGAAAGCCCCTTATGGGAAGAATAATTTCTGCTGGCAGGGCTCAAATTTCAGCATACTCCAGACTTTCACTAAACTCATGTATCTGTTCAACTTCTGCCCCAGTTAAGAACAGCCTTTAACCCTGAAGCCTTTGGTCAGCAGGCTCAGGTATCACGTCCAAAAGAGAAAATTCGAGTTCCCTTATCAGGTAACTTTAACTTCTTCCTTGTGTAACAACACAGCAGGAATGTCAATACTGAGGAAAACTACAAGTGATGCGCAGTACAGGTCACAGAGTGGACCCTCCATAAACGTGGTTTTAAAAACCAATGACTGGAGCTCGGGAGTCTTGACTGAGGCGCGATCTCGTCTCCCGGGTTCTAGCCGCGATGGATAATGCCTGCGAATCGCCCACGGAGAAAGGCGGAGAGACCGGGGAATCAGACGAGCCGACGGCGGCTCCTGGGGGCTCCAGGGTTACAGATACGGACGGAATCCCGGAGGAAACGGACGGTGACGGCGACGGGGAATTGAAAGAGGCCGCCGCTGAAGAAGGCGAGCTCAAGAGTCAGGATATCGCGGATTTAACAGCAGTTGAAAGGGAAGACTCATTACTTACTCCTGCAGCCAAAAAACTCAAAATAGATACCAAAGAGAAGAAAGAGAAGAAGCAGAAAGTGGATGAAGATGAGATTCAAAAGATGCAAATCCTGGTTTCTTCTTTTTCTGAGGAGCAGCTGAACTGTTATGAAATGTATCGCCGGTCAGCTTTCCAGGCAGCCATTAAAAGGCTGATCCAGTCCATCACAGGCACCTCTGTGTCTCAGAATGTTGTTATTGCTATGTCTGGTATTTCCAAAGTTTTCGTCGGGGAGGTGGTAGAAGAAGCACTGGATGTGTGTGAGAAGTGGGGAGAAATGCCACCGCTACAACCCAAACACATGAGGGAGGCTGTTCGGAGGTTAAAGTCGAAGGGGCAAATTCCCAACTCAAAGCACAAAAAAATCATCTTCTTCTAGACCAAAGTCTAGCAGGGCCCAGTACTGAAGGAAGAAGTCCAGGCTTCCTGTTGCACGAGATTCTCCGCACTGGTGCTTTGGTATCTTAGTCCTCCAAGGATTCCATGATTTTAATGTCTTTCTCAAAACTGATAATTCATTACACCTAGAAGAAGGCATGTACCCTGTTTCATACTTGCCTTGACTAAATATCGGGACCTCTGAGGCATTTAACTGTTACTGGCTAGTTGTAAGAAAGGTTGGTGCACCCTAAGCATCTTCTGGACACGGATGCTGCTTTCAAAAAGAAAACCTGTTCAAGACGGCTTGACGGTTTCACATTGAAGCCTGAAGTTTATGACTTAGGTTGTTTCTTTACATCTGGTTTTAAGTAAATGAAACAACCAGAAACTTGACTTGTGATACTCTACCATGAAGGACACGGTGACATCAGAAGCAGTGGAACAGTTTGTCCCTGTAAATGTTTAAGATTCTTCTATGAATTTTGGTGAATGATTAATAAAACTGTTTTCAAAAAAAAAAAAAAAACAATGACTACATGCACAAGACTATGACCTTCATGAAACACATACAACACATAAAACACATACAACCACGCGTGCACAGCGCCCCCAAGGAAACTTCTATAGGAAATAGCAGATCTAGAGCCTTGGTTCAGGAGCGGGGTAATCCTGAGATTTAAGTCAACAGCATGATCCTAGTTAGCTGCCTATCTTTCTCTAGCACTCAATTCCCACATATTTAAAATAGATTCAGGAACTTCTCTGGTGATCCCATGGGTTTGACCCCTGATTGAGGAACTAAGATACCACACCCTGCAGGGCAACTAAGCCCATGCTCCACAACTAAAGAAAGGCTCAAGCTGCAGCAGAGAGCCCGTGCACCACAATGAAGACCCAGAGCATCTCAAAAAAAAAAAAAGACTAAAAATTAGTAGTCATTCAAAAAGTAATTAAATAGACTTACAGTGTTTTTGTAGATTTAAATGGAATAATGTGCTAACCTCAGCATAATACCAGATTTACAGCATACATTCAGTAAATTATAATAAGTGTCTTGCTTAAATAATTAAATCTTTTAAAAACTTTCCAATGATTTATTGATGGCTTATGAGTGATATAATCAATTAAATCAGGAAGAAAACAGAAACACTTTGGGACATTTTCTCTCAAAATTATAACCACATTAGTAACGGAATGCCTCACTCTTACTTTCACCTGCAGACTCCTGGTACAAAGTTAACAGATTTTCTGAATTGTAATCAGATGACTAATGGGGGGAGTGGATAAAATAAGTTCATTTGAATTCTGTGTAATGATATGCAAATTAGTTATCTGAGCCTGGTGGCTGCATTGAAGCTTGATGTTACTGAAGAATATTATGAAACATGATTTGTAACCAGCCTTTTGGCCTCTTCTGTATAAGGTGGTCATGATTGTAATTAAAGTTAATCACCAGTTATACTGCAGAGCAGGAAATATTGTGATAGAGATGGACTGCGAGAGGAATTCCAGGATTTAATCACTGAATGCTAAAGGATCTATATCAGAGAATGGAGAAAGCTAGCTTCAAAATAAGTGAAAATTAAGGGATTACATGACTCTAACTCCTAGAAGAAGAAATGTATAATGAATTTTGCTTATACGCATAAGTGGAGATTAAGCTGAATAGTATCCGTCACAGTGGATAAAAAGTGGCATTATCTCAGAGGAAATACAGGAAGAGATTTATACAAAATAAATACTCATCAAAGTATCATGGTAGAAGAGGAAAACTAGACACATCTAACAATCTAAAAATAACAAAATGATTAATGAATTCAGGTATAACCTCACCTGGCAAATTATTCAACCATAGAGTGATGCTCTTGGAGACTTAGGTACATGAGTAAGTACTTATGTTTAAATTTCAGATGAAAATCATAATTAGTTTTGCAGATACAGACCTTCCTCAGCTCACATTGGGGTTATATCCCAATAAACTCACTGTAAATTGAGAATACAAGTCAAAATGCATTTAATACACCTCACCTAGTGAGCATTAATACTTAGCCTAGCCTACCTCAAATGTGCCCATAACAATTACATTAGCCTACAGATGGGCAAAACCATCTCCCACGATGTCTATTTTATGACAAAGTGCTGAATATTTTAAGTAATCTATTTATTACTGTACTCAAAGTGAAAAACAGAATGGCTCTATGGGGAAAGAATGATTGTACTTGTATTGGTTGTTTACCATAGTGATTGCATGGCTAATTGGGAACTCATGAGACAGGATTATACTACTTATTGCTAGTCCAGAAAAAGATCAAAATTTGAAGGACATTCCCTACTGAATGCATATCACTTTTGCAGCATCCTAAAGTCAAAAAATCTAAGTTGAGCCATCATAAGTCAGAGTCTGTCTGTACTATGACTGTAATTCTATAAATAATTCATATCTTAGAAATTAAAAATATGTTAGTATATTAGTATACTCAAAGAAAGTATACCTTCTTTGAGTCAGGACTCAGAGTAATATTTTCTCCTTAATTATTTGTATTTCATATTTTTAATAAGCACATACTACTTGATTCACTCTTTATAAATGCAGAATTTTAAATCCTCCATCTAATGTAGTGGGAAATGTTCTACAATGTTGAATTCAATTGAATGCTTCTTTTCAGAGTATCAACTAGAGCTCTTCTGGTGTGGAAAAAAAAATAATTCAACACAGAAAATATTCAATTTACAAAGAAAGATTAATTTGGCCATGTGGACCATGAAAATTGAATTAAGCATTCATATGATACATCTGAAAGTTGTCTCAAATTATTTATACTAAACGCCTAATTCTTTAAAGCTGTTTCTTTTTTTTATTCTTAAAAGAAAATCATAGAAATTCACTTAATATATATGAGACAAAAGTAGGATTCCTAGAGCATTATGTTTTATTTGTAAATGAAATCAAATACTAGAAACAAAACAACATTACTATATGAAAATCTATAAAGATATCTGCTGAATTTTAATTCGACTGAGATGATATCTTTGGGTTATATTTAATGCTTGCAGGGATTGTTATCAGTCAATTAATTATGCCTATGCCCTGGTGATCAAATAGAAGATTTAACAGATGAAGCTGATTACTCTCAAGTGAACTAGGCTAGGCTTTCCTCTGAAAAATTACATTTTTAAAAGTATATGAATTTTATGTGGTGTAAGAAGTTGGAGCTTATTTCCCTTTTGTTGGTGATTGTAAGGAGGGGTAAGGAGGGGTGGGAAGGGACCTGGCGGGTCCTGTAACTACAAATAGGCTGTCAGCTGGAATTAGTACTATTTTGTATGAAAGTGAAAAGTGAGTGTCAGTTGCTCAGTTGCGTCTGACTCTTTGAGATCCCATGGATTGCAGCCAGCAAAGCTCCTCTGTCCATGAATTCTCCAGGCAAAAATACTGGAGTGGGTAGCCATTCCCTTCTTCAGGAGACTTTTCCTGACCCGGGGATCAAACCCAGATCTCCCACATGCTGGTGGATTCTTTACCATTTGAGCCACCAGGGAAACCACTATTCTGTACAGATAAAGCAAAATATGAGGTACCTAAAGATAAGTCCTTGCAGAAGACAAAAATGTAACTCCACATAAATAAAGCAATGCAGTGCTCCTAATACATGATTCAGAAATGGAATACTGAGATGAAGAAGAAGTCACATTTATGACCACCACTAAAAAGTCTGCAAACAATAAATGTTGGAGGAGGTGTGGGAAAAGGGAAGCCTCTTATACTGTTGGTGGGAATACAGATTGGGGCAGTCACTAAGGAAAACAATATAGAGTTTCCCCAAAACCTAAAACTGGAGTTATTGCATGACCCAGCAATCCCACTCCTGGGCACATACCCAGATAAAACTATAATTTGAAAAGATATAAGCACCCCTGTGTTCACAGTAACACTATTTACAATAGCCAAGACATGGAAACAAACTGAATGTCCACTGACAGATGAATGGATAAAGAAGATGTGGTATATACTTATATAATGGAAAACTACTCAGTCATGAAAAAGAATGAAACAATGCCATTTACAGCAACATGGATGGATCTAGAGATTACCATACTAAGTGAAAGTATATTAGAAAGAGGAAGACAAATACCACATCATATTACTTATACATGGAATCTAAAATATGACAAAAATGAACATATCTATGAAGCAGACATAGAGAACAGACTTGCAGTTGCCAAGAAGGAGGTGGGGAAGAAAAGGATTTGGAGTTTAAGATTAGTAGATGCAAACTAGTATATATAGGGTGGATAAACAACAAGGTCCTACTGTATAGCACAGGGAATTATATTCAATAGCCTGTGATAAAACCATAATGGAAAAAAATATGACAAAGAATAAGCATATATATGTATATATGTATATTGATATCAATCACTTTGCTATACAGAAGAAATTAACACAACATTGTAAATCAATTATACATCAATAAAATATTTTTAGTTTAATAAAAAAAGTCATGTTATGGTAAAAAAAACAGAGAGGAATCACAGAAAATTAATCATTTTAGCCTTTATTATTACAGAAAAGTTCAGGGGAAAATATATTCCTTTGGGACAGTCATCTGGAGTGACTTTCCCAGAAGGATGGTATCTTTGCTAGCTATTCCAGCAGCTTCTGAGAATAGGATAATGAAAGCTGCTTGCACTGATACAGACAGCCAATGACTCATAATGTGGGATCTGTCACTTACAAACAATGAGACCTTGGACAAGTCATACGAACAATCTGAGCCTGTTTCTCATCTGTATAATAGGTACAAGGAATTGTGTCTTACAGGATTGCCATAATTAAATTAAATGCTATGTAGAAAACACTTAACACTGGCTACTAGCTAGGCATCGGTATAAGTTTTCTATTATCATGTGACAAATTACCACAAACTTAATGGCTTAAAACAACATTCACTATTAACACACAGTTTTGTAGGTCAGAAGTTCAGGTGAGCTCAGCTGGGTTCTCTGCTTAGGGTTTTGCAAGATTGAAATCAAAGTGTCAGCCAGATATGTTCTCATCTGGAGTTCTGAGTCCTCTTTCGAGCATGTTCCTATTATTGACAGAATGCGATTGCTTACAGTCATCCTAGTTGCCTTTCTGGCTGTTGGCTGGAGGACAACCAGCTCCTGGGAGTCCTTGCATGAGGCCATCTCTCCAGGACCTTAATTCTCTGACTTGAATGGCTATCCACTCCAGTATTCTTGCCTGGAGAATTACATGGACAGAGGAGCCTGACAGGCTACAGTCTAGGGGTCACAAAGAATCTGACACAACTGGGCAACTAACACTTTCACTTTCACATTTTCCCTTCTGGATCAATGGAGAAAATGTGGTGTTATCAGCTTGAGTGATTAGATGAGGCCTGACCTGATCAGTTCAGTTCAGTTCAGTCACTCAGTTGTATCTGACACTTTGTGACCCCATGAATCGCAGCACACCAGACCTCTCTGTCCATCACCAACTCCCGGAGTTTACTCAAACTCATGTCCATCAAGTCGGTGATGCCATCCAGCCATCTCATCCTCTGTTGTCCCCTTCTCCTCCTGCCCCCAATCCCTCCCAGCATCAGGGTCTTTTCCAATGAGTCAACTCTTCGCACGTGGTGGCCAGAGTATTGGAGTTTCAGCTTCAGCATCAATCCTTCCAGTGTACACCCAGGACTGATCTCCTTTAGGATGGTTGGATCTCCTTGCAGTCCAAGGGACTCTCAAGAGTCTTCTCCAACACCACAGTTCAAAAGCATCAATTCTTTGGCACTCGGCTTTCTTCACAGTCCAACTCTCACATCCATATATGACCCCTGGAAAAACCATAGCCTTGACCAGACGGACCTCTGTTGGCAAAGTCATGTCTCTGCTTTTTAATATGCTATCTAGGTTGGTCATAACTTTCCTTCCAAGGAGTAAATGTCTTTTAATTTCATGGCTGCAGTCACCATCTGAAGTGATTTTGGAGCCCAAAAAACTGACACTGTTTCCACTGTTTCCCCATCTATTTCCCATGAAATAATGGGACCAGATGCCATGATCTTAGTTTTCTGAATGTTGAGCTTTAAGCCAACTTTTTCACTCTCCTCTTTCACTTTCATCAAAAGGCTCTTTAGTTCTTCATCACTTTCTGCCATAAGGGTGGTGTCATCTGCATATCTGAGGTTATTGATATTTCTCCCGGCAATCTTGATTCCAGCTTGTGCTTCTTCCAGCCCAGTGTTTCTCATGATGTACTCTGCATATAAGTTAAATAAACAAGGTGACAATATACAGCTTTGACGTACTCCTTTTCATATATATATATATATATATATATATATATATATATATATATATATATATCTCAACTCTAAATCAACTGATTTGTAACCATAATGATCTTTGCAAAATCCCTTTTGCCATATGAGGTAACAGAATAACAATTGTGATTTCTCATCATAGCCACAGTTCCAGATATGAAGTTGGGAAAACTTTGAGGAAAATTTTAGAACTCTGTAAACCATACCCTCAGTAGATGTTAGTTTCTTTGTCTTCTCCTGTGGCTATTTCCAAGAGAAGCAGAGCCCTGTGCTGATTTTTTTCATCTAAATTTTATTCATGAAAATAACACCTCTCCACATAGTTTCTTAAAAATCTGGGAAATTAAGAGCCGGTATCCCAAAAATTCAGGCTGCAGAGTCAAGTGACAGAAATGCTAAACCAATGAGAGCCACTCACAGAGTGATATCAGAAATTCTGAAAAATCTGTAAAATATCTGTTGTAGTCTCTTCAGTTAAATCCACTCATAGGTGTTCACTCCTGAGCTGAAAGCTAAACAAGCCAGTGTCTACATGAGCAAAATATAAAATGCAAAGAAGATAAGGAGTCCAAACAACATAGACACTCCCTAAAAACCACCCTTATTTCTATTCAGTGATGAAATCCATACTCAAGTAAAACCATTCACCTCAGATTGGGCTTCTCTGGTGGCTCAGATGATAAAGAATCTGCTTGCAATGCAGAAAACCTGGGTTCGCACCCTGGGTTGGGAAGATCCCCTGAAGAAGGGAATGCGTATCCACTCCAATGTTCTTGCCTGGAGAATTCTCATGGCAGAGAAGCCTGGTGGGCTACAGTCCATGAGGTTGCAAAGAGTCAGACATGACTGAACAACTAACACACATACACACGTACCAGGACTCAAACATGCAAAATCCTGATTGTGACTTGAACCCACAGTCTTCCAGCTATGATCACACACCTCATCTCAGGACTTAACTAACCTTAGGTTCTTGATGTCTCATCTCAGAAAGAATTCAGTGAGAGACAAAGTGATAGGTGAAAAGTGGAAAAAGTCAGAGAGAAACACACTCCTTAGACAGAGTGTAGGCCATCTCAGAAGGTGAGAGTGACTTGAAATGTGGTGTGGGTTTTTTTATGGGCTTGGGTAATGTCATAGGCTAATGAGTGGAAATACACATGAGTCCAGGAGTTGGTGATGGACAGGGATGCCTGGCATGTTGCAGTCCATGGGTTGAAAAGAGTCGGACACGACTGAGTGTCTGAACTGAACTGACTGAATGAGTGGAAGGATTATTCCAACTATTTAGGGGAAGAGGCAGAGAGGTCCAGGAAATGGGCCACTGCCCACTTTTAGGTCTTTGATGGTCGGCCTTGGAACTGTCACGGTGCCTGTAGGTGTATCATTTAGCTTGTTGATGTGTTTCAACGAGCTATAGAGAGGCTCAAGATCTAGTGAAAGTTGACTTGTCTGACATCTTAGACTGATTTAGTTCTAATCTGTTTATGTTGTGTCCTCAGGGTATGTCATTCTTTCAAAGGTTGTGTCCTGTCCCCTTCCTTTCTGTTTTATAAGTAATAATTGCTTTGGGATTAGTTGAAGTACTAACTCAAGTATCAAAGATCGAATACTTAGTGGAATTAGGGATGCAGACCTCCACTAAGTCAAGAGACCAAGTTAAAATGCACTCCTGTAACTATGAGAAATCAATAAAAGGAATAAGAACCCCTCTTCCAACCAAGGTGCTCTAAATGTGGAAGGTCAGAACCACTGGTAGTGGCTTCCTTGGTGGCTCAGTGGTAAAGAATCTGCCTGTCAATGCAGGAGACATGAGTTTGATCCCTGGTCCAGGAGGATCCCACATACTGTGGAGCAACTAACCCCGTGTGTCACAACTACTAAGCCTGTGCTCTAGAGCCCAGAAACCACAACTACAGAGCCCATGTGCTGTGACCACTGAAGCCTGTGTGCCCTAGAGCCCGTGCTCCACAACAAGAGAAGCCACCACCATGAAAAGCCCATGTACTGCAACTGGAAAGTAGGCCCCACTCTCTGCAACTAGAGAAAAGAGGACCCAGGATGGCTTAAGATAAATAATAAATAAATAACTTATTTTTTAAAAAATCACTGGTAGCCATCTTTCCTACCACATGGAGGAGCCTTAGGGTATGAAATTTATACATGCTTTACGTAGACGTTCTCTATTAATGCTACTCATCTTCATATTAAATCTGGGAATATAATTGGAAAATGTTTCTAATATCTTTCTAATAATACTGGGAATATCTTCAAAGATCTGCTTTTTCTTCAGTTTTATAGACTACTCTCCAGATAGTCACCAGATTATTGACTTAAATTATAGAAGCTTTTAAACTTCCTACTGCAAACAATCTTTTCCTGGTGGTATAACTGTTGGTTTACGTTTTGAATTTGTGCTCAATTCTTTGCTGTGATTAGAGAGTAAGTCATCTGGGCACATCCGATGGTCAGTTGCTTCCCTTGTAGCTCAGTTGGTAAAGAATCTGCCTGCAATGCAGGAGACCTGGGTTCAATTCCTGGGTTAGGAAGATCCCCTGGAGAAGGAAATGGCAACCCACTCCAGTATTCTTGCCTGCAGAATCCCATGGACAGAGGAGCCTGACAGGCTACAGTTCACGAAGTCACAAGAGTCAGACATGACTTAGCAACAAAACCACTACCACCAAACATTTAAGAATTCTTTTAAGATTGAATCCTTCTAAATCCTTTTAAGAAATCTTGTCGGGGTGATGTCTTATGGCAGGTAAAGCAGACCTTCCTAGAAAAGGATGAGGTGCCTTTAGGTGACCCACCAGCTGCCATAATAAATTTCTCCCATCTTTTGCCCTTATCTTTGTGCCTCCAAAACCACCGAGGTTACAGGACACAGCACCTGATAGGGATGTCCACTCAGTGCTGCCTTCCAGGTCAAGTGGTGGAAGGAAGTGATATTGATTAAGTGTCGTTACCACTAGGCACTATCAGAGGTAAGAACACCAGAAAGTTCTGCAATCTGAGGAGCAGTCATAAGGACCACAAAGGTGTATTCACAAGAGATACCCTCAGAAAAGCTCATGCAGTAACGAAGACCCAGGGTGGCTAAAAATAAACAAATAAATAAATAATTAAAAAGTCGCTGGTAGCCAAATCACTTCCTAACTCAGAAGTGAGTCAGCTTCTGAACACAGTCAGATAATGTCCCAACACGTCAGTGTTGGAACACAGAGAAGAAGCAGGAGGAGGTGGCCACCAACCGAGAGAATCTACTAGAGCAAACAATGATTAGCAAGTGGCACTTAAAGAACATATTAGGTGATGGGGAGATTCTCTTTAGAAATATTATTAGTGAGGTCTCCATATTTAAAGTGATGTTAGGATAGTTACAGATTACTGAGACTGAGAAAATGCCAAACTCTGATTAGGGACATGTCATAAAAATGACCTCCTGTAACAGACTGGTGTGTGGCAAAAACACCTAGGTGCCCACAAAAGGATTGGAAGAACTGGGCAACAGGAGCAGGGGGTTCAAAGTCAAAGATGACCATTCTCAAAGCCACACCTGACTCCAAGTCCTCACTGCCCACTTACAGAGGAGTAATTTGTATTTCACACGAGGTACGCTACAAGTCATATGCAACTTGTCTTTAATTACGCTTATTAACCACATAATAGACACTACGTGATTCACATTCTACAGCTAGTGTCTGTCATTTCTAAAAATCCTCAGGAGATCTTGTCTAAGACAAATGACCTGGAAAGATTGTATCTGACTACTATGGGCAAAATTTTGTGCCCAGAAAGGTAAACAGGTCCCTCCTGGAATGTTACCTCTACCATACCCATTTCTGTAGTTAAGCACAGCACAATATTCTTTATCAGCAGATCCTCTAATTTATGTATTGAACTGGGCACCGTTGTGTTGGTCTATGAAAGCACAATTGCAGAATTGAGCTAGTGAAAATTACTTTTGGATCAGTTGGCCTCTGAAAGTACAACAGAAATTGGTCGAATAACTGCTGAGAGTACCTAACTCTTGACTAAATGCACCCAATACCTTGCCTAACCTGTTGGTTCTTTTCTTATATTAAAAGAAGTAGAAATGAAGAATCAAGTAATTAAAGAATGACTAGCTCTCTACACCCATCAATCTTCTTAGCAATTATGCAGCAGACCAAAGGGTAAGATAACATCTAGAGAAAGATCATAAAGAGTCAGACAGCCTGCATGCAATAGAAAATGATGGAGAATCTGTCTCAGTGATTAATTGAGATTACTTCCCCATTTTTCCCTTAAAAAACTGTCATGCCTGAGAAAAATCTTTGGAGCTGGTCTCAGGACATGAGTCCACCTTCTTCCCAGATTGCTGGCTCTTCTTTTTTTTTTTTTTTTTCCATTTATTTTTATTAGTTGGAGGCTAATTACTTTACATCATTGCAGTAGTTTTTGTCATACATTGAAATGAATTAGCCATGGATTTACATGTATTCCCCATCCCGGTCCCCCCTCCCACCTCCCTCTCCACCCGATCCCTCTTGGTCTTCCCAGTGCACCAGGCCTGAGCACTTGTCTCATGCACCCAACCTGGGCTGGTGATCTGTTTCACCCTAGATAATATACATGTTTCGATGCTGTTCTCTTGAAACATCCCACCCTCGCCTTCTCCCAGAGTCCACAAGTCTGTTCTATACATCTGAGTCTCTTTTTCTGTTTTGCATATAGGGTTATCATTACCATCTTTCTAAATTCCATATATATGTGTTAGTATACTGTAATGGTCTTTATCTTTCTGGCTTACTTCGCTCTGTATAATGGGCTCCAGTTTCATCCATCTCATTAGAACTGATTCAAATGAATTCTTTTTAATGGCTGAGTAATATTCCATGGTGTATATGTACCACAGCTTCCTCATCCATTCGTCTGCTGATGGGCATCTGGGTTGCTTCCATGTCCTGGCTATTATAAACAGTGCTGCGATGAACATTGGGGTGCACGTGTCTCTTTCAAATCTGGTTTCCTTGGTGTGTATGCCCAGAAGTGGGATTGCTGGGTCATATGGCAGTTCTATTTCCAGCTTTTTAAGAAATCTCCACACTGTTTTCCATAGTGGCTGTACTAATTTGCATTCCCACCAACAGTGTAAGAGGGTTCCCTTTTCTCCACACCCTCTCCAGCATTTATTGCTTGTAGACTTTTGGTGCTGGGAAAACTGGTCAACCACCTGTAAAAGAATGAAACTAGAACACTTTCTAACACCATACACAAAAATAAACTCAAAATGGATTAAAGATCTAAACGTAAGACCAGAAACTATCAAACTCCTAGAGGAAAACATAGGCAAAACACTCTCCGACATAAATCACAGCAGGATCCTCTATGACCCACATCCCAGAATTTTAGAAATAAAAGCAAAAATAAACAAATGGGACCTAATGAAACTTAAAAGCTTTTGCACAACAAAGGAAACTATAAGCAAGGTGAAAAGATAGCCCTCAGATTGGGAGAAAATAATAGCAAACGAAGCAACAGACAAAGGATTAATCTCAAAAATATACAAGCAACTCCTGCAGCTCAATCCCAGAAAAATAAATGACCCAATCAAAAAATGGGCCAAAGAACTAAACAGACATTTCTCCAAGGAAGACATACAGATGGCTAACAAACACATGAAAAGATGCTGGCTCTTCTAATTAAAGCAACTTTCCTTTCTACCAACACTTACCTCTTGATTATTGACTTTTGAGCAGCAAGTAGCCAAACCTGAGTTCAGTAACAGCAAGAAAACTTAATCTTTAAAAGATGAGATAAAGACATATTTATAGTCTCCTATCCCTAGTGTTTTATTAAACTATAAACTGAAACTACCAAGGGAAAAAATGCAATGAAATTCTAAATGTATTCTTGACAAGCTCTAGGTTAGTAATGTGTCACTTGTTTGGGCAAAAATAATCTACACTGTATTTAGATAACTTTATGGTGGAACTATTTTAGTTAAAGCTTTTTTTGGGAGATGGGGATGCCAAATAAATTTTATAAGATGATATTCAGCATATATGAATATAATCATAAGCTTTTTCTTATTTAATCCACCTACTTGATTTATTGTATGATAATGAACCATCCTTATATCTCCTGAATAACCTTACATATTTTTCTTTTGATATATTACTAGATTTACTTTCTAATATGAAAATGAATTTTACTGGGATATTTGTATCTTTTTTTTTAACAAAGTAGCTATTCACTTAAAAAAAAAACACATTCTGGCATTAGAATTATGCTGGCCTCATGAATAAGTAAGGGTCTTCTATTATTTCTAGTCAGGTACAATTTAAACATAATGAAATTATCTGTTATATATCTGTGAATTCATTGGTTATTGGTGCTTTTTAAAGGGAAAGTCTAGAGATCAGGTTTCTCTTAATTTTGGGTATATTGACTAAAGTTTTTAATTTTCACATAGGTTAATTTTAGTAAATAATTTTCTCCTACATTATAAAATTTGCTATCTAATGTTACAGGTGCTTTTTTTAATTGTCATGTTACTTTTTTTACATATATGGTTTCCTTTCTCATTTTTAATCTTATATGGGATTGACCTTTCTTTTTTCTTAATCATGCTCACAGTAGTTTTTTCTATTTTATATATTTTCAAGAGTTTTATAGTATATCATTTCTACGATTTTTATTTCCTTTCCATTAATTTTAGGTTTTACCATTATCCCTTCTCTCTTCTACATTTCCTTTGATTTATCTTTTTGTTCTTTTTATTAACTTTAAAATGACTGCTAATTTTCTTGTATTTTTCTTCTTTTATGTTTTAAGCTATATGTTTCTTCTGAATATAACTTTTGCTATATCTGTTTCTACATATTTTTAAATTTCCTCCTTGTTTCATGAATGTTGAAGAATGCTAACCATTTTAGGAATTTAGAAATTTATGTTTTAATTCAATTATTATCAAAGAATAAGACCTATACAATCTCTACTTTTTAAATATAAAGTGTTCTTTTCAAGGAAGTACATTATATTCTTTTTAAATGGACATAAGAAAAGTGGGTAATATATACAGTGAGCAAAGAGCATTGCCTGCCATATCAGTAAGTAAAGTATGTCACAGCCATTAAGCCACCAGCCACTTCAGCTGCCACAGGGATGCGCCCTGAGCGTTTAGGATGAAGAAAACAGGATACTGGCTGTACATAAAGGTACACATCAAAGAAATAATTTCAATGAGCCCAGACTCTTGCATCTTCCCATACATAGAAGAGCACTAAATTCATTAACTTAAGGTATCTAATTTTCTTTAATTAACAGTGATTTTTGGATGCTCCAACTACCTGGGTTTTTGCTTTTTGGTTTTTCTTTTTTTTTTTTTGGAAAAACTTCTGTATTTCCTGGTTCCTCTCTTACCTCTTCAGAACAATCCCTCAGTTATCTGTGAGATTATCTTTTGGACTTCAGTCTTCAACATGTCCACTGAATAAAACATAATTCTCAACTTTCAGGTTCTCTATTTTTTTTCAGTTGACAATGAATATGTGCTTTTGCATGCACAAACACACACATGTTATATAGTTCATCAGTGCTGCTTAGTTTTTCAATTTCCTTATCTGTTTTGACATTTAACCCTCAAGTAATTGTACTTAATTTATACTACAATTTGATTTTTTATCACTATCTCTTTACATTTTTAATATATCTTCTTCACACATCCATCCTTTGCTACTAGATGCATACTGGGTTATGACTGTTACATCAATAGGAATTGTGCCTATTATAATTTTAAGACATCTTGGTGCTTTTAAACTTAGAGCTAAGCTTTTCTGATGGAATACTGACATTCTTGCCTTTTCTATAATTTACATCTGCCTTGTATCTCTTAATTAATCTCATTATTTTCCAAATTCTTTATCACTTGGTCTTACAGGGGAGCAGAATTTGCTATGTCAAATCTTGTCTCTTTGGCATACTGATAATCTTAGATTGAGTATTTTTAAGAAACTGCAGACATAGGAGAAACTTTGAGCACTGAGTTGAAGTGACCCTGTAAGAGAAATTTACTTGTCTAAGGGAAATCTCCATTTGTAGGGTGTCTCCCTGCTACACTGTGAAGAGGGAGATGACCTTATCTCTAGAGACTATTATCAGTGGAGAAGGCAATGACTTAAATTTGCTTAAAGATCTTATCCTTGGTTTACTGTGCTTTTCCCTATAACTTCCTATAACTGACAACCCACTCCCAGCATCATTTTTTGTCTTAGTTGAAAATAGTATTTAAGGTGAGGGCTTCTATTTTACTTGAGAGTTGCTCAGTTTTCCCTGGTTTCTCGCATGCATCTGTTACATGAACCACTGACCAAAACCACCTGTCCTGGCCAGACGTGATAGTAACCGCTTGCATGAGTTATCTCACAACAGGAGGTTCTAGTAAGGAACTTGCAACTAATAAGCTACTATCCCCTGGAAGAATTCAGGAAAGGTCAAAAGGAAAGAGAAGACACTAGTTCATAAATCCTATCAACCTCCAGAATCTTTCTCTCTAGAATACACCTCAGCTAAGCAATGCATCACAGAAGGCAATGGCACCCCACTCCAGTACTCTTGCCTAGAAAATCCCAAGGACAGAGGAGCCTGGTAGGCTGCAGTCCATGGGGTTGCACAGAGTCGGACACGACTGAAGCAACTTAGCAGCAGCAGCAGCAAGCAATGCATGTGCCACCAGGAAGGACCCTGAATCAGAATGACTGGCCAGAGACACTCAGCAACTAACCTCATTACCATAAAACCCAGGACTGCAGAAGTTCTCCTGGGTTCCCTAACCCTACTGCTCTCTGCCCTGGCACCCTTTACCAATAGTCTCTTTCTTTGTCAGCACATGTGTCTCCTCGGAAAACTCATTTCCAAGTGTTAGCCAAGAGCCCACTCCTAGGTCCTGGGTGAAGAGGTCCCACTTCCTGCAACATATACATGTTATTAAACTTTTGTTTGTCTTTCTTCTATTAATCTGTTTTGTGTCAATTAAATTATTAAGCCAAAGAACTAGAGTGGAGAAGAAAATTTTCCTTCCCTATAACCTGAACCAAGTTTCCTGTGAACAACACATCACCTGATTTTGTTTTTTAAACTAATATGACAGCCTTTGTCTTTTTATGGAAGAATTTAGTCAGAGAAGTCAGTTTTCAGGATGAACCAGGGCACAGGAGGGAGACTTCCTTTGCATATTTAAGTAGACTGTGTTCCAAAGATATGGAAATTGTTGAGGCTGGAGAACTACCTTCTTATATAAAAAGGTGCTTCTACAGGGAATGCTCCATGAATTCCAATTGCTTTGCAGATTCTTAGAGTCACCATGATTCCCTAGTAAGACTTCTCATCAAAGAATGTTCTTTGGGGAAGAAATTAAAAGCTGAACAGTCTAAGAAGCTGAGACAAAAAGCAGAAGAAAAAAGAAAGTGAGGGATTAGATAATATAAGTCACCACTGAGCCAATTAAGGAGAAAGGGGTGCAGCAGGCTGTCCCAGACAAAACCTATTGGAGGTCAAGTGTAGACAACTAGTACAAGTTCTTGCACAGCTAATGTATCCCCGAGTGTGAAGTGAGTAACCTGAAGAGAGGTAGCCTCCTACCATGCACTTGCCAGTTAACAAGGTAAGAACACTGCAGGCTGCAAAAATAGCAGGTGATGCCAAGAGCAGGGGTTGATCCAGGTTGTGTGGGGCCGGCCTGAAGCTTCACCTATTTGGAGAAGGGGGATTCTTTAAGCAAAAGAACACAAAATTAGGTACAAATGAATATTTATTGAGATAAGAAAAGAAATAATAAGAAATGACTGGGTTCTAAGAGATCCAGGTCTTTCCTCTTAGGTCTTTTTGGGAAAGAAGCCAGAAATTCTTCTGTAGATGCTGCTTGATTATATTCAAGTGTTCTTTCTTCAGGTAGGACAATTACAATTCTCAGTCCTGGCAGGGACTATGTAAGGGAGAGACCCAAAGTTAAGCTCAACTAGTCTCCTGGTAAATCGACCTCTAGCCAAAGTGTTGACTTCTATAAGGAATAAAGGATATATCCATTCAACACAGACTAACCCAGGCAGCCAGGCCCAGAGATATATAAGGCAACAAAGGGATACTAACAGGATGTAAACTTAATTGACCCTTCCAAAAGTTCAGGTGATTTGAGGACTCAGGTGTCAATGCACAATTTCTGAATTTTTAAAGTTGGTTAAGGCACACCCTATTGATTAGAGAAACACAGTGGAAGAAGCTGAATTCCTGGGAAAAATACATTGGGGAGCAAGATTTTGTAAATGCTGAGCATTTGGCAGCACCACTCACTTTCCCCCACAAAAAGATGGGAGTAGATTTCATAAAATTGGAGAAGCTGAGTTAAAAGACAATTTGGTGGATGTACAGTAGAACAAATATAAACTTAAGCAACTATATATTTTTTAATTTGTATTTTATATTATATTTTATATAATAGATTACTGGACCATAAAAAAAACCTGAGCACTGAAGAATTGATGCTTTTGAACTGTGGTGCTGGAGAAGACTCTTGAGAGTCCCTTAGACTGCAAGGAGATCCAACCAGTCCATCCTAAAGGAAATCAGTCATGAATATTCACGGGAAGAACTGATGCTGAAGCTGAAACTCTAATATTTTGACCATCTGATGCGAAGAACTGACTAATTGGAAAAGACACTGATGATGCTGGAAAAGATTGAAAGCAGGAGGAGAAGGGGACAATAGAGGATGAGAAGGTCGTATGGCATCACTGACTCAAGGGACATGAGTTTGAGTAAGCTCTGGGAATTGGTGATGGACAGGGAAGCCTGGGATGCTGCAGTCCATGGAGTCACAAAGAGTCAGACACAACTGAGCTACTGAATTGAACTGATAGTAGATTAACAATGTTGTGTTAGTTTCAAGTGCACAGCCAAGTGATTCAGTAATACATATATATGTGTCTATTATTTCTCAAATTCTTTTCCCATTTAGCTGAAGTAATCAGATACATACTTTAAAATTTGTAGTTAATTAGCTATAAATTGATTATCGAAGTTCTGAAGGAGACAGAGTGAACGACTGCAAGCCCCAGAGGAATGGACTAGCCACCAACCTCCTACCAATGAGGCTGGTATAAGGAGCATGGTCCATTTGAGAGATCATATCAAGTTCTCCAAAGTTCAGTGTTCAAGAGGATAATGTGAAGTCATCTTAAGGAAGCTAATTCAGTGAAATTTCTTATTCTGAAAGAGGTGGAGGAGTCAAAAACTTTTGATGGATTTAACCTGGATTTAAGGCCATGAAACCAAACTTGGACTTTTCTGGTAAGACAAATAAATACTCCCCACTCTTCAGGCTTGTCAGTCATGCTGCTGAGAGCAAAGTACCTGTCAACCCCTTTCTTTAGTCAGTGGGGAGATTAGAGAACTTCAAGTACAGGTGTGTCCTGGATTAGCTCAGGGATGGGGTGAGTTTGAATGTGGTTATATATTAAGACCTTAACCGCTTCCTGGGTAGTGGTATAAATAATGGGATTTCCCAGTGATTCATTAGTAAAGAATCCACCTGCAATGCAGGAGACTAAGGTTCCATCTCTGGGTCAGGGAGATCCCCTGGAGAAGGAAATGACAACCCACTCCAGTATTCTTGCCTGGAGAATCACATGGACAGTGAACCTGGTGGGCTCCAAAGGACCACAAAAGAGTTGGACAAAATGGAAGGGGCTTAGCACACATAAATGATGTCAATTGTATTGGCAGGACCCAGAATTAGGCTCCTTGACTTAAGTTCACATCCTGTGTATCTGGCATGAGTCCTTTGGAAGCTTATCATATGTATGCATAGTCTTTTCCACACATGCCTGATCTATATATAAATAAGGCTCTCCCTCCACTCATGATTTACAGCAGATCTTCCACTAGGATAATCTCAATTCTTACTTGGGAAGGGAACTGACAACACACTGAGTCTGCCAGAACCTTCTTTCTATAGAATGTAAGAGCATATAGCATTTTATGAGACAAATTCCAAAGCAACACCAAATAAAATTATCAATGAGTAATGAAATAGAAAAAAAAAAAAAAAAAAGAATAGATCTCATGTCCTTCAGTTTTATCTTTGTCCTGCTTCATACTCAATGGACCCCGTGTTTCAAAGAGACCACTATACCTCTTGAGAAAAGAGTTTAAAAATTTGCAAATACATGTTGAGCCCTGTTATTATGCCAGTAATATTCTCTCTCAAACCAAAACTTATTACTTAGGTCACATGGTTTGTAGTCACTGGTACAGAAACAGACTCTCTAACGTTTTATAAAGGAAGCATCAGATACAGGTAACTTAAAGCAGTTGAAAGAATATTATGTTTTAGGTTCAACATAATACTCCCAGATAAAATCCTCAACAGAGCCTTTTATGTTTCCCACTGAAACAGGATGGTCAATGATAAATGGACTAATGTTTAAGAAAATCTGAGGGAGTGGAGATAATGATGCCCTCATTTTACTGTATCCCAAATTCAATTTGACTTTGGTCTTAGGGACTTAACTAAGTCTGACAAGTATGAATCATTCTATCAGCACTTTTGTATGTGAGTTTTGTGGGAATAGAGCATCTAATAAATCTTTCATTAGTTTTTGTCCCAATTAACATTAATTGTAAACTTTCTGTGTAAGAATCTCACGTTAACAAAACTTACCTTTGATTTAACATTTACCTAGTGGAGAATGTAAAAAGAAAATGCTAAGGCAAAACTGTGTTCTAAAACACAGTTCACCATACACATTTCCTTGAAAAAAAAATTTTTGTTTACTCATGTGATATAGTTGTAGTATATTTAATTGGTGACTTTCTGTAAGTTTTATTTTTATTTATGGGGCACAGTTACCAAATTGTAGTTATAGAGAATATTTGGGATTGATACAGCATTCACCACATTTGTAAATGTGGAGGAAATATTTACTAGGATGAAAGATCTAATCCCAGACTTTTAAATGAAGATTAAAAGCTTGATCTAAGTATAGGAATGTCAAATAAGTGCCAAAAGGATTTAAGAGTAGAATATAAAACCACATTCAATTCTAACTGTAACTGTCAGCCTAACTGCATGTTATATTGTTAACAGTATAATAAATGCAATTTATTCAGTGTTTACTATGCTTCAGGCAGTCTTAAGCATTTTGCATGAACTAATCAAGGAAATATTATAACAACCCTATCAGGTAGGTACTATTATTAACTCTATTTTCCAATAACACTTTAAATATAAAATTAATAGGTAAAGCCAATTTAATTTCAACTATACTTTGAATCTCAGCTGTAAATATTACATTTTGAGCATAGTATTTGTCAAAATTATTTGTGATAAACTACATTATTGATTTATTATTTTTATAATCACTGCTATAAAAAGATATCAAGTGAAGTAGACATTGAGATATTTTCCTGTGTTTGCTTTTGTCATAGATACTTGTAAAAGAAAATAAATTGACAATTTTATAAGTTTGCCATCACATTTTAAATTGTGTCACTTTTGCCTGGAAATTTATTTTTAAAATTTAAGTAATGTATGAGATATGATGTGCATATGAATGTGATGATCAAAATTTATACATGCTCAGGCACTACTGATGTCATAGACAGAATACTGTTCTAAATTAACAAAGTGGGTGTAGGATCTAATACTCATTTATGCCCAATGGATGCATCAGAGGGGAAAAAAAAGTATCTCCAAACCAAATATATACACCAGCATTCATATATTTCAATGAACACTATATCCAAACTCTGATTATAGGGACATTTTTAAAAGAACATTTTCTCCTCCATTAATTATGTCAATTGCTTCCCCAGCAATTTACATTCATGAACCTTGGTTTCCAAGACATTTTATAATGACAACATAAATGAATGAACAGAGACTTTTCAGCCTTCCCTTTATATGAAAATGGTTAAGGGCACCTTTTAAGTGTTCCCATTGTTCTATCACTGTGTACTTCCTCTGAGAATAATTGCATTACCTTTGCCTACTCTAAGATATCCTTGAAAATAAAAACCAAGGTTTTATCTCAGAGGTAAATGTTCTGCAAACCAGAGACAGTCATTGCTGTACTTCCTAATTCCCTTGCTGCCCATGACCTTCACTGTCATCAGTCTTGGAGAACAGCTTTCAAGCAGTTCCATTTTGGTGACTAAAAGTGAAGTGCTTTGTTCAAACCATCACAAACAAGTCACAGAGCAACTCTATTTACATGTTAATAGAATAGTAGAACAGAGATGCTTACAGCAACCAGAAGTTACCATCAAGATCCCTCACAGAGATTGTATAACTTTAGGTGGTATTTTACAGATGGCTCCTAACACAACCAAAAGATGCCCTATTTTAACCTTACCTAAGTCACTTATATAATGTGGATACAAGAATATTACACATCAGCCCTGCTCCCTGGTCCTGGGCCAGAATTCTTTCACAGTCAGTATATTCTCTTGGAATGAGGTAGAAGATGATGGATGTGATATAAATTACCACTCTCAGGCCATAAATTACTTAGGCTGGGTCCCTGCCAAGGCTCTTATCCAAGGAAACCCCAGTGGGTCAGGTTGAGTACCAAGATACCCTTCAAACAGAAAGGATATGCAAATTTTAGCAATCTTATCTATAACCATAATTCATTCCTTTCATGGATTCACTTTCACATTTCACATTTTCCATTAGAACAGAGCCACTTTCCCACAAGACCATCTCACCCAAAATAATGCATAAGATGTAAGGACTTATCTCTCATTAACTAATTCATCCCTTGAACCTCCTTGGAGAACTAGGGGAAGGTGGTTTCATCATTATTCTCCTAATTGCATTATCTAATTTGGACAGATACAGTTTAATACCGAGGATCAAGGCATTCTTTGGCCTTTATCAGTTCTAAGTTATCTCTGATTTATTTAAATAAAACAATACATTAAGCCTCTAGTTAAACATACCATATTAAAAAACCTTGTTTATCACCTTTCTCTTCAAGAACACAGTAAGTGATATTACAGGAATGAAAACAAAGTTTTAAGTTAATACAGACAAATATAGGAGAAAAAAAAGATAGTAGCATAGAATACTTTTATAGGGGATGACACAGAGAGAAATAACTAATTTATCAAGGCAGAAGGAACCCAACCAAGGCACCTGTAGAGAGAAATGCTAATGATAAGTGAGAATATGCACCCTTGGCCATTGTGCCTAGGACTTGGAGACACAAAGTTCTTCAGTGGGCAAGGATCAAACTGGTTAAATATATATATACGTGTGTGTGTGTGTGTGTGTGTGTGTGTATGTAGGAAGCAATTAGAACCCATGATCCTCCCTCTTACTTCTAAAAACCAACTGTACCCTGTTCTTAGGCAGGGGGCTCCAATTTTTACTCTGTGGAGAATTGACCTAGAGAGATTTTGGACAACCAACATCAAAGAGGCAGGAACAAATTTCCTTATCTTAAAAAAAAAAGAGAGAGAAGTAGAGACTATAACTATATAAATGCTTGCAGGGCCACTGCATGATGCATAGTAGAATTCCAGGATGTCTTCACACTAAATGGTAGGGCCTTTAACTCCTCTCATCCACCCAGCTCACAGAAGATCAGAATATTTTACTACCACTTTCCCTCCACGCCTGAAGAGAAGAGTGGAAGGTTTAAAAGATTTTCACATATTTATGCTTGGAAGTCCCCACAATGAACCAGCTAACTCAACTACTAATCACCCTATAATATTAATAAAACAATGTGAGGTAGGGGCCCAATTTTATTCTTTTGCATGTGGATATCCAGCTGCCAAACCTCATTTGTTGAAAATACTCGTAATGCTTTTTGTTTCTCTTTATCTCCCTACTGCTTGGTTCTGGAGGCATATTCTCTGTGGCTGCTAAGTCACTTCAGTCGTGTCCAACTCTGTGTGATCCCACAGACAGCAGCCCACCAGGCTCCCCCATCCCTGGGATTCTCCAGGCAAGAACACTGGAGTGGGTTGCCATTTCCTTCTCCAATGTGTGAAAGTGAAAGTGAAATCACTCAGTCGTGTCCGACTCTTAGCGACCCCATGGACTGCAGCCTACCAGGCTCCTCCATCCGTGGGATTTTCCAGGCAAGAGTACTGGAGTGGGTGCCATTGCCTTTTCCATCAGCTGTGGCAGTACATGGCAAAAAGAGAAACTAAAGCTCTAGGCTTTCGGCCATCAGACCTAGAAGAGGGCCCTATAGGAATGAGAGAGTGTCATAGATATTGAGGAGAGGGCTCAATGTGTATGAATCTGACATGAACAAATACCAAAGCTTTGGTAACCCAAAACAACAGAGCAGAAATCTGTGTAGTTTTCAAACTGGGCAATCAAAGCAGGTCTAAAGAATAGAGCAAACTGAGAAATGAATTGAGCTGGAGCCACAGACCACAAAACATGGGTTAGAACTTGTGGTCTGAATTTAATTTAATTGTCTGCTAAAATAAAGGAAAATATTCACAATTTTTCTAGGATTTAAATGAGATGTAAGAATCTATTAATATAATATCCAGAATCTCCAGGATATAATATAAAATTACTTGCTATATGAAGAATGAAGAAAATCTCAATAACACAAAGTAAGAGACAAGCAACAGATACCAATCCAAAGGTTACCAAAATGTTGAAATTGTGATACAAAGACTTTCAAAGCAGCCATGATAACCATGCTCTGAGACCTAAGGACCAACACTCTTCATACAAATGAAAGGATGGATCATCTCAGCATGGCAATATGAGGTATAAATTGAATAAAATGGAAATTTTGAACAGGAAAACACAAAAAACAAAATTTAAAGTACAGCTGATGTACCCAACAGCAGAATAGAGATGGCTAAAGAGTCAGTGAACTTAAACCTAGGTAAACAGAAATGATTCAATTTGTACAACAAAGGAAAAAAAAATTGAAATAAAATGATCATACACTCTCTCATGGAACTGTATAAAATGCTAAAAGGTTTAACTTTCATGTCCCCAAAATCTCAGAAGGGGAAAACCAGGAGGGTAGTTTAGGAAAAAAAAAAAAAAACACTACAGAAGTAATACATTGAAAGTTTGAAAATCTATAAACTTACAGGTTCATAAAGCTTAGTAAAACCCAAACATGATATATAAACTTTGACAATATATACACTTACAGGTTCATAAAGCTTAGTAAAACCCAAACATGAATAACTCAAAGAAGTTCATGCCCAGACATGCCATAATCAAACTGATGAAAACCAAATTCTACCACCCTTTCCACTTGCATGAAAGCAGTCAGAGGAAAAAAGCATATTATATGTAGGGAATATATAATTGGAATGACAATCATCAGAAATCAAGGAGGCCATTAAGCAGTTGGACAACACGTTTAAAGAGTCTACCAAAATTAGATATCAATCTAGAATTCTATATCCAGTGAAAATACCCTTTAGGAATGAAGGTGAAATAAAGATGTTCTCAGATAAATAAAAACAGAGAATTCATCAATGGTACGCCTGCTCTAGAACAAATTAAAGTATTTGAAATTGATCAAAATTGAAAGTACAGCATATCAAAATTTGTGGAATACAGCTAAATAGTGCTTAGAGTAAAATATATAGCATTAAATGCTTATATTAGTAAATAAGAAAGGTCTCAAATCAATCACCCAACTGTCTACCCACAGAAATCAGAGGAAAAGAAGAGCAAAATAATCCCAAAGCAAGCAGAAAGGAGGAAATAGTAAGAGCAGATCAATGACACTAAGCACAGAAAAAAATTGAAAAAAAAAATCTATGAATGTAAGAGCTCATTTAAAAAATTTTAAAAAGACCAATTATATTGACTAATCTCCAGTAAAATTGACAGGTTAAAAAATGATGTACAAATGACCAGTTTGAGAAGCCAAATTGGAGATATCACTACATACCACAGAAACATTCAAAGGACAGTAAGGTATTAGTACGAACAACTCTATGCACATGATGTTGACAACTTTGATGAAATGGGCCAATTCCTCAAAAGCTACAATCTATCAAAACTCCCCAAGGTAAAACAGAAAAATGACCAAAACTCTGGAAGAGGCAGATGTTTCAAACAGACAAAGCTGAAGCAAATAGACCAGTTTATTGTGCTTGTTTACGAGACTGTGCGCATGAAGTATATCAAGATGAACAAAACTTTTCCTAAGCAGGGAACCACGTTATTTAGTATGGAGCTTGAAAGGAAGGCTTAACAACTTTGGAATCATTGGAGACAACTTTAAATTCTAGATTTTTTGCATGTGTAAATAGAGCATTCCCTGATATTAAAAAGATATTCTAATTATGTATAATCTAGTATCTGGGCTTCCCTGGTAGCTCAGATGGTAAAGAGTCTGCCTACAATGCAAGAGACCCAGGTTCAATCCCTGGGTTGGGAAGATCCCCTGGAGAAGGAAATGGCAACCCACTCCAGTATTCTTGCCCGGAGAATTCCGTCGACAAAGAAGCCTGGCAGGCTACAGTCCATGGGGTTGCAAAGAGTAGGACATGACTGAGCAACTGACACTTATGGTATTATCTATATAATAAGAATAATAATATATAATATTAAAATTAGATATTAATAGTAATATATAATCAATAAGAATATAGAACTGATAATATTATTAATATCAATATATTGTATAATATCTAATATATACATTAGATTATATAATTAGAATATCTTTCCAACCCATGACATGTGGGTAAACCCAAGGGATCTAAACCTCTGCTCAGAGACATGCTTGGTACTTGAATGGGATAGATGAGAAGTTCCTGCCAACCCATCACACTGCTATACTGATGCACCCTGAGATATCACAGGACGCTCTCAACCCTAACCTTCCCCACATGCATATCCCAGTCTCCACAGGGGAGGAGGATGCTGGAGGGACATGAGCCTTCTCTCCCCAGTTCAACCTGATCACCACTCCAGGTGGAAGATGGCAGAGGTCGAGGGCAGAGCTGGGGTAAGGGAGGCCAAGCAAAGCCTGGGGCATCAGGGGTTGGCAGCAGGGGGGCAATCGTCTATCCTAGGGGGGTAAGGAGGCTGCAGGAGGCAAGACCTCATGTGGAGCCAAGGCTCCAAGCCCTCCCTCTACATGTGCTCCATGTCCCATTGGACGTCAATTCTAAATCATAAATTCAAAGATAAAATAATTACAAGTTTCAAGATGTCAACCATAGAACATTAGCCCCCAATCAGGGTAGCCTTCAGAGCATGGAGCCTTACGCAGCTGCACAGGCGGCACATCCTAAATGCAAATGTTGTAAGTTTCCATAATACAGGAGATGTTGTTGTGTAAGTAAAACAGCAATGGGCTGAGGATGAGGCGTCCTTTGATCTACTGTTGGTTTGACCTCTATTTTGTTACATGTCACTATATTTCTTTGAGCCTCAGTTTGCACATCTATAAAATAAGAAACTTCACAAGGTCTATTGTACTAAGTATGACTCTCTAGAAGTGAGACCCCAGAATATGTATCTTTATGCAGGTCTCTAGGCTTTTGCTATCCAAAGAATGGTGCATAGACCAGCAACGTGAGCATTATCTGAGAATGTGTTACAAATGCACAATATCAGGCCTCACCCCAGACCTGTTGAGTCAGAATACTTATTTTTATCAAGATCCACAGGTAACAGGAACATTAAAGTTTGAAAGCGTTACTGTATATGATTCACAATCAGCCAAGTAATAGGAACCACCAACATACAGTACCACAAAGGCCTCATTCAGCAACCAACATGACAACTTCATACAACAGCTAAATGCCAACAGTGGTTAATCCACATGTTAGAAAAGTTGGTAAATTCATTAAGCAGGGACTTGCTTTCACTTACGTTGTAAGTAAAAAATGTGTGCTTAAACAGTTTCATTCCATCTTCATTCTGTTCTCATTTCATGTTTCTCAGTAATAGCCTGTTCATAAAACAATTCACTTAACTTTCCACTATGTTTAGGAAAAAGAGGAAGAGTTCTTACATCAGTATTTTCACCAACCAGTCTCTGAAACTTAAATATATAGCTTCCCTTAAAATAAACTTGTTTATTAAAATACTTACTACTAACAATTTTATGATAGCTTTTTTTCTAACTTCAGCTTTACTTTCTCTTTAACTTCAACATCTATATTACATTTCTAAAAGCAAAGGGATTGAGTTAGATGAAATTTATCCTGAAATTTTATCCTGTATTCTTAGGGAGAGCATACTGACTGAGACCGCCACCCTGGCCAGGTACCGTAGTAACCATTTGTATGAGTTATTTTATGACAGGAGGTCATGGTAAGGAACACAGAACTAAAAAGCCACCACTCACCAGAAGAGTTTGGGAAAGGTCAAAAGGAGACACCACGTGTCCAACCACCTCCCAGAATCCTGGCTGACATCCATCTCGGCTGAGGAATGCCTACACTGCCAGGAAGGACTCAGTCAGAATGATCAGCCAAAGACCACCCGGAAACTAATCCCATTCCGTAAAACCCAAGACCGTGAGCCACGTGGCAGAGCAGTTCTCCTGGGTTCCCTTACCCTCCTGCTTCCGCCTGGGTGCCCTTTCCAATAAAATCTCTTTGTCAGCATGTGTGTCTCCCTGGACAACTCATTTCTGAGTGTTAGCCAAGAGTGCACTTTTGGGCCCTGGAAGGGGTCCCCTTTCCTGTAACAGTATCACTCTTTAGGCAAATATGCTAATTTCCACAGAAACTAGAGATAAGTCTTTGATTAACTTCCCATATTATGTGCTTCATACTCAACAGTCTCTTCAGACCACCAGTGAGTACAGACTACAGGAATCTACACATTCTTCCTGGCAGAGTCTGCACTGTATATGTTTCAACGTGAAAAACATCAGGAAGTAACTTTTCCTCTCAAATAATTTATGTTGCTATACATTGATAAAAAGCATAAGGGGATGAGTTTTCAGAGTGCTCAGTCCTAGAATCTTAATTCTTTAATTCTGAAGCTTCCTGGGGCCTTGCACATTTCTCATGATGGATATAGAGGCAAGGACAGAGAACAATTTGGTAAGTAGCATCATGAGTTATTGGCTCAGATTCCAGCGAGAACATTGGTGGGCTAGCTTATAGAGAAGCGGATTTTTGCTCTTTCCTGGTCCATTTTTCAAGCATTTGCTGAGAGGATTTCAGACTGGCCTTGTAGCTAACATAGACCAGAATTGTTTTGAAAATTTGAGAGTATGTCAAATGGGTTGAACTGATATGTTTTGCACTTGCTTTCTCTTTCTTTACCTCAATTCCTGAGTAGAGAGGAGTAGTAGGTGAAGATTAGAGAGAAGGTTAGAAAGATCCTCAACCACTGCTTTCTGAGATGAATGAAAAGAGTGCTGACCTATGAACAGGTAATGAACAATTGGTTATTTCAAGTTATGGGAACCATTTCTGTACCTGCTACTACAAACTACAAGTGTGAGCAGAACCATCCTTAGACCCAACATCAGGGGCCTCTACCCCTCCTTGCCCCTCCTCTGATTATGCCCCTCTTTGTGGACTATGAAATCCACAGGAGCAAATGCATGTAGCTAATTCAGAGTGCACACCCCCACACCCCCTACTTCTAGACCAGACTTTGGATACATGGGAAACTGAAATTTATACCCAGACTGTCCTGAACACACTTGCAGAGCCTGTGTGGGTCAGCTTTTTTGAGGGGGACTGCAGTGCTCATGTGTGTGTCGCCAGGCCAAAGGGAAGCCAGCTGTTGGTGGGGAGGTGTTGGATAGGGTGTGGCTACTGGGCCTGGAGTATCTACACAGTTATGCGGAAGGCCCTTCAGGACACAAGACATAGCCTAGGGTGTGAAGAGAAGGGAGATGGGATATGAATCACATCTTGGAAATACAAGGAGACCAAGAGTTCTCAATTCAAAGCTAGCCTTGTTCATCAGTACCATTTTTCCAGATTCCACAAATAGGCATTAGTATATGATTTTTTTTTTCTTTCTGACTTATTTCACTCTGTATAACAGGCCCTAGGTTTGTCCACCCCAGTTCAACTGACTCACACTCATTCCTTTTCATGACTGTGTAATATTCCATTATATATATGTACCCCAACTTCTTCATCCATCCATCTGTCAATGGGAATAGAGATGCAAAAGTAGCGCACAGCCTTGTGGACACAATGGGGGAAGGAGAGGGTGGGATGAATTCAGAGAGTAGCTCTGAAATGCACACATTAGCATGTGTGAAATATATAGGTGGTAGGAAGCTGCTGTTATACAAGAACCTCAGGCTGGTGCTCTGTGTTGACCTAGAGGGTGGGATGGGGGGTGGGGTTGGAGGAAAACTCAAGAGGGAGGGGATATGTGTATACTTGAGGCTGATTCATGTTGTTGTACAACAGAAACTCACACAACATTGTAAAATAATTATCCTCCAATTAAATTTTTAAAAAAACTGGCTTGATAAAGGTAACTTTCTCAGGATACAAGGATAAAAATATATTTTAACAGCTTATTGGCTTGATTTAAAACTTTTAAACACTTGGATTTATGGAACTACAGTGATATCTGTGTCCTAAGACCCACAAACATGCCATGATGACGAGACACATTTGCCAAAAGGCACATATTTTCATAAGTCCAGGTTTACACTATAGCTAAAGCACAAGGAATATGAAAACGTTGCCCCTCTTTGAATTTCAGCTCTGCAACTTATTAGCTGAATGACTCTGTTCTTGTTCTTAAACCTCTCTGAATCTGTTGCCTCATGTCTAAAATGAAAATAGTAATGCTGAGTACAACAGATTTTATTTTGAATGACAGATAAATCAGTAAGAGGTTTGAAATATATAAACACATACAGGATGCTCTGCCATAGACTCTATCTCTGTCTGTCTAGAGAGAAAGAGATACGAGTCTCAAAAGAGTACGGGTAATATTATTAAGACATATATCCTGTGCCAGCAGCTAATCTGTCCCTTTAAGAACTTTCTTGTGGAGTTTATCTATGCAGAGGCACAAAGTTTCTCCTGACTAATGCATATTAACTCTTCATAAATTTCAGTTTTAGCATGCTGAACTCATTCTCTGACACATGAAGAAGTCGTCACTGATAGACACAGAAAGTCTTCTGGCTCAGATGTCAGAAAATTTTTGAAGTAGAAGAACATTTATAGTTCTTTCACTCCTTTCTTCACCTTTGTCCCCTCAAATTTTTAGTTGCTTTTTTTTTAAAGTAACTTATTCATGAGAGAAATAAATGTTATGAATATAAATTTTTTTCAGCTTTAGAACATCAAGTAACTGCTCCCATTTTAGTGGTCATGGGAATCTATCTTTCCTCTCTTGAGCATACTCTGTGATGGATTTTACATACTCATTTAAACTGCTTATTGATGCTTCATAGAGAAATCCCAAATAACATTTACACAGATTTTCACATCTTCTCTTAGTGTAAATTATAACACTCTTTCTTGAATGCAAATAGAAAAACCACACTTTTAAAAAAATATACTGAAATATTAACTAGCAATTTTATTTCACTTACATTAACTTTAATAAAGCATTAACTTTATTTAGTGTTCTCATCTTTTCTCCCCTCCTCTATCTCTGTCACATGAATCATCTATATTTTCAATATTACTTATAGCCCCACCTATTTCTGCTCCACACTCTTAAAAGACTGAGCAAATTCTATCTCCCCTTCTTCTTTAATTACTCTCTCAAATCATTGATCTTAAGAGGCATATACTTTTCTAGCCAGACATTTTTCTATAAACTTCACTCTATCTTTCAGGTTAGTTGAAGTATACTAAGACCTACATTTCAGAATCCCATCACCATCTGATTTGGTTAGATCTGGCCAAAAGAGGAACCTATCAGAGGTTTAGAAGGTAGAACTTCTAAATGATAATAAAATAATTGGAACCATTGTTATTATTACCAATTTGTATTACTGATACAGATAGTCCAAACAACCCAGTGGATTTAATAGGGAGGGTGATTGAATATCTACAATATCTACATTTAATGCAAGAATAAATCAGAGTTCTCAGAAGATATGACTTTCCCAAATCATATATTTACCAAACAGAAGTTACTAGCCTTTATATACTCTCCATCAATTTATGGTCCACCTAGGGTTCTACAGAAATAGCTGACATGTAAGAATCCATTTAGGGAAATAGAAGAGATGGAAATAGTACATATACTAAAGGTAGTCTTAGTAGAAAGCTTGCAATTTGTGATTCAATGAAAGGCAAATACCAGAGATTTCTGCATATGTTCATGCCTCTAATATATGAGTAGGCATTAAAAATCATCTTGAATACTGAAACTATTAAGGCTGAGAGAGTTAGCAACTATTCTTTATGCTACATAAGCAAAATCAAATAACCTTATATGAAATTAAGTGTATTGAATATTAGTATGTCTTTGCCTGACCTGAATCCTGTTGTTTACAGAGATGAGAATGAAAAGGAATGAAAAGGTCTCCATATTAATGTCTGGTTATTAAAATTGCCTGTTAAAATAAGACAACTTTCCACATTAATAAATACCATCACTTTATGCTATAAACTTACAATTGACTGTAGAAGGCCCCTGATAGTAAATTAATTAAACCTCTGTTCCATTATGGTATCAGTTAATTTGGAAGCTCATTATTTATTTGGCACCAATTTAGCCTTGCAAATTAATTAGGAAGAGCATGGGAAAATAGATGATTCAACATAAAGTCCAAATCAAGACAAAGAGGCAAGATCAAGGGAACTTACTGAGAGACAAGGGGCAGTTTCATCATCTTCAGGAGAGCCTTCTGTTTTCCCGAAGACAGCCAACACAGTGCAGAGAAGCTGCTCAGAAGTGGAATTAGGAAACCAGAATCAGGAACGATCTTGAAGAAAAACATTTCCTCCTGTACAGGGGTTGTCTACAAAAGGCTTCATTCCATAGCCTGTTCACAGAGCTCTTCCTGACTTCATCCTTCTTCACAACTCAGACTAAGACCCAAGGTACCACTGGCCACTGATCAGCAATCTCTGACCTTGGGCATGTTGGGATAGTGGAAACATGGTCTCTGCAAGGGTTTGAAAAGAAAGAGCCTATTTGTGGCTGGAGAAGTTACTCTTGCAGGTACCAAAAGATGTGGTCCAGTGGTACCTGATGGCTACCTGTATTTCCAGATGGTGTCACCCGAAGAAAATAATGCTTGAGGCAAAGACTTTTTCTGCCTTCCTCAGAGGTTCAGGGAAGTCCAGGAAAATTAAAGAAAAAGTTTTTTTCAGTTCATCTTCTTGGTCACTAGAATGTGATATCTTGTCTTCTCATTGATGAAGTTTGCCAGACTTTACCTTATTAAGAGTCTTCATGAGAAAGGGGAGTTACACACTCCCCTTTACACATTCAGTGGCATGATCATCTGAAAGTCTATTAATCAAAGGTTTAGTCAATCAAAAAGGACATGTTCATGATCCAAAAGAATACATGCACCCCAGTGTTCACTCCAGCACTGTTTACAATAATAGCCAGGACATGGAAGCAACCTTAATGTCCATTGACAGAGGAATGAATAAAGAAGATGTGGTACGTATATACAATGGACTATTACTCAGTCATTACAAAGAATGAAATAATACCATTTGCAGCAACATCAATTGATCTAGAGATTGTCATACTGAATGAAGTAAGTCGGACAGAGGAGAAATATTGTATGACATCCCTTATATGTGAAATCCAAAAAGAAATGATACAAATGAAATTACTTACAAACAAAAAGAGACTCATAGATTTAGAGAATGAATTTATGGTTGCTGAGTATGGGATGGTTAGGTCGTTTGGGGTGGACATGTACACACCGCTGTATTTAAAATGGATAGCCAACAAGGACCTACTGTGTAGCACATGAAACTCTGCTTGGTGTTGTGTGGCGGCCCGGATGGGAGGGGAGTTTGAGGGAGAATGGATACATATATATGTATATATGGCTGAGTCCCTCCACTACTCACCTGAAGCTATCACAACATTGTTAATTAGTTATATTCCAATACAAAATAAAAAGTTTTTAAAAAGGGACATGCCCGGTACTTAACAGACATCAGTCACTGGCCTGCATACTCCTCTCCCTCAATGGAGAACTGGTAAACATCTTCCTTTTCTTCAGGGAGCTTTTGATCTGGAGGGGAAACACAATTAAATGCGTCAATAAATATATAATTAAAAAGTTTGAGAAATAGTATAAAAGAACCTAAAGATATGACAAAACTTGGGGGACCTAATTTAGATTGAGGGATCAGGGAATCCTTCTCTCAAGAACTTCCATTTAAGCTGAGACTTGAAGAACAAATAGGAATCATCCCACATGTAGGAGATAGAGAAGAGACTGTTGAGTTTAAATGAGAACTGTAACTGGAGCCATGAATCAGGTTGGATGAGGGAGGGTTGGGGCCATGTTAACATTGTGTATGTGTCCTCAGGGCAATGGAAAATGATTAATGAAATGGCATGATATTAACTGGCCTATAAGGTCATAATGGCTTTTGCTGAGAGGGAAAAAAAAAAAGTAGAGAAAAGGCAAATAGAAGCTTTCAATTCAGTAGTCACCTCAGGCCTCAGGCAGCAATGATCAGCTTTTCTGTCAGAGGCTTTTCTTGCTATTTATATTTCAATTTTCTTCATATTTTTACATATTTCTAAAATTTGTGATACATGGTTTTTTATAGCAAGAAATTATCTCAAAGAGCTATTCAGCTGTAGCTAATACACCTAAGTCTTGGTGATTCCATAAGCACCACATGCATGTGAAGAAATATTTCAAGGGAAAAGCTGTATTTTTTTCTCTGAGAGAACAAAGACCTATTGACAACATGCTATGCAGCTTTGCCTGTTCTCTCTCCATGATGAAACACCAGAACAAGCACATAAATCAGATATTAATAGATCAGATTTATATCAAGCAAATAACTTTTTATTCTACTGAAAAAATAATGCAGCAAAGTGTTGGAGGCCAAGAAATAATTTACTGTAGTGATGGATTAACTTTTACTAGTTACTGTGATCCTACAATCTACTCAAATGTTTGCATATAATTGAGGAAATTAACGAGAAATTTTATGTTTTCACTGAATTAAAACCATACCACCTGGATTTTCTACTGAAATTTCTTTCATGAGGAGCTTAGTTTTGTTTTTGTTTGTTTTTAACTAAAACTCAAATGCAGGTCATGCAAAGAATTTAATAATTACTTTAAATAAAGGAAGGCGGAATTAAATTATTTTGTAAGAATGCACTTAGATTAACACCTTTAAATTGTCTCTTTACTGTTCATTGATGCCCATAGTTTTTCATTTAATCATATCTATGATCCCTTAATAAAGGGTCAATAAGAATCCCTGATTAATGAGAACTTAATTAATCATCATTAAGAATGTGAATGTAGGCTTCCCTGTTGGCTCAGATGGCAGAGAATGTGAATGCAAGAAGCAAAAATTACACAATTTTCAATCGATGAGATTGCCTTTCTCCCTTTTCTTTGTAACGCTCTCTCTTATACCATCAATAGTGACTAACATGATAGAATACTGGGATATTTATTGGCTTATTTCCCAGAGACTTTTGGGCACTGATGCTTTTTCTTCTGATTAATTGGAGAAAAAATATCTGATACTAGTACTATATAGAATCTGTTTTTTTTTTTTTTTTTTTCAGAAGAAAAACATAGGACAGAAGAAAGAGTAAGATATACCTGCAATCTGAATTTGGGTCTGGTAATAAAATGTAGTCAAGAAGCATGATTCAAATACCAAATACGAGTGGTCTTGGCGATGGAAGTTTTTGTGTGCTCATTTTATGTGTTGTGTTCACCAAACTAGTATTTATTTAGTGCTACAACTGTGATAGATACAGTGGGGGCAGAAAGATAAATTACATATAAATCCTACCATCATGAAGCTTACATTCTAATAAGAAATTTAATACATGGTTAAAGAGGCCAGGGGCTTCCCTGGTGGCTCAGTGGTAAAGAACCCTCCTGCCAATGCAGGAGACCTGGGTTTGATCCCTGGACCAGGAAGATCCTTTGGAGAAGGGAAAGGCTAGAGTCAGACACAATTTAGCGACTAAACGACCACAAAAAGAAGCCATAATAAGTTGTAATAAATGATACTGTACAAATAAGGTGCTAACAGGATTTAAGAGAAAGGAAGTATTTGTTTCTGGCTTAGGGAAACTGGTGAACATAAATAAAACGCTTGAATAAAATGTAAGATTTCAATCACCTGGTTGTTCTAGCACAAGAGTTCTCAATTTTTGCTTTTGTTCTTGTTCTAAGAACTGCTTTACACTCTTAAAAATTATTGAGGACCCTCAAAGGGAGTTTTTGTATAGGCTATACCTACTGATGCTTTCTGTATTCAAGATTGAAACAGATAGACCACTCATATGCTAATATAAATAATAAGTTATTGAAAATATGTCTTCTGAAACAAAACATTTCAAGGAAAAGCATGTGTTCATTCTACATCTTTTGCAAATCTTTTTCATATCTGACTTGAGAAAAACAGGTGAATTGTCATATATGCTCTGCCTTCAATATGTCATGATGGATGCATTGTTTTTGTTAAGTAAATGATTTTTTTAAATCCAGGTTCAAAAATATATGTGATTGGCAAAGGGAGGAATATTTTAACAGCCTTGTAGATAATTCTGTGTGCTCTTCTTTAATACTACAAAAAACCTCAACAAGTTACTATGGATATGTAAATTATACAAATACCACTTATGCCCCAGTCACAGGAGATTATTAGGTATGCTTAGCATGAAAGAGAATGCAGGATGTTACTCGATGGTATGCCCAGAGAGAAAACAAAAGAGACGTAAGGTGGAACACTGGCCATCAATGACCAGAGGTGATCACAGGGGAGTCTGCCTCAGAGTTGAGTGCGCAGTCTATTTCACTCCCATGGTATATAAATATCCTTCTCCTTTTAGCTTACTACATCATGAGATACGAATATAATTAAATGTAATCAGGTATTAACTCTGCCTAAAACTCTTAAATGTCCAGCCACGGCTTCAATAAAGTTTAAAAGACAAAGGCTACATATCTCAACATGAAATGCAAGTCAGATTGTTGCCTAAATTCTTCCTCTTTCTGCATATTTGTCTCCCAACACTCTTGGCCTTGCAACATATGTAATAGCAAACTCCTTCCAGTGGCCTCTTCTCCTCTCTGTTCAAATTCCATGCTATTTCTCAGCTATGTATTTGCTCACGCCATCGGGAAGATCCCTTGGAGAAGGGCATGACAACCCACCCCAGTACTCTTGCCTGGAGAATCCCATGGAGAGAGGAGCCTGGTGGGCTACAGTCCATGGGGTCACACAGAGTCGGACATGACTGAGGTGATCTGGCGTGCATCCTCAGATCTCTCCTACATGTAGAAGTAATTCTTAATCAACCTTTAACATTCAAGGGACACTGTCTGCCATGGTTCTTCAAGTGTGTGTTAAGATTCACTCCTCTGAGTTCCCATCTTATTCAACCTGTCATCTGTCATTAAACTTACTATTTACCATCTTGCCTTCCAATTCATCATTAATTTGGCTCCATCTGTGACTGTTGCACAAATGTCTTCATGACAGGGAATGTGTGACATGAATGTCTGTATTCTGATGCCTAGAACAAAGTTCAGCACACAGTGGACACCAAAAATGTCTGTAGACATAATGCTCAATTTTCCATTTTAAAATGTACTTTCAGTGCCCATATTTGATTGACTTATGTACTCCCCTTCTAACATGACAGGTGTTTTTTCCCAAACAGAACCAAATAATTCCAGAGACAAATCACCTAATGTGGCTAGCTGCAAATTAAAAGCACTTGTCAGTTAGGGCCATAGCACTGTGCAGGTTGTTTTTCTTCCAGGGCTGACTTTCTGACATTAAATGATCAACATCTCGGTCTGCAGCTTCTTGCAGTCCAGAAGCAAATGATTCATACTTCTTGTTATTATATTAATGCATGAGGAATGCAATAAAAATTCCAAGAAGCCATAATACATCCACAACATCATAACTTTATCTCATTACCTAGAAGTCAATGGATCATTACCTCTGATATGTATTGATTCAGGCTGTCAGCAGTGGAGTTTACACTCACTGTCACTCATAGTCTTTAGGTCAAATAACTGTCATAATCACCTTACTGCATTCACATATGAAACTACACTTGGCTCCATGCTCCATGCAAACACCATATATTCTTCTCCCTGGTGATGAGAACTTACTCTGTCCAGGGTACTGAGGATGGGAAGAAAAGAGGCTCTTGTCTAAGGCCCAACAGCTTTCCACCAACTGTGCTAAGACCCTTACACTTAAACATGGTGTTGTTTAATCTTCACAGCAAAAATGTGAGGGAGTTGGTGTTATTATCTTCATTTTATAGATAAGAAAATCAAGGCTCTGCATGACTGATGATAAACACTACTTCTGTGTTGAGGACACAAATGTCCCTAATTTGAATTTCAACCCTTTTCTGCCCTTACTTGTCCCTGGGAGACCACTCCTGACCTTCTGCCACCTGTCAATCCCTCTGCAGAGTTCCCCAGCACTACTGCTGTGCTGCCAGAGACTTGCCTGATCCCCCGCTCTCATCTGTAAGCTGTCTAGTAAGAGCTCAGCAGAACCATCACCAAGCTTCTGTGCTGGTGCTATAGGCAGAATGCTTCCATTTATTCAGTTCATATTTTTGGTATATCCCAGGGACTAAAGAGAAGCAAAGCACCTGCCCCCCACAGAGTTTTCATGCTCATAGATACAGCTTTGACCTTGGTCTTCAACTGATTGGCTCTGGAGCTTCTGGACCTAAATGGGCCCCAGAAGAGAGACGGGGCCCACCTCCTCCCTCACTGGGTATACAACCCAGACTCCTTATAGCATTGTCTAGAGCAGGAGTCCCCAACCTCTGAAACCTAATGCCTGATGATCTAAGGTGGAGCTGATACAATAATAATAGAAATAAAAATAATTAAAGTTTCAATAATAATAGAAACGCAATTAATGTAATGTGCTTGAATCATTCTGAAACCATCCCCTCCGTATCAGTCCATGGAAAAATTGTCCTCCATGAAATCAATCCCTGGTGCCAAAAAGGTTGGGGACCTCTGGTCAAGAGGAGTTTTCTACTGGCCCGGTCTTAGGAGTTCTTGTCAATAATTCTCTATGATCCTGGGTCCACAGAGTTGGCCACAGGGACTTTGAACACAGTAATGGGATTCAAGGGGGATGGTTTGTTCAACCTCAATTAGGAACATTCACTGCTGTATTTTTAAGTGAAGTGTTGATCCTAGAACCTTCTAAATCCCTTTGAGTTGGGTTGTCTCCAGATGCTTAAGAGCCAGCATGCAAATGGTCCCATGAGTGTTCAGGATATCCAGATATATGTAAGGGTTCTGAACTAAACATGCATGAAAATAATACAACACCTCCTTAAGGACTGAAGGTGCTTAAGCTGAGGTAGAGGCCATAGGATGTAAATTAAAAAGTTAGTTCTCCCTCCCTTCTCTGTAAATAATACCTTCTTTCTTTTTTTTTTTGTAGCATGTTTTTTTTAAAAAAATTTTTCCATTTATTTTTATTAGTTGGAGGCTAATTACTTTACAATATTGTAGTGGTTTTTGCCATACATTGACATGAATCAAACAATGTCTTCTTTCCAAGGCCAGTTCTCCTGTGGTTGAGGCTGTCACACTTAGCCACCTTACCGTACCACTAACTGGAGATAGGGGTCAGTCTCTCATTACTGTTCATTTCCATGAAGCGTTCAACATCCTCTCATCTACAAAATGAAGCAAATCCGCTCTTGACACGTTTAGCCATTCATATTCCTTATTTCCTTCACAGTCGTGCTTCTTTTAAGGTTTGCCTGCACTCAATGTCTCCACTTCAACTCTCATCCAGCTTGCAAATCCTAAAAGTCCATTCCTGCCCCACCCTGCCCTGACTCTGCTCTGAAGGTCCCCAATCACCCATGGCTGCTGAATGAAAGGATTCTAGTAGGTCCTTATTTTTCTCATATCTTATGCAGCCCTGACACTACTGATGAATTTTTCATTGAAACACTCGCTTTGTCTGGTTCCTCATCTCATTCACAATCTCTTGCCAACATGCTTGTTCATGGTCTTCTCATTTGCTAGGGGACTGTGCAGCTTAACGTTCGGAACATGCGTGTATTCTTTTATTAAAATTGACATGTAACTGATTTACAATGTTGTAACAATCTCTATGTACAATGAAGTGACTCAGTTTCACACATACATACATTCCTTTTAAAATATTCTTTTCCATTATGGTCTATCTCAGGAGATTGTATATAGTTCCCTGTACTATACAGTAGGACCTTGTTTATGCATTCTAAATGTGACAGTTTGCATCTACCACCCTTAAATTTCCAGTCCATCCCTCTCCCCCGGCCTCTCCTTGGCGACCACAAGTCTGACCTCTAGGTCTGTGAGTCTGTTTCTGTTTTGTAGATAGGTCAATTTGTGCCATATTTTAGATTCCACATATAAGCAATATCATATGTATTTCTTTTTCCAACTTACTTTACTTCATATGATAATCTTTAGCTGAATCCATGATGCCGCACATGGCAACGTTCTGTTCTTTTTTATAGCTGAGTCATTTTCCATTGAACATGATGTGTGTTCTCTCCTGCCTCTTCCTCCAGCCTCTTCTCCCAGGTCTTTGCTAGGCTGACTCTGCCTGCTTTTCATCGTCCGGACAATTCATTTCCCCCAGAACATATACTTATTTGGGCTTTACCTAGGTCTCCCTCATTCATCTCTGAATGTTCCCAGGCGTTATGTGCCTGGCATTCCTTCTCCTCTTGTTCATTCAATAGCAATTTCTCTTCTCCAAGAAAACCTTCCATAGTAACTGGAGAGAAGTGGATTTCCCATAATACTGCCAAGATTTACCATGCTTAACCTTCTTGAGTTAATACTCCTCAGTATATATTTACTCTTTGTCCTATACAGATTACTATGTTAACATTATTTTAAGTATCATTATGTGCTATCTGGGTTGGACCACATATTTCCAGCAGTGGCTTTTAAGATTTGGTGTGATTTCAGCATTTTCAAAAAATGCATCAGTGTGAAACTAGAAATGATTTTTGATAGCAGTTATTTATTATGAATAACCAAATATGTTGTTAAGTGACCAGCAGATTGTTTATATATAATTCCCATTTGATTATGGGCCCAATTTTTCAGTCATGGTCATACTTAAAATAAAATATTCTTTTAAAGAAGAATAGGGACATTGATACCTTGTTACACCTTCACTTTTAAATTCATGATGGAAATAGCAAAGATGACCCATACTTGCTGGCCTTAGAAACATTCATGAATTTACCAACTAAAAATAAACCATGAAGAAAATGGTCTCTTATTCCCCATTTATATTTGACTTCTCTTTTCTTCCCTACCCTTTTGTCCCCACTCTTTGTGGAGGCAGTTTTGTGTTTTTTTTTTTTTAATTTTACTTAATTTTCTTTAAAAATTTGATTTTAAAACTTAACTTTAGATTTTAAAATTAAAATTTAATTTTCAATTTAAACACTGTAATTTTTTATTTTAAAATTAAAATTTAACTTTAAATTTTAAAACTTAACTTTAAAAAATTAATTTTCTTTAAAAGACACAACTTCTGTTTAGTGTATTTATGTAGCTCAGAATTAAAACAAAACAAAACACAACCAGAATACAGTGAAAACTCTTCTTCTTTCTGGAGAAGATGTCACACAGCCTCCTTCCTCAGAGATAACCAATTCTACTAGTCTCCAGGTCTCTTCCTAAATATTTTATGCACAGGCAAATGATCAACCTCCCTGATATCTTTCCATAGACAGGATCTCTTTGGAAGCCAGTGATCTTTGTTCTCTTTACACATGTGAGTGCTCTGTGCTCTTCTTAGCCTCTCCCTCCAGGCCTAATGGGACACCCATGAAGTCACCCTCCATATCCTTAGGAACTCCCTCCAGACTCTGTCTCTTAAATCTCTGGTCCCATCTGCTTAGCCTGGGTGACTTCAGTTTTCCTTCCTATGAGTTCAGCCCCTTTAGAGAAATGCTTACTCTGAATCTGGGGGTTGACTGTTGATTTCGGCTTTGATCCCTTGGTTGTGGCCTTTTGCATCTCTCTTGGCTTCAGGCTCTACAGGTCACAGGCAGATCTGACTCCTGAAACCCCCTCCAAATCTGAAAAGTGTGAAAGTGTTAGTCACTCAGTTGTGTCTTACTCTTTGCAACCCCATGGACTGTAGCCCACCAGGCTCTTCTGTCCATGGAATTCTCCAGGCAAGAATACTGGAGTGGGTAGCCATTCTCTTCTCCAGGGGACCTTGGGAACCATCACACACCCCACCTTTCTTTTCTTGAGAACACAGGCTGTCTTGTCTTCCCCTCATGCCTTTGTTTCATCTTGTTTCCTTTTTTTTTTTTTCCCTTGCTTGTAAATGTCCAGTCATCATCAGAAATTTCAACCCATCTGGGCTAATGAACTTGGTGCCCTTTACATTTTCAGATATAACAAAGCAGAGACCATGGTCTTCATGTTATAGTTCCTTCCCTCTATGAGGAGGAACCCCTATCTCTACCCAATCATTGGCTAGCACACCCCTGTGACCTCTATCAGAACCAGAAGCTTCTCCAGTTACATCAACAGTCTGCCATGTCAGAAGCACTTATAACATCTTATAACTTATAACACTTAACATCTCATAACTGGAAGAAAGAAATACACCAATGACCATGTTACTCCAAGTGGCTGATGAAACGTGCAGGGCCACACTAGCAGAAATCTGGTTTTATAAAGAGTAAATTCTGGCTGCAGCCTTTCAGGTTGAACTTATTTGTGCCAGCCAAGAGTCTGTTGTGTACCAGGGCTTTCACAAGATAGGATCACAAACTCACATGGTTGGAGATTTTCCCAATATTAAAAAATCGATGATAGTAAAGCAGTGCCTTCCAAGCAATAATGAATTTCAAGAAGGTGATTAGGAAGTAAAACTGATTATGTCCTCTTTGTGAAGTGAATTAAGCTGACTAAAGTAAAATACCCCTAGAATATAATCAGACATTATTACTTGTCTTTCTACTACTCTCTGGCAAAAATATAATTCACTTTTATAAGTCAGTCACTAAAATATCCTTCTTTGGGGACTTCCCTGGCAGTCCAGTAGGTAAGACCCCACACTTCCAGTACAAGGGGTGACTGTTCAATGCTTGGTCAAGGAACTAAGATCCCACAGGCCATGTGGCTGAAAACTAAAACTTAAAAAAATAAATTTCTGATTATTCTTAGTCTTAATTTTCTTTAAAAAAAATTATCTTTTATCTGTTAGGACAGAAGCGTGGGCACTTTGAATTTTCCCGTTCCTATTGCCACACACCATGGAGACACCAGGCTTCCCAGGAGGCACTAGTGGTAAAGAACCTGTCTGCCAACGCAGGAGACATAGAGACATGGGTTCAATCCCTGAGTCAGGAAGATCCCCTAAAGGAGGATATGGCAACCCACTCCAGTATTCTTGCCTGGAGAATCCCATGGACAGAGGAGCCTGGCGGGCTATAGTACATAGGGTCACAAGAAGTCCAACACAACTGAAATGACTTAGCATGCATGCACACATGGAGACACCTTGGAAGTAGGATGTCCAGCCATTAAACTATGTAATATCATTAGAAAATGGCTTCATCTTAATCTGTAGGACCATGGAACTGGTAACTTATATTTATGAGTTAATTCTTAAGGCTTATTAGGAAGCTAAAACTGGACCAATGAACTTATTATTATATGCACATGATATCTGGACTGAATGACTGAGAAAAGCTTGTGATTCTACAGAATACATTCTATAGTATAAACTTTGTCTCTGACCTGAGTTTTCAAGATAATTGCCAATGATAACTCAAAGTATAAGAGTTCATTCAAAGCAATACATTCACTATATATTTACTTATCATTTTCTGTTGAAGCCATCCTAGAGCCTCTGACATTAATATTTCCATGTACAGAGATCTTGGCATGTAAAATTAATCTCTTATAAGCTGCTATGTATGAATATATGACTAAAGCTGCATCTAGGTGGGTTGGGACTAGTAATTGAAATGTTTAATCCTGTCTGTTATGATTTACTCACTAATTTCAGGATAAAAGTTTTCGGCCAGGAGTCAAACAAGATAATAGGAAACAAAGAGGTCAGCTCGACTGGGCACTTCACTTTCTGTCTCCTTCATTCCTACCCAGTCTCATGTTTGTCTCGTCTCATACTCAACAAATCTTCTAACAAATAGAAACCTGTAGATAAAGGGTGAGTATGGCTGTCACCCAGAGAGGAAGAAGTCAGGGTAATGATTACACATGTCCTTCTCACTTCCAGCTCTGCAAGAAGCCCTGGAACATTTAGCTTGTGTTGGACACATTCTCAGATCCTCAAACGCTCTCCATTTTCAAAGTTAAGTTTAAGGTCAAAGGTAGTCATTTCTTTACCTAGCAAACCAAAACCAATAAGGAAAATATGAAACTAAACTGGGCCATGAACCATCAGATCCCTTTCAGTTTTAATAGGAAAAACATCAGGATCAGTTCCAGTGCTAGACTGGGTGTAAGTATAGCTACAAGGAAAGAAAGGGATAAAGTTAGACAATTAATGTACTAAGGTTCTCTTTATAAATTATTACCAATATTAAATACTATAAAATATTCAGCCTCAGTTAATGTCTATCCCTTAATACAATATATAAACATTTTGGTAATTCTTTCAACATACTGACATATATAATGAAGACATCATCTATATTAAATGCCTGATAAATTGCAAATAAAAGCCTTCTTGCAAAGGGTTTGATTGTGGTCTCTTTTAACTAAACAGGCAGGAAGGTCATCAGAATAACTGTCATCAGAAAATCTCTACTGAATACCCTCAATGTAAGTCACTCCAGTAGACACCAACAGTGAAAAATACACGAGGTGATCTTTGCACTAAAAAGCTTGGAATCTAGCTGGAGACATCAGATGTGACATCCCAAGGCCCCTGACAGCTTCTGACTCCCTAAAGTAGAGATTGACCAGGAACACGACAACTGCAGGATGGTCTTGAGGTCTCAACTGAGGTTATAAACCTGAATGTGGTATATGGCATACCGTTTGGTAATTCTGTCTAGACTCACTCAGCAGCCCAAGTGTCAGAGTATAGACATGAGGATCCACATATATCCATGAAAAAGAAAACTGAATTTGCTATATAAGTAGCTTGATCTTATAAAGCTATCTTTGTTACCAGCTTATAAAAACTTCTACAGCTGTAGGAACACAATAATACCCTAATAAAGCAGCAGCTAGAATTTTGGAAAAAACATACAAACAATGGTTATTCTTCTTTCTCTCCCATTTGACTGATAAGTGATTTAAACTCAAGTTTCTCAGCACAACCTATTTCCTTGTCTGTAAAATGGGAATTATCTTTGCTTGCTTCTTCAGAACACAGTGGTAGAAACAGCTGAGAAAAATATTTGAAGATATATTGTCACCTTCAGGAAGGTTTTTCTTGTGCTGATCTTTCTATGCAGCATAAAGTTCCTTGAGTTTACTCCTTTATAAAAATATTCAAGTCATATTAATACAGCCAAAAAATGCATATAAATTCCACTTTTAGATATATATGCAAGCAAAACACACACACACACACACACACCAAGAAAATGTCCACAAATGATCATAGCATCATTGCTTATAACAGTGCAACAGTGGAAACACTCTTTCCTTCAACTGGTGGACAGATCAACAAAATGTGGCATATCCAAGTAATGGGTGGCTACCCGGCTATAACAAGGAATGAAATCCTAATGCATGATACAACATGGAGGAACCTTGAGAACATTATGCTAAGTTAAAGAAAGCAGCTATAAAGACCACATATTATTTTGTTCCATTTATATACAAATCTAGAATAGACAGATTCTTAGAGACAGAAAGGTGAGAGATTGCCCAGGATTGAGGAGGGAGGGAGGAAAGGAGAAGAAAAGGGAGGGACTGTTAATGTCTTTTTGGGGTGATGGAAATATCCTGGAATTAGTTGTGATGGTTGCACAAGTTTGTTGAAATACTAAAATCCATTGAAATATACACTCTAAATCTAGACTGCATTTTATGATATATAAATTGTTTCTCAATAAAGATGTTCTTAAAATGCACATAAACCATACTCTCAAAAGAAAAACCCACAGAAAGAGCACTTGTCGTTTCAGTAACCTGAAGGATAATGCTTTCAGCAGTGCACCCAAAAGTATTTTATCTAAGCAAGTTTAGCTGCTACATATGCATTTGAATTGTAATACCCATCATCTCAGATGCAGCAGCAAGCCTAGAGAACTCAAATAAATTTGCTCTGACATAAGGTGACAAAGAAGAAACCATTCCTGCTCTACTGAATCCACATTTTCTTAATCTAACCTTCCCTGTCATTCTGAGAATTCCTTACTTTAACATACAATCTCTAATGCTGAGTAGCCTCTAAGGATCCATATAACCCCGGTTTGTTTGCTACCAAGGGTTAATTTTGACAGGACTAAAGTTTAGTTGCTTTGGTACAAAGTTCAAAATAGTTTAAACCATTTCAATAGAGACAATATAATATGTAGAATGAGATGCTCACATGGACAGGATAAGTCCTTGTGAATGGGAGAACTAGAATAATGAGTACTTCAAGCATGCCAGGGGTTCTTCTAAGTGTTTTCCTTAAAGTAATTCACTTAATCTTCACAACAGCTCAACAATACAGGTAATTATTTTACACACATTTTTAAAAATCAGGGCATCAATTCAAAGAGAAGATAAATGGCTTGTCCAAGTTCATGCATCTAGTAAGTGACTAGGCTGGGCTTCAAGTTCAGGCCGCTTGACCCTTGAAATCTGAACTCTATATCTTCACTCAACATGCCTCTTAAATATAGTAGAGTATGTAGAATAGAGGACAGTTCCTGCCCTCAAATAACTCCTATTTTCTTAAGGACAGATAACATATCTAGTAGGAGAGAGGAGAAGAATTCAAAGAAGAGACATATTAGGAGTTTGAATGACCAACTTCCCAGCACACCCAGAGAAAAGGACATGTGAGGGTGCAGTGAGAAGGTAACCATCTGCATGCCAAGGAGAGAAGCCTTAGGAGAATCCACTTCTGCCAACCTTGATCTTGAACTTCCAACCTCCAGAACCATGAGAAAGTAAGCTTCTGTTGTTAAGTTCTAGGGTATTTCGCTATAGCAGCCCTGGCAGACTAATACATAATTCTCCCCGTCTCTTCTCACAACATAATCTAACTCATCCAGTAGAATTTCCATCATATAACATTATAACGATCTGTTTTATTTTCTATGTCCCCTTCCAGCATAGAATATACCCCAAGAGGGGACTTCCCTGATAGCTCAGCTAGTAAAGAATCTGCCTGCAGTGCAGGAGACCCCAGTTCGATCCCTGGGTTTGGAAGATGCCCTGGAGAAGGGATGGGCTCCCCACTCCAGTATTTGGGGGCTACCCTGGTGGCTCAGATGGTAAAAAATTCACCTGCAATGTGAAAGACCTGGGTTCGAACCTTGGGTTGGGAAGATCCCCTGGAGAAGGGCATGGCAACCCACTCCAGTATTTTTGCCTGGAGAATCCCCATGGACAGAGAAGGATGGCAGACTACAGTCCATGGGGTCACAAAGAATTGGACACCACTGAGCAATTAAGCACAACATAGCACACCCCAAGAGCAAGGATTTATATTTTGTGTTCACCAAGGTAGCCCTGGCTCCACACATAGTAGCTAGTACCTTGTAGGCACTCAATAAATACTTTTGAATGAATAAATTAACTAGTTAACATTTTAAAGATGACCAGCATCTTAAAAGCCTTTTTACCCATCCCTTTTGAAGGGCTTACAGATAGATGGCCTTATTTTATGTATTTTAAGGCTTGTTCTACAAGCTCCAAGAGGACTTAAGAATCATTCACTGCCGCAAAACAGTTAACCTCTGCAACACTAAACAGCATGATCAGTATCTTTATCGTAACATCATGTTCTTTGGGAATATGAGCACAACACTACTGAAAATGGCATAAGGGAGTTCTACTCTACCTTGCATTTCAGTTCTCAGAAATCTGAGCACTCCATCTGCACTGTCATCCACATATGGAATTGGGGGCAGCTGCAAGTATCTTGGGAGGGAGGTATCGTGAGCTTTGGAAGAGTAAGTAAATAGAGTAGTTGAGAGGAGAACCAAAGTAAGAAGACAGTATGTCTAATATGCCTCTAGTAGATCTCACAGATGTTGTTTACCCTTTCTGAGCCTCAGTTTCCTCAGTTTTAAGATAGACATAATAATTCATCATTTACATGGAGTTGTGGTAAGTATCTATGATAGTTCCTGGTACAAGCAACACTCAATAAATGATAGCTGTTGTAATATTATGTAACTAAGTCAGTGCTTTGGTGATCCATTCAAGCAAGCTTTTTACTCAGGTAGTAGACACCAGAAGAATGTTTCAAATATATTTAAGGTCTACTTATTACTGCATATATAATCTATTATTTTAGGTCACTTTAATTCAGCAAGCAATTAAATGATGATCTCTTGCATGTCAGCCCTATGGTACCACAGATGAATTTGTACATTTGTATAAATGGTACAAATAGAAATAAAATAACTGTTTCAGGTGTAGAAAACAAACTTATGGTTACAGAGGGGGAAATGGAAGAGGGATAAATTGGGAGATTAGGACTGAAATATACACAGTCCTGTATGCAAAGCAGACACCCAGTAGGAACTTACTGGGCAGCAGAGGGAACTCTGCTCAGTACTTTGTAATGGCCTATATGGGAGAAGAATTGAAAAAAAAGAGTTGAGTACAGGGTACATGTATAATTGGTTCACTTTACTGTACAACTGAAGCTAACACAGTATTGTAAATCAACTATACTCCAATAAAAATTAAATTGAAAAAAATTAAGTAACTGGGTCATCATAGACTAGCAAACAGGGCATAGACACAAACTAACACATCTTTATTAGAGTTATACATACAATCCTGAGAGAGAAAGATGGTCAAACGTATTTGCTCACTAGCTTAGAGGACGGTGGAGAAAGGACAAGGTATTATGAAAAACCATAGGAAAAGCACCATCTGAGCTGGGCCTTAAAAGAAGTTAAGGAATTCCCTGGTGGTACAGTGGTTAGGACTATGCTCTCTAACTGCCAAGGGCCCCAGGTTCAATCCCCGGTTGGGAAGTAAGATCCTACAAGTCACACAGTATGGCCAAAAGTGTGACCATGGCTGGGGGAGGCAAGGGCCGTTAGTGTTGGACAACACTCTTCTTCACTTACTGTTCATGGAAAACAGGCCTCAACAGCCCCAGTGACAGCACGGCTTCATTCCTTCCAACTTGCTAATTAAAAGCCTATCTTGTGTTCATATTACAGGCATGCCGACAGGAAGAGAACAGGCAAGAAAGGGCCTAAACACCCAGGGTATTCACAGGTGGAGGAGAGCGAAAATTTTACCTTTTATCTGGTTCAAGTTGTTGGGCTGAAGCACCTGTAAGGTTGAATTTGTGTTGACATGTGGACAAACAAGGGACCGAATTGCCAGCAATCACCGATATTCCCCTTCGTGGACACAGGGAGAGACAGCAGGTTGCCGTGTTGGGAAAGACCCACGTAAAAGCATGAGGTGTTATTAAGCTTCCCCAGAAGACAGTTTAAAACAGTCTAATGCATTTCAAAGCTTCTGGAACAGAAAAGAATGAAAATAAAGAGTGCTGTAATTTAGATGCTAATATCTCATCAAGTTTTATGTGTTGGGAAAGGGAGGAGGGGTGGGGACAGCTTTTGTAGTCTCTTTTTCAGAAGCAGATAATGTGGCAATAAATGGTTGGCTGCCCTCAAATCAGATGTTTTATGCTACTTTTGTGATCCATATTCCCCACTATATGATAACATCAAATCAGAAGAGGTAGGCGTGGGGGCTCTTTATTCTGAGGCCAGATCACAGCATGTGAGGAAACATGGTTCCATAAGGAAAAGGAGTGCTTCTCCCACACTCTGGGCTGCAGGACAGACACCTAGGCACTTCCTGGCAACATGTAACACAATGAAGCTGTTACTCAGGAGAGAACCAGTGCCATGCCTAAATTTTCAGGCAACTAAAGCAACTCTAGAGGCACACAGATGTGCTTCTCATAGAGCATTTTAAAGAGAATCATTGATAATAGAGCTATTAGAATGCTACTGTGCAGGTAGAAAGTACTAAACTTCCATCAGGGTTTGACCACACCATATCAGAACCACTAGTAGGATGTCACTCGTGTTCTGGAGTGTATGTCAAACGTGAAGGAGCAGGGGATTACTACTATCGTTAGTGTGGTGTGTGTGCAATGGCACTTTATTAGCATAACTAGTGCTGTCCCCAGATTACTATATAATCCTTCAGCTCAGTTCAACTCAGTCACTCAGTCATGTCTGATCTTTGCAACCCCATGGACTGCAGCACCCCAGGCCTCCCTGTCCATCACCAACTCCTGGAGTTTACTCAGACTCATGTCCATTGAATCAGTGATGCCATCCTGCCTTCCATCTTTCCCAGCATCAGGGTCTTTTCTAATGAGTCAGTTCTTCACATCAGGAGGCCAAAGTATTGGAGTTTCAACTTCAGCATCAGTCCTTCCAATGAATATTCAGGACTGATTTCCTTTAGGATGGACTAGTTGGATCTCCTTGCTATCCAAGGGACTCTCAAGAGTCTTCTCCAACACCACAGTTCAAAAGCATCAATTCTATGGCACTCAGCTTTCTTTATAATCCAACTATCACATTCATACATGACTACTGGAGAAACCATGGCTTTGACTAGATGGACCGCTGTTGGCAAAGTAAAGTCTCTGCTTTTTAATATGCTCTCTAGGTTGGTCATGACTTTTCTTCCAAGGAGCAAGTGTTTTTTAATTTCATGGCTGCAGTCACCATCTGCAGTGATTTGGGAGCCCTAAAAAATAAAATGTGTCAGGAGTTCTGGAATTCTCCAGGCCAGAATACTGGAGTGGATAGCCTTTCTCTTCTCCAGGGGATCGTCCCAGTCCAGGGATCGAACCCAGGTCTCCCGCATTGCAGGTGGATTCTTTACCAGCTGAGCTATCAGGGAAGCATTTAACCCTTGGTAAGGGCATATTGCCTGCCAGAAGTGCTAAGCATTTTACATGGATGACATCACTGAACCTGCATAGGGTGGAAATGTAAACTATATCACAGATATAGTTATTTATATATGCTGTATATATATACACAACACTTTTCTGATGAGGAAGCTAAGACACAAAGATGTGAAGAAGGCCCCAGGTCACACAAATAATTATCAACAGAGTCAGAATTCCAACCTAGGCCATCTGGCTCCCTGTCTACGCTGTTACTACTCATATCTGTGTCCTTGCTTGCAGGAGAGCAGGGGAACAAGGGCCAAGTGCATAAAGATAGAAATGTCTACCCTTATAGTTCTTCTAAATATTTCCCAAAACGTATGTCCTATCTAATTTCTGATGTAAAATTTCTGACATTAATGTGGCTTTAGTAAGGGACAAAATCTTGCATTTCCTAAGGGTAACTAAACTAAACCTCACGGCACATTTACATAATGACTAAGTTTAAACTAATGTATCAACAACCAGTGGAGAATTGGATATTTGAGAGGTTTTCCCTGGACATTACATGGCCAGTATTTGCAAAAATACCGTCATTGCTTAATTCACAATATTGTCAGGGGTCACTGGAACACACTTTTAAAATCGTCTGCTCTTCTAATTTTTTCATAGTTTATGCTATGAAACAAAGCTTCAGATATGTATTCACAGCAAAGTAGTTTAGGCATAAAGTGCTGCATTTTTTTCCAAATGTGGATTATTAAAGTAGGCAATATGAAAATTTTTGAGTCATATTTTTAGGGAGAGATGTCTAATACTCCAGCCTAAATTACCTTTAGAGCTATATCAGTCTCCTCTGTTTCTGAGTTCTTATTATATGTATTTAGTGGTGGTGTTCAGTTGCTCAATCATGTCCAACTCTTTGCAACCCCATGGTTCGCACCATACCAGGCTTCCCTATCCCTTCACTATCTCCTTCACACATCCACTGAGTTGGTCCAAACTCATGTCCATTGAGTCAAAACCATCCAACCATCTCATCCTCTGTCACCCCCTTCTCCTCCTGCCTTCAGTCTTTTCCAGCATCATGTCTTTTCCAATGTGTTGGGTCTTCGCAACACGTAGCCAAAGTATTGGAGCTTTAGTTTCAGCATCAGTCCTTCCAATGAATATTCAGGGTTGATTTCCTTGTGGATTGACTAGTTTGATCTCCTTGCTGTCCAGAGGACTCTCAAGAGTCTTCTCCAGCACCACATTTCAAAAGCATCAATTCTTCAAAAGCATCAATGAATCACATTGGTGTTAAATTATTTACTGTTTTGAACTACAATATTATTTTGTAATAATATTACAACTGTGTCTTCCCATCTGGGAGGCCTGAGTGTTGATTATACTTTTTATTATCTCTTTCAGCAAAAGTCTATAGTCAATATTATCACTCAATAAATATTTGTTAAGATGATATTATAAATTCTCTTACTTAATCTATTCAGGTAGTCTGTTTTATTAGATTTCCACATATTGAACTCTTCTGGCATATTCAGAATCATATTTTCTGGAAAAGCTAAGAGAAAAGGGGATGTTTCCCCCCAAATTTTAAAAAATTCACCAATAAATCTACATATTTCAAGTATTTTGGAGTCAAGGGAGTAGACTTCAAAGAATATTTTTTTTTCTCCAAAATGATAAATCTACTGAGATTTTCTACTTCTTAAGTTAATGTGGTACTTTATATTTTTGTGTTATCTAGGCTTTCAAATTTATGAAACTACATTTTTAATTTTATACATTTGTGTTTGTCTCTTACTAGCCAAAGTTTCAGAAGTGGAAACCTGATTGAAATAAAGAGGCATTTACTTGGGATTCATTAGAACTGAACTTATTTGCAAAGCAGAAATGGGGACACAGATGTAGAGAACAAACTTAAGGTTACCATGAGGGAAAGGGGGAGTGGTGGGATGGATTGGGAGACTGGGACTGACATATATATACAAATATGTATAGAACAGTTAACTATACAGCCTGCTGGATAGCACAGGGAATGCTGTGTGGGGACCCAAGTGGGAAGAAAATCCAAAAAACAGGAGATATATGTATACACACAGCTGGTTCACTTTGCTGTACTGCAGAAACTAACATTGTAAAGCAACTATACTCCAGTTAAAAAAAAAAATGCAGCCAGAGAGACACAGCTTCGAGAAGGACTTGAATTGTGTTCCACCAGACTACAAAGTGGAGGAAACTTATAAAGGCAAAAGCTACAAGGCCACAGCTAGACCTAAGCTGTGTGTCAAAAATTATAACTGGAGCTGGCAAGATGTGATGGTGTTAGTCAAACAAGGATTGGTTGGGGTCTGAAGTGGTCACACAGTTACCAGGGAGATCTTGAGACCCTAAAGTTGCAGCTGACGGGTGTTTCAAATACAGCTGGTGGTTTCCTTGGGACTGGTACAGCTCAAAGCTCAAGTCCTCAGTGGTACCGGGATGTGTCTGAGACCAGATCCTCAATGGCCATCTGATTTCCCTTTTGCGTGCCCGAGCTGTGATTACTCCATTATAATTTCAACTTGTCACTACCTTCCATGGATTCAGTGATTTTATAAAACATTGATCTTTGCTTCACCTGCATTCTCAGTAACTTTCAGGAATATACTGGGCTGTTTGAGACTAGCTAAATACACCCAGTGCACAGTTAGGCATCTCTTCAGTATCTCCAGAATGGCTAGTAATGAGTATCAGCAACCTGTTAGAAGCCTGGCAGGCTACAGCTCGTGGGGTCACAAAGAGTCTGATATGACTGAGTGAGCGTGCACACACACCACCTCTTATCATGTGAGAGCAAGTCTCTCACACCTGGGGGAACCTCACTCCCTGCAGACCATGGAGCAATAGCTGTTAGGGAGCGGAGAGCAATTAGCAGCCCTAAGAATCCTGCAAGTACTGTACATTGCATTGCATTTTTCTTTATGAAATTCTCTCTGCCAGTTTCCATATCCTACATTTTTACAGAAACTTTACACTTTTTAATGACTTAGTGACTAAACCTGGAGAGGGAAATGGCAACCCACTCCAGTATTCTTGCCTACAGAGTCCTGTGGATGGAGGAGCCTGGTGGGCTGCTGTCTATGGGGTCGCACAGAGTCGGACACAACTGAAGTGACTTAGCATGCATGCGTGCATTGGAGAAGGAAGTGGCAACCCACTCCAGTGTCTTGCCTGGAGAATCCCAGGGACGGAAGAGTCTGGTGGGCTGCCGAATATGGGGTCACACAGAGTTGGACATGACTGAAGCAACTTAGCAGCAGCAGCAGTAGCAGCAGCAACTAAACCGCCACCACTGGCATCTTTCTGTCAATCAAATCACAGCTGTATAGAGCTGCCCGCTCAGTATCCCAGGCACTCATCTTTGCTCACGCTCTCTCTCTCTCACACACACATGCACACACAAACACACACACATACACATATATGTTGTATTAGCTCAGGTTGCTTCAGCAGCATACCACAGACTGGGGAGCTTAAAAACAGAAATTACTTTTATCACAGTCTGGAGGCTAGCAGTCCAAGCTCAGGCGTCAGCAGTGTGGGTTTCTATTGAGAGCTCTCTTTCAGCTTGCAGACGAGGCCTCTCATAGGGCCCTTATTATCTTACGGCCTTTATTTCTGTGTGCGTGTGGGTCTCTGGTTTCTCCTCCTCTTCTCTAAGGGCACCAGTCCCATCAGGTTAGAGATATAACTTTATGACTTAATTAAACTTAATTACCTCCTTAAAAATCTCATCTCCAAATACAGCCACACTGGGGGTTAGGCGCCAACATTTGAATGTTGGCAGGGACATGAGTCAGTCCATAACACACTTCCATGCACACACACAAAGCATCTTGGTGTGCTGTGGTGTGAAATCACCATTGACTCCAGCCATGGCAGAGAGGTCAGCGAAGCTCCACTGCTACAGGAATACATTTCAATATGATCTCCCTGCATGAATTACCGAAGATTTCCTTTCAGAGCTAGAAAGAGACATACCCTGAAATCCCTGGATCACACAATATTCATGAACCACCTGTTTACTTTTAAAGAGGATTTCTGAATATTGCTTTGGCTCATGATTGTACGAAAGCTTTCTTAAGACAACTTGGGGGGTTTCAGGTGTAATTGTTACTACCACAAACTGCCACTTTAGGTCTTAACTTGTATCATCTGTTCCTTAGGAATTACTTTCATCATAATTATAATGTCTACATAGAGACAGTGCAAAAGAAATTGTACTGACTCTCAGGGGCTGGGTCAAAATCAATGCAATTTTATCTTGCTATCGACTAATTAAAAAGAGGATTGAAGGGTTAATGCCTTTAAAGAATTCAGCTTAATAATTTTCCAGTGTGGAACCATGAGAATATGTGCCTAGCAAACCAACATCTGAGCACAGCAGGAGATAAAGAATTTAAGCAAGAAGGAGATAAGTTTTATCAATCTAATGTTACAAGCTTTCTGGATGAAAATGCCCTTTTGACATAATAACATCTCCCCAGATGAAAATTTCTTCTCAGACAAAAAATGAATGCTATTTCATTAAAAGTGGCATGTATGACTTGGAGATTTATGTAAACTGCATTGGAAATGAGCTGTACCCCTATTTCCTAGATATATTAATTGTGACAAATACAAAGCGGTCATTTATGGCTTTTAACCAGCTAAAACGAGAAAAAGGAAAACTGTGGAATATTTGCAAATCACTTCAAACTCACTTGTGAAATAAGTCATTCAAATATTCAGCTTATCAGTGAAAGTCCTGAAGTTGATGGCATTTGGCTCACTGAATGTGGTAAACAGACATTTTAACATGTTGCTGAAGTACACTTTTTCTCTGACTCAGTTAGTCTTTTAGATTTAACACTTAATTATAAAATATAAACAAGACTATCTCTGCAGATAAATTATTTTGTAAACTATGTATGCATAAACAAAATTCCACAATCATTATAATCCATTTATCTATTCATTTACTCACCTCTCATACAATTTTGAGCATTTTGATGCCCTGATAAATAATTTCTCCCATCAGATAATTTAACTTGAAGCATAGATACAATGGATAGTTGGGAAGAGAGAAAATAAAAAGATCAGCAAAGGCAGGATTTACCATGCTCTGCAGTATTCTTGCCTGGAAAATTCCATGGACAGAGGAGCCCAGCAGGCTACAGTTCTTGGGGGTCACAAAGAGTTGGACACAACTGAGCATGCATGCATACACTAAGTTGTTTAGACATTACCCCTAGGGCAGTGGGAAGCCATTGAAATACATTAAGCAAGAGGAAGCTACAATCAGAAATCACATTTATGGAAACTCACCCTGGGTGCTCTGTGGACTGGGAGGGAGCAAGAGTGGAATGGCAGACAAAACCAGTGCAATGTCATGTGATACAAGCTGGAAAAGTGTGACGGGAGATATGAAGAGAATTGGACAGAATTTAGAAGCAGAATCCAGAGGACTGGGTAGGGGGTTAAATGCACTGGATGACTCAGAAGAGTCAAAAGCAGATTAAAGTGAATAAGCTTAAATAGGAAAAAATGCACTTCCTCCATTTTAGCAGGAAAAAAGTAGGAAAAAGTCACAGCAGAGGTGGTTACTTTGTAGTTACAGTAAAAAATTATGAGGTGTCTTGTGATTACTTCAGTTACATTTATCTGATGGAGACAAGGTCTTCTCTGAGGAGGGATGAGAGGGAGAGAGGTTGGAAGTTTAGGATGGAGAATCAAGGAGATTCCAATCACAGAAAACTAGGAAGAGTGCTAGCTAGCCCCAAGGGTCCAACTGAGGTTAAAGATGAGACTAAAACACTCAAAATAAAATAGAGGGACTTTCCTGGTGGGCCAGTGACTGAGAATCCACCTTCCAAGGTAGGTGATGCAGGTTCAATCCCTAGTCTGGGAAGATCCCACACGCCACAGGGCAACTAACCCCATATACTGCAACCAATGAAACCCAGCCCTAGAGCCTCCACAACGGGAGGCCGGACCACCACCACTGGAGAATAGCCCCCACTTAGCACAACCAGAGAAAGCCCGCAGAGCAACAAAGACCCAAACAGCCAATAATTAATTGAATAAATAGTTTATAGAGGTAAAAGGTAAAATAAGTAGGGTCAATATATGTAATGTGGATGCAAAGAAAAAGGAGGTGAAGAAGAAAATAGCCCCATCACCTGTGCACAGCCCACACCCAAAAATCCTGGACAACGGTAGGATGCACATTTCAAGTTAAATCCCCACCTTTATGACACAATAGAAAACATGGAAAAGATAATAAATCCAGAAGTAATAGTAGAATTGCATGATTTAATAAATGGAGACAACTAGAAAATTTTAATACTGAAACCATTAAAGGGTATTTCTGTGGAGATTAGAAGTGGAGAAAAGCTTAAAAAAAAAACTTTAAAAAGTTTATCATGTATTTGTTTTACTTTGATAAAAATAACAAAACAACCAAAAGCTAAAAATAAGAATGAAGTGGGGATGTAAACTGATACAACCACTATGGAGAACAATACGGAGGTTTCTCAAAAAACTAAAAACAGAGCTGCCACATGACCCAACAATTCCACTACTGTGCATGTACCTTGAGGAAATCATAATTCAAAATGACATATGCATCCCAATGTTAACTTAAGCACTATTTACACTAGCTAGGACATGCAAACAACCTAAATATCCATCAACAGATGAGTGCATAAAGAAGTTGCGAGAGATATATATACACGATGGAATATTACTCAGCCATAAAAAGGAATGAAATTGGGTCATTTGCAGTGACGTGGATGAACCAGAGTCTGTCATACAAATGAAGTCCGAAAGAGAAAAACAAATATCATATATTAACCCATATATATATTTGTATATATATATATATATATATATATATATATATACTAAGCCACCAGGGAAGATTCTATATCTAGAATCTTCCCTGGTGGCTTAGTCTGTAAAGAATCTGCCTGCAATACAGGAGACCTGGGTTCGACTGCTGGGCTGAGAAGATCCCCTGGAGGAGGGCATGGCAACCCACTCCATATTCTTGCCTGGAGAATCCCCATGGACAGAGGAGCCTGGTGGGCTGCAGTCCATGGGGTCACAAAGAGTCAGACACGACTGAGCAGAGCACACAGCTCATGGAATCTAAAAGAATGGTATTGATGAGCCTGTTTGCAGGGCAGGAATAGAACAGGCTTGTGGATACAAAGTGAGGGGCGGGAAGGAAAGGGTGGGACAGAGGGAGTAGTACTGACATGCCTACACTCCCATGCATAAAGCGCATAGCTGGTGAGAAGCTGCCACATACCACAGGGAGCTCAGCGTGGTATTCTGGGATGACCTAGAGGGGGAGCGTGAGAGGAAGGGACGAGAGGGAGACTTAAGAGGGAGGAGACAGATGTACACGCACCGCTGATTTACATTACTGTACAGCAGAATCTGACCCAACACTGTAAAGCAATTATACTCCAATTTAAAAATATTTGTAAAATGAGAGGAAAAAATAAGAACTAGCAAATATCTGAGCACTTATCACTCAGCTTCCAAACCGTGCTTTCTAGGAACTACAAGAAGCTTCTCAATTTTTTTCAGGAAGATTAGGACCACTTATTACATAATCAGAAAATAAAATAGTATTATGAACTTAATAGTGAATTCTAGCATGAGTAACCTCAGGTTCTCAAGTTTTGAAAAGGCTGTATGATGATTTTGTGTTTTCTTCTCTAGGTCATGGTCTCATTTATACTTTTTAAAACAAAAAATAAATGGGAATTGGAATTGGGAAGCATGGATCATCAGAGACTGCCAAGAAAAACCCAATTGCTAATGTAGGAGAGAAAGTCATATAAAAGAGAGAAAGAATATGCCATATAAACGACTATGAAAATGACATTTAAGAAATAATTGTTCTTAGAAAAAAAAATTTTAGTGTTTTTGCAGTTACACTTGTCTTTTTCCTGCAAATATGTAGCCAATGGTTTATAACAATGACTTGTGGTCACTGATAACAATCCTTACTTTATGAGCCAGGTATTACTTTCCTGTGGAGCAGTAACAAATTACCACAAACTGGGCAGCTCAAACCAAACTAACAAAAGTTCTTCTCCCACAGTTCTCTGTAGGCTTGTCAGAAACCAAGGTGTCAGGAGGGTGGTGCTCCCTCCAGAGGCTCTAGGGGATCATCTGCTCACACTTGCCTGTTCCAGCTCCTGGTGGTTGCCAGCACTGCTTGGCTTGTGTCTGCATCCCTCTAATCTGTCTCCACGGTCACACTGCCTTCTCTTCTGGTGCTTGGCTTCTATCTGCATCACCCTAATTTCTGTCTCTCCATGGTTACACTGCCTTCTCTTCTGGGTAAATGTCAATGCTCTCCCTGCCTTTCTCTTACAAGGATATGGGAATTATTGCTCCAGTGTATATCTGATGGCATTTAAGGCCTACCTGGATAATCAAGCTGGATTTAGAAAAGGCGGAGGAACAAGAGATCAAATTGCCAACATCCATTGGATAATTGAAAAAAGCAAGAAAGTTCCAGAAATACACCTATTTCTGCTTTATTGACTATGCCAAAGCCTTTGACTGTGTGGATCACAACAAATATGTGGAAAATTCTTAAAAAGATGGGAATACTAGACCACCTGACCTGCCTCTTGAGAAATCTGTATGCAGGTCAGGAAGCAACAGTTAGAACTGGACATGGAACAGACTGGCACCAAATTGGGAAAGGCATACATCAAGGCTGTACATTGTTACCTTGCTTATTTAACTTAAATGCAGAGTACATCATGAGAAATGCTGGGCTGGATGAAGCACAGGCTGGAATCAAGATTGTCGGGAGAAATATCAATAACCTCAGTATGCAGATGACACCACCCTTTGGCAAAAAGCAAAGAATTAAAGAGCCTCTTGATGAAAGTGAAAGAGGTAAGTGAAAAAGTTGGCTTAAAACTCAACATTCAGAAAATGAAGATCATGGCATCTGGTCCCATCACTTCATGGAAAATAGATAGGGAAATAGGGGAAACAGTGACAGACTTTATTTTGGGGGGCTCCAAAATCACTGCAGATAGTGACTGCAACCATGAAATTAAAAAATGATTGCTCCTTGGAAGAAAAGTTATGAACAACCTAGACAGCATATTAAAAAGCAGACATTACTTTGCCAACAAAGGTCTGTCTAGTCAAAGCTATGGTTTTTCCAGTGGCCATGTATGGATGTGAGAGTTGGACTATAAAGAAAGCTGAGTGCCAAAGAACTGATGCTTTTGAACTGTGGTGTTGGAGATGACTCTTGAGAGTCCCTTGGACAGCAAGAAGATCCAACCAGTCTATCCTAAAGGAAATTAGTCCTGAATATTCATTGGAAGGACTGATGCTGAAGTTGAAACTCCAATATTTTGGCCACCTGATGCAAAGAGCTGACTCATTTGAAAAGATCCTGATGCTGGGAAAGATTGAAATGGGAGGAGAAGGGGACAACAGAGGATGACATGGTTGGATGGCATCATCGACCCAATGGACATGAGTTTGCATAAACTCTGAGAGTTGGTGACAGACAGGGAAGCCTGGCGTGCTGCAGTCCATGGGGTCACAAAGAGTCAGACATAACTGAGTGAACTGAACTGAACTGGATAATCAAGGATAACTTTCCCATCTCAAGATCCTTAGTTTAGTCACATCTGAAAAAAAAAAATCTTTTTCCAAATTAGGTAATATTTATCGGTTCTAGGAATTAGGACCACCATTCAGCCCACTACCAAACAATTAAATACATTTATTCAGAATGATACATTTGCTGGGTTATATTTTAAATGTATAATAAAAATCCAGCTTTACCCCAATGCCAATGAACTATAAGTAGCTGTTTCTTTAGAATTTTATCTCCTAATGCATACATGAAAGAATTGAGCTGTATTTGTTTTGGTGGCAGAAATAAAGGCACATTTGCTGTATTAACTCATACTACAGCAAATATTGAGTAAGAGGCTTGTGTCTAGAACTTAATGGCCATATCATTTATTGCTCTGGTTAATTTCAAAACTGTTGAATAAACTGAATTAATGCAGAAGTGGACCATCTTATTTGGATGCTATTCCTGATGCACAAGGAACTCCTTATATTTTAGGCAATTGTGGGCATTTTTTATTACAGAATATTTAATCATAATCTTGATCCTCTTCAATACATAATTGTTTATAAATGAGATAAAACTCACTGAAAATGTATTTTGGAAAGAATTGAAGAGTGTTTTCATGATGCAAGGAAATCAAGAATAAATTGTATATATAATGTAGAACTAAGACTCAAATAAAACATACTTGCAAATATTAAATTTTGAGAAAGCAAAGATACACTATTAGAGATGCTGTTATGGTGAATAATTATGATATTGATTTTCCTACATTTTAAATCTAATCTCTATATATGAAAAATCATACATTGCTGAAATATGGAAAATAATAAAGAGAATGTACTGTCTAATTGCCTGTTACCTTACCACATAAACATTTTACCATTTTTATGCATGTATGTAACATTTAAATAGCATTGGGTTATGCTATAAACACTTTTGTTCTCTAACAAATTTGTATCATGTGACATTCTGTGCTGAGAATTTCTTCATAATGCTAACTATACAGCATGGTTCACAGTTTGGATAGGCTAAATTAAGTCTCCCCTTTTACTGTACATTTTGAAAATCTGAAAGTTGTTTTGCTATTCAAAAATGATCTTCAGTGATCATCCTTGCATGGCAATCCCTGTGCCTGATTATTGTTATTTCCTAGATTAAAAGGCCCAATTATGAGGCCAAAAGTGAGGGACGTTTTTGTGTTAATTGCCAAACCATATTCTAGAAAGGTTGCACCCATTAATACTCTCATATGAAGTCTATGACAACACTTTACAGCAAAAAGGTAAAGCTTGATGCTATTTCTATTTTTATTCTTTACAAATTTTAGAAGTGAAATGATATCTTAATTTACATTTATTTACTAATGATGTTGAACATTTGTTTTATATTTATTTCTTGGCCATTGATATTCCATTTTTATTAATTTTATTAATATTATTATGATCTGACATAATTTTCTTTTAAGTTGTTCAGGTATTTTTATGTTTGCATTTTGTATCAGGGCTCACCAGGTGGACAGGGCTTCCTAGGTGGCTCAGTGGTAAAGAATCTGCCTGAAAATGCAGGAGATGCAGGAGACACAAGTTCGACCCCTGTGTCTGGAAGATCTCCAGGAGGAGGAAACGACAATCCATCCCAGCATTCTTGCCTGGAGAATCCCATAAACAGAGGAGCCTCATGGGCTACAGTCCATGGGGTCACAAAGAATCAGATATGACTGAGCAACTGAGTATACATACACACATCAGCTGGAAGAATATTTTCCACTTTACTAGATAGCGTCAAACTCTTTTGTTTTCTAAAGTTTCATATTCTCACCCAAACTTGATGTTTGCAGACTTTTCTATTGGGTTGGCTATTTTTTCTCATTTTTTATATTTATATTATTAGATTTACATGTTATTTATCCCATGGGTAATTATGTATTTTCAAGATACTTCCTTTATTGCTGGTATGTGGAAATACAATTAGTTATTTTACACTTAGTTTATATCTCTAATTTTGTCAAAGTCCCTTATTAATTCAAATAATGCTTCTGATATTTTGAATTGTCTACATACACAAGAGTGACTTTAATTCTTCTCTCCAATCTTTCAATCTCTCAAGTATTTATTCATGCATTCATTCTTTATTTCCTTCTTTGATCACATAACCCTGGTTAGGACATCCAGGTAAATGAAGAAAAGTGGCATTATTGGGTATTGACTATTTTCAGCATCTGAGAAAAGTCTTAACCATTTCATCCTTAATAATGATGTTCCCTTAAAGTCCTTTGTGCTACCATCTGAGTACATTTTTTCAGACTTAAATTGTAGTTCACTTATTCCCTCTTTCATTGTGTCTACTATGATGTTTATCCCCTGCTCTGAGTTTCTAAATCCAATTTTTTTTTTAAATTTCTAAAAACCTCACTGGCTGTGTTCACTAAAATATTCTTGGTTACTTCTGAATGGTCTCTTTTTCCTTACATATATTCTTGGTTCCATTTATTTTTTTTTCCCTTAAATACACCAAATATACTAATCTAAAATTCTAAACATGATACGCAGTACCACCAGTCTCTGTGGATAAATCAGGTATTTGTTGTTTCCAATGACTCTCATTCATGGTGACTTGCTTTCTTGTATATTTTAAGATGTCTGATTGTAAGTTCATTTTCCTCTGGAAAATTTTGTCTGTGGAATTCTTTGATGCCTAAATTTAAAGCTTTCCTCCAGATGATGTATGCATCTGTTTTTATCAGATGTCTTCAGCACTACCAATGAAATCTGAATTTAAACATTCTCAGGCTTCCTTCTTCAGGTTTTCTTTGGGCTAAGATAATTGTAAGAGTTTTGTTCCCACCCATATGACAACTGCCTTGAGATTATAGTCAGGAGATATACATATATGTATAACTGAATCACTTAGCTGTACACCTAAAACAGACACAACTTGGCTAATCAACTATAATCCAATATAAAATAAGCATTAAATTTTTAAAAAATAAATTTAAAAAAAATTTTTAAAGAATCAGGAAAGTCTTTTTTCACTTTCTTCCAAAAAACAAAGTTGAGGAAAGCAAATTGTTTTATATGTTTTTCTTTTTGTAATTCTTCCCCTTTGGGGTTTCATCTCTTGAATTTCTGGCTTTATATATTTGTTATCATCATTACAGTCATTATATATGATTATCAGAGTTCTTACTAATCTAAATAAGGTTGCCTTCAGCAAAGTTGTTTTTCAGACTTCCATTCACTGAGTTTGATCAAACTATTTACATGCAGTGTTCAAAACAATGCATTTCACTATAAAGGACTGATTATTTGATCTAATTATTTTTAGAATTTTAATAGTTTTATACTTATAATTTTAAGAATTTAGTATTAGTTTTGTAGAACTTTAAGATCTTGAAAAGTGTTATAACAAGGAATAATAACAGAAATAAATGAATATGGTTGCATAGTAATAGGTATTTTGAATTGATGCTTCTTAGATGATGTATCCTATATACAAAAGTTTCTATTCTAATTCTCTGTGTAAATAAAATCATTCTTGAGAGTACGAATCATCATATAAGGAGGATTACAATTATCTTCTTGTCTTAAAAGACACTTATGAGCCAATTGATGACACCAATATTACTAAATTGTATAATGATTATTTGGGGCTTCCCAGGTGGCGCTAGTCATGAAGAACCCAACTGCCAATACAGGAGACATAAGAGACACTGGCTCGATCCCTAGGTTGAAAAGATCCCCTGGAGGAGGAAATGGCAACCCACTCCAGTATACTTGCCTGGAGAATCCCATGGACAGAGAAGCCTGGTGGGTTACAGCCCATAGGGTTGCACAGAGTTGGATGCAACTGAAGTGACTTAGCACACATGCATAATAATTATTTGTAATTATTATACTTTAAAAACTTAGAAAATTATATTTTTTCATATTAGATATGTTATTAGATTGCATAATTCTATTTCCTGTCTTCAACTATTGAGGCTCAACACTTCCATAATTTATCAAATACTTTTAAAAGGAACACAAACATGAATTTAGTTCTAAGCATTAAGAACAAGATAAAGATTCATAATAAATGGATAAATAAATAACCTTAGATTAAAATGCTATCATGATTGATATCCAATATTAAGCCTACTAAAGTTCAATCGAAATGGGAAACAAATGGATCCTGATATAGATATTCTTTTAATATACTTTACATTTTCTTTTATCTCAAAGTCAGTCAGAAAAATCATCACCCTTGGTTGCTGATCACATTATTTTCGTCTACTATGAACACTGATATAGTGTAGTTCTACAAATAGAAATGCATCAGATTTTTCATGTTACAATACATATTTAAATTAATATTTTTCTTTAACTTACAATAAATGTTATTCAATAAAATATGAAGCATCCAGCATTATACTTTTGTTAGCATAACTCACACTAAGTGATGCTTTCTCATACTTAATAACTATACATATAAGCAAGATAATCCAATAAATAAGACATAATTCAAATATGAACAAACACACCATCCTATCACATAATTAATATTGCTGGATGGCTCTTTCTTCAGATCTTAGTAGAAAGGACAATGACATGATTCACATATTTAAGAGGGTAATTAAACTGCCACATGTGCAAATCAAATTTAAGACAAAACTGATTAAAAGTGATGATTTCCAGCAAAACTGACTGATTGGCTTAATGCCGAATGCACTGAAATATTCAGAAAGGCAAGTTTCATAGGAAAAGGATGGTGCATTTTTTTCCCTATTGCTACTGCAGCACATTATCACTGTAAGCCTTTATTATGGTTTAAAATAATCCAAAATTATTGTCTTCTAACTTTGGAGTTCAGAAATCTGGCATAGGTCTTACAAGGCTACTGTTAAATCGTTTTGTTTATTTCTGTCTGCACAGTGCCTACCTCAGTTCATTGACCCTAAAAGGAGAGACTAAATGAAGGAACCAATGAACTATAAACCTGTAGGATACTGTGAATCACGAGAAAACCAGGGATGGAAGGTTCTGATGCCATCTGTCTTGGCTAAAAAGCAGGCTGTTCTAGAAGAAAATAGAAACCAGAGTATGAACCATTTGAAATCAGAACTGAGAGACATGAGTTGAGTGATTTCACGCACACATTCTCAGCAGCATTCCTGAGCCAGTCATAAGGCAGCTTCATCTACCAGGAGGCGAAAGAGCAGAAGGTTAACCACAAAATATCACAGAATGCTCTTTCACACTCGTCAAGCTTGATAGGTGTTGCCCCTGTGTGAATCCAGCCTCTTTGCTTGAGGCACATCTTGTTTCTTAGAATATCAAGATAGCCAAGGGTACACAGCACCCTCAACTAATGATGTAGTTTTCTCTTACATGTGGAAACTCCAAAGCATTTCCAGACAGCTGGTGCTTTCTGCTAGGAAGCATGACTTTCTTGCCATGAAAATAGTAAAGCATAAGGACAGCATTTGGGGGGCTGACTAGACCAAACCACTGACAGCCAATCAATTAATATACACCAAATGACCCAGGATCCCATACAGAAAAGGCACTGTGGTGTCATGATTAAATTTAAAAATTATTTCTGTCTGCACATATTTTATTGGAAATAAATGATGATATATACTGTAGCAGAGGTAACAAAGAAATCTGCATGGGAAGTTAAAGTCTTGCTATAGCCTGATGATTTACAAGTTTCTTCAGGAAGAAACTTACAATATCATCTCCTTGGGTGGCGAGAATATCTATGCACTTACACGATGCACTCAGCAAGTGAACTGGACTATTTTCCTAGCAGAAGTTTTTAAAATCACACTTGATTTACTGCGGTCCAAAGCAGAATCTGGGTAAATGTAAGCGTGATTTTACTGGATTTATTTTTCTCTTTAGGGAAGACACAGCAAGGACCTAACAAGAGCAGAAGAGATTAAGAAGAGGTGGCAAGAATACACAGAAGAACTGTACAAAAAAGGTCTTAATGACTCAAATAACCACAATGGTGTTGTCACTCACCTAGAGCCAGATATCCTGGAGTGCGAATTCAAGTGGGCCTCAGGAAGTATTATTACAAACAAAGCTAGTGGAGATGATAGAATTCCAGGTAAGGTATTTCAAATCCTAAAAGATGATGCGTTAAAGTACTGCATTCAATATGCCAGCAAATTTGGAAACCTCAGCAGTGGCCACAGGACTGGAAAAGATTGGTTTTTATTCCAATTCTAAAGAAGGGCAATGCCAGAGTATGTTCAAACTACTGTACAATTGCATTCATTTCACATTCTAGCAAGGTGATGCTCAAAATCCTTCAAGCTAGACTTCAGCAGTACATGAACTGAGAACTTCCAGATGTACAAGCTGGATTTAGAAAAGGCAGAAGAACCAGAGATCAAATTGCCAGCATTCATTGGATCATAGAGAAAGCAAGGGAATTCCAGAAAAACATCTACTTCTGCTTTATTGACTATGCTAAAGCCTTTGACTATGTGGATCACATCAAACTGAAAAATTCTTAAAGAGATGGGAATATCAGACCACCTTATCTGTCTCTTGAGAAACCTGTATGCAGGTCAAGAAGAAACAGAACCAGACATGGAACAACGGACTGGTTCCAAGTTGGGTAAGAAGTACATAAGGCTGTGTACAGTCACCCTGCTACCCTATACATCATGCGGAATGCTGGGCTGGATGAAGCACAAGCTGGAGTCAAGCTGGCTGGAGGAAATATCAACACCCTCAGATATGCAGATGATACCACTCTAACGGCAGAAAGTGAAGAGGAGCTAAAGAGCCTCTTGATGAGGGTGGAAGAAGAGAGTGAATAGAAGGGGCAAAAGTGGAAAGAGTAACAGATTTTATTGTCAGGGGCTCCAAAATCACTGCAGACAGTGACTGCGGCCATGAAATTAAAAGACATTTGCTTCTTGGAAAGAAAGCTATGACAAACCTAGACAGCATATTAAAAAGAAGAAACATCACTTTTCCAAAAAAGGTCTGTATAGTCAAAGCTAGTTTTTCCAGTGGTCATGTACAGATGTGAAAGTTAAGACTGTAAAGAATGAGCACCGAAGAATTGATGGTTTTGAACTGTGGTTCTGGAGAAGACTCTTGAAAGTCCCCTGGATAGCAAGGAGATCAAACCAGTCAATCCTATAGGAAATCAACCCTGAATATTCATTAGAAGGACTGATGCTGAAGCTGAAGCTCCAATACTCCGGCCACCTGATGCAAAGAGCCGACTCATTGGAAATTCTGATGCTGGGAAAGATGAAGGCAAAAGGAGAAGGGGACGGCAGAGAATGAGATGATTAGATAGTATCACTGATTCCATGGACATGAATCTGAGCAAACTCCAGGAGATAGTGGAGGACAGAGGAGCCTGGCATGCTACAGTTCACGGGGTCACAAAGTCTCAGCCACTACTTAATGACTGTACAACAACAACGAGGGAAGACAGGGTTAACAGAGTTAACAATAAAATTTTAGTGAACTCTCATTGCACGATACTTGGCAGTAACAATAATCATCATTTTATATCTTCTTGGAAACATTTTAAAAGTTTTACACTAATAGACCCCTAAAAATTAATAGAGTATATCAGCGCATATAAATACATGATTTTAACTAACAGTTGCTCCAAATTTTAGGATCAGCTAGATTAGTAGATTTTTAAAAATACACTCACTTTTCACATGAATGCCAGTGTATTATAGAAGAAAGAACGTGGTCTTTTGAAACAAATGGGCTTTGACAAAACCTCACTATTGCTGCTATCCAGCTAGATGAGCGTGGGCAAGCATTTTGACATGTCTAACTCCTAGATACATTGTTTGTAAAGGGGAATATTATACCTGCCTTGTGAAATGTTTTGAGAATTAAAAGATATAACAGACAGAAAGTACTAAACACAATGGCTGGTCATAGCAGGTCCATTTTACATGTTAATTCCCTCTCCCTTGAACAGGGACAGACACACCATCCTACGGCAGCATCTTCTCTCTGACTGTACCCCTCCTCAAAGTCCATTTTCATCCCCTCCTCCTAAGACCTTAATGTAAATATGAACATGAGTGTCTTCTATCAGGTCATTCCTTTTATCTACATATTGTCTACCTCTCAATTGAAAATAACAATAAAGGGACAGAACACACGGACCCAGGCAGCTCAGGATGACACGGGGGAGAACTAGAAAGGGAGAGCAAGAGAGGAATGAAGGGTCAGCAATATCAAGGTCAGAGTTGCTTCTCAACAGAGGTCTTCCTGATGCTATCCCACCAGTGAGTGAATCCTGCTGTTACCTCTCCGGGGCAAAGGGAGTCTCTCCTTCAAAAACTTTCTTCCTGGGACTCCCGTGGTGGTCCAGTGGATGAGAATCACCTCACCATTCTGGGGACATGGGTTCAGTCCCTGGTGTGGGAAGATACTGAATGCCGAGGAGCTCCTAAGCCCGTGTGCCATGACCGCTGAAGTCCGAGCACTCCAGGGCCCCTGGGCCATAAGTCCTGAGCCTGTGAGCTGCAACTCCCGAAGCCTGCCTGCTCCAGAGCCTGTACTCCACAGCAAAAGAACCAAAGAAGCCGCTGCAACGAGAATCCTGAGCACCGCAACTAGAGAGCTGCACTAGAGAAAGCAACGCCCCACTCGCCACAACTAGAGAGAGCCTGCACGCAGCAACAAAGACCAACCACAGCCAAAAATAATTAACTACTTAGACTGTTTCATTCCTGAAACCTAGGACTAGGCTACATGTTTCCTCCAGGTCCATTTCCTCATGGTGTCCTGGATGATTCAGCACAGCCACAGGGTTCCCGTGGTTCTCCCCACCCACCCCTCCCAATTCTGAATTTCAAAAGATTGCTTGATGTATTTCTACATCACATTGAGATAGCAGTGTATTTTAGCACACTCCAAAGCAAATCACATTTCGATTAAATGTTACAGCTGTTTTCCTCCAAACCACTCCTGGAAACCTTTAAACTTAACGTCTTAACCGATTTGCGCGTTGGCTGCTTCATTAAAAATGCTGAGGGCCCCTAATGTGCTCCCCCCATATTTCCCTATCTAGATGGATCTTCTCCTCAACTCTTCACATCTCAGGGAAAGAAGCTGGCTTCTTTATGCTGCCTTTGAATCCCAGCTCCTATTCTTTACACTATCTGATAGCCTGACAGCTAATCTCTCAGCCTTTGATATATTAATATTAAAGAGAATCTTCCTGATTAGGCAAATCAGAACAAACCACTCCTTCCTTTAAAACACCTCAATAGCTTCTTATGGCCTAGGAACTAGTCCCCAATCCTTGTGACTACATGTGGAAATCACCACACACGTTCCATCTCCACCATCAACGCCTGCTCCACTTTCTTCTCTTCCCAGGTTACCAGATCACTTTCTGGACCCTAACCATTCTGTAGGACTTATACACCTCCACGCTTTGGCTCATAAGCTTTTCCTTTCAGCTTTACACAGCTCCACACCTCTTTTCCACCAATTACTTCTCAAGGCATACTTCACAATTACCTCTTTCAGATCTTCTGTCTCATTTCCCAAGCCGAACTTGATTCTCCGTACATTTTCCACTTCTTCTTTCTCAGTTATAAAGCCTATCACACTGTCTTATGTATCGACTTGTCTGCCTGTCTCTCTGTGTCTCCATGAGACTGTAGTTCCTTGATGTTTGACAACAAGTATTAGCAACCTGCTTTCACAGACTACATGGGATAGTGCTGTGATTATAGCAAGTGCCAATAAAGGCTTGGTGCACGCATGAGTCAAGGCAAAAGGAGGTGTTATGTATTGATTGATTGATCTGTTTATATTCCTTTTGTTATGATTGACTTTCAAAGCAAGGATTAAAATAGAAAGACTGCTGAACCACCAAGTGGGTATTTCTTCCTTACAGTTCATAGAGATAACCTTTTGGGACTTTGAGGGATAAACAATGCCCTACCAGACATTCTCAGTCTGAAAAATTCAGGTCTTGGGACTGGATTGAAGGGAATTCTCCTCAGGTCCTGAATACCAGAAGTATGTTAGAACCATAATCCTTGTAAAGAACCAAGTATGTTCTTCTTTGAAGAAAATTCCCAGAACTGTGCATAGTTCGGTCATTTTCAATTCTGAGTTAAAGCTTAGAACTCTAGAAAACACAAGGGCCATGGGCCTCTTGCCAGGTAAACCCTAAAACCAGCAAGCAGAGTGAATGATTGTGGAAGACATTTATACCTATCTTATTTGACCCACAAGGGACAGAATTTATTGTTTGAAAGCCAGGGACATCCGAAGACAGCTTATTTAGAGGACCCAGGTGGTATGAAGTCCTTTAGAATCTGTATTTCCCACCTAGCATGTGACTGATTAACTCCATCACCACCTCCACATGCACACAAGTTAGGCATTTCCTGAGCAGAAGGTTCCCATGGGAAGTGGGGAGTGGAGGCTGTCTTGCTGCCTCAGCACCCATTTGGTGTGATAAATAAACACACTTGAAGGGTCCACCAGTTTCTCCTCTAACAAGACAAACAGCACCAATTCTACCAGCATTCTGCTTGAAACTACATCAACATGAAAACGGGGGAAACAATTCCCCCAGGTCAGTTTTTTCAGATATCACACAACCTCCAAAAGTGTTTGCTCAAGACCTTGGAGAATTTATCATTTTGGAGCATTATAAATATATGTTTAGGGCTCATTTGCTTTCTGACTTCACCAAAATTTCCAGTAATAAGTGATTAAACTTTACTAAAGTGATTTGAACTTTCTAGGAGAAAAGAGCTATATGTTTGCATTAAAACTACTAAACCATTGCTGACAGCGAACAATCACTACTTTGGGTGCAAGAAATATTACTACTGAGTTTATTCTCCAAACTACAAAGAAGAATAGATGTGTTAATTTTCCAAGGATTCCTCCTACTATAACAGGAACTGATAGGTGGTTTTACCGGTTCAGTGGCTAATAGAATTGTGATTATCATTACTAAAATGAAACATTTTTATTTACTCAATGTAGAACATGTTTCTCATCTCTTCTGAATTACTGATTTCAAAGAGAAGTTTCTCACCTAACACTTGACTGTGCTGGGAATCCTTAAAACCAAAAACAGGCAATGCCTTTGTTATAAAGTTGACTTATGAGCCTTTTAAAACATGGAGATGCTTATATGCAGACTTTTCCACTTACCATAACTTCAAATTGCTACCAAGTCATTCTGGGACAATGGCTAATATTTCTCAACTATAATCTCATTTCTTCTCTAGGAAATTCTCTATAATCTATGATTACCTTGTTCTCCTGTTTTTCTACTCCTGGGTTGTCCCAAAATCTTACTGTATCTATAATGTTTGATTTTTTTCCATTAAAAAATTAATATGTAAAAAGTTGGGAAAAGTTATATTATTTTTAAAGTACTTTGAAAATATAAAAGATGCCTTACAGTTCCTGTAGCATAAAATCTTTAATGTTTTTTATCATAAAATTGTATGTAGTCTATAAATATGTTTTTAGCTGCATATTTTTTTTTTTACCAGCTCAAGTATATTATTTAAGACAGAAAGTACGTCTGATTTTAGTTTGTGAAAACAAGCTCTTTTCATTGACAATTATTTGTGTTATCACAATATATAATTATGAAAAAATGTTTAATCTCAATATTTTTATTATCTTTAATTAAATTGTGTGTCATAAAGCTTGAACTCTTTCTGTTTTCTTGTCATTATGCATCTTGTCAAATGGTTTCATTTTTATACCTACAGTAAAAAGAAGTACAAATTGTAAAATGCAACATCTTTCTTGGTGAGCTGGAAGAAAATAGCTAGTAATTTGCTTGGTAAGTGAAGCAAAATATTAAATGATTTATTATCATATTTTACATTGTACTGAGAACCTGTGATATAAATCCTACTATATTTGAATAATAATGGTGGACAAATCACTTTCTATGATTTCTGTATCATAGTAAAGGAACCACAATTATCCTTCATTGATTCAAGAATGGTATCTATTTGTCACTTTTGACATGACAGAACTAAGTGATATGTGGATATAATAAGCTTCCACTAACCATTTTCAATGTCTGTATCAGGGAGGAGAAAGGTGGGAAAAAATGCCAACCAATAGTAAGAACAGCAAAGAGAAGTCTGAAGGACTTAAAAAAAAATGAACGGTAATGTACAAGGCACATGCATTTAAGTGTATATTTATAATATTCATGGGAAATGCCAAGGTTTTAGATGAAGAAAACTACAAACAGTACTCCAAAGTGTGAACAGATGTACATACACAGAGAAGACACACCTTGTTAGTGTATGAGAAAGTTAAATATTGTAAAGATGCCCATTTATGACAAAACAGTTTAAAAACTTAACTGGAAGCTTATTTATCTTCTAAAATTTTTAAAATATTTTGGAAAAAGTAAACCTTTGGATTAGCTAAAATAATTTTGAAAAAGGTGATGAGTTGAATTTCTCTATCAGGTAATGAATATACTATAAAGCCTTAGTTACAATAGTTGAGTTTGGAAATAAGGACAAAGCAACAGATCACCTGAGCAGAGTAAAAGAACTCCAATTTATCAAACCAGAATCTATCCATATCTATATCTTATATTTACATAAGCATCTGCTATCAATTTTATATAGAATGAAGGAAAGAATACCATGTTAAATATTTAGAATAAAGTATTATTCAGTAAGTCTAGCACTGATTAACTCTATAAAAGCAAAAATGTTTAGCTCTTCATTAAGAGTTATTTGTAGAAAAATAAATCATAAGAATGGGCTTCCCAGGTAGTGCTAGTGGTAAAGAATCTGCCTGCCAATGCAGGAGACAGAAGAGAGGCGGATTCAGTCCCTGGGTCGGGAAGATCCCCTGGAGAAGGAAATGGCAACCCACTCCAGTATTCTTGCCCGACAAATTCCATGGACAAGAGGAGCCTGGTGAGCTACCATCCATGGGTTTGCAAAGAGTTGGACACAACTGAATGGCTGAACACACACACACACAAACAGTAAGGGTAGCGGAAGACACTACAGCTGGGAAGGAACAGAGAGGAAGTAAATGTGTAGAAAGAAAAGTGGGCCCTCTACAGGGAACTCTGCTCAAAGTTAGGTGGCAGCCTGGATGGGAGGGGAGTTTGATGGGGAATGGATGCATATAAGTGTGGAAAAGTCCCTTTTCTGTCCACCTGAAACTATCACAACATTGTTAATCAACTATACTTCAACATAAAACAAAAAGTTAAGAAAAAAAGTGGGTTCTTAATTGCCTCCTTTGCCACAATTCAATGGGCTCTTAATGAACTGGTCTGGATAGAAGTTTTAGAAACTTCTTTGAAGACCTAAGCTAAAACTAGACATTCCACTTTCTGTTTAGACTCAGAATTTGAAACATGGGTCGGGGTAAGGCACAATGAATTTTAGTAAAGCCTTCAAGTTAAGCCTTTCCTCTAGCTATAGTGCCTTAAGGAAGGTAATGGCAACAATGTGATCCTTTGTTAATAGCCTATTTCACTACCTAATTAGAAAAGTCACATATAAAAAATAGTCCTATCTCCATACTATTTCAATTGCATGTGTATTACACTAATTTCATTTAATTTATTTAAATCCATAATATCAAAGATCATAGAGCATTTTTTAATCTATCTTGCAGTTCAGCCATAAAATAAATTATTGAAAGGTCAGCCTGGTGCTAGGTTTCATTAATTTAATTAAGAATTGCTTTTCCATTTACTATTGAGTGACTGAAATAATGCAACACTGGATGATGTTTTATAATAATGGAATGCATTATAAGAGCCATAATTCAATAACTAATGCTTATTCTACTATTCTCATTCTGGCCAGCTTCATTTCACTCCAAAGTTATGAAAATAATAGCCGGCATTATTTTCATGACCCTCCATATATCAGCAGGTACACAAAACACAAGGATGAGGAAAAATTTTTCATTACCTTGAAAATCCAGTTAAACATATTTGAATCTCAAATCAAAAGTTGTCCAATTCTTCTGGATTATCTAACTACAATACCTACTTAGCCCAAAGACCCTATATAAGACAAGCTATTACAGCTATAATAGCTGTTCTCCTTAGAAATATGAGTGTAAATGAGTATGCAAGTAATATAAGTACTTATAGGACTTATAGAATTTTATCATTTTATGTTGATTCTATTTTTATGATTCCTTTAGGGTTGTTTCGTCTCTTTGTTGTTCAAAATGTATGACTGAAAAATGATTTGAGTTTCTGTTTTGTCATGCTGTCTTCCAGTTTAGAGGGACATTTGGGGAAGATTCTCTGTTCTTCTTCACCACAAATCTCAAAGCAGAAGTATATACTTTCTCACTCCAAGTCCTCTTCCGTACTCCATAAGCACTGTCCAATCAGGCTAATATGCCTATAATCTCCCAAAGCCACTCTTTTCAAGGTCATTAGTAAGATTTCTGTTGTTAACCTAACAATCACATCTCAGTTCTCATATTACTTGAAGCTCAACAATATTTAAAAGAGTTCTTCTCTTCTCCTCCCTGATCCAATTTCTTATGTGACCTGCAGTCCTCTTCAGTGCCCTGTGAGGAACTCGATGTGAAGACCAGCCCCTACCATGATGGAGGTGCCAGCGGAAGAACACAGGCAGACATTACACAGATTCAGCACACCTTATGGGCTCCACTGCTAGATCTCAGGATTTTGGCAGAATCTATATACAGTGGGTTGAATTTCCTTTCTACTCTGAGTCATCCTTCTTAAGAGCAGGATTCCAAGATCAAATTATTTATTATCGCCCATATACACATAAGCTAAGTAATGCTCAAAATTCTCCATGCCAGGCTTCAACAGTATGTGAACCATGAACTTCCAGATGTTCAAGCCAGACTTTGAAAAGGCAGAGGAACCAGAGACCAAATTGCCAACATCTGTTGGATCATTGAAAAAGCAAGAGAGTTCCAGAAAAACATCTACTTCTGCTTTATTGACTATGCTAAAGCCTTTGACTGTGTGGACCACAACAAACTGGAAAATTCTTCAAGAGATGGGAATACCAGACCACCTGACCTGCATCCTGAGAAATCTACATGCAGGTCAAAAAGCAATAGTTAGAACTGGATACGGAACAATGGACTGGTTCCAAATTGGGAAAGGAGTATGACAAGGCTATATGTTGTCACCCTGCTTATTTAACTTCTATGCAGTGTACATCATGTAAAATGCCGGGCTGGATGAAGCACAAGCTGGAATCAAGATTGGTGGGAGAAATATCAATAATCTCAGATACGCAGATGACACCACCCTTATGACAGGCAGGGAAGAAGAACTAAGGAGCCTCTTGATGAAAGTGAAAGAGGAGAGTGAGAAAGTTGGCTTAAAACTCAACATTCAAAAAACTAAGATCATGGCATCTGGTCCCATCACTTCATTGCAAATAGATAAGAAAACAATGGCAACAGTGACAGATTTTATTTTCGGGGGCTCCAAAATCACTGCAGATGGTGACTGCAGCCATGAAATTAAGACACTTGCTGCTTGGAAGAAAAGTTATGACCAACCTAGACAGCATATTAAAAAGCAGAGATATTACGTTGCCAACAAAGGTCCATCTAGTCAAGGCTATGGTTTTTCCAGTAGTCATGTATGGATATGAGAGTTGGACTATAAAGAAAGCTGAGGGCTGAAGAATTGATGCTTTTGAACGGTGGTGTTGAGAAGACTCTTGAGAGTCCCTTGGACAGCAAGGAGGTCCAATCAGTCAATCCTAAAGGACATCGGTCCTGAACATTCATTGGAAGGACTGATGCTGAAGCTGAAGCTCCAATACTTTGGCCACCTGATGCTAAGAACTGACTCATTTCAAAAGACTCTGATGCTGGGCAAGATTGAAGGCAGGAGGAGAAGGGGACAACACAGGATGAGATGGTTGGATGGCATCACCAACTCGATGGACATGAGTTTGAGCAAACTCCAAGAGTTGGTGGTGGACAGGTAAGCCTGGAGTGCTGCAGTCCATGGGATCATAAAGAGTCAGACATGACTGAGCGACTGAACTGAACAGATAATCAATGTTCCCTAAATTGTGCAAATGAGATCCAGAAGGGAAACCCAGAGTGAAGAGGGGATGGGGAATAAACACAATACAAGGGACCTTGTAAGCCATTACAATGAGAATATTCCAATAACTGAGGAAAGTGAGTGGCTTCTCCTTGCAACTCAGATTCTCAAAGGGTTAAAAGATGTCAAGTTTTCTCCAGAGATAAAGTGTCGGGATTTTTCAAAGACAAGAATAAAAACCACCAACTACTGGTGTCAGAAAAGTCTTGGTGAAGGAGATAGGTGCTTCATCAGGGCATCACAGTCATTCATGCCTTGAAAGCTTTGAGGAGAGGGACTACCAGAAAAGATATTGAAGATACAGAGAAAAAAAATAAAGACAAAACCCAGAGAAACAGAATGATAGAGAAGCCATGAGAATTTTGCTTTCCATGAGTCATAGGGCCCATGGAAGTCATTATTTTATGTAGCAGCCTCCTAAGCAATGCTGTTGGTTCCATCTTGTATCATTCCTCATACAAACTATTTAAGAAAAAGTATTGCATATGCTGCTTTTACTGTGTCCTCTTAAAACATTATACTCACCTTTAATGACTTATGCAATGAAATGCAAATATTCTGACACAGTATCTAGCACCCTCCAGAACTACATTTTTCCTTGTTTGTTACTGCAGGAAATATACCCATCCACTCCTCTAGTATGGCAGGCATATTATGGCATAATATATTGCCACATTATGACAAGCAATCTGTAAGTCACCAAAAATAGGTCAACCATGGACTTTGCTGGGGAGAGAACTCTTCCACTACCCTCCTCACATAAATTTGAAGCTCAAGCAAAATCTAAGGCAGCTTTTGATTAAATGCCAATTATTGAGACTGCCAAGAGTATATAGAAATTAAGCTAATGGATAACCAGTCTGTGTTGTAGTAGAAAAGTGAAATTTCCTGAAAAGAAATAACTCACTTTAACTTCATCATTTATAGTTAATAACAATTGATATGGTTTTCCCGAAGCCCAATGAGCAGCTCAATTACTCCCCTCTGCTCATGAGCAAATGAGTCATACTTAAAAATTCACTTGGTCTCTGTATAAACAGAAAACTAAGATACAAGGTTCTAATTCCTAGATGTTACAAATTCCCTGGGCCTTAGAGAATCCAACTAATTGTTGACTACTATTTAATTTCTGGTGATCATCACAGAAGACATAATGATTTTTGTCTACTTGGCAAGTTTTATTAAGAAATTAAATCAAAACTTATATTCAACAGCACAATTATTTTAAAAAATAGCCATTTATATTAAAGATAAGAGTAGGTTTAAGTACAGAAAAGGTTTTAAAAACACATTTTGTTTTCATTGATCAAAGTATAAATGTGCACAATAGATAAAGAAACACTCCTGGTAATTTCCCTGAAAGGGGAAAGGAAAGTCTTTACAAGTGGGGAGGAACAACTGAAAACTCATATGGAAAAAAAATTAATCTTAACCATGGCCTCATACCAAAAATTATAATTATTCCAAGAAGGATCACAGACCTGAATGTAAGAGCTTAAACTATGTAGCTTTTAAAGAAATCATAGAATACCTTTGTGACCATGGAAAGGAAAACATTTCTTACCCCACAGAAAGGAAACACTAAAAATAATATTTTGATCAAAATTTAAAACTTTTATCAAACAAAAAGATTGCTTATAGATGGAAGATAAGACACATATTGGAGGGAAATGCTTGTGAAATATAAATTTGGCAAGTGACTTCTATCCTGAAGGTATAAATAACTCTTACAAATAAATAAGAACAATAATCCATTTTTTAAATGGGCAAAACACTAAACTGTAAGTCCACATGTGAAGATATCTGAATAGGCAATTAGGGAACAGAGAGGTGCATAACATTAGTCATGTGGGTGCATGCTTGGTCACTTCAGTCATGTCCAACTCTTTGCAACCCTGCAGACAGTAGTCCTCAGGCGCCTCTGTTCATTCTCCAGGCAAGAATACTAGAGTGGGATGCTTGCCTCCCTCCTGGGGATCTTCCCAACCCAGTGATCAAACCCCCATCTACTGTCTCTTGCTTTGCAGGCAGATTCTTTACTGCTGAGCCACCTGGGGAGCCCTTAGTCATATGAAGGAAATGCAAATTCAAGTCATAACAAGATGTCCCTACACATCCCCTTGAATGGCTAAAATTAAATACACTGACCAAACTAAATATTGGCAAGGATGTACAGCCAGTGGAGCCCCCCGTGCTTTTCTGTTGGGAATGTGAAATGATACAGCCACTTTTGGGCTTCCCTGATAGCTCAATTGGTAAAGAATCCACCTGCAATGCAGGAGACCCCAGTTCGATTCCTGGGTTGGGAAGATCTGCTGGAGAAGCGATAGGCTACCCACTCAGTATTCTTGGGCTTCCCTTGTGGCTCAGCTGGTAAAGAATCTGCCAGTAATGCAGGAGACCTGGGTTAAATCCCTGGGTTTGGAAGATCCCCTGCAGAAGGGAAAGGCTACCCACTCCAGTATTCTGGCCTGGAGAATTCAATGGGCTGCATAGTTCATGAAGTAGCAAAGAGTCAGACACAACTGAGAGACTTTCACTTCACTTCAGTTTACAACCACTTTTAGGAAAAGTCTTGCAATTTCTTATCCCATTAAACACGCTCTTACCTTTTGACCCTCAACTCTACTTCAGGCATATAAATAAAATAAATTAAAACATATGCTCATGAAAATATTTATACAAGAGTGCTTATAGCAGATTAATTCATCATAACCGAAACTGGAAATATCATCAGCAGAAGAGTGAATAAACAAACAGTGGTATATTCTTATCATGTAATATTACTCAACTGAAAAAGCAACAAACCACTCAAACACTCACAACACAGATGGATCTCGGAAGATACACATCTGTACCTTTCAATGTATGTAAATTTTGCCTAAAAAAAAACTGTAAGAAAAATACAGAGGCAACAATGATAAGAGACAAAACAAGCAAGACCAAAGATGTAGATAATTCCTTTAATCAATCTTAGTTTTGATTTCTCTACTGAACTATACTGAAACTTCAAACAATGTAATTAAATCTCAATTTACAGTTTCATCCACTTTTAAAAAGGGGGAAAAAAAAAACAAAACTCTAGATTCCTTATTTGGTCAGAATAGGAATAAACCACCTTAAAAATTAAAAATAGCAAAATTTGAATCATTGCTTCTACATATAGAATTAAAAGTGAAGGAGGATGTTTAAGTAGGAGGGAATGATTAATTTTCACAATGAAGGCTTTTATATTACTGCATATATTTTGTACTTAGGCATAAAGGAGGAAAAATGATAAAACAAAGCTGAAACAGAAGGATCATTTTCCTAACTTGAATTACCAGTCAATACACAGATACTTTCTGTATTATGGCATCTGTAGCTTTATTTGGTCACCTGATAATTGTCATGAAACAGCCCTCCTTGCTTGACCTGACATGCACATCCCAACCTCTTTTAATTATAACTGTATTTATGTATTAACATAAGGAATGTTGAATTTGTGGTATTCAAAGTCTTTCATAGATTCTAAAGTTCAAATCTGAAATCCTAGCATTATAGTTAGGAAATATTATTTACTGCAGATCAAGTAGCACATTTCCATTATATTTCTTTTAATTTGTGCCATGTTTTGATTTGCTTCATATTAATACCATGCCTTTCTTGTAAAATTTTTATTGATCCCTACTCCCCATTCACTATTGATGATTGATCTTTTTTATGGGGCAGAAGAATCACATGTCTTCCCACCGTATCTTTGATGTCACCCAATCTCTTGCTTTCCTGTACTAGTTTAAACTTTTCCCTTCTTATTTGGAATAACACTTTGGGATACAATTTTTTTTGTCCCTCCTGGAGGTTGTCATCCTATACTTCTTGCCCTCCATTTATTTACTGCATTATCCAGATGTCAAATCTCTCAGTTGTCTCCTCCATAGTTAAAAACATCCTCCTCTCCCCTGGCCCCAGAGGCCTCCACTCTCGGCTTCAGGCTGGGCTCCCAGGTCAGGTGCACAGCCGCTATTCTGAGGCTCCTTCTCAAACAGCTGTGTTTGGTTGATCCACTATTTACCATAGCTCATGTCTTTCTCATCTGGAGAGTCTTCCCTTATTTTCAGTTCAGTTCAGTTTAGTCAAACAATTGTGTTTGACTCTTTGTGACCCCATGGACTGTGGCACGCCAGGCTTCCCGTCCATCCCCAACTCCTGGAGCCTGCTCAAACTCATGTCCATCGAATTGGTGATGCCATCCAACCATCTCATCCTCTGTTGTCCCCTTATCTTCCTGCCTTCAATCTTACCCTGAGGGTCTTTTCAAAAGAGTCAGTTCTTTGCATCAGGTGGCCATAGTATTGGGGTTTCAGTTTCAGCATCAGTCCTTCCAATGAACATTCAGGACTGATGTCCTTTAGGATTGAATGGTTGGATCTCCTTGCAGTGAAACGGACTCTCAAGAGTCTTCTCCAACACCATAGTTCAAAAGCATCAGTTCTTCAGCACTCAACTTTCACATGCATACATGACTACTGGAAAAACGACAGGTTTGACTAGATGGACTTTTTAATATGCTGTCTAAGTTGGTCATAACTTTCCTTTCAAGGAGTAAGTGTCTTTTAATTTCATGACTGCAGTCACCAACTGCAGTGATTTCAGAGCCCCCAAAAATAAAAGTCTGTCACTGTTTACATTGTTTCCCCATCTATTTGCCATGAAGTGATAGGACCAGATGCCATGATCTTTGTTTTCTGAGAGTTGAGCTTTAAGTCAACTTTTTCACTCTCCTCTTTCACTTTGAACAAAAGGCCCTTTAGTTCTTCTTCACTTTCTGCCATAAGGGTGGTGTCATCTGCATTTCTGAGGTTATGGATATTTCTCCTGGCAATCTTGATTCCAGCTTGTGCTTCATCCAGCCTGGCATTTCACATGATGTACTCTGCATATAAGTTAAATGAGCAGGGTGACAATATACAGCCTTGATGTACTCCTTTTCCTATTTGGAAACACTCTGTTGTTCCATGTCCAGTTCTAACTGTTGCTTCCTGACCTGCATACAGATTTCTCAAAAGGCAGGGCAGGTGATCAATATTCCCATCTCTTGAATAATTTTCCACAGTTTGTTGTTATCTACACAGTCAAAGGCTTTGGCACAGTCAACAAAGCTGAAGTAAATGCATTTCTGGAACTCTCTTGCTTTTTCTATGATCCAATGGATGCTGTCAATTTGATCTCTGGTTCCTCTGGCTTTTCTAAATTCACCTTGAACATCTGAAAGTTCACAGTTCATGTACTGTGAACTGTGTTGAAGCCTGGCTTGAAGAATTTTGAGCTTTACTTTGCTAGCGTGTGAGATGAGTGCAACTGTACAGTAGTTTGAACATTCTTTGGCATTGCCTTTCTTTGGGATTGGAATAAAAGAAACCATTTCATTTCAATGGTCCTTCCATTACTGGACCTTTTCCAGTCCTGTGGCCACTGCTAAATTTTCCAAATTTGCCGGCATATTGAGCGCAGCACTTTCACAGCATCATCTTTTAGGTTCTGAAATAGCTCAACTGGAATTCCATCACCTCCACTCGCTTTGTTTGAAGTGATGCTTCCTAAGGCCCATTTGACTTCGCATTCCAGGATGTCTGGCTCTAGTCCAGTGATCACACCATCATGGTTATTTGGGTCATGAAGATCTTTTTTGTATAGTTCTTCTGTGTATTCGTGCCACCTCTTCTTAATATCTCCTGCTTCTGTTAGGTCCATATGATTTCTGGCCTTTATTGTGCCTCATTTTACTAAAACTCAAAACCCAAGGAAGAGTGTATAGGAGGTAAACATTCTGAGTACTTTAACACGTGTGTATCTTTAATTTTACATTCATTCATAATTAATAATTTGACTGGCCTAGGTACTCTATGTTTAAAATTATTTAAACCTACATCTTTAAAAGTGTTTCTACTTCATCAGCTGCTAGTGGTACTGATGACATGCCCAAACCAGATGAGTCTTGTTAGGCATATTATTTTCTCTTATGAAAGCTTTTTAGTGTTCTTGATTTCCTAAATTTAAATAGTTGATTTCCAAAAAAACTTCTCACAGATATCGATGTTTACATCTTTTTTCATGAAGAGGCCTTCCCTCATGTGGAGGGAAACACGTGTTTCCCTCAGTTCTAGAAATTTAGTTTAAAATTCCATCCTCTGAGGCATGTTTCCACACCACTTTGTCAGCACTCTCCTGGAAATCTGATCAGTTGAAAGCTAAACAAAGTCCTGCTGACATCTTGATGTTGTCACGCTGAGACCCATGTTGGATTTGTAACCACAGAACTGTAAGATAATACATTTATATTATTTTAAATCTCTAACGTTGTGGTCATTTGATACAGCAGTAGGAGAAAACTAATACAGATTTTAGTACTGAGAGTAGAGTGCTACTGTAATAAATACCTTAAAATATGGAAGCTGCTTTAGAATTGGGCAGTGGGCAGAGGCTAGAAGAATTTTGAGGAGCATGATAGGAAAAGTCTAGAGCATTTTGAATATACCAAGAGTACAAAAATGGGTAAAAATGCTGCTGCTACACTGAGAGCAGCACTGTCATATATACACAACCATGTGCAAAATATACAGCTAGTGGGAAGCTGCCGTATAGCACAGGGAGCTCACTCGGTGCTCTGTGATGACCCAGAGAGGGAGGGATGGAGGTAAGCGCGTGGGAGGGAGGCACGAGAGGGAGGAGATAATATACATACAACTCATTCACGTTCTTGTACAGCGGGAACTAACACAACATCGCAAAGCACTTGAACTCCAGTTTAAAAAAAGAATTTAAAAATAAAAATGATGCTGCCAGTAAGGGCTCAGGAGGAAGTGAGGAGCAGGGTAGAAGAAACACCCCTTTAGAGAACATGCAAATCATGAGCATATTGCCAGTAGAAATATTACAGATATCAAAGGTGCCTCTAGTGAGAACTTAGAAGGAAATTAGAATCATATTAATCAGTTCTTTCATTATTTCTTTTCATGAGTAGAATTTAATGCATATAATGGTATTCTATGGGTAGAATATTCATGCATTCCTGAATTTTTCTAAGTTATTAATTGAAAGGTATTAGGAGAAAGCCTTGGAGGAGAGCATGGCAACCCATTCCAGTAATCTTGCCTGGAGAAGCCCATGGAAAGAGGAACCTGGCGAGCTATAACCTATGGGGTCACAAAGACTCAGACATGACAGAGAATGTAGGGGAGAAAGAGAAATCTTTTAATTCTGCTTCCTCTAGGGCACTTTTTATGTTTACCTTGTTCGTCTATTATTTTCCAGACCTTCCTCAAATGTCTGGGAAAGGGAATTCTTGTTATACAGTGGCAGATAGTTTAGGAGAACTGTGTTCTATCATCATATAGAAAGCACAAGCTGTAAGTCATAAACTTGGATATTTCACTGAGGAGATTCCAAGCAAGGCATTGAAGGTATGAATGGTTTTTCTCTTGCTAGTCCTCATAAAACATGGGAGGAAAGATTTAAGTTCAAGGTAGAACTTTTAAACAAAAAGAACCAGGATTTTGATACTTTGGGAAATTATTATCCTATCTCAGATTGTAAAAGATGTGAAAATAAAGAGATCATTCTCAGGAAATTATGCTCTAAAGAAGAAAGAAAAAAAAACCGAGGGTGTCACTGAATATAGTTTCACTAATAACTTAGAAAAAAATTAGTCAGGGTATTGAGACACTTAAAAGATTAAGTATGCGACTCATAGATGCCTTCAGCAAGCTAAGCAGAAGCTGGAAATAGAGAAGGGAATAACCAGGCAAGATGTGTGAAGCAGGAAGCTCTTGCCCAGTGAGGTGAATCCCAAGATACATATGAGACATCTACAAAGCTCTTGAGAATGTTAACCCTCAGGACACTGCCAGCTTTGACTGAAAGGGACAGATGGGATGAAAGATGCTTTTTATTATCATTCAAAATAATACAGAACCATTTGTTCCAAAACCTGTTTATTAATTGACCTGTATCTTCAGATCCAGGTTCAGTAATTTTGGCACAGCTGCTCTCACGGTGGTATTGTGTATTTCCATCATAAGGAACATATCATTTAATTATCTCTTCTGTGTGCTACATCATTAGCAATTGATGATTTTTGCCTAATCCATTAATTCTGCAGGAGTTGCAAAGCAGTATGAGAATCCAAGTCTATCATTTCTTCCTCATTTACTAGTTTTATTACTTATTGCTGCTAAAATATAACTTTCAAAAACATAAAATAATGACTGTCATCAAATTTAGCATAAACACACATCTAGGATTTTACTCAACTCATTAATGAGGAAAACAGTAAGATAAAAAGAGCAGTTCAAAGTACACTTTTGAGGGGCTATAGATTTATTTTCAGTTTAATAAAGAAATGTTAGAGTCAGTTTGCTAGATTATATACCAAACTGGTTGGTATCTTACTTTAGGGGTTATCTTTTCCACTGGACAGAAACAATTTGTTTATCTACTAGACATAAATCTATAGAACAACATGTAACTTCAGTAAGCCTGAGATCTTTAATCAAAACATTAACATTGCTCAGCTTCATTTATCTTTTGAAAAGATAAACTTCCCCTCAGCAACTCTGGTCACTGAGAGACATGCACATGAGTGCATGCTAAGTCGTTTCAGTCATGTCTGACTCTTCGCGACCCCATGGACTGTAGTCTGCCAGGTTCCTCTGTCCGTGGGATTCTCTAGGCAAGAACACTGGAGTGGGTTGCTATGACCTCCTCCAGGGGATCTTCCTGACCCAAGGATCGAACCTTCATCTCTTATGTCTCTTGCATTTGTAGGAAGGTTCTTTACCACCAGTGCCACTTAGGAAGCCCACCGAGAGACACACTATATTAAAAGGCAGGGCAAAGATCTATATATAGAAAACTATAAAACACCGATGAAAGATCAAAGAGGACATAAATAGATGGAGAAACATAATGTGTTCATGGATTAGAGGAATCAATATTGTGAAAATGACTATACTACCCAAAGCAATCTATAGATTCAATGCAATCCCTATCAAGCTACCAATGGAACTAGAACAAATAATTTCACAATTTGTATGACAAAAAACCTCAAATAGCCAAAGCAATCTTGAGAAAGAAGAATGGAACTGGAAGAATCAACCTGCCTGACTTCAGGCTCTACTACAAAGCCACAGTCATCAAGACAGTATGGTATGGGCACAAAGACAGAAATATAGATCAATGGAACAGAATAGAAAGCCCAGAGATAAGTCCATGTACCTATGGACACCTTATCTTAGACAAAGGAGGCAAGGATACACAATGGAAAAAGACAACCTCTTTAACAAGTGATGCTGGGAAATCTGGTCAACCACTTGTAAAAGAATGAAACTAGAACACTTTCTAACACCATACACAAAAATAAACTCCAAATGGATTAAAGATCTAAATGTAAGACCAGAAACTATAAAACTCCTAGAGGACAACATAGACAAAACATTCTCTGACATAAATCACAGCAGGATCCTCTATGACCCACATCCCAGAATACTGGAAATAAAAGCAAAAATAAACAAATGGGACCTAATGAAACTTAAAAGCTTTTGCACAACAAAGGGAACTATAAGCAAGGTGAAAAGACAGCCTTCAGATTGGGAGAAAATAATAGCAAACAAAGCAACAGACAAAGGATTAATCTCAAAAATATACAAGCAACTCCTGCAGCTCAATTCCAGAAAAATAAATGACCCAATCAAAAAATGGGCCAAAGATCTAAACAGACATTTCTCCAAAGAAGACATGCAGATGGCTAACAAAAACGTGAAAAGATGCTCAACATCACTCATTATCAGAGAAATGCAAATCAAAACCACAACGAGGTACCATTACATGCCAGTCAGGATGGCTGCTATCCAAAAGTCTACAAGCAATAAATGCTGGAGAGGGTGTGGAGAAAAGGGAACCCTCTTACACTGCTGGTGGGAATGCAAACTAGTACAGCCACTATGGAGAACAGTGTGGAGGTTCTTTAAAAAACTGGAAATAGAACTGCCACATGACCCAGCAATCCCACTCCTGGGCATACACACTGAGGAAATCAGATCTGAAAGAGACACGTGCACCCCAATGTTCATCACAGCACTGTTTATAATAGCCAGGACATGGAAGCAACCTAGATGCCCATCAGCAGACGAATGGATAAGAAAGCTGTGGTACATATACATCATGGAATATTACTCAGCCATTAAAAAGAATTCATTTGAATCAGTTCTAATGAGATGGATGAAACTGGACCCCATCATACAGAGTGAAGTAAGCCAGGAAGATAAACACCAATACAGTATACTAACGCGCATATATGGAATTTAGAAAGATGGTAATGATAACCCTATATGTAAGACAGAAAAAGAGACACAGATGTACAGAACAGACTTTTGGACTCTGTGGGAGAAGGCGAGGGTGGGCTGTTCTGAGAGAATAGCATTGAAACAAGTATACTATCAAGGGTGAAACAGATCACCAGCCCATGTTGGGTGCATGAGACAAGTGCTCAGGGCTGGTGCACTGGGAAGACCCAGAGGGATGGGGAACACATGTAAATCCATGGCTGATTCATGTCAATGTATGGCAAAAATCACTACAATACTGTAAAGTAATTAGCCTCCAACTAATAAAAATAAATGAAAATAAATAAATAAATAAATAAAAGGCAGGGCAAATCCTGGGTTATTTCACTCTTTTCACCTGTGTTCAGAACAATGAGCTTTTCAAAATATATATCATCATGAACTCATGGATTATAGCATTTGACAGGTTTCAGCCCATTGTAATATTATCCCTATTTATTTTCTATTTTATGTTTTAACTGGTGGAAAATCGCTTTATAATTTTGTGTTGGTTTCTGCTATACAATGACACGAGAGGGTCATGCTTATACACACACACACACACGCACATATATATATCCCTTTCCACCTGAGCCTCCCTCTCCTCCCCCAACTCCACCCCTCTATGTCATTACAGAGCACCAAGGTGGGCTCCTTGTGTTATTTAGCAAATTCCCACTGTTTTACATATGATAGTGTATATATGTCAGTGCTACTGAAAGGTGTTGCTATGAGCCATGAAAGATGCCGGGATTCTTGGCCTCTGGAGGAGAGGATTTCAATCCAGGGCCAGTGATGAGGTTTGATTGCTCAGAGCTTTTGTGTAATAAAGTTTTATTAAAGTCAAAGAGAGAGAGAAAGTTTCTGACATAGACATCAGAAGGGGACAGAAAGAGTGTCCTCTTGCTAGTTTTTAGCAATGAGTTATATACCTATTAGCAAGCTGCTAAACAGAGAAAAGAAATGCTTCAAAACAGAGTGGCAACAGGCCCCTCACCCACAACATGCATTTTGAGATATCATCGGCACAAGGTGAGTCATTCCAGGCCATAAAACAATTGATATGAATCTTGAAGAAAGGCAGATTTCCAAGCAAATACATAGTTTCATTAATATAGCTTAAGAAAAACATTTCCATAAGAAAAACGCATTGGTTAGCTCAAGGTTTGAGAAAACTTAAGTTCAGGTGGAACCAGGTGTCTTCATGGCAACACAGGATTTTAAAAGAAATCTCCTTTTAATTTTGTACAGAAAAGGAAAAAAAAAGTCTGACACTTGCAGTCTATTTCCTCTGCTTGCGGTCCCCTAGCCTTCCTGCCTGTTACCCTCTCACGACTTTCTCAATTTGTCACACCATCACCTTCCCTTAGTGTGTCCACAGTCCATTCTTTACTAGGTTCATCAGCACCATTCTTCTAGATTCCATTTGTATGCATTAATACATGATATTTGTTTTTCTCTTCCTGACTTCATTCTGTATAAGAAGTTCTAGGTTCATCCACCTCCCCCTACTTATTTAACTCTCTACTTTCTGAAATAAAGGGAAGCATGCTAGATATATTTTTGAAAGATTAAAAAAGAAAAATTTTGCTGGTAAGAGAGATCATCTAAATCTTTAGCATGCTTGTGAAAAATATAATTCTAGGGAAAAATGAGTATCATGTAGAACATAAAGGTTTATGAAAAGGATAATCAGAAAATCTCAGGTCTCCTCTCAAATTTCACAGTAAAATGAAATGCAATTCAAGTGTGGTCCTAGAAAATTGTATCCTTAATGCCTGAAATGAACTGAATCAAAACCTTCACATAGGACTATTAATATGGATTTTTTGATTAGTCACCTTGGCATATGTGTACAGATTAAGACTGGTATCAGTCAGTAAATATAAATCTCCTTTTATATATTACATGATCCCTGTGAGCTTTCTGATTCAAATCCCCTTGGGAAGAAATTTGCTAATCTAGTATTGAATTAGGTTTTGAAGCCAATCTTTTACACAGCAATAGCTCATTCTGCAGAATAATCTAATTATAAAAGTGAGACACACATGAGCATTTTTGTAATGATTAATGAGTAACTTCATAAAAAGTGAGATTTTTCCAATGAACTGAAATATTGGAATTATAATAATGTATCATATCAAAAAATAATGTATCAATTAAAACTCAAGAAAATAAGTTCATTGAATTATTTTTACTTAATCACTAAATTAATCACTGGCTATTTTTTAAAGATAAAAGATAAGGAGAGTTAAGAATTTTAAGACATAACAAAGTAGTCTACGGCTGCCCTCCTTACCTGAAAGTCTCCCTTAAATGATTTATGGTAGCCATAAATATGTTTCCCAACAGATGAGCTCCAAGTTCTCTTCCTATTCTTTACTATTTAGGTTATTGAGGATGGGCTGAAAAGCAGCCTCCTCCCCCATTATACCATTAAGTTCATGAACTTGTCTTGTAAAAGTCACTGAATATTGTCTTCCCCCCTAATTCCAACGCTTCTACTTCTTCAGGGTAAAAACTTTTTTAAATTGGAGGATAATTGTTTTACAATGCTGTGTTGGTTTCTGCCATTCAACAACGTGAACCAGCCATAAGCACACATATATGTCCCCTCCCTCTTGAGAGTTCCTCCCACTTCCAATCCCACTCAACCCCTCTACACTCACAGGGCACTGCATTGAGCTTCCTGTGTTACATAGCAACTTTAGGGTAAATAACTTTTAACTTTCTGACACTAGAATCCGTCAGGGCTTATAATATAGATGGACACTGTAGGATGCTAAGAAGTAGTCACATTTGTATCTTCACATCTTAAATACAAGCTGTCTTGTGAAGCTGCCATGACTAGACAAATATCTCTTTGTGTAATTTATGTATCAAAAATATTTAAGTATATATACATATGCGTATATTTTTAGATTTAATACTCCACACTGAAAGTCAGCAAGCATCAGGTTCCCAAAACCTTACAAGCAGTCTTTCTTACTGACTCTCACTGCATAGTTTCTTTACTTAGACTCCAGAATTTAACAATCTTTTGGAATGCCTTTTATGTACTGTGTAATAGCATTTCACTCTCCTTTTCAGATTTTTCCTCATTTACTCTAATTATCAGACTGCTCCAGGACCCAGATTCTTACTAGATCTCAGACCCTTACTGATCTCACCCTTTATCAAGGTGTAATAACCATCTCTCCACATATGACTTCCACTTTTCTATCTCTAGTTCAGTTTTCTCCCTTGAACTTCAACAGAGTATATCCAAAGTCAACCCCATTATTTGAGTTCCTCAGGTCAAAAATCTAGGCATCACGTAGATGTTTTTACACTTCACCATGCATTGCATTCATTAGTAAATCCAGGAGGTTCTGATGTCTACACATGTCCATAATTCAACCACATTTCACCACCTCCACTGCTATCACCCTAGATCAAGGCACCATGCTATGTCCTTAGAGTATGACATGTCCCCCATCTGGTGCATCAGGCAATTCCAGGCAGAAAACAAAAGGCAAATATGAACAGTTAAGGAGGATATAACAAAGGAGCTATTTACAGAGGTATGAGCAGACACTGGGGCTTCCCTGGTGGCTCAGCGGTGAAGAATCTGCCTGTAGTGCAGGAGATGCGAGTTCAATCCCTGGGTTGGAAAGATCCCCTGGAGGAGTAAATAATAACCCACTCCAGTATTCTTGCCTGGGAAATCCCAAGGACAGAGGAGCCCGATGGGCTACAGCCTATGAGGTTGCAAAGAGTCAGCCACAACTAAAGTGACTGAGCATACACGCAGGCATGAGCAGATATTAGAAAATCAACAAGGGGTAATGTGATATCCCCATGTCCGCTCTGGCAGGAAGATATCACAGCCTTCAGGCTTAGAAGTTGTTACAGGAAGTCATAGACATAGCTAATGCAGAGGACCACTGGAAAGAAGCATGTCCTGAGGGATGGACACAGACAACCACTGGGGACCTGAAACAGCAGGAGAGGGGGGTAGTAAAGATGTAAATGTTACTCACCTCCCACTCTCCCCTGTAGATGTCTCTCTTTAGTTGACCCCAATGCAAGACAGGCTCAGAGAAGCCACTTAGGAGTTAATATATGCCATACATGTCACTCTCGTGAGGCACAGAGCAGGAAGAGAGGGGAGCATGATCTCTAGCATTATTCTTCCTCACTCCTGCCCTTGTTCCATTATTATTATTATTATTGCCCCAAGAACACAGCCAGAGAATTTTTATTAAAACATAACACAGACCTTGTCGGATGACTGCCCCAAGGTCCCGGTGATTTTCTCTTTCCATCACACCATAAAAATCTATAAGGCCCCACCTCCAAAACCCTTACTTTGAAGGCCACCTCTTATTCTGCTTTGAGGCAATTTTCTGGAGCAATACCATACTCCTGCTGGTTTCTTGATCATTTCTGCCACACACACACTTTAGGGACTTCACTGTTTTCTTCCTTCTGCTTGAGCTCTTTTCCTTCAATATTCTGTGTGTCTCACTTCAGGTTTTACTCACACGTCTCCCTCTTTGCAAGATCTCTCCTGGCCATTTGTCTAACTTACACTGGCCATCTCAAGTCCCAGCTCACTTTTCTTCATATAAAAATTCTATTTTGTATTCTATTTCTACATTTAGTATATTTTATGTATATTTTATTTCCACCTTTAGTATATTTTATGTTATATGTAAACTTAAATATTTTTTTTAGTGTGAGATCCATGAGGATGGGGACTGTTTTCTTCTCTGCTTCCCTGATGTTCTCCCAGTGCCTAGATCAGTGCTAACAAAAAACAGATTCTCAATAAATACTAATTTAATGAACAAATAAAAACAGTGACGAATATAACCCTTATTTTCCCAAGTATTTTCTTATCATAAAATATTTGAAATCCTGTGAATGCTGCAGGGTGTTCCCTTTACAATTGGTTTTATACCTGTACTTAAAAACTAACAACCCATGCATTGTCTACTCTGCTTGGCTGTTTGTGATTACTAGGGAAGGCAGCACATGCAACAGTGCAGCCTATTTCTTAATCATAGTCAGATATTTAAGCACAAAGTAGCATGAGAAGGAATGATTGCCCTTTACAGTTTCAATTAGTAGTCATGACATTTGTTGTACACTTAGGAAGGGGAACAGTCCTATAGCTATTTAAATGCAGAGCATACAGCTAACAGTAAACTGCAGGAAAGCCTATTTGATGTGGGCAGTAATATAAAGAATTAGAGGGGAAAAATGTGTTCTAGAACTTCAAACATTATCATATGCTCTGGGGACTTTCACACTCTTTCCACAGCAAAATCAAAAGCAAGTTGCAATGACTGGCACTTTGCTCTGTCCCTGTTTAGCAAACTGCTTTGTCTCTTCTTTGGAAGACAATCATGGCATTTGTTTATCTTCAAAATGCTATATAATAAATTCTACTTAAAGTTATTTCAATTTAAAAATATAAGAGTGATGATGACCTAAACATGGTATTTAGGCAAAGATAAAATCCCTTCTGCTTTGCTTTTACCATATGCACAATATTAAAAAAAAAAAAACATGAAAATAGAGATCAGATTAGATATCCTCAAATACTATCAGGGTAGAAGAGTAGAATATTTTGGCAAATAATCTCATTTTGAAAATACACCTCAGTTTGAAAATACAATTGTAATTAAAAATAAAATGTGCTTAGATATTGAAAATAACCAAGTTTTAAATATATTTGTCAATTATTAAAACAAAAAGTTTAGAAGAGACATTTCATCTACAGAAAAAGCTACATGACTTAGTATTCCTTTATCAAGTAATCAAACACAGGCTTCTAAAACTAACAGGGTTTATACTTACTTGTTTCTGATAAATCCACCTTAATTATTCATTTCCTATCTCCTCTCCTTCTGCTTATTAGTGTAGTCCACCTCTTTGATCTTTAAGTAGAGCTTCTTAAGCCCTGAAAGTGGAGAAACAGAAAACACTTCATACATTTCTAAATTGCTGAAGGTAAAAGTTGAAATGAAAAACTCTAAATGAATCTGCTATGTAACATAGAGAAAATACCAGGCAGTAGTTAAGATTAGACTACCTATTTGAATATATATACTAATTAACTGAGAAACACCAAAGCTAAAGGACGTACCAGTCATTTCAAGGTCAAATGCACAACACCTTAGAGAATGCAAAAACTGAAGATCTTCACGAGAACTAAATCACAATCTTACCGTGAAACACGTGCATGAAAATATTTGTTTGGTGATCAGAGTATCAAAGTTTCATAAGTTAAAATAAATTCAAGACATATGAACTTTAACCTGAGAAGAATAAGCTGAATAAAGAAAATCTACTCAGAGTTCAAATGTTCAATGACGTTCAACTCTTCTTAAGATTACTGTTGTCTTTCTCTTTTCCTGGGGCAGCTGTTCAGTTGTTAGAACTCTGTCTAAGTTCTTTTCTCACTTCACCTCACTAACTTCCAGCAGAGAGGAAACAATGTCATTTCAAGAATGTTCCCAAGTTTCTTCCTTTTTGGCTACTAATTCAAGTTGATCTTGATCTCTCCCTTAAGTGTTTCAGTGCAGTAATTTTAGGTTAGGAATGCTGGTTTGCACCCCACTTTTATCACTTATAGCTTCCTACCCAGTTTCTTCATCTGACAGAAGAGAGCTGTTGTCAGTTTTCAATGCAGGACATGTGTACTGAATCTGACACATAGTTTGTGCTCTTATTAGTTCAAAGATTTGAGCTGCGGAAGAAGAATCCCATGAATCTTAGGTCTCAGCCGACAATCTTCACTCAAGGTTAGTGAAGTACACATGTGCCATGCCTCTGGGCAACCTCAGGCAATGAGTTGCTACTTCCCACGAGTTCCATTTTCACACTGGGACATGCCTTAGTTTCAGTTAACAGTTCAGCATCACCTATGTACATGATCAATTCAGCTTAGAGAAGGCTGTCTAGTTTGGGAATTTATTAGGTTTTATACCAGGCTCATCATTCAGGTGACTTGCATTCTCCTGTCTGCTGTGCCCTGAAGGAATGAGCTGCAACCCAATGTGTACCCCTAGCCAGCCTCCTGGGTGCCCGCGGCTCTTCCAAGTGCACCCCGTCACCTGAGACTCTCTGTGCTTCTTTTCCTACCTAAGTTCCCAAACTCAATACCCACACCTCGTGGCAAATCCTCTGATTACTGCCCCTTGACTCAAGGGAGAGAGGCCTGGAGGAGGTGTTGACCCATCTGGATGTTCTATGGCAGGATAGCAGCCCAAAGGCACTGGCTCCAGGTTTCTGCCATCACCACATCTCAATCACTTGGGGATGACTCCCCCATTTTGAACCAGCCTTCCCCTTGCCACATATTCACAGTTGTTTCCCTCTTCAAACAACGTTACATGTGTTTCAGAAATTTCTCACAGCTTTATCACAATCAAAGGCAATCTTGATTTTTCAGTTTGATTATTTATTTATAGATACAGCTTTGGGTGGCACCCCACAGGCCTGTAAACCTTATAACTGCTTCAGCCGCAAGAATGAACTGTGAGCCTGGAGATGGCGACAGACATCGACAGTGTATTGGAGAAGGAATCTCACTAGTCTTAAGCGAAGTATTGGCACAACATCCCACTGAGGATGGCAGTTGGCTCACAACAGCAATCACTGCTACTGGGAGAGAAGAAGGCTACCATTTTCAGGGGAAATTGATGCCAGATTCTCTCATCAGTTACCAGGAAAACCAGGGGCTGGGCAAGGGGCAAGCATGTTGGTGGTGGTGGAGGTTTTGTCGCTTTTTGCAATGCCATGTAGCCTGCCAGGCTTCTCTGTCCATGGGATTTCCCAGGCAGGAATACTAGAGTGGGTTGCCATGTCCTTCTCCAAGGGATCTTCCCAACCCAGGGATCAAACCCAGGCCTCTTGCGTTGCAGACAGATTCTTTACTGACTGAGCCACCAGGAAGCATGAAGCATGTAGGCAGTTACCAATTAAGCCCTAAAATTAAGAGGTTGGCCAGTCACATGAATGAAGCAGGAACTACTCAAGCAGGTGAGGTACAGAGAGCAAGAGAACAGCCATCTTGGTTGGCCCGACCATATCTGCAGATACATATATAGATATAGGTTAGAGGGGAAAACATATGGACACATATCTATATCTATGTGTTTGCATTTTCTATGATTTTTATTGCTGGCAGGAAGACTATACTATAAAAATATTTTAATCTACTGGGCTTAACAAGATGCCAAGCCTATGGAAAGATCTTATATATAGTTAACTGAGAATAAGTGAAACAATCTTAAATGTAACCCAAATAATAAAACAGAAAATATTTTTAAGGGTAGTTTAGAATATGGATTTTAATTTCAGTAGAATGTTAAATACTGATCAAAGCTCCTGTATCTCTAGACTATAACCAGTTTTTTCTCCAAGCAGGACAGACTTTAAAGGGCCATGATAACACAAAGAATTTTTAGTGATGTATTGTGATAAAGAAATTATATCAGAGAAAGTAAGAATATCATTGGAAGCAATCTGACAGAGCACAGACATTTACAGGCATGGCTAGCCCACTCTACACTTAATCATGTAAACTTAGGCTCCATACTAAGATAGGCAGCAGAGAGTTCAAAACAAATATCGCTCCAAATGTTGGATCACATTAATTGTTGCAGGTTTTTAAGATAGACAACCGATCAACATAAATCTGAAACTACTCCTTTTAGTAAGGATATCATCTTAAAACAAACAAACACCGCCTTTTAGTTCACCTGAAAGCTTTAATCAAAGTATTTGAAGGAACTCAACTCAATAGCAAAAAACCCACAAATAACCCTGTTTAAAAATGGGCAAAGGAACAGACTCACAAACTTAGAAAACAAACTTATAATTCAGTTCAGTTCAGTCCAGTTGCTCAGTCATGTCCGACTCTGCGACCCCACGAACTGCAGCACGCCAGGCCTCCCTGTCCATGACCAAATCCTGGAGTCCACCCAAACCCATGTCCATTGAGTCAGTGATGCCATCCAACCATCTCATCCTCTGTTGTCCCCTTATCCTCCTGCCTTCAATCTTTCCCAGCATTAGGGTCTTTTCAAATGAGTCAGCTCTTCAAATCAGGTGGCCAAAGTACTGGAGTTTCAGCTTCAACATCAGTCCTTCCAGTGAACACCCAGGACTGATCTCCTTTAGGATAGACTGGTTGGATCTCCTCGCAGTCCAGGGGACTCTCAAAAGTCTTCTCCAACACCATAGTTCAAAAGCATCAATTCTTCAGCACTCAGCTTTCTTTATAGTCCAACTCTCACATCCATACATGACTACTGGAAAAACCATAGCCTTGACTAGACAGACCTTTGTTGGCAAAGTAATGTCTCTGCTTTTTAATATGCTCTCTATGTTGGTCATGACTTTCCTTCCAAGGAGTAAGCACCTTTTAATTTCATGGCTGCAATCACCATCTGAGGTGATTTTGGAGTCCAGAAAAATTAAGTCAGCCAATGTTTCCAGTTTCCCCATCTATTTGCCATGAAGTGATGGGACCAGATGCCATGATCTTGGCTTTCTGAATGTTGAGCTTTAAGCCAACTTTTTTACTCTCCTCTTTCACTTTCATCAAGAGGCTTTTTAGTTCCTCTTCACTTTCTGCCATAAGGGTGGTGTCATCTGCATATCTGAGGTTATCGATATTTCTCCCAGCAACGCTGATTCCAGCTTGTGCCTCCTCCAGCCCAGTGTTTCTCATGATGTACTCTGCATTTAAGTTAAATAAGTAGGGTGACAATATAGGAACCAGTAGTTACCAACAGGGAAAGATGGAGAAGTGTATAAACTAGGAGTTTGAGACTGATCTATACATACTACTAAATTTAAAATAGGTAATCAACAAGGACCTACTGTATATCACAGGGAACGCTATTCAGTATTCTATAAAAACCTAAATGAGAAAAGAATTTGAAAAAGAATAGATATATGTGTATACATAACTGAATCATTTTGCTACACATCTGAAACCAATATAACATTGTTAATCAACTATAATCCATTAAAAAATAAAATTTTTAAAAAGTAAAGAAAGTAAAAATGGACAAAGGACTTGAATAGACATTTTTCCAAAGAAGATATACAAATGGTCAATAGGTGTATGAAAAAGTGTTGGATATCAGTAATCATCAGGGGAAGGCAAACCAAAACCATGATCAGGTATCACCTCACACATGTTAGGGTGGCTAGTCTCAAAAAGACAAGAGATAACAAGGGCTCATGAGGATGTGGAGAAAAAGGAACCCTTGTGCATCTTTGGTGGGAATATAAACTGCTAAGGCACCATGGAAAACAGTATGCACATTCTTCAAGAAATTAAAAATAGAACTGCCACATGAACCAGGAATGCCACTTCTGGATATATATCAAAAAGGAAACAAAACCATTGTCTTGAAGAAGTATCTGTATTCTCACATTCATAGCAACATTATACACAATAGCCAAGAGGTAGAAACAACCCAAATATCCCCTGATGGGTGAATGGATCAAGAAAATGTGGCTATACACACACACACCCACACACACACACACACACACACACATGAAATTCAACCTTAAAAAAGAAGGAAATCCTGTCACTTGAAACAATTGAAACTTGGGCGAATTATGCTAAGTGAAATAAGCCAGACAAAGACAAATATTACATGGTATCACTTACATGAGGAATCTTTAAGAAAGTTGAATTCATGAACAAAGAGAGTAGAAAAGTGTTTGCCAGAAGTAAAGGAGGAATGTGGCTGGCAGGGGTGATGGGATAGTGGAACACAGGGAAACAGAGGTTGATAAAAGGATACAAAATTTTAGTTATTAGATAAATAAGGTCTGAAGATCTAAAACATAGTTGTATATAGCTTCAATTAATTGCCATTAATTTTTAAAATACATAATTATAAGCTAGTCAAGTATAAGGCTTCTAATTTCTGTCCTCCAAAACAAAAACAGATATAGCACATGTTAATTATTCATATAGCCTTCTTATTCCAATATAACTTATTCTTGTCCAGAGTTCCAGTTCTATCCATTTTAAGCTCTCAAAATTATTATTAACTTTTGTAATTAATATTTACTATAATTAATTGATATTTTAAAAATAATTTTTGTGTTCAGGACTGCTCTATATACCCCACACTCTTCCTCTCTCTCATGTTTCCGCTAGTGAAAATCTTTGAGTTACGGTAAGCTCCTAATTTTCAGATGTCTAGAAATGCCTATATTTTAACTTAATTCTTAAATTCTAATTTATATAAATATAAAATGATAGACTGTTTGAGACATGTTCAATATGGTTCTCCATTTTCTTTTGACATTCATTTTATTGAGACCTGTCCTAATTGTCATTTCTTTGTAGATAATCTGCCTTTTCTATGTGATATCTTTGAAGATTTCTTCTTCATCATCCTTGATATTAAATGTCTACTTTTATGTTCCAAGCATTTTTCAGAATTTTTATCTTAACCCGTGTAAGAAACCTCTGTACTTTTATGATATTCTGCAGCTGCATTAAAATCTGTTGAACATTTATTCTGCTTGTAACTTGAAGGGCACTTTTTCCCTAAGAACTTGGATCTTTCTTGAACTATTGAAAAACCTCTTATTCTCTTCCCTTAATGTTTTCATTTTTACCAAATTTACACCATTACCTACTCTAAAAGTCATGTGATTACACAAATTCTCCTGTAAGAAGCAGCAGTTATCATCATTGCCCTCCCATATCCATCTTATCAAACAAACTGTCTTCCCCTTTTTTAGCACATCATTTTAACATGTTCCACTATGTCTCTTAATACTGATAATTCATTTCTCTCATTTTAAGAATTATAGATATGGACTTATCACCATAGAGAGTGAGACACCTCCTTTCTCCCTTTGCCTTCATCACATAACCATGCACATACTCCTTTGTGGCAGACACACCCTAAAGTAACACCCTATGACTCTTAGTATAATCCCCTCCCAAGTGCAGGCTGAACTTATGACTTGCTTCAAATCCAGAGACCCTTGCAAAGGGGAAGGACTTTTACAATCTGATTAAGGGCCCAAATTAGTAGAATTTGAGTTGATCAAGATGAAGAACATCCTGAATAGGCTTGACTTAATTGGTAAAAATCCCTCGAAAGAGGGACTGGGGCACTCCCAAAGGTCAGAGATGTTTTCTCATTGACCTTGAAGAAGCAAGCCACCATGAGATCTACAGGCACAAGAAATGAACTTTTCCAACAACCTGAGGGTGCTTAGACACCAGTATTTTCTCAGATTGCCATACAGGCTGGCTTTGATTGCCATACAGCCAAACTTGACAGAAGCCTTGTGAGAGCCCAATTAAAGAATGCAGCTAAGCTCTGCCTGCACTCCCGTTGCCTACTTTTTCCTTCCCTGGAAGTTAAGAAACTTCACAGTCTAAAGTGTTTGGAATTTCAAATCAATGTGCCTTGAAAAGTTTATACCAAGATGATCTGTTTTTTCAAATTATTCCATTCATGGTTGTTTCTAGTTTAATATTTTGTCTATCATTGTCATCTACATTCATCCCTCAGTATCCAAGGGGGATTCATTTCAGGACCCACCATGGATACCAAAATCTGCAAATGTTCAAGACCCAAAGTCAGCCCTCTGCATCTGCAGTTCTATAGCTGCAGATTCAACCAACCACAGATCATGAAGTACTACAGTATTTAATGAAAAAAATCTGAATATAAGAGGACTTGTGTTGTTCAAGGGTCAACTTGAGTAGAAGGAGCTGCAGCAAAGTTTGAACTCACAGCACCATCTTGACTGAAATAAACTTTACAATCTCAAAAACATAAATAAAACACTAAGTTAAATAATTTCATATTTAAGTATTGAAGTATATTCTCTTAAGAAAGTTATACTGGGGCAAATGAGACATAAAAACATTAAACATTTATAATTGGAATTTGCACAAAATATTTTCTTTTACACAAAAAATCCTGCTTACTTCCTATTGAAATTTATTTTTATTTGGATTTTCAATTTCTTTAAATATGAGTGAAGAATTGGACTATACATTTCTAACTTATTACCAGACGAGATCTAAAAGTACTTAATAGAATTTGGGGGATATAATTGAAGTATAGCTGATTTACAATGTTGTATTAGTTTCACCTATACCGCAAAGTGATTCAATTATATACATATGTCCAGTTTTTTATATATAGTAAATTACATATGAGCTTCCCTCATACCTCAGTTGGTAAAGAATCCACCTTCATGCAGGTGATCTGGGTTCCATCCCTGGGTTGGGAAGATCCTCTGGAGAAGGGAGACGCTACCCACTCTAGTATTCCTGCCTTGAGGCTTCCATGAACAGTATGAAAAGGCAAAAAGATATGACACTGAAAGATGGACTCCCCAGGTCGATAGGTGCCCAATATGCTACTGGAGAAAAGTGGAGAAATAACTCCAGAAAGAATGAAAAGACAGAGCCAAAGAAAAAAACAAAATACCCAGTTGTAGAAGTGACTGGAGATGGAAACAAAGTTGGATGCTGTAAAGAACAATATTGCATTGGAACCTGGAATGTTAGGTCCATGAATCAAGGTAAATTGGAAGTGGTCAAACAGAAGATGGCAAGAGTGAACATGAACATTTTAGGAATCAGTGAACTAAAATGGACTGGAATGTGCAAATTTAATTCAGATGACCATTATATCTACTACTGTGGGCAAGAATCCTTTAGAAGAAATGGTGTAACTCTCATAGTCAAAAAGAGAGTTCTAAATGCAGTACTTGGATGCAATCTCAAAAACGACAGAATGATCTCTGTTCATTTCCAAGGTGAACCATTCAATATCACAGTAATCCAAGTCTATAATGCAGAAGAAGCTGAAGTCGAACGGTTCTATGAAGATCTACAAGACCTTCTAAATAACACCAAAATAAGATATCCTTTCATCATATGGGACTTGAATGCAAAAGTAGGAAGTCAAGAGATAGCAGGAGTAACAGAAAAATTTGGCCTTGGGGTACAAAATGAAGCAGGTCAAAGGCTAACAGAGTTTTGCCAAGAGAACACACTGGTCATAGAAAATACCCTCTTTCCAGCAACACAAGAGAAGACTCTACACATGGACATCACCAGATGGTCATTCCAAAATCAGATTGATTATATTCTTTGCAGCCAACGATGGAGAAGCTCTATACAGTCAGCAAAAACAAGACTTGGAGCTGACTGTGGCTCAGATCATGAACTCCTTATTGCCAAATTCAGATGTAAATTGAAGAAAGTAGGGGAAAACACTAGACCATTCAGGTTATGACCTAAATCAAATCCCTTATGATTATACAGTAGAAGTTACAAACAGATTCAAGGGATTAGATCTGATAGACAGAGTGCCTGAAGAACTATGGACAGAGGTTTGTAACTGTGTACATTGTACAATAGACAGTGATCAAGACCATCCCCAAGAAAAAGAAATGCAATAAGGCAAAATTGTTGTCTGAGGAGACTTTACAAATAGCTGAGAAAAGATGAGAAGCTAAAGGCAAAGGAGAAAAGGAAAGACATACCCATCTGAATGCAGAGTTCCAAAGAATAGCAAGGAGAGATAAGAAAGCTTCCTCAGTGATAATGCAAAGAAATAGAGGAAAACAATAGAATGGGAAAGACTCGAGATCTCTTCAAGAGACACCAAGGGAGTATTTCACACATAGATGGGCACAATAAAGGACAGAAATGGTATGGACCTGACAGAAAAAGAAGATATTAAGAAGAAGTGGCAAGAATACACAGAAGAACTATACAAAAAAGATCTCCATGACCCAGATAACCACAAAGGTGTGATCACTCACCTCCAGCCAGACATCCTGGAATGTAAAGTCAAGTGGGCCTCAGGAAACCTCACTATGAACAAAGCTAGTGGAGGTGATGGAATTCCAGTTGGGCTATTTCAAATCCTGAAAGATGATGGTGTGAAAATGCTGCATTCAATGTATGTCAGTAAATCTGGAAAACTCACCAGTGGCCACAGGACTGGAAAATGTCAGTTTTCATTCCGATCCCAAAGAAAGGCAATATCAAATAATACTCAAGCTACTGCACAGTTGCACTTATCTCACATGCTAGCAAAGTACTGCTCAAAATTCTCCAAGTCAGGCTTCAACAGTACGTGAACCATGAACTTGCAGATGTTCAAGGTGGATTTAGAAAAGCCAGAGGAACCAGAGATCAAATTGCCAACATCCATTGGGTCATAGAATAAAAGAGAGTTCCAGAAATACATCTACCTTTCTTTACTGACTATGCCAAAGCCTTTGACTGTTTGGAGCACAATAAACTGTGGAAAATTCTGAAAGAGATGGGAATACCAGACCACCTTAAATGCCTCTTGAGAAATCTGTATGCAGGTCAGGAAGCAACAGTTAAAACTGGACTTGGAACAACAGACTGGTTCCAAATAGGGAGAGGAGTACACCAAGGCTATATATAGTCACCCTGCTTATTTAACTTCTATGCAATGTACATCATGTGAAATGCCAGGCTGGATGAAGCACAGGCTGGAATCAAGATTTCCAGGAGAACTATCAATAACCTCAGATATGCAGATGACACCACCCTTAGGGCAGAAAGGGAAGAAGAAGTAAAGAGCCTCTTGATGAAAGTGAAAGAGGAGAGTGAAAAAGTTGGCTTAAAACCCAACATTCAGAAACTAAGATCATGGCATCTGGTCCCATCACTTCATTGCAAATTGATGGGGAAACAATGGAAACAGTGACAGACTTTCTTTTCTTGGGCTACAAAATCACTGCAGATGGTGACTGCAGCCATGAAATTAAAAGACATTTGCTCCTTGGAAGAAAAACTATGACCAACCTAGACATCATATTAAAAAGCAGAGACATTATTTTGCCAACAAAGTTCCATCTAGTCAAAGCTATGGTTTTTCCAGTAGTCATGTATGGATGTGAGAGTTGGACCATAAAGACAGCTGAGCCCTGAAGAATTGATGCTTTTGAACTGTGGTGTTGGAGATGACTCTTGAGAGTCCCTTGGACTGCAAGGAGATCCAACCAGTCCATCCTAAAGGAAATCAGTCCTGATTATTCATTGGAAGGACTGATGCTGAAGTTGAAACTCCAATATTTTGCCACCTGATGTGAAGAACTGATTCATTGGAAAAGATCCTGATGCTGGGAAAGATTGAAGGAGGAGAAGGGGATGACAGAGGATGAGATGGTTGGATGGTCTCACCAATTCAATGCACATTAATTTGAACAAGCTCTGGGAGTTGCTGATTGACAGGGAGGCCTAGCATGCTGCAGTCCATGGGGTTTTAAAGAGTCAGACACAACTGAGCAACTGAACTGAACTAAATTAAACACACATATATATATGTATATATATATATAGCATATGTATATAAAAGTAAGATAGTGAGAGGAAAATCTGTTATGCAGTTAACATCATCCTAAAAACAATGAGAACTGGTAAAATATGAATGTTTAATATTTAGCCTCCCTCTAAAACAAAGCATTATAGGAGACAAAAAAGAACATGTTTTAGTCCTAGTAGACAAAGAACAAAAGTATTATTCACTTAGAATAAGAACATTGCCAAAATGATGCCTGAAAGTATCATGGCTCCTTTCTGTTATTAACACAGACTTGTTAAATATTTTTATGTAAAACTGTCACTATGGATTGATTAATTGTATCAAGGCCATAAGACTGAATGGAAACTTTAGGAAACAAAAATAAACTGTTGGTACAATCTGTAACAAGTTTCTTTGAGGCATTAAAGAATTTTGCTCAGAATGGCTTCAACTATTAAGGTTAACAGTTATATCTATATCCAGAATAGTTATCCAACTCTGTAATTATTTCCAAAAATCAATACAAAAACATTTGTGTCTGAAATAATAATGCAAGTAATATGCATTATTAAATTTCTATTATTATGAGCCACACTTTTCATACTTCTAATTTTAGTCCATATTACAAACCTCTGTGATTTTTACAGAAAAATAAGTGAAGGGTTTTGGAGGTTAAGTACATTGCTGAGGGCTATACAATTAGTATAGGGCTTCTTTGTGGCTCAGATGGTTAAGAATCTGCCCACAATGTGGGAAACCTGAGTTCGATCCCTGGGTCTAGAAGATCCCCTGAGGAAGGGAATGGCAACTCACTCCAATATTCTCGCCTGGAAAATCCCATGGACAGAGGAGCCCGGCGGGCTACAGTCCATGGATCACCAAGAGCTGGACACAACTGAGCCACACACAGACATACATTTAATATGTGGTATATTAGAATTCCAACATAAGTCTGTCCAATATACAAGACTTTCCTCTTACTGCACACATCTCAGTTTTGAGCAGATATCTTCTTAGATTAATTTCAATAAATAAATATTCAATGCTATTGACCAAAGAGACAAAAGAATAATGGCTGCATATGATTTATATGAATATGAAAGCTGACATAGAAAGCATGCCCCATGCCCTGTCCCTCCCCATGTTAAGGCTCAAGGATAAACAGGCATTTCCTCTACCAAGTAAAACAGAGTTCCCACAAAGTTTTGTTTCTTTAGGCGTTTGCATAATCCTGCTAAGTATCAGTCTCTGTTATAAGAGGGAAAACTCGAGACAAGTGCTCTAAGAGGGCATGGGTTTTCCTAAGCTTCTCCATCTCTATCTCAAAGGTGAGGGCACAGCCCGCTTAGTATGACTGAGCAGTGATCACAGGGGCATGCTCCTGGCCCTGTCATGTGTCCTTCCCTAAGACTTCTCCAGAATAAGTCAGGTCTCCACCTCATTCCCAGAAGTCACCAGAGCTTTACCTTAGAAAGCACTTGACCTTGTCGTTCTAACCTGAGGTTTGTATGAAAATTTTAGGCAGTTTTATTAATTTTTTGCCTGTATTAATTGCTTCACCTTTCAGAACTAAGTGAAACTGGAGCCTCACAGAGACAGCAGTCTGTTTGCTTGTGCTTTCTTATCAAGTGATAATTAGTATTGCAAAAAAACCTTGTAAGTTCTTAAAGGAGTCATTACCTATTAATTTAGAAAGGGAACAGAATAATGTGTTTTCTCTTTTGGACACAAAAGGGAAACGAGACTTTTTGTCACTTTGTAGTAACATCACTGTGAATAAGACAGAGGACTCTGGGTCTTCTCCTCTCTTGTAAAGCAGTCACAGAGGAAGGAAAGAATAGCTCTTCAGGATGTGTTTCTGGTCCTGCAGACTCTTTCAGCCGCCCACTCCAAAGTTCAACAGCTCTTCCTATCAGAACATCTTCACTCATGTGAAGTTTAACTGCACTTTCCTGTTTCCTGTTTTATGTGTCTTGTGAAGAAGTCAAAGGTTGCTACTTCGGTAGAATCTTTTCCTATTTAGGGAAAAATATTTTTAAAATACAATAACATATTTTTAACATTATACTATATATAATACAATTTTACTTATTATAATGTTCTCCTCTTTAAACTACATATGGCTAAAATCTGCTTTTAATTCTAGGACCAAAAAGAGCACTCAATAGATTGGAGTGCCTAAAGCTTTCTAAAACATAAAGGTATTTTAAATATAGCCCATCTCTCATCTCATATTCTTTTCTACGTACTTTGCCATTCATCCCATTGAAAAGCACTTTCTATGTCCTCTACAGTTGAATCTAGAAAACTTGTCACTGCTTTGACTTCTTATGTTGTGTCATAAAATGTGTTGTGGCTTCTGTCTTATTCCCTCTGAGCTCACACTTAGAGCTCTCAGCCACTGTGAAAAGTGTGACTAGCTTGAACTTCCATACTACAAGGAAGCCCAGCTACGCAGAGAGGCCATGTGTAGACATTCACACTGGCAACACTAATCTTCATCCCAGACCAAGAACTGGACAAGTGAGCGAATGAGCCTTCTGATGATTCCAGCCTCCAGCCTTTGAGACCCCAGGCATTATGGAGCAGAAAAACAGTTATCCCCCTGTGCCTGTCAAAGTTTACATAATCTGTGAATAATAAAATGGTGATTGTCATACACTACTTGTTTTTGGAGTAATTTGTTACACAGAAATAGTAACCAGAATATTCTTCCCTCAACTAACACAACATGCTATTTTTCATTTTTTTGTTCATTTTTGAATGCTTTTTGGTCATTGATTTCTGCTCAGGTTACAACATAATAGAAATTTACTCCTATATTTCTGTACACTTTCCTTCTAAGTGCCATAATCCTTATAGAAATGTACATGACGGAAACAAGTGTCCTTAAGATTTCTACAGAAAAATTAGCTATTCAATTTTTTATTTTTCATAATCATCAAAACTCTTAAGTATACCAAGGTCCTTTCTCACAAAAGTTTTTTTCCCAGCTCACAGAAAGGCTTAGAAGATCACCTCCACACAAACGTTGTGTAATATTTGGCATATGCCTAATTCCAAGTCAAGTTTTCTCGTTTCTAAGACACATTCTCACCTTATCTCTCAATATAAGGATGTTTCCTCAGTCAACAAAGTAAGCTGTATTTCAAACACTCATTTTTTATTAGTAGTTCATAGGAGAAATTACTAATTTAGCATACCTTTGAGTCATCTCGTTTCTCTCAATGCTTTGGAAGACAAACAATTTATAACTTTAAAGCACCTAAAAAGTTTGTCTAACAAGCTTTTTGGTTTCTGAATTAATTCAATTTTGTCTTTAAAATTTGAATCTCTCCTCACACAGTACTAGCTACCACAGACTATGTCTTGTGTTATATTAGTATTTACCAGGTGGCATTAGTGGTAAAGAACCCACCTGCCAATGCAGAAGACCTAAGAGATGCAAGTTCAATCCCTGGATCGGGAGGACTCCCCTGGGAGGAAGTGGCAACCCACTCCAGTATTCTTGCCTGGAGAATCCCATAGATAGAGGAGACTGGTGGGATGCAGTTCACAGGATCACAACTGAAGTGTCTTAGCACACAGAACACGTGTTAGTACTAGTTCCACTGAAATTTTTTGTTTGAGCATATCATTTATTTACTAGGGAGAAATGTAGTAAAAAATCAGCAAATAGCAAAGAAAGTCCTAAGCTGTGAAAACAGAAGAAAATTAAGACAATTGTTTTACATAGAGGTCCAATAACTTATTGTTGTGAAATTTACTAATCAAAAATACAAGACAGAAGCACGTATACTGTGTTTAGGTCTGTGAAAACTACTAGAAGAAAAACTTATTGATTATTCAGAGTCATTGCACCCATACATACATTATAGGATAAAGAAATAATTTGTTTTTAATGGTGCAATGTTTACATTATTTGGGGTTTGTAACAAGTATCCATAGGAATGACCAGCTTTAACAAAATATGCATATAGGTAGAAAACTTATTTGGTACATTTTCAAGTACCAAAGGTGCAGATGACACCACCCTTATGGCAGAAAGCAAAGGAGAACTAAAGAGCTTCTTGATGAAGGTGAAAGAGGAGAGTGAAAAAGCTGGCTTAAAACTCAACTTTCAAAAAACTAAGATCATGGTATTCGATCCCATCACTTCATGACAAATAGATGGGGAAACAATAGAAACAATGACAGACTTCATTTTCTTGGGCTCCAAAATCACCACAGATGGTGACTGCAGCCATGAAATTAAAAGATGCCTGCTCCTTGGAAGAAAAGCTATGACAAACCTAGACAGCATATGAAAAAGCAGAGACATTACTTTGCCGACCAAGGTCCATCTAGTCAAAGTTATGGTTTTTCCAGTAGTCATTAGTCATTAATCCAGTAGTATGGATTAGCTCATCAAGCAAGTGGTAGAGACCTCATGACAAAAACTCACCCAAGTATTTGACTCTAAAACCCTTTGTTTCCTCTCTACATCACAGTGCCTGCCTATATTTTGGAAACACATAGTACATTTCCTGATATTCCGAAGGATTTATAATCTCAAACAAACAAAAACAAAACAAAACAAAACATGCATTGTTCATGCTAAGTTGCTTCAGTCATGTCCAACTCCTTGCCACCCTATAGACCGTAGCCCGTCAGGCTTCTCTGACCACGCAGATTCTCTAGGCAAGAATCCTGGAGTGAGTTGCCATGCCCTACTTGAGGGGATCTTCCCAACCCAGGGATCGAAACCACATCTCTTATGTCTCCTACATTGGCAGGCAGGTTCTTTACCACTAGTGCCACAAAACTATATGATATATTATTTCTTTATTAAGACAAAAGGTCTTTTTTTCAGTAAGATTTAACTTATTAAAGCAAAAGCAAATGAATACCAAGTATATACACCATAACTTGGAAAATTATTTAATTTTAGAGAACATGCAATAACAGTGTTGTAAGATGACAAGGATATATATACATACACTTTTGTATAATTTTTTAACTATGAAGGAGAGAAATTAAGATATATTTTCTTTTTCTTCACAATTTTGACATTTAACTGACCCAAGAAAGTCTTTGCAGGATTAGTTAGTACTCATAACTGTGGACCAAAAGTGCTGACAGAAATTGGTATAGGAGAGAGCTACACCAATTGGTAAACTGGTAAATTGCTAAATTGGTATAGGAGAATTGGTATAGGAAAGAACATATTCTTTCCATGTTTAATGATCTTAAGCCTAACCTCAAGGAACTGTTTATATTACTTAGAAAGACAGTCTTCATAAACTATCTTGAGAACTTTGAATAACAAATTTAATTTTAAATTTAATTTTGAATGCATGCTTGATGAAAGCAATGACTACGTTGGTTTATACTTCATTGTTAGGGGCTTCTCTGGTAGCTCAGTGGTAGAGAATCTGCCTGGCAATGCAGGAGACCGGAGTTCGATCCCAGCCCCGGGAAGATCCCACATGCCACCAAGCAAGTAAGCCCATGAACCACAACCGTTGAGCCTGTGCTCCAGAGCCCAGAGCACAACTACTGAGCCCATGTGCTGAACTACAAAGGCCTGCGTGTCCTGGAGCCTGTGCTTCACAAGGGAAGGCTCTGCAACGAGAAACCCGAGGATCAAAACTAGAGAGCCGCCCCTGCCTGCCACAAGTAGAGAAGTGCCTGTGCAGCAGAGAAGATCTGGTACAGGGAAAAGTAAATTTTTAAAAAGTATTGTAACAAATTCATAAAGGCTAAAAATGGCCCACATCAACAACGTTGTCCAAAAAAAATCATTGCTTAGCATATAATTGAAGCACAATTAATATTTCTGTGATAAATCACTTAGTAACATTAGTACATGGACCTGACAGAGTTAACTTTCAAGTTTAGCTAGAATAACATCAAGACAAGGGTCATATAGGGAATTTTTTTTAACCAACTTCTACCTGACCTTAAAACTATTGTATGAAAAAATAATATCTTTAACACAGAAGAACAAATCTATTATAAAAATAGAAAATGAACAGCAAACTGAGAAAATGTTTGTAATAAAATGATAAAGCTTATATATCAAAATAAAAGAGCTATAAAAATAGCAGGGTAAAGATGGCTATCCTAGTATCAAAATGCACACAAACAAGGAACACATAATTCAAAAAAGAAAAATGAAACAATAACAAAAATTGTTTAGAATTATTGTTAATCAAATAAATTCAATTTTATAATATTTTTTATATATACCTACTACAAAGATGAAAAAAAAAATCCCTAGTGGGCAAGTAGCAAAGAAGAGGCAACGTTATGCACTGGTCTTAGGCGAATGAACTTATGTATGTTTGTGGGTAAACTATGGGTAAATTTGGAAATAATTTTAAATACACCAAATAAGGAACTTAATTAAGAAACTGGCTTAAAAATTAGTGACATAATGAAAAAAGTATTTCTATTTTTATTTCTTTTTTCCCCCCCTTTTTTTGGCTGCACTACACAGTGTGTGAGATCTTAGTTCTCTGACCAGGGATCAAACCTGTGACCCTTACATTGGAAGCATGGAATCTTAACGCCTGAACCACTAGAGAAGTCTCAAAGAAAGCATTTTTAAATGATGACAATAGAAAGAAAATCTTCAGAAAAAAATAGGAAAGAAAGCCCAAAGATGACACAAATCAAATGAAACATGATTTAGTGAATTTCAAGACTATGTTTGACAGTAATTCAAGATTCTTCTTTTGAGCTACTCAGGTTTTGTGGCTTATGATTATATTTTTTTCTCTGAGTCCAATCACAATATGAGTTTCTAATTGTGACTGATATTTACATAATTATATTGCTGTTCATTATTTATCAAATTTTAGATTAACTCTGAAGGCAAATCCTAGGAGGATTAATTACCATAATAGAACAGCATGTAAGAGTTATAAACTCTGATAGCAAAATAATGATATAGCTGAGAGAAATTGGCAGAGGAGAAGGCAGGAGAGTAATATAGGAACAATTTTTTTCTCATTTTGCATAATGGGGTGTCAAGAATTATGACTCAAAGTTGACAAAACAATTTATCAGCAGTAAGGTATTCAACTATAAGTTACAGGGCAGCAAGGATTAAGAGAAAGGAGAATACAGATAAGTGCATCTACATCAGCACTGGACTGGCACATCTTATCAACAGTTCCATCAGACCTGGGATCTGTCTCTCTTCTTCAACAGGGTCACAGGATGGCTGCCACCCCTCCCATATATATATTCATATCCCAAACAGGGTGAAGGTGACACAGCCAAAGCTTAAGAGAAAGTGGGTATTGAGTGAGTCACTTAATAACATCAGCCATAATGAGGAAAATAAGTTTTAGTACATAATATGAAGTCTCCAAGTAGCATTACTAAAAACACTCAGGAGGGTGCACAGCTCAACTGAGCTAAAATTCTTCATTATTTAGAGGAAGAAGTCAAAATAATTCCCTAAGCTGATACATTGAGAAATATATATAATAATCAGAAAAATTAAAAACAGAGTTAGAGGTAATTTTCCCTTAAGAATGGTGATGAAATATAGGTAAGTAGTAGGGTTTTGGTTTTTATTCCATTCGTTTATTTCACAAACACTGCTTGACTCTTATGTCCAAGGAGTTTCTCTCACCTTTGGGGATGCAGCAAGGATAAGACAATAATGTCCTTACCTTCCTTTGTATTCTAGTAACAAGTAAGACAAAAAAAAGACACACATATAGTCTTAGACAATGATATGTGATAAAAAGAAAGTGATGTGTTAAGGATGATTTGAGATGGAGACAGGAAACCATAAGAATGAAGTACAGAAATGTATCCTGTGAAAAGACCCAATATAGGGAAAAGTTGACTACAGGTCTACCGTATCTCCAAGCATGGGACAATAATTGATGTTTTGAAAAGTTAGAGGAAAGGTTCCCACCTCTCTTCCAGGCATTAACGGGGTTCTAGTTTTTCTGTTCGGAGAAGGCAATGGCAACCCACTCTAGTACTCTTGCCTGGAAAATCCCATGGATGGAGGAGCCTGGTGGGCTGCAGTCCACAGGGTCGCTAAGAGTTGGACATGACTGAGCGACTTCACTTTCACGTGCTGGAGAAGGAAATGGCAGCCCACTCCAGTGTTCTTGCCTGGAGAATCCCAGGGATGGGGGAGCCCGGTGGGCTACCATCTATGGGGTCGCACAGAGTTGGACTCGATTGAAGCAACTTAGCAGCAGCAGCAGCTTTTCTGTTATTGATCAAGTCTGTCAGAGTAGCACTGACCAACTTTATCAAAGGCCACGAAACACAACTGTGGCAGGGCTAACCTTGAATGCATTGCATTTATGTTAATACAGCTGTTGAGACCCTAAAGCAATGTCCATTCCCATGAGATATATTCTAGGCTATAGTTGCTAACAGAATCCAAAGTTTACTGAGGTATAAAGAAACTCTAGCTAAGAATGAGCAGAATAACAGACTGGAGAGAAGGATATAGGATTTGCATCTAAGCTAAGAATTTTGGACTTTAGATTTATACTTGAGGGCAATACAACTTTATTTCAGATTTGATCCTTTTGGAATTATAATCTTTGACCTTATTTATAAAGGGATTCTATCTTCGAATTTTATTTTCTCCTAGAGAATTTAGCAAAAGCAAAGGACAAGTCTGGGGTCACTGGGTGTCACTGGAATGTTGTTGGTAGAAGGTTATTTATGTGTTTGTGTATAATTACAGCACTCATTCTCACCACAGAACTTCTTTATTTTGGACAATGTGGCCACATATACTTTGGATGAGATATAGAAGAGGGTATGAAATTTCAGCCTGTAAATCATGGAAATGATATAATAGTATATCCTTCTGAACCACTGCAGAGAGTTTTGGGAGCCACTGCTGAGAGGCTGGAATCACTGCAGACAGAGTGTAATGCTCAATGGTCCCAAGAAGAATGACTCAAGGGAGGTGTGGTGGGTATTGAAGGAGCAATCTCTTGAAGGTGGAAGACAACTGTCATGGGACTAAGGATTGCCCACCCCCAGGATGAAGTTTGTCCAAGACTATACACTGCTTAATCATACTGTTGTGTGATTAAGTCTAATAGATTAACAGAATACCAAGTTGGGGAGTGTTGGAATAGAAATTTGCCAAGGGAGCAATATTATGGTTACACTCCTGATCTCTTATGCCCCCTCTATTTTAATTGGTAATAGTAAGAAATAGAATAGGCAAACTAGCCTCAGCATCTCTTTTATTTCCAAAGAGTTTCTTGCCAATAAAGAGGATTTCTGCTCCACAATTCTGTCCATCACTATGGAAAAGGGTGCATATTTCTGGGGAAATGGATAGTACAGATTGCTAGTTCAATAGTGTCTGAATCCATCAAACAACTTCTACCCTGTCAGTTCTCTCTGGCCTTCCAAACACCTTAACCCAGTGATTCTGTGATATGATTTTTGTTTTGATCTGCAGCATTCAGTACTGATAAATAATTACATTTGATAAATTTGATATTGATAAATTATTTTATATAAATTTGATATTGATAAATTATTACAATGCTGAGTGCTCTACAACAATACCTATTGTTTAGACCTCAGAGATTAAGCAACTTTCCCAAGCTCACAAAATGGTAGAGCGGAGATTTAAATCTGGATCTGTCACCTACTGCACTGACACAAAAAGAGTTCTGCAGGAACCTGGCTGCCGCAAGTCATTTGATCCAGAATTCTCTTCTGCAATAATCTATCTACCACCAGTAGAACAAAGTTTTATCTCTTGTTTTAAATTAGGAGTAGAACTCTCTTAAGCAATGTATATGAAATATCAGATCTACAAGAAAGTTAGGGTGGGTTTGTATTAATAATTCTTAGGGATTCATAAGGAATTTTGCAGGACTCAGGGTCAGATTCTGAGCTCAAACCCTGCAATATCATGTTGGCTCAAGGAGTAACTCTTTCTAAACCAACTGATGAGAGATAGACTAGGTTATCCAACAAACATGCTTCAGTTGCTTCCCTGAGCTTTTGGGTTCCACACACAAATGAACTCCTCTCTGCCCACTAAGAATAAGCAATATCTGGCACTTCCATGACCCTTACTCACTTTCATATGGACATCCTCGGTCCTCTGCTATATTTCAAACATGCATACTTCAAATATATCATAATCTTAACTCCAGAAAAATTTCTAGATATAACTGTACTCTTTTCCATAGTGCTTAAAAAGTAGGCATATACTTCTGCAAAAATTCAATTTCAGTTAAATATTGTGATTCTATTTTGTGTACTTAAGCAGAAATCTGAAACTAGGTGCTTCAGAGAAGATTCATGGAAATAATTTAGATGAAATATATCTTTGACTCTTCAAGGAGCTTACTGTCTACAGGAAATTTAGGGCAAGTCCAAAGTAAAATAAGCGGTAAAATTTATAAAATATTATGAAAAATATACAAATCAAAAGCTATAGGAAGTCAAACGAGTAGAACTTACATACTATTCAAGAATTAAAGACTTTTTTAGAGATGTGGTATTTTTCATTGACTTTATTAGACAAATAAAATTTCAATAAGCAATAGCTGAAAATGACAACACTAGGTGGAAAAAGCACATACAAAATAGTACAAAATAGGAAAAGCAAGAGATGTGTAAAACATTATTGAATTTAATATGGCTGAGATGTGTGTGTGTGTGTAAGAGCAATGCAAAATAAATGTGGAAGAATATATTTGGGTTTATTATAAAGAGTTTAAACACCAAGCTAAGGGATTGCTAAATTGATTAATCATTAATGGAAAGTCTATAAGAAGATTACATATAGCAAAACAACATGATGATTCTGGCTGTAGTTTAAGGAGATACAGTCACACACCTAAAAGACAATATTTCCACCTTCTTTTGCAGCCAGATGTGACATGTGCCCAAGCTCTGGCCAAGGAAATTTAAGCAGAAATGTGGATATTTCCCAAGCATCTCCTTAAAAGGAAGAGAAGTCCTATCTCTTCCCCTCCTGTATGGTCAGGACACTCAAGACAGCTGTGTTTGAATTTCCCTAGTGGTCCACTGGTTAAGAATCCTCCAGCCAATGCAGTGGACACAGGTTTGATCCCCAGTCTGGGAAGATTCCACACGTCACAGGCAACTAAGCCTGTGTACCACAACTTCTGAAGCCCGCACACCTGAGCGCCCACACTCCACAACCAGAGAAGTCGCTGTAATGAGAAGCCTATGCACCGCAACTAGAGAGTAGCTCCTACTCACCTCAACTAGAGACAGTCCATGCACAGCAACAAAGACCTGGCACAGCCATAAATGATTTTTTTTTTAATAGTTATTCTCTTGTTCTGTGGACACCCTCTGCTTGACCAGTACCTGCTTCACCTACACCCCACTCACATGACTGACCTTTCTATATTCTTGCCCCTGATCTCAGCTAGTGATTGTTCTCATCAAAGGGATGGTGAGGGGCATGCTCCTCTACTGGTTTCCCTGGTAACCAGTGAGCCAGTTTCTTATCTTAAAGCCGGGCAAGCACAGGGCTTGTGGGTACAATCCAGCACCCTTCTTCCTTTCTGCTGCCAGGAATACTAATATAATGACACTCAAGCAGCCATAGCGTCCTATGAAATGACTTGAGAATACAAGCCATTAAATTAGGAAATAAAATAGAAAGATCTTAGTTTTCTGATATTGTGGTCCTTGTACAACCTGATCTTCACTTCCCACTTCTGAACTGTTCTCATAGAGACATCAATTTCTACTTTGTTTATACCATTGTATTGGGAGGTCTTGTTATTGGTGTCAGGAGCAAATCCAAGCTAATCAGAGTACAGGAAGGTCAAGGGGGAGAATATAGCCCTTTTACCTAGGGAGGCCTGGTGTGCTGCAATCCACGGAGTTGCAAAGAGTCAGACATGGCTTAGTGACTGAACCACAACACCTTCGATCTCAAGTTCGGAAAACTCAGAAGGGCAGAATTCCACTTCAGGTGTGTCAAAAGCTAACAGAAGCGAAAATACTTAAGTTGTAAATCACAAAGAACATAATTAGAGACTAGAAAATTTGAAAAAATTCATGGTATTTATTATTTTAGGTCAAAACTTGTGAAACTTATTTTCAATGTTGTATACAATTTGATCAACTTTGTTCTTTGCTAAATGTACCTGATTTCCACTTCTTTACCCCTATTTTGTGTAACTTTGTGCCACTATTGATGGTGAAATGTAAAATTATGAAAAATAGCTATCCTAAAAGGGTCAATTTTGTTAACATAAAGAGTGTTGTGCTCAGTACTTTCATTTGCAAATACTACAATTCTTAGCTTCTTAGCTTGAGAAAGAACACAGAGAAGGGAATGAAAAGAGGAGACTATGCCCAAACCAATAAAGCTATCCACCCCTGCACTCACCTACATGTCCAAGATACCACACCATTCGCTCTCCCTGCCAAAGCACTGGATGTTTACCCCAAGCATTCCATTCAGCCACACAAACCACAGATCTAGGAATGAGTCTGAGAGTCACAACATGATCCAAAAGCAAAGGTAAATATATTTCACATCCTCTGCCCAAACAGCCACTATTCTTTCTATGAGTGGAATAGGGATCATCACACTTCTAGAGTAATGTATTTTAACATCTGTAAGTAGAGTTTGTGTGTAATTCATTAGTAAAAATCTTTACCTGTACAAGCTCATATATAAATATTGCCGTAGTTCTTCACCTTGCCCTCTTGGATGCATTTGACAGTGTTATCTCATTTTTCATCACCTTTTTTTTTCTTACCTTCAATAGTATGATACACTTGTACTTCTCTAACACCGCAACTAGTTTCCCCTGGCTTTGTTTCCTGGGTTTGTTTTTCTTCTTCCATCTTCCAATTGTGGATTATTATTTTATTCCCCTCCCACTTCAGGATTTTACCCTAGACATTTTCATCTTCCCTATCTAAACTCACTTTGCTCTTTGGAAGACTTATCTAGTTTCATGATTCATCACTAACATCTATGTTAACGACAGTGACTCTAACACTTACTGCCAAAGCTCCTACCTCACTTCCTAATTCTGGTATTGCATCTCCACCTGTCTGAATAGAACATTCCCAGAAAGACTCACCAGAACCCATCCTGAACACATACACAGTTTCCCAAATGGGTACATCCCTTGTACCCACTATTTCAGGAAACAGCAGCAATCTTTCTTTAGTCATTTAGGCTAAAGATGTTGTTATTTGAAAATCTTCATTAGTTTCCCATTTAAAACAAACAAAAAACATCTTGAGATATTTTTAAGGCCTTCCGATGTGTCCCCAGTTACACCAGTCTTATCTCTAATATATGCTGTTAAAAGATTCCATGCATGACAAAACTGAATGCTGTTTCCCTTGGTACCCTTTGTTTGGTTTTCACTGTTCTCTCTACATGGAAGTTTCTCCACCTCCTCCCCACTTGCCAAAATAGTAACTAGTATTCAGGTATTATGTCAAACGTCCCCTTTGCTGAAGTTGCATGAACAGAAATAAAACTACTCATTCTTCTTTTATGGCACTTAACCCTTATTTTCATAATCACATCTTAAGTACATGCTTTCTCTTTTTTTATTACATGACTTGTCAATAAGGTTCATGAGACTGGATTTATGTTTTATTAATGTCTGATTGCTTTTCATATGCAGCTCCTATTAAGGAGCCATACACATGCCAATCAATCAATCTGTATTGAATGAGTAAGTTAGTGATTGAGTGAAGTGAATTAAACAATTTAGAAGGAAAACAGCATGAAATGTTCCAACGAAAGAGCTTGAAAATATTGTCTCATCCAATATGCATCAGACAAAAGATAAATGGAGACTCATGGGACTTATGTATCACTTATGTATATGAGTATTTACTACATCATGAATCATACTGAAAAATTATTCCTAAAATATTTCTTAGAAACTAGATATCTCTCACTAGAGCTGACTTTCCACATTTTTATGTCTAAATAGTTCCAAGAAAATCTAAATGGTTTTAGTGTTGATATCATCATAAAAGCAAAAGATAGATAGCATACAATTAGGATCACAGCAGGCAGTAAAACCACCTCATGGTTTAATGTAATTAGTTACTATCTCAGCCCCATGATGTCATAAAGCATGACTGTCATCTTTACCATTGACTCTCAAGGTACCCAGCATAGTGCCTCACATACAGTAAATGATAAATACATACACACCATTTAGTATTATTTTAAGTAAAGAGTAGGAGACCACTCTGATTCTCTACTCCTGTTCCACAACAAAACAACCATTATGAAAATTTTCATTAGCAATTCATCACATTTTGTAGGCTTATACACCTCACATCCTATAGACATGTTTTATGTACAGAAAATAATGATATTTGGGTAGGAAACAAATGTTTGTTGAATAGAAGAATGAAATTATGTGAATTTGAGTCTGGCTTTCCTTTTTCATTAGACTGATATATCTGAGATGGATTTTAACACTCTAATGTTTGCCTTTCCCAAAAAGACTTTGATTTCAAGTATTTCAATGAAATTTCTCTGGGGAAAACATATAGAATTCATTACATAAGCATGTAAAATGTAACAGACTTTCAAAGTATCTGTTCTCCAGGCATGGATATAAGCTCAATTTCTATAAGTGTCACTCACTTGGGACTGAGTACAACAAAGGTTCTTATACTTCATTTCTTCTTCTCCTTTACATTCCCCAACTCAGAACAATTTTAATTACAGAAGCTGTGGGGACTTCTCTGAGGAGAAATATAGGTTTCAAAATGTCAACTTCTCTAGCAGAAACATGGTTGTTTTCTCTGTTTTCTCATTTCTTCTTTGACACTTCTGGTTCCCCACCATATCTTTTCAAAGAATTTGACAGTCTTATTACTTCTAGCTGATCTGCAGTGTTGCAGTTTATATTTCTTTCGATTCAGAATATCCAAGAATTCGGGACAAACAATGGCTCTAATGTAGTAACTCCCTGTAGCACACCAATTTAAAGGTTTTGAAATAGCAATATACTTTCACTTTCAATTTCCAGCTGGAATGATAATTTGAAATATCAGAATATGGCCATCCATAACATTTTATGTAACCTTCCTGCAGCAGGTACAAAATGGGGAAATGACAAATTCTTATGATGGTTAATTTTATGTGTCAGCTTGACTTGACATGGAATGTTCAAACATCCCAAACATGGGATGCCATTTAAACATTTTCTTGGGTATGTCGTTGAATGAGATTAATATTCTGAATCAATAGACTGAGTAAAGTACATGGCCCTCCCTAATGTGAGGGGCCCTCATCACATTGATTGAAGGGCCAAATACTAACAGAAGAAAAAGGCTACCTCCTTCCACAGGTAAGAGAAATCCTTCTTGCCTGTTGGCTTCAGCTAGGGCACTGGCCTTTTCCTGCCTTTGGACTTGAACTGAAATATTCACTCTTCTTGGATCTTGAGACTGTTGGCTTTTGGACTAGAACTACACCATTAGCTCTTCTCCAGTCTGCCAATATCAAATCTTGGAATTCTCAGCCTCCGTAATTATATTAGCCAATTCCAACTAAGCGCTTCTCTCTCTCCCATTAGTTCTGAAGCACTTGTGAAAAATAGTGACGCCCAGCCCCCAGCTCCAGTGGTTTAACTGTTCTGGGACATGGCACCGTCACAGTTCCGGTGAGTCGAATGGACAAACAGGGTTCATAATTACTGATCTAAGGTATATAGAAACAATATGCATATTACTATCAGGTAGATTATTTTTGAACGTGTTCTTTTAAATAGTAAAGGCAAAAAAATAGTAGTCCAAGGAAGATAATTTTTTTAGAAGATCAAATTGACTTGTCTGAATAGACATATATATATTATTTCTATTAATATAGAAGGGTGACATGATCTGATCACCAGAGGGTGATAGGAATACAAACATTTTTGACCAAGGCAAATTTATTTAAGGTATTACACATAAAATGCCATTTTAATGGAGACACCTAAGAGAGGGAAAAGTTATAAGTTATAATTAATACCTGGTTCCTTCTAGCCCATGTCTAGTCAAGTAATAAGACAGTAAATTAAAAATTCTTCTAGAAAATCCCCCGTATTCAATATGAAGGTATTTTTAAATTTCTCTTCAACTTTCTATGAGCTTGACAGCTCTAAAACTAAAAGGATAGGACACATCCAAGTTTAGAAAGATCATGAACATACCATAGAAACTCCTGCCACAAGAACACTAGCAATAGCCCTGACCATCCCTCCCATGTTCCTATAAGAGTATTTCCCAAGTGAGAAGGCAAAGGATAAACCTGGTATGTAAATGGGGAAGCAATAATAAATAAAATAATACAAGGAAGTGGACCTGAATTTGGATCTTTAGATAGAAAGAGCTCCTTCTGAGGAAAGAACATGAATATTGATAGAAAATGCACACATAGACACAGCCTAGGGAAAATTCTGAATTGCAACAGCAAAAGAAATCCCACAAGTTTGCATAAAAAAATTGAACCAAAATAGGTTGTCTACGAAGGAAAGAAAATTAGGCTATCTTTATTATCTTCTATATAAAACTAATGCCAGCAAACAATGGAGCAATGTTATGGAGTTCTGGATAAAAGGACTGTGACTATCGGTTGTACCCAGACAGATTTATCCCTGGCCATGGGCACAAAATAGGCATATTCAGACATCAGCATTCAGAATATATAGTTCCACTTCACTTTTTGAAAATACTCCTTAAGGAATTACCCTGGGGAAGTAAATCAAAATATCAGCATGGTTCTCAGTAGAATATTTTAATACTCTTAGAAAAATAAACTAATTGATTTTAATGGGGAACAGTCTAGAGTTTATTAAGAGACTGATATTAAAATAGAAAATCCATTATGATTCATTATGATAAGATTTTGAACAAGATATGGATATGGATAGATAGATACTACTTGAATTCCAAAGAGTAGTAATTAGTGCTTCCATTTTTTCAAAGGGAAAGGAAAATAACAGACAAAAAGTCCTGACATTGGCAGATCCTTGCTTTATTTTTTAATCTGATTCATATTCAGTTCAGTTCAGTTGTTCAGTCATGTCTGACTCTTCGCAACCCCATGAACCGCAGCATGCCAGGCCTCCCTGTCCACCACAAACTCCCAGAGTCCACCCAAACCCACGTCCATTGAGTCAGTGATGCCATCCAAACATCTTATCCTCTGTCGTCCCCTTCTCCTCCTGCCCTCATTCTTTCCCAGCATCAGGGTATTTTCAAATGAGTCAACTCTTCACATTAGGTTGCCAAAGAATTGGAGTTTCAGCTTCAACATCAGTCTTTCCAACGAACACCCAGGACTGATCTCCTTTAGGATGGACTGGTTGGATCTCCTTGCAGTCCAAGAGACTCTCAAGAGTCTTCTCCAACATCACAGTTCAAAAGTATCAATTCTTCAGCGCTCAGATTTCTTTATAGTCCAACTCTCACATCCATACTTGACCACTGGAAAAACTAGAGCCTTGACTAGACAGAACTTTGTTGACAAAGTACTGTCTCTGCTTTTCAATATGCTGTCTAGGTTAGTCATAACTTTCCTTCCAAGGAGTAAGTGTCTTTTAGTTTCATGGCTTCAGTCACCATCTGCAGTTATTTTGGAACCCAGAAAAATAAAGTCAGCCACTCCATGGTTTTCCCATCTATTGGCCATGAAGTGATGGGACCAGATACCATGATCTTAGGTTTCTGAATGTTGAGCTTTATGCCAACTTTTTCACCCTCCTCTTTCACTTTCATTCTTCTTCACTTTCTATCATAAGGGTGGTATTATCTGCATATCTGAGGTTATTTCTCCCAGCAATCTTGATTTAAGCTTGTGCTTCCTCCAGCCCAGCGTTTCCCATGATGTACTCTGCATATAAGTTAAATAAGCAGGGTGGCAATATAAAGCCTTGACGTACTCCTTTTCCAATTTGGAACCAGTCTGTTGTTCCATGTCCAGTTCTAACTGTTGCTTCTTGACCTGCATACAAGTTTCTCAAGAGGCAGGTCAGGTGGTCTGGTATTCCCATCTCTTTCAGAATTTTCCAGTTTCTTGTGATCCACACAGTCACAGGCTTTGGCATAGTCAATAAAGCAGAAGTAGATGTTTTTCTGGAACTCTTGCTTTTTCCATGATCCAGCAGATGTTGGCAATTTGATTTCTGGTTCCTCTGCCTTTTCTAAAACCAGCTTGAACATCTGGAAGTTCACAGTTCACATATTGCTGAAGCCAGGCTTGCAGAACTTTAAGCATTACTAGCATGTGAGATGAGTGCAATTGTGCAGTAGTTTGAGCATTCTTTGGCATTGCCTCTCTCTGGGATTAGAATGAAAACTGACCTTTTCCAGTCCTGTGGCCACTGCTAAAGTTTTCCAAATTTGCTGGCATATTGAGTGCAGCACTTTCACAGCATCATCTTTCAGGATTTGAAATAGCTCAACTGGAATTCCATCGCTTCCACTAGCTTTGTTCGTAGTAATGCTCCCTAAGGCCCACTTGACACATTCCAGGATGTCTGGCTCTAAGTGAGTGATCATACCATCGTGATTATCTGGGTCATGAAGATCTTTTTTGTACAGTTTTTCTGTGTATTCTTGCCACCTATTCTGATTTTTTTTTCATTTATTTTTATTAGTTGGAGGCTAATTACTTTACAATATTATAGTGGGTTTTGCCATACATTGACTTGAATCAGCCATGGATTTACATGTGTTCCCCATCCTGAACCCCCCTCCTACCTCCCTCCCTATTCCATCCCTCTGGGTCATCCCAGTGCACCAGCCCTAGCACTTGTCTCATGCATCCAACCTGTACTGGTGATCTGTTTCACCCTTGATAATATACATGTTTTGATGCTGCTCTCTCAGATTATCCCACCCTCGCCTTCTCCCACAGAGTCCACAAGTCTGTTCTATACATCTGTGTCTCTCTTTCTGTCCTGCATATAGGGTTATTGTTACCATCTTTCTAAATTTGATATATATGCATTAGCATACTGTAATTGTCTTTATCTTTCTGGCTTACTTCGCTCTGTATAATGGGCTCCAGTTTCATCCATCTCATTAGAACTGATTCAAATGAATTCTTTTTAATGGCTGAGTAATATTCCATTGGGTATATGTACCACAGCTTTCTTATCCATTCATCTGCTGATGGCCATCTAGGTTGCTTCCATGTCATGGCAATTATAAACAGTGCTTCGATGAATGTTGGGGTGCACGTGTCTCTTTCAGATCTGGTCTCCTCAGTGTGTATGACCAGAAGTGGGATTGCTGGGTCATATGGCAGTTCTATTTCCAGCTTTTTAAGAAATCTCCACACTGTTCTCCATAACAGCTGTACTAGTTTGCATTCCCACCAACAGTGTAAGAGGGTTCCCTTTTCTCCACACCCTCTCCAGCATTTATTGCTTGTAGACTTTTGGATAGCAGCCATCCTGACTGGCGTATAATGGTACCTCATTGTGGTTTTGATTTGCATTTCTCTGATAATGAGTGAGGTTGAGCATCTTTTCATGTGTTTTTTTGCCATCTGTATGTCTTCCTTGGAGAAATGTCTGTTGAGTTCTTTGGCCCATTTTTGGATTGGGTCATTTATTTTTCTAGAGTTGAGCTGGAGGAGTTGCTTGTATATTTTTGAGATTAATCCTTTGTCTATTGCTTCGTTTGCTATTATTTTCTCCCAATCTGAGGGCTGTCTTTTCACCTTGCTTATAGTTTCCTTTGTTGTGCAAAAGCTTTTAAGTTTCATTAGGTCCCATTTGTTTATTTTTGCTTTTATTTCCAGTATTCTGGGATGTGGGTCATAGAGGATCCTGCTGTGATTTATGTCGGAGAGTTTTTTGCCTATGTTCTCCTCTAGGAGTTTGATAGTTTCTGGTCTTACATTTAGATCTTTAATCCATTTTGAGTTTATTTTTGTGTATAGTGTTAGAAAGTGTTCTAGTTTCATTCTTTTACAGGTGGTTGACCAGTTTTCCCAGCACCACTTGTTAAAGAGGTTGTCTTTTTTTCATTGTATATCCTTGCCTCCTTTGTCAAAGATAAGGTGACCATAGGTTCATGGATTTATCTCTGGGCTTTCTATTCTGTTCCATTGATCTATATTTCTGTCTTTGTGCCAGTACCATACTGTCTTGATGACTGTGGCTTTGTAGTAGAGCCTGAAGTCAGGCAGGTTGATTCCTCCAGTTCCATTCTTCTTTCTCAAGGTTACTTTGGCTATTCGAGGTTTTTTGTATTTTCATACAAATTGTGAAATTATTTGTTCTAGTTCTGTGAAAAATACCGTTGGTAGTTTGATAGGGATTGCATTGAATCTATAGATTGCTTTGGGTAGTATAGCCATTTTGACAATATTGATTCTTCCAATCCATGAACACGGTATATTTCTCCATCTATTTGTGTCCTCTTTGATTTCTTTCATCAGTGTTTTATAGTTTTCTATGTATAGGTCTTTTGTTTCTTTAGGTAGATATACTCCTAAGTATTTTATTCTTTTTGTTGCAATAGTGAATGGTATTGTTTCCTTAATTTCTCTTTCTGTTTTCTCATTGTTAGTGTATAGGAATGCAAGGGATTTCTGTGTGTTCCACCTATTCTTAATATCTTCTGCTTCTGTTAGGTCCCTACCATTTCTGTCCTTTATCGAGCACATCTTTGCATGAAATGTTCCCTTGGGGAAAAAAAAAAAAGAAGTGTTCCCTTGGTATCTCTAATTTTCTTGAAGAGATCTAGTCTTTCCCATTGTATTGTTTTCCTCTATTTCTTTGCATTGATCGCTGAGGAAGGCTTTCTTATCTCTCCTTGCTATTCTTTGGAACTCTTCTTTCAAATGGGTATATTTTCCCTTTTCTCCTTTGCTTTTTGCTTCCCTTTTTTCACAGCTATTTCTAAGGTCTCCTCAGACAGCCATTTTGCTTTTTTGCATTTCTTTTTCTTGGGGATGGTCTTGATTCCCGTCTCCTGTACAATGTCATGAACCTCCATCCATAGTTCATCAGGCAGTCTGCCTATCAGATAGAGTCCCTTAAATCTATTTCTCACTTCCACTGTATAGTCATAAGGGATTTTATTTCAGATTAGGTAATAATAAATAGGACTTCATGTCTGCTCGGACTGGAGAAGCAGCTCTAAAATTTCTTATGGAGTTTAGGTCAGGGAAGACTTTTGCTGGCCCCACCAGGATTACCAAAGCTCTGATTTGGGGTCTAGAGACAAATCTCCTTCTGCACGCTGCTTTCTTTACACAACTCTTTTCCCCTCTTAGAGAACTTATGGGAAGGGTTGTTGTTGTTTAGTTGCTAAATCATGTCTGACTCTTTTTCAGTCCATGGACTGTAGCTCGCCAGGCTCCTCTGTCCATGGGATTTCCCAGGCAGGAGTACTGGAGTGGGTTTACATTTCCTCTTCCAGGGGATCTTCCTGACCCAGGGATAGAACCCACATCTCCTACATTGGCAGGCAGATTCTTTATCACTGATCCACCTAGGAAGCCCTGTGGGAAGGGTAACTGACTATGAATAAAGTATTCAAGTCTCCAAACAACATTACAAAGTCATCCTGATGTCATTATAGAATGGCACCATGAGCTGAACCAGGCATGCAGCCTGTTCTACTGTTAAGACTGGTGGGAAAGATGTCTTAGCCTCCCTCAAGTTGTGTTCACCTTGATTTATATTCAAACCAGCACATACATGGTATTAAAAAAAAAAAAAGATACAAGTGAGAGATTCCATGTAGATTTCTTGCCTTTGTGTTTTTTCATACAAAAAAGACTAAAGTTTGATGGTCAAAAGTTATCTTCATAGAGCTAGGAACCAGCCAGTCAGAGGCCTCACTGGATTTAACCTAAGCTGTTAAAGGCTTCCCTGGTGGCTCACTGGTAAAGAATCTGCCTGCCTGTGCAGGATACACAGGAGATGTGGGTTTGATCCCTGAGTCGGGAAGATCCCCTGGAGTTGGAAATGGCAACCCACTCAGTATTCTTGCTTGGAAAATCCCATGGACAGAGAAGCCTGATGGGCTGCAGTCCATGAAGTCAGAGAAGAGTTGGACACGACTTGGCAAAACAACAACAGCAATAACTCCCAGAACTAAGAAAGAAATATTTAAAACCCATTCTTTTTTTTTTTCCATTTATTTTTATTAGTTGGAGGCTAATTACTTTACATCATTGCAGTGGTTTTTGTCATACATTGAAATGAATTAGCCATGGATTTACATGTATTCCCCATCCCGGTCCCCCCTCCCACCTCCCTCTCCACCCGATCCCTCTGGGTCTTCCCAGTGCACCAGGCCCGAGCACTTGTCTCATACACCCAACCTGGGCTGGTGATCTGTTAATATACATGTTTCGATGCTGTTCTCTTGAAACATCCCACCCTCGCCTTCTCCCAGAGTCCACAAGTCTGTTCTATACATCTGAGTCTCTTTTTTCTGTTTTGCATATAGGGTTGTCGTTACCATCTTTCTAAATTCCATATATATGTGTTAGTATACTGTAATGGTCTTTATCTTTCTGGCTTACTTCTCTCTGTATAATGGGCTCCAGTTTCATCCATCTCATTAGAACTGATTCAAATGAATTCTTTTTAATGGCTGAGTAATATTCCATGGTGTATATGTACCACAGCTTCCTCATCCATTCGTCTGCTGATGGGCATCTAGGTTGCTTCCATGTCCTGGCTATTATAAACAGTGCTATGATGAACATTGGGGTGCACGTGTCTTTTTCAGATCTGGCTTCCTCGGTGTGTATGCCCAGAAGTGGGATTGCTGGGTCATATGGCAGTTCTATTTCCAGCTTTTTAAGAAATCTCCACACTGTTTTCCATAGTGGCTGTACTAATTTGCATTCCCACCAACAGTGTAAGAGGGTTCCCTTCTCTCCAGCATTTATTGCTTGTACACTTTTGGATAACAGCCATCCTGACTGGTGTGTAATGGTACCTCATTGTGGTTTTGATTTGCCTTTCTCTGATAATGAGTGATGTTGAGCATCTTTTCATGTGTTTTTTTGCCATCTGTATGTCTTCCTTGGAGAAATGTCTGTTGAGTTCTTTGGCCCATTTTTTGATTGGGTCATTTATTTTTCTGGACTTGAGCTACAGGAGTTGCTTGTATATTTTTGAGATTAATCCTTTGTCTGTTGCTTCATTTGCTATTATTTTCTCCCAATCTGAGGGCTGTCTTTTCACCTTGCTTATAGTTTCCTTTGTTGTGCAAAAGCTTGGAAGAAATAGAAGATCTTAACAAACCCATCACAAGCAAGGAAATCGAAACTGTAATCAGAAATCTTCCAGCAAACAAAAGCCCAGGACCAGATGGCTTCACAGCTGAATTCTACCAAAAATTTAGAGAAGAGCTAACACCTATCTTACTCAAACTCTTCCAGAAAATTGCAGAAGAAGGTAAACTTCCAAACTCATTCTATGAGGCCAGCATCACCCTAATTCCAAAACCAGACAAAGATGCCACAAAAAAAGAAAACTACAGGCCAATATCACTGATGAACATAGATGCAAAAATCCTTAACAAAATTCTAGCAAACAGAATCCAACAACATATTAAAAAAATCATACACCATGACCAAGTGGGCTTTATCCCAGGAATGCAAGGATTCTTTAATATCTGCAAATCAATCAATGTAATACACCACATTAACAAATTGAAAGATAAAAACCATATGATTATCTCAATAGATGCAGAAAAAGCCTTTGATAAAATTCAACATCCATTTATGATTAAAACTCTCCAGAAAGCAGGAATAGAAGGAACATACCTCAACATAATAAAAGCTATATATGACAAACCCACAGCAAGCATCACCCTCAATGGTGAAAAATTGAAAGCATTTCCCCTGAAATCAGGAACAAGACAAGGGTGCCCTCTCTCATCACTACTATTCAACATAGTTTTGGAAGTGTTGGCCACAGCGATCAGGGCAAAACCCATTCTTTAGAGAGATCACCCACAAGTAGAAGTCACCACCAAACAACATTTCTATACTTAATATAGAAAAAGCAGGACTTAATTCCAGTTGAATGTTTTAAAATTAATTTAACAAAAGGAAAAGTATCTAAAGAAGGAAGAAATCAACAAAAAGTATTTATTTAGTAAGAAGTCATGAGAAAATGAGATCAGTGAGGCAGAATTTGGTAATACCCATCCAGTACTGCCCTAGAGGAGAGAAACTATTCCAGCAAGGGGAAGAATGACATCCTACCTCAGGTCCAGTGCCACAGTGGAGGTAGGCACACTCAGTTATCATTACATGGTGTCATTAGCTACCACGGTTTTTAACTCATTGCCAAAAAGCATCTGCTTAGAGCCTTTGGAACCTTAATAGAGGGAGAAGTGTGCCCTTGAGGTTGTCAAACATTCTGATCTAGATGGCTTTCTGTTAGTTTACACCGAGAAATAATGAATTAGCATTGTGCTCCATGTGACTGTCTGGTTACCAGAAGCCACCTATGAGGGACATAGGTCAGAAAATCTTGGAAGAAGTCAACATCAGTGCTGTGCTTAGTCACTCAGTCATGTCCAACTCTTTGCAACCCCATGGACTGCAGCCCGCCAGGCTTCTCTGTCCATGGGGATTCTCCAGGCAAGAATACTGGAGTGGGTAGCCATGCCCTTCTCCAGAGGATCTTCCTGACCCAGGGATTGAACGCAGGTCTCCCGGAATGCAGGCGAATTCTTCACTGACTGAGTCACCAGGGAAGCCCTACCATCAGTGAGAAACCCTTAAAGATAAATGAGCTTTTGCTATACTGACAGGAAACAGATTTTCATTTTCCTCAAGGCTTGGGATTCAAGTGATTGTAGGAGAGTAGATTCTAATTGAATGTGCAGTGAATTATGAGAAAGGACCCTATTTCATGGCATTGCCACCATCACCACCATGCCTGGGAATCCAGTCTAAGCTGTAGAGACCAACAGGGTGAATTATGAAGTATGGCTGCAGAAAGACACTTAAAAGTATACAAATGAAATTTCAAAACCTAAAGTGGGTTGCAATCTAATGTTTTGGAACCTCTAAATTAAAAGGAATATAATAAACTGCTCCTCTCAACCACAGCAAACAGGAGTTACAATGATGTGCTTTGTACAAATTTTGGCAAATCTCCCAGTGTAACATGCACCAGAAAGCAGCTTAGTATTTTGAGAATTTTACACCCAATGGAGGTGATGAAAAAGAGATACAATGTTGGTCTCTGGGGAGTTCTGGCTTACAAAACAAGATGATCTTATCACTGTTAAAACTACTCTCATAAATAGTTCAGTCAATATATATCTAAATAGAAATTAAAATATGCCTAATTCATTAGAAGGAATGTATTATATAATAAATATTTTATGTCTTTTTTGGTAGCACTCTTTTTAGTAATATATTTTTTATTAAATATTTTTGGAAAGAATTAGAAGTTTCAAAAAAGTTATTAGTAGAAATAATTATTCTCCTTAACCATTTGAGAGTAGATTACTAACCTGATTCCCTGTTACCCTGAAAACTTTGATGGGTAGTTCCCATAAATAAAGACATTCTTATTTATGCCAATAATGCAAGCAACAAAATCAGAAAAATTAACCTTAATACATTACTGCCATCAGATGCCACTCAAAGCTTGTCATGTTGAGATAAGATAGTTTTAATTGAGGTATAATTGACATATAATATTATATGAGCTTTGGGAATACAGCATAATGGTTCATCAATATTTGTATATATTGTAAAACCATCTCCACAATAACTCTGGTTAACATCCATCACCACACATAGTTACAATATTTTTTCTTGTGATGAGAACTATTAACATCTAGCTGTTAGCAAATTTCAAATATATGGTACAGTATTATTAGCTATAGTCATCATGCATCATTATATCCTCATGACATCTATTTTATAACTGAAAGTTTGTACATTTTGACCCCCTTCACCCATTTCACCTACCCCAAGCTCAGCAACCTCTGGCAACCACAAATCTGTTCTCTGTATCTATGAGTTCATATTTTTTTTCTTTGTTTATTGTTTTTTTAGATATCACATATAACTGAGATCATTTGGTGTTTGTCTTTGTCTGACTTATGTCACTTAGCATTATGTCCTCAAGGTTATTTATGTGGTCACAAATGGCAATTTCCTTCTTTGGGGCTATATAATATTAATTCGCCATATAATACTGCATACTTAAACCACCTTTCCTGTATCCATTCATCCATCAACTGGGCACTTGAGTTGCTTCCATGTCTTGGCTGTTTCAAATAATGCTGCCCTGAACATGAGGGTGCATGTATCTTTTCGAGTTAACATTGTCCTTTCCTGTATTATTCATACATTCACTGGAGTATTTCAGGTAAATGCTCAGAAGTGAAATTGCCAGATTATATGCTACTGCTATTTTTAATTTTCTGAGGAGCCTCTACAGTATCTGCACCAGTGTGCACATTCCCATCAACGGTGCACAGGGGTTCTCTCCCCTCCACATCTGACCAAGGCACCTACTAAGGAGCTTTATGAGTGAAATTCCCACTTAGTGTTGCTATTTATGAGATCCCTCAACTTCTAAAAATAAAGCTTTTGGTGTTTATCTTTCTGGCTTACTTCACTCTATATAATGGGCTCCAGTTTCATCTGTCTCATTAGAACTGATTCAAATGTATTCTTTTTAATGACTGTGTAATATTCCATTGTGTATATGTACCATAGCTTTCTTGTCCATTCATCTGCTGCTGGGGAACACCAATACAGTATACTAACGCATATATATGGAATTTAAAAAGATGGTAACGATAACCCTGTATGCAGGACAGAAAAAGAGACACAGATGTATAGAACAGACTTTTGGACTCTGTGGGAGAAGGCGAGGGTGGGATGATCTGAGAGAATAGCACTGAAACATGTATATTATCAAGTGTGAAACAGATCACCAGCCCAGGTTGGATGCATGAGACAAGTGCTCAGGGCTGGTACACTGGGAAGACCCAAAGGGATGGGCTGGGGAGGGAGGTGGGAGGGGGGATCAGGATGGGGAACATATGTAAATCCATGGCTGATTCATGTCAATGTATGGCAAAAACCACTACAATATTATAAAGTAATCAGCCTCCAACTAATAAAAATAAATGAAAAAATTTTAAAAATTTAAAAATTAAAATAAAGCTTTTACGTAGAGTATTTTTAAATGCCGATGCTTGTTTTTTATAACAGCCATTTTAACAGGTGTGAGGTGATAATATTATCGATTTGAGTTGCATTTTCCTGATAATTAGTGATGTTGAATACCTTTTCATTTATCTGCTGGCCATCTGTAGATCTTCTTTGGAAAAAATTTCTCTCCAGAACCTCTGCCCATTTTTAACTCAGGCTTTTTGTGTTTTGCTATTGAGCTCTAGATTATACATATTCTATATATTGAGCTAAACATAGAGCTCATGTAACTGCCAATTATACCCTCTAACTCATAACAGGAAGACTTAGACCTAAATTTAGGGCTTACACTGAAGTTATTCAGAATGTCAAGTTAGCAGAAGATAAATTACACATTATCAATTTTTTCATTACAGATTTCATAAATAAATTACATGCCTCATCTACATGACATAAAATAATACTCCTGGTATTTTTCCTTCATCTGACAAAATATATGCATATGTGCATATACATAGAAATAGGCATATGAATATATACATATATGTATATGCCTATATATTATACCACAAAGACTGAAGCATCAATTTATGGAATAAATTTCATAAATAACTCTTTTCTAATGTATTCTTCCTTCTCAGTGGCTGAATGTACAAAAATCAATCTACTGAAATACATTTCATATTGAGAACATCTTGCTACTGTGTGGCAACTAAGAGTTCACATGCCACAACCAAAGATCCCACATGCCCCAACTAAGACCCGGTGCAGCTAAATAAATGAATGAGTATTTTTTTATAAAAAGAATATCTTGCTACTAATTACATATTTCTGACACATAAGGTATGAGTTCTCCCCCAGGCATGCATGCTCAGTCACTTCAGTCATGTCAGACTCTTTGCAACCTTACGGACTGTAGCCTGCCAAGCTCCTCTGTCCATGAGATTCTCCAGGCAAGAATACTGGAGTGGGTTGCCATGCCTGGATCTCCTGCATTACAGCAGATTCCTTACCGTCTGAGCCACCAGGGAAGCCCCGAGTTCTCCCCCAGGTGTCTATAAATTTTAACTGCTTAACTGTAAGCAACAGGAAGATTTTGGTGTCTCAGTATGTCACATATCATAACTCACTTCTCTTTGCATTTAACCAGTGCATAGCATGTTTATAGACTCACGGTGATGCCATGAGCAGAGTATTTTTATAATTAAGTATGGATGTACATCAATATTTTAAAATACAGATATTTCTTACAATATATACAAAACCAATTCATCTCAAACAAAACTATACATGAATTTTATCTCTCTTGGATAATTTTAAGTCTATTGGAAAAATTAGAATAGATGTTGTTTGCCAAGTATATAAAACAATGGGAACATTTATGCAGTGCTAATTAATGTGGAAATTGGTAGAAGCCAATTGAGAGGACAATTGGACGTTACAGAGTAAAGATGAACAAGCATACACCCAGTGACCCAGAAGTTCCCCTCCTAGCTACTGAACACCCGGTTCTGGAAAACCCATATGTATGTACCAGGAATGTGCATAAGATCAATTTTTGTGATTACAGTTGCACTGTTCTAAATGTGGAAAACGAGAAACAACTCATGTGTAGCAACAGTTAAATGGATAAATAAATTGTTGTATATTCATATGATGAAATGCGTGCAATGGAATTTGAACAATTCACACAACAGAATTTGGTATATTCATTTAATGAGTTGTAGTGAAATGAAATAAAATAAGCTACACACATCAGGATGAATAAATCTCAAAAATACGACACTGAGTGAAAAAAAAGCAGACTGCTGTACACACATTGCACACACATTCTTTCATAGTTCAAAAACATCAAACTTTAACAATATATCTGTCCTACATTTCCAGAGAACAGATAAAGAAAAGTAAATGAATCCTAGGTGATAATTACTCAGAGAGCAGAGGAGGTTGAAAAGGATGATGGAGGGCTTCAGAAGCACTGGGTGATGCTTTCATGGGTCTTTATTTTCAGGATCATCCTTGACACTGTGTGTATATATTGTATATACCCTCTCTATAGCTTATGTTTCCCAGTAGGAAAAATCAAAAGATATACATCATTCTATCTGATGTTGTTTTGGATATTTTAGGAAAAGAAAGATGATAAACAGTTTTTCTCTGACTTCTCTGAATCAACACTATTCAGACAAATAAATGTTGTAAAAATACCTCAAGAATTCAAAGAAAGCCTCAATTTGCCCTTCTCTGAAAGGTCTTTGAATGATCCTAAGTTGTCGTATTTCCATGCTGTGCCTACAACACTAGCAGATGCCCTAAAGTCTTTTCAGCTTCCAAGACTCCCAAATGCCAGAGAGCAGCAGTTTGAGTGGTAACATGATCTGCACTTAGTAACAAATGTGTGGACTTTCATTTTAAACTATGCTTCTCTCAATCCAAGACAAGCCAACCATAATAGGAATTGGTTGAAAATTACATGAGGGAAATATAGCATGGTGTTACTTTGATAGTTCCTGTGCTTTTTAAAAAATAATAAATATCATACTTTTTTATATCTATTGTTGTAATTCTGCCTTCCAAAGCCTTATCACTATCCAGAAATGACCTGTATAGAGAGGATAGCTAACTCCTACTACAAATATGTAACTAATACATATCTCTTTGTATTTTATCTACTCTTGAAATTATGAAAATGTATATTAAAGGTGCCTTTTTTTCTGTAAGTCTATGATTTTAATAGAGTTTATATGTAGTACTGATGGGATAGATTTTATGAATCTGTAAATATTTTAACTTAAATGCTATAATTCTTAATTGTGCTTTATCCAGTTTCACATTAGGAGTTCTAAAAACTATCATTTTAAAAACTTAAAAAAAAAAAAAACTTACAAATCAGGACCAGTTTTTCTGTCATATTGAAAAGTTATAGTAAACAAAGCTAAAACTCAAAAATAACTTCCCTCCCTCTCAGTTGATATTAAAAGACATCACTGAAAAAAAAAAAAAGACATCACTGCTTTTAGTCAGGATGATTTTAGTGTCTTAATTACAGTAAATTAGAATAATTAAAGAGAAATTTTATGAACCCTACAATTCCCCCAAAGCCTTTATCCTGCCTTTTACTCAAATAATGAATGTCAACATAACTAATTGATAATTCTTAGTGCCCCCAAATTGTCACACCTTACATTTTTCTTTTTAATTTGGCTCCAGATAGATGATGAACCATGTCAGACATTATTTCTTTCCTCTAAAGAGTGCTAATAAAGCTTTTGGTGAGCCCGATCACAAATTTAACAAAACAACTCCATAGCAACAGAGAGGCTAATGCATTTCTTTTTATCTTCCTGGATTCAAGTAAGTGCAAGCCTTTCCAACACATGTAGATAAAGCTTTCTGGTTCTGTTTGTTTTCACAAACATACTGCTTCACGCTTAAAGTTTTTAGAAAATGTTTTGTTACACTTTAGACGTGAAGGCACTGTCAGAATAACTGGAAATTATTAATATATTCAAGCAGGTAGAATGCCAGTGTTTAATATCAGCTTGCATATGTGCGGATACAATGCGCTAGGGTCTGTGCTGAGTACTAGAAAAATGGCGGCATTGTGTACACATCATATCACCTTTGCCATAGTAACTCTTACAAGCAAGTGCAGGTATGATGCACCTTACCAAAAAGGAAATACTGTGCCATAACCTGCTCGGTTGCTTCCGTCGTGTCTGACTCCTTGCGACCCTATGGCCGGTGGCCTGCCAGGCTCCTCTTATCCATGGGATTCTCCAGGCAAGAATACTGGAGTGGGTTGCCCTGCCCTCCTCCAAGGGATCTTCCCGACCCAGGGATTGAACCCACGTCTCCTGTATCTCCTGCATTGCAGGTGGTTTCTTTAGTGCCGAGTCACCAGGGAAGCCCCATGTGCTATGAAGCAGGGTGTGACAAAAGGACTAACTCAGGTTTGAAAAGCCAGAGGAGACACTGCAGATGCAATAATGCAGGGATGGTCTGGCAGAAACAGGGGCTATGGTGGCAGAAGAGACATTCTCATGAAGGGAACACTGGGCACAATTCTATGGATCAGAAAGATCATGTGTGATTCTGGGAACAAAGAGACTTTTAGTGTGGCTGGAACACAGAGTGAGGGGTGTGTCTGGAGTGAGATCAGTCTGGAAGGGGAGGGGGTGGGGCAGGTAAAGCCTCAGAGATCATATTATGCCTCTTAGGAAAAAAATGCTCATTCTCAGGGGAATTAATAGAAATTCAAATATAAGTAAGATTGAAGTACCATTTTGTGCCGAGCTCACTTAGTTTTGATGGGAAGTGAAGTGAAAGCCTCCCAGTCGTGTCCGACTCTTCGCAACCCCTTGGGCTATACAGTGCATGGAATTCTCCAGGCCAGAATATTGAAGTGGGTAACCTTTCTCTCCTCCAGGGGATCTTCCCAACTCAAGGGTCGAACCCAGTCTCCCGCATTGCAGGTAGATTCTTTACTAGCTGAGCCACGAGAGAAGCCCAGGAATACTGGAGTGGGTAGTCCATTCCTTCTCCAGGGTATCTTCCTGACCCAGGAATCAAACCAGGGTCTCCTGAATTGTAGGCAGATTCTTTACCAACTGAGCTATCAGGGAAGCCCTTTGATGGAAAGAAGCTTGGCAAATACCTTCACACATGATAACTTACACACTAGTACCCCTCCCATCTTCTCTCCACCTGCAGGACTAGGGTGATAAAACATGTGTTCAAATACCAGCTTACTAATGTGTCTGGATGTTGGAAATCGTCTCACTTGTCTAAGCTTCAGTTTCCTCATCTGTAAATCTGACATGAACATATCTATCTCAGAGAGCTATTGGGAAAACTGAACAAGGTAATGAAAGTGAAAGGCCAAGCCCAGGGTGAATCTTTGGCACACAGTATATTAGGCCCTCAGTGAAAGCTGTTTCCTCCCAGCTTCCCTCACACCACTGCTACATGTGCAAGATGCCAGAGGTGTGCTGTGTGAGACCGTGGTCACTTACCCTCCAGTCCAGACAGACAGGCAAAGCCTAGAGCAAACCACCAGTCCTCTTGTCCATCCCAGCCTCTCCCTAAAGCACTTAAGGCATCAGGGGACTCACAGCATTAGCAGGGTGAGATACTGATCAGCCAGCTCTGCTGCTAACACACCCACCCCTCTCTATCATCAAAGGATAAGGTAGGAAGAATACAAGATCAGTAAATCAGACATTCTTTTAGTTCTGATTCTGTAACTGGAATAACTATGTAGTTTGGCTTCCTGGATGGCTTAGTGGTAAAGAATTCTCCTGCAATGCAGGAGACATGGGTTTGATCTCTGAGTTGGGAGGATCCCCTGGAGGAGGACATGGAAACCCACTCCAGTATTCTTGCCTGGAGAATTCCATGGACAGAAGAACTTGGCGACCTATGGTTAATAGGGTCCCACAAAGTCGGACACGACTGAAGTGGCTTCGCACACATGTAAGATCCTCCTGTGTAGCACAGGGAACTCTGCTCAACACTGCCTTAAGCCTGGATGTGGAGAAGAATTTGGGGGAGAATGGATACATGTGTATTATGGCTGAGACCCTTTACCATCCACATGAAACTGTCACAACATTGTTAAATCTGCTATACTCCAACATAAAATAAAGTTAAATAAATAAAAACTACAAAATAAAGAAAATACAAATAATTAGTCCAGGACAATAGGGAAAGACTGGAATAAATGGTCCCTGTAGCTAAAACACACATCACAGACAACAAAAGAGGAGATAGTAAGGTCCACCCTGTACCAATCAATTGTGGCTGAGAGTGAAGAAGTGATTATTAAAATTCTACGGAATTGCTTTTCAGATTTTTCTCTAGGTATTGAAAGGTTATTGCTGAACGATAAAACGCCGGGATTCTTGGCCTCCGGAGGAGACGAATTCAATCCGGGGCCAGAGACGAGGCTGGATCTCTCAGAGCTTTTGTGTAATAAAGTTTTATTAAAGTATAAAGGAGATAGAGAAAGCTTCTGACATAGGCATCAGAAGGGGGCATAGTACCCCCCTGCTAGACTTGAGCTGGATGTTATATAGCCACTCACAGTCTGTTAATGAAAAGAAAGGAATGTCTTAGAATTTAGAATGGCACCAGATAATTCATCTCTGGCCATAAATGATTGACTTGAATCTTGTAGAAGGGCAGATTACCAAACAAATAGTTTCGTTTACATAGATTAGGGAAACAATATCTGAGTATAGTTTGAGCCATTTTGGCAGAACTTAGAGTCTGGGGTAAATGCATAGCACATTAACATAGCTTAAGACAAAAATTTCCATAAGAAAAAAATGTATTGGTTAACTCAAGATTTGGGAATAGTTAGCTTCAGGTGAAACCAGGTGTCATAGCAACACAGCATTTTAACAGAAACCTCCTTTTAAATTTGTATAGAGAAGAAAAAAATATCGCTGGTTTGTTTCCTCCTGCCGCTTAAGAGAGATAAAAATGTCTGGCACTTGAAGCCCATTTCCTCTGTTTGGAGACCCCTGGCCTTCCTGCCTGTTACCCTCTCAGTATTATTAATAGTGAGGGAACATAAAATTAAAGAATATCAGACTGATGCAAATCTAAAAATAATTTCTACCTTGGTCTCATACTTCTATCAGTCTGATCTAAAAGAAAATACTTTACCTTAACTTGTGATTTTAGATTGACTTTGGTATCAAATATAAATCCTATGAGTCACTAAGTCCTAACAAGACATGTTAGTGAATATTATTATGGCTGCTGCCCTCTTATCATTATTTGAAAAAGAATGCCTACTTCATGCTCATCTGCAGGATATTCACTTCTATAAGATGTAGGATAAGTTTTGGTATTCTCGCATGTTCTTTTTAAATTATGCTGTTAAGTGGCAACTTCTTTAGGCAACAAATGTTTATTAAGAAACGTAAGAGATACTGTGCTAAGCACTGGGTGGGCAACAGACCCAGACCAGGTCCACAGTAAAACTCTAACGTCTCATGGCAAGCAGAAAAGTGACTGGCATCAAAGAACGCTTTGATAAGACTATGATGATGACAGTAAGAAAGTTCTGAGAATGTACTTGAGGAGTGGCTAACCCAGCGTCACAGTAATCAGCGCCATAAGCTCTGACCCAGAGCGTGAGTAAGATTTAGCTCCGAAAAACGGAGTAGATGAAGATGATACTCAGAGTAGAAGAAGCAAGTGCACGGGTGTAGGGAGAGCATGAGATGTTATCGGGTGTTTTATTCAGGAAAAAGCCACATGTTCTAAATGATGCTGAGATTAGGCACTATCCCTTCAGCTAGAAAACAGGGAGGAACCCAAGTCTAGATCAACCTCTCCTCCAGACACTCTCACGTGAGCAACCCAGCGTTTCAGGGACAATCCTAGTCTTTGCACAGAAACTCAGAAGTTCTACAATGAAAATGATACATTTTAAAGGAAATGCACGAACACTACCTACTTATTAGGGAAATTAGAAAAAGGTATAATCTAAATATCAATCAAAGACACCTTGGGAAACACCTGGAAAGAAGCTGTCTTATTTAATTGACAATGTGAACCATGAATTAATGAAAATAGAAATTACGGCTAAAAGCCTTGATATGTATGATCTGGGAAAGTATTTGCATTCTAAAAATTTTGTCTCTTGTAAAACACAATTTATAAGGCAATATGCTTTGTTTTAGGTCAGAATATGCTGAAGTCAATCTGTTCCCTGAATATATTGCATTCTATGGAACAAATATCAGGCTATAATAGGGAACACTAATACTGCAATTGCCCTTATCTTGCACAAAAATTCAAGTTGGGACCCAATGGATAAATTACCTAATAAATTTCATAAAAATATTTTTCATAGGAGAGGCTCAAGTAAGTCTGTGTCTCCCTTGTCTATAAAATGGGAAATTTAAATTCAACAATATTTATCTTCCTCCTACATTCAAAATTCTAAGCTATAGGAGTTAATGGAGAAGAAACAGGAGGGAATTTTCTTTAATATTAGAAACAAATCTGAATCAAAGCCTAAATTAATAGATAAGATAAAACTAGTAATTTGTTTTCTGATTGATATTTTTATATCAGGTTTGTTCATTTATATAACTATTTATTTATTCATTTAACCTACTAAACACTGTTTATATGCCAGGCATTATATTGGCCACCATAAATGTATGGAAAACCCAAACAATCATACTCCTCTCCTTCACAGAATACGCATTCTAGAGGGATGGGGAGATTTAAAGTGAATAAACACAGAAATGCATACAATCTGAGTTCTAATAAAAAAGTAAAGGTTGCAGAGAGACTTGATTTATTTTGGTGGATGAGAAAAGAACAGGAGGTAGATTGTCCCAAGCATGAGCAGGATCTCTGGGGCCAGAATGAGTTGGGAGTGTATAAAAATGGGGAAAAGGTGTCTGTGGCTGGAGCAGCATTAGGAGGAGCTCTGTGAGATGATGCTGGAGGGACTCCATCACCCAGGTCTGGGGAGGATGTGTCTTGAATGTGGTTTTCATCCTCAATGCAATGTGACATCAATCAAGAAGGTTAAACAAAGGAATCCCACAATACCCTTTGGCATTAAAATGATTACTTAGTCTCTAGAATGGAGAAAGGATTTAGGAAGGGGCAAACCACAAATGGGCAAAATTTTAAAAAGATTCTACCAAGATCTCAAGTGGAAACTGATGGTGGCTTACCAGAAGGGTGGCAGTGAAAGGTGGCGGGAAGTGGGAAGATTTGACAGGCAGAGTAAAAGGAAAATATAGGCAAGTCATCAAACAAACTGACTTGGACCTTCCCTGGTGGTCCACTGGTTAAGACTCTATGCTCCCAAAGCAGGAGGCCCAGATTCCATCTCTGGTCAGGGAACTAGATTCCACATGCTGCAACTAAGAGCCCTCATGCTGTGTTAACACCCAATGCAGTCAAATAATTTTTTTTTAAATGACCTTCACTTTCAGTTCAGTTCAGTCACTCAGTTATGCCTGACTATTTGCAACCCCATGGACTGCAGCACGTCAGGCCTCCCTGTCTACCACCAACACCTGGAGTTTACTCAGACTCATGTCCATTGAGCCAGTGATGCCATCCAACCATCTCATCCTCTGTCGTCCCCTTTTCCTCCTGCCTTCAATCTTTCCCAGCATCAGGGTCTTTTCAAATGAGTCAGTTCTTCGCATCAGGTGGCCAAAGTATTGGAGTTTTCAGCTTTAGCATCAGTCCTTCCAGTGAATATTCAGGACTGATTTCCTTTAGGATGGACCGGTTGGATCTCCTTGCAGTCCAAGGGATTGAGTAAAGTAATGCTCAAAATTCTCTAAGTCAGGCTTCAACAGCACATGACCCTCACTTTACATAATCTGAAAAGATTTTTTATCTCATCCTTCTCTTGTTATTTTTAGAGCCAGTCAAATTAGAGTAGAAAATAATTGCCTTTGCATCTATCTCCTCGAAATAAAAAAGAAAGTACATATACACAAATGAACATCATTTTACCAAAATATGGAGGCAAATAAGATGCTCCCTGCTGTCCATATTAAACTCTTCCATGGGATAGATACTTTCTACCTCCTTCTCTCTCTCTCTCTTCCTCTCTCCCTTCCTTCTTCAGAAATGAGTAGATGTGCTTAAAAGCTTCTCATAATCACAAATCCAGCAAAGGTCTATCTAGTCAAAGCTATGGTTTTTCCAGTAGTCATGTATGGATGTGAGGGCTGGACCATAAAGAAAGCTGAGTACTGAAGAACTGATGCTTTTGAACTGTGGTGTTGGAGAAGACTCTTGAGAGTCCCTTGGACTGCAAGGAGGTCAAACTCCAATACTTTGGCCACCTGATGTGAAGAACTGACTCACTGGAAAAGATCCTGATGCTGGGAAAGATTGAAAGCAAGAGGAGAAGAGGACAACAGAGGATGAGATGATTGGATGGCATCACTGACTCGATGGCCATGAGTTTGAGCAAGATCCAGGAGTTGGTGATGGACAGGGAAGCCAGCATGCTGCAGTCCATGGGACTGCAAAGAGTCGGACATGACTGAGCGACTGAACTGAACTGAACCACCACGACCAAAACACTGAATATTACTAGCACACAAGAAGCTCACATTCTTAGCATCCAAGTCATTAACACACGTGTTGCCAGAAATAATCATTATCTTGACTTCCATCATCATAGATTAATTTTGTGTATTATTAATCCCTTATAAATATCATTGTATAATATATTATATTCACTAGGTTTCTTCTTTCAACATTAATCTTGTGGAGTCAGTCATGTTATGCAGCAGTAACTCATTTGTTCTCAGTGCTATATATTATCCCACTGTATGACACAACTTTTACATGCATGTTTTGTTAAATGACCTTTACGCATTACCGGCTTGAGGCTATTAATATGTGCTGCTTTGAAAATTTTTGTACACATTTTTGTCTCACATTTGTGTGCATTTCTTCCTCTTGGGAGTATACCTAGGAGTGAAACTGTTGGGTCAAATGCTGAGTATATTCATTTTTATTAGATACTGCTAAAACAATTTTCCAAGTGGTTCTACCATCCTAAATTCCCACCAGCAGGGGATGAGAGCTCCAGTGGCTCTGCATCCCCACCAACTATTGGGATGATTAGTCTTTATTTTAGGCATTCTTGTTATTACAATAGCATCTAATTTTGACATTGAAGTTTTAACTCATTTCCGTGAGCAAAAAAAAAGATTGAGTACATTACTGTTTGCTCATTGGCCATGTGGATATCTTTGTTGGGGGTGAAAGAGACAGCTCATTTTGTTAACTGGGTTGTCTGTTGTTTTTCTCCCATTATATATTCTGGATATAAGACATTCCTCAGATAGATTATTGCAAATGTCTTCTGCAAGCCCATGCTTTGTATTTATATATTCTTAATATCGTCCTTAAATGAATAATAGTTTTTTAAATAGGTGAAATCTGATATTTACATTTTTTCCTTTATCATTAATGCCTTTAATATTCTACAAAGAAATTTTCATCTACCACAAGGTAATAAGCATATTCTTTCATCTTCTGTTCTGCTTTTAGCAGTTAGGCCTATAATCCATCAGAAATACATTTTTATGTATTTTACAAAGCAAGGGCCAGTTTTTCTTCAGATGAGAATTCAAAAACCCAGCACAGTTTATTGAAAAGGCTATCCTTTTCCCACCAAACTGCAGTGGCATTTCTTTAAATGCATATACTCCCAAGATTGCTCAAACTCATGTCCATTAAGTCAGTGATGCCATCCCCCCATCTCATCCTTTGCCATCCCCTTCCCCTCCTGCCTTCAATCTTTCCCAGCATCAGGGTCTTTTCCAATAGGTCAGTTCTTCACATCAGGTAGACAAAGTATTGGAGTTTCAGCTTCAGCATCAGTCCTTCCAATGAATATTCAGGTCTGATTCCTTTAGGATTGACCTATTTGACCTCCTTGCAGTCCAGGGGACTCTCAAGAGTCTTCTCCAACACCACAGTTCAAAAGCATCAATTCTTTGGTGCTCAGCTTTCTTTATGATCCAACTCTCACATCCATACATGACTGCTGGAAAAACCATAGCTTTGACTGTATGGACCTTTGTTGGCAAACTAATATCTCTGCTTTTTAATATACTCTCTAGGTTGGTCATAGCTTTTCTTCCAAGGAGCAAGCATATTTTAATTTCGTGGCTGCAGTCACCATCTGCAGTGATTTTGGAGCCCCCCAAAATAGTCTCTTACTGTTTCCATTGTTTCCCCATCTATTTGCCGTGAATTGATGGGACTGGATGCCATGATCTTAGTTTTTTGAATGTTGAGTTTTAAGGGCAAAAAAAGATATATAGATAGATAGATAGGCATACCTAGATATAGATATATCTAGATATAGATAAAGATATACAGATATATCTATATAGAATATATATAGAATATAGAATATATAGAATAACTATTTTATAAAAATAGTGGTTACCAGTGAGGTGAAGGAAAGGGGCAGGGCAATATAGGGATAAATTTTTAAAAGGAGGTCATTAGAGGATTGGGTTGGGAAGACCCCCTGGAGCAGGAAATGGCACCCCACTCCAGTATTCTTCCCTGGGTAATCACATGAACAGAGGAGCCTGGCAGGCTACAGTCCATGGGGCCGCAAAGAGTCAGACATGACTGAGTGAGCACATTAGGGGATTATGTGAAATCATGTGTGAAACTAGAAAATATAAAGCACTGTAGAATTTAAGAATCTTTCAGTCAATTAAAAAATAAAAACACCTATCCATTATCTTCAAGTTTCCTCCCACCCTTTTTTAATGTAGTAAGGACACTTGAGATCTCCTAAGATTTTTCAGAGGACAGTGCAGTACTGTTAACTATAGACATTATACTGTACATCAGATCACTAGAATTTGTTCATCCTGCATAGCTGAAACTTTAGACTCAATGAATAATCACTACCTATTTCCTTCTTCCCCCAACCTTTGGGTACCACCATTCTACTCTCTGCTTCTATGAGTTTGATGATTTTAGACACCTCTTATAAGTGGAATCATGCAGTATTTGTCCTTCTGGGACTGGTTTATTTTACTTAGCATAATGTCTTCCAGACTCATGTCACAGTTAGCAGGATTTCCTTCTTTATTAAGGCTCAATAATATTCCATGATATGTATATGACATTTCTTTATCTGTCAATAGACATTCAGATTGTTTCTGTATCTTGGCTATTGTTAACAATGATGCAATGAACACGGGAGTGTGAATATATCTTTGAGATCCTGACTTCAATTATGTTGGATGTATATCCAGAAGTAAGACTGCTGGATCATAAAGTAATTCTGTTGTTAACCTTTTGAAGAACTGCACACTGTTTTCCACAGTGGCTGTGCCATTTTACATCCCCACCAGCAGTATATAAAAGTTCCAGTTGCTCTACATCCTGACAACACAGAATTTGCATTGTATATAGTTCTTCATACTTTTAGCTTTTCCTGTTTGCTCATAGTTAAGCTGTATGTTTTGTAAGAAAATTACAGGTATTTTTTTTCTTTTCATTCACTTGTAATCTTTGTCTTTCAACTGGAATATTTATCTTCTGGCATTTAACATAATTATCATAATATTTGGATTTAAATTTACCATGTAGTTATTTTACAGGTTGTTTCTTTTTACTCTTTTCTGGTCTTTTCTGAAAAGAATTGATTTTTATATTCACAAATTCTCCTTGATTAGCGTCTTTATTTATTACTCTTTAAATAATGTCTTTGAGTTAAATTGTAGTTCTTTGACTTATTATGACCTAATATACATATTTTTATATTCTTACATATACACATTATTACTTACGCCACTTTCCTGATAGTGCTATGACCTTAGAATTACAACTCCATGTTTCTCATGTCTTGGGTTATTGTTGTCATATATTTTATTCATTAATTTCTATCAGAATGCAATTGCTTTACAATGTTGTTAGTTTCTGCTGTATAATGAAGTGAATCAGCCATAGGCGCATATATATATGTGTATGTGTGTGTGCATGTGTGGTGTGTGTGTGCATATACCCTCCCTCTTGGACCTCCCTCCCACCCCATCTCACCCCTCTAGATCATCACAAAGCAACAAATTGAGCTTCCTGTGCTTTCTAGCAGCTTCCTATTAGCTATCTATTTCATACATGGTATATATATATATACATCAATTCCAATCTCCCAATACGTCCTACCATCCCCTTCCCCACCATGTCCACATGCTCGTTCGCTACATCTGCATTTCTATTTATGCCCTGCAAATAGGTTTATCTGTATCATTTTTCTAGATAGCATCACATTTATTTATATATATATTTGTTTTTCTCTTTCTGACTTACTTTACTCTGTATGACAGACTTTAAGTCCATAAACATCTCTACAAATTACCCAGTTTCTTTTCTTTTTATGACTGAGTAATATTCCATTATATATGGACCACATCTTCTAATCCATTCATCTTTTGATGGACACATAGGTTGTTTTCATGTCTTAGCTATTGGAAATAGTGCTGCAATAAACACTGGGGTACATGCATCTTTTTAAATTATGGTTTTCTCAGGGAATATGCCCAGTAGTGGGAATGCTGGGTTATGTGATAGTTTTATTTTTCATTTTTTAAGGAACTTCCAGATGGTTCTCCATAATTAAAAGTTAATATGGAAATGCTTAAAAGAAGAAGAAGAAGCAAACAAAGATCATGGCATCCAGTCCCATCAGTTCATGGCAAATAGATGGGGAAACAATGGAAACAGTGATAGACTTTATTTTCTTGGAGTCCAAAATCATTGCAGATGGTGTAGATTTAACATAGCAGATCTACAACTGGAACATCCGTCTTGAGATTCAATTCCTCTGAGATTCATACTGAAATCAAACAGGACTCTGTGGGGCTCCTGGGCATGGAAGCCTTTTCTTGTCCCCCATTTCCTGTTTGTGGGATAGAATCCATTCTAGGCTGGAAATAGAATCCAGCCTCTATGACCTTCCTGAATTTTCAAAGAGTGGATTCAGATAGTTGCTAATCAGGGAAGGGAGGAGATACAGAGACAAGAGAAGGGCAGCCAAGAAACAAGAGTATAACTTTGGCAGGGTCCAGGTTCTGCCTTAGGGGATACACATAACATTATCTTTGAGCTCCTTACAGACCTAAAATCCCCAATAAATGTAAGATGTCAGCATTCTACATTCCAGAGAAGACCTCCTGAGGTCAGGTTAAAGGAACCAGAGAAGCCCATCAAGAGATTACCTGAGTACATATACACAATGGAATATTACTCAGTTATTAAAAAGAAGGCATTTGAATCAGTTCTAATGAGGTGGATGAAACTGGAGCCTATTATACAGAGTTAAGTAAATCATAAAGAAAAAAACCAATACAGTATATTAACACATATATATGGAATTTAGAAAGGTGGTAATGATGACCCTATATGCGAGACAGCAAAAGAGACACAGATGTAAAGAACAGACTTTTGGACTCTGTGGGAGAACGAGAGGGTGGGATGATTTGAGAGAATAGCCTTGAAACATGTATATTATCATATGTGAAACAGATGGCCAGTCCAGGTTCGATGCATGAGGCAGGGTGCTCAGGGCTGGTGCACGGGGATGACCCTGAGGGATGGGATGGGGAGGGAGGTGGGAGGGGGGGTTCAGGATGGGGAACACATGTACACCCATGGCTGATTCATGTCAATGTATGGCTAAAACCACCACAATATTGTGAAGTAACTAGCCTCCAATTAAATTTAAATTTTTTTTTAAAAGAGAGATTACCTGAGACCAGATTAAAGGAGTACAGGCCCTGCACAGAGCCTAATCTTTTCAGCAACCCCAACTCTGAACCACTGCTATAAGACTCCTCACCAAATCCTCTCAGGTGGGGACACAAAGCTTTTGAGGGGCATGAACCTGCTGTGTCTCCCTTTGTCTGGAAAAGCAATAAAACTATTCTTTTCTACTCTAGCCAAAACTCTTCAAGATTCGGTTAGGCACTGGTACACAGAGGCCAAGTTTTCAGCATCAATACTTTTAATACTTTACCATTTCTGAACTCAAGATGCATGTTACAATTACTAGCTTGCCTTCTTTAATTGACAGCATTTGTAAAAAAAAAAATTGATGATGCATAAAACAACGGTGTATCTTATATTCACTATAGTATCATGCAGTGGATTACTTTCAATATTAACAAAACACTATAGAGTTCTATAAAAGCAGTCAGATGTAATAAATATATGTTTCAACTAAATGATCTTTACCTACTTGGGTTTAGGTTTCTTTTTTCTGTAATCTGTTGAAAACAAACTCACAAGTATGTTTTTCTGTTATGTTTCTATTCCCCCAGAAACCACGTATTGATTTTGAATTCCAGATGGTGTTTCTTCTCTTGCTCCTCAGTCCCCTGGTTGTCAATTACCTCTGTATCTTTTCACATACCTCTCCCTCATATTCTTGCAATAACAAAATCCTATTACCTTCCATTTCAGTGACCATAAAGCTGCTTTCCATCCTTGTCTCTCTCATGCATGTCATGTGTCCGACTATTTTCTTGGCTATGAAATAGGACGGGAAGGCATGTTATCATAAGAAATATGTGTACCCAACAATGTTCTTCTGAAGATTATTTATGTGAAACTGATCAACAGATACTAAATTTGATACAAAAATAATTAATTTGACTTTTTAAATTTTTGCTATATTTGCTGTAAATAGCATTTACTATGCTGTAAAGAGCACAGAATTCAGTTTGAGACACTCCTGCTCACTGGTGGAACTCAGACAGGTTCAGGCATGTTTAGCAAACTGATAAGACAGAACTGTCAGAAGCCTATTTACAGGTCTTAGGACCCCTGAGAAAGCCTTGAGCTATACCATTTCCTGAAGTTCAGACATATCTGGGCAGGTCTGGCAAGTTGAGGGTCTGTAAGCAGGAACCTGAAAACTCTTTATAGAAAAAACTTTCCTTTGTTAAAGTTTTTTTTTTTTACATATATATATATATATATATATATATATATATATATGTAATTTTACTTTACAATGCTGTATTAGTTTCTGCTCTATGACATCATGAAATAGCCATATGTATAAACATATCCACTTCCTCTGGAGCCTCCCTCCCAGCACTTCCGCATTCCACCCGTCTATATCATCAAACTCTTCCTCCATAAGAAGGAGCACAGCGCAAGGAGTTTAACCCAGAGCAAGGTTCCAGTTGTCAATCACGAATAATAATGTTGAACTCAACATGGTGGCAGTCACTCAAATCTCTTCCTTAGGGTCAGACCTGACCTCTGGGAGGTCTGTCACCAGGACAGCAAAGATTTTAAGTAAAAATCATTCCTCTCAGAAAGGTAACGGCAATTTGAAGACAAAAGAACAAGGAGGAGGAGATGGAGGAGGAGAAGGTCAAACATTACCCAGCAGTTTAGTAACTACATTAAAATAGAGAAAAACAACACCTGATTTCAAATGTCAGTCCCCTGCTACAAATCTCCCTCCCTACCACCTGGCTGCCTCTTATTAATCTTCTTTATTGTCACAGAGAAATCTTTTTTGAAGACAAGCTCTCACTATTTCACTCCTCTGTACTCTTAAATGGCCCACCATTTCTTTTCATGAGCTTTCCTGGTGGCTCAGATGGTAAAGTATCTGCCTGCAATGTGGGAGACCTGGATTTAATCCCTGGGTTGGGACAATCCCCTGGAAAAGGGCATGGCAACCCACTCCAGTATTCTCGCTTGGAGAATCGCAGTGGACAGAGGAGCCTGGTGGGCTACAGTCCATGGTGTCGCAAAGAGTCAGACATGACTAAGCAACTCAGCACACACATTTCCTTTCAAAAAAGTTCCCAATTATTTAGCCTATCACACAAGGCCCGTCTGTCTCAGACTGATTGTTTTTGAATTGGAGGAAAATTGCTTTACAATGCTGTGTTGTTTCTGCCATATAACACAAATCAGCCATAACTATACGTGTGTGTGTGTGTGTATTCCCTCCCTCTCGAGCCTCCTTCCCAACTCCCAATCCCAATCCCGCCCCTCTAGACCATCACAGAGCATTATAGCTCTCACACTGTGCTATATAGCAGCTTCCCACCAGCTATCTATATAAGGTAATATACATGTCCATGCTACGTTCTCAGTTCATCCCACCCTCTCCTTCCCACGCTGTGTCCACAAGTACATTCTCTACATGACTCATTTTTAACTCATAAAATAAGAATGAAATTAAGTAAGGGAAGAAGCATATAAATGGATCTTGTGATGTATTAGAATTTGGTTAAATATACTTCAACTTAAATGGAATGCACTTTTCTTTTTTTTTTTTCAAGATTTCTAGATTCAAATATTGATACTATACTGTCATGGCCACCCACACATTTAGTCACAAATATTGCTACTTCAGACAACTTCAGCAAAATAAGACAGCATTATTGTTCACTTTTCATCCTTGGCATGATTTGTTGTGAAAGTGACCTTTTCACATTGCAATTTTTTAACACGAGACTCAAAGTAAAATGCAAAATTGCTTTCACCTCAGGCAAAGCCAACCAAATCTTACTATGATAATAACACGATAAAGCCTTGATAGTTAAAATGCCCTTTGTCTTTGTCATTTTTTTTCCTGCTCAAGTTGATATCATCATTTTCAGAAGACTCTGTTTTTTCTTGTTTTGTTTGCTTCATTCCTTTTAAGGATCATTGCTCACTCCTGTTAGTAATATTATTATTTTAGGTATGTAAAGCCCTCAAAGAAAAATTGCTTTTCATAATGCAGGTGAGGAAAATTAGTTTTCCCTCTACCTTTCTAGGTTCTTGCCCGAATCCTCCCTGTAATAAAAATAAACAGAAGTTTAATGATGTGTAAATTTCTTGTACACACTGGAAATACCCAGAAGACTGAGGAACTCCTTGAAAAGAACCAAGCCACCACCTTAAAATACCATCTCCAGTTAAAGAAAAAAGAAGTATTTTCTTGATGGAGGCCTAAACCATGGGTAAGGTTGTCATGAAAATTTAGGTTGTTGAAAATTTAGCCAGTAAAAAAGCTGGCTTAAAATTCATTCAGAAAACTAAGATCATGGCATCTGGTCCCATCACTTCATGGCAAAAGGATGGGGAAAAAGTGGAAACGGATGGATTTTTTTTTCCCCTTGGGCTCCAAAGTTGCTGTGGTTGGTGATTGCAGCCATGAAATTAAAAGATGCTTTCTCCTTGGAATAAAAGCTATGACAAACCAAGACAGTGTGTTAAAAAGCAGAGACATCACTTTGCTAACAAAGGTCTGCCTAATCAAAGCTATGGTTTTTCCAGTAGTCATGTACAGATGTGAGAGTTGGACCATAAAGAAGGCTGAGTGCTGAAGAATTGATGCTATCAAATTGTGTGCTGGAGCAGACTCTTAAGATAAATCCCCTGGACAGCAAGGAGACCAAACCAGTCAATCCTAAAGGAAATTTCAACCCTAAATATTCATTGGAAGGACTGATGCTGAAGCAGAAGCTCCAATACTTTGGTCCTTTGCAACAAAGAGCCAACTTATTGGAAAAGATCCTGATGCTGGAAGGATTGAGCACGGGAGGAGACAGGGATGACAGAGGATGAGATGGTTGGATGGCATCATTGACTCAATGAACATGAGTGAGCAAACTCTGAGAGATAAGTGAGGACAGGGAAGCCTGGTGTGCTGCAGTCCATGGGCTTGCAAAGAGTCAGACATGACTTAGTGACTGAACAACAAAGGTTGTTTCTTAAAAATAATCACCTAAAAAAAAAATAATAATAATCACCTAAAATAATCCTATGTGAAAGAAATAAATTTTGGGGTTAACAACTCTGTACCCTTTTAATAACTTCCAAATGTGACTTCTTTATGTAGTGTTTATGTGATTAGTGTTATAGAAAATGAGTTTTTCCACCAAAAATTTTATTTTCAATAGAAAATATTTATAATATTCAATGCCATTCATTTTTAATCCTTTTAGTATACCTACAAGGTTTAAATCAAGGAGTATTTTTCCTATTAATTTAAGCCTAACTTTCATCAGAAATCCATGTTTCTTTCAACATTCCAGAAATGTTTGCTTATAAATTGTTTACATGTAAACTGAGCTATCTGTAATTCCAAAAACAAGTTTCAAGACTCTTCTCTGAGGGATGTGTCAGGATTTTCTGTTTGTTTGAAAGAGAGAATTATAACAGAAAGTATGTTCAGCAGAATGGTGCTTTTATGAAGAACCCGAGCATCTCAGGGAATGGAAGGAGAGACCACAGGACCCAGTCAGCTTGAGGGTTCCCAGAAACACACCTGGGTGTCTCCCCCACTTCTTCCCTGTAAGAGTACCTAGGGAATACCCCAAAGGACCACCTTGATTTCCTTAGACAGTTCCCACCTCTGGGCTCCTCCTCTTGAAAAATTCAAAATTCCTCAACTATTCCTGCCTCATCCTCATCAACACTTCCCTACCTTGAACTTCCCTCTCCTCCCACCTAGAGTAATAGAATAACCTTCTTATCTTCATCCTCCTGAAAAAGTCCCCCCAGTGATAGATGGGCATGGCTGACTGAGAACTGTGTCATCGATAAAAACAATTATTTACCTACATAGATAGTGAGTGATAAAATAATCATTTAACTCTACAGTCATTGAGTAACTACTACATGATGGCATTATTCTAGGGCTCAAGGATAGAAAGGAAAGAAAAATCACCAGTGTTTAAGAGTTCGGTGGGAGAGAGGAACATTCATTAAATTATTACACAAAAGGATTGCAGCAGGGCCTGCTCCTTGTCCTCCAATATCATTTCTTTCACCTTCTGATAAGTGAGTTTTTATATGAGCAGAATAAACACTCTATTTTCCAGAATCCCTTCCAACTGGAAATTATCACACTATAACAGGAAAGGAGGGTTTGCCCCTTTCCTTTCCTCCATTCAGCTGGCAGGCATGCGTACATGATGATTACCTGTATGCACACAAGAGGGCTATGACCCTGGATGGTCGAGTAATAGGATAGAAGGAGTTGTATCCCTGGATGGCCTCAAGGACCAAAGATGCTTTGCCAGTCTACCTATACACTACTACACCTAGGAGAAATAAGCTTCCCTCTTGCTTAAACTACTTACTTGAAATCTCTGTTTACACAGAATGAAGGAAGAGAGAGAATGTGTGTGTGTGTGTACATTTGTGCTTGCTGCATGCTAAGTCACTTCAGTGCTGTCTGACTCTTTGCAACCCTATGAACTGTATTCTGCCAGGCTCCTCTGTCCATAGGATTCTCCAGGCAAGAATACTAGAGTAGGTTGCCATGCCCTCCTCCAGGGGATCTTCCCAATCCAGGGATCGACCCCAAGTCTCTTATGGCTCCTGCATTGGCAGGTGGGTTCTTTACCACTAGTGCCGAAGCCTATGGTTTTCTCTCTATATATATACATATATATATAGAGAGAGAGAGATTAATATTAGTGTGTGTTTTCTAATTGTAATAAATTCCATGAGATGTGGAAATGAGGACGCTGCCTAGTTAGAAAGATCAAGAAAAATGTCATTCATTCAGTTATCATTAAAAAAAAAAAAATTACCCACTGCCTGTGAAGTGTCAGGCACTATTCTAGGTGTGAGGCCTGCACAGTGAACAAAAGAAAGTTCTTGTTCTCATAGAACTTATTGTATAAAACAGTGAGTGCATAAACTCCTAGTACATAAACAAGCAATCAATCTATCAATAAATGGGCAAAAATATAGGCAGTAATAATGCTGCAAAGAAAAACAAGGCCACGTAAGAGGAAAGAAAGATGGGGTGTAATTTGAAACAGGACTGTCAAGGAATACCTCTCAGAGGTAGTGGTGCTGAAATTGAGGGCTAATCTGATTAGGTCCCCTGTATCTAACTTGCCTTGACTGCTTTTAGTTGCTTGGGGTTTTTTATTGTTGTTATTCTTGTTTTTTAGGTGCTCATTTTTATACTTAGGAGTATATCTAACTAAAAAAACAAAAGACCTATACATAGAAAACTATAAAACACTGATGAAAGAAATCAAAAAGGACACAAACAGATGGAGAAACATACGGTGTTCATGGATTGGAAGAATCAATATTGTCAAAATGACTATACTACCCAAAGCAATCTATAGATTCAATGCAATCCCTATCAAACTACCAATGGTATTTTTCACAGAACTAGAACAAATAATTTCACAATTTCTATGGAAATACAAAAAACCTCGAATAGCCAAAGTAATCTTGAGAAAGAACGGAACTGGAGGAATCAACCTGCCTGACTTCAGGTGCTACTACAAAGCCACAGTCATCAAGACAGTATGGTACTGCCACAAAGACAGAAATATAGATCAATGGAACAAAATAGAAAGCCCAGAGATAAGTCCACGAACCTATGGACACCTTATCTTCAACAAAGGAGGCAAGGATATACAATGGAAAAAAGACAACCTCTTTAACAAGTGGTGTTGGGAAAACTGGTCAACCACTTATAAAAGAATGAAACTAGAACACTTTCTAACACCATACACAAAAATAAACTCAAAATGGATTAAAGATCTAAATGTAAGACCAGAAACTATAAAACTCCTAGAGGAGAACACAGGCGAAACACTCTCCGACATAAATCACAGCAGGATCCTCTATGACCCACCTTCCAGAATATTGGAAATAAAAGCAAAAACTACACAAATGGGACCTAATGAAACTTCAAAGCTTTTGCACAACAAAGGAAACTATAAGCAAGGTGAAAAGACAGCCTTCAGATTGGGAGAAAATAATAGCAAACAAAGCAACAGACAAAGGATTAATCTCAAAAATAGACAAGCAACTCCTCCAGCTCAATTCCAGAAAAATAAATGACCCAATCAAAAAATGGGCCAAAGAACTAAACAGACATTTCCCCAAAGAAGACATACAGATGGCTAACAAACACATGAAAAGATGCTCAACCTCACTCATTATCAGAGAAATGCAAATCAAAACCACAATGAGGTACCGTTACACACCAGTCAGGATGGCTGCTATCCAAAAGTCTACAAGCAATAAATGCTGGAGAGGGTGTGGAGAAAAGGGAACCCTCTTACACTGTTGGTGGGAATGCAAACTAGTACAGCTGTTATGGAGAACAGTGTGGAGATTTCTTTAATTGATTTTAAACTAAACTTCCACTAGCTTGGGGCTTCCCACGTGGCGCAGTGGTAATCTGCCTGCCATTGCAAGAGATGCAGGATACATGAATATGATCCCTGGGTGAGGAAGATCCCCTGGAGAAGGAAATGGCAACCCACTCCAGTATTCTTGCCTGGAAGATTCCATGGTCCATCTAGGTCATGGAGAACACAGAAGGTTTTCAGTGTGGCTCACTAACTTACTTAGATATAATGCCTCCAACATATGGTTTACTGTAGTAACAGTTGCTTAAATTGTTTTTCAGGAACTTGGAGCTTGTTCTTACCTAGTTCAGACCAGCTGAGACCACCAAACATTCAACCAGACCTGTATGAGTGTTCAATGGATGACCTTCTGACTTCAAAGGGCCAAACCTTCCACCCACAAAACATGCTAAAGCTATCATTTTCTGAACATGTGTCCTCTGAAGAGCCATGAAGCTCAACTAGACTTGCACAGACCATGGGTTTCCTCACTTTTCTTACCTGCAATCATCTTTCCTCATGCCTCGGACCACCCTGCCTTTTTATCCCATAAATATATCTAAACTATCTTTGGGGAGGTGGACTTGAGATGTGTTCTCCCATCTCCTCGCTTGACTGCCTCATGATAAACTTTTTCCCTGCTGCAACCCTTGGCTTGCAGGTAAATCAAGCTGGTTCGGTAACAGCGCCATTGGGGCAGAAATCTAGAGGAAGAGAGAGAGTGGTCATTCTGGTGATGAAACCATGTCCAGGAAGAAGGAACAGGCAGTGCACAGACTTCATTGTAGACAGGCAGCTTGAAATGTGAGAGGAGCACCAAGAGGGTCTGTGCGATGGAGCTGCAGGAGCAGATCGACTCTCAATAACCTAACAAATGAACATTCCCTGAGCACATGATCTGTGGGTGCAGCTCATGGTAACTAAAGATTTGCTACTATAGAAATACTTAGAGAAGCAGAAGAATACTTTACAAAGAATAAAAGTATAAAAGAATACTTTTTAACGAACACTTTATAAAGTATAAAAGAATATAAAACAGAAGAATACTGAGCTTAAACCAATCAGAAATTATATACGATGATTGCTAAATAATGACATGCGGCCATTACGATTAGGCTTTACACATGACATTGTGTCATGGGCTAAATGTAGGGTGCCATTCAACATCTAAGTGCCTTGAGGATCAACTGCATTTCCCTCCTCCAGATCTTTCCAGTTTGGGATGGGTAGGAATAAAAACAAGAAGCACATTCCTTCTAAATCACATAGAAGATAATCATCTATTTCTAAGAGATAATGATGGGGCAATGCATGCTTGCATGTCAAGTCACTTCAGTCATGTCCAACTCTTTGGAACCCCATGGACTATAGCCCGCCAGGCTCCTCTTCCATGGGATTCTCCAGGCAAGAATACTGGAGTGGGTTCCCATGCCCTCCTCCAGATGATCTTCCTGACCCAGGGATTGAACCCAGGTCTCTTATGTCTCCTGCACTAGCAGGCAGGTTCTTTACTACTAGCGTCATGAAACCCACAGGGGCAGTATTTAGGAGAAAATATACCCATAAAAACATGCAGTTTCAAGGGTTCTTGAACACTCGGTTTCTTGGGACGCCAAGCCCCAGCTGAGACCGTGGAAGAGCCAAAGCCCAAGGCTGACATGATTCCAGAAGAGTCTGGGAGCAGGAACACTCACACTTGCTCCTCTTTCTGGTCTCCTACTCTCTCATTCACCTCAGCTCCCTGCTGTCAGTCAACTGCAGTACATTAGAGAATTTCCATAGGACAAAAAAAGAGCTTAGCAGAATTCTCTGGCTTCAAATGACATTCACAAAATTAAGACTGCTACATGAACTTTTTAATTACATTTGTAACATAATCTTATAAGTGTTTTCAAGAGCTCTCTGTAATATACAGTTCCTGAAATATTCTGCCCAGAGCAAGCTGTGAAGACACAGTAACTACATACAATACTGCTGCCACCATTCTCCACCCTTCCTCCACCCGGAAGCCCCTTAGGAATTTATGGCAGACTCTTATGCAATATATGGGTAATTCACTTGATCTTAGCCAAAAGGCTGAGAAGTGATTATATGGGTAATTCAAACCTCAGCTCATATGAGACCATGGAAGTGCTTTCTATAAGAAGCACAATTATAACAAATAATAAATTAAAGGCTGTCAGGGAGGGAGAAATTTCCATCTCTACAGTTCATGAGTTCTTGTGGTTTGACTACTAATAAAGTTGACATAAGGCAGACTAATAGGAGGAAAAGATACAAATTTTAATTCATATGAATGGAAGTCTCAGAAAAGGGACCTAAGAAGTGGCCAAAGGAGGCAGCTTTTATACTTTTTAGACCAAAAAATAAATACATTTATGAGGAATTGACAGAACAAAGAAACTTGGGCTTTGGATGCTTAATTAGTGAGGAATCTAAACAGAGTTTGGCTTGGGGTAGTAAATTAAAGAATAACAAGGGTGTTTTAATCAGGCTTCTTGACCCAAACTCCCCGTCTCTGGAGATAAGATTGTCTATCTACCTCCATATATGCAGATGGCACCTTGCACGTGACAGATTTATTTCCTGCTTTCAGGGAGACCAAGAGTAGGGTCTTGAATTTGCTGTTTCTTAAATAACTTTCATTTGAAATAATTAATATGCCAATGAGGCATATTTGGGGGCTGCCTGCCCTGGGCCCTGACAAAGTGCTTAGTCCTTTAACAATAGGAAAATTTTTAGGACTAAAATTTTTTATGCAAAAAGTAATATTGTCTCATCCTAAAACATAAATGGATCAAAACATATTGATGAATTCATTGGCCTTGGGAATTTAGTTTCCAGTAAAATGTAGTAGCATTTCCAGTCCATTCTGGAAACGGGCTCAGCAACCTTCTTTCAGCTTCTCACCAAAATACTCAAAGACAGAAAAAGATAAATGCCCCAAACCACAAAGAAAAACATAACTATCAGACAGTCTCACACTATAATCTTGGAGGGATTGACAACAACTGCAAGGCTTATGGGGCTAGGCTTAGAAAAACAATTCGGAATTCAGCAAATGACATACACTGGCTTCAATTTATGGGAAAATAAAAAGACAACCTAAAAATATAGGCAGGAAAATATTTGTTCTTTCACACTCTCTATGCTTCTGACCCAGAAAACTAGGGATTGTGTCAATCAGAAAATCATCTAACTGTTCTTCTATGCCTGCCAGGTGCCAAAGGAATATAAATCCACTTATGCCCTGTTTCCATTTTCCTAAATTCAGAATGAGATTACAAATCCCAGAGAACAATCATATTAAAATATTAGTAGGGAATTTGGGGGTTTGTGAAAACTCGTAGAATTCTGAAAATTATATCCATGTATATACTACTATACTCTTTAATAAAGATCAGAAAGAAGTAATATCTTAATTCATAGATTACAGTGCCATGTAAATAAAAACTTTTTACAGATTCTAAGAAGAAAATTACTAAGCTAATAAGTTAATTTTCCACTGTTGCTGGACAAAAATGAATAAACAAAATTAACTATTTCTATACATTATCAGAAAACAATTTAAAATGAAATTTTTAAATACCTCCTATAACATTAACAACATCTCCAAAATACAAATTTTAACAAAAGATGACAGCAGGAACCCTGCTCTGAAAACTATACATTACCACATTCCTGAGAGAAATTAAGGAAGATCAAATAAATGGAAAGTCATACCATTTTAATGAATGAGAAGACTCAATATTGTTAAGATATCAGTTCTTCCTAAATTAGTCAATAGATGCAATGCAATCCCAATCAAAATACTGCAAACACACACACAGACACACACACCAAAATTACAAGGCTTTTTGTTGAAACCAGCAAGCTGCTAAAACTTACATGAAAATGCAAAGAACCTGGAATAGCCAATCAGATGAGGGAAAAAATATAATTTTATTAAATGTTACTAAAACTTGGTGCTTGTCATGCAGTATTCTTGTAGAAATGGTTAATTATACAGAAATTCATAATAAAAGGAAATAAAGCCATGTAGTTATGCCTTTGGGGCTGAGTGGAAATTAACAAACATGTCAAAGGAGAATGAAGAATAATGAGAAAACCATTATAGGAAGCTAGAAAATGACAAAGCATGTTATATAGAGGCAAAAATTTGTTTCAACGTATTACCTATAATAATTAGGAAGATAGAAAACATACCTAATGAATTCATGACCTTGAGCAAGGAGGTATTTAGGTAAAACGCTAAAAGCATCAGCTGCTCATAGTGGCTGCTTGTGATAGGATACATACAACAAGCGAGACTGTCGCTTCAATATAATTAGACACATTACCAACATAATGAGAAAACTCTGAAGGCTCAAAAATTCCCTTGCTGAGTTGGGAAGTAAAACTATGTCCTCTACACTCTATATCTATGTAAACACATGATCTCTGTCTTTTCCTTTGTTCCTTTCTTTCATGTACATAATGCTTATTACATACAGTTTTTGCTTGAATTTCCATAGTATAACCAGCCTTTGAGCCATTATAACTAACCGAGCTAAAGTATACTCATTGACTGGAAAATGTTTGACAATAAATTAACTGACAGACAAAAGATGTCCAATAAGTTAATACGTGAAGATCCAGTTTTTGTTAAAAAGAAGTACTTTCCCTAAAAGACATTACCAGATGACAAACACAGCATTTCAGTGGTCACCTCTGAATGGTTTGTAGTAAATGAAGGCATTTATTTTTACACTTACTGTTAGTTTTTCTTCATTTTTAAATTTTAAAATATAAATGTACTTTGATTCTATATTAAGAAAAACAATAACCAAAAAGAAAGTCAGGTTTTGACTGAGAAAAGAAGAAATTATGAAGATTGAAATCTTCAATGATGCCCATGTTATTTTCTACAGCCCAGCTATACGATGAGAAAATTACATTTCTAGGCAAAAACAACAAAAGCTAGTAATAAAGAAAGTAATACCTGGCATATACTAATTAGATTGTAATTGCAGATTGTATACAGGGACCATTAAATATAAATATTGTTTCTCACTTAAATAACTAATGTGCTTTTAAGATGACACCTGATTAATGATTCTCCTGTCCCAGAATGAAGATGGTCAGTTAACTTATAACCACATTTATCTTCATATTTTATTCCTCCAAATTGCCAACAGCTTTTATTGCAAAGGAAAGACCTCTTGATTATATACTGTGGATCGCATGGCAAATCCTTTAAGATCTGTGAGTTTCAGTTTGCTGATCATTAAAATATGGATGATTTTAAAAATCCTATTTAATATACCAAGTTTTAGAAAGAATCCAACTAAAATAAAAAGCACATCATAAATTACATTTTAAAATTTATTTTATCTCTTATCATGAATAATATTTCTAATAACAACTGTCTAATTGCCATGTAATGAGGAATCACATTTATCTGGGGCCATGATATTTCCACAAAAACTGATGTTCACACACAAAAACAGACATACTCTACTAACATTATTAGTAATGCAGAAAACTTATTGTTTCTATCTTTGCATGTGTTTTCTTGAAAAGCATGCCACAGATGTAATTTTATACTGACATCAATTTTACAATGGCAAACTAGTGGGAAGACCTTTTCATATAAATAATTTTCTTGGTCTCAATATCAGTCAGGCTATCCATTTACATTTAGGTATGCCTTCAATGCCTTTCACTAGAATTTTATATTTTATTACTTTTAGTCCTGTGCCATCTGGTAGCATGCCTGAGTGTATGGAAGATTTGTGGAAAGTAAATTTTATGAATTGATTTAGGTTGTAAGTGCTCTAGATTATCTCATAACTCACTTCATAAATTTATTTCTTAATTCATCTATTTGCAGACTCACTGTTACATTGGTTTTCTTAAAGGGGACGTTTAAGGGGATGTTGCAAAGGCAACATTGATAGGAAGAACACATTAGTGCATGGTACTCTTTGGACAATACATTCTTTTTACAGAAAGACTCACACACATGTAAAAAGCATGTTCTCAGTACTAACCACAGAGGAAAAAACAACCTACTATTTTACTCAGAAATGTCAACAATACAGGCTTTTACAATAGTTACTGAAATTTCAAATTTAACATTACTTTTTGCTGTGAAAATTTGTGTAATACTCACCTCTTTGTTTCTGTGCAAAGAAAGTAGGATTCATTTAATCTGTGTAATACTCATCTCTAAGCTTCTGTGCAAAGAAAGCAGGATTCATTTTTGCAGATGTCACACCATAAAACATTAGCTACTTCCATAGATTAACTGCTTCCATAGCACAGTGTGATCCATTAAAACGTGAGTCAGCAAAGATTGACAAGTGAGCATTTTCAAGACAGATGGGGTGCTGCATGCCTTGCTTTGCTAATATTCTTTGTTAAATTTATTATTGATTTCATGGTGATATTTAATACAGCAAGTAAAAAGTAGACTAAGCAGAATAAAGGGCCAAAGAATCTTTTCAAATAAACATAATATTCAGTCCACAAGATTCTTAGATTATGGGCGAGAGGGGTGAATGAGTGAGCTTTAGACAACACTTCATGCTTTCATAGCTCCTTTTAATTTAATCTTTCATTAGATGACAAGGTTTCTGTACACATATGGGACTATCCATAAGAAACTATCTTCCCATTAAAAAAAACCTCATTAAAATATGACTTGTAAATATAATGATGATAGGGTTATACTGACTCCTAATTCAGTGGGGAAATTGCCAATTTAAAATGCAATTAATGAAACATAAGCTATAAGACTGGATGTGACAATGCCAATAATTTGGGTAATTAAAAGAATCTTTACATGTGGATACTAAAGAATGTGCTCCAATAATAGTGATAAAGGGAGACGTCCTCTGGCTGATAAGGCAATTCTAGTTCACCATAACTATATGAGTTATATAATTGATAATATATAAAGTGATATAAAACCATCCTGCTATTTTGACCCTATACTTATCAAATACTATCATCCAAAATTGATTCTTTCTTAAATAATTGTCCTAAGGCAAAGAGAATGCACTGATCAACAGATATTCTAGGCTGTCTCTTCTCTAAATAATAATCAATCTATTTATATTCTGTTCTATAAAGACACCTATTATCAATTTGCTTGACACAGATTAACTACTCTCTCAAGACAAAATGTCACCCTGATGAGCTAAGGAAATCAAATCAATGAGATATTAAACCCAAGACTGTTTAGGACCTTAACAAGAACTGGCTTTCCCACTACAGCATTTCCCAGATCCTGCAGAAAACAGCAAATGACTTTTACTTATGTATTGAAATATACTTTCCTAGAGGAGAGTGAAAAAGTTGGCTTAAAGCTCAACATTCAGAAAACTAAGATCATGGTATCTGGTCCCATCACTTCATGGCAAATAGATGGGAAACAGTGGAAGCAGTGTCAGACTTTATTTTGGAGGGCTCCAAAGTCACTGCAGATGGTGATTGCAGCCATGAAATTAAAAGACGCTTACTCCTTGGAAGGAAAGTTATGACCAACCTAGATAGCATATTAAAAAGCAGAGACGTTACTTTGCCAACAAAGGTCTGTCTAGTCAAGGCTATGGTTTTTCTAGTGGTCATGTATGGATGTGAGAGGTGGACTGTGAAGAACACTGAGCGCCAAAGAAGTGATGCTTTTGAACTGTGATGTTGGAGAAGACTCTTGAGAGTCCCTTGGACTGCAAGGAGATCCAACCAGTCTATCCTAAAAGAGATCAGTCCTGGGTGTTCATTGGAAGGACTGATGTTGAAGCTGAAACTCCAATACTTTGGCCACCTCATGCAAAGAGTTGACTCACTGGAAAAGACCCTGATGCTGGGAGGGATTAGGGGCAGGAGGAGAAGGGGACGACAGAGGATGAGATGGCTGGATGGCATCACCGACTCGATGGTCATGAGTTTGAGTAGACTCTGGGAGTTTGTGATGGACATGGAGGCCTGGCGTGCTGCGATTCATGGGGCCGCAAAGAGTCAGACACGCCTGAGCAACTGAACTGAACTGATACATAAATGGGGCTTCCCTCGTAGCTCAGTCGGTAAAGAGTCTGCCTGCAATGCAGGAGACCCAGTTTCAATTCTCAGGTCGGGAAGATCCCCTGGAGAAGGAAATGGCAACCCACCTGCCTGGAGAATCCCATGGACAGAGGAGCCTGGCAGTCTACAGTCTACGGGGTTGCAAGAGTTGGACAAAACTAAGCACATATGGTACAGTATATAAATAACACAAAGGATTAAATAATAATCAAGGAAACCTCAGCCATTTCAACTTACTTTCTTTAGCCACTTTGTTTTTTTACTTCCTTTATTATTTTAAGGAATATATACGTCACTTAACATCACTTAACCTCACTCTGTCTTAGTTTCTACGTCTATAAAATGGGAATAATTCCACCTGCCTTCCAGTGTCATTCTCAGGATTGTGGTGTACACATCACAGTATATGTATTAAATATATTACAATATGTATTTATATAAGAAGCATAGCACAAATCCTGGCATACAGTTACCAATTCCATCTGGGGAAGAAAGTCCCCAGATCTCAGCACTGATTTTTTCCAGCCAGTATCAGTATCACATGCTATTGTCTGTAACACCACATCATCTTTGAATAGATGTAGTCTGGCAGCCCCAATGCCCCACTGCTGGCCCAGGCCAGCACCCAGACTTCCTCCAGGCTCATCACCTACTACCTGACTAAGACACACACCATGCCTGGCATGTTCTTCCACACAGTCCAGCCACCAACGCCACAGCTGCTTCACTGGGGACTGCTGCTTGTCACTACTCTAAAATGGACCAACCTGTACCAACTAGCAAGAAGCAATTATGTGTATCTCTTCCCAAGTCTGTTCAATGATGCCAAGTTGATAGTTGAAAATTGGCCACAGTGGAAATCTATGTCTCAGAAATTGGCAAATGCAACAAGTAAGGGTGTTCCCCACACACACACTGGGAGATGCCATTGTTAAACAGTTACCAGCATACCACTGTCTGAAAGAGAGGAAGAAAAGACAGGACTGGGCAGAGGAAGAAGCGGATCCTACCAACCACAATAACTGTTACTCCACAGGCCAAGAAATTAAAATTGCTGTTGTGTCAAATCATAAGTACGTACACTGTAGTTAGACTCAGAAACAGAGGCTGGGTAATGACTACTGGTCCATGGCCCCTAGTGGACTTGCTCTTTGATAGACTTGGAGCAGAACTTTACCACCTGGTTAACCTATTCTAATCAAGGGATTATGATGACAGTTTGGGAGCTAGGTATCAACATCAGCTGAGACTCTATGTCCAATAGTCCTTGAAATATCTGAGACTTCCCTTTTCCCTAGCGTAAGAGTTACCCAAGTAAATGACTTTATATATGATACAAAAATAACATCAACACAACTCCACATTAGGTACAGCAATGATGTACCTACTTCAGGTCCAGAGATTTGGTGCAGAATGTCTGTAGCAACTGTGATCTCCTGATCCCTCTCACTGATAAGGATTAAACAAAGAGAGAAAATGAACTAAGATGTATAGCAACAGAATCAGTCAATCTCACAGGAACCAAAGTACAACCTTGGCCAAGGTAGCTCCCTCTGCTGAGAGCAATTTCCATAGAGGGACTTAACCCAAGACATGTGATGCCAAGAGTGGTTCTAAGAAGCAGACTCAGCTCTGAGTCCTGGGCAGTTAGTTTATCAGCTGGGAGATTGTCCTGAAGTATGGAGTCTCAGCAGCATACTACAGTGTCCGTTACACCGGGTCAGGTGAAAATAAGAGCCCCTACACTACATGCAGAACCATATTCTCCAACAATCTTAAGGATTTTAGTTTAGCTTGGAACACCAATTTCCTTCTCTCAGCCTACATTCTCTCTCTTCAACTGTTCAGGTTCTTTCTTAAAATTCTGCATACCCAAAGGCTTTCAGAGATGTTTATACATTGATCAATTTCACTTGGGTTTGTTTGTTTTCCAGAGGTTTTTTCAACTACCATATAAAATGAGTTAATTCCGTAATATACCAAAGATGAGGGAGATTTTCCAGCCTCACACAATCTATACAAATGATGCTTTTGTAGGACTATCTATTACAATTATTGTCATGGTTCATTACTGGTAATCTTTAGTTATAGTGAAGATATTTTTATAGTTGATATATTTAGCTTACAAACTGAATGAGGTGCAGTCAGCAAGAGGTAGAAAAAATAACTCTCTCATTAGGACAACCAGGCAGTTAGGGAAAGACCTTGACATATGGGTAATGTTTTTAGAAAGTTTCAGAGACACAGTTATATGGCAGTTACAATTAATATCTAACAAGGAATTAGATTTGTTTATACACACTTCAGGGGGAAGAAAGATTATGGAGGATATTTTGAAGGTACCAATTGTGCTGGGAATTGATGAAATATTGAATAATATCTTTAAAAAATAATTTATCTAGAACTGATACTCAGGTCTGTATAAAGGGCCATGCTGAGAGAGGAGTGAATTAATAGGTTTCTGGGTGATTTTCTATCCAAACAGGTTTGGAGTAGCTTAAGAAGTAAGTACCAATGCTGTAAAAAGCAATATTGCATAGGAACCTGGAATGTTAGGTCCATGATTCAAGGCAAATTGGAAGTGGTCAAAGAGGAGATGGCAAGAGTGAATGTCAACATTCTAGGAATCAGCCAACTAAAATGGACTAGAAAGGGTGAATTTAACTCAGATGACCATTATATCTACTGCTGTGGGCAGGAATCCGTTAAAAGAAATGGAGTAGCCATCATGGTCAACAATAGAGTACAAAATATGGCACTTGGATGCAATCTCAGAAACGACAGAATGATCTCTGTTCATTTCCAAGGCAAACCATTCAGTATCACAGTAATCCAAGTCTATGCCCTGACCAGTAATGCTGAAGAAGCTGAAGCTGAACGGTTCTATGAAGACCTACAAGACATTTTAGAACTAACACCCAAAAAAGATGTCCTTTTCATTATAGTGGACTGGAATGCAAAAGTAGGGAGTCAAGAACCACCTGGAGTAACAAGCAAATTTGGCCTTGGAGTACGGAATGAAGCAGGGCAAAGGCTAGTAGAGTCTTGCCAAGAGAATGCACTGGCCATAGCAAACACCCTCTTCCAACAGCACGAGAGAAGACTCTACACATGGACATCACCAAATGATCAACACCGAAATCAGATTGATTATATTCTTTGCAGCCAAAGATGGAGAAGCTCTATACAGTCAGCAAAAACAAGACCAGGAGCTGACTGTGGCTCAAATCATGAACTCTTTATTGCCAAACTCAGACTTAAACTGAAGAAGGTAGGGAAAACCACTAGACCATTCAGGTATGACCTAAATCAAATCCCTTATGAATATACAGTGGAAGTGAGAAATAGATTTAAGGGACTAGATCTGATAGACAGAGAGCCTGATGAACTATGGATGGAGGTTCATGACATTGTACAGGAGACAGGGATCGAGACCATCCCCATGGGAAAGAAATGCAAAAAGGCAAAATGGTTGTCCAAGGAGGCCTTACAAATAGCTGTGAAATGAAGAAAAGTGAAAAGCAAAGGAGAAAAGGAAAGATATTCCCATTTGAATGCATAGTTCCAAAGAATAGCAAGGAGAGATAAGAAAGCCTTCCTCAGCTATCAATGCAAAGAAATAGAGGAAAACAACAGAATGGGAAAGACTAGAGATCTCTTCAACAAAATTAGAGATACCAAGGGAACATTTCATGCAAAAATGGGTTCAATAAAGGACAGAAATGGTATGGACCTAACAGAAGCAGAAGATATTAATTAGAGGTGGCAAGAATACACAGAAGAACTGTACAAAAAAGATCTTCACGACCCAGATAATCACAATGGTGTGATCACTCACCTAGAGCCAGACATCCTGGAATGTGAAGTCAAGTGGGCCTTAGGAATCATCACTACTAACAAAGCTAGTGGAGGTGATGGAATTCCAGTTGAGCTATTTCAAATCCTAAAAGATGATGCTGTGAAAGTGCTGCATTCAATATGCCAGCAAATTTGGAAAACTCAGCAGTGGCCACAAGACTGGAAAAGGTCCGTTTTCATTCCAATCCCTAAGAAAGGCAATCCCAAAGAATGCTCAAACTACCGCACGATTGCACTCATCTCACACGCTAGTAAAGTAATGCTCAAAATTCTCCAAGCCAGGCTTCAGCAATACATAAACCGAGAACTTCGAGATGTTCAAACTGGTTTTAGAAAAGGCAGAGGAACCAGAGATCAAATTGCCAATATCCACTGGATCATCGCAAAAGCAAGAGAGTTCCAGAAAAACATCTATTTCTGCTTTATTGACTACGCCAAAGCCGTCGACTGTGTGGATCACAATAAACTGTGGAAAATTCTGAAGGAGATGGGAATACCAGACCACCTGAACTGCCTCTTGAGAAACCTATATGCAGGTCAGGAAGCAACAGTTAGAACTGGACATGGGACAACAGACTGGTTCCAAATAGGAAAAGGAGTACGTCAAGGCTGTATATTGTCACCCTGTTTATTTAACTTATATGCAGAGTACATCATGAGAAACACTGGTCTGGAAGAAGCACAAGCTGGAATCAAGATTGCCGAGGAGAAATATCAATAACCTCAGATATGCAGACACCACCCTTATGGCAGAAAGTGAAGAGGAACTAAGAAGCCTCTTGATGAAAGAGAAAGAGGAGAGTGAAAAATTTGGCTTAAGGCTTAACATTCAGAAAACTAAGATCATGGCATCTGGTCCCATCACCTCATGGGAAATAGATGGGGATAGAGTGGAAACAGTGGCTGACTTTATTTTGGGGGACTCCAAAATCACTGCAGATGGTGATTGCAGCCATGAAATTAAAAGACAGTTACTCATTGGGAGGAAAGTTATGACCAACCTAGATAGCAAATTAAAAGGCAGAGACATACATTGCCAACAAAGGTCTGTCTAGTCAAGGCTATGGGTTTTCCAGTGGTCATGTATGGATGTGAGAGGTGGACTGTGAAGAAAGCTGAGCGCCAAAGAATTGATGCTTTTGAACTGTGGTGTTGGAGAAGACTCTTGAGAGTCCCTTGGACTGCAAGGAGATCCAACCAGTCCATCCTAAAAGAGATCAGTCCTGGGTGTTCATTGGAAGGACTGATGTTGAAGCTGAAACTCCAATACTTTGGCCACCTCATGCAAAGAGCTGACTCACTGGAAAAGACCCTGATGCTGGGAGGGATTGGGGGCAGGAGGAGAAGGGGATGACAGAGAATGAGATGGCTGGATGGCATCACTGACTCGATGAGCATGAGTTTGAGTAGACTCTGGGAGTTTGTGATGGACAGGGAGGCCTGGTGTGCTCTGATTCATGGGGCCACAAAGAGTCAGACATGCCTGAGCGACTGAACTGAACTGAACTGAACTGAAGCAATTAACAAGCTTTCTAAGCTGATTCAAGATTACAGGAAAAAACTGTAATGTGCAATATTCTCTTGGGGGTTTCTTAAAAACTGTCTCTGTGATTGTTAAGTGATGACACAATAATCACAATGCTGGCATCTGTAGACCTGACTCAGAGATTTCTGTGAATGCAGTACACTCATTAATTTTATTCCTTTTAGAGATCTGCATCAAGATCTAGAAATAAAATGGGTTTTTATGCTTTCTTGCAAGATATGATGTCTTAATGTGAATCTATATAGATTCTTGACTTCATATATGGGTTGACATTTTGTGATTGGATCTGTAAGGGGGAGATAGTGACTTACTCCCACCAAACGGGTGGTAGATGAGGAAGACAAAACCCAGGAAAACCTAATTCCTGAAAGAGCTTATTGAGTACAAGACCAGTGCTGGGTCAGGCCACTTGTAAAACCACAGAGCCAATGACATAACGTGTTGTGTGAAAACCATCTGTGCTGAAGATATATGTGATACTACCTTATATAGATTTGATTATATTCAGGACAACATAGAAGATTCTTTGCTTACTAGAGACAACAGAAAGCTGTGTACGCACTTCTGCTCATGAACAACAGCTTTAAATTAGGTGGGGAAAGTATGAGTTAAAGAGAATTTAGAAATGCAATTATTTATTCATCCTAGTATTAAAAATAGCTCTGTTTTCTGTTTCCCACCTTCTGTCATAAATATTTCCATTTTTTAAAAAAAAATACAGAATTCGGTTTTCCTTTGGTGCTTTGGCTCTAAGCAACAAAGAATGAAATATGGATATGGATTGGACTCAGATTAGTCTATGGTATGCACCCCCTCTTTTTGCTCTCTGCCTCCATCCAGGTTGTGATATGAGTGCTATAAAGCCCCTAGCACATGGAGTCTATGTACTATGACAGAAAGCCAGTCCTAGAATATCTTTTTGTATTAAGGTGGGGCAGAGGTTGAGTTGGGAGATAAACTTTCATGAGCATATTTCAGGAGACTTCAACCGATAAAATGTGAAGAGCTGTGTTATTACCCTAAGGGGTATATAAGTCACACTGTATCAAGTTCCTCTATCAAGATATTATTTTTAATTGCTACTACTGCAATACTTCAGATTGAGTCTTCATACAGAACATAGTAACACATATATAATAGTGCGGATAATCACATTGACTCTCTCATTTTACAAATGGCCTGGTCCAGAACTAGTCTCCTTGTGCACAATCAGCTATTTCAGGAGTTAGGTTCGCCTGTGCTTCATCTTCTCCAGGCACTACCTGTCTGGGGATTTCTCTAAACATTTGAGATGTCTGACAATGACACCAGCGCAAGGTACGTTCATTTCTCATTTTATCTCTAGTACTTCTGCATTGTCTTTGTGATCTAAGCAGCTAGAAGTATTTTGGATTCCCAAGAATCTGAGGGTAAGGGCAGCCAGTAAACCATAGTAACACCCCCAAGAAGAACAGTATTATCTTTTCTAAAAATTTTAGGAGTCCTCTGGGGCAGGGGGAGGCAGGGGTACATCAATATTTAACACTGGTTTCTGTACTAATAAATTATTAGGCCTTCTGGAATGACAGTCTCAGTTGCCCAATTTTGCACTGTGTCAAAATCCACAAAGGTGGACCCAGGATCCATGAAAAGAAAAGCTATTTGTCCTCCTCTTCACATGGATGACCAATCATTCAATGTTTTATTTTCTTTTCTTCAGGCCCTTTGTTACATCCACTTCTGACTTAATCCAGCTCAGATTCTTTACTCTGTTGTGTATGACATGATCTTATCAGTATCTTCAACTCTTCAACTATTCTTCTGTCACAACTAGTTGAAAAGCTCATGGCCTGAATAAGCAGAGCTGTTAGTTTTCTCCAGGATTATATCTAAAATCCTGAATGATACTCAAGATAATCATACACATTTACAGATTGGCATCAGGTTGAGTTCATGGTTTTAAATTTAGATCATCTGTGTATGAAGTCCAGCAATTCAGACATTTAGGACCTTGTAAGTTTGAAAAGTCAAATCTTCCTGTGTTGCAAGCAATAAAGTGAAAGATTTTTTTAAAGCACTAAAGAAAAATATCCCATAAAACTTTTCAACTGGATAAAATAACTCAGAATAAAGGTGAGAATAAAGGATTTATCCACTCTTCAGGAGCCTGACATCTGCATTGTAGCTCTCATTAAGTTGAGAGAAAAAAAATAATATGCAGAGAAGAAAAAAAAGATATAGAGCATGTCTGGAGGATATTACTTTGAAAAGAACTCTAGAAGTAATTACTGGCATATGGAACTGACTTCAACCAAATAAAAATGAAGCCTAACAAATTTTGATGGAGATTTACTAAAAAGCTTGAACTAAAAAATTCATGTGACTGTTTAAGCTTTAAAATAAACTTGAGCATCCAAATTTCTATAAGCAGGTAGTATAATGAGAAAGCAATATATTTCCCAAGGAGGACATATTTCACGACAGCACTTCAGATGTGGCTAAGAGGAATATGTAACAAAAAGGAAGCACTTTGCCATAAGGTGGAGACATAAAATAGAGAAAGCAATGGTAAGAAAGCGCCTTCCAAGATCAGAACGGGGCCTGATTAAGGAACATTCTCTGCCACTAAGTTAGCATGTCCTCATAATGTCTGCCATCAGGATTTCAGTTATTACAGACAAGTAGCTACTGTGCATTTTGTATCAGCCCCATTTCTAAATGGACGTACTTATTGTACACAAGCAAAACTCATTCCACCATCGTCAGTTGTGTCTTAAGAGAGAAGAACTTGGTATCAGAATTCCCTCAGTCCAAGAAGAGCTATGTGCATGCATGCTAAGTCACTTCAAACAATTCTTTGCAACCCCATAGACTGTAGCCCTCCAGGCTCTTCATGTCCATGGGATTCTACAAGCAAGAACACTGGAGTGGTTGCTGTGCTCTCCTCCAGAACATCTTCCTGATGCAGGAATAAAACCCACATCTCTTATGTCTCCTGCACTGGCAGGCGGGTTCTTTACTACCAGTGCCTTCTGCTATACCTGGATCTAACTGAGGGAAGACTTTGCATCTTGCAGAGATCGTGGACCTAGAACATAATCTTGTGACCGAATAAGACATTTGGGTTTTCTCAGTTAAGAAGGGGATGAGTGGGGCTTCTCTGGTGGTTCAGTGGTAAAGAATCGCCTGCCAATGCAGGGGACACAGTGCGAACTCTGATCCAGTAAGATCCCACAGGCTGCAGAGCGACTAAGACCATGTGCCACAGTTATTGGGCGTCTGCTCCGCAGCCCGGGAGCTGCAACTACCGAGCCCACATGCCACAACTCCTGAAGCTCACCCGCCCTAGAACCTGTGCTCCACAAGAGAAGCCATCACAATGAGAAGCCTGCACAATGAAATGAGAGAGTCGTCCCCGCCTGCTGCAACTAGAGAAAAACCCATGCAGCCACAAAGACTCAAAACACGAAAATACATAAATAAAAAACTAAAAATAAATGGCCAAAAACTAAAAATAAATTAATTTATTATTTTTTTTAAGGAGAAGGGGATTAGTAAGCTCTGCGTTTGGGTAGAAGGGTGAACTGAAGATCTGATGACAAGAGAGCTGAATGGTAGACATTGTTACTGCTCACAATGCCCAGTCTGTCTCTTTCTCCAGGCAAGTGAAAGACAACACTTTCCCAATGTTCAGTTCAGTCGCTCAGTCGTGTCCGACTCTTTGCGACCCCATGAATCGCAGCACGCCAGGCCTCCCTGTCCACCACCAACTCCCAGAGTTTACTCAAACTCATGTCCACTGAGTCGGTGATGCCATCCAGCCATCTCATCCTCTGTCATCCCCTTCTTCTCCTGCCCCCAACGCCTCCCAGCTAATTTCCCTAAGTGGGCTAAATGCCTGGTTTTGGCCAATGGACCGTGAGTAGAAGTGGCATATGTCAATTCTGAGCTGAAGCAGAAAAGACACAGAAAACCTCTCTGTGTCCCTTCCTCTTCTGCAAAAAAAAAAAAAAAAAAAAAAGGTGGCCTCATAATGAGTTCCTAGAAACGAGAGATAGGAAGAGATAGGAAGATGCCATCCAACCATCTCATCCTCTGTCGTCCCCTTTTGCTCTAGCCTTCAATCTTTCCCAGCATCAGAGTCATTCCAAGTGAGTCAGTTCCTCACATCAGGTGGCCAAAGTATTGGAGTTTCAGCTTCAGCATCAGTCCTTCCCATGAATGTGCAGGACTGATTTCCTTTAAGATGGACTGGGTAGATCTCCTTGCAGTCCAAGAGACTCAAGAGTCTACTCCAATGTCACAGTTCAAAAGCATCAATTCTTCAGTGCTCAGCTTTCTTTATAGTCCAAATCTCACGTCCACACATCACTACTGGGAAAACCAAAGCTTTGACTAGACGGACTTTTATTGGCAAGGTAATGTCTCTGCTTTTTAATATGCTGTCTAGGTTGGTCACAGCTTTTCCTCCAAGGAGCAAGCATCTTTTAATTTCATGGCTGCAGTCACCATCTGCAGTGATTTTGGAGCCCCCCCAAAATAAAGCCTGCCACTGTTTCCATTGTTTTCCCACCTATTTGTCATGAAGTGATGGGACCGAATGCCATGATCTTAGCTTTCTGAATGTTGAGCTTTAAGCCACCTTTTTCACTCTTCTCTTTCACTTTCAAGAGGCTCTTTAGTTTTTCTTCATTTTCTACCATAAGTGTGGTATTATCTGCATGTCTGAGGCTATTGATATTTTCCCGGCAATCCTGATTCCAGTTTGTGCTTCATCCAGTCCAGCATTTCTCATGATATACTCTGCATAGATGTTAAATAAGCAGGGTGACAATATACAGCCTTGATGTACTCCTTTCCCGACTTGGAACCAGTTTGTTGTTCCATGTCAGTTCTAACTGTTGCTTGTTGACCTATCTGCAGATTTCTCAGGAGGCAGGTCAGGTGGTCTGGTATTCCCATCTCTTGAAGAATTTTCCACAGTTTGTTGTGATCCTCACAGTCAAAGGCTTTGGCATTGTCAAGAAAGCAGAAGTAGATGTTTTTATGGAACTCTCTTACTTTTTTGATGATCCAGTGGATGTTGGCAATTTGATCTCTGGCTCCTCTGCCTTTTCTAAAACCAGCTTGAACATCTGGAAGTTCTCGGTTCACATATTGTTGAAGCCTGGATTGAAGAATTTTAAGCATTACTTTGCTAGCATGTGAGATGAGTGCAATTGTGTCGTAGCTTGAGCATTCTTTGGCATTGCCTTTCTTTGGGATTGGAATGAAAACTGACATTTTCCAATCCTGTGGCCATTGCTGAGTTTTCCAAATTTGCTGGCATATTGAATGCAGCACTTTCACGCATCATCTTTCAGGATTTGAAATAGCTCAAATGGAATTCCATCACCTCCACCAGCTTTGTTTGTAGTGATGATTCCTAAGGCCCACTTGACTTTGCATTCCAAGATGTCTGGCTGGGGTGAGTGATCATACCACTGTGATTATCTGGGTTGTGAAGATCTTTTTTGTATGGTTCTTCTGTGTATTCTTGCCACCTCTTCTTAATATCTTCTGCTTCTGTTAATTCCATACCATTTTTGCCCTTTACTGAGCCCATCTTTGCACAAAGTATTCCCTTGGTATCTCTAATTTTCTTGAAGAGATCTCTAGTCTTTCCCATTCTATTATTTTCCTCTATTTCACTGCACTGATCTCTGAGGAAGGCTTTCTTATCTCTCCTTGCTATTCTTTGGAACTCTGCATTCAAATGGGTATATCTTTCCTTTCTCCTTTGCCTTTCTCGTCTTTTCTTTTCTCAGCTATTTGTAAGACCTCCTCAGACAACCATTTTGCCTTTCTGCATTTCTTTTTCTTGGGGATGGTCTTGATCACTGCCTCCTGTAAAATGTCACGAACCTCTGTCCATCATACTTCAGGCACTCTGTCTATCAGATCTAATTCCTTGAATCTATTTGTCACTTCTACTATATAATCATAAGGGATTTGATTTAGGTCATACCTGAATGGTCTAGTGGTTTTCCCTACTTTCTTCAACTTAAGTCTGAATTTGGCAATAAGGACTTCATGATCTGAGCCACAGTCAGCTCTTGGTCTTGTTTTTGCTGACTATAGAGCTTCTCCATCTTTGGCTGCAAAGAATATAATCAATCTGATTTCAGTACTGACCATCTGGTGATGTCCATGTGTAGAGTCTTCTCTTGTGTTTTTGGAAGAGGGTGTTTGCTATGACCAGTATGTCCTGTTGGCAAAACTGTGTTAGCCTTTGACCTGCTTCATTTTGTACTCCAAGGCCAAATTTGCCTGTTACTCCAGGTATCTCTTGACTTCCTACTTTTGCAATTCAGTCCCCTATAACGAAAAGGACATCTTTTGGGGGGTGTTAGTTCTAGAAGGTCTTGTAGGTCTCCATAGAACTGTTCAACTTCAGCTTCTTCAGCATTACTAGTCAGGGCATAGACTTGGATTACTGTGATGTTGAATGGTTTGCCTTGGAAATGAACAGAGATCATTGTGTCATTTTTGAGACTGCATCCAAGTACTGCATTTCAGACTCTTGTTGACTATGATGGCTACTCCATTTCTTCTAAGAGATTCTTGCCCACAGTAGTAGATATAATGGTCATCTGAGTTAAATTCACCCATTCCAGTCCATTTTAGTTCACTGATTCCTAAAATGTCAGCCTTCACTCTTGCCATCTCCTCTTTGACCACTTCCAATTTGCCTTGATTCATGGATCTGACATTTCAGGTTCCTATGCAATATTGCTCTTTACAACATCGGACTTTACTTCCATCACCAGTTACATCTAAGACTGAGTGTTGTTTTTGCTTTGGCTCTGTCTCTTCATTCTTTCTGGAGTTATTTCTCCACTAATCTCCAGTAGCATATTGGGCACCTACCAACTTGGGGAGTTTGTCTTTTGGTGTCCTATCTTTTTGATCATTCATACTGTTATGGGGTTCTCAAGGCAAGAATACTGAAGTGGTTTGCCATTCCCTTGTCCAGCAGATCGTGTTTTGTCAGAACTCTCCACCAGGACCTGTCCGTCCTGGGTGGCCCTACAGGGCATGTCATAGTTTCACTGAATTAGACAAGGCTGCGGTCCATGTGATCAGTTTGGTTAGTTTTCTGTGATTATGGTTTTCATTCTCTCTGCCCTCTGATGGAGAAGGATAGGAGGCTTATGGACGCTTCCTGATGGGAGAGAGTAACTGAGGGAAATTGGGTCTTGTTCTGATGGGCGGGGCCATGCTCAGTAAATCTTTAATCCAACTTTCTGTTGATGGGCGAGGCTGTTCCCTCCCTATTATTTGACCTGAGGCCAAACTATGGTGGAGGTGATGAAGATAACGGGGACCTCCTTCAAAAGGGCCCATGCCCACACTGCTGCACTCAGTGCCCCCACCCTGCGGCAGGCCACCGCTGACCCACGCCTCCACCGGAGGCTCCCGGACACTCACGGACAAGTCAGCTTTATAAAATTCTTCTTCAACTTCATAAAACTCTTATCTATTACTAATTAAAATACTGACTATTAGACACATATTGTCTTTCATACTGGCTTCCATGTTCCTTAAATAATATTTTGATGTTTTCCATCATTTTCCCTCCTGATGGTGCAGTTGAAGTCATTTCCTCAGACTCACTGTCCAGTTCATGAATTCTCTTTTCAGTTGTTGAACTTACTGTTCACTCTCTGGACTCAGAATTTTTTTTTTTAACTTTTTGTGTATCTTACTGTGTTGAGTCTTAGTTGGGGCATATGGGATCTTTAGTTGCATCATGCAAACTCTTAGTTGTGGTATGCAGGATATAGTTCCCTGGCCAGGGATGGAACCTAGGTCTCCTACATTGAGGGCACAGAGTCTTAGCCACTGGATCATCAGGAAAGTCCCCAGAATATGTTTTATACAGAGACCTTTAAAAAACTTTCTAATTCCTTTAATCAGTTTTGGTTCTTGTCTTATGATTTATGTGTTTTGATCACTTTGAATAATTTAAATAAGTTTTGTACACTTTTTTCAGATTGTTATTTCAGTTATTTCTAGCTCTAAGCATCTAAATTCTCCACTTACTGGATCTGTGACTCTCTTCCATAATGGTTCATTCTGTGTGATTTGAACACTTTCTCTAAGAGCTCATCTTTATCTTATTATGTATCCCTTTTTAGGGAAGGCAAATGTGCTCTGGACGGTTACTTGCTCAACATAGCAAGTCCCAGGTATTTCACTGACTCTTAATTTCTTGACCCTTCACATTCATCTGACATAACCCTGAAGTTCTCATTTTTCAAGGGCATTTTGTGCCCATTGACAAACTAATGGAACATAAACTTTCTTGCTATTTCCTACAGGCTAAGGCTAAAGCCTTTCTGGTGTTCATTTCTGGGATGGGGCAACCCTTGATTATTCTGACTTCTGGCAAGATACTTAGTACTAGTACCATAGGCATTTCATATCTATGGTTAAAAAATTTCTCTTTTTGTGATTATCTAAAACACAGAACAAAACTGCTAAGATACCCATATATTTTTAATAACCTATGGAGACATTGGCAGAAGCCCCTGCTCACAGCTTTGATGTCACATGTTTTCTACATTTTTATCTTGTGGAGATTTCTCTCTCTTGGTGTTGAACTTGGCTATGCTTCCAAAATTCTTTGTTTTATTTTAGAAAGCATTTGCGTGTATGCAGTGCTATTTGTATCCTATTTGATGTATTTTTTGTGAAATATAAAACTCAATCTTCATGACACTTTAATTGGGATTGAACTAGAAATATGAAATAGAGAGAGAATAGGTATCTATCACATCTAAGAGCATGTCATGGGTCCGCATTTACTCAATATGTCTAATATCACTTTCAACATTCTAATAAAGCTCTGAGGTTTAATTTATGCCAAAACATGAACATCTGTCATTGTTTATTCCTGAGAATTTTTTAAATTATATTTTCCGCCTACTTACTGGTGCTGCATTGTGTTAGGAAACTCTACATCTAGTAGAAATAGCTATTAACCCTTTCGGAGGCCACTCTATTGGTCCAGTTGGAAGAAAACATGTCTTGAAATAAAGTAGCAACCAGGAAATGTAGGAAAGCTCAAATTTAAGAGATATTTTAAAATTATGATTAACAGGATTTGATGGTCAGATGTAAGAAGTGAAAATGATAGAGGTATCGAGGATAATGTCTGTTTTAGTGCTTTGATGGTGGCTAGAGATCCCATTGAAGACTAGTAAAGGGACAGATGTGGGGTGAGAGTGGAAGATTAGAATATGAAGATGGAAAGTTGGTAATACATTTATACTAAGCTATTTTTTACTGAATAATTTATTATGCCATTGAAGGAAAATATTTTGGAGTAAGTTACAGCTTCAAGGAAACATAAGAGCCACCAGGAAAGTTTTGAGTTATTAGAAAGGACAGGAATCTCCACACTGTTCTCCATAGTGGCTGTACTAGTTTGCATTCCCACCAACAGTGTAAGAGGGTTCCCTTTTCTCCACACCCTCTCGCATTTATTGCTTGTAGACTTTTGGATAGCAGCCATTCTGACTGGCGTCTAATGGTACCTCATTGAGGTTTTGATTTGCATTTCTCCGATAATGAGTGATGTTGAGCATCTTTTCATGTGTTTGTTAGCCATCTGTATGTCTTCTTTGGAGAAATGTCTGTTTAGATCTTTGGCCCATTTTTTGATTGGGTCATTTAGCAAACTAGTACAGCCACTATGGAGAACAGTGTGGAGATTTTTTAAAAAACTGGAAGTAGAACTGCCATATGACCCAGCAATCCCACTCCTGGGCATATACACCGAGGAAACCAGATCTGAAAGAGACACGTGCACCCCAATGTTCATCGCAGCACTGTTTATAATAGCCAGGACATGGAAGCAACCTAGATGCCCATCAGCAGACGAATGGATGAGGAAGCTGTGGTACATATACACAATGGAATATTACTCAGCCATTAAAAAGAATTCATTTGAATCAGTTCTAATGAGATGGATGAAATTGGAGCCCATTATACAGAGTGAAATAAGCCAGAAAGATAAAGACCAATACAGTATACTAACGCATATATATGGAATTTAGAAAGATGGTAATGATAACCCTATATGCAAAACAGAAAAAGAGACACAGATGTACAGAACAGACTTTTAGACTCTGTGGGAGAAGGCGAGGGTGGGATGTTCTGAGAGAATAGCATCAAAACAAGTATACTATCAAGGGTGAAAGAGATCACCAGCCCAGGTTGAATGCATGAGACAAGTGTTCAGGGCTGGTGCACTGGGATGACCCAGAGGGATGGGATGGGGAGGGAAGAGGGAGGGGGGACCGGGATGGGGAATACATGCAAATCCATGGCTGACTCATGTCAATGTATGGCAAAAACCACTACAATACTGTAAAGTAATTAGCCTCCAACTAATAAAAATAAGTGGAAAAAAAAACAATTAAAAAATAAAATTAAATTTAAAAAATTTTTAAAAAAAGAAAGGACAGGAATGCAGGGCTAATAAGAAGTCAGGGTCTAGACAGGATATCTGAATGTCTTTCCCAAAGGAGTTACTGTAATGAGGTCAGGAGGTCATGAGCAGGTTTTTTTTTCATGCAGTTGAAAAAAATATTGAGATGACATTCAGAACATTCTATTTCCATATCTGACCCATCACAACTATTACAGTCTTCAGTGATGAAAAAATAAAATGTATCTTCCTATACTGAAAACATACAGAGCCAGAGACTTTTCACAAAAATAAAATGTTCAATTGCTTGAAATTGAAATTCTAAATAAGTATGGCAGTGGAGAAACATTTCCTTCTCAGTAGCACTTCAGCCAGCATCTTTAGCTGGAGCTATCAGCATCTTAATTTGGCTGTGGGGACTTCATGTGTGAAGTAGATGGAGTGTGTTTTTTAAAGGTTTTTGCTGGATGGTCAGGCTGTGATGGAGAGTTGAAATGTAGCCTATGGCACTTCTTGTCCAATATCGTGCACGTCCCTAACAAGAGACAAACGATTTCATTGTGAGATAAATACGTGTGCGGGACTAATAAACCAGTTAAAGCAATTACCAGAGTAAAGGAGCTGCCTGCGTGACAGCATGACTGAAACTCAGACCCCGTTCTCCTCTGCATTTCCCGAAAATGTGGATTCATATGCAAGCATGCACTTCGGAGGTCTTAAGGACATCAGCATGAAATTTAAGCATTTCAAACTTTAGAGTTGGCTTTTATCTAGGCAAAGAGAGTCACACCAAAATGAACTCACAGAAACAATCAATTCCATCACAAGAAAAGGTAAAGATCATGTTGCTATATTAATTGCTTTATTGCCCTCCCAACCAAAATCCCTCGGTCAGGAAGATGCCCTGGAGAAGGGAATGGCTATCCACTCCAGTATTCTTGCCTGGAGAATCCCTTGGACAGAGGAGCCTGGCAGGCTACAGTCTCAGTTCAGTTCAGTCACTCAGTCGTGTCCGACTCTTTGCGACCCCATGGACTGCAGCTCGGCAGGCTTCTCTGTCTAGCACCAACTCTGGGGCTACAGTCTACGCGGTCGCAAAGAGTAGGGCACAAGTGAGTGACTAACACTTTCACTTTCACCAAAAACAAAGGACAAGGTCCACAGCACTATAAACTTCGTAATTACCTCTGCCCTAATGGAGAGAGAAGTCAGGGGAAAGGCAAAGAAGAAAAATCTCCCCAATATAGCTTCCTTTATGGAGTGTAAGGATTTTTGGAAAAAATTAAGAATGTCTTAATTAATTAGTTAGTTATTTCTACAAACATACATTAATGTCCTACTACTAATGATGCTTTTGTATGCCTAGGTGAATCAAAACAAGAAAGACTTCATCTCCAGTCAAGTTCAGGTATGTAAGGCCAGCCATTAACAAACTTATAAAACAATACTTTCAGTGCCTTCAGCCTCTTTTTTTCCCCCCACCATTTCTTATTTTCTCTTACTGTTTTTTCCTTTCAGTCATTTACCTTCAAAGCTCCTTTCAGAATAATCCTGGCAATATTCAGTGACCTGTTTAAATGGCATATTTCAAACAACCACAAAAGGAGAAGACTGAATCTTCCTTATGGCAATGAAAAGTATAAATTTAAACAAAAAGACTGCAATGTTATACACATTAGTGATAATCTTAACAAGAATGGTTGATCACAATATTTTTAATAAATTGTTTCAATTTCTCACTTGTTTCTTTCTAATTGACTTCACAGCTTCCCTGGTGGCTCAGTAGTAAAGAATCCGCCTGTTAATGCAGGAGATGCAGGTTCGATGCCTGAGTTGGGGACAGATGCCCTGGAGAAGGAAATGACAGTCCACTCCCATATTCTTGCCTGGGAAATCCCACAGACAGATGAGCCTGGTGGGCTACAGTGAGTCCATGGGGTCACAAAAGAGCTGAACACATCTTAGCAACTGAACAACAATAACAAATCTACTTCACAGAGAGCTGAGAGAGTAAACATAATAAAATGCAATTTCACTCATGTCACCTCTCCCACGAAATTCTTTCAACAGCTCTTTATGAACTTAAAATAAAAATCAAATCCTTAAAGGAGACTTTCAAGCCTTGCATGACCTCCTATGCCATCTGGTGCCCTTCTCCTTTTAGCTCAATAAGCATCAGCCAACTGGGCTTTCTTTTAGTTGTTACAGAGTAGATCTTTCCACATCAAGAGTTTTTATACTTCCTTTGCCTGCACTGGTTCACTGGGTCCTCCACGCTCCCAATTCTCAAGCCACTTCCCACATACACACACCTTCTCTCTCACCATCTGCATAATTCATCTTTCAGGTCTCCATTCAAACTATCAATTCCTTGAAGGAAGAAATCAGTCTTCCTTCTTCTCTATTAATTTCTTCCCAGTACCATGCCTCCCTTAGCCCTATAAGACTATTCACACGTGGTAACTACACTTCTAATGTAATACTATTTAATTTCTTTCTCCCCTCTGTACGGTAACCTCTACAGGGGTAAGGACCATGTTTGTTTTAATACCATATGCCTAATACTGTATATATTTGCAGCTTGGTACACAGCAGGTATTCAATAAGTATTTATGGATTGAAGAAGTGAATAACTAGAATATTAAGATCAATAAAAATGGATAAATCATAATTTATGAAATTAGACTCAAATTAGGTCTGAGTTTCTTGGCAAATAGAATAAAAAGAATAAAACTGATCCATTTTAATCAATTGTATGTCTATGTGTTCAGCCATTCAGTTATGTTCGACTCTTCTGCGGCCCCATGGACTGTAGCCCGCCAGGCTCTTCTGTCCATGGAACTTTTCAGGCAAGAATACTGGAGTGGGTTGCCATTTCCTCCTCCAGGAGATCTTCCTGACCCAGAGATCAAACCCATGTCTCTTGCATCTCCTGCATTGGCAGGCGAATCCATTATGACTGCACCACCCAGGAAAATCAAACCATTTTTTCCAAAGCAACAAAACTTTTCCTGTTTCTACAGAATGTAGAAAACTTTCTCAAGGAGATAATTTCCCTTCATAGTTCTAATGACAGTTTATATATGTGTATGATCATGAACGAGTCTGTCCTCCATTAGACTCCAAACTTCCGAAAGGTACAGACCTTGTCTGTCTGACTCACCAAAACATCCCAGCATCTGAAATAGTAAAGGCCCTGCTAGTAACCCATTTATTCTTTCATTTAGCAAATACCTACCAGACAATTACTATGTATTTAGCACCAAGATAATAAAAACCATGAATAACTGATGTAAATAGTATACCTTATCATTTTATAGCAACGGTAGTCATAAATTTCACATGGCTGTTTTAGGCTTTTGTTGTTTATGCTGACATTGTTGGCACTTGATAAAGTCTGAGGGAAAACGTTAAAATGTGGTAAAACTACATAATGAGAAGTGTAACAAAAGTTTTCCACATACTTTGCTTTTTAAAGGCTCAACCTGTTTTAGGATAGAATTTGGAGTAACTGGAGGAAGTAGGAAAGACCCTTAGTACCACTTCTTTGAGTTTACTCCAGAACCAGGAGAAGAAACAGCACTCCAGTCTGAGCTTGCTGATGACAGCTGGAGTTCCTCTGTGCTCACTTTTGTGCTAAAATATCCTGCAGATTGAGGCTGTTTCATCAAATTTTCTTTTCCTCGTAGCAGCAGTCAATAGACAGTCAAACTACTTTTCTTTCTTCTCTCAAGCCAATATTGTGCTTTTAAATTTTATGGTTACCAAAGGGGGGGAGGGCTAAATTAAAAGTCTGGAGTTAAAATATACATATAGCTAATACTCTATATAAAATAGATAACCAACAAAGACCTACAGTATAGCACAGGGAACTATATTCAAACTTCTAACAATCTATAATGGAAGAGGACATAAAAAAAGAATATATTTATTTGTATATATGTATAACTGAATCACTTTACACCTGAAACCGGCACAACATTGTAAATCAACCATATTTCAATTAAAAAATTTTAATCTAGTGTTTTCAGCATCCCAGCACCAGGTAGTTATTTGCATTTGAAGAGCTTTACAGCAGTGGAGCCTGGAGGGCTATGAGGGTCCATGAGGGTCATCAAAGGGTCAGACACAACTTAGTGACTAAACAACAACAAGTTAGTTATTCAGAAATGTGTAGGAGGAGAATGGGACACGAAAAACAAGATCATGATTCTTGGGCTACTGTTCCTGATATCACACTAAATTTATGCCATTCTATTTTAACTTCCTAAAGCAGAATACACAAATCATCAAAAAAAAAAAAAGAGTCATCTGACCTCTTCTGCAAGGACACATGTTGAAGCATGAAGTTTGGAAGAAGCAACCAAAGATAACTCACTCATGTTTCCAGTGCATTTCTGCACTTGTCAGGACATCCTTCACAGCGATCCATTTCATAATTCCTCTGAACCTCATGAAATCTGATGATGAACATCAATGAGCCTCCTGAGGGCTCTGCAGAGATCACACCACTTTACATGAAGTGAGTCGGGCAATAGGTGAACTCAGCATTCCTCATAGAGTGAGACTGAATGGCTGAGTTCCACTGAATGGATGCCTCCGTACCAGAATCACAGCTTTAGTGGGGTCATTTAGTCACTCCAGACATCATTACCCTTTACTGTAAGATGGGGACAAAAATATGTCTTGTCTATTTCACAGGATACTCTAAGGATTAAGAGATATCAGGCACGTGAAATTACTCTCTGACATTGCCAGGGGAGGAAAGGATATGAAGTTAGCTCCAGAGTCTTGGTTAGCAACTACTCTGTATCTTTTCCAGGTCTGTTTTATCCCTCTCACACTCAGCTTTCCCACAGAACATGTGTGAAATTTTAGGGTTGAGGGTTAAAGGAAAGCTTGCACCTTTTCCTCCCATCAATGTTTATCACCAGAAATATATTTTACATACACAGTAGATTCCACTTTTGCCTGAAAATATGCATACTGAGATCTCTCTAGATAAAGATATTAGAAAACTTTCAATGTGATTTTAAATTGAAATTTAATTTTAGTTCCAGTTATTACCAAAACACTAAATCTCTTTGGACACTTGAAAAAATAATGCAAGATGGGCAAGCTTCACTTATTTCTTTCCTTATTTTTGCAAAGCAGGAGAAAGTGTCAAGCCAGAAAAACCAGAAGAACTTCAAATATATATAAAATTGCACATCCCACTTTTGGTGAAATAGTCCAAATGTGAGAATCAAATTGCTCTTACTCTCACTTAAATAGCTCAGCAATATCTAAAACAAATGAGTCACAAGCTTGTTTTTGTATCACTTACCTCAGATTTCTTTTCTTGGGAAAATTTTTGAGAGGAGAAATAATGTCACTGATAGTTTCATCTCATGTCCTGGAAAAAAATAGAGCAGAAAATTACCCACCCCTAGTGCATTAGATGTAGACATGCCTAAACTATTCAAATAACCCATAGCACCTATGTCTGCACAGACTTTTGAATGATTCTCTTTGATAGGAGTTACTTCCCTATAGTGGACATTCAGCCCTAATCTTCACTGCCCTTCATTTCTCAGATTTTTTCCCTCTATAGTTCTGTTTATTTATCCTAGGACTATCAAAGCCCTAGTTGATTTCTTGACTACCAAATGGGGAGGAATGTATCAAACCTGTTTTCAGTGGTTTTACCTAGCCAGGAAAATAAGTGCCATTCAGTCACTCCATCACTCAGAAACACTTTTTCATATTTTCATACATTTGTGTACTAGAACAATGCTAAACACATGAGAATCAGAGATTAAAAGCCACAGTTCTTACTTTCAAGGATGTCACCATTTGGTTGTTATAGACAGTTGAGGAGATAATTACTATATAGATACATACAAAACAATCACACACACACACACACACACACACACACACACACACACAGACACAAATAGGGGGAGATACACACAAACTACTATCAAAGCACAGAAAAAGGAGCGCCAACTCAGATTGAGGGTAAAATCAGTCAAACCTTAATGGAGATCATATTTGAGCTGAGTCTCAATTAGGTGTAAATTTAGTCCCCAGTGGATATTTGACAATATCCAGAGATATTTTCACTCATCGCAACTGGGAGCTTGACCCTGACTCTACTGAGTAGAGGGAAGGATGTTACTAAACATCTTACAAAGCACAAGGCAGCCCCCCACAACAAGGAATTACACGGCCCCAAATGCCAGAAGTGCCAAGTTCAAGAAACAGTGTTGTAGAGTATGCAAATGCAATGTAGATTGCTTTATATCAAGAAAAAGATAATTGGTATACTCAGTCACTGAACAAGTGAACATCAAGTGCCTATGAGGTTTGGGTAATGTCACAGGTACAGGACACAAAGTGTGACCAAAATAGGAAAAGTCCAGGCCTCCATGGAACATGTATTTCACTGAAAAGAGATAAGCCAGAAAGCTAAGTGCAAATAGGTAAATAAATAATATACCAAATAGTAGACATTCTAAGATGCAAAATTACTGTACAAAAGTTCTCTGGGAGAAAAGTGACAGGAATAGCAGTGATAGTCACTCAGTCGTGTACGACTTTGACCCCATAGACTGTAACCTGCCAGGCTCCTCTGTCCATGGGGTTTTCCAGCAAGAACACTGGAGTGGGCTGCCAATCCCTTCTCCAGAAGGTCTTTCCGACCCAGGAATCAAACCCAGGTCTCGTGCATTGTGGGCAGATTCTTTACTTTCCCTGGTAGTCTGAGCTACCAGGGAAGAAGGAACTGAAATAAGACCCGTTTGACAGGAGTGCAAATGGATGACAGGGAGGCTGAGAGGAGATGATATGAGGGTGGAGAGGAGAGCTGGGCTGCCTTCCCTGCCCATGGTACCCAGGCAACTGCATTTCCTGTGGGTGAGATGGGAAGGTTGTGAGTAGCGGCTAACAAGACCGGTAAGTTTGAGTCAGAGGATGATGAAACTGGAGACACACATAACAGACTGACTCTACCATTCTGTCGATTAGACTGTAGAGCGGTACAACAGTAATCACGGCAAAAGAGGATGAAGGCTTGGATAAGGATATTAGGGCAGAAGGTGTAAGAAGTGGTCAGAGGCTGAACATATCGTGCAAGCATAGCTGACCAACTTTATGGATAGAATGGACATAAGATATGGTGGGAAGAGAAAAGTCAATGATGATCTTGAGGATTTTGCTTTCTGAGCAAGTATAAGTATTTGTTGGGGAGGTGAGGTGGAGACTGACATGTTTAAGAAACAGAATGGAAAGTAAGGCTTTGGTCTATCATGTGAAGCAGAAGACAGAATAAAGGGAGACCAGAGAGGCCAGAGGAAGCATCCCTAAGTACGTTATTCTAAGTGGAAAGGGAAACCATGGGAGGGTTTTAAACAGGACTGACATGAATTGACTCACATTTTTCAGATTCCTCTAGCTTCTCTGTGGAGATAAGAATACATAAGGCAACAGAATGAGGAACATCTAACTGAGAGGTGATTGCTTTAGTCCAGGCAAGACAGGCTGGTGAGCTGGACTGGAGAGTAATGGTGAGGGGTGAAAATAACTGGAAGAAACTGAGCTGTTTTACAGGAAGATCCAAGAGGTTTTAGTGATGTTTTGGTTAATGAAGATAAGGGAAACAAAGGAATTAAGATGGTTAAGAAAATCAACTTCCTGGATCAATTCACACTCTCCATTTCATCAGAAAGGTCAAGGACTTCCCCAGTGGCCCAGTGGTTAGGACTCTGAGCTTCCACTGCTGAGGGCCTCAGTTTGATCCCTGGCTGGGGAACTAAGATCCTGAAAGCAGCATGGTGTGGTCAAAACAAAGAAAAAAAAGAAAAGAGATGCCATGTTTTTTTCTTTATTTTGTTGAAGTGTAGCTGATTTACAGGGTCTTCCCAGGTGGCTCAGTGGTAAAGGATCTGCCTACCACTGCAGGAGACACAGGAGATACGAGTTCAATCCCTGGGTCAAAGAGCCCCTGAAATAGGAAATGGCAACCCACTCCTGTATTTCTGGCCTGGGGAAAATTCCATGGTCAGAGGAGCCTTGCGGGCTAGAGTCCATGTGGTCACAAAGAGTCGGACATGACTGAGCAGCAGTAGCAGCTAATTTACAGTATGGTGCTCATTTCTGCTGTAAGCAAAGTGATTCAGTTATATATATATATATATATATATATATATATACATACACGCATTTTATACATTCTTTTTCATTATGGTTTATTACAGGATATTAAATATATATAATTCCCTGTGCTATGCAGTAGGACCTTGTTGTTTTTCCATCTTATATATAATAGCCTGCATCTGCTAACCCCAAACTCCCAATCCATCCCTCCCCAACCCCTGCTTGGCAACCACAAGTCTCTTTTCTGTGTCTGTGACTGTCTGTTTCTGCTTCATAGATAAGTTAATTTATGTCATGTTTCAGATTCCACTTACAGTGATATCATAGAGTATTTATCTTTCTCCTTCTTACTTCCCTTAGTATGATAATCTCTAGGTCCATTCACGTTACCACAAATGGCATTATTTCAATCTTTTTATGACTGAGTAATATTGCATTGTATACATATTCCATATGTTCTTTATCCAGTCATCTGTCAGTGGACATTTAGATTGTTTCCACGTCTTTGCTCTTGTGAATGGTGCTGCTATAAACACAGGGATACATGTATCTTTTGAAATTACAGTTCTGTCCAAGTATATGATCAGGAGAAGGATTTATCAATCATATGGCAAATCTATTTTTAGTTTTCTGAGGAAATTCCATGTTGTTTCCCATAGTGACTGCACCAATTTACATCCCTTCCAACAATGTAGGAAGGGTCTCTTTTCTTCACACCCTGTCTAGCATTTGTTATTTGTAGATTTTTAATAATGAGAAAGGCCACATTCTAAAACATAACTATACTTCAGTTCAGTTCAGTTCAGTCACTCAGTCGTGTCTGACTCTTTGTGACCCCATGGACCACAGCACACCAGGCCTCCCTGTCCATCACAAGTCCTGGAGTTTACTCTAACTCATGTCCATTGAGTCGGTGATGCCATCCAGCCATCTCATCCTCTATCGTCCCTTTCTTTTCCCTCCCTCAGTCCCTCCCAGCATCAGGGTCTTTTCAAATGAGTCAGTTCTCTGCATCAGGTGGCCAAAGTATTGGAGTTTCAGCTTCAGCATCAGTCCTTCCAATGAACACCCAGGACTGATCTCCTTTAGAATGGACTGGTTGGATCTCCTTGCAGTCCAAGGAACTCTCAAGAGTCATCTCCAACACCACAATTCAAAAGCATCAATTCTTTGGCACTCAGCTTTCTTTATAGTCCAACTCTCACATCCATACATCACTACTGGAAAAACCAAAGATTTGACGAGATGGACCTTTGTTGGTAAAGTAATGTCTCTGCTACTCAATATGCTTTCTAGGCTGGTCATAACTTTCCTGCCAAGGAGTAAGCATCTTTTAATTTTATGGCTGCAGTCACCATCTGCAGTGATTTTGGAGCCCAAAAAAATAAAGTCTGCCACTGTTTCCACTGTTTCCCCATCTATTTGCCTGAAGTGATGGGACCAGATGCCATGATCTTAGTTTTCTGAATGCTGAGCTTTAAGCCAACTTTTTCATTCTCCTCTTTCACTTTCATCAAGAGTCTCTTTAGTTTTTCCTCCCAATCTGCCATAAGGATGGTGTTATCTGCATATCTTAGGTTATTGATATTTCTCCCAGCAATCTTGATTCCAGCTTGAGCTTCATCCAGCCCAGCATTTCTCATGATGTACTCTGCATATAAGTTAAATAAGCAGGGTGACAATATACAGCCTTGACGTACTCCTTTTCCTATTTGGAACCAGTCTGGAACTGTTTTTCCATGTCCAGTTCTAACTGTTGCTTCCTGACCTGCATACAGATTTCTCAAGAGGCAGTTCAGGTGGTCTGGTAATCCCATCTCTTTCAGAATTTTCCACAGTTTGTTGTGATCCATACTGTCAAAGGCTTTGGCATAGTCAATAAAGCAGAAATAGATGTTTTTCTGGAACTCTTTAATTGGATTAAAGACTTATTGAGCATGGCCCCACCCATCAGAACAAAACCCAGTTTCCCCCTCAGTCAGTCTCTCCCATCAGGAAGCTTCCATGAGGCTCTTTCCTTCTCCATCAGAGGGCAGACAGACTGAAAACCATAATCACAGAAAACTAACCAATCTGATCACATGGACCACAGCCTTGTCTAACAAATACCTCAGTCATCTTTATTTCCTGCTATACTAGAATCTAGGTCAATTGGCTTAATGAATGTCAGAAAAGTTTCCATTGACAATATTAGTAGCTCATAAACAGTAAAGTAGATACTATAAATGGTTTCTCATGGGTGTATGGAAGTAAATAAAAATCACCCAAATGAGACCAAGTAACAGGTATTTATTCATAGCTTGATATAAGAAGGGATCCAGTCACCATCACTCACATGTGGCAGAGAATCAAAGGCAGACAGGGGAGTGAGAAACCTTCATAGGGGAGAAATGGGAATGCTTTGATTAGAGGCTGTTGGCATGGGGAACATGTAGGTAGACTAACCAGAAACATGCTCAGTTCAGTTCAGTCGCTCAGCCATGTCCGACTCTTTGCAATCCCATGGCCTGCAGCAAACCAGGCTTCTCTGTCCATCACCAACTCCTGGATCTTACTCAAACTCATGTCCATTGAGTCGGTGATGCCATTCAACCATCTCATCCTCTGTCATCCCCTTCTCCTCCCTCCTTCAATCTTTCCCACCATCAGGGTCTTTTCCAAGGAGTCAGTTCTTCACATTAGGTGGCCAAAGTATTGGACATTCAGCTTCAGTCCTTCCAGAAGCACGTATCTTATATAATTGGTTTACTTCAATAATAATTACATTTTATAATGACTACTTAAAAATAGTTTCCAAAATCCTTTTGGTGACACACCATCTTAGACTTATGCTAAATTAACTAACAGCTATTCACTAAATGTCTAGATCATTTCTAAATAAGGTTAAATACTGAAACATTAATTGCTAAGCATAATTAAATTTCATGTACTTTAGCTTCTTATTTTATATGGTACAGAAAGGTAGATATTTGAGAAACTATAAGGAAGCAAATCCTGGTAAAACTATGGGATGGTATACTCGTAACTTTTGCCAGTCTGTTAGAAAATGCTAGCATATGATATATAAGTCACAATTATCTATTTCTTAGTTCTCGCTAGAAAAGTTAGTACTTAAAATTTATAATCAATGTGTATAAACTATTAGAAACAATAGAGCAAATGGAAACAACATTGTGTTAAAAGTATGCAAAGTGTGTAGGATGGAACAGTTGTTCCAGAACAAGAAAGAGGAAAATGTAGGAACAGCCAGAATGCACATGAAATGTAGAAGTTTTACAGAAAAAAAATTTAATTTCTAGTGGTCAAAACTGGCTAAAACTTTACAAGTTTCTACAAATGAACTTGCCTTTCATACTGTTTACCTTAAAAATAGCTGAGAAAAGAAGAGAAGTGAAAGGCAAAGGAGAAAAGGAAAGATATACCCATCTGAATGCAGAGCCCCAAAGAATAGCAAAGAGAGACAAGAAAGGCTTTTTAAGTGAACAATGAAAGGAAATAGAGGAAAACAATAGAATGGGAAAGACTAGAGATCTCTTCAAGAAAATTAGAGATACCAAGGGAATATTTCATTCAAAGATGGGCACAATAAAGGACAGAAATGCTATGGATCTAACAGAAGCAAAAGATAGTAAGAACAGATGGCAAGAAAACACAGAAGAATGATACAAAAAAGATCTCAATGACCCAGATAATCACGATGGTGTGATCACTCACCTAGAGCCAGACATCCTGGAATGCAAAGTCAAGCGGGCCTTAGGAAGCATCACTATGAACAAAGCTAGTGGAGGTGATGGAATCCCAAGTGAGCTATTTCAAATCCTAAAAGATGATGCTATTAAAGTATTGCACTCAATACACCAGCAAATTTGGAAAACAGCAGTGGCCACAGGACTGGAAATGGTCAGTTTTTATTCCAATCCCAAAGAAAGGCAATGTCAAAGAATGTTCAAACTACCACACAATTGCACTCATCTCACACACTAACAAATTAATGCTTAAAATTCTCCGAGCTAAACTTCAATATTATGTGAACTGAGAACTTCCAGATGTTCAAGCTGGATTTAGAAAAGGCAGAGGAACCACAGATCAAGTTGCCAACATCTGTGGATCACAGAGAAAGCAAGAGAATTTCAGAGAAACATCTACTTCTGCTTCATTCACTATGCAAAAGCCTTTGACGGTGTGGACCACAACAAACTGTGGAAATTCTTTAAGAGATGGGAATACCAGACCACCTCACCTGCCTACTGAGAAATTTGTATGCAGATCAAAAAGCAACAGTTAGAACTGGACATGGAACAATGGATGGGTTCCAAATTGTGAAAAGAGTACATTAAGGATGTATATTGTCACCCTGCTTATTTAACTTCTATGCAAAGTACATCACACGAAATGCCGGGCTGGATGAAGCACAACCTGGAATCAAGATTGCCACCAGAAATATCAATAACCTCAGACACACAGATGACACCACCCTTATGGCAGAAAGTGAAGAGGAACTAAAGAGCCTCTTGATGAAAGTGAAAAAGCTGGCTTACAACTCAACATTCAGAAAACAAAGATCATGTCATCCAGTCCCATCACTTCATGGCAAATAGATGGGGAAAACAATGGAAACAGTAGCAGATTTTATTTTCTTAGGCTCAAAAATCACTGCAGCCATGCAGTCAAAAAGTGACTGCAGTCAAAATTAAAAGACATTTCCTCCTTGGAAGAAAAGGTATGACAAACCTAGACAGCATATTAAAAAGCAGAGACATTACTTTATCAACAAAGGTCTGTCTAGCCAAAGCTATGGTTTTTCCAGTAGTCATGTACGGATGTGAGAGCTGGACCATAAAGAAAGCCGAGCACCGAAGAATTGATGCTTTTGAACTGTGGTGTTGTAGAAGATTCTTGAGAGTCCCTTGGATGGCAAGGAGATCAAACCAGTCCATCCTAAAGGAAATCAGTCCTGAATATCATTGGAAGGACTGATGCTGAAGCTGAAGCTGAAGTTCCTATACTTTGGTGACCTGAGGTGAAGAACTGACTCATTGGAAAAGACTCTGATGCTGGGAAAGATTGAAGGCCAGAGGAGAAGGGAGGAGAAGGGAATGACAGAGGATGAGATGGTTGGATGGCATCACCGACTCCATAGATGTGAGTTTGAGCAAGCTCCATGAGATGGCGAAGGACAGGGAAGCCTGGCGTGCTGCAGTCCATGGGTAGCAAAGAGTTGAATACAACTGAGTGAACAACAACAATATATGAACTCATCAACAGTATACTGTTGGAAAACTAGTTTGGTTTTCTCTCTGAAAAAATGACAAAAGTTTCTTAGGTTACTGGTTTGTTGCTCCGTCACTAAGTCGCGTCCTGACTCTTCACAGTCCCATGAGCTGCAGCACAGTAGGCTTCCCTTTCACTCTCTCTCACAGTTTGCTCTTAAGAGGCTATAACAGGTTTTCTTTACCTTCTGACTAATCTACCTAGGAAGTAAAGACTCTGTCTAGAATAATCTCTCTGCTTTATGTTGACTATATCATGTTCTTGATTATTTAAAAGAACCAAGTTTTATCACTTTTGATAAAGCTAAGAATTTTATTTTTACAATTATGTTACCTCCTATATTTACTTTTGAAATCTTTTATTGTCATTTTAATTAAATAGGCAGCCAAGCATGGTTTCTCAATGACTCATGATTCAACATAACCAGGTGTTCAGACCTTCTAACAACATTTGATATTTTGCTTTTTCCAAAACTAATCCTAAATTATATCTTTTACATCTAAAACTGTATGTGAGATTTCCAAGAGGGCCCCAGAAAAGGTCACAAAGGATTTATTATCTTGTAAAACAAAGATTTAAAAAAAAAAAGACTAGGATTTTTTAATATGTTAAATTGCTTGGGAATCACTGTCAAATAAAAAAAAGATATCTAATCTTCCCTAGGTTGTGTTTGTATAGGTAAATGGGTAAATATGTGTGTGTGTGTGTGTGTGTGTGTGTGTGTGTGTGTGTCTGTATTTCAAAAATTACATGAATTCCTAGAAATGTGTCGATGTCCCGATGTCCATAATAAGTCCTGGTGCTGCTATGGCTGATTTCAAACAACAGTATGGTTTTGTCAAATTCTAATTAAAAGATTTTCTTTAATGTATGTCACAGAAACAGCAGAATATCCTTGTCAGTTGCACTATTTTTGCAACTAATTCTCATTATATCTTTATACACAGCCATTTTTAAGTCTTTTGTCATTCACAGAGAAATGATGCTTTCCTAAAAGCTTTTACAATCCTCTGTCCCGTACCTGACCTTTCAGGTACAGGACATAGTGCATCATCTTCAACCAAAAGGGACTGTCTCAGAGACCCAGGAAAGAACTCTGTTGGATTCTGATGACGCTGGGCACAGCAAGCTACCAAACTGAGTCAGGATTTCCAGACTCTGGTAGAGAAACTGCTGGGTTCGTGAGATTGCTAACCCAAGATCAAGAAGGACAAGAATTAGTTCACAGGACTGTATAAATTGATAAAGGAGGATTATGGGTTTTGTTTGGAACATTACTGATACTTTAATATCTTTCCTTGAGATAAAGAACCCCTTTCTCTTTTCTTCTAAGCTATAACTCATAAAAATTTATTAAATAATCTTTTATAAGCAAAAATGAAACATTTATCCTTTCTCCCTGCCTGATTTCCCTAGAATTCAGAAATTTTTGAGTATTCCTATTTCATAGCAATATAATTATTTGCTTACATTCACCAAAAATCTGTCCTCCTTTTAACAGAATGTAATTAGAAATATTAATTATATAACCTAGGCTTTGACTATGCTGTCACAATTGAGAACAATTTGCATAAAATCAGATATGACTGGATAATTTTAAGGAATTTTAAGACTGAGTTTATGGAACCAATTCCAAAATCCTCTTGGGAAAACTAGCCTGGAACCCAGGTTATATGTTCCCAGCCTTATAGATGAGTAAGAAAAGTCACTCCTGGCAGGCCAAGAAAATAGGACATATTGGGGATCCCCAAAAGAGAGGAATTTATCCAAATCTATAAGTACTGCACACAAAATCTGGTGACAAGTTCGGCTTCCTGGGCTCAAGAGATTTTTAAAGTTCCAATCTGAAATTCCCTGTGAAAGCTTTCGTCAAAGCAAATTTTAAAAGGTATATGTGATTAATTGTCATTCTTACTGCACCTCTGTAAATAATCAGGTCAAACGTAATGAGGCCAGATTTCTTTTATGATGGAAAATAGTTACTTTGATTATCACTGATCAGAAGTGAGGTGACTGTGGAGAGAAATTTTTGTTTCAGTAGAAAACTACATCACAGCCTCGTGCGTTGTCAGATCCTGGTCCTATTCATTGTCTTCCAGCTATTTTTTTTTTACCTTTTGTAAACTGCATGGAATTGATACCTATCTGTAAATTATACTAGATCCTATCATCTTGCACAAATTGTCAGTTCCTATCAAATTTTAAATTTTTACAGTTTCCTTCAACATCTAACTTCAACCCTCCAAACTTACATTTTTAATTCTTCTCCCACCCTTCTGACTTGGAGTCACTGAAAACTAAAACTCGACACTGCCATCGCCACCCCCCAAATCCTTGCTGGACCCTAGATTGCCTTGTAGCTAGCCTTTCCCCCAGGCTATGAAGAAGCCCTGTGAGCTGAAGCCAGATGGCTTCGTACAGACTTTGAGGTCTCATCATTCAGCAGATCATGGCTGAACAACCTTCATGCCTGAAGCTGCTGCAGTGTGGGCCACTTAGGAAGTTCATTGCAACTCCCACATCTTCCATGCTCTGCTCTGGAAAATAATCATGATTATGAACAATCTCACCAAAACATCTGTAACGTCTAAAGTGAAAGTGTGAGTCACTCAGTCATATTTGACTCTTTGCAACCACATGGACTATAGTCCATCAGATACCTCAGTCCATGGGATTCCCCAGGCAAGAATACTGGAATGGGTTGCCATTACCTTCTCCAGGGGATCTTCCCGATTCAGAGATCGAACCCAAGTCTCCTGCATTGCAGGCAAAATCTTTGCCGCCTGAGCCAGGGAAGCTCTCTAAGTCATTATCACCAAAAATGTTCCAACTGCCAACTGGGAAATCTGTTCAGAATGCCACACCACCCTCATTACACCATCTAGAGATGCCTCAAGCATCTAGAAATCTTCTCAGTTGGTTGAATGCAGATTTAGAGCTGGCCCCAACTGTTAATCTGCTCTTTTTTTCATAATCTTATTTGTTCATTTATGGCCGTGGTAGGTCTCCGTTGCTGTGCGGGCTCTTCCCTAGCTGCAGCAAGGGGGGACTACTCTCTAGCTTTGCTGCGTGGACTGCTCGTTTTGGTAGCTTCTCTTGTTGTGTAACATGGGCTCGAGAGTACGGGGCCTTCAGTGGGTGTGGCACGTGGGCTCAGTAGCAGTAGCTCCTGGGCTCTAGAGTACAGGCTCGGTAGTCGTGGCACACAGGCTTAGGTGCTCTGAGGCATGTGGGATCTTCCCAGACCAGGAATCAAACTCAAGTCTCCTGCATTGGCAGGCAGATTCTTAACCATTAGACCACCAGGGAAGCCCTGGTCTTCTTCTAATTTCCTCCTCATTAAATGTCTGATTGCTTACACCATCCAGCAAATATCCTTTACTGCCAAGACTCAGCAGATGTTTCAACTAGTCCTTCAGTCACAGAAATGTGCTGAGCAAACTACATGGGACTCATTTTTTTAAGCTTTTTGATGGATGCCCGGCTTCTCTGGAACAAAAGGAAAGACTGGCTGAGGCCCGGCGCCTCAGCATTTCCCTCACCCTGACTAAATTTCAGACATGCTCCTTCCTGCTTCCAGATGCCTGACCTCTTTCTTAGAGCATTTACTCCCAAAAATCGGTAATTGTAAATATAAATCTTTTCAAAAGCTTCTTGCTAGTCTTACAACCCAGGAATATCCTTCTCAGAGACCTGAGAGCCATCCTCCTGCAATGCAATCACTGAGGTAGATAAAGACCCTGTCTCTCAGAACATCCCACCCTCTCCTTCTCCCACAGAATCCAAAAGTCTGTTCTGTACATCTGTGTCTCTTTTTCTGTTTTGCATATAGGGTTATCGTTACCATCTTTTTAAATTCCATATATATGCATTAGTATACTGTATTGGTCTTTATCTTTCTGGCTTACTTCACTCTGTATAATGGGCTCCAGTTTCATCCATCTCATTAGAACTGATAGCATTGAAACAAGTATGCTATCAAGGGTGAAACAGATCACCAGCCCAGGTTGGATGCATGAGACGGGTGCTCAGGGCTGGTGCTCTGGGAAGACTCAGAGGGATGGGATGGGGAGGGAGGCGGGAGGGGGGATCGGGATGGGGAACACATGTAAATCCATGACTGATTCATGTCAATGTATGGCAAAAAACATACTTTTAAGTAATTAGCCCCCAACTAATAAAATTAAATGACAAAAAAAAAAAAGACCCTGTCCCCCAGTTTCCATGGGAGATAGGAACCTAACTCTGAAGGGCATCTTACTCCAGGATGTAAAATTATCTCCTTCCATAAACATAGAAAAAAGTTTATTTTTCCTTTGAATAAAGCCAATTAGCAAGCGAAGATGACCTAAGGTCCTCCTAACTCAGCTCTTGTTACAGCAGAGTTGAGCTCAGACACAATTGCTGTCTCCTTCAACTACTGCCACAATCTTGAATACTATCTTCCCCACTGTTTAGCAATATCCCACCCAATTTTTTGCTTTGACAGTGGCTATCATGATTTATCAAAAAAAAGAACCAAATAGTTAAGACAGAGCAAACAGACTAAGCCCATTTACAGCAATCTGAACAACCTCGGACCAAGTGTCCTCATTAAGTAGTCTGCTCACACTTTCAATCATGGATATTATCATAGGATTTTTGTACAGATTAAAATCACTAATATTTATAAAACCTAGCACACTGCCCAAAGAACCTGACCACCTGCTGCTGCTGCTAAGTCGCTTCCGTCGTGTCCGACTCTGTGTGACCCCATAGACGGCAGCCCACCAGGCTCTGCCATCCCTGGGATTTTTCAGGCAAGAGTACTTGACCATCTAAAGCACTGTTAATGCCTCTTCTTCCTAACTCATCTCCTTAGTCACTTAATACACTGCCAGGTGATTGATTGGTTTTATATGTTCTATGTCAGAAACTGATACTTCTTTTAAGAGACTGCATGTGATCTGCAGCTATTGTTTTTCTTTTAATGGATACATTTCAGATATAAACTCCCTGGAGAGATCATGGCTCCCATTACTTACGGCAGGCTCGCCTAGAGGTACCATTTTGGTGGTCTATGTGTGTGTGTGTGTTTAGCCACTTAGTCGCGTCTGACTCTTCTCCAACTCCAGGACCAGTAGCCCACCAGGCTTCTCTGTCTGTGGAATTCTCCAGGCAAGAATACTGAAGTGGGTTTCCATTCCCTTCTCCAAGGGGATCTTCCCACCCAAGGGATTGAACCTGGGTCTCCTGCACTGCAGGCAGCTTCTTTACCACCTGAACCGCCAGGGAAGCCCTTGGTAGTCAACAGGTAGACAAAAGTCTGTAGCAGCTGAAAACACTGTAAACTGGAAATGTGGAGAGTGAACAGAACAGAAGTGAATAGAAGACCTAAAATTGGGAAGCAGATATTTGCACACTTCTGCAACTCTACAAAAGTCTTTCCCTAGCTTCGAAGCTCTCTCAGGACCCAATTCTGCTTCATGTGGCTGACATCTCTCTCCACAGCAGTATCTGGAGGCATTCTCCCTGGAAGCTGCTCTGACCTCATTCTCTTTTAAGCTGAATTAAAAGAGATGTATTGTTTTAGGTTAATAACCTACAACCCTATTTTACAAAACATTTTCAATAAATGCAATCTTTTGGGGGCAAGTATAATTTTCTAAAATTAACTCTCACCCTTTATTAATACTTGTTGTCTCACATTGGGAAATGTGAACAGTAAGTGCCCTTTTCAGGGGTTTCATTCATCTGTTAAGTATCTAGAGGCCAGTACTTCAATCAATATGTGCAATCTTTCAGAATTAAATTGCCTTCTGTTAAGAAGCTAGAGAAAATGTCTTCAAATGATGAAATACTTTGAGTTTATCTCCATTTCCTTTGTTCAGTTGTTTTGGAACAAATACACATTTTTGCCTAATTTCAATATCACCTGTGAATGTTTGTAATCATCCTCAGGTAGCATTATGCAAAGGAGTAGGAGTGGGGAGCATTTCCCACTTCTAAAAATAATACTATGCTTCTGAAAGCTGCTTTTTTTTTTCAATTATTTTGGTAAATTGAATCATATTTAAGATGATTAAGTGTGGAAGCGGCACAGACTGTTTAAATAACACCTATAAGGATTGACTGGATTAAGGAAATGATTTGTCTCCTCAAAACTCAGATCAGTGTTTACCCAGAAAAAGAGGGGACACTCTCAATGGAGGATGGCTATGAAACTATTCACATCTCTCACACAACCAGGTTGGAAGTGTTGACCTGAAACAAATAGACCACCAAATATTTCTCCAGCAAACACAGGCTCATTTGGAGTCAGCAGAGAACTGCAATTTGGGGTCTGCAATCATGACAGCCATGTGTAGGTGCCCTCATCACAAGGGAGGAGAATTCTTTTACAGAGGGTAAAGGAGGCTGGGAGGGCTTAGTAAACAAAGAGGCCTCAGCTTTTCATTGGCTGAGTCCTTGCCAGGAAAAAGAGGAGTCTGTTCTTCCTGTGTGCTCTGCTACGGTCAGAGGGTGTAAGAGCTCCCCCTTCTGGTTTTTTATTTAATTGGGGTTTCTGTTTGTTAATTTTTAACATGTGTTTGATTTTCCCCACTCAGTGAAACAGAATGCTGTTTGCATTGATTGGCGCATATTGTATTATTTGTGTAGGAAGGAAAAAGACAATGACTCTTAATGAAGTACAACATTGGGCACTGTCAAAGGGCAGCCAGTTATCCCAGTTTTCCTGGACTGTCCCAACTTCAGCACTGAAAATCACGCATCCCAGACATTCTCTGTACTGTGTGGATAGTCACTCAGTTGTATCTGACTCTTTGTGACTACCCATGGACTGTAGCCCACCAGGTTCCTCTGTCCATGGGATTCTCCAGGAAAGAATACTGGAGTGGGTTGTCATGCCCTCCTCCAGGGGATCTTCCCATCCCAGGGAGCAAACCCAGGTCTCCCGCATTGCAGGCGACTTTTCTCTTCTTCCCATCTGAACCACCAAAGCAAGTCTGAGCTGGCCACTGCCAGGGAGGGAGAAATTGTTCTCTGCCCTCTAGGTCCTTCTGGCTGGTCAGAGAATTCAATTAGCATGAGACAGATTAACAGGAGAAAAACCAACAAATTCAATGGTATGGGTGCACACAAGAGACCCAGGAAAACTGAGTAACTTGCCAAAGTAGCTGAAGCTCTCACCTTAAATGCCATTTACAGTTAAAGACAGAAGAGGATGTTGGGTAGGGGGAGTGGTTTGGGACTTCAAAGGTGAAGAAGGCAATTTATTTCAAGATGGAAAAGCAAATATCTGGTAAATAAATGTTTACTGTGTCATGCAGAATCAATGGACACAGAACAAACTCTGATCCCTAGGCCCTGCCAAGTCTCCCTGACCCTACCTAGACCATGTACTTTGTTGTTATCTCTGGTGATAGCTCTAGTCCTAGAGCAAGCCCTTTTCCTAAATTCTTTTAGGCAGTAAAGAGGGAGGTAACAAGAAAAACTTCCTGATGCCTCTGTTTCTTAAAAATAATCAGCCTAAATCAACCCTCATGCCAAACAAACAGATTTGGAGGTAGGAAATTTTGTTCTTCTATATCATCCTACCACTGTACCTTCTTTCATCCTTTCTAAGTAGTTCATCTTTATGCAGAACTTTACAGTGGCTTTTGATCATTTAAATACCCACCCAATAGTTTACTCAATTATTTTTCTATATTATAAGAAACTATTTAAAGTCAGCTATATTAGCCATAAGCTTTTAAAGGTTAACTATATTAACCATTAACTTCTTAAGGTTAACTATATTAACTAGTTGGGGCAGCTTGGGGCTCCCCTGGTAGCTCAGTTGGTAGAGAATCTGCCTGCAATGCAGGAGACCTGGGTTCGATCGTTCGGTTGGGAAGATCCCCTGGAGAAGGGAACGGCTACCCACTCCAGTATTCTGGCCTGGAGAATTCCATGGACAGAGGAGCCTGGCAGGCTACAGTCCATGGGGTCAGAAAGAGTCAAATAAGACTAAGTGACTTTAAAGAAAAAAAAATGGGCACATAGCTTAGTGATTTTATCAGAGTCCCCCTAGGCAACAGTGAACACACCAGTTAGTTTAACAGAGAGAACTTAATATAAAGAACTGTTGGGGTTCCCTGGTGGTCCAGTGGTTAAGAATCTGCCTTGCAATGCAGAGGATAACAGTTCAGTCCCTGGTTGGGAAGATCCCACATGCTGCAGAACAACTATGTAAGCCAAGGCATCACGACCACTGATCCCACACTCCAGAGACTTCAGCCACGACTACTAAAGCCTGAGTTCCCAGAGCCGGCGCACTACAATGGGAGAAGCCACCACACCAAGAAGCTGGCAAATCGCCACTAGAGAAGAGCCCCTACCCGCCACAACTAGCGAAAAGCCCCTGCACAGCAAAACCGAAAACAACATAAATTAATAAATTATCTTACATGGTTAAAATATATTAGAAATATTTTTAAAAATAAATAAAAGGAACTGTTAACCAGTGAGAGATTGAATTCACAAACAGGCAATGGTTAGACCATATGTGACAATGGAACTCCAACCCCACAGCTACTACAGCGATCAACCCAAGTTTGGTCAGGAGTTGGTTGGTGACAACCAGCTTCCATATTTTTGCCCCTGCTTCCAACTCAGAACCAATCAGAGAAAGCCAAAGCCAGATATGCCTTCAGGACTCTGCCAAATGCAGGTGACGGTGGATGACCTTGAACAAACAGAGTAAACAGCCTGCATTTGTTCTTATCCAGGTGATCTTTGCTTATTTCTACACCAGGTTTTGGTTACCCAAAAAGGCACAAAGGGAGCACTTTGGTTATCAAAGGAAGCAGCTGCTAGTACTTGGTCTGGGGGAATGAAGGGAAGAGATTAAAATTATTAATAGGTAGAAACTTGGAGAGAGGGCCTTTCACACAGACCCAGGCTGATAACGTACCATGAACTCAATCCTCCACACCATAGGTTGAAACATGAGCTACATACACATACATGATAAAATACTTACATTCTAATCATGGAATTGATGTTCCTTACTCAGGGCCCACTGTGACCTAGGTCAGGTAATATCTAACGCTACTCAAAGTATGGTTCAAGAACCCCTGGGACCCTAAAGACCCTTTCAAGGACTCTATAAAGTCAAAACTAATTTTAGAATAATGCTAAGAAGTAATACGTCTGTCTTCATTAGGCTGGCATTTGTATTGATAATGTAAAAATAACCAAGGGAAAAACAGATGGCACCTCGCTATGAATCAACACACCAAAATTAAAATGTATAGTGATAATTGTGCTCTTCATAGCAATGCACTTGCAAGAAAAAATTAAAGACTTTAATGGACATGAACTTGCAGAAACTCCGGGAGATGGTAAGGAACAGGGAGTGCTGAAATGCTGCAGTCCACGGGGTTACAAAGAGTTGGATATGACTGAGCAACTGAACAACAAAGACTTTAATTTTGAAAATTAAAAAACTAAAAAAAAAAATTAAAAACTACAAGCCAGCTTCATTTAAGATTGTTTTTAATGAAGCAGTAGGAATTAATTTTGTTAAATTTTACCTCGAGTGCCCATTTTTTAATATACTACATGATTAAATGAAAAGTACACATAAAGCTCACCTGCTACATACTGAAGGACATGTTATGGTTGCTTCAAGGAGAGGGACTTGTGTAATTATTTGAGCTGCAAGCTGCACTTGCCACTTCTTTCATGGGATCCCACTGGTACTTGAATGAACAGCTAAAACACAAAATGATGGTTTTCAAACTTCGGTATTTGGTAGATACTTTCTTGAAAATGAAACAGTAAACCTGTCACTTCAAGAAAAACAACTAATGATATTTGTGGCCACTGATAAAATTTGAACTTTCAAGTAAATTTAGAAAGTTGAAGACTTGTATTTACCACCATGAGCTTGACAGGTTTCCAATACTTCAAGACTTTTTAGATCCAATGGATGGTGAGTTTAACAAATGTGATCTTTTTTTTTTTTATATATCCTAGGACAAAATATGTCAACATTTGGATGACCTGCACAACTCAGTAAACCAATATTTTCCAACTGACCCATGCACAATGCATTAAACCATATTTAAATGAAGGATCCATTCAAAGTGCAAGCCAAATCAACAGATTTGAATATTACAAAGTATGAATACTCTTTGATACAATTTAAGATTCCAGAATGCAACTAACCTTTTTATAAACCATCATTTGTTGAGTTTGGGTAGAATATCTGTAATAGATCATATCTATGATTATCTAAAAAGACTATAAGAGCAATTTTCTCTCGTCTAGCAACAAATCTATATGAAGCCACATTATTTTCATGTACGTCAACCAAAACAATATATTTCAAAAGATCAAATACAGAGGAATATACAAAAATCCAGCTTTCTTCAAAACATTAAAGAGATTGACAAAATATAAAATAATGCCACTCATTAAAGTTCTGTTAAAATATAGTTATTTTAATTTCATTTATGTTAACATGTTATGGGTTTATTATTGCTTTATGTAAATAAATTAACAAATAAGTGTTTTAAGAAATACTTCTCAGTTTTAATTTTTAAGTGTAAGTATAAACAGAACTCATGTAAATAAGTTTTTTGAGATCCTCAATACTTTTCAAGAATGAAAGGAGCTTTCAGTCAAAAATGTTTGAAAACTGCTGCTTAGATATATCCCCTCAGTTTATCTTCAATCATTCTTTGAGATTATTATTGGATTTTCAGATGAACTGCCTGAGATTCAGAGAGAATAAGTAAGTTGCTTAAGTTCATTCAGCCAGTTAGTAGGTGCCAGAGTTTCTATAATTAGCTACTGGGTGTGTATACAGTTGACTAAAATAGTACAAAATATCCAGGTAAGGAAAATCAGGAAAAAAAGAGTGGGTTAGTAGGCATCTGATAGTAGTTGATCAAGAGATAAAAATGTAGGAAACTGAGGTTTATAGAGCATATATTTTTGTGACTAGTATTAGAAATTTTTGCATTCTCTTAAATTCTACTGGGGAATCTTGTTATCATTCAGAGGGACAATCCAACATCATGCTAACTTTTGGGAGGGTTATAGTGCATTTGGCTGGGATGTGTGTGCCCAGTATTGGTTATATATTTGGAGCTTCCAAATGCTATAGCAGATGGCTGAACAGATTTGTCATCAAATGACTTCAATCGTTGGAATGATAAGCACAACATTTGGCCTTCAATAAATGCCTAGAAAGAGCAGGAAGGACAGTGGGGACTTACGGTGTGTTAGAGTACCTGTGGTCTAGGTGGTTCACGCGTATTACATCTTATTTCATCCTCACAACAGCCCCTAAAAGGTAAGAGCTTCTCTCATATCTAAAATAGGACCAATGAGAGACTTCTATAGTGGTCCAGTGGTTAAGAATCTGCCTTCCAAAATAGAGGATGCATGTTTGATCCCTGGTCAGGGAACGAAGATACCACACACTGCAGGGCAACTAAGCCTTCAGCCACAAGTAGAGAAGCCCATGTGCCTCAGCCAGAGCAAACCGCACACTGCCAGGAAGAGCCCACCCACTGCAGTGACGAACACCCGGCACAGCTACACAAAACAGGGCAAATGGTAAGACTCCAAAGGTATTGTGAGATGCTCTCAGGGGGGAAACTAGTAAGGGCAAAGAAGACCCATCCTTGGAAGTCTGGGTCCTATGTGTAAGCCAAAAGCTGAGAATGAGGGGCAAAAGCTCAGTTATCAGAACTGGAATAATCAAGACCTGATTACCCACATGGCTGCCTCCATTTTAAATCACAAAGGCTTGATTTAAGTGATAACCTGAAGTGCACAGCCAGATATTTCTAGTTATGGGAAGTGAAAGGGCAGTAGAGATCAAGACCCAGGCAAGACTTAACAATGAGAATCATTATCTAAAGTTATCACCTTTGAAGATTATTAGCATTCAACTGTGCTCACCTCCCTACTCTCACTTGAGATGAATTTTTAATGTATTAAATTGGAATAATATATAAGCCTAGATTTCTTTATTTTCCTGACAACTAGCTAAGTAAAGATTGTAAGGAGAGCTAAAATTCTACTATATTTGAACGTGCATTGTCTAAAAGATTTTCACAACATTGAAGAGTCACATCATGATGATGTTTCTCCTAATTATGTTTACAAGGTATAACATGTCTACATTAAAAATAATGTGTGCTTCCTTTCTTGGATGTGTGGGGAAGACAAAGATGGATGTGTTTCCATGAATGGAAGCCCATCAAGTCATTTTTTCTCTATGCCCAGGCAGGAGAGAGCTTTACCTGATTTTAAACTTGTAGTGCTACTCAAAGAAACTACCTTCTTCGGGTTGCTCCTCAAGTCATCACTACCTGCTTCACGGTCCCACAGGAAGGCTGGATGATCCAGCAGATCACCTGCCTTGTGGCCTATGACAATGTCCAGAATGCATTTCTTTGAGACCACAGCTTGCCAAGATATGATTCTTAATTAGAAGATGAACCAGAAAAGTATGTTGGATTAGAAGTACTAAGATCCAGTTCTGACCACTTGTGCACTTTAAGAGACTTAGAAAAGATTTCAGAAGAGATGTCTTATAAAATAACAACTAGGATTAACTTGATAATCAGGGTGAGATGAGCTAACCAAGAGTGGATGAAGGCAGTGGGGCTTAGATTGTGATGACAAAATTGAGAAGATCCACATCACCATCAGCTTTTCTTTCTTGCTCCCTTGCAATATTTATGCCAAGGATGCCTCTATAGTTTCCCTGCTTTGAGCTGTGTCTCCTGTCCTCTAAGGTCTAATGTTTATATTTATTCCTACTTATTTTAAGGTCCTGGTCAATGGTTTCCCCCCCCTCTCATATTTCCCCTTATATCATGTGTTCTTATTAATACTTTTTATTTTCTAAATAACTGGCTACTTCATCAAAGTTTCTTGAGTTGTTAAAAAGATCTAATGTAAGAGCCATCTTCCCCATGACAATAATCATAAGTGAATCCTTCTTTCTTCCTTAGAACTAAGGAACTAAGGCAGCTGAGTTTGTCTTTAAGAGCTCCTTCACCCTTGCTGGTGTAAAGGATATCTGGGTTCATGTCTTACCCACTTTGTTGAAGGGAACCTCCTCCTTGCTGGCCTCCTATTCTCATATTGAGGGACTTCTATTACTGGAACACTCTTAGGAAAGTGACAAGATGATTGATAAATTTTGGATAAAACCTAAGAAATGCCAGCCAGACTTTAGGAAGCATGTGCTGTGGTGTGCTCTTTCAAAGCTTCTGTTTCATAGAAGCTGGCCACTTCACTTTTCAAGAATTGCCTATACTTTCTAAGGTTGTCTTGATAAACCTACCTAATTCTGGGATATGGCATTAAAAAATATCACAGTTCTCATACAACTAAGTCATATTTTCCAAACACCTATTAGTAATGAGTTGGTGTTTTAATCTCTAATTCCTTTGTCTAATTCTTCTGTCTTTAATTGAATGGGCAAAGGAACAGTTAGATACTGTCCTTCTAATGTCCCAGTTCAAGGACCAGGAGACAAAGACGAAGACTGGAACTTGGGTAGTAAAATAATGACTGGAGGCTGAGGTAGCTGGTATGGCCCAAGAAAAGATTGCTTCTAGACATTGGTTTCAGCAGTCTACACTGTGCCATGTAACGTGGAAGGGTTTTTGTTTGCTTACTTTGTTTTGCTCATTGTTTTTAGTTGACAGTTTGTGAATGGATAACTTTAAAATTTGAGCTTTAGCAAGTGATTACCATGTGGCACTTGAACCTTGTCAGGTCATCAAAGTTTATGACAGCTTCAACCACAGGTAAGTGGCTCTTTCGTAAAGGCTCAGCTATAGGCACCAGACAACAGCAACATTTCCAGAGATCTGCCATGTGGGCCTCACATGGGACGGCTGATGTCTGGCACTGAATTCCAGACCTGTGGCTTGGCTTCATGTTGAGTGCAATGTTGTAGTAGGGGGAGCTTTCCTAAAGCATCAGTGGATAGGCAAATTATTTTATTTTACCATTTTGCAGACAGATCTGTTCTGCAACAGAGTTCTACAGAACCACAGTAAGGGTCTAGCTATAATGTTAGTATCGTGTCTGGTTGATCCACAGTCCTGCAGGAATCAGAAGACTATGAAGAAAATAACCTTAAATTCATGCAATTTTCCCATAGGTATAAGAACCACGCCAACATTTAGGTTGAAACTGGCTTTAAATTTTAGATTCAAATCAGGCTTTACCCAAAGGAGAGATTCCTGAGTCAGGAACATCCCCTGGAGAAGGGACAGGCCACCCACTCCAGTATTCCTGGACTTCCCTGGTGGCTCAATTAGCTGGTAAAGAATCTGCCTGCAATGCAGAATATCCGGCTTTGATCCCTGGGTTGGGAAGATCCCCTGGAGAAGGGAATGGCTACCCACTCCAGTATTCGGGCCTGGAGAATTCCATGGACTGTAGAGTCCATGGGGTCACAAAGAGTCAGACATGACTGAGTGACTTTCAGTTTCAAAGGAGAGAATATTTCATTAACTACCAAATAAAGAAACATGTGACCTTCCAGATGTTCAACCTGGATTTAGAAAAGGCAGAGGAACCAGAGATCAAATTGCCAACATCAGTTGAATCATGGAAAAAGCATGTTTTCTGGAACAAAAAGAGTTCCAGAAAAACATCTACTTCCACTTTACTGACTATGCCAAAACCTTTGACTGCATTGATCACAATAAATTGTGGAAAATTCTTCAAGAGATGGGAATATCAGACCACCTGACATGCCTCTTGAGAAATCTGTACGTAGGCCAACAAGCAAGTTAGAACTGGTAATGGAACAACAGACTGGTTCCAAATCAGGAAATGAGTACATCAAGGCTGTATACTGTCACCTTGTTTAACTTCTATGCAGAGTGCATCATGAGAAATGCTGGACTGGATGAAGCACAAGCTGGAATCAAGATTGTTGGGAGAAATATCAATAACCTCAGATATGCAGATAACACCACCCTTATGGCAGAAAGCAAAGAATTAAAGGGCTTCTTGATGAAAGTGAAAGAGGAAAGTGAAAAAGTTGGCTTAAAGCTCAACATTCAGAAAACTAAGATCATGGCATTCTGTCCCATCACTTCATGGCAAACAGACAGGGAAACAGTGGAAACAGTGACAGACTTTATTTTTTTAGGCTCCAAAATCACTGCAGATGGTGACTGCAGCGATGGAATAAAGACGCTTGCTCCTTGGAAGAAAAGCTATGACCAACCTAGACAGCATATTAAAAAGCAGAGACATTACTGACAGAGGTTCATCTAGTCAACACTATGGTTTTTCCAGTAGTGCGTATGGATGTGAGAGTTGGACTATGAAGAAAGCTGAGCACCAAAGAGTTGATGCTTTTGAACTGTGGTGTTGGAGAAGACTCTTGAAAGTCCCTTTCACTGCAAGGAGACCAAACCAGTCCATCCTAAAAGAAATTGGTCCTAAATATTCATTGGAAGGACTGATGCTAAAGCTGAGATTCCAATACTTTGGCCACCTGCTGTGAAGAATTGACTCATTTGAAAATACCCTGATGCTGGGAAAGATTGAAGGCAGGAGGAGAAGGGGATGACAGCAGATGAGATGGTTGGATGGGCATCACTGACTCGATAGACATGAGTTTAAGTAAGCTCCGGGAGTTGGTGATGGACAGGGAAGCCTGATGTGCTGCAGTCCATGGGGTCACAAAAAGTTGTACACGACTGAGCAACTGAACTATGATGAAGAAAATATGGCAACTTCTTGCATTGTTTCAGTCCTCCTATTAGAATAGGAATGATTGAAGAATGAAAATCAAATTAAAAAAAGCATACTGGTTAAGCAGAAGTGAGAGAGAGATGTCTTAGGGGGTGACTGAGATATTAGCAGACAGACTAAACAGATATGCAAGAAGTCAGACATAAAAGTTTAAAAAGATGAACATAGAGTTCAAAACTTATAACTAATCCTAAGGAAAGGATTAGGAAAGGAGGACATATTTTGGTTCTCAAATGTTGTTGACCTTAGAATTATTGGAGGACTGCACCCCATAAAAATACATCAGAATCAGTAGGGTTGGGATCTGGCATCAGCGTTTTAAACCTCCTAGGTCATGCCAACACGCAGAGAAATTTCAGAAACAATGTTTAAATGAGGAAATATTTCATTGTTTTAGTTGTTACTCAGTTAGAAAGAGTGTCTAGCACCAAACAAAAGTTAGTAGAGGAAGAGAGGAAAAACGTCAGAGCGCAGACTGGAATGATTCTTTTGGCGTGGGGCAGGGGGCTGTGGGGGAGAATGATCTAGATAACTCTTGAGCAGCACCCCTTGAAAGCTAATAGAAAGAGAATTAATAAGATCAACTGTGTAAAACACTCAAAGTATTCCAGGGTGAATGGCAATTAAAGATTGTAATTGGAAGTGGAGTGATAAAATTGAGACCATGCCCCAAAGTTTATGGAAATAGACAATAAATATAAAGCCAAACCTGAGTTTGGTAACAGTATCTCACGACCTTCCTTAACCTCATTTTTAAAAAGATGGGTATTGTGAGAGAAATATAAGAGAGGGAAAGAGATTTTATATGTAAATCCCTTAAGACTCAACGTGTAATTAAATTCTGCTTGCTCAGGATTGTTGTATAAATCATTTTTCCAGGCACTGGACAAGAACATTAAAGGGCATTCAGTATGTAAATTCTGGCTACTCCAATCCTAATTCAAGAGAAAGCACTCTTAAGGAGGAAGGAATTTTCCTCTACCCTTCTAGGTTCTTCTGACTGGTCTAAGAATTAAATTGACATGAGGCAAATTAATAGGGGCAAATAAAAAAAAAAGTTTAATAACATGTATCCATGGGAGAGACCCAGAAGAAACGAGCAACTTGCCAAAATGGCCAAAGCCCTCATCTTGAACATCATCCTCAGCTAAAGATAAAAGAGAATGTTTGGAACAATGGTTTCGGACTTCAAAGGGGAAGAAGGCAATTAATGAAGAGATGGAAGAGCAAATGTTTGGCAAACACAAGTTTTCTGGGTCATACAGAGACAATGGGGGCACAGACAGGACTTTTAACAGGCTCTGCCGGGTTCCTCCCTGTCTACACGCCTGGTTCATGCTATAGTTATCTACGGTGATCACTCCCTTCCCAGGACAGGTCTTCTATCTACATTCTTTTAGGTAGCTAGGCTTCCCTGGTACCTCTGTAAAGAATCCACCTGCAGTGCAAGAGATGCAGTTCAGTCCCTGGGTTGGGAAGATCTCCTGGAGAAGGAAATGGCAGCCCACTCCAGTATTCTCACCTGGGAAATCCCATGGACAGAGGAGCCTGGCAGGCTACAGTCCATGGGGTTGCAAAAGGGTTAGAGACGACTTGGTGAGTAAACAACAAAAGGGGACAGGTCAAAGGTTCTTCCTGAATTTGGGGGGCCCTAAAAATAGCCTCTCTTCTCCTAGAGTGGCTTCAAAAGCGGTATAACAGACCTCAAATGCAAGCTTAGTAGTTGTGGCACGCGTCATCAATACGGCAGGCACTTAGGGGTGGGTCTTGAGATCCAGAATTCAAGCTCATTAGTAATGGCATGCCTGCTGTAGAGTGTGGCCTCAGTAGTGATGAGACGTGTCCTCTACAACTCTGGCTCAGTAGTGGAAAGATGCATGGCAAATTTTGTTCCTCCACTGCACCAGCCACTCCTCCATTTTACTCTGCTTGGAACACCTTCATTGTACAACACCCACCACCGAATGAAACAGAAATTTTGTTCTATGCATATATGCCCAAATTATCTCTTTTCGTTATATGTACTCTATTCTTTATTCTGAGGCCCAAGTACTTTTTTTCCTTTCTTCACATTCATTGGATCAACCTGAATTTCAAAAGACGTTTAAAGAAAAAACTGCCTCACTCTATTTCTTATATATGCTAACTAGTTTCCCTGTGACTTTCTAAAATTGTGACTTAATTCATGTTTCAGTCACAAAAGCCTCATTACTCTGCCTTAGCTCAGGCTCAGAGTCATCAACCTAGAACTGCTAAGTCCTTTGGTATTCAGCACACAGACGACTTCATTTAATGAGAAGTTTTACTCCTGAATTTTAATAGGGCCTACCTACCTTTTAATTGCTTTGAAAAACATGGTATTTTTTAAAGAAATCTACACATATTTGGCACAATCACAAATATTTCAAAAAGAAAAGTCTCATGTGGAGACCCATGAAAGACTTATCAGTTAAAGTAAATAGAGAAGAACAGTTGCAGGATTAAATTTGCTTCATTTCACACCCAGTTGGGGCAATTAAAATGTTAAACTATAGTTAACATTAAATGCAAAGGACATGTTAAACTTGTCTCTTAAATTATTAATTGCCTAAAATGATTTAATTACCAATTCTCTGTTTTCTATTTGTATAGAAACATACTTCCTGGCTTTGGTCACTGAATTGTGGAGCTGGAGGCTTTGGGAGGTTTCCCTGGTGGCCCAGTGGTTAAGAATCCACCTGGCAATGCAGGGGATGCCAGTTCAGTCCCTGGTCCAGGAAGATCCCACACGCCGCGGGGCAGCTGAGCCTGGGCACCACGACCACTGAAGCCCGAGGGCCCTGGCACCCGAGCCTGGTAACAAGAGAAGTCGCCACAGTGAGAAGCCTGTGCGCCGCAGCTAGTGAGTAGCCCCCACTCACAGCAACTAGAGAAAGCCCATGCTCAGCAACAGAGAACCAACACAGTCAGAAACAAATATTTTTTAATTAAATATTTTTTCCCTAATGATACTGATTAGATTCTTCAAATGGCTTCACTCTACTATGATCAAAGTTCATACAGCTCTATGCAGATGAGCCTTGCCTTTCACCTGCCGTCATAAAGCACCTTGTACCAAAAGCAAGAGGTCAAGAGAAAGACTTCTTTGTTCTGAGAACTAAAAGAACTTCAGAGGAGTACTCTGCCTCTCAGACGTTACCACTTCTATTTTTCTTTCACTTGCACTTCTATTTATGTTGGAAAAGACTTGTCAACAAGACTAACAAAGGTGAGGGGATGACAGGATAAATATAGAAACATTGCATTTAAAAGGTAATCTCTTCTCAGATCGCATTGGTGATTACCATAGATGGGGAGGGTAGGTGAGGGAATTGTATGAAGGTGCTCAGAGGTACCGACTCCGAGTTGTAAGATGTACAGTTACTAGGGATATAATATACAACATGATAAATATAATTAACATGGCTGTGTGTTATGTATGAAAAGTGTTGAGAGTAATCCTAAGAGTTTTCATCACAAGGAAAAAATTTTTCTCTATTTCTTTAATTTTGTATCTATATGAGATGATGGCTGTTCACTAACCTTATTGTGATACCATCTCACGATGTATTTAAGTCACATCATTAAGCTGTATACCTTAAACTTATAAAGTGCTGAATGTCAATTATATCTCAAATAAAACTAGAAGAAAAAGTAAAAAATAATCTCACCTTTCCACATACTCGGGTTGCATGAATTCACACAGAAAACTTTTACTTCTCTTTGGCCACTGTACTACAAAAATGAGCCTCCCACGGCAGAGTCACTCCTATGTGTGGGGAAAGCACAGACTATGAGTTGTGATAAACTCCATGTTCACCTGAAAGTTGTTCTGTCTGGTTTTCATATTTTTCATATTTTCCTATATTTTAAATTGTGAAAATTTTTAAACACACCCAAAAATAAAGTACAATAAAAATTATCTCTCTTCTAGGAATATAAACTGTTATTTTTGCTTCAGTTTTTTAATATAAGTAAATAAAATATTACAGATGCACTAGAAAATCCAGCTGAAAATGGCCCAAGTTTAATTTTTCTCCACCTCTCCCCAGGAGCAACTGTTAACACTGTTTAAAGTTTGCGCTATTCTCTCTCTCCATGTTTTTACATTTTAATTATTTATTATCTATCCAAGAGCATATTGTATTGTATTATGGGTTTATCAAGTGGATGTGAATGTTATCATGCAATATGCAGTAGTTTGCTTTCATTTTCAAAGCTTCTCTTTTAAATAAAAAAATTCTATTACTACTTACTGATCTTATTCATTTTCAACTACACTATTTAAGTACACCATTGTATAAATATGACAGACTCTGCTCTTTCATCCAGTTGTTGAATTTGTTTCCAATTGTTCATTTATGCCTCACTGTGATTATGAGAGATTAGGACTTAATATTAGTAACTAAATATTCTTTTAGTGTCACCTTGCTTTTAAACTCCTAAATATGTTGTTGGTGTTGCTGTTGCTTTCAAATTTAAAGTCCTATTCATTTATCTTTTATTTTGAAAATTCCCACTTGGTTCTTTTATATAAACTTTTCCTTTTTTTATAATGTCCTGTTTTTATATTATGGTTTTCATTGCTGATCATCCATTAAAAATAAGAGTCCTCTCTGATTGCTCTTTATTGGAAATTGTTGGTCTGTTAACACATCCACTTGTTACTGCATTTTCATAGAAAGACTTGTTTCCTTCCTCAAAAAAATTCTTGATACTTTTTGACATCTTCAGCAGGAATTCTTTTCATCATGAGAGATAACCTCATGGGGAAGTTCCACCCACATTGACCTGGCCTGAGTCTTCAGCTTTAGTGCATTAGACTTTAGTTTTACCTCACTGTTCTGGTTTGAATTCCTTGCAGTGTACGAAAATGGGATTTCTCTTCCTTATCTTTGAGATCGACACTCTTCTAAGGTTTCCTGTGGTTGTATATTTCATCCAGCATTTCTGGGTTTGGAAGAGCTGTGGGGGACTTCTACTTTCTAATGATTCCTTTCAAATCCTTTCTCCAAGCTCTACGGCCCCTGTGCCCTGGGCACAATCAACCCCTGTGCCCACAGAACACTCCTGTGACTATAATGTAAAAGGAAGAGACTTTCTATTTGTAACTTGTGATTTCTAGAAATTTCACTTACCCATTTTATCTGTTTGAATATCATTTTCCTTATTTATGCAATTTACTTTTCCTCTGAAATTTGAAATCCTTTTCCACATCTCATCCTTTGGATAAGAATCATTGAAAGGAAAACCTAAGGCTTCCAGAAAATGTGCATGGTTTTGTTCATAAATTTAATTTATAGGGACATTTTGTTTGAAAGCAACTATAGACATATTGCTTTCTAAACTTTTTCATGTATATATTTGTTGTTATTCTTTTCCTAAGATTGCATCCTTTAAAAACAATCAAAATAGTCTTTGTAAACACCTTCTAGAAGTAAAAACCTTGTAACAATTTTCAAGCTAAGAGTTGAAGTGAAATATTTAACAAGGGGGATTATTCTTGAGACTTTTTACTTGAGAGTTATACTCCCAATTGGAGCTTAATAGGAAAGAACACAACTTTACTAACCTTAGGTATTATGTCTTAATAACTGCCTTAAAATTGGGCAAGAGGAAAAATACACTGTGTGGTATTTTTTCCCTAACATTCAATAACATTCAGGAAATTATCTCATTACATTCCAAGGACTGATAGTATCAGCTATTTGCCAGTACTGACATAAGGATTTCAAAAACTGTGAGATTTAAAAAAATCTAAATCTACTTTAAATTAAGATAAAATTTAAGCCTCCAGGATAAGCTGGCATATATTATACTGTTTTTCTGAAGCTGAAGAAAAGTTGCATCTTTTGGACCCACCTGAAAAATTAACTGCACAGAATTAGAAAACAGCACTCATCTAAAGATATTCAATGGCCTCACTGAGGAAAAGAAACTCACTGACATCAATTCACTGACAGAGCCAGGATTTGCTCCTGATTTTATCAAATTCCAAATTCTGCATACTGTCCACTTTGTTGGTTTCCTCACATTACAGATGTCTGTGGACTGGCATGCATTAATGAAAAGACCTCTGTCCTAGAAATCAAGAGATTTATGTTCAAGCCTGGACACTACCACCCCTAGTCTTCCCATTTTGGGTGTCTTAATGAGAAACAGTACAGAAGTCTTGAAAGCTGTAAGCTGGGAGCTGGCCTGGTACAGCTAGAATATGGTTTTCGATTGGACACAAACGGTGTTACAGAGAACTAACGCCATCTGATCTTACTCTAGCGTGGTGATGGAGTGAGTGCCAGATGCTTTTTTGGAAAAATCAGTTACAGCTTTATCCCCACTTTGCTCCTCTTGCTTCCTAAATACAATTCAAATAGAATTATTCCTTTTCCTGATAATACCTATGCATAGCAAACTTCTGCTCCTTGAACCCTCCTTCAGATCTTCTAACTTAAAGCCAAACTCTGTAACAAATCTTCCTGCAGCCTCTTATTTTGATGCCCATAGCTGCCCATCAGGTTAATCTCCCCTGTTGCATCAAGTAATAAACCCAACTTCTCATGACCTGAACTGTCTCTGGTGACCCTTTGACTGGTGGGCATCAACACAGTTCCCTGCAATTTTACAGTTTATCCATCTACAAAAGGAGGAAGTTGGACTAATAGCATCAGTCTAATACTCTCTAGGGCCTTTCCAGTTCTGCCATGCCTCAGCCACCAAATAGTTTGCTATTTCTACCCCTTCTGATTTTGTATGATATTCACCAAACTCCTGAGAAACTACAATAATGATTGTTCCTATTTTTCATGAGAGAAGACTTACAGTCATTAATTAGCACAAGCACTGAGCTAAAAGACAAGTCTCCAGTGGTATCAGAGAGAATGATTAAGAGTACTGTTGTTATATAACCTCTACAACTTTGAAGTCAGAAGTACCAAATTCACACTATAAATAATCCTGTAATCATATATGCAGGCTTTATCATCTCTTCCTTCCTCTGGGGTTTTAACCATTTTATGGAAATTGAAGCTTGGAAGTAAAATTTTTTGGCATGACAGTTTATAAATTAAATGTGGTTAAAAGCAACTGAGTGATTAAGCTTCATTCATGCAGCTGTAATGATGAAGTAAGTAAATAACATGCAATTTAATTATATTTCTGATACACATGATATGTAAGTTATGCATCATAATAATCATTTGAATTAGAAACCTTTTTCTATCTCTCACTGAAACTTGGTTGAATGGATCATTTGGAGTTAATAAGTTTTGATTAGAGAATGAAGATTACTCTCTCTGTAATTGGGATACATTTATTTAAATTCCAAAGAAGAAAGATACGACAGGAAATGGTGCTAGTGAAGGGAAGAGATCCATATAGAATAATCAGAGGCAGATTGACAGCCAGACCAAAGAAGAATATGAACAAGGAGAGAGCAGCAGCATTGGCAAAAGGAGACACCTGCAAAGATAACCTGTAGAGAGGCAGATCTTACTAATAATAAGAGGGCTATGAATTAAGATGGCCCTTTTGAACTATGGAAGCAAAGACATTCTTTGGAAAAGTTCTAAGCATCCAGGAAGAAATCTGGATAAAACAGTGGCAATGGAATAACTCAAGTGTTTCTAAGAAATATATATTTCCTCATATCAAAGGATATTTTAAAATGAAAATTTCAATCATTCTGCCAAATACACTTGCTGCTGATGGTCTGAAAAGTGACTTCCTTTATTTTATCAAATAGGTGCATTTTTTTAGGCAGCTGTAGGACAGTAGAGTCAGACCTGGGTAATAATTCCAGATCTACTTGATGCTAAACAGATCATTCCTCTTCCATGTCCTCAATAAAGTAAGTTTTGTGCAGCCCACTGCCACCCAACATCCACCTAAAGGATTATTCAAGAAGCAGTATTTGAGAGAGACCACCCAGGACCAAAAGATTACCTAGAGGACATATGAACTCCTCACCATGGGGATTTTCTAAGTTCTGCAACTTTACCAGTTTGGAGTTCCAGAAATAATATATATTACTTTAAGCTCCTAAAAAGGAGCTGGGTGGCTTATAGTCACTATCACACCTTCATCTTTTCTTTCTGAATATTTGGAAGAATACATACTGAGAAGTTTCCTTACTCAATATCCCTGACACGAGAATCAATATAGCAAATTCCTCTGGGAATTGAGCATTTTGGATCATTTCTATAGCTACATTTTCAAATTCACTGATCTTTTCTTCTGTAATGCCTGCGTGCGTACATGCTAAGTCACTTCAGCTGTGTCTGACTCTGTGATCCTATGGACTGTAGCCCACCAGGATCCTCCACCCATGGGATGCTCCAGGCAAGAATACTGAAGTGGGTTGCTATGCCTCCTCTAGGGGATCTTCCAGACCCAGGGACCAAACCCGAGGGTCTTATGTCTCCTACACTGGCAAGTGTGTTCTTTACCACAAGCACCACCTGGGAAGCCCCCTGTAATGTATAATCAGCAGCTAATCTATCCAGTGTAATTTTCTTGTTAGATAATGTATATTTCATTTTTAGAAGTTCAATTTGTCTTTTTTATATCTTACTTATCTCCCTTTTACTTGCTCATATTTCTCTCTTCTTTCTTGAGCATATACATTTATAACAAATATTTTAACATCCTTCTCTACTAATTCTGCCATTCTTCATTCTTGTCATTTATATATACACTTCTATTAAATACTTTTTCTCCTGTTTATGGATGAAATTATACTGCTTCTTTGAACAAGTGGTAGCTTACATTGGATTCTAGACATTGTGAATTACACACTGTTGGGTTGAATGGTGTTTTTTTAAATTGTAGTTTCTATTACTTTAAATATTTTGGGGGCTTTGTTCAGGAGTGCAGTAACATTACTTGGAATTAGTTTGATTCTTTGAATTTTTATTTTCTTAGACTGAATCCAAAATGCCTTCAGTATAAATATTGCCATACTACTGAGCCAATACCTTTCTGAGGACTCTACTCAAAAATTGATGTGTTTCAGTTGTAAAGAACAGACTTTTGGACTACATGGGAGAAGGCGAGGGTGGGATGATTTGAGAGAATAGCCTTAAAACATGTATATTACCACATGTAAAATAGATGACGAGTCCAAGTTTGATATACAAAGCAGGACACTCAAAGCCAGTGCTCTGGAACAACCCAGAGGGAAGCAGTGGGGAGAGAGATGGGAGGGGGGTTCAGGATTGGGGGACACATGTGCACCCATGGCTGATTCATGTTGATGTATGGCAAAAACCATCACAATATTGTAAAATAATTATCTCCCAATTAAAATAAATCAATTGCTTAAAAAATTCATGTGCTTGATCATTTTTCACTTTAACTGATACCTAATGGCAAGACGGACTGTGCACATATTACATGTATTAGCTCATTTACTCCTTTAGTTTTCGGAGGTAGGTAGACTGTCACTATTTCACAGATGATGAAACTGAGGCACCAAGATATCGAGGTCAGATAGCAGCTAAGAAGCAAAGCTATAATGGAACAAAAGCAATCTGGTTGCAAAGCTTGTATTTTTAATCACTATGTTATCTATTGTTGCTGTTTTCTTGCCACTATTATTAATGGCAGGCAGAGACTACAAAAACAAACTTTTAAGTTGATATCAAAGTGTACAAATTAGTATGGCCTACTAAGGGAAATGAGACAGGACTTACCCTCTAAGAAGGCAACATATGGAGATATAAACAAGTAGACAAATTAACATGCACCCATGAAAGTGTGAAATGAAAATGTTGGTGGCTCAGTCGTGTCTGACTCTGTGTGACCCTATGGACCGTAGCCCGCCAGGCGCCTCTGTCCATGGGATTCTCCAGGCAACAATACTGGAGTGGGCTGCAATTTCCTTCTCCAGGGGATCTTTCCAGCCCAGGAATCAAACTCATATCTCCTGTGTCTCCTGCATTGACAGGCAGACTTTTTACCACTGAGCCACCTGGGAATCCTTCTCAGAACTGGACATTGTCACAAACCAAGGGATGGGGAAGGAAGCCATACCCTCTGGGGAGATGTTCTGCAAAGTCACACAACAGAGGCTGTAGATGTGTAATAGTAACACAGGAAGGGAGTGAATAAATGAGAATTTTCATCCAATCTACCATACTATTGCCTATTTTATTCTGTAAAGCAAGCTTGCATTTATAATGGTTATCAGGGACAAAAAACAAGAGTGGGCCCTTGGGAACACAGAAATACTGACTTGACTTCTGCTGCTACTTAGAAATGGTAAGAATCCACTTTAAAGCCTGCAGAGCCCACTCACTGGGACTGGGTATCATATGTACTGTGATTGTGTCATTTCATAACTTAAGAGTTACTTTGTACTAAAATCTCTCCTGGAATCTTAAGGAAGATTACACAGTTCAAATAGAGGTGAATTTCTGGTGAAAGTCTGCTGGAGACACATCTAGCAAAATTTTACACTCATACTAAAACAAAGTTGCCTATAAAATCTGAGCCTGCGCGCAAAATGCTCTGCTATAAACGAAGAGCACACTCAGCATTACAGAATCCATACTCACATCCATCAACTCCTCTGCTTTTCAGAACAACCACTACATCATCTACCCCCACGTAGCCACCACCTAGAGAACGGACACCCCCAAAATCACATACACCTGCACAGGAATACAAACACAGAAGAGAAAGAATGGAAGAATTCTTGAATCCCAACTCCTTCCAGTTAAAGGGGCACACCAAGTTGGATCAATCTCACCCTCAGCTTAAAAATAACTAAAAATTGAAAATTGACTTTTTATTTCTATATCGTAAAGTGTGAGATCTTATTATCTTGCTTACTCTAGGATACTGATGCTAAAGATCACTTTTCCGCATTGGGTATCAGGATTATAGATATGGTGAGCATGTGCTATGTTGTGCTTAGTCACTCAGTTGTGTCCGCCTCTTTGTGACCCCACAGACTATAGCCCACCAGGCTCCTCTGTCCATGGGGATTCTCCAGGCAAGAATACTGGAGTGGGTTGCTATGCCTGAGCATACATCTTTCTAATTCCTGTAATTCATGCCTATGTGTCCTGTGTTAACTGTGCCTCTGGGAAGAAATCTGCCAAACAAGCCTCACTGAGGAACAATGTTGTCATATAAAGCATCTAACATTTGTCCCCTGAAAATTATTTCTACAGACATGGCCCTGCTGCAGGGTCTCATCATCTTCTGTCTATATTATTACAATAGTTTCCTTCTTTCTCCTCCTCCTCCTCTTTCCTCTCCTTCTAACACCAGCTTCTCTCTAAAGCAGAGGTCTGATGGTGTGTGTACCCTACTTCATCAGAGTAGCTGACAGTTAACTGGAATGCTGCCCTTGCCTGTCCCGAATTACCTTCAGTCATTGATTAAAAGCCTTCCATGCTTCACCGTTTTCCTCCAACCTGCATTTCCAGTCTCCTCTCCCATTAATTCCTGGATAGACCTGGGCCTCACGCACACTGACCTGCTTGCTCTGGAGAAGGGAATGGCAACCCACTCCAGCACTCTTCCCTGAAGAATTTCATGGACATAGGAGCCTGGTGGGCTACAGTCCATGGGGTCACAAAGAATCAGACCCGACTGAGCAACTAACACAACACTCCCATTACTTCCTTGATAGACCCAGGTCTCCTGCACACAGGCTGCCCTTTGAGCACATTGCCTCCCCAGCCTGGGAACTCCCCCATCAGAACCTAGCACAAGAGCACTGGTCCTGCAGTAGCTTTGCAGCCCACCAAAATCCTAGAGGGTTGCAGCAGCTCCTGCAACAGTCTCCAGCAGTTTCCTGCCCTCAGTAGCCTGTCCCCAAGATCTTTCCAAAAGTCCAGACCACCTGACTTGCCTCTTGAGAAGATCTGTATGCAGGTAAGGAAGCAACAGGTAGAACTGGACATGGGACAACAGACTGGTTCCAAACTAGGAAAGGAGTACGTCAAGTCTGTATGTTGTCACCCTGCTTATTTAACTTATATGCAGAGTACATCATGAGAAACGCTGGGCTGGAGGAAGCACAAGCTGGAATCAAGATTGCTGGGAGAAATATCAATAACCTCAGATATGCAGATGACACCACCCTTATGGCAGAAAGTGAAGAAGAGCTAAAGAACCTCTTGATGAAAATGAAAGAGGAGAGTGAAAAAACTGGCTTAAAGCTCAACATTCAGAAAACTAAGATCATGGCATCTGGTCCCATCACTTCATGGCAAATAGATGGGGAAACAGTGGAAACAGTGACAGACTTTATTTTGGGGGGCTCAAAAATCACTGCAGATGGTGACTGCAGCCATTAAATTAAAAGATGCTTACTCCTCGGAAGAAAAGTTATGACCAACCTAGACAGCATATTAAAAAGCAGACATTAGTTTGCCAACAAAGGTCTGTCTAGTCAAAGTTAAGGTTTGTCCAATAGTGATGTATTGATGAGAGTTGGACTTATAGAAAGCTGAGCACCAAAGAATTGATGCTTTTGAACTGCGGTGTTGGAGAAGACTCTTGAGAGTCCCTTGGACTGCAAGGAGATCCAACCAGTCCATCCTAAAGGATATCAGTCCTGAATATTCATTGGAAGGACTGATGCTGAAGCTGAAACTCCAAAACTTTGGCCACCTAATGAGAAGAACATACTCATTTGAAAAGACCCTGATGCTGGGAAAGATTGAAGGCCAGAGGAAAAGGGGATGACCAAGGATGAGATGGTTGGATGGCATCACCGACTCACGGACATGAGTTTGAGTAGGCTCCAGGAGTTGGTGCTGGACAGGGAAGCCTGGTGTGCTACAGTCCATGGAATCACAAAGAATCGGACACGACTGAGAGACTGAACTGAACTAAACTGAACTGAATTTTACTCTGCTTAAAGTTCTTCAGTGGCTCTTCAGCCTTAAGGAATTAAGTGCCAATCCCTAAACACGATGGCTAAAACCCCTCCTCATCTGGTCTGCTTGCACCTTGCCTATCCGGCCGCCCCCTTCCATGCAGCCTACAACTCTGTTATTTTGAACTCCCTGCAGTTTCCACAGCAGGACCCACGGTCTCCCTACTCAGTGACCTTACATGTGCACACCTTGTTCCTAGCGCCTTTGGTCTTGCAGTTAGCAGGTCACTCCTACTCCTTCCAAGACAAGCTCAAACAAGCTCTTTCTCAAGATGCTAACCCTAAGCTTCCACCCAGGAGAAGTCAGTTACTGTCCCAGTCCTGCTCCCACAACCATTTCCCTCTGCACAGCCCTCCTTTCTAATGAGCTGTGTACTTGCTTTGCTCTCCAGGTTGAGCTCTGAGCCCGTTTAGGGCTCTGCAGTATATCACAAAGCCAGCAAACACAGTAGATTACAGAAAGTACTGTAAGAGACGAAATGAATAAAATGCTCTGGAGTCCCTAGGGCAGAAGAGCAATCTTCCAGAGGGACGGACTCATTCATCCACTCTCTCATCCCTGTGTCCACTCATTGCCTAAATATAAGCCTTGTAGGTCTACCCATCTTTTTTTTTCCATTTATTTTTATTAGTTGGAGGCTAATTACTTTACAATATTGTAGTGGTTTTTGCCATACACTGACATGAATCAGCCATGGATTTACATGTATTCCCCCTCCCGATCCCCCCTCCCACCTCCCTCTCCACCCCATCTCTCTGGGTCTTCCCAGTGCACCAGCCCCGAGCTTCAGCCATTAAAAAGAATTCATCTGAATCAGTTCTAATGAGATGGATGAAACTGGAGCCCATTAAACAGAGTGAAGTACCCATCTCTTAAATCAAGAAACATTATTATTCCTCACAGGGTCCATACTGGGACGCCATACAGTTCTGTCCACCTTGCCTAAGATATGACTGTTCCCCAACATTCTCTTAGTGGATCAGGGCTTAGCAGCAACCCCCAGTTTTTGATACCTTCTAGTTTTTTCCCACAGTCAACAGCACACTGAAGCCTCTCACAGTCGTAGCCAAACTTGGTGTTAGGATGTTCTGTGTTAAAGGCAGCTCCTGCTTCCCTCCTATAGATGGACTTGTAGGTTCAGTTCAGTTCAGTCGCTCAGTTGTGTCCAACTCTTTGCGATCCCATGAATCGCAGCATGCCAGGCCTCCCTGCCCATACAGACCTAAATTCAGGGCCCTGCCCATCCTCAGGACAGAAAAATTGGAAGTCAAGCTAAGTCTGATGGAACTTGAGTTTGACTCTCTTCCTGTGACAGCCAGGCCAATGGGTCCACGAGAGACGGCCACCAGTGCATACAGCCTGCTCTGCATCATGGCCTCCCAGCAGGGCACTAACCCCAGAGCATCAGATGAGGGTGAGCAGCTCTGCACAGCTTTCTTTTTCACATCCAGTTCTCTTTTCTAGAATCACAAGGTGATTTCCAATACCTCAGTTCCAGGCATTACTATCAAAAACAGTTATAGATAAGGCACTTAATCCCGAATCATTCAGTCAACAAATGCCATGTGCAAAGCTAAAAATAATCCCCGGGTTTTCAAAGGCAGCTTGCTCAAGACACTTGCAAATGACACGCTCATGGGAGGCAGAGGGGAGTGCAGCAGACAAGAGAACGTGCATGGAATCCAGTGAGCTGGCGTCCGATCCCGGCCTGGCCACTTTTTCACTGACAGTGAGGAGCTGCTCAACCTCGTGGGCCTCCCTTTGCTCATCTACAAAAGGAAGTATTATTCGTTTTTATACATGAAGTATTTTATAAGGACTAAACAAGGTCATTCCCATAAAGTGCTTTTGAGCACATGATAAATGTGCATGTGAAAAATGCCAACAGATGCTTCTTGTTACATTGTTGCTGCTGTTGTTGTATGCAAATTATCTGCAGAAAAATATTCATAAAATTATTCTGTGGTTTCCTCCTACAGACAGACACATTGCATGTCAAAGCATGTGGAAAGAGGGCCTGAAATGCAGACCGCTGCCAATCATATAGTGAGTATTCAACAAATGACGCCTCAATCATTGATCCATCTTTTCCTTCCTATGTATCTAATTCTCAAATTTCCACACCAATAAACAGGGAATGAGACACTAACAATTCAAAATGTTTGATAATCTAAAAATAATACATACTTCGCTTAGTAGAAGAGCATTTTATACCCTTTAGCAGAAGAATATGCTCAATGTTCATAAAATTTGTCAGAGATCCCTTCATTCAATCAACAAATGCTAATTGAGACTACGGCCACACCTGGCACTGTGTTGATCATCCATAATATCCAAGGAACCACTGATCTGGGACCGCCTGAAGTTTAAATCCTAATGGTGGCATCGAGAACCACTTTATGGCTTTCCGGGGCCATAGGCACTTTTCTGTGCCTCTTCCTCAATAAACATAGATTTTAAACTCTATTTTATGGCTGTGTTGGCATAAAGGTGAATTATGAATACTATAAGTTAAAATATTTGACCTAGAAATTCATTTTTTGTCTTTTAATTTTAGAAAGATGTTTAAAAACATTTTTGTAGACCCTCCAGAGTATCTGGGCCCTAGGCACTGTGCCAAGGGAGAAGGTGGCAACAAAGTAAAGTGAACATGGGAATAAAATATTCCAAGTGTTTTTTTTTTTTTTTTGACTGAACAATTTGAAGGTCAGGTGCAGACATCATGACATTTGACATCAAAACAGTTTGGCAGGCATCTCCTAAATAAGGACATTCTCCTATGAAGCCACAATATCACTGTCACACCTCAGAAAACAATTCATGAAACTACTGTACTTTAGCCTATGTTACTGAACCCCACATCATACAATTTTTGTGTTTTACATTGACATTGAAGGCAGGAGGAGAAGGGGATGACAGAGGATGAGATGGTTAGATGGCATCACCAACTCTATGAACATGAGTTTGAGCAAGCTCCAGGAGGTGGAGATGGACATGGAGGTCTGGAGTACTGTAGTCCATGGGGTCTCAAAGAGTCAGACACAAATGAGTGACTGAACTGAACAGATTAATACTTTTCTGAACCAAAATTCTATTGCCTAATTTATATTATTTGCCACAATTTTATGTTTGGGTGACACTTGACTATGTGAAAATACTCTCATTTTTAATGCTTAAAATGCTTCTTCTGCTGGACTGCCAGTGATGCTTTACTGAGACACACAGCTCTCTAGCCTATATTCTTTTGCTGTCATCCTTTGATAATTTTTTTCTTTCTCCCCAAAATCCTTATCCCATACTCCTATTCCGAAGTTTTTTCATGAATCCAATTGCCTAGGCTGAAATATTAGGAAAGATAACTGTCGTATTCCATTGGCTGGGTATCATTTCATAAAGTGCAAGATAGTCACTGAAGCCAGCGCAGGACGAGGTAATCATAGATCTTATCTCCACTGTCTTATCTACAGTATATCCTCTAGAATAAACAGGGCATAAACTGAGGGCAAAACTTCAACATAAATATGTGATGATTTCATGACCTGGTGAAAGCAGCTTGGGAGAACAACTAAAGCTGTTTTCAATATACAGGCTTAAAAACCAACTTGGACACATCTACTTAAATCATCCTAACCTCTCTAAGCCAAGGTCCCAGCTGAAAACCAGAGATGGTAACAATACTTCTGTAAGATTAAATGAGATAACCTGTGTGAGGCACCCAACATATAGACTCTACACAATGTCTGTTCTCCCTACCCCTTCCCTATCTTTTCCCTAGTGTTTCCCTAAGACCATCCCCAAGGACAATTCCCACAAAAAGAGTTATGCCTCCCCTAAAACTTTCATTCTTTCCACACAGAAGTCTCCAGTTGGAGTCCTGTTGACAAATAACAAAATAATAACTAATAAGAGAGAATTCTGGAAACCGATATTAGGCTTAAGTGAAATGCGTAAGACAAAATATTCAACATTTTCAGTAATGTAAAACATTTAATCAAGATTTCATTTGCTAAAGCAGGCAGATAATACTTCAATCATGCAGAATGATGAGGAAGGAAATTTGCCATATGTAAATAAATGTCTTATCCTGACTAGTTCAATCTAGCGCATCCAACGTGGCCACAACTAAAATTACATGCTTCCACTTATGAGAATATGGAGTAGAAATACTTTCTCCTATTCCTCCTCCTAAGTACAACAAAAAACTCTGGACATGGGATTTTCCAGGCAGTCCAGGGATTAAGACTTCTCCTTCCAATGCAGGGTGTGCAATTCGACCCCTAGTTGAGGAATCAAGATCCCACATGCCTCAAGGCCAAAAACCAAAACATAAAACAGAAGCAAAGCTGTAAGAAGTTCAATTTAAAAAAAAAAAAAATGAAAATGGTCCACATCAATAAAAAAATAAATCTTAAAATAAAATAATAAAAAATAAAATCTCTGGCCATTATACATAAAGACAAGGAAACCCTGAAAGATGGAGAGAAGACCAATTAGGCTCAACAGAACCAGGGCAAGGACACAGTAGTAAGTTCCTTGAATCTTCTTTTTGCCTCAAATATCCCAAGCCAAACAACCAGAAACATCCACAAGTAAAAGAATAAATAAATTAAACTTATTCTCTCTCAATCAAAGAACCAAATCAGGGGCAGCCTAAGAAGAGTTTTACATAATAACTGCTCTGTTGTAGCCAAACACCAGAAAAACAATACAAAACGGTGGCTCCAACCCCCGTCACCAAAAGCCCAGAAAAGACTCAGTGGAGAATTTCTATTTCTATGTTTGGGAGGCTACTGTACCACACCAACGCGTTGTTAGAGAAGGCCAAGTAGAGAGCTGGGAATTTCACCCCCTCTGCCTGCCTGGCAGACTACATACAGTCCATGCGGTCGCAAAAGTTAGACATGACTGAGCAACTGAATAACAAAAAACAACCACCACCCCCATCAGCACTGCAACCCAAGAGTTTTAAAAACTCAATGTGATCTGCCATATTAACACACTAAAGAAGAAAAAAACCATCATGTGATTAATTCAACGATGCAGAAAAAGCAACTGACAAAATTCAACACCCATTCATAGTTTAAAAAAAATAATTTCAGAATAGTAGCAATAGAGGAGAACTTCCTCAACTTGATGAAGAGTATCTACAAAGAAAATAAACTTGCAGCTAACATTATGCTTAATGGTCAATGACCGAATGCTTTCTTTCTAAGGCTGAGAACAATTCAAGGATGTCTACCCATACCACTATTATCCAACATAGTACTGAAAAAGGTAGCCAGTGCAAGAAGAAAAAGAAGCAAAACCCATGCAGATCAGAAACCAAAAATTAAAATGTTTGCAGATGACATTATTGTCTACAGAGAAAATGCCCAGGAATCAGAAAAAAAAAAAAAAAAAAACCACTATGGGATAAATAAGTTCAGCAAGGTCATGAAATACAAGAAAACATACAAAAATCAGTTATATTTTTATATAACAGCCATGAGTATGTAGACCCCAGAAGTAAAAATTCAATGCCATTTCCAATTGCTCAAAAAAATGAAAAACTTATATGTAAATCTAACAAAACATGTACAGGATATGCATGCTGAAAACTATATAATACTGAGAAAAGAAGGAAGGAATGAAGGAAAGAAAGAATGAATGAAGGGGGAGGAAAGAGGGAATAGGAAAATGAAGAAAAATCTAAATAAATGGAGAGATATACTGCATTTATGAATTGGAAGACTAAACACAGTAAAGACACCAATTCTCCCCAAACTAATGTACAGGTTTAACAAAATTTCTACCAAAACCCAGCAATATCTTTTGTAGATATAGACAAAATTATTCTAAAATTTATGCAGAGACATAAAGGAACCATAAGAGTAAAATGATTTCAAAAATAAAAAATTAAGTATGAAGAGTCAATCTACCCAATTTTAACATTTACTATTTAGCTACAGTAATCATTACAATGATATTACCAGAGGAATAAACAGATCAACTGGACAAAGCAGAGAGCCCAGAAACATACTCATACAAACATGCCCAACTGACTTTTGACAAAGGTACAAAAACATTCAATGGAGGAAAGATTGCCTTTCCAATAAATTGTGCTCAAGCAATTGAACATCTATCAACAAAAAAATAAGAAAAAATAAACATATAAAGTTAAACCAAAATGGACCATAGACTTAAATGTAAACTAAAAAACTTTTAGAAAAAAAGGAAACATGAGAAACATCTTTGGAATACAAGTCTAGGTAAAGAGCCCTTAGGCTTGACACCAAAGTAGAAAGGAAAATTTGATAAACTGAACTTCATTTTAAAAATTTTGCTCTACAAAAGACCCTGTTAAGAAAATGAAACAACAAGCTACAGACTGAGAGAAGATACTTGCAAACCACATATCTCACAAAGAACAAGTATATAATGAACACTCAAATATCAACAGTAAAAAAAACAAAACAACCCAACAGTCCAATCACAAAATGGGCAAAAGGCATAAACAGATATTTCACCGAAGAAGATACACAGACTGCAGATTAGCACATAAAAAGATGTTCAACATCAACAGCCACGAGGGAAACAAAGTTAAAATCATAATGCGTCAGACACGACTGAAGCGACTTAGCAGCAGCAGCAGCAGCGTTATCACTACATGTCTATCAGAAGAGCTAATTTTTTTTTAAATGACAACATCAAATGCAGGTGAGGATGTAGGAGAAGTTAATTACTCATACATTACTGGTGTGAATGTAAAATGATACAGTCACTCTGGAAAACTGTATGGCAGTTTTGAAAAAAAAAAAAACTAAACCTTCAAAGCATCCAGCAAGAGCACTCTTATCCCAAAGAAATGGATATCTGCTAACACACACACACACACAAATATGGAAATATATACATGTATGTAAACACACAAATATGTAAATATATGTGTGTGTGTACACACACAAATATGTAAATATATATATGTATGTACACACACAAATATGTAAATATATATGTATACACACACAAATATGTAAATATATATATGTATGTATGTACACACACAAATATGTAAATATATATGTATACACACACAAATATAAATATATATGTATGTATACACACAAAAAATATGTAAATATATATATGTATGTATACACACATGCACAAGTATGTAAATATATATATGTATACACACACATATATATATGCATATATACACACACACACAAATATATATATTTATGTATACACACACACAAATATTTAAATATATATGTATGTATACACACACACAAATATGTAAATATAAATATGTATACACACACACAAATATATATATATGCATATATACCCACACACACAAATATATATATATGTATAAACATACACACAAATAGTAAATATATATATGTATTATACACACAAATATGCAAATATATATATGTATGTATACACACACACAAATATGTAAATATATATATTGTGTATACACACACAAATATAAATATATATATATGTATGTATACACACACAAATATGTAAATATATATATGTATACACACACAAATATATATATATGCATATATATCCACACACAAAAAAATATATATGTATAAACACACACACAAATAGTAAATATATATATGTATTATACACACAAATATGTAAATACACACAAATATGTAAATATATATATGTATATATATATACACACACACATAAATGTTTATTGAAACTTTCTATGCAAAAACTGGAAACAACCCAGATGTTCTTTCAGTGAGTGAATGCTTAAACTATATATCCTTACTACAGAATACTACTCAGAAATAAAAAGGAATATTGATAAATAAAAAGGAATATCAATAAACAGATAAACAAATATTGATAAATAATGAATAAATAAATAAAATGCACTAAATAAATCACAAGATAATTGTGCAGAGTGGTAAAAAAATCCTCAAAGGTTGTATCTTGTATGATTCTACTTACATAATGCTCTTGAAAGGTCAGGTGTATAGAAATGGAGACCAGCTTCATGGTGGCTAACAGTTAAGGAAGGAGTTGCCTTAGAAGGGAAGTGGGTGTGGCTAAATAAAAGCAACATGGGAGATTCCTTGTGGTGATGGGAATGTTCTGCTCCTTGACTGTGAGTGCCCATATCCTACTTGCAATATTGTCCTATAGTTTGGGATAAAGGGTATATGAGATCTCTCGATACTGTTTCCTACAACTGCATGGGAATCTACAAATATCTCAAAATAAAAAGCTTAATCACACACACAATATGCATTGTTTGTTAGGAAGCCATGCTTCTATTCTTGATAACTCAGATGTTCATTAAACTTGGGACTCTAAGCAGGGACTCAGGACTTCATGCCCAGGCTGTATTGGCCAAACTCACCAGTTCTCCAACAAACACTGCTTTGAAATGATGTCACTGGAAAAAAAAAAAAAAGAAATGATGTCACTGGGAACAGAGTGAGCCTTGATTATCTGCAAAGCTCATTAAATAATATTTGTCAGCTGGTCTGGCTATTTGGGTGGTTGCTCTGACTTGATGTCATATTGTACCATGAGCTCCTGAACCAAATCAATACCTCAGCAGTTTGTGCCTCCATCAACTCCCATCCTAGCCCCAAAGAGTGGCTGTCAACCATGGCTGAACATCAGAACTGCCTGAGGAGTGCATAATTTTATCAGCTGGGGCTGACTCAAGCATTATTTAGAAGTTCACCAGGAGATCCACAAGCTGCCAGAGTTGAAAGCCACTGGTCCAAAACAAATAGACAAAAACCTACCAGCACATTATAAAGAAAATGGCCAATGATCATAGATTTTTTAAAAAGTAACAGTCAGAGGACTTCCCTATAAGTCCAGTGGTTAAGACTTCACCTTCCAATACTGGGGTTGTGGATTCTAGGACCCCAATGCCTCACAGCCAAAAAACAAAACACAAAACAGAGGCAATATTGTAACAAATTCAATAAAGACTGTAAAAATGGTCCATATCAAAAACAACAACAATAAAAACACCAAACATTTTAAAAAAATAAATAACAGCCAATATTTGCAAGAATGAGGAGAAACCTCCATTCTCATGCATTACTAAAGAGAGAATAAAATCATTTCCAAACCTTTATGAAAGGCAGTTTGACATCTCTGTGGGACTATTACAGAAAATACAGTGGAGATCCCGGCGTCCTGGAGCAGGCTGGAGAGAGAGCTCGGAGATAGTCCTCACCCGCTGGCCTCCTCAGGCACAGGGGAGGAACTCAGTCAGCCCCCACAGGTGTGCCGCATTAGGAACCTGACCCTCAGGCAGCAGCTTGTGATGTATGAAGAGGCCTCTTTCAGAGAAAGGTAGAGAGAGGCTTTTCAATCTGCTTCATCTGTGCTGAGCTGGGGGTGAGGGCCAGGGGTTGTCACAGCCAGTCCTTTTCAAAAACCGTCTCTTACGATGGAAATATTACTCAGACATAAAAAGGAACACATCTGAGTCAGTTCTAATAAGATGGATGAACCTAGAGCCTATTATACAGTGAATTCAGTTCGGTTCAGTCGCTCAGTCGTGTCGAGTGATCTTTGTCACGAGTCGACTCTTTGTGACCCCATGGACTGCAGCACACCAGACTTCCCTGTCCATCACCAACTCCTGGAGCTTACTCAAACTCATGTCCATTGAGCTGGTGATGCCATCCAACCATCTTATCCTCTATTGTCCCCTTCTCCTCCTGCCTTCAATCTTGCCCGGCATCAGAGTCTTTTCAAATGAGTCAGTTCTTCATATTAGGTGGCGAAAGTATTGAAGTTTCAGCTTCAGCACTGTCCTTCCAGTATTATTCAGGACTGATCTCCTTTAGGATGAACTGGTTGGATCTCCTTGCAGTCCAAGGGACTTTCAAGAGTCTTCTCCAACACTGCAGTTCAAAAGCATCAATTCTTCAGTGCTCAGCTTTCTTTATAGTCCAACTCTCACATCCATAAATGACTACTGAAAAAACCATAACTTTGACTAGACAGACCTTTGTTGGCAAAGTAATGTCTCTGCTTTTTAATACACTGTCTAGGTTGGTCATAACAGAGTGAAGTAATTCAGAAAGAAAAATATCATGTATTAACGTATATATATGGAATCTAGAAAAATGGTACTGATGAACCTATTTTCAGGGCTGCAATGGAGATGCAGATGTAGAGAATGGACTTGCAGAGAGAGAAGGAGAAGGAGAGAGTGGGGGGAACAGAGAGAGTAACATGGAAACATATCCACTGTAATATGTAAAATAGATAGCCAGTGGGAATTTGCTGTATGTCTCAGGGAGCTCAAACCAGGGTTCTGTGACAACCTAGAGGGGTGGGATGGGAAGGGAGGTGGAAGGAAGGTTCAAGAAGGAGGGGACATAACATATGTGAGTGAGTGAAGTCCACTCAGTCGTGTCCGACTCTTTGCGACCCCGTGGACTGCAGCCTGCCAGGCTCCTCCGTCCATGAGATTCTTCAGGCAAGAGTACTGGAACGTATACCTATGGCTAATTCATGCTGATGAATGGAAGAAACCAACACAATATTGTAGAGCAATTATCCTTCAATTAAAAATAAATACATTTAAATAAAACTGATTCTTGGCTTGCCATAGCCTTGGGAGTCTCTGAGATGCCAAGTCCCATTGGCTTTCTGAACTGAGGGACCTGTCTCCCAGGTGGCAGTTTTAAAAGCTGGGTTGCTTAATGTTGAGTCCAAGTCCTTCACTCCTCAAGGAGAAACTGGGAGTTGTAAGATGCCACTCAAGTGTAGGTGACTGAGCCAGGGGAAGGGTTTAGAGTAACAGTGTATCTCAGCCTGTCCAACCCTTCCTGATGTGGGTTTTTTGCCATTCATGATGTGTGGAGTCATTCAGTTCGTTTCTGGATTTCTTTTGGAGGGAGCTGCTCCATGTGTAACTGTAGGCTTCATGTGCATAGGGGGATGTGAGTTCAGGAGCCCCCTATGATGTTATCTTACACTGGAACTGTCCTACTTTCATTTCTTAAAATCAACAGTGTGGCTCTCTGCCCTTAAAGATAGGTGGCATGTGACCAGTCCTGCTGACATTAGAGCTCCCAGGATCTTTCTTTATTAATCCTTACAAATGCATGTGAATCTGTTATTATCTCAATAAAAATTTCAATAAAAAGCACAGGACTAGTCACAGGGTTCATTGATCACCTAACAGAATCATATATACCAATTGTATGATGAAATGTATGCCATGGTTCTTACATAGTTCACTTCACCTAACTTAGTTTCGTGGTATACTTATATTTAGGCTGCTCATTTCTGTGACATTTTATTTCTTCAGCTGTTAATTTTTGGTGTTTCTTTCACCACTGTGACCAGCTTCCCTGTTTTTTATTGCTAATAGTACTTTTATCTCTTTGTTATTATTGTTTCTTCATAAAAGAACTTTAAAATCTGTAATAAAATAGCTTTCCACACAAGGAAATAAAAAGTGAATATAGCATACTAGAAATAAACACAAAAATTCCTGCCCAGGGTACTTGGTCATTCATTTTTAATAGTGACAAACACTATTTTAGGTACTAAAGATTCAGTAGTAACTTAAACCAAGTTCCTGCCTTCATGAAGGTCACAGTCACCCAGGCTAGAAAGAAAAATAAGTATGCGGTATAACATCATGAGTGAGTGTCACTCAGTCATGTCCGACTCTTCACGACCCCATGGACTAGAGCTCACCAGGCTCCTCTACCCATGAAATTCTCCAGGCAAGAACACCCATGGAGTGGGTTGTCATGCCCTCCTCCTCCAGGGGATCTTCCCGACCCAGAGACTGAACCTAGGTCTCCTGCATTGCTGGCAGATTCTTTAACACTGAGCCACAGAAAAGCTCAATATAATATCATACTAAACACCAAAAAAAAAAAGCATCAGGGTAATTATTGATAGAAAATGTTGGCGCTGTCCTATACAACTTGTCTGAAGAGATGACATTTGAGCAGAGATCTGAATAACATAGTGGAAAACGTATGGTATGTAGCTCATACTCATCAAGAGAAAAATCAATACCGGCTTTTCTCAACAGATGCTTGTTATTTCTTGATTTCCAGAAGAATTAATAGAGAAATGGGTCCTCAACTGAACAAAATTATCTTTCATTCCAAAGGCTGAAGACATTTTGTTAGATGCTGCTGCTGCTGCTGCTGAGTCACTTCAGTCGTGTCCGACTCTGTGAGACCCAATAGACGGCAGCCCCCCAGGCTCCTCTGTCCCTGGGATTCTCCAGGCAAGAACACTGGAGTAGGTTGCCATTTCCTTCTCCAATTCATGAGAGTGAAAAGTGAAAGTGAAGGCGCTCAGTCGTGTCCGACTCTTCGAGACCCCATGGACTATAGCCTACCAACTCCTCAGTCCATGGGATTTTCCGGGCAAGAGTACTGGAGTGGGTTGTCATTGCCTTCTCCATTTGTTAGGTGATGAAGGGTCAAATACTTAACTCCCCACTCTTTCATTCTCATTGCCTGTGATATTTTTTTAAAAGCTTGTCTAACTCTAAAATTTTTTTTAAAAAGGCACCACTTTAATGAACATTGCAATTAAGAGATGCATCCCCAGGAAGCTAACACCCTTTGAGCTGCTGTGATGCTGGTCTTTTCCTGATTTGAGGTCAATCGAGTTACGGTGTCTGCATCTCCCAGGGAAATCCCCGCATGTAAAATTGTTTGACTCATTCTGGCTCCCCTGAATCCTCCTAAGGAGCTCAATCTGCAGATCAGAGCAAGCTACTCCTTTTCAATTAACTCTCTTTCAGACTCAATCATTGTCCTTGTCTTCATTTATGTCAAATGGTGCTCCCTGTGGAGACAAGCAGCTGGTTATTCTGAGCTAACCCAGATAATCCTTATTAAAATAACCTCCTCCCTTGTGCAAATCCATCCATCACCTTCACCTTGATAGGCCCCTGTCAGCCTAGAGCTGGGTGCCACCTCTGAGTCCCAAATAGTAGGCCTCCTCCCTACCCACCCCACAACACCATCAGCATGGGGACTGTCTGCAAGGTGTAAGCTGCATGTGGAGATTTCGAGCCATTCACATCTTTGAAAGTTTAATTCAATTCAGGAAATGTTAGCTGAACAAATATTATAGGTTCTGGGGAAACAAGTGTGGGACCCCAGGATGGCTTTGCCTAAAAGGTTTCCTTGGAGACAACAGGGCATATCCTGGGCTTGTTTCTGGTATCTAGGTGGATAAATGCCGGATCTGTGTATCTGTGAGACAATAACCTTAGTGAATTGCATGGAGGGGGATACGAACTTTGAGATCTGATCAGCTCTAGGGTCAGTGTGAACACCTATGTTGGAAGGTAGGAGTTAACACTTTCTGTTCAATACAGGAAATTGTCTGAAATAAAAGAAGGGGAGTCATGAGAAAAGGAGGTCCTGGCAGCTCCAAAGACCTTCTTCAGCCCTCCTATCCCCCGCTCCTTCTCAGGTTACTCTCTAAACTCCTCCTGGAATATATATGTCACCATCTTTCTTTCTCTCTCTTTTTTTTTGGGGGGGGGGGGGTTGCTGCATCAGGTCTTAGTTGAGGCACACAGGATCTTCGTTGCATCATGTGAAATATTTTCAGTGTAGCACACTCTCTCTTGTTGCAGCCTGCAGGCTCAATAGTTGCAGGGCTCAGGTTTAGGTGCTACATGGCATACAGGATCTTAGTTCCCTGGCCAGGGATCATGTTCCCGGATTGCAAGGTGGAGTCTTTACCACTGGACCTCCAAGAAAGTCCCAAGCCACCATCTCTTGACTTTAGAAGTGATCCATCTTGGCCTCTAAATTCAAACTCACATTAGCACTGAAAGTGAATGGGGACAACATTTGCAGCAATATGGGTGCAACTAGAGATTATTATACTAAGTGAAGTATGTCAGAAAGAGAAAGAAAAATACTATATGCTATCACTTGTATGTGGACTCTAAAACATGGCACAAATGAACCTGCCTACAGAACAGAAACAGACTCACAAACATAGAGCAGACTTGTGGTTGCCAAGGGGGAAGGAGAAGGACGGACTGGGAGTCTGGGGCTGGCAGACGCAAACCATTACATTTAGGATGGATAAACAACAAGGTCCTGCTGTATGGCACAGGGAACTATATTCAATATCCTGTGATAAACCATGATGAAAAGATATAAATAAATAAATTAAAATGTTTGCAGAAAAGAAAGAAAGAAAGTGAATAGGGCCAAAACAAATCATCCCTTGACGTGACCTGCATGAGATCTGCATTGTTCCTGAGAGCAGTGTTGGTCTGTACAAAATGGCATGGTGGCCTGTCATGGGCAGCGAGGAGTTAGTGAAGTAGGCAATATGATTGGAGACTATTTACTTCTCATATATGTTCACTGAGCATAATGCATCTTCAGGTGGATCCCACTGTACAGAGAAAGGATTGGGGAAAGGATGACCAATCTGCAATTTGGGAATGATGAGTGACTTAGCAGCAGCAGCAGAGCAATCTTTGAAAAGTCACTGGAGGGCCCACAGGCCTGGGATTGCATAAAGCCTCCTTCCTTAAAGTAGATAATGAATTGAAGTCAAGGACCATGAGTAAGCGACATATAATAGGGAATGTCAAAATAGGGAAAAGAGCTGTGAGTATTGCTACCAGAACAGTAATCACCAGCCAGAACGTAGTGGGGATTGAAGACAGGATGAGCTGAAGATTCTCTGACATAAGACAGGAAATATCCACTGGCACAACCTTGCCCTCCTGGGGAAGGTAACACTGGAAAATTCTACTCTGGGAGCCCAGAAAGACTATGAAGCGTGGTTACCAAATCAATAGAAATTTCAACATTTTCTCATTTCCTAAATAAGTTTCCTTCTGATCAATTGTGACAAAAGACTTTGTAGGGAGACAATCCAGGCTGTGATGGGGGTGTCTGATTTCCTTGATTTTGTCTAATCTATCACCCATCAGTTCAGTTCACTTGCTCAGTCGTGTCTGACTCTTTGCAATCCCATGAACCACAGCACGCCAGGCCTCCCTGTCCATCAACAACTCCTGGAGTCCACCCAAACTCATGTCCATCGAGTCAATGATGCCATCCAACCATCTCATCCTCTGTTGTCCCCTTCTCCTCCAGCCCTCAATCTTTCCCAGCATCAGGGTCTTTTCCAACGAGTCAGCTCTTCGCATGAGGTGGCCAAAGTATTGGAGTTTCAGCTTCAACATCAGTCCTTCCAATGAATATTCAGGACCGATTTCCTTTAGGATGGACTGGTTGGATCTCCTTGCAGTCCAAGGGACTCTCAAGAGGCTTCTCCAACGCCACAGTTCAAAAGCATCAATTCTTCGGTGCTCAGCTTTCTTTATAATCCAACTCTCACATCCATACATGACTACTAGAAAAACCATAGGTTTGATTAGACAGACCTTTGTTGGCAAAGTAACATCTCTGCTTTTTAATGTGCTATCTAGGTTGGTCATAACTTTCCTTCCAAGGAGCAAGCGTCTTTTAATTTCATGGCTGCAATCACCATCCGCAGTGATTTTGGAGCCCAGAAAAAAAAGTCAGCCACTGTTTCCACTGTTTCCCCATCTATTTGCAATGAAGTGATGGGACTAGATGCCATGATCTTAGTTTTCTGAATGTTGAGCTTTAAGCCAACTTTTTCACTCTCCTCTTTCACTTTCATCAAGAGGCTCTTTAGTTCTTCTTCACTTTCTGCCATAAGGGTGGTGTCATTTGCATATGTGAGGTTATTGATATTTCTCCCGGCAATCTTGATTCCAGCCTGTGCTTCCTCCAGCCCAGTGTTTCTCATATCCTAGCCCAAATAACTGTTCTGTGTGTTAGTTGCTCAGTCGTGTCTGGCTCTTTGCGACTCCATGGGCTATAGCCCACCAGGCTCCTCTGTCCATGGAATTCTCCAGGCAAGAATGCTAGAGTGGGTAGTCATGCGCTTCTCCAGAGGATCTTCCCAACTCAGGGATCAAACATGGGTTTCTTGTACTGCAGGCAGATTCTTTACCCTCTGAGACACAAGGGAATTTTTCTGTTCCATTCAGTTCTGTTCAGTTGCTCAGTGGTGTCCGACTTTTTGCAACCCCATGGATTGCAGCATGCCAGGCCTCCCTGTCCATCACCAACCCCTGGAGTCTACCCAAACCCATGTTCGTCGAGTTGGTGATGCCATCCAGCCATCTCATACTCTGTCATCCCCTTCTCCTCCTGCCTTCAATCTTTCCCAGCATTAGGGTCTTTTCCAATGAGTCAACTCTTCACATGAGGTGGCCAAAGTATTGCAGTTTCAGCTTCAGCATCAGTCCTTCCAAAGAACACCCAGGACTGATCTTCTTTAGGATGGACTGGGTGGATCTCCTTGTAGTCCACAGGACTCTCAAGAGTCTTCTCCAACACCACAGTTCAAAAGCATCAATTCTTCGGTGCTCAGCTTTCTTCACCATCCAATTCTCACATCCATACATGACTACTGGAAAAACCATAGCCTTGACTAGACGGACCTTTGTTGGCACAGTAACGTCTCTGCTTTTAAATATGCTATCCAGGTTGGTCATAACTTTCCTTCCAAGGAGTAAGCGTCTTTTAATTTCATTGTTCTGTAGCCTAAAGGTAATTTTGTCATTCATGTTCCAGTAATCATTCAATATCTTCCCACTGCAGTACATAGCAAGTTCAAAATCTTTAACATGGCTTATGGAGCCTAAACAATTTCTCTTTCCAACTTATCTCATCCTTGTCCATATATAGTCATCCTGTACATAAATGGCACATTTCCCCATGAATGAGCCAGACTTTCTCACCTCAGATGATTCCCTCTGCCTGGTTTCCCCACTGCATTATGAAGCTAACTCCAGTCCAGCCTTCAGGTTGCAATTTAGATTTTACTCTTTCTGGAACTCTTTCCTTAAACTGAATTATGGGAGGATTAAGGAAATTAATAATTTCCCTAAATCCCCCAAATAGCATTCTGAATCTCTCCTACATGCTCCCACAGAACCTCACATTTATTCCACAATGGTGTTTATCATACCATATTATTAGTGTTAATTTATCTATAATACCTCCCCCGTCTGTAAATTTCTTGTGGGAAGATACTACATCTTGTTTATATTCCCAGCACAATAAGATCTCTTAAATGAATAAATAAATGAATGAAAACAGCTTTGTCATTAAGAGGCAGGAGACCTGCATTCAAGTCAACACATCACTGTTTAACCTTGTTTTCAAGCAAATGATAAACTCCCTGTAGAAAAGAAAATACAGGTAGAAATATCATCCCCTTCATAAAACTAGCAACTGGATTGGGCATGGCTTGTCGTCCTGTCAACACTACAGTCAACAGCTCCATTTGCATAAGACTGCAAAAGATACATTGGGTTGTTCTAAAATACGTACAAGGCAAGCATTCCTGGGAACTGTGAAGAAGAGGAAAGATGAATGGTCTCTATAAATGCATAGATTCATAAAAATCTCTGTTCTCATCATTATGGGAAGGAGCAAATGAACTGAAACAACCTGTATTGTAACAGGAAGTCTTGGCCAGATTATGCCCCGGACCAGTTTTCTAAGATTCAAGTATTATCAAAAAACAACTAGCCATGGGGATGCCCTGGCAGTCCAAAGGTTAGGACTTGGCCTTTTCACTACCTGAGGGCCTGGGTTCAATCCCTGGTCCAGGAACTAAGGTCCCATAAGCCACATGGAGCAGCCAAAACAAACCAAAAAGTGCCCTTACTTGTTGATGGTCAGTCTCTAAGTCATGTCCAACTCTTTGTGACCCCCCTATGGACTGTAGCCAACCATGCTCCTCTGTCCCTGAGGCCCTCTAGGCAAGAATACTGGACTGGGGTGCCATTTCCTTCTTCAGGGGATCTTCAAGGACCAGGGATTGAACCTGTGTCCTCTGTCCTAGCAGGTGGACTCTTTACCACTGAGCCACCAGGGAAGCCCAGCCTTAATTAGGTAGGACTATGATCTTTGTTTCTGGTCACAAAGAGTCTTTCTATGGGGTTGCCAAGTGTGGGACATGACTGAGCAACTGAACAACATGATCTTCGTTGATGAGAATTTATTAATTTTTAGCACAGTTTACAGCTTTCATTCTGGCTGTTAATTGGGCCACTTTCCTTGAGTGAAGAAAACTCACATGGGCAGAATTTGAGCATTTCCCAGCCCTAACCTCCATTTTACCTCTGTCAGGTTTAGGCAAAGGTAGGATCCTATCTGTTTTAGCAGCATGCTGTCCCTGTTTCAGCTGGCATGCAAATATAGAGTGTGATCCATCATGTTTTGTTTAATAGAGTCTCTGAGAGAAAGGAAAAAGGAAATTGCTGTGAATTAAATGTCCTTGTCTCTTCAGGCAAGAAGATAAAAGTTCTGATTGATTGCTGAGATAGCTGGAAATGGAAGTATTAACGCAAAACAATGATTTTGTTATGTTCCTATTCTCTGGAGTGTTGCAAATGGCAGAGAAAATTTTATTTCAGAAACAGATTAAGAGAGATTCTCTCCCTTGCCAGAACAAGCAATTTTGGTGGAAACAAGATGCAGAAGGTGAAGAACTGAGGGATATGACCTGGAGATCAACATACCAGTCCTGGCCATGCTTTGTGGCCTTGGTGGCTTTGGACAAGCCATTTATTGCCCCGAGCTCAATTTCCTTTATACTTGAAGGTCTGTTAGATATGAGACAAAGTCTCTTCACTGTCTGTAATGCCATACAATTCTTTCTCCTAGGTTAACCCAAGTAACAGGCCTTAAATGGGCTTCCCAGGTGGCACTAGTAGTAAAGAACCCGCCTACCAATATAAGAGACTCAGGAGATGTGCGTTCAACTCCTCAGGAAGATCCCCTGGAGGAGGGCATGGCAACCCACTCCAGTATTCTTGCCTGGAAAATCCTATGAACAGAGAAGCCTGGCAGGCTACAGTCCATGGTATCACTAAGAGTCAGACACGACTGAAGTAACTTAGCATGCTCACATAGGCTTTAAGTAACAAACCATCCTCTCTGGAATGCAAATCTGCTCCACCCTCTAGAATCCTGCATAAAGCTATCAGCAGAAATTCAATAAAGTTCTGGCACTTCTCTTCACAGTATATGAAGTTATTCTACTAGAAATTTTAGAGTAACAAAGGAAACTATAAGGTGTTAAGTGACCCCCTCATGATGGATTAAACTTGACAATTTAGCAGAGTTAACTTAAGCATAGTTAACAACACATAATATGTGGTGTGGTTTTAGTGTTAGCTTCGACTTCCTTCTCACTCAGAAAAAATGGGGGGGGAAAGTGGATTGCCATCTCCTCCTCCAGTGGACCATGTTTTGTTAGAACTCTTCACTATGACCCGTTCATCTTGAGTAGCCCTATGCAGCATGGCTCGTAGCTTCACTGGGTTAGGCAACCCCTTCACCATGACAAGGCTGTGATGTGTGAAAGGAGTTAAGTATAAACAATGAAAATAGTGCTGTTCTGATCCAGTCCCAATCCTTCCGATTTTTTTTCTGCTTCCTGAATCTGTAACTCTCTCTGATTCCATGAATCTCTGAGTTCATATTCTTCCATTTCTCATGCTTGTAGACAGAGATGTCAGCTCTTCAATATACCCAGACTTCCTAAGTCCTCACAGAGAATTGCCAGTTCAGTTCAGTTCAGTTGTTCAGTTGTATCTGACTCTTTGTGACCCATGGACTGCAGCATGCCAGGCTTCTCTGTCCTTCACCATCTCACGGAGCTTGCTCAAACTCATGCCCATTGAGTCGGTGATGCCATCCAACCATGTCATTCTCTGTTGTTCCCTTCTCCTCCTGCTTTCAATCTTTCCCAGCATCAGGGTCTTTTCCAATGAGTCAGTTCTTCACATCAGGTGGCCAAAGTATCGGAGCTTCAGCATCAGTCCTTCCAGTGAATATTCCAGTGAATATCCAGTGAATAATCAGGAAATATCCTGATTTCCTTTTGGATGGACTGGTTGAATTTCCTTGCAGTCCAAGGAACTCTCAAGAGTCTTCTCCAACACCACAGTTCAAAAGCATCAATTCTTTAGCACTCAGCTTTCTTTATGGTCCAACTCTCACATCCATATATAACTATTGGAAAAACCATAGCTTTAACTAGATGGACTTTTGTTGACAAAGTAATGTCTCTGCTTTTTAATATGCTGTCTAGGTTGGTCACAGCTTTTCTTCCAAGGAGCAAGCATCTTTTAATTTCATGGCTGCAGTCACCTCTGCAGTGATTTTGGAGCCCAAGAAAATAAAGTCTGTCACTGTTTCCACTGTTTCTCCATCTATTCGACATGAAGTGATGGGACCAGATGTCATGATCTTTGTTTTTCAAATGTTGAGTCTTAAGCGAGCTTTTTCACTCTCTTCTTTCACTTTCATCAAGAGGCTCTTTGCTTTCTGCCAAAAGGATAGCATCATCTGCGTATCTGAGGTTATTGATATTTCTCCCGGTAATCTTGATTCCAGCTTGTGCTTCATCCAGCCCAGCGTTTCTCATGATGTACTCTGCTAAGTCACTTCAGTCATGTCCGACTCTGTGTGACCCCACAGATGGCAGCCCACCAGACTCCCCTGTCCCTGGGATTCTCCAGGCAAGAACACTGGAGTGGGTTGCCATTTCCTTCTCCAATGCATGAAAGTGAAAAGTGAAAGCGAAGGCGCTCAGTTGTGTTCGACTCTTAGTAACCCCATGGACTTCTGCCTACCAGTCTCCTCCATCCATGAGATTTTCCAGGCAAGAGTACTGGAGTGGGGTGCCACTGCCTTCTCCAATGATGTACTCTGCATATAAGTTAAATAAGCAGCATGACAATATACAGCCTTGACGTACTCCTTTCCCAGTTTGGAACCAGTCTGTTGTCCCATGTCCGGTTCTAACTGTTGCTTCTTGACCTGCATACAGATTTCTCAGGTGGCCTGGTATGCCCATCTCTTAAATAATTTTCCACAGCTTCTTGTGATCACACAGTCAAAGGCTTTGCCATAGTTAATAAAGCAGAATTGCCAGTGCTTGGCTACCACTGGGCAAGGTTCAGAATTCCAGTTGAATGTCTTTATCTACTGTGCTTCTTTCTCTTCCTCAAACACTATTCAGACTTGGGCACTGCTGAAAACTAAAGAATGTTTGATTTTCTGCAGAGTGGACCTCATCTGCAGAACATCCAGAACAGTTACCTCAGAAATGGGTCCTGTTATTTCATCCTGTGACTCCTGGTCTAGGGCATGTGTGTGTGTGTGTGTGTGTGTGTGTGTGTGTGTGTGTGTTGAGGAAGAGACAAGGACAGATTCTACAGCTCAAAACAAAATTTGTATGGTCTCAGGCCATGCCCAATATTACCCACCGAATCAGAGCTCAAGTTCAATATGAGACCAGATTTTCAAATGCAGTTTAAATACTGGTCTTCAAACAAAAGCCAATCCGCGTTCAGAACTCAGTCCAACAAAAGCATGCATTCTTGAAGTGGCTGTGAAATATTCTTTTATATCTGTTTTGGCTTCTTCTTTGTTACATATCTGATTCTTAAAACACTAGCAGTTTGCATCCTGCAAAACTTGAAAGATAGTTCTGTTTGAATCACAAGAGATGTTGACTTGACTACTGCTTTTGTTCAAAACTGTTACTCCATAATTTATATGCTGTAATAGCCACATCTTAACACCAACTCCCCTGAGTGCACAGGTTCTCTCTACTGCTTTGATGGTTTTATTTTATTCAAAAAGTTGCTTCCAGATGGAGGAAGTGAAGTATAGAAAGATGAAATCTGGGGTATTAGGTAAAAGTGAAGAAGTCAAATCTTCTCCCTTGGTGAAATGACTCTCAAATAATAAACAATGATCATTCTCCCAGGCCACCAGGGCAAAGTAACACACATGGTGTGAGCAATTCCCTAGCAGAGTAAATTAACAAATGTAACTCAAATGAACTTAACTTGTTAGAATATAGAGTTAATGAGCCTGAAACATGTGAGATTAGTTTAGGAGAGGGAGCTTGGGCAGGCTCTGAAGCAACACACAGCATCCCAATCACTAGGAAATGTAGCCCATTTATCACAGAAAGAGTGAGAGCAAGAAAGTTGGCAGTCAGTATCCACTGAAAAGTCGGCAGTCAGTATCCTCAGAGGAAAGGCCTGGACAGGTGAGCATCAAAGGATAATACAGCTGATGCTGTACGGAAATGGGTGAAGCATTTTCAGATGTATTGAGGGAATCTGGAAGGCACATAGAGATATACATGTGTAAATTTATATTTATATTATAATCTTTAAGTTTTTTATTTAGTCTTTAATACTTTTATTATTTCATAATTCAGTCTGTAAGTACATTATTTTATCCTATTTTTAAAGGTTTAAAAGGGAAAATAAAAATATAATTAAGAAAAAAAATGTTATCCTACTTAAATCTCTTGGACTAAACTTCTTCACTTTTGTTTATTTATGTTCGGCTGCACTGGGTCTTCGTTGCTGCGCACGGACTTTCTCCGGGTGCAGTGAGCAGGGGTCCCCTTGGCTGCAGTGTGCAGGCTTCTCACTGAGATGGTTTCTCTTGTTGCAGAGCACGGGCTCGAGGGGACGTGGGTTTAGTAGCTGTGGCTCGCGGGCTTAGTTGCTCTGCAGCCTGTGGGATCTTCCCAGATCAGGGATTGAATCCATGTCCCCTGCATTGGCAGGCAGACTGCTAACCACTGGACAACCAAGGAAGACCTATGCTCAACTTTTAAATCTTTGACCCCCAAGAGACAGAGAGAGACTGCTCAAAGAGACTCACTTTTAGGATTGCTAGAGCCAAATATTATTGATTAGACTTGGGTAAATAACATAACCTTTCCGTGACTTTCTGTGCTTCACTTTCCTCTGATGATAAGTGGGAATAAAAATAGAACCTACATCACAGAGTCAGTTTATGTGCCTGGTACTTAATGCATTTATGTTTATTACATCAAACAATGTATTATTCTCAAAATGGAATGAAGTTAGATTTCCTCTTTACCCCATACCAGAAGATAGTAATAATTGGATTAAATATTTTAAAGTTAAGTAAGGAAAAACTCCCTAGCAAAGGATACAAAGTTTCAGTTACACAAGATGACTTGGTCCTAGAGATGTACTGCACAGTAAAGCTTCTGTAGTAAATAATACTGTACTATATATTTTAAAACTTTCTAAGAGGATAGATCTTATAGTGTGTTCTCATCACAAAATGTTATGAAAATAACAAAGAAAAAAGGCAAGAGAAAAGTCATGGAGGTACTGGATATGTTTACAACAGAAATTAAGATGATAGTTTCACATATAAATTTTTCTCTAGAAATTCATTCTTTCAAGTCATTCTTTTAATTTACGATGGTTTTGTTTACTTTTTTTTAATCAAAGTATAGTTGCTTTACAATGTGTTCATTTCTGTTGTACAGCAAAGTGAATCAGCTATACGTATACATATATCCCCTTTTTTGGTTTCCCTTCCCATTTAGGTGACCAGAGAGCTTTGAGAAGAGTTCCTTGTGCTACACAGTAGGTTCTCATTAGTTACCTATTTCATACATAGTAGTGTATATATGTCAATGTCAATCTCCCAATTTATCCCTCTCCCCACTCCCCCCAACCCCTTGCCACCCATGTCCACACGTTTGTTCTCTACGTCTGTGTCTCTATCTCTGCTTTGCCATTAGGTTCATCTGTACCATTTTTCTAGATGCCACATGTACGTGTTAAATACAATATTATTTTTTTCTTTCTGACAGACTTTACTCCGTGTAACAGTCTCTAGGTCCATCCACGTCTCTGCAGATGGCACAATTTTGTTCCTTTCTATGGCCGAGCAATATTTAGAAACTCATTAAGTTTAATATATTAAAAATGTGCATCTTTTGTATGTCAATGATAACTCAATGGTTTTGAAAAGAAAAGAAAAAATGTACAAAAATAGATTTTACAATATTGAGGTTTGAAAAGAAGATAACAAAGCTAAGAATCACAGCAGAAATAATAGATTCAAATTTATAAAGATTTAAGTCTTCTACACAGAAAAATAGTTTCCATAAACAAACTAGAAAAGGAAAATGAAAACTGTTTTTAAAAATACTTGAAACACATGACAAAGAAGTAATGTACATAATATATTAAAAAAACTTATAGAAACTAACAAAGAAAAGATGACTTCCCAATGGAAAAAAAATACAGTACATGAACAAGCTACTCACAAAGGAAGTAATGTGTGTTTGCTTTTTATATACTCAACTCACTAATAACCAAAGTTATGAAAATTAAAACAACACGGAGATTGATAATATCCAGGGTTATATCAGTGGTGAAATGGGAACCTGGTAAAGATCTGCTGCTGCTGCTAAATCGCTTCAGTCGTGTCCAACTCTGTGCGACCCCATAGATGGCAGCCCACCAGGCTCCCCCGTCCCTGGGATTCTCCAGGCAAGAACACTGGAGTGGGCTGCCATTTCCTTCTCCAATGCATGAAAGTGAAGTGAAAGTAAAGTCACTCAGTCATGTCCAACTCTTAGCGACCCCATGGACTGCAGCCTACCAGGGGACAGGAAACTGAATTTAAGACCAAAGAAATGAGATGGAAAATGTAGAGAACAGGATTAATGGGAGGAAAGAAAAGGAATCAGGAAGAAAACGTGGTGCAGTTTAACTGGAGGCAGCCTAGAGGGCCTCTGGATCTTGGCAATGAAACAGTCTGAAGCTGTGGCTCTGCTGATCAAACGTTATGTAGCATCCTGGCACTCATGAGGCGTCTATAATTTAAAGTACAGTTAGGATGACTGAGTAGAACAATACATGGGGCCAGGTTAACCCTGTCCCACATGCATCTGGCCTCCAGGATTAATAAAACCATGATTACTGACCCCCACCCCGACCCCTACCCTTAGTCATGCAGAGACCAATCAGTCCTGGAAGCGCAGAGCAGGCCTCCTTCATCCTCAAGCCCCATTGATCAAACTGTCAGCCAGGCAAAAAATGGCAGCGTCCTCTGAGGTTAACAGCGAAATGGCCAAGAGGAGGTTTTCAGATCTCAGCCTGAGCTGTCTGCACCACCAGCCAGGAAACATTTCTGTCCTTACCCGCCAGGGAAGCACGTGCAGTCGGTCTCCCCAATCACTTTTTTCCTACAGAGTGCAGGATGGCTTACAATCACATTTGGTCTTTAGTTATTTTATGTAACTTTCTTTTTGGTGAGGCTTTGTGTTTGATTTTTTTATCATTTTATGTACATTTATTAAATGTAAGAAAATGGTCCCTCGTATGTCACTCAGGAATCTCCCATTATTCCAGAGATGGAAAGGTATGTAAACAATACATATGTTCATAAAGACATAAATAAAATGCTTCTTGGGAATAAGAGGTTAAAAACTAGCATGAAAAAGAGAAAGAAAGAGGGAAAGAGAAGAGGAAATGAGAGAAAGAGGGATATCAGCTTGTGATTACACTGGCCAGTGGGGGTTTACCCGTCAAACACCGCCACCTCGAGGCACTGTAAATGCGCCCGTCCCTTCCGCCTCCCCGGAAGGCAGCCGGAGCAGAGGCGGCTGACCTGCAAGCCTTTGAAGCTAAATAAAAAGCAGATGAATAAATGTTGGTGCATCAGTAGATTCTAAATCTTGACAACACAGAGCCTTATTTAATTTGATCTCTGTGCACTGGAGACTTTAACCGGCCATTAGTCAGGCACACTGCCACTGCTCTTCTCGGCTGCAGAAGGCTGTGCTGTTTATGGGGCATCAACCAGCCATATTTCATGTGAGCAAGTGAAAGGAAACAAAATCTCTTGTGATAAATTGAAGAATAAATACAAACACAATTGCTTTATCCTGCATCAACCTTCATGGACCTCTTTTTAAGCCATTTAGATAGTTTTCTTTTTTAAAAGTATCTATATATTTGAAATTCTGGAACAAACGAAAAGACTATTGACAATTTTTTTAAATGACCAAAGTGGTTTAAATTAGACTAGACTTTTAAGAGGTTCATTCTATCCAACAAGAGTATAATAATACTGATGGAAAAAATACATTCAGAGTTAATGTTTTCTTTCTGTTCTATCAAACACAGCAGTAAAATCATATATATAAAGAATGGATATATGTATATGTACAACTGATTCACTTTGCTGTTCTCCTGAAACTAACACAGCATTGTAAAGCAACTGTACCCCAATACAATTTTTTTAAAAAAAGAGTAAAAGTAAAAGCAGTTAGCAGAATTTACCATAAAAGGTCAGAAACAAACAAACAAAAAAATCTTACGTATAAAGAATTTATCATTAACTTTGTGCCTTTACACTCCTTTGCTGACTAAAACAAGGATTACTGTACTATATGGCAAAAATCTATTTAAATGCCAAAAGTAACTTTGTATTTCTAAGCCTTTGTGTTGCCTTTTTATGTGGTGGAGAAAAAAAGCAAATAAGACTTGTCTTTTATTTTTTACTCCTGCCCAGAAAAAAAAAAAAATCTCAGAAGCTATCATATTCTCTTTAATCACATTTTCTACCTCTAGGCTCCAAATTCAATTCTCATTTACAGATTCCTAAGGTTTGCATAATTTTAAAGCACAGCATTATATATTTCAGTCCTATGAGTGGGACACTCTGAATTCAGCTAGTTCAGGGCACAGATTAATGCCCATCCAGATTCTTGCAAAGAGAGAAGGTAAACAGATTCAGATGGACATTTTCTCTGCTAGGCTAAATGTTAAGTAAAAAGTTAATTGACTAGAATTAGAACGTATGACCTACTAAACTGAAAAACAAAAGTTAACAGTGAGATTTTCATTTGAGTACCCAACCTAAAAAGCTTGACAAAGAAACAAAAAAATGCATATATTTATGACTCTTTTAGATGCGTCACTTACCTTCAAAAAAAAATTCACTGAGCACACAAAAAAATAGTCTGAGAAGCAGAAGAGGAACCTACAGAGCACAATTTCATGGTACCCAAGGGTGTAGAGCTTCAAAAAAGAAGTAAATACACCTGAGAAGTCTGGCAAAATAGTCTTAAAAATGTCCATTAGATGTGGCAATTAAGGGGTTTTTGAACCTGAGGGAGAGCATCTCAATAGAGTGGTAGGGGCAGAGCCCAGGATGCAACAGGTGGAAGAGGAAGCTGGAATAGGAGAAGCAGCGCAAGAATGTTACTCTTTCAAAAAACATGGATAAGATAGGAAGCAAAAAAAAATTAAGGAAAATCTGGAGTCCAAGGGAGAAATACTTTTAGGATAAGAGAGCGATGATCACATTTATTGATCACATTTATTTACTGCAAGAATAGCCCAGTGGAAAAGCAGCATTGTGGATATGGGAAACACTCGGAATAACAAAGGAAGGTCATCTTGGAATCAGGGAAAGGGGTGTCGGGGACAAAGGGAGGTGGGGAGTGACCTGCAATGAGAAGGAGAACCCTTCATTGTTTCTGGACTGGAGGAAAAGATGGAGGGATAGCTGCGGATATAGATACATGCTCAGGTAGATACAAGTTTAGATGCAGGGGACGGCAGAGCATTTGAGAGCTTCCATGAGGTACAAGATGAGGCAGCTGTCGGAACCAAGGAGATGTGTGAATTGGCCAGAGAGCCTAGGGAAAGTAGCAATGATTTGAACAGGAAAAGCTACTGACCAGGGATAGTCCCCTGCTCTTAGCAAGTGGAAGGAAGGTAAATTGTCCCATGAGTCCCAAACTGGGTATTTGCTAGGCAGGTGTAGAAAAAGGAATGTGAGTGTTTTATTTTCTGTACACAAAATGAATGAAGTGAGTGAAAGTCGCTCAGTCGTGTCTGACTCTTTGCGACCCCATGGACTATACAGTCCATGGAATTCTCCAGGCCAGAATACTAGAGTAGGTAGTCTCACTTCTCCAGAGGATCATCACAACCCAGGGATCAAACCCAGGTCTCCGGCGTTGCAGGTGGATTTTTTACAAGCTGAGCCACAAGGGAAGTCCAATACTGGAGTGAGTAACCTATCCCTTCTCCAGGGGATCTTCCAGACCCAGGGATTGAAGCAGGGTCTCCTGCCTTACAGGCGGATTCTTTACCAACTGAGCTATCAGAGAAGCCCATACCCAAAATGATTCCCAGTAATTGTTCACATGATAAGATGATAGTCACTAATACTTTATGGTTGATCTTTCACTTTAAGTCCAAATATACACACCACCTATTTAGCACTGATACTAAACTTTATCCCATCTCCACTATTGTTCTTCTGTTCTCAAAGAAAAACAAAAAAAGATCCCTGGCAATTTTTTTCTTCTTTTCTTCCCATGAAAGTTTCAAAATACCTTTTGTCACTCATTTGCCACATATAGTTGCCCTGACCGCTCTTAAATTTCTGAAACAATACATATATTCTTCATAATATTTATATATTACATACACTAAAAATACTTCATCCATATTTGCATATTTGTATATTTGCTTATCACACAGTGGAGAGATAACTAAAAGATGGAAATTCGATCCTAGCCCAGAAATTTTTAAGCAGCAATGATTTTTTAAACATGACTCTGAAATTACTAACCATAAAAGACAAAATTGGCAGATGTGACTACATCAAAATTAACAACTATTATACTGAAAAATATAATATTAAGAGAAAAAAGGACAAGCTGCATATGGAAAGAAAAATTTGAAACCACATATGTGGCAAAGGACTAACTTTTCAACAAGTGATATGACTGGATATCCCTAAGCTATACTTTACATCATAGAAAAGAAAATAATTGAAATGGATCACAGATCTAAAGGCAAAGCCTAGGGCTTCCCTGGTGGTCTTGTGGTTAAGAATCCACCTTGCAATGTTGGAAACACAAGCTCAATCTCTGGTCCAGGAAGATCCCACATGCCATAGAACAACTGCCCGTGCACCACAATTATTGAGTCCCCAGTCTAGAGCCCAAGAGCTGCAACTACGGAGGCTGTGTGCCCCAACTACTAAAGCCTGCGCACCCTAGAGCCTGTGCTCCACAAGAGAAGCCACCGCAATGAAAAGTCCACACACTGCAACTAAAGAGTAGCCCTCACTCTCCACAACTAGAGAAACCCTGTGTGCAGCAATGAAAACCCAACACAGCCAAAAAATTCATTAATTAATTAATCCTTTAAAAAAAAAAAAGGTAAAGCCTAAAATCTATAAAACTTGTAGAAAAAGACACAAGAAAAAAATCGCTAAGACCTTTTAGGTTTTGGCAAAGATTTTTTAGCAGCAACACCAAAATCATGATACATAAAAGAACAAATCGATAACCTGGACTTTATATCTAAAATATCTACCCTTCATGTGCATTTCCCTGGTAATTAGCACTGTTGAGCAGCATTTCATGTGACCCATTGGCTCTCTGTACGTCTTCTTTGGAAAATGTCTATTCAGCCTTTCTATGAACTTTTTAATTGGGTCATGGGGAGTTTTGGTATTGAGTTGTATGAGCTGTTTATATATTTTGGATATTAACCCCTTACCCTTCCTATTATTTGCAAACATTTTCTCCCTCTCAATAGGCTGTCTTTTCATTTTATCAATGGTTTCCTTTGCTGGGCAAAGTTTTTAAGTTTAATTAGGTCCCAATAGTTTATTTTTAATTAGGTTAATTAGATCCCAATAGTTTATTCAAGCTGGATTTAGAAAAGGCAGAGAAACCAGAGATCAAATTGCCAACATCCGTTGGATCATAGAAAAAGCAAGAGAGTTCCAGAAAAACATCTACTTCTGCTTTATTGATTATGCCAAAGCCTTTGACTGTGTGGATCACAATAAACTGTAGAAAATTCTTCAAGAGATGGGGATACCAGATCATCTGACCTGCATCCTGAGAAATCTGTATGCAAGTCAAAGCAACAGTTAGAACTGGACATGAAACAACAGACTGGTTCCAAATGGGGAAAGGAGTACATCAAGGCTGTATATTGTCACCCTCTTATTTAACTTATATGCAGAGTACATCATAAGAAACGCTGGGCTGGATGAAGCAAAAGCTGGAATCAAGATTGCCGGGAGAAATATCAATAACCTCAGATATGCAGGTGACACCACCCTTATGGCAGAAAGCAAAGAAGAACTAAAGAGCCTCTTGATGAAAGTGAAAGGGGAGAGTGAAAAAGTTGGTTTAAAACTAAACATTCAGAAAACTAATATCATGGTACCCAGTCCCATCACTTCACGGCAAATAGATGGGGAAACAATGGAAACAATGACAGACTATTTTCTTGGGCTCCAAAATCACTGCAGATGGTGACTACAGCCATGAAATTAAAAGACATTTACTCCTTGGAAGGAAAGTTATGACCAACCTAGACAGCATATTAAAAAGCAGAGACATTACTTTGCCAAAAAAGGTCCACCTAGTCAACACTATGGTTTTTCCAGTAGTCATGTATGGATGTGAGAGTTGCACTATAAAGAAAGCTGAGCACTGAATTATCGATGCTTTTGAACTGTGGTGTTGGAGAAGACTCTTGAGAGCCCCTTGGACTGCAAGGAGATCCAACAAGTCCATCCTAAAGGAAATCAGTCTGAGTATTCATTGGAAGGACTGATGCTGAAGCTGAAACTCCAACACTTGGGTCACCTGATGTGAAGAACTGACTCATTGGAAAAGACCATGATGCTGGGAAAGATTGAAGGCAAGAGGAGAAGGGGACGACAGAGGATGAGATGGTTAGATGGCATCATCGGCTCAATTGACATGAGTTTTAGTAGGCTCCTGGAGTTGGTGATGGACAGGGAAGCCTGGCATGCTGCAGTCCATGGGGTTGTAAAGAATTGGACATGACTGAGCGAGTGAACTAAACTGAACTGAGTTTATTTTTGCCTTTGTTTCCTTTGCCTGAGGAGACAGATCCAAAAAAATCTTGCTATGATTCATGCCAACAGTATCTGCCGATGTTTTCTTCAAGGAGTTTTATGGTTTCTGCTCTTACACTTACATATACATATACACCATGGAATATTACTCAGCCGTTAAAAAGAATTCATTTGAATCAGTACAAGTCCCAATATTATCTTAGCGACTGATTCTCTACTGTTTTGCAACAATACAAGAAGAAAAGCCTTTATCCACAATGATATGACCCCAACCATCAAAGAATCATGTCAGGTTGAAATGGGAAGAATAGAGCCTGACTGGAAATAATCTCTGGAAGTAAAATAAACAAGCAGACTTCTCAGTCTGAACTTTCAGAAAAGCTCAGAATGTGAAACTCTGGAGCCTCAGAGCCCACCATGTTCAAGACTATTACTTCACAAACAAGAAACCAAGGTATTGCTTTATTGTGTTCCATGTCAAAAACCTCTAAATCTCTAAAAGACCACTGGAGTATGCCCATATTTATTGTCTTTTAGTATCTATTTTGCTAATGGCTTTCTCAAAACTTTTCAACCTCAGGGACTTTCCTGGTGGTCCATTGGCTAAGACTCCACACTCCCAATTCAGGGGACCCAGGTTTGATCCCTGGTCAGGGAACTAGACCCCCACATGCTGCAACTAAGAGTTAAGTGTGTGCTAAGTCAATTCAGTCATGTCTGATTCTTTGCAACTCTATGGACTGTACCCTGCCAGGCTCCTCTTTCCATGGGACTCTCCAGGCAAGAATAATGGAGTGGGTTGCAGTGTCTTCCTCCAGGGGATCTTCCTGACCCAGGGATCGAACCTGAGTCTCTTAAGTCTCCTGCATTGGCAGGTGGGTTCTTTACCACTGGTGCTACCTAGGAAGCCCCCAAAATGGGGAGGTGCTCATGAGCAATGCAGCTCCTGCCATGACGCCACAGCTAAAGATTCCTCATGCTGCAACAAAGACCAAGTGCAGGCAAATAAGTAAATAAACTTTCCAACTTCAGAAAACTAAGCTTCAAGACAGGGAAAGGGGGATGGCTCTCAATCAGAGGGGCTAAAATGAACAATCTGTAGAGCTAATTCCATTTTATCCCACTAAGGGATGGACAAGCAACTGCTCCTAATGTAAGTTTAGCCAGTTTTCCTGGGGAAGAAAAACAGGTCAGTTGCCCATCCTTCTGCCATTTCACCACCAGCACCATACACAGGCCCCCGTAACCTAGAGACAGGTAATTGAGGCTCCTTGTACAGCCCCAAAACACCTTGCTTCTACAGACCAAAGAAGCTAGCATGCATATTGATTATGAGAATCTAATGGAGACAACTGTAGGTAGAATAAATAACCCCTGTATCAACAATAGGACTTCCCAGGTGACTTTGTGATAAAAGATCCATCTCCCAATGCAGGAGACATGGGTTTGATCACTGGGTCGGGAAAATCCCCTGGAGAAGGAAATGGCAACCCACTCTAGTATTCCTGCCTGGAAGATCTCATGGACAGAGAAGCCCCGGGGGGCTACAGTCATAGGGTCACACAGATTCAGACATACTGAGTGAATGAGCGTACACACACACACACACACACACACACACACACCACACACGTGAATAATGCCAAGAGTGACCTTTTGACAGTAAATACATAATCATGATTTTCCTTAAAAAACCTTATTGGTTCTTCAGCACCTTGAGAAAAAGTTCAGTTTTCTCTATTTCTCTACATGAAGCCCTTTGTAAACTGAATTTTCCCTACCTTTGTAACCTCACTTTCAATCACTGCTATCACACTCATAACTCTCCATCCTACCCCTGCCTCCTGAACTCCAGTCAAATGTTGAAATTCTCCATTGTATATTCTTGCCTTCTTTGTCAAAGATAAGATATCCATACATGCATGGATTTATCTCTGGCCTTTCTATTTTGTTCCATCGATCTATATTTCTGCCTTTGTGCCAGTACCATACTGTCTTAATGACTGTACATTGTAGTATAAAGTCAGGCAGGTTGATTCCTCCAGTTCCACTCTTTCTCAAGATTGCTTTGGCTATTTGAGGCTTTCTGTATTTCCATACAACTTGTGAAATTATTTGTTCTAGATCTCTGAAAAATACCATTGGTAGCTTGATAGGGATTGCACTGAATCTATAGATTGCTTTGGGTAGTATACTCATTTTCACTATATTGATTCTTCTGATCCATGAACATGTATATTTCTCCATCTATCTGTGTCATCTTTGATTTCTTTCATCAGTGTTTTATAGTTTTCTATATATAGGTCTTTTGTTTCTTTAGGTAGATTTATTCCTAAGTATTTTATTCTTTTCATTGTAAAGGTGAATGGAATTGTTTCCTTAATTTCTCTTTCTGTTATCTCATTGTTAGTGTATAGGAATGCAAGGGGTTTCTGTGTGTTAATTTTATATCCTGCAACTTGACTGTATTCATTGATTAGCTCTAGTAATTTTATGGTAGTGTCTTTAGGGTTTTCTATGTAGAGGATCATGTCATCTGCAAACAGTGAGAGTTTTACTTCTTCTTTTCCAATCTGGATTCCTTTTATTTCTTTTTCTTCTCTGATTGTTGTGGCTAAAACTTCCAAAACTATGTTGAATAGTAGTGGTGACACTACTTGTCTTGTTCCTGACTTTAGGGGAAATGCTTTCAATTTTTCACCATTGAGGATAATGTTTACTGTGGGTTTATCATATATGGCTTTTATTATGTTGAGGTATGTTCCTTCTATGCCTGCTTTCTGAAGGGTTTTTATCATAAATGGATGTTGAATATTGTCAAAGGCTTTCTCTGCATCTATTGAGATAATCATATGGTTTTTATCTTTCAATTTAATGTGGTGTATCACATTGTTTGATTTGCAAATATTAAAGAATCCTTGCATCCCTGGGATAAAGTCCACTTGGTCATGATGTATGATCTTTTTAATATGTTGTTGGATTCTGTTTGCTAGAATTTTGATGAGTATTTTTGCATCTATGTCCATCAGTGATATTGACCTGTGGTTTTCTTTTTTTGTGGCACCTTTGGTTTTGGTGGTTATGGTGGCCTCATAGAATGAGTTTGGGAGTTTACCTTCCTCTGCAATTTTCTGGAAGAGTTTGAGTAGGATAGGTGTTAGCTTTTCTGTAAATTTTTAATAGAACTCACCTGTGAAGCCAATCTCTGTAACACGTGGTGCTGGGAAAACTGGTCAACCACTTGTAAAAGAATGAAACTAGAACACTTTCTAACACCATACACAAAAATAAACTCAAAATAGATTAAAGATCTCAATGTAAGAGCAGAAACTATAAAACTCCTAGAAGAAAACAAAGGCAAAACACTCTCTGACATAAATCACCACAGGATCATCTATGACCCACCTCCCAGAGTAATGGAAATAAAAGCAAAAATAAACAAATGGGACCTAATGAAACTTAAAAGCTCTTGCAAAACAAAGGAAACTATAAGCAAGGTGAAAAGACAGCTGTCAGAATGGGAGAAAATAATAGCAAATGAAGCAATTGGCAAAGAATTAATCTCAAAAATATACAAGCAACTCCTGCAGCTCAATTCCAGAAAAGTAAATGACCCAATCAAAAAATGGGTCAAAGAACTAAACAGACATTTCTCCAAAGAAGACATACAGATGGCTAACAAACACATGAAAAGATGCTCAACATCACTCATTATCAGAGAAATCAAAACCACAATGAGGTACCATCTCATGCCGGTCAGAATGGCTGCTATCAAAAAAGTCTACAAGCAATGCTGGAGAGGGTGTGGAGAAAAGGGAACCCTCTTACACTGTTGGTGGGAATGCAAACTAGTACAGCCACTATGGAGTACAGTGTGGAGATTCCTTAAAAAACTGGAAATAGAACTGCCATACGACCCAGCAATCCCACTGCTGGGCATACACACCGAGGAAACCAGAATTGAAAGAGACATGTATATCCCAATGTTCAGCACAGCACTGTTTACAATAGCCAGGACATGGAAGCAACCTAGATGTCCATCAGCAAACGAATGGATAAGAAAGCTGTGGTACATATACATAATGGACTATTACTCAGCTATTAAAAAGAATGCATTTGAATCAGTTCTAATGAGGTGGATGAAACTGGAGCCAATTATACAGAGTGAAGTAAGTCAGAAAAACACCAATACAGTATATTAACACATACATATGGAATTTAGAAAGATGGTAATGATGACCGTATATGCGAGACAGCAAAAGAGATACAGGTGTAAAGAACAGATTTTGGACTCTGTGGGAGTAGGAGAGAGTGAGATGATTTGAGAGAATAGCAAGGAAACATGTATATTACCATATGTGAAATAGATCTCCAGTTCAGGTTCAATGCATGAGACAGGGCACTCAGGGCCGGTGCACTGGGACGACCCTGAGGGATGGGATGGGGAGGGAGGTAGGAGGGGGGTTCAGGATGGGGGACACATGTACACCCATGGCTGATTCATGTCAATGTATGGCAAAAACCACTACAATACTGTAAAGTAATTAGCCTCCAATTAAAATAAATAAATTATTTTTTTTAATGTTGACATTCTCAAGTCAGGCTGTGCTCATGCTTTCAAGCTTCAGCTCATGTGGGTCCCTCTTCCATGAATGCACTTCTTCTCTTCCACCATCTTAAGTCTGCCTTGATGAAGACCTCAGTCCAACAGCCTGAGTGAGCTTGGGAACAGATCTTGCCCCAGCCAAGCACTCAGGATGGCTGACATGTTGATTGCAGCCTTGTGGAAAACTCAGCAAGAACCATGCAGGTGGACTTCCCTGTACTTTACCCAGCAGCTAAGAATCTGCCTTGCAATGCCGGGGACGCAGGTACGATCTCTGGCCTAGGAACTAAGATCCCACATGATACTGAGCAACTGAGCCCATGTGCCACAACTAGAGATCCCATGCACCAACAACAAATGATCCTGCACAACACCACAAAGACCCTGCATGCCACAACTAAGACTTGATGAAGCCAAATAAACAAATTTTTAAAAAAGAACAATGTGGGTACATCATTCCAGGCTCCTACCCACAAAAACTATGATAAATTTTGCTTGAAGTCACAAATTTGGAGAGTAAATAATGAATTTAATACTCAAGTTCCTAGCACCTGCCAAGCCAGGAAGAAATAACTCCTCTCCCCTTTCTAACTGCACCCTCTCCCCTGCCTCTATCACAGAATTGTCTTCTATGTGCTTGTCTCTCCCATTCTAGTTGAAGCTCCTTGGAGATTGAGAATGTGTCTTTCCATCTTTTAAATTCTGAGATCCTAGCACAATACCCAGCATATGGAATGACTCAACAAATGTTTATGACTTAGTGAATTGAGTGAGTAAATTCAATTACAACCTAGTTTCAGAACTGAGATTTAAAGCAAAATCTTTACAAGTCAAGTTTTCTTTCAGGTATATAGGAATTTGCTGGGAATTATCATGGTAGTTTGAAAACCTATTCAGTTCAGTTCAGTTCAGTCACTCAGTCATGTCCAACTCTTTGCAACCCCATAAATCACAGCATGCCAGGCTTCCCTGTCCATCACCAACTCCCGGAGTTTATCCAAACTCATGTCCATCGAGTCGGTGATGCCATTCAGCCATCCCATCCTCTGTCATCCCCTTCTCCTCCTGCCCCCAATCCTTCCCAGCATCAGGGTTTTTTCCAATGAGTCAACTCTTCACATGAGGTGGCCAAAGTATTGGAGTTTCAGCTTCAACATCAGTCCTTCTCTGCAAACCACATCACTATTCAGTGTGAGGTATGTTTGAGATGACTATTCCTGGGTGAGGCATAGATTCCATTAAAATGAAAATCACTCAGGCTAAAGATCCTCAGAGATATAAAATGTTCACTTGAAACAAGGAAGAAGCACCTACAAATCTACTTTGTCTCTTCATAACTGCTTGAAGAGATCCCTTCTTCCTAAGGAAAAGTTGGAAGGCTAGCAGGCTTGATGACCCCTTTCACAAGAACAAGGGCATAGAGTTAGGAGTCCAACTGGGATTCTAGTTAGTTTTTCAGAAGCAAATTACAAAATATTTATCAGTGACTGTGTTTATTATATGAACCATCTCCTATTTGTGTTTCACACTTTAAATAATATTAAAATGCATACAGGGACTTCCCTGGTGGTCCAGGGTTAAGAATCCATCTTCCAATGTAGGGGACACAGGTTCAATTCCTGATTAGGGAACTAAGATCCCATATACTGTGGAGCAACCAAGCCTGCAAGCCACAACTACAGAGCCCATGTGCCTCAAGGAAAGATTCTACGTATGCAACAAAGATCCTGTACACTGCAACTAAGACCCAAAACAGCCAAATAAATAATTTTTTTAGAGACATACAATCAAAAGCCCCTGGATTTCTCTTCTAGGAAACAAGAGTATGTAGAGACTGTGGGCCATCCTATTGCTTGTGGGTCTCCTCTGGCTGTAGAAGGCTGAAAAGATTAGAAAAGAAGGAAAAGCAAATTAATTTTCTGAGGCCATCTGCAAGGGAGAGAAGTAAAAACAATCAACTGCATTCAGCTAGCTACCTTTTCTCCAAGTTTTTACCACACCAGTCTTACAGAATTAACAGTGCTTTCCCACATTACGGTTTCCAAACCCAACCTTGGGGGAATTAAATAATTTGCCTAAGGTTACACAGCTAGTAAACAACAGGATAGTGACTTGAACCAGTATATACTCAAAGGTTTTGATCTCATATTTTTTCTGCTCAGGCTATGCAGAAGGCGAGGGCCTAGACTTTAATTCACTTTTCCATTATCTTAACAAACATTTATGAGCATTGTCCATGCACCAGGCTCTTTGCCAAGGGAGGCAGGGTGAGATGCACCTCTGGGCTGCTACACTGGGAGATCCCACACCCAGAATAAATTTCCTGACAGTAACGTCACTTTACCAACAAAGATCCATATAATCAAAGCTATGGTTTTTCCAGTAGTCATCTACAGATGTGAGAGCTGGGCCAGAAAGAAGACTGAGCATCAAAGAATTGATGCTTTCAAACTATGGTGCTGGAGTCCCTTGGGCATCAAGGAGATCAAACCAGTCATTCCAAAAGGAAATCAACCCTGAATATTCACTGGAAGGACTGATGCTGAAGCTGAAGCTCCAATACTCTGGCTACCTGATGTGAAGAGCCGACTCACTGGAAAAGACTCTGATATTGGGGAATACTGAGGGCAGGAGGAGGAGGGAATGACAAAGGATGAGATGGTTGGATGGCATCACTGACTCAATGGACATGAGCATGAGCAAACTCCAGGAGATGGTGAAGGACAGGGAAGGCTGGAGTGCTGCATTCCCTGGGGTTGCAAAGAGTTGGATATGACTGAGCAACTGAACAACAACAAAGCAGCCTTTATATTTGAAGAATCTTTCTTTCAGCTGATAGTTTTTCTGATTTTACCTAAAAATAGTTTCATCTATATCCCTATTACAGGAGGACAAATTTTCTAGTACAAACAAGATTGATTCTGTCAAGTGTAGGAAGGGCAAGTTAATGGAATACTTGAGTTAATGATGCTTCCAACAATAAGATCTATTTAATAACTTGCTTCATAGAACAAACTGTGCCGAGAACAATATGCTCACTTGTCTTATACTTCCCTACATTTAATATAACATTTGGCCACTTAGGATTTTAAAATCTGAATAATATTAGTGTGAATGCTTGAAAATTCAGCTAAATATCTATGGGCTCCCTAATAAATGGCCAAATGCCAACCCTTCTTCATCCCCATTGAGAAGTGAAGTGAAAGTTGCTCATCATGTCTGACTCTTTGCGACCAAATGGACTAGAAACCCCATGGAATTTTGCAGGCCAGAATATTGGAATGGGTAGCCATTCCTTTTTCCAGGGGATCTTCCCAACCCAGGGATTGAACCCAGGTCCCCTGCATTGTAGGCGGATTCTTTACCAGTTGAGCCACCAGGGAAGCCCAAGAATACTGGAGTGGGTAGCCTATCCTTTTTCCAGAAGATCTTCCTAACCAAGGAATCAAACCAAGATCTCCTGCATTGCAGGTGGGTTCTTTACCAGCTGAGCTACAAGGGGATCCCCCATCCCAATTACATGAATGCAACTCTAAGCATTCCATAAGTGGTACCTGAAGTTAGTGTCTTTCATGTTTCATCCCAGCTAATCACTTCACCAGCCCTGTGAAGTAGTTGTTAAAATAACTTAAAATATAATTGTCTAATATATACTGGTGGCTTCCCCAGTGACTCAGCAGTAAAGAACCAACTGCCAATGCAGGACATGTGGAAATTCAAGTACAAGCCCTGGGTTGGGAAGATCCCCTGGAAAAGGAAATGGCAACCAACTCCAGTATTCTTGCCTAGAAAATCCTACGGACAGAGAAGGCTGGTGGGCTACAGTACATGGGGTCACAAAAGAGTCGGACATGACTGAGCAACTAAACAACAATAGAATATACTGGCACATGTCATGTGCCAGGGGCTACATGGCACTGGAGCCCTCATCTAGAGCCAGACATCCTGGAATGTGAAGTCAAGTGGGCCATAGGAAGCATCACTATGAACAAAGCTAGTGGAGGTGATGGAATTCCAATTGAACTATTTCAAATCCTAAAAGATGATGCTGTGAAAGTGCTGCAGTCAATATGCCAGCAAATTTGGAAAACAGCAGTGGCCACAGGACTGGAAAAAGTCAGTTTTCATTCCAACCCTAAAGAAAGGCAATGCCAAAGAATGTTCAAACTACTGCACAATTGCACTCATCTCACATGCTAGTAATGCTTAAAATTCTCCAAGCCAGGCTTCAACAATACATGCACTGTGAACTTCCAGATGTTCCTACTGGTTTTAGAAAAGGCAGAGAAACAAGAGATCAATTTCCAACATCCTCTGGATCATCAAAAAAGCAATAGAGTTCCAGAAAAAACATCTATTTCTGCTTTATTGACTATGCCAAAGGCTTTGACTATGTGGATCACAAGAAACTGGAAAATTCTGAAAGAGATGGAAATACCAGACCACCTGACCTGCCTCTTGAGAAATCTGTATGCAGGTCAAGAAGCAACAGTTAGAACTGGACATGAAACAACAGACTGGTTCCAAATCAGGAAAGGAGTATGTCAAGGCTGCATATTATCACCCTGCTTATTTAACTTATATGCAGAGTACATCATGAGAAACGCTGGGCTGGATGAAGCACAAGCTGGAATCAAGATTGCTGGGAGAAATGTCAATAATCTCAGATATGCAGATGATACCACCTCTATGGCAGAAAGTGAAGAAGAACTAAAGAGCCTCTTGATGAAAGTGAAAGAGCAGAGTGAAATAGTTGGCTTAAAGATCAACATTCAGAAAACTAAGATCATGATATCCGGTTCCGTCACTTCATGGCAAATAGATGGGGAAACAGTGGAAACAGTAGCAGGCTTTATTTTGGAGGGCTCCAAAATTACTGCAGATGGTGACTACAGCCAAGCAATTAAAAGACGCTTACTTCTTGGAAGGAAAGTTATGACCAACCTAGACAACAAATTAAAAAGCAGAGACATTACTTTGCCAACCAAGGTCCCCCTAGTCAACACTATGGTTTTTCCAGTAGTCATGTATGGATGTGAGAGTTGGGACTATAAGGAAAGCTGAGCACCAAAGAGTTGATGCTTTTGAACTGTGGTGTTGGAGAAGATTCTTGAGAGTCCCTTGGACAGCAAGGAGATCCAACCAGTCCATCCTAAAGGAGATCAGTCCTGAGTGTTCATTGGAAGGACCGATATTGAAGTTGAAACTCCAATACTTTGGTCATCTGATGCGAAGAGCTGACTTACTGGAAAAGACCCTGATGCTGGGAAAGATTGAAGGCAGGAGAAGACCAGCATGACAGAGGATGAGATGGTTGGATGGCATCACCGACTCAATGGACATGAATTTGGGTAAACTCCAGGAGTTGGTGATGGACAGGGAGGCCTGGTGTGCTCCAGTCCATGGGGTCTCAAAGAGTTGGACACGACTGAGTGACTAAACTGAACTGAACTGATTATGTGCCAGGCAGTATGCTAAACATTTAACATGTCTTTTCACTCATTCACTTATTCAATAGCTATTTATTGAGTATATTAATTTCCAAGAATGGGGATTAATCCCTAAGGATACAACAAGCAAACCAAATAGGACACTGACCTCAGGGTGGCTGCTTTCCAGGTGGGTGGAGACAGCAATAAAAAAGAAAACAAAGTAATAATTAGATGATTACAGATGATGATAGTACTAGAAAGCAAAATAATTAAATGAAGATATAAAAAATACCCAGAGAGGGGATGTCTACTTCAGGAAGCATGATCAGGGAAGACTCTCTGGGATAGTGACACCCAAGCTGAGGAAGAACACAAAGGAGACAGCCATGCATAGACCTGGAGGAAGAGATCCCGGACAGAGAGAACACGTGCAAAGGCCCTGAGGTGGGAAACAGCCTGCTTGCTAGATGAGCAGAAAAGATGCCAGAGGTAGGGCAGTCCAAGGTGAGTCTAGAAAGGTAGGTGGGAGTCAGATGATGCAGAGCCTTGTGGTCCAAGGTGAGGAATTGTGATCCTGTTTTAAAGCCACATGAAAGCACTTAATGTTTTAAGCAGAGGTATGGCGTGATCTGATTTGTACTTTTTAAAGATGATACTGGTTGCTGTGTGGGGAATGAACTCTAGATAAGCAAGTGAGAGTGAAAGTGGGGACACTAAGGAGGTGGCCATTGCTGTGACCCAGATCAGAGACGGTGGGGCCCTGGCCCAGGAAGCTAATGGGGGGAGTGCAAGAAAGTGGGCAGAACTGAGATGTGCTGTCGCCACGGAACTAAAGGGGCTCGCAGAAGAATTTAATATGAGAAATGACCTCATGGGGTTGACAAACTTATTGCCCACTTATTATCCCTTTATAAAATTTTTTTTAAAAACCTGAAACTTAAGATGTTAAATTATTGTCAGTTATATCTGAATAAAATGGGAGGGAGGGAGGAAATAACAGGTAAAAGCCAGAGAGTGGAAGCGCTGAGAATCACATCAGGTATGCTTGATTCGAAGCCTTTAGCCACTGTGCTCCACTGCTTCACACGCTTCCCTGCTCCTTATTCAGAGTTTCTCCGGGTAATCGATCTCAGGTGTTTCTTATCTTCTACCTCTGGTCCCTGACCTTTCAGTTTTCAGCCAGGACTGTTATGGGCAGCTGTGTGCACTGTACACTGTACAACTAGGGGCTGGAGGAAACATAGACTAATGTGGAGGCTTTAAAGACAGATTTAGGGACTTCCCTGGTGGTCCTGTGGTTAAGAATTCACCTTGCGATGCAGGAGACAAGGGTTCCATCCCTGGGTCAGGAAATTAAGATTCCACATGCCACAGAGCAGCTAAACCCATGTACCAGGACTAGAGAGTCAGCATACAACTAAAGATTCAGCATGACTCAATAAAGGACCCAAGTGTACAGAGAAGGGAATGGCCACCCACGAGAATTCCATGGACAGAGGAGCCTGGTGGGCTATAGTCCATGCCCAGGTCATGAAGAGTCAGACACAACTGAATGACTAACACTTCTTCTTCAGGTAGTTTTCAGGCGTGGCCAGGTTTTGCAAAGTCTGCCTTCGTGTTTGTCCCTGACTTGCTGCAGAAGAAAGACCAATGTTGGAACTAGAAGTTAGGTTCCTGTGTCTTCTTCAGGAAATGTCTCTCACACACACAACATAAAGTTTACATTTTTCCTCTGTGCATTTTCTGGTAGGCAATAACTAAATGATATTTTCTGGATGTCTGCAAAATACAGCAATAAGTAGATACTGAATGTGCATATAAGACATTTTGTAATCTTAGGAAACTGGGATTCAACATGATGGAAGTGAGTACTGTGAACATATACATTTATTTTCTGTGGTTTCACATTTGCAGTAACAAACTTAATTGGCATCTTCTCTGATTCTGTGGAGAATGTAAAGAACATCCCAATAAATTAATAAATGATAGCTTTAGATTTATCAGCGATCAAGGCTGCAAAATTAATAGCTAAAGAAAATATAGCAGAGCAAAAATAGAGCCATTTATTGTGCTGGAGTTCAATTCAGGGAAACAAGGCAGTCAGCAAAATACCAGCATCAAAGATGCTACTGGAGAGGGTTTCTGGGAAGAATAAAGGAAACTGCAGTTTTCTAATTAACACTGCAACGAATACTAAAAATGACCTTAAAGGAGAGCTTAAAAGGTATTTTAATGAGTTTTTGCCAGGGACTGCTGATGAGCCCTTTTTTGTAAGTGAAGAGAAATGTCTTAAAATTAACAAGACTTATGATCATCATATTGGAATCATATTTCAGGGAAATAAAACCCTTTGCTGGAAGTTAAGCAAAAGGCCCAGTAGGAATACTAATCAAGCTTGTATCTTATTCTAATAACTCTAAGAAGAGGCAGATTCCTGAAGTCTAATTATTATGGCATTGTCTCCTTTTAACCTTCTTTCAGAGAAACTGTCACTGATTTTCAACACACACCCAATACAGACACAGACACCCCACTTCATCATTATTACCTGTCTACCTCACTGTCTTTAGCTTCCTCTCCAGTGGTTCTTCAGATTCTTTCCTAATCCCAGCATCTCTCATGTTTTGTAATGCCTTCATTTGCACTAGACTTCTAGTGTAACATAGTATTTGCTACCAATTTTCTATGAAAATATCTCTGTAGATGGACAAAAACAGCCAACATTCTAGCCTGTAACCCTGTGCCCACAACAAACTGGCCCAACATGCACAGTCACTTCTGAGCTTGAGATTAGAGTCAGCTGGTCATTTCTGCAGTGGATCCTTTGTTTTACAGGACAGATCCTTTACTTGTTTCTCTTCAGCTTTCTTCCATATGCTTTATATGTTTCAGAAAGTATTTAAAGCTTTCTTTACATTCTTCCCTCCCCTGCAGCTGTTGCTGTTAGTTGCTTAGTCATGTCCGACTCTTCTGTGACCCCATAGACAGTAGCCTTCGAGGTTCCTCTGTCCATGGGATTTCCCAGGCAAGAATACTGGAGTGGGTTGCCATTTCCTCCTCCAGGGGGTCTTCCCAACCCAGGGATTGAGCCTGCATCTCCTTCATTAGCAGGAGGGTTCTCTACCTCTGAGCCACCAGGGAAGCCCTTTCAGTACTAACATGGAATTCTTCCTATCATTTTACTTAGCCTGACATTTCAGGGAGAAAAGTAAAAACAACTTGTGGGCTCAGAATTGATGTGTTTATTTTAAAAAGGACTGACTTTTTACCCATTTCCCTAAAACCACAATATTGGCTTGGGGTTCCCCCAGGACCAGTTAGTGGTTGGTCAGGGAAATCTACATGGAGCCCTTGGAGGGAAAAAGATTTTTTGAAGGGCAAAACTAGGTCTTGACCATCTGTAATATCTGTAATAACTGTTGTGTCTTCTGGGAAAACTTTTTAATAGCAAAAATCCAAGTAGAAATTTTCATTTTATTAACAGAGCTAGATAAATGCTATGTAAATTATTTCAGAACAAAAATAAGTGATTTGTCATCAAGAAATGGAATATTTCTTGACACTTCATCCACAGCATAACCCATGAACCTCAGGCAAAACCCTGTCTAGCTCAACAGCTTTTCCAAGAGGGGAGTAAAAGGGTCTAGGAAAATCTCTCAAGTAGGATTCCCTGAAGAATCCCGTCAGTCTGGGGAATCCTGTCTAGACTTTAGATTGAAGCAGAGATGAAGTGTGAAGGCAGCGACCAAGCCAGAACCATGTAACTCAGAGTGCGGTCCTTGGAACAGCAGCATCCTGGGAGCTTGTTGAAAAGCAGAACCACACACTGTATTCTGGAATTAGTGAACCATAGTCTCCCAGTTTAACAAAAGCCTCAGGTCATTTGTACATCTCTTAAAGTCAGAGAGGCTCTGCCCTGCAGGTATCTTCTCTAAGTGGGAGCTGAAGACAAGTGACACAGCTGGATCATTAACTTCAGCTTCCCATCCCTCTAGTTCCTCCTCCCCCTCGTCACTTTCCTGGGCCATAAGGGTTACCCTTCAAGGTAGGGGCCTGGGGTGATTCCAAAGACCAAAGCAAGTGCTGCAACCTCCCCAAATTCCAGCAGCCAACACACAAATTTGTCAGGGGAAGGTGACCTGAATTCTATTAAGATAAAACTAGAGAAAAGGCACAGACTTCTAAGAATCCCATATTCTTCGATACTTTTTAAATTGCAATAGCAAAAATTCCAGTTCAAATAAGAGTAAACAACAAAAAGAATTTATCAGTTCATTTAACTGAAAAGTGAGGGTGTGGAGCAACTGCAGGCACAGCTGGGTCTGTCTATCTAAATCAGCCAGGAAAGACGGAGGGCAAAAGAAGAAGGCAGCAGAGTGTGAGATGGTTAGATAGCAACATGGGTTGCAGTCCATGGGGTCGTGTTATAGAAAGCTACCGATGCCTTTTCAGCATCTGTTTTTCTCTGTGTTGGCTTCTTTCTCTGGAAGGTTTGTGTCTTAGCACAGCTCCAAGTTCCAGGTCTTCCTCTTCTCAGTTCTAAGTCCACAAAAAGAGAGAAGGTTTCTCTCCCTGAAGTTTCCTAAAATTCTAGATCTGAGTTTCATTGCCTCTATTCCAATTTGGGTCACATGCTCATTCCTAAACCAATCACCCAGTGGCCTGGTGGATGTGATCCTCTGCATCTCAAGCCTTTCCTTGGAGCCAAGGAAAAGGTCAATCTCTCATGAAGCACTTGAATTGAGAGTGTGGGAGAAGTGGTACCCCCGCCCCAAAGAAACTGGGGAGCAGATGGCAGAGGAAGGAGAGATTGATACTGAGTATTTAAAAAAACAAAAAGCAACAGCTATTCACTAATGCATTTTCCTGTTGGCTCAGTGATAAATAATCTGCCTGCCAATGCAGGAGGCCAGGGTTCAATGCCCGGGTGAGGAAGATCCCCTGGAGAAGGAAATGGCAACCCGCTCCAGTATTCTTGCCTGGGAAATCCCATGGACAGAGGAGCCAGGTGGGCTACAGTCCGTGGGGTGGCAAAAGAGTCAGACAGGACTGAGCAACTAAACAGCAACAACAACAAAGGCTATAGCTGCTGTCTGCTATCAGATGAAGTCCATGGCTGTTATCGCCCCTCACAGAGGTGCTCTCTCCAAAAACAACAATTCAGACATTTACTAAAGCAACCGCAGTAGAGCTGCAGGGCAAGGAATTGGACCCCCAGTCTACTTCCCTGTCATTTGTGGGGGCAGGGGGGTGTCCATTTTATCACTGTAATATTACAATAGAATAAGTTCAAAGCTATGTTGATTGGCAGCACTACTTGCTTACTTTTCCTGAATGACAAGATTTGAACCAATGACCTGCCTTAAGAAAGGTGAAAATCATTAGCCAGTGAAATTATAGAAAAAAGTCCTCATGAGGGTGTCAGAGGTCTGACCAAGGCTGTGACATGTGCCGATTTTGTCCTAATTGGTGTCCAGTGCCACCTCCAAGGAGCTAACATGGGAGGTTTTAGCCTTGGTCAAAGTTCTCCACCATCTCTAATGCCTCCGGGAAGTGTGAGTTTGCCTCAAGGAAACACTGATTTCTCTGTCTGAAAAATGTGAATACATAGCTGTTGGTCGCCTTTGGAGATGTTCAATTTTGTTCTCCACTACTCAACTCTCAAGTGAACTATTCTGTACAAATCTACTTTAATTATGTATTAATTTCAATATTATTACATGCAGAACACGACTGCTGCTCTTTAAAAATTAATCTGGAATCTATTGGTTTTATTTAGTATGCATTATAAGGCAGCATTCACTTTTTTTAAAAAAAAAAAAGGCCTCCAGATAAATTTGTTGCTCTACATAATGTAGAGCAATCACAAGTAGCAATTTGCTCAAAACAGAAATACTTTAATAAGAATTCTGCATGCCTTTTCCCTTCCTTCCTTTCTTTGGCAGCTTCATTCATAACCGTCAATAATGAAAGGGCAGAAGGAAGAACTGACAAGGACTGAGCACTGCACTGGAGGGCCCCGCTGTTCTAGGCTGTTGTTGGAGTTGGATACCAAAACCCTACTCTCGTTTTGCTACCAGAAGGAATTATGTTGTGCCCTCACCTTTAAAAGCACTGCTCTGGAAGTTCTGCAGCAGGAATGCCTTGGTTTAGATGTTGACAGGAAGCCCAGTGATTTACTTCACATCCATTTGGGTACTTTTCCAGGCAGACAGGTGCAGAGCCAAAACACACCACCTAGGGACTTCCCTGGTGTTTCAGCAGTTGCTGAAGCTGAAGCTCCAATACTTTAGCCACCTGATGTGAAGAGCGGTCTCACTGGAAAAGACCCTGATGCTAGAAAAGATTGAGGGCAAAAGGAGAAGAGAGCGGCAAAGTGTGAGATGGTTAGATAGCAACACCAACTCAATGGACATGAACTTGAGCAAACTCCAGGAGATACTGGAGGACAGAGAAGCCTGGTGTGCTGCAGTACATGGGGTCGCAAAGAGTCGGACACAACTGAGCGACTATAAACAACAACAACCAGTAGTTAAGAATCCGCCTCACGAGGCAGAGGACTGTGGTTCAATTCCTGGTCTGGGAACGAAGATTCCACATGTCACAGAGAAACAAAACCAACACGCCACAACTACTAAGCCCTCGAGCCACAGTCAGAGAGTCCACGCACCACAGTGGAAGATCCTGCATGATGCAACAAAGAACCCACGTGCCACAACTAAGACAGGATGCAACTGAATAACTTTTTTCCTTTCTTAATTTCTTTTTTAATTGAAGGATAATTGCTTTACAGAATTTTGTTGTTTTCTGTCAAACATCAACATGAATCAGCCATAGATATACATATGTCCCCTCCCTCTTGAAACTCCTTCCCACCTCCTTCCCTATCCCACTCCTCTAGGTTGATACAGAGCCCCTGTTTGAGTTTCCCGAGACATACAGCACATTCCCATTGGCTACCTACTGTGAGATGTATGGAGAGAGTAGAAAATATTTTTTTAAAAAATACTGCTTAAATTATGTGTGGGAAGAATCGCATGGGATTGCAAAGATAAGTAAAACTTTAAACTGTTTTAGTCTAAATCTGAAAATAACAGTTAACACTTACATAGACCTTGCTACATATCAGGCACCGAACACATTTCTTATTTAATCCCCAGGTGAGTAATGCAGGTACTACTCACAGTGAATTTTGCATTGTTCTCATAATGCCTTAGAAGGATTCCATCTACATGTTCACAGTTAATGAGCAATAGTCTAACAGAAGAACCAGAACCTTAACACTGAATTCACAATGCTAAATAATTTTTAGGAAAAACTCATCCTTGCAGTACAGGTATAGTCTTTTCTGACAGTACCAAGTCAGCATTTCAAAAATAAGTTAAGTCATACTTATACTACTGATTTGTGCATTGTTTTCTTAATACAAAAACTGACGATGCACTTTGGAAAATTCCATGAAGATGTTGGCTTACAACCAGAACTGATTTTGGGCTGCTTCTCAGTGAGCTACACCTGAGCTCAGGTTCCCACCCTACTTTTTCTTCGATTTCCTCATCGGCCCTAGTTAACAAACAAATAGAAGAAGTAAAAATGGACCAGGCCAGTGCATTAGGTAGGCAGTTAGAAGGAAAGTTATGACCAACCTACACAGCATATTAAAAAGCAGAGACATTACTTTGCCAACAAAGGTCTGTCTGGTCAAGGCTATGGTTTTTCCAGTGGTCATGTATGGATGTAAGAGTTGGACTATAAAGAAAGCTGAGTGCCAAAGAATTGATGCTTTTGAACTGTGGTGTTAGAGAAGATGCTTGAGAGTCCCTTGGACTGCAAGGAGATCCAACCAGTCCATCCTAAAGGAGATCAGGCCTGAGTGTTCATTGGAGGGCCGAATGTTGAAGCTGAAACTCCAATACTTTGGCCACCTGATGCGAAGAGCTGACTCATTTGAAAAGACCCTGATGTTGGGAAAGATTGAGGGCAGGAGGAGAAGGGGACGACAGATGATGAGATGGTTAGATGGCATCACCAACTCAATGGACGTGAGTTCGGGTAAACTCTGGGAATTGGTGATGGACAGGGAGGCCTGGCGAGCTGTGGTTCATGGGGTCACAAAGAGTTGGACACGACCGAGTGACTAAACTGTACTGTACTGTAGGCTTCTGATGCAAACACAGACTCCAACCTCAGCCAACTTAAGTAAAAAGTAAACTACACGGTGGAGGGGAAGGGTTATGAAACAGGAGGATTACAAGAAACCAAAGGCAAAAAGCATCCTGCCTTGAGGAAGTGACAGGAACAGAAATGAGAAGTGGGTCAGCAGCCCCTTCTTGGTTTTCCACCAGTGACACTGACTATTCTCTTTGCAGAGAAGCATTCTCTGCTTCTCACCCACAGGACAGAAAACAGCTACCCACAGCTCCCAAGTTTCAGTGTTACAAGCTGGCCAGGTAGGAAACTATGTTTTCTCCCTCTTCTCAGGCCCAGTTTCAAATTCTTGAGACAAATAACCTGAAAGGCCCACTTGGAGCCAGATGTTCATCTCTAAACTATTCAACTGTGACTGGAAGGTAGAGACAAATACGATAAAATGACTATAGAATCCATCAATGAAGGTTGGAAAGCAAATACCAAAGAGGGGGAGTGACTATGAGATGGGCAGGTACCCTATAGAATATTTTGCTAATTCGAGTTTTAGATAACCAGACAGAAAGTGAGAGATTTTTAAGGAATTGGTTCACACAATTATGGAGACTGACCAGCCCCCAAGATCTGCAGTGAGAAAGCTGGAAACCCAAAAGAACCAATGGTGCAGTTCCAGTCTAAGTCCAAAGGTTTGAGAACCAGGAGAACTGATAGTACAAGTTCCGATTCAAGGGCAGGAGAATACCAAGGTCCCAGCTCAACAGTCAGGAGGTAAATTTCCCTCTTACTCAGCTTTTATGTTCTATTCAAGTCTTCAATTGGACGAGACCCACCAACATCAGGGAAGCCAGTCTGCTTTAGTCAGTCTACCAATTCAGATATTCACCTCGCCAGAAACATGCTCATAAACACACTCAGAATAGCATCTGGCCAAATGTCTGGGCACCCCATGGTCCAGTCAAGTTAACACACAAAATTAATCACTGCAGATATCTCCACCATAAGTAGCACAGTGTCTTCTAGAATCTGACCACATAGACATGACTAAAATATTCATCTAATGATACTTTAATTTCTTCGGACAATATAAATTATGTCAACAATAATTTTTTTTAATAAAAGCTAATTGTGCTCTAATTGGAAGGAAAGTGGAATGCCAAGCAGCTGCCTTGACCCAGAAAGTATTTCTACAATGCACCTGATTACAAATTCCTCTCAAAAAAAAAGACACTGACACAAGCAAACCAGCCCATTTTTCCTTATCCAATATGATGAAGTAATGACAAGGGGCTCCTTTTAATTCAGATGCTTTCAGATTTACTTTAAGATTTTAGACATTTTACGTCATGATATTCTTTCTTTTTTTTTCTATTTTTGGCTGTACCATGCAGCATATGAGATCTTGTTTCTCTGACCAGTGATCAAACCTGTGCCCCCTGCACTGGGAGCATGAAGCCTTAACCACTGGACCGTCAGGGAAGTCCCTGATAGTCTTCTTTCCTAAAGATAAGCATATTCCTTGATTCCAAATCCAAACTTGCAGTAATTAACTTAAGATTTACTACAGTGGTGAATATGATGACTTTCTGCAGTATTAAGCTTAAATAGAAGCTGATAAAAACACAAAGTTTTAATTTCTATAATGTAAAGATAACTTGTTGTCTATGACTTCATTATTAAGCAAGTTTGAAAGGTTAAACACTCACATTCTAAATTACAGGATAAAGGTTACTCTTATTCATCTCCTTGTTGCAGAAAGAAAGAGTATTAAGCAGAAGAAATAAAAACAATTTTGGAATATTTATGCATTTAAATAACTTATGATCATTTATTCACTGGACACTTGAATACCTATTGTGTGGCAGAGCTAGCCCTCAGTGTAAGAGATTTACCTTAAATTCAAAATGTATGTCTTTTATTCTTGAGTTATTTAACTCTATTAAATATTACTGTTAGCTGAAGTCTTGTCTTTAAAACAAATTAATATTATTTTAAGGATAAACCTTTCAAATACTGAATACCTGCATACTCAGAATTATGAGAAAATCAGATTATACCATATCCATTTTGGATATGAGAGGAGAATATGATAAAACAAATGGGGTAAAAGCACAACAATTGGCACAATTGAAGTACAGAATCTAGAGGAGTTGTTTACAATACTCTTGCAAATTTTCCATGTATATTTAAAGTTATATCAAAATGAAAAGCTACCAAGAAATGAGAAAAATAAAAATAGGACCACCATATGATCCAGCAATTCCACTTCTGGACATAGGTCCAAAAGAAATGAAAACAAGATCTCAAAAAGATATCTGCACTCACATGTTCATTGCAGCATTATTTACAACAGTCAAGACATGGGAACAACCAAAATATCCACTAACAGATGAATGGATAAAGAAAATGTGATCCTCACAGAGAGAGATATTATGCAGCCATTACAAAGAATGAAATTCTGCTATTTGCAATAATATGAATGGACTTTAAGGTCATTATACTAAGTGAAATAAGTCAGGCAGATAAATAGTATATGATCTCACCTACATGTTAAGTCTTAAAAAAAATGCATCATAGAAACAGAGAATAGATTAATGGTTACCATGGCTGCCAAGACTAGGAGTTGGGGAAGATGTGGATGAGGGTAGTCAAAAGGTACAAACTTCTAAGAGTCCTGGAGACATAATGGACAGTATGCTAACTATTATAACAATAGTTGCACATCTGAAAGTTGTTAATAGAGTAAATCTTAAAAGTTCTCATCACAGGAAAGAAATGTAATTATGTGAGGTTGTTATTGTACAGTTGCTAAATCATGTCCAACTCTTTGTGACCCTATGTGTGCATGCATGCTAAGTTGCTTCAATTGTGTCAGACCTTTGTGACGCTATGGATTGTAGCCCACCAGGCTCCTCTGTCCATGGGATTCTCTAGGCAAGAATACTGGAGTGGGTTGCCATGCCCTCCTCCAGGGGATCTTCCCAACCCAGAGATCAAACCCACGTCTCCTACACCTCCTGCATTAGCCAGTGGGTACCTTACCACTAGCACCACCTGGGAATCCCTTGTAACCCCATGGACTGCAGAAACCGAGGCTTCCCTGTCCTTCACTATCTCCCTGAGTTTGCTCAAACTCATGTCCATTGAGTCAATGATGTCATCCAACCATCTCATCCTCTGTCATCCCCTTCTCCTCCTGCTCTCAATCTTTGCCAGCCTCAGGGTCTTTTCCAATGAATTGGCTCTTCACATTAGGTGGCCAAAGTATTGGAGCTTGAACATCAGTCCTTCCAATGAATATTCAGGGTTGATTTCCTTTAGGATTGACTGGTTTGATCTCCTTGCTGTCCAAAGGACTCTGAAGAGTCTTCTTCAGAATCACAATTCAAAAACATCAATTATTCAGCGCTCAGCTCTCGTTATGGTCCAACTCTCAGATCCATATATCCGTACATGACTACTGGAAAAACCATAGCTTTGACTATACGGACTTTTGTTGGCAAAGTGATATCTCTGCTTTTTAGTACACTGTATAGGTTTGTCATAGCTTTTCTTCCAGGGAGAAAGCATCTTTTAATTTCATGGCTGCAATCACCATTGTTAACTAAGCCTTGTTGTTTAGTCACTAGGTCATGGCTGACACTTTTGCGACCCCATGGACTGTAGCTCGCCAGGCTCCTCTCTCCATGGAATTCTCCAGGCAAGAAAACTGGAGTGGGTTGCCAACTAACCCTTATTCATTTTAAATATATACATATATCAAACCACCCTATTGTATACCTTAAGCTAATACAATGTTATATGTCAACCTTATTGACATATCTCAACATATTGAGTTATCTTAACAATACTGGGAGAAAAAGTTGATAAAATTGGTAAGTGAGAAACCGACCACAAAATCAGTTTCTGTAAAATTGCTGCGCAATCAGCAGAATGATGGTCACTGGTTTAGTGCAATCTGGATCCCTGGGAAGATCTGGATCTGGATCTCCAGGAAGATCTCCTGGAGAAGAGAAAGGTCCTTCCCCTCCAGTATTCTGGCCTGGAAAATTCCAGGGACTGTACAGTCCATGGGGTCCCAAAGAGCCGGACGCAACTGAGTGACTTTCACTTTCACAACAAACATGTGCCTGTTTTGAAAATCTAACTTTTACCTTTTCCTGTCAGTGAGAAATGTATGGTAGGAATCTGTTTACCTATCTGGACCCATGGCCCTCTGAGAAGCTCCAATTTATTTACAACTTCAGAAAGTCATAAGTGAGTTCTGGAGCAGTGATTGGTCAGCTCAGTTTGATTTATTCTCTTCTCTGAGAGTGTCACATCATCAGATGGGTCTCCCAGGGTACAACAATAGATCACAGAGGAAGACATCAAGTAGGATCCAAAACACATTCAAACTAAAAGTTATTCAAACACAACTAGGTTGATGAACAACCAAAGAAAGGAAGGGTAACAATATTTTCACTTTGTCATACAGAGGGTGGGAGGATTAATTAGCTTGTTCTTATAAAGTGCTTTAAAGATAAATTGTGCTGTTAACTTGCCGAAACTCATTCTTATTATGCTTATTTGCTGTGTCCTACATAAATATTTAATGGTCACCCTGGGAAAGAAACTCTTGTTTAATCTATCATCCTTTTCTTATTAGTAGACAGTGTAAAACAGCCAAATTTTTCCCCTGAATGTATTATTTTTAAAAATGCCTCCAAGATATTTTCCTATCAACCAAGTAACAATCCACAAATGAATCATTAATGTTTGATGCCTCAAAGCAATGGGAATCACATAATATGGTAGAACCTATATGCTGGAGCTCTTTCAAGGTAAAATAGCAGTTAATTTTCATTTGGATTACTGCATTCATACTCACATTGGTCATGGCCAAGGTAAACTTTATAATAAAGAAGAAACAATGCAGGTTTGATTCTTTCAGCTATTTCTAAGCAACTGACCACAAGAAACAAAAAAACAACAACAACAATAAAACTCCACCCTATTTCTGGAAATCTGGGTTTCACAAACTAAGGGAAAACCCTCCTGATGTCACCCAAAATGATAATTTTCAACCAGCATGGGTCATGCTCTACTGGTGAGAAGGGTGAGGAAGGTGTTCCAACACCTCTTCTCATTGGATTTTTAATGCTTAAGTGAGATAAACACAGATCCCAGGCTCTAACCAGGGTGTTTATCTGTGCTGCATGAAGGACCCCTGGCTGGCTTGCTTCTCGATGTGCATATCCCTGGACCTCTTCATATAGCCTTGGCAGAGAAGCAGCTTGGTCTCCCACTGCAGCAGGAGTAGATCCCCATGCATACACAGCACCTGGCATGGGAAGGCAGTAGGGCAGAAAGCCAGCAGATAATCCACAACAAGCAAGGTTAGCAGAAAAACAGCAGGAAGTAAGTAAAGGGGCAATTATTAGGAGAAATACTGTGTACACAGTTACCCCTCTCAGGCCACAGGATTACAGAATGTCTGTCATACCTACAGGTGAACAGGTGAACAGAGAATTGGCACTCTTAATATGTTTTCAAGTGTTGCCAGGAAAACTCTGTGTCTCTAATACATGAAATCTAAGTCCAAATAGTTCAGCACCACTGACCCAAGGGACATAGTTAATTAAAAAATACTGGATAATTTCCTTCCCCGCTGCAGCTTTAATGACCTGGCAAGCTCTGCCTTCATGGGTGGAAAGGCCCTCACTGGGAGGCCAGGCTCCAAACACGGAAATGAAGAGAGCTACCCTTTGTCCCTATTAATAGTTGACTCTATTGCCTCAACCAAACCAGAAAGTCTGACCCAACTTTTCCCTGGAGCATTTCTTACAGCCCGGGTGGCAGAATTGAGGTTACCATCACTGCTTTACCCACCCAGGGACTTGTCTTGGGTGACCTCTGCCTTGAGCTCATGTTCAGCGAAGTAGATGTCTTTGGGTAGGGTGAAGAGCCAACTCTGTGTCCTTGAAAGAGTCAAGTTTCCTCAAAGGGTTGTAGAGTTTCTAGGGTAAGCCCATAGCTTGCAGACCAAGCTGAATTAGAACCTTGCCTTAGGAGATGCATGACTTCCAAGTTAATCACCATTTCTGAGGCTCCATTTACTCCCCTGCAAGCTGAAGAAATAGGGCTTCCCTTTGGCTCAGTGGTAAAGTCACCTGCCAATGCAGGAGATAGGGGTTCAATCACCTATCTGAGAAAATCCCACATGCTGCAGAGCAACTAACCCCATTGGCCATAATTATCGAGCCTGTGTTCTAAAGCCTTGGAGTCACAACTACTGAATCCCGTGTGCCCTAGAGCTGGTGCTCTGCAACAAAAGAACCCACTTCAATGAGAAGCCCATGCATCAAAACCAGAGAAAAGTCCATGCAGCCATGAAGACCCAACACAACCAAAAATAAAATAAATTATTTTTTAAATGAAGAAATAATATTCTAATGATTAATGCCAGGTAATTACCATTTTTTCATCACAAAATGCAATCAATTTTACCTTCATGTAAAACAGTGAACTTAATGTAAATGAAAAAAATGCTAACCTTTAAGAATATATGTTTATTCATATAACTATACATCTCTCTATCCTTCAGTATCATAGCCAAAATTTAAGTGATGTCTTTCTCCATTGAGAATTTCAAGATGTTTCTAACTCATTTATAGCCATTTTTAGTTACATGTTTTTCTTCATTTTAAACGTGCCTTTATGAGCTTAACTTTGTTGTCCATTTCAACAATGAAATTTGGGAGCATTCAGGGCTGCTCCAACAGGTTATGTATCAACAGCATCAATATGTCATTCACATAGTCCATGAGGCTATGTCTAAAAGCACCACATTTCCTTAAATGAATCACATATTGCTGCAAACAAACCTGCTCTTCACAAAAGCTACCAGAACCTGATACAGACAGATGCTCAGCCCCTGAGGAATCAATGTCTGTATGATGCATAACTTAATTAAACCAACATCTCTTCATGTTAAAGATCTTGATTTATTCAAGAATATAAGGCTGGCTGATATTTTAATGAAACAATTGCTTGTAATCATAAATATAATTATCTTACACTGCTGAACAAGACAACAAGAAAGATACATGGACTTTATTACAGCTTCAGAGACACATTTGTTCTGTTTGATGCTCTATTGTTGAGTGACCAAAAAATAATTCAAAGCAATTTAAAAATCTCATCTTGGCTTTCTAAATTATACACACCATTATTCAAAGTTCAGTGGGCCTGGAAGAAATATTTTCTACGCAGTAACATTAGTTATTATTCTTACAAAGCTATTTTTTAATATAACACATTTAAGTAATCATGAAATATTACATACTCATTGCAAACAATTTTGGAGGGAATAGTGAGCATATTAAAAATAAACACTAAAATTATACCTACTATTTCCACCCAGAGATAACCTCCTTAAATATTCCACTACATTTCTACTCAACTTTATTCAAATAATATACATGTGTATATATAACTTTTCTACAAACTCAAAATTATCCCAATTATATATATAGTTTTCATTTTAATATCATTGATATTTTATTAAAGATCTTCAAAAATATCACTTTAATAATTGCATGTTATCCTATATCAGATGTTTCAGTTGCTTCTAACTTTTAACTATTATAAATAATATGATGAATGTCTTATGTCAAAGATAACAAATCTTTGATAAAATATCTGATGCTTTTCATAGGATAAATCCTTACAATTCTCAAGGAAACTGTTAAGGACTTTCTCACATATTGTCAGTTTCCCTCCACAAAGTCATGCCTATATACATTCCCACCATCTCCTCACATTCTTGCCAACACTGACTTTATTAAAAATACTTCTATCAGTAAATCCAATATCTTGAAGAGATATTTGTACTCCCATATTTAATTACAGTATTAGTCATAACAGCCAAGACATGGAAATAATCTAAATGTCCTTCAATGGATGAATGGATAAAGAAAATGTAATTAAATACACATCACATATGCACACAAAGAAACACAGAAATATTATTCAACCATTAAATAGATATACAGGGCTTCTTAGGTGGTCTGGTGGTTAAAAATCCACCCTGTAATGCAGGGGACACCGGTTTGGTGCCTGGCCTGGGAAAATCCCACATGCTGTGGGGCAACTAAGCCCATGTGCCACAACTACTGAACCTGTGTTCTGGAGCCCAGAAGCTGCAACTACTGAGCCCATGTGCAGCAACTATTGAAGCCTGCATGTACATCTAGAGCCCATTCTCAGTAACAAGAGAAGCCACAGCAATGAGAAGCTCACACACTGCAGCATAGTCCCCACTCTCCGCAACTAGAGGAAGCTTCCACACAACAACAAAGGACCAGTGCAGCCAAAAATAAATAAATGAGTAAATATTTTTAAAAGCTAAATAATTCATTATAATATATATAATATATACATAATATATACATACATAAAATATACACATATTATATATATACACATACACACCCATCCAAAAACAGCAGAATACACATTGTTTTCAAGTGCATATGCCATATTCTTCAGGTGAGATCGCAGGCTAGGACACAAAACAAGCCCTGGTAAATTTAAGTAAACTGACCCCCTGGAGGAGGGCATGGCAACCCACTCCAGTATTTTTGTCTGGAGAATCCCCACAGTCAGAGGAGTCTGGCAGACTAAAGTCCATGGGGTCGCAAAGAGTCAGACACAACTGAGTGACTAAGCACATAGCACAGAAATCAAATCAACCATCTTTTCCAACCACAGTACTATAAGACTAGAAACCAACAACAAGAAAAAAAAAAACTGCAAAAAAGCCCACAAATAAGTGGAGGCTAAACGATATACTGTGCAACTACTGAGCCTGCACACTCTGGAGCCCACACACTATAACAAAGACCCAGCACAGCCAAAATTGAAAAAAACAAAAATCAGAAACAGAAATTATGGAAATAATCCCATTTACCACCACATCAAAAATATGTATATACCTGGCAATAAACATGCAAAGGTTTTCTCAGAAAATTGTAAGACAGATGAAAGAGATTAAAGATGACATAAACAAATGGAAATATACACTGTGTTAAAATGACCATACCACCTCCGACAACCTACAGATTCTATGCAATCCCTATCAAAATACCCAGGACATTTTTTACAGAACTAGAACAAATACCTTAAAAAATTTTATGGAAACACAATAGATCCTGAATAGCCAAAACAATCTTGAGAGTTTCCCTCGTGATCCAGTGGTTAAGAATCCACCTTGCTACACAAGGAACACCAGCTTGACCTCTGGGCCACAAAGATTCCACATGCCACAGGACAACTAAACCCAGGCACTGCAACTACTTGCCTGCTCTCTAGAGCCTACAAGCTGTAACAAGAGAAGCCACCACCACAAGAAGCCCAAGTGCCACAACTAGAGACTAGCCCCTGCGTGCCACAACTAGAGAAAGCCTGAGTGCAGCAACAAAGATCCAGCACAGCCAAAAAATAAATGAATCAATCTTAAAAATAAAAAGCTTGAGAAAAAACAGAGCTGGAAGACCCATGCTCCCTGATTATACTCCAGAGCAACATTAATCAAAATAATGTGATACAGTGCAAAAACAGATACATAGATCAGTGGAACAGAATAGAGAGCCCAGAAATAAATTCACCCACTCATCAATTAATCTAAGACAAAGGAGGCAAGAATAGACAATGGAGAAGACAATATCTCTTCAACCAGTGGTGCTTGGAAAACTGGACAGCTATGTGTAAAAGAATGAAATTAGAATAATTTCTCACACCATATACAAAATAAACTCAAAATGGATTAAAGGACAGAAACCATAAAACTCCTACATAAAAAAAAATAGGCAGCATACTCTTTGACATAAATCACAGGAATTTTTTTTTTTAAATCTTATCTACTAAAGCAAAAGAAACAAAAGCAAAAATAAACAAGTGGGACCTTTTGCACAGGAAAGAAAACCATTGACAAAACAAAACAAAACAAAAAAATGACCTACTGAATGGAAGAAAATATTTGCAAATGATATGACTCATAAGGAGTTAATATGCAATATATATATAAACAATTCATACAACTTAACATCAAAAGACAGACAACCTGATTAAACAGTGAGTAGAAGGCCTGAATTTTCAAAAAAGACATACATATGGAAATACATACAGCAAATACATACATATGGATATACATACAGGAAAAGATACTCAACACTGCTAATCATCATAGAAATGCAAATCAAAACCATAATGAGTTATCACCTCAAACCTGTCAGAATGGCTACCATCAAAAGACCAGAAACGACAAGCATCGGCAAGAATGTGGAGAAAAGGGAACGCTTGCACACTATTGGTAGGAATATAAATTGGCACAGCCGTTGTGGAAAACAGTATGGAAAGTTCTCCAAAAACTAAAACTAGAACTACCATATGATCCAGCAATTTTATTCCTGCACATATATCAGAAGAAAACAAAAACACTAATTTGAAAAGATACATGTACCCCAATGTTCACAGCAGCATTATTTACAATAGCCAAAACATGAAGGAAAACTAAGTGTCCATCAAAAAATAAATGGATAAAATGATGTGGTATATACAAACATGGAATGGTACTCAGTCATGAAAAGAATGAAATTTTGCCATTTGGAACAACATGGATGGACCTGGAGGATATTATGCTTAGTGAGGTAAGTGAGACAGAGAAAGACAAATACTAAATATTATCATTTATATGTGGAATCTGAAAAATTAAAACTAGTGAATATAACAAAAAATATATATATGTATGTATATACACACACACATATACATACATACATACAACAGAATATTATTCAGCCAAAGAAAAAAGGAAATTCCACCATGTGCTACAACATGGATAAACTGAAGGACATTCTGCTAAGTGATATAAGCCAGGGAGAAAGACAAATAATGTATGGTATCATTTCTATGCGGAACCTAAAAGAAAACAAAAGTCAATTTCATAAAAACAGGGAATAGAATGGTGATTGCCAGCGGCTAGGGGGAGAGGGAAATAAGAAGATATAGGTCAAAGAAGGCTGAGCACCCAAAAATTGATGCTTTCAAACTGTGGTGGTAGAGAAGTCCCTTTGACAGCAAGGAGATCAAACCAGTCAATCTTAAATGAAATAAATCCACCCTGAATATTCATTGGAAGAACTGATGCTGCAGCTGCAGCTCCAATATCTTGGCCACCTGATGTGAAGAGCCTACTCATTGGAAAAGACTCTGATGCTGGGAAAGACTGAAGGCAGGAGGAGAAGGAGACAACAAAGGATGAGATGGTTGGATGGCATCATTGACTCAATGGACATGAGTTTGAACAAACTCCAGCAGATAGTGAAGGACTGGAAAGTCTGGTGTGCTGCAGTTAATGGGGTTGCAAAGAGTTAGACATGACTGAGCAACTGAACAACAAAAACAAGGTCAAGAAGTACAAACTTTGGTGACTGCAGTTATAATACAATATCGTGGACCTGAAAGTCGCTGTGAGTGATCTTCAGTGTTCTTACCACACACCCCAAAACACTTAACTATGTAAGATGATGGATGTATGAATTATTTTGATCTTGGTAATCATCCCACAGAGTATTGTACATGTGCATACAAGTACTGTACATATGTGTATGTAAAATCATTTTTGTACACTTAAATATATGCAATTATACTTAACTATTCCTCAATAAAGTTGGGAAAAATACTTCTATTATTCAGTTAATATTTATATTTATTGTATACCTACTTTGGGCCAGATCCTGGGTATGGCTTTAAGAAATGAAGAATGGTAGAAGAAACAAAATCACAAATGAGTGCCAAAACTGATGAACAAACAAGCTAATAAATATATTATGTTAAAATAAGGAAGTAAAATGAGTTCTGGCTATGAAAAGATGAGGCAATTTTCTGAGGGGGAAAAACCTCTGCTTTAAAGCAAGTAGTTGTGTCATTCAGGTAGGAATACCTGATCTTCTTTTTTAAAAATACCCTCTAGGTATTATTGGAGAAGAAATTGGCAACCCACCCCAGTATTGTTGCCTAGAGAATCCCATGGACAGAGAAGTTGGTAGGAAACAGTCCATGGGGTCACAAAGAGTTGGACACGACTGAGTGACTAGGCCCCAGCCCAGATAAATGTTGTCATACAGAGGACAGTATTCCTATGAATACTGCTTGCAAAAGTTGGCTAACCACTGAGTATAAGCCAAACAGAACTTTAATCAACACTTTGTGCCAGTCAAGGAAAAGCATCGCAACCACCCTGGGCTGGATCTAAACCTTGTGATGAGTGTATGGATGGCAAATTCAAATATGATCCAGTGAAAGACCTTCTGCTTTTCAGAAGCAACCTTTAGTGATTTAGGATAACTTGCTGAACGTTTTTTAGTAAATGGTACTACTATTTTTGTAAACCATCTAAAACCAGGAAAAAGCAAACTTAACTTGAAAATAATGCAGGCATATTAATATCCCAAATTTCAGTGCACCTCAAGAATTTAACTACAAACTTTTACTGTAAATTAAGGAAAGGCGTGAAGCTACAATCAGTCAGCCTCTCAAGGATAGAGCAGTAAATGCAGCCAAAAATGTTCAAAGAAAACAAAGCAGAACTAAATTGAATGAAAAGGGATTTAAAACACTGCCAAAATGCAAAATTAAGCTTTCTTGTTCTCGCATTTTGCAGTTAATTTATCCCATTATCATCCTTTGACCTAATATTTACCATCAATTTTACTGTCAGGACTTTAGCTGTTCTGTTAACATGCCCTCAGTTGTAGAGATATAAACCTCAGGGTATAAATGAACTTTTGAGCAAAGAAAAAGAACCCACTTAACCCAAAGCAATGCATGCCAGGCATCCTCTGCAATTCCTCCAGCATCTGGAAGTACTTGTGTGTGAATAATCCTGCCCTGGGCCACTGTTCAAGCAACAAATCTCAAAATGTAGATGTTATGGGATATTTTATGAGACTCGGAGATGTCTTGGCTTCAAGTTTGAACATTGTGTGACTTTGGCAAATCACTTAACTTTTTTTAAAGCCTATAAAATGTATATTACCAAAATGATACTTAGTCTTAAGAGCTGTGAAAATTAAGTGAGATAATACATGTTCAGAAATCTTAACATATAGCACGATATTATTAGTGGTAGTGCAAAATAATTATTGTTGTTGCTGTGATAGTTATTTACACATTATGCTTACAAAACAATTTCTAGTCTTCTTATGTCACAGCAACTTCTTGTTGAAATATCCAGGGAAATACCATCCCTCAGACCTTGCTTTGAGCAAATTCAAACCTGAATAAATTTAATTCTGCCCTTATTTGCAGTTTCCAGTAGTACATAATATTCAAAGCTTACCCAATATTTTTTATTCTCATTCTTAAATGTATTAACCTCAATTAGGTTCATGAAATCCAAGCAAAAACATAGATTTATAGCCTGTAGAAATATATATTTTTATATAATGTAAATGTATTTATGTACATATTAAAATGTGTTCTTCATAAATAACTTTTTTCTCTGATGAATTAAGAAAATAAAACATAAGGGGGAAAAAGTACCAAAAGCAGAGTTACCACACCATCTCTGAGAAGGAGGGTAACTGTCTGCTTGGACACATACCGACACTGCCCTCCCTCCAGGACAGTAGGACAGAGTGTTCTGGAAGGATGGGGACCTCTAGCTACAGATTCTGTCTCAGTTGATGGCTTCCTATTATAGGTAGAGGATAATGATAGCAGGGCAAGTAATAGAGAACTCTGTTCTAACTCATAAAGATGGTGACACCCAGCCTGGTTCTTCCCTGCAGCTTTCTATAATATGGAATATAGAAGAATGTCTGTGATTCCAGACCACCAAAATGAGTGAGGGAAGGAAGGACCCTGCAGAGAGCATCCACTTGCTGAATCAAAGTTTACAGAAGGAACCTTATGGCAAAGAAGGCATAAGCATCTTAGTTTACAAAAAGAAGAGGTAATATTCCAGACTTCCTTAGTGGCTCAGTGGTGAAGAGTCTGCCTGCCAATGCAGAACAGAAGACATAGGTTCAATCCCTGATCCAGGAGGATCAGCGTATGCTCCAGAGCAACTATGCCTGAATGCCACAACTATTGAGCCTGCTCTAGAGCCCAGGAGCCACAACTACTGAGCCCGTGCATCCTAGAGCCCGTGCTCCACAACAAGAGAAGCCAATGCAATCAACTAGAGAGTAGCCCTTGCTGACCATAACTGGAGAAAGCCCACGTAGCAATGAAGATCCAGTGCAGCCAAGAATAAATAAGTAAACAAAATTAATTTAAAAACAAGAGGTAATATTCCAAAGCAAACCAGATAACTAAATTTGTCTCAACAGTGTTTCTGAGGAATGATCAAAATACAACATATATTTGGGAAATAATTAAAATTCCTGAACCAGGGCTCTACAAACTTCACTTTTCACTGTATTTTTCTATCTAGTTTCTCAATGCAGAGAAGACAGGGGAAGACCAAAAAGACAAAGTGCAAGCAACTCTGCTTAATTCCAGGTCCTTTACTCACTGGAAGTTTGGAAGCCTGAGTCATTACTGGAAGTATAATCTCTATCTCCATCACCACAGCACAGTTCCACTGCAGCCAGGTTTCTTTCTGTTTTATCAAATGAATTTAACCAACAGAAATGCCATTTGCTTATTACGCTCTTGGACCAACAGACTGTTGGCATTCCGGAATAGTAACCCTCATTATTTTCTCTGTTGTTATTCACCAACGTTGACATCTTCCTGTCAGTAGCATTATACACGTAATTCATCAAAGCTTCAGTTTCAACATAAACTCCTCAAACACACCTCTCTTGTGAAGTATCCTTGCTGGTTTACTTCTGTTATATCCCTTTGCATTAACTTCCAGCTGACAGACCAAGATTTTTTTTTTCTCTCCTGTAACCATTAATCTTCACCGAAAAGTTGTTCAAATGCCTTCCAACAGCTTCAGGGGCAGAGCCTCCTGCTGGCACTAGTAGCTCTCATAAATATTATTGGGATTGTGCAGGTACATCAGGGAGAGATTTTTAACCCCAGAGAACATGAAAGGAACACCAGCAGTCTCATTCTTATTGAGTCTGAAGCGTGCAACTGAACACAAGTGAGAATGCAGGCAGGAAATTAGTTAGCAATTGAAAGGGCACACAGGTATTCCACACAGTCTCTGCTTCTAGGAAGCAGTAACATCACCCTTTTATTGTATATTACTGCTCCTTATTAATACATCTTATCTCCTCCTATAAATGATAAACTCCCTGCAAGAAGCATCTTTGTATTATTCATGAAGTATCTGGCAGATAGGCACTTAGGAGATGTTTGTGAAATAAAGGAATGGATGAGTGGATAAATGGGTGGAGACCTGGGTAGACAGGTGAACAGCTTGTGAAGTAAATTTTACATTATTCACATGTCAAAAAAGTCCCTGGTAAGAACATAGACCCCAATATCAAGATGAGCAAAAAAATTCCAAGTATTTTTTTAAAAGAACTATCACATTATTTGTGTGTGTATGTTTATGCCTCAAAGCCACCCACATGATTTTTGCAGCTATTTCAGAAACTAAAATCACCACTGTATTTTGAAAAAATATTGATGTTAGTAGTCTGGCCATGTGCTGAAGACTTTGGAGCATTTTCTAGAGACATATTGCCTGTAGAAATTAGTGACAGAAGATTATGACAGATAAAAAGAAATATTCTTAACAAATTAGGTCAAAAAGAACCTGTAATATACTCTTTTCAAAATTATACTTAAACTTAAGCTCAGAACACTTGCTATGAGCTAAAGGAGAGATAAAGCCCTTGTGATGAAGAGATTGTGAATTTAGAGCTATGGAACTAAGTTTACCACATTTAAGTGTTCTGGTGAGAATAAAATTCTAAAGTGTGCCAGACATTTCTTCTGTTTTAATACGTCAACTTTATTCCCAACAAGCTGGCTAGCTTTCTGGTCTGGAATGGTTCTCTATAAACTTACACAGTGATAAGCAACTCTGAGCGTGGCTTAAAATCCTATGCAAAATCTAGCTTCTCCCCCAGACACTGAAACTATTTGGCAGAGAATTTAAAATAATTTTGATTAATAGGTTAAAGTTTAAAATTTAAAAGGTAGAAGACATCCAAGATCAAAGGGGTAATTTCATCAGAGGCACACTAGAAATAAATAAAACAGTAACAGAGATAAAGAATGCCTTCAACTGCTCATCAACAGACTTGACATTTGAAAGAACAAATAGACTTCAAGAAAAGTCAATAGCAATTACTCAAATCTTAAATCTAACCAAAAAAAAAAAAAGGAATGAAAAAAAATGTTAATAGAACATCAAGAGCCATTGAACAATATGCCAGAGGACAGAAAGAAAACAAAGGGCCAAAAGAACATACTTGAAGAAATAAAAGACAAAAGCTTTTGAAATTAATGACAGTTATGAAGCAATAAATCCAAGAAGTCCAGAAAAGAATAAACATATTTCTAACACCATACACAAAAATAAACTCAAAATGGATTAAAGATCTAAATGTAAGACCAGAAACTATCAAACTCCTAGAGGAGAACATAGGCAAAACACTCTCCGACATAAATCACAGCAGGATCCTCTATGACCCACATCCCAGAATTTCAGAAATAAAAGCAAAAATAAACAAATGGGATCTAATGAAACTTAAAAGCTTTTGCACAACAAAGGAAACTATAAGCAAGGTGAAAAGACAGCCCTCAGATTGGGAGAAAATAATAGCAAATGAAGCAACAGACAAAGGATTAATCTCAAAAATATACAAGCAACTCCTCCAGCTCAACTCCAGAAAAATAAATGACCCAATCAAAAAATGGGCCAAAGAACTCAACAGACATTTCTCCAAGGAAGACATACAGATGGCTAACAAACACATGAAAAGATGCTCAACATCACTCATTATCAGAGAAATGCAAATCAAAACCACAATGAGGTACCATTATACGCCAGTCAGGATGGCTGCTATCCAAAAGTCTACAAGCAATAAATGCTGGAGAGGGTGTGGAGAAAAGGGAACCCTCTTACACTGTTGGTGGGAATGCAAATTAGTACAGCCACTATGGAAAACAGTGTGGAGATTTCTTAAAAAGCTGGAAATAGAACTGCCATATGACCCAGCAATCCCACTTCTGGGCATACACACCAAGGAAACCAGATCTGAAAGAGCCACATGCACCCCAATGTTCATCGCAGCACTGTTTATAATAGCCAGGACATGGAAGCAACCCAGATGCCCATCAGCAGACGAATGGATGAGGAAGCTGTGGTACATATACACCATGGAATATTACTCAGCCATTAAAAAGAATTCATTTGAATCACTTCTAATGAGATGGATGAAACTGGAGCCCATTATACAGAGCGAAGTAAGCCAGAAAGATAAAGACCATTACAGTATACTAACACATATATATGGACTTTAGAAAGATGGTAACGATAACCCTATATGCAAAACAGAAAAAGAGACTCAGATGTATGGAACAGACTTGTGGACTCTGGGAGAAGGCGAGGGTGGGATGTTTCAGGAGAACAGCATTGAAACATGTGTATTATCTAGGGTGAAACGGATAACCAGCTCAGGTTGGGTACATGAGACAAGTGCTCGGGCCTGGTGCACTGGGAAGACCCAGAGGGATCGAGTGGAGAGGGAGGTGGGAGCGGGGACTGGGATGGGGAATACATGTAAATCCATGGCTAATTCATATCAATGTATAACAAAAACTACTGTAATGATGTAAAGTAATTAGCCTCCAAACTAATAAAAATTAAAAAAAAAAAAAGAATAAACATAATACATTTAAAAATATATATATAGATCTATCATACTCAAAGTGCTAAGAACAAAGACAATGAGAAATTTTTGAAAAAAAAGCATTATATACAGAGGAATGAAGATGATAATAGCAGCAAACTTCTTACCAAAAAACTTCTAAGCTAGAAGACAATGCCATTTAAATGTTGAAAGACACACTGTTAACCCAGAATTCTTTTTTTTAAATATTAAATTCATTTATTGATTCAGCAAATACTCTTCATGGTAATAAGCTTCCCTTCTTTTGAAGTAGATTCACTTTATTTTTTTTTTCAATAGAATGAAACATTATTTAAATTATTTAGTGCTTTAAATTTTCACAACTTTCACACATACATGTGTGAAATGATACCATACAGCATTCATCTTTGTCTGACTTATTTAACTTAGCATAAAGCTCTCCAAGTCCATCCATGTTGGACAAATGGCAAACTTTCATTCTTTTTCATGGCTTAGTAGTATTCCTGTGTGTGTGTGTGTGTGTGTGTGTGTGTGTGTGTGTGTGTAATGTATCTTTTCAAATTAGTGTTTTTGTTTTTTCAGAAATATACAGGTGGAACTGCTATCAACCCAGAATTCTTTATCCTGCAAAAGTAACTTTCAGAGCCTTCCCTGGTGTCCAGTGCTTAAGAATCCATTTTCCAAAGCAGGGGACAGGAGTTCAATCTCTGGTGGGGGAATAAAGATCCCACATGCTGTGGGGCAATTAAGCCTACTACAATTACTGAACCTGTGCACTCTAGAGCCCACATGGGGCAACTAAAGACCTAACATAGCCAAATAAACAAATAAATAGTTTAAAATAATTTTCAAAAATGAAGGAAAAACAAATACCTTCACACAAGACTAAGGAAATTTATTGCTAACAGACCTACCCTTTGAGAACTGTTAAATTTCTTCAGGCAAAAATAATACATCAGACTGAAAAAGCTGGACATACAAAAAAACAAGAATAAATGAAATGGAATAAATGAAGATAAAATTAACATTTTCTTATTTTCAATTACTCTGATACAAAAACAATAGTAACACATTGTATGTTTATAGCATATAAAAAAGCAAAAAGTATGTCAATAGCACAAAGGATAGGAAGGAGCAATTGAGAATATACAGTTGAAGCTCCTTATAGTACAAATGAAGTAGTATAATATCATTTGAAGATGCTATTAGTTATATATGCATATGATGAGCCCTACCTTAACCACTAAGACAAGTTTTAAAAGAGGTATAAATAATAAATTAATAGAGGAGATAAAATAGAAACACTGAAAATGCTCTAGGCAGAAAAAGGAAAGGGGAGCAAAGAACAGATAAAAGAAATGGAAAATAGCTAGGGGTAAAAAGCGTTAATCCAATCATACAAATAATTACATTAAATGTGAATTTAATTTCAAATTGGATTTTTAAAAACAAGAGTCAAATATGCACTATCAACAACAAATCTACTCCAAGTTTAAGTAAAAGTGAAAGTTGCTCAGTCCTGTCTGACTCTTTGTGACTCCATGGACTATACAGTCCATGGAATTCTCCAGGCCAGAATACTGGAGTGGGTAGCCATTCCCTCCTCTAGGGGATCTTCTCAACCCAGGGATCAATATAAATAAAAAGGAAAAGAATGAAGAAAGATAAATCATGCTAATATTATACAAATGGAAAGTGGAGTAACTATATTAAAATCAAAGTAAGCTTCAGAAAGAAAAACAATACTGGGGGTAAAAAGGGACAATGCACAATGATAAGAACATCAATCCTCCAATAAAACATGCATCTAACAGCAGAGCTTCAAATATATGAGCCAAAAATTGAAAGAAATTAGCAAATTCATGATTATGGTTGAAAACTTCAGTACTCCCTGCAGGACCTGATAAAACAAGTAAACATAAAATCATTAAGTATTATCGAGAAACTAAACAACACTATCAATCAACAAAACCTGAATGACATATAGAACATTCCACCTAACAGCAAAATTTATTTTTAAGTGCACATGGAACAACTGCCAAGATAATTATACTCTGAATCATGAAACAGACTTAACACATTTAGAATAAAAAAATCATATTATAGTATAAATTTGATATAAAAAATTTTATTTAAAGTCTTATTATTACCAAGTGCGAGTGGAAATGTAGGCTCTCTACTCAGGCTTTGCTGACTGAAGTAGCAGAGTATCTGTGTTTTTCCATGATGTTTGGTTGGTATAGGTGGTTATTGTTCCCAGTCTTGCTAAGTTGCTTTTTTCCCATGTAGAGAGAGAAGGATTTTCTTCGGGCTTTAAACCTGGTTATTGATCTTCCCTGGGTGCAAATTTCTCCAACACTCAAACTGGAATATATGGGAGGCAACCCCTTCATGGGTCACAGCCTTGTTGTGACGAAGGGACTTGTGTAACTCACTAAAGCTATAAGCCATGTTGTGCAAGGCCACCCAAGACAGAGAGGTTACAGAGAAGAGTTCTGACAGAATGTGGTCCACCAGGGAAGGGAATGGCAAACTACAGTATTCAAGACACGAGAACTCCAAGAACAGTATGAAAAGGCAAGAAGTATGACAACAGAAGGTGAGCCCCCCAGGACAGAAGGTGTCCAACATGCTGCTGAGAAAGATCGGTGGGCAATTACTAATAGCTCCAGAAAGAATGAACTGGCTGAGGCCAAAGCAAAAATGATGCTCAGCTCTGGATGTGTCTGGTGGTGAAAGTAAAGTTCGATACTGTAAAGAACAATCCTGCATAGAAACCTGGAATGTTAGGTTCACGAATCAAGGTAAATTGGACATGGTCAAGCAGATGGCAAGAGTGAACACTGACATCATAGGAATCAGTGAACTAAAATGGACAGGAATGGGCAAATTTAATTCAGGTGACCCTTATATCTACCACTGTGCTCAAGAATCCCTTTGAAGAAATGGAGTAGCCTTCATAGTCAACAAAAGAGTCCAAAATGTAGTATTTGTGAGCAATCTCAAAAAAGACAGAATGATCTTGATTTGTTTCCAAGGCAAAACATTCAACATCTCAGTAATCTAAGTCTATGCCCTGATTACTGATGCCAAAGAAGCTGAAGCTGATCAGTCCTATGGAGACCTACAAGACCTTCTAGAACTAAACCCAAAAAAGATGTCCTTTTCATCATAGGGGACTGGAATGCAAAAGTATGAAGTCAAGAAATATCTGGAGTAACAGGCAAGTTTGGCCTTGGAGAATAAAATGAAGCAGGAAAAAAGCTAACAGAGTTTTGTCAAGAGAATGCACTGGTCATAGTAAATACCCTTTTCCAACAACACAGGAGGTGAGTCTACACATGGCCATCACCAAATGCTCAACACCAAAATCAGACTGATTATATTCTTTGTAGCCAAAGATGGAGAAGTTCTATTCACTCAGCAAAAACAAGACCTGGGGCTAACTGTGGCTCAGATCATCAGCTCCTTATTGCAAAACTCACACTTAAATTGAGGAAAGTAGGGAAAACCACTAGACACAAATCAAATCCCTTATAATTATACAGTGGAGGTAATGAATAAATTCAAGGGATTACATCTGGTAGAGAGAGTGCCTGAAGAACTATGGACAGAGGTTTGTAACACTGAGCAGGAGGCGGTGAACAAACCATCCCAAAGAAAAAGAAATGCAAGAAGTAAAAGGGTTGTCTGAGGAGGCTTTACAAATAGCTGAGGAAAGAAGAGACGCAAAAGACAAGGGAGAAAGGGAAAGATATATCCAACTGAATGCAGAGTTCCAGACAATAGCCAGGAGAGAGAAGAAAGCCTTCTTTAATGAACACTGCAAAGAAATAGAGGAAAACAACAGAATGGGAAAGACTAAAGATCTGTTCAAGAAAATTAGATCAAGGGAACATTTCATGCAAGGATGGGCACAATAAAGGACACAAACAGCAACAACCTAAAAGAAGCAAGCTTCGGGAGTTGGTGATGGACAGGGAGGCCTGCTGCAGTCCATGGGGTCGAAAAGAGTTGGACATGACTGAGCGACTGAACTGAACTGAACAGAAGCAGAAAAGATTAAGAAGATTTGGCAGGATACACAGAAGAACTATACAAAAAAAGGTCTTAATGACCCAGATAACCATAATAGTGTAGTCACTCACCTAGAGCCAGATATCCTGGAGTGTGAGGTCAAGTGGGCCTTAGGAAACATTACTATGAAAAAGCTAGTGGTGATGGAATTCCAGCTGAGTTATTTCAAACCCTAAAAGATGATGCTGTTAAAGTGATGCACTCAGTATGCCAGCAAATTTGGAAAACTTAGCAGTGGTCACAGGACTGGAAAAGGTCCGTTTTCATTCCAATCCCAAAGAAGGACAATGCCAAAAAATGTTCACTCTACAACATAACTGCACTCATTTCACATGCTAGCAAGGTTATACTCAAAATCCTTCAAGATAGGCTTTAGCAGTATTTTAATCTAGACCTTCCAGATGTTCAAGTTGGATTTAGAAAAGGCAGAGGAACCAGAGATCAAATTGCCAACATACATTGGATCATGGAGAAAGCAAGGGAATTTCAGAAAAACATCTACTTCTGCTTCACTGACTATGCTAAAGCCTTTCACTGTGCAAATCACAGCAAACTATGGAAAATCCTTAAAGAGATGGGAATACCAGACCACCTTACCCTCCTCCTGAGAAATCTATGTGTGGGTCAAGAAGAAACAGTTAGAACCAAACATGGAACAACTGACTGGTTCAAAACTGGGAGAGGGGTTATGGTAACACTGGATATTGTCACCCTGCTTATTTAACTTCTATGCAGAATACATCATGTGAAATGCTGGGCTGGATGAATCACAGGCTAGAATCAAGATTGCCAGGAGAAATATCAACAACCTCAGATATGCAGATGATACCACCTTAATGGCAAAAAGTGAAGAGGAACTAAAAAGTCTCTTGATGATAGTGAAAAAGAAGAGTGAAAAAGTTGGCGTAAAACTAAACATTCAAAATACTAAGATTGTGACATACAGTCCCATCACTTCATGGCAAATAGAAGGGGAAAAAGTAGAAGCAGTGACAGATTCTATTTTCTCAGGCTCCAAAATCATTGCTGACGATGACTGCAGCCATGAAATTAAAAGACGCTTGCTCCTTCAAAGAAAAGCTATGACAAACCTAGATGAGGTACTAAAAAGCAGAGACATCACTTTGCTGACAAAGGTCCATATAGTCAAAGCTATGGTTTTTCCAGTAGTCATGTAAGACCAGAAAGAAGACTAAGCACCAAGAATTTAAGCTTTCAAATTGTGGTGCTGGAGAAGATTCTTGAGAGTCCCTCGGACAGAAAGGAGATCAAACCAGTCAATCCTAAAGGAAATCAACCCTGAATATTCATTAGAAGGACTGATGCTAAAGCTGAAGCTCCAATACCTTGGCCACCTGATGTGAAGAGCCGACTCACTGGAAAAGATCCTGATGCTGAGAAAGATTGAAGGCAAAAGGAGAAAAGAGCAGGAGAGGATGCTGCTGCTGCTGCTAAGTCGCTTCAGTCATGTCTGATTCTGTGTGACCCCTTAGACGGCAGCCCACCAGGCTCCCCCATCTCTGGGATTCTCCAGGCAAGAACACTGGAGTGGGTTGCCATTTCCTTGTCCAATGCATGAAAGTGAAAAGGGAAAGTGAAGTTGCTGAGTCGTGTCCAACTCTTCGCAATCCCATGGACTGCAGCCTACCAGGCTCCTCCGTCCATGGGATTTTCCAGCAAGAGCACTGGAGTGGGGTGCCACTGTCTTCTCTGAGGAGAGTATGAGATGGTTAGATAGTATCACCAACTCAATGGACATGAATTTGAGCAAACTCTGGGAGATAGTGAAGGACACGGAGGCCTAGCATTATACAACCCAAGGAGTCACAAAGATTTATACACAACTTAGCAACTGAACAAGAACAACAAATGAGAGGCAAAAGGAATCTCAGGTAATTCATCATGGTCTTGTTTCTTGGATCCAAGATCCCTAAGTAGTGTGCCTTTTCCACTCTGCATTTCAGTCTTTTTCTTATTTTTAAGATAATATTATATAATCTTATGTTATATGAATGGAGATTAAAGGGATCTAAATGGAGGTAAAATTTCTATACTTCACCTGAGCTACAAAAACATTGACACCAGTAGATTGTGATAATTTATGTCTGCATAACTGCAATCACTAAAAGAATCTATACAAAAATACACACTCAAAAATACTATACCTGAATCAAAATGGAATTAAAGTCAAAAATTCTAAAATATGTTCAAGTTACAAAAAATTGGGGAAGAGAAAATAAAGAAATGAGAAAAAGCTAACAAATCCTTAGATGGTAATCTTAAACACAAACATATCAAAAATTACATTAAGTGGAAATAGTCTAATTTATATATAATAAGTACATTTTTTTATATGTATATAATTTATAAATATAATTAAAAGACAAAGATTGACAAAACAGATAAAAACAAATGACTGAATTCCTGTGCTATCATAATAAAAACTCAATTTAGTATACCTATGGTTGATTCATGTTGATGTTTTGCAGAAAGCAACAAGTTTCTGTAAAGCAATTATCCTTCAATTAAAAAACAAATTTTAAAAAAGAAATAAAAAATACAAAAAAATCACTTTAATTATAACTAATTGAACATTAAATGATGAGAAAAGACATATAAAGTATTAATCAAAAGAAGGCAATACTGCTTATAGTAATATCATAAAAAGTAGACTTTAGAACAAAGAAAATTATCAAGGATAAAGAGGAACATTACTCAATGGTAAAACAGTCAATCCATCAAAGAGAACAATACTAAATATGTATGCTGAAAAAAAAAAAGAGTGCAAAATAAATGAAACAAGAACTGACAGAACTAAAAGGAGAAATAGATAAATCCAGAATTAGAGTTGCACGCTTTTAACACTCCTCTCAATAACTAAAAAATTACTGAACACAATCAGTAAGAGCATTGAGGGACCTAATAGCACCATCAACTAACAGGATCTAATTGAAACTTAAAAAACACTCCACGCATCTATAGCAGAACACATATTTTTTCAAGCAAAGATACGGACGTGCACTGAAGCAACGACTACATACACTACACTTCCTTTAATCGATATTTCTCAAACAGAAAAATTAATAAATACTTGTTCATTATAACCAGTGAAACACAATGATAAAGATAAATCTAGTCACGTCAGCCTCACTCCTCTACAGTTCCCACCCAGACAGTAACTGTTGTCATGAGAGACTATCAATCCAAAGACTTACTGGCTGCCTCTGATATCTGCAAATTCTCTGTCCCTTTTATTCATTCGTATAATGGCAATATGAATTACAGCTACCTTACAAACAGCTTTTTCTCACTCTCAGGACCTGCACAGGCTGTCCCATCTGCTTCTCTCTAAACCTGTTCTTTTTTTCTCTTTGAAGATTAGAAAAAATGAAATGGGGAGATACTTTCCCATACATATGGCAAAGTTTTAATGTTTTTATTACATAAATTTTGATTAAAAATGAATATAGCAATGAATAACTTGATAAAGAACATGCAGTTAACATGCAATTCAGAAACAAGGACATTTAAAGGGTCAAAAAAGGAATGAAAATCTCTATTTTATTCAGGTAACTAAAATAAAAACAAAAATGAACAAAACATATTCACCCTAGTTTTAAAAATGGCAGAGGAACCAGAGATCAAATTGCCAACATCCACTGGATCATGGAAAAAGTAAGAGAGCTCCAGAAAAACATCTATTTCTGCTTTATTGACTATGCCAAAGCCTTTGACTGTGTGGATCACAATAAACTGTGAAAAATTCTTCAAGAGATGGGAATACCATACCACCTGACCTGCCTCTTGAGAAATCTGTATGCAGGTCAAGAAGCAACAGTTAGAACTGGACATGGAACAACAGACTGGTTCCAAATCAGAAAAGGAGTACATCAAGGCTGTATACTGTCACCCTGCTTATTTAACTTATATGAGGAGTATGTCATGAGAAACGCTGGACTGCAAAAAGCACAAACTGTAATCAAGATTGCCGGGAGAAATACCAATAACCTCAGAGATGAAGATGACAGCACCCTTATGGCAGAAAGGGAATAGGAACTAAAGAGCCTCTTGATGAAAGTGAAAGAGGAGAGTGAAAAAGTTGGCTTAAAGCTCAACATTCAGAAAACTAAGATCATGGCATCTGGTCCCATCACTTCATGGCAAATAGATGGGGAAACAGTGGAAACAGTGGCTGACTTTATTTTCTTGGGCTCCAAAATCACTGCAGATGGTGATTGCAGCCATGAAATTAAAAGATACTTACTCCTTGGAAGGAAAGTTATGACCAACCTAGATAGCATGTTAAAAAGCAGAGACATTACTTTGCCAACAAAGGTCCATCTGGTCAAGGCTGTGGTTTTTCCAGTAGTCATGTATGGATGTGAGAGTTGGACTATAAAGAAAGCTGAGCACCGAATAATTGATGCTTTTGAACTGTGGGGTTGGAGAAGACTCCTGAGAGTCCCTTGGACTGCAAGGAGACCCAACCAGTCCATCCTAAAGGAGATAAGTCCTGGGTGTTCATTGGAAGGACTGATGTTGAAGCAGAAACTCCAATACTTTGACCATCTGATGCAAACAGCTGACTCATTTGAAATGAGCCTGATGCTGGGAAAGATTGAAGGTGGAAGGAGAAGGGAATGACAGAGGATGAGATGGTTGGATGGCATCACCGACTCAATGGACATGAGTTTGAGTAAACTCCAGGAGTTAGTGATGGACAGGGAGGCCTGGCGTGCTGAGGTCCATGGAGTCGCAAAGAATCAGACACGACTGAACAACTGAACTGAACTGAACTGAGTGACCAAAGAAATGAAAATTAAAACTATGATATATTATTTCTTTACATATATATTGACAAATATAAAATGAAACCTGTATTATTGAGAATGCAGCATAATTTACCTTTGCTTACACTTCTCATAGAACACAATTCTTTTTTGGCTGTACTGGGTCTTTGGCTGTACTGTACTAGGCTCTCTGTAGTTGCAGCAAGCAAGGGCTGTTCTCTAGTTGTGGTGCTCAGGTTTCTCACTGTGGTGGCTTCTCTTGCCAAACATGGGTTCTAGGGCACTCAGGCTTCAGTAATTGTGACACACGGGTTTAGTTGCCCCGGGTCATGTGAACTCTTCCCAGACCAGGGATTGAACCCACCACCCCCTCCCTGCATTGGCAGGCAGACTCTTAACCACTGGACCAACAGGGAAGTCCTGATAGTGTAACTTGATATGAACTTTCTACAAGGAACTTGGTAGCATCTATTTCAAATTTTTTAACTAGCCATTCCACTCAATATGTATGCATTATCTGTATTCATTTTAAGGAGTTATTATGCTGCAGAAAACATCAGAGATTCACACAAAGACTTGTACAGAAGATATTTCTCATGTTTTAGCTATAGTCAAGTGAAAAACTAGAAACCTAAATTTACAATAAAAAGAGTGATGTTGAGATTACTTGTGATATGTGCATGTAAGATAATACCAGCCATTAAAATCATGTTTCCTAAAATTATTTAATGATATGAGTAAATGAACACAATATAATGTCAAGAAAAAAGCAGGATACTTTTATACATATATACTGTATATAGTATATATGTTAAAATGCATACATAAGGCTGAAAAAGATCAAAATTATAAAGAGTGAGTTATTACATGTGATTTTTTCTTCTTTATGTTTTCACATCTCATAATTTTCGTATTTTAAAACTACTAATATGTTCACCTCAGTATTTTCTACTAGATTAGGTTCCTTGCAAAGGGGTTACATTATCTTCACAGGGGTGCTCTGCCTAGAAACCAGCACAGTTCTGATACAAAATAGGAATTTCCAAATGTCAAATCAATAAAGCAATGCTTCTGTAAGCAAAGAAAATGCAATTGATTTTATTCTCAAATTAGCTGTAATTTATTCAGGAAATAATTATTTTATGTAAATGGCATTAACAATCCATTGCACCTAAATGAACATTTATCAGTTATTCCTGGAATTTCATGTGAGTCAAAAATCATAAAGAAGAAGATAGTATTAACATTACATTATAACAAATTAAATGATGTTATGTTTTTAAAATATTCCTATTTTATATATTATTTCTCACTCCAAAAAAGACTTTTAAGTGGCCTAAATAAGAACACATATTTATAATAATAGTTTATATTTATTAGATGCTTACTAAATGTCAACTTTTCTTCTAAGTGCTTCAACTCGTTAGTTATTTAATCTTTGTAACAACCCTATTATTATCCAAATTTCATAAATGAAGAAACCAGGGCACCATGTTTAGGAAAATGGTCCAGGGACTAAGACTCCAAGCTCCCAATGCACGGAGCCTGCGTTCTATCCTTGGCTAGGGAACAAGATGCAACATGCCACAGCTAAGAGTTTGCATGCCACAACTAAAGAATCTGTACACCGCAACAAACAGAGAAGATCCCATGTGCCACAACTAAGACCTGGCACGCCAAATACACACACACATACACACACACACACACACACACACACACACACACACAAGATCAAACCCTTGAGAATTTAATAAGGTAGGATTAAACTCAGATCCTCTGGCTCTGAGACCTACACTATTGGGGCTACAAAACTGCTTCTGTAGAGATTTGGAACAAAATCAGCTATATGCACTGATTTTCAAGTTCTGGTATGTTCTTCACGTACAAAATCCAGCCATTACATACAACAAGCTGAAGCATGCAAACTGCCCAAATACTGTGGTGGACAGTGCTCCTATTTCCAGCCTTCTTTCAGTCCTTGACCACTCTCCTTGGGTTAGCCTTTCCTTCCCAAAACACCTACAGCTTTACATTCTGTCTGCCCTCCATTCCATCCACACTTACAAACATGAGAGTCTTTTCAGCTTGCTCATTTTAAAGTATACAGTGACTGATGGGACACTGTTATTCCTTCCAAAAAAACTGGATTTTTAACAAGAAATAGATTCTTAAATCAGAAGACTCACTCTCTAATGGTGATACAGAAAATTTCTGGTGCTGCTAAATTTACATCCACAAAAGAGACAGTCTAGATTTCTAAAAATAGTATGACCTTTGGAGGCTACCATTTTCAGCTGTGTGAACATAGGCTATGTAGTTAACTGGACCTCTTTTTTTAATTTTTAAAGGAGAACATGGTGCCTACTGTCCAGGGATATGACAGGATTAAGTGATAATGAATATAAATTAGCACCCACAGTCTCTGGTGTAGGCTTAATGCTCTATAAATTATTGGTGTTGGTATTTACTATTCATTTTTGTGTAAGTATTAACATTAGAGACATTAATATTAAGAAAAAACACCCCCACTACAGGGCATTTACACAGAGAAAACCATAATTCAAAAAGATACATGTACTCCAGTGTTCACTGAGCACAATTTACAATAGCCAGGACATGGAAGCAACCTAAATGTCCATTAACAGAGGAATGGATAAAGAAGATGTGGTACCTATATACAATTGGACATTACTTAGCCATAAACAGAAACGAAACTGGGTCATTTGCATAGATATGAATCTACAGACTGTCAAACAGAGTGAAGTAAGTCAAAAAGAAAAAACAAATATATATTAACACATATACGTAGAATCTAAAAAAATGGTATAGATGATCTTATCTGCAAAACAGAGACACAGACATAGAGAACAAATAAAATGTCACCAAAGGGGGAAAAAAGAGGGTGGGATGAATTGGGAGATTGGGATTGACATTATATATATATATATATATTCAAGACACACTATTGATACTATGTATAAAATAGATAACTAGTGAGAACCTACTGTATAGTTCAGGGAACTCTACACAGTGTTTTGTGATGACATAATGGGAAGGAAATCCAAAAAAGAGGGGATATATTTATATGTAGAGCTGATTCACTTTGGTGTACAATAGAAGCTAATGCAACATTGTAAAGCAACTATACTCCAATAAAGACTAACTAAAAAAAAACTTAAGTACTGAATCTGGCATCAGAAAATCTAAATTTGAGCATTAGCTCTACTGTGACTCTGTTGAGAAAGATAATCCCTGTGGGCCCTGAACACCCTTGCACGTTCTTTCTAGGTGTGCCAAGAGTGCAAAGCCCTGGGGGTTCTTTATCTGGGCCATTTCTCAGCGTAGTTTTTGCAGCAAGCAGTTCTGCAGGATAAGGTAATGTCTCCGCCCAAACAGAAAGCAGGCTTGCTTTGCACTCAGTATAAAAGCAGCAGTAGACTCCTCTCCTCTAACACAACCCACTGCATGTGCAGTGTCCATGTAGGTCCATCTATGTCATCCCGTGGGATCTGGAGGACAGAGAAATAGAGCTGACATCAGTCTCAAGCTGTTCACTGTGCTACCCTTGTCTCTTGCCTAGGAATTCTATGTCTGCTACCAGTAGCAAGAGAATACAGCAGGCTAGCTCATCAGCTTACAGATAAGATAAAATCTCACAGCCTTCATAGGCAATGATAGACCCTTAATTTACCATGGAAGAATAATACCATCTGCCCTCTCTCCCTCATAGAACTATTGGAATGGCTAAACAAAATACATATTCATGCAGACTGGCAATTTTTAAGTATGATGAGAGACAACATAAATGACTGCAGGTCATAAAGAGAGCCTTGTGTCATAGCCTTGAGAGACTCTAAAATAAAATAATGCTTTACTGTTAATTACAGGTCAGCTAGTGTCTATATTCTTTAGATTCCATCTTAAAAGCATTCTCTGTGGTTTTGGCATCAAGAGATACCAGAGTGAGAGAACAGCAGCATGTGAGTGATACAATCCTGTGTGTTCATGCCAATGAACCTTCTGAGAACTCAAATTGAAACAAAAACAAAAGTTTCTAAAACATCAACTTCCCTCTGCTGAGAATTATGTCATACTTTTTTATTGTAGTTTTCATGTAATAGCTTACATATTCATTTTTCCCTTACTTAAAAATGAACTTCATCCCGTGGGAATTATACACTGCTTTCTACAAGCACTTGGTCTTTTTCTTCTGGACTAAAGACCATGACAATTCACATGGAAAAGTAGATTTATCCTGCTCCTCCTACCTCACATGATCAAGGCCAAGAAAAAAACATCTGCTCTGAGCCTTACTGCCAATTACAAAGAACTAACAGAAAACCAGGGCCTTTGAGTGGTGTGAATGCTGGCTACAGCTTAAATCTATCAAATGATCACTGAATATGCAATGACTGATATTCTGAAATCTTCAAATGGCCAGATGGGTCTTGCCCACATTCAGAGAGCCATTGAGGGTCATTCAAAACCACCATAACTAGTACCCTCAACATTTACCAAACCACAAACCAAACCTTGCCAACAGGAAAAGTGATTTAGTGAAAAGCCATTAACACAGTTTTACCATTTCATACGAAACTTCTAATTAAAATGCAGACTTTTGTTTCAATAGTAAATCAAAATGATAAGAAGTTCATATGCATGTGAGTGTGAGGAATGTTTTATTAAAAACAAACAGGACCAGGACTTCCCTGGTAGTCCAGTGACTGACTCCAAGCTCCTAATGCAGGGGTCACGGGTTCAATCCCTGGTCAGGGAAATAAGATCCTGTATGTCACATGGTACAACCAAAAAAAAATTTTTTTTATAAAAAAATAACAAATAGGCCCATAATAGAGAGCCAAATGTCTGATGAAATAATTGAAGGTCAAAAAGGTAGTTTGCCTGAATCCGTTTACAAGTAAGTTGTTTGCTGTTGTTTTATTTTGACTGATGAAAGAAGGAAGTTTTGTGTGACATCTGGAAAAAAAAAATCCGAGACATGGACAAGAGAATATAGAGCACATACCTCCTGTTTGCCGCTGGACTCATAAGCATAAGGAGGAAGCTGCCTGTGAGGCTCTGGGAAATATCAGGGTATAGACTGTAGCATTGATTCCAAGTGACAGAATGAAACCTGGGAATACACAGCCTCCTTGGCAATCAGAAATTGTGTTCGATAGCTTTTGTTGCTCTTACACTAACACTTTAACCATGTGTCTGCTCTATTTGCTCTGGTTCAGTGATCCTAGACAATAGACTTTCATGTGAAAAACAGGTAAACAGCTCAGTATTACTAACTGAACACTACAATAATTTCTTCAGGGTTTGAGGGGATCCTTTGCAGCCTGTATTTGCTCATAAAAGCAGCCAATCAAGACAGTATAGAAGATGAAGGAAGAAAGAAGAGAGAACAAGACAGAGTAGTAGCTAAGAAATTAAATTCTCAGATGTACTGTTTTTCAATTAGTCTTCATTAAAAGAGCCTTATTTTTCATTTACTTTTTTTTTTTTTTTTTATAGCTATAAAGCTATTTATTGTATAAAATACTGATCTGTGATTCACTTATTTTTTTTAATTACAATTTGCATTAAAAACATTTCTTTGGTTAAAATTTTGTAATAGTACATACCTCCATAGGGTAAATACAGGTCTGTGCAGTTGCACCAGCCAATGAACCAGATATAAATCTTTCAATAATTCCTATTTTATTTCCTATTTATTTACTTTTAATTTAAAAATTTTTTAAAATATTGCTATTATCCTCCATAATTGTATTTTTATGTAACTGACCTCATGGCAGCTATAACAGTGCATGTGCTGATCTCACGTGTATCACTACTTCTCAGATAAATGTAGTCACTTCCTTTTCTTGGTCTTTTCAGGCCTCTAGCACTGACCTGAGACCCCTCTGTTGCCCAGGAGACATTCAGATACTCAGGAGGTAAACTGCTCAAACGTGAGGAGGGCAAGGTCATGCCACTCAGCCTCCTGGGCCCTGGACACTCTACAGCAAGCTGCATTTTGATCAGGAGGCTCAGTCCTTCTAAAGCAGAGCCAGGAGCTCCTGGAGACTATTGCTCAGTTCCATAGGAGGTAAGCTTGGAATAAAGGGATCAAAGACATTTAATAACAAGCTGCAGAGAAGGAGACAATTGGCTACCATTAAAACAAGTACACGAATGACGACAAATGGAAACACATACACTACGGCATGTAAAATAGATAGCCAGTGGAATTTGCTCTATGACTCAGGGAGTTCAGACTCTGCTCTGTGATGACCTGGAGGGGAGGGTTGGGTGAGAGGTGGGAGGGAGGTTCAAGGAGAAGGGGGATATATGTATACCTACGGCTGATTCATGTTGATGAATGGCAGGAATGAACACAACAGTGTAAAGCAATTATCCTCTAATTAAAAATAAATAATTTTTTAATTACACACATTTAAGTAGGAAAAATACAAGTATCATTCTGTTCTCAATTGGAGCTATAGTTGCCTGTCATATACACTACACTTACGTCATTCATGAGTCTTACAGTACGGCTGCCTTAGTGAGTGAGCAGAAATTTACAGTCAAGGACTTGATGCTGTTTTTTGCCTGTTTGTTTTTGTGGGATATTTTTTAGTTTGAAAATTTTTTTAATTTAATTTTTATTTTGGAATATAGTTGATGTACAACATTGTGTGAGTTTCAGGTACACAGCAAAGTGATTCAGTTATCCATATGCATTTAACTACTCTTTTTCAGACTCTTTTCCAATACAGGTTATTACAGACAATTGAGTAGAGTTCCCTGGCTCTACACTAGTGAACTTCATGCTTTAATTATATTTTGACCCTTATGTCACTCATATATCACACACTAACACAACCCCCAACTATACAGTAAACCACCATCCCCAGGCCACATTCACCCGAACATTCAATTAAGACCATGAGGTCTGGTAAGAAATTTTCAGGATCAGCGTCCATCAGCAGAGCTACTTCCTGACCGAAGTTACTCGTCTCTTCTTAGAGATTTTGTGACTGTCCCCAGTGTGCTTCTGAACTGTGCTCCTCCTGAGCACCTCCATGAATCCTCCACTCAGAGAGCGTGATGCTGCCAGATGTGCGACGTCTTTCCCACCAAATTTAAGTAAAAGTGGTCGGTATTCTCCCTACCTTGTTCCTGCCATGATTCCTTGTGTTCCGCTTGATCTGCTTTAATACCATCCTCTAATAAATCTCTAAATAGGATATTTGTTATCTTTTTTTAAAATAAGTGTTCCTCCTGCCCCCCATATTTTAGAAATATGAAGAAATCTTAAGAATAATATACATACTACAATGCATGCATGCATGCTCAGTCACTTCAGTCACGTCCAACTCTTTGGCACCCTATGAAATATAGCCCACCAGGCTCCTCTGTCCATTCCAAACCATATTGGAATGGGTTGCCATGACCTCCTTCAGGGGATCTTCCCGACCCAGGGATGAAGCCTGCATCTCTTAAGTTTCCTGCAATGACAGGCGGGTTCTTTACCCCTAGTGCCACCTGGGAAGCTGATACACTATAGTAAGCAAAACAACAGCCTCCAAAAGACGTCCAGATCCTAACTCCCAGAACTCAAGACTATGCCATTTTATATTGGCAAAAAAGAATTAAGATTGCAGCTGGAATTAAGATTATTAATCAGATGATCTTAACATGGGATTTTCTTTAATTATCCTGGAGGGCCCAATGCAATCACAAGGGTCATCAAAAATGGGAGAGGCAAGAGAAAAACAAACAGAGGTGCCAGCATAAGAAGGATTCAGCCTGAGGCTTTGAAGATGGTAGAATGGAGCCACAAGTCAAGGATAGTTAGAGTCCTCTAAGAGCGGGCTCCCCAACTTCCAGGATCTAATGCCTGATGATCTGAGATGGAGCCAATATAACAATAATAGAAATAAAGTGCAAAATAAAAGCAATGTGCGTGAATCATCACAAAACCATACCTGGCCCAATATGTAGAAAACCTGTCTTCCATGAAACCAGTCCCTGGTGCCAAAAAGGTTGAGGACCGCTGCCCTAAAAGATGAAAAAGGGAAGGAATTGGATTCTCTCCAAGAGCCTCCAAAAGGAAAGTGTTCCTGCTAACACTTTGATTTTAGCCCAGTAAGACCCATTTTGGACTAGTGGACTACGGAACTTGTAAGATAATAAATTTGTGTGTTTCGGTAATCTGTCACAGAGTAACAGGAAATGGATGCAAAAGTAGGAAGTCAAGAAACACCTAGAGTAACAGGCAAATTTGGCTTTGGAGTACAGAATGAAGCAGGGCAAAGGCTAATAGAGTTTTGCCAAGAGAACGTACTGGTCATAGAAAACACCCTCTTCCAACAACACAAGAGAAGACTCTACACATGGACATCACCAGATGGTCAACACCAAAATCAGATTGATTATATTCTTTGCAGCCAAAGATGGAGAAGATCTATACAGTCAGCAAAAACAAGACTGGGAGCTGACTGTGGCTCAGATCATGAACTCCTTATTGCCAAATTCAGACTTAAATTGAAGAAAGGGGAAAACCACTAGACCATTCAGGTATGACCTAAATCAAATCCCTTATGACTATACACTGGAAGTGAGAAATAAATTTAAGGGCCTAGATCTGATAGACAGAGTGCCTGATGAACTATGGATGGAGGTTCATGACATTGTACAGAAGACAGGGATCAAGACCATCCCCAAGAAAAAGAAATGCAAAAAAAGCAAAATGGCTGTCTGAGGAAGCCTTACAAATAGCTGTGAAAAGAAGAGAAGCAAAAAGCAAAGGAGAAAAGGAAAGATATTCCCATTTGAATGCAGAGTTGCAAAGAATAGCCAAGAGAGATAAGAAAGCCTTCCTCAGTGATCAGTGCAAAGAAATAGAGGAAATATTGAGGAAATAGAAATAGAGGAAAATAATAGAATGGGAAAAACTAGAGATCTCTTCAAGATGATTAGAGATACCAAGGGAACATTTCATGCAAAGATGGGCTCAATAAAGGACAGAAATGGTAGGGACCTAACAGAAGCAGAGATATAAAGAAAAGCTGGTAAGAATACACAGAAGAACTATACAAAAAAGATCTTCATGACCCAGTAATCATGATGGTGTGATCACTCACCTAGAGCCAGACATCCTGGAATGTGAAGTCAAGTGGGCCTTAGGAAGCATCACTATGAACAAAGCTAATGGAGGTGATAGAATTCCAGTTGAGCTATTTCAAATCCTGAAAGATGATGCTGTGAAAGTGCTGCACTCAATATGCCAGCAAATTTGGAAAACTCAGCAGTGGCCACAGGACTGGAAAAGGTCAGTTTTCATTCCAATCCCAAAGAAAGGCAATGCCAAAGAACGTTCAAACTACTGCACAATTGCACTCATCTCACACAATAGCAAAGTAATGCTCAAAATTCTCCAAACTGGGCTTCAGCAATACGTGCACTGTGAACTTCCAGATGTTCCAGCTGGTTTTAGAAAAGGCAGAGGAACCAGAGATCAAATTGCCAACATCCATTGGATCATCGAAAAAGCGAGAGAGTTCCAGAAAAACATCTATTTCTGCTTTACTGACTATGCCAAAGCCTTTGACTATGTGGATCACAACAAACTGTGGAAAATCCTGAAAGAGATGGGCATACCAGACCACCTGACCTACCTCTTGAGAAACCTGTATGCAAGTCAGGAAGCAATAGTTAGAACTGGACATGGACCAACAGACTGGTTCCAAATCGGGAAAGGAGTATGTCAATGCTGCATATTGTCACCCTGCTTATTTAACTTAAATGCAGAGTACATCATGAGAAATGCTGGGCAAATGAAGCACAAGCTGGAATCAAGATTGCTGGGAAAAAGAGCAATAACCTCAGATATGCAGGTAACACCGCTCTTATGGCAGAAAGTGTAGAAGAACTAAAGAGCCTCTTGATGAAAGTGAAAGAGGAGAGTGAAAAAGTTAGCTTAAAGCTCAACATTCAGAAAACTAAGATCATAGCATCTGGTCCCATCACCTCATGGCAAATAGATGGGGAAACGATGGAAACAGTGGCTGACTTTATTTTGGGGGGCTCCACAATCACTGCAGATGGTGACTGCAGCCATGAAATTAAAAGACACATACTCCTTGGAAGGAAAGTTATGACCAAACTAGACAGCATATTAAAAAGCAGAGATATTACTTTGCCAACAAAGGTCCATCTAGTCAAACCTATGGTTTATCCAGTAGTTATGTATGGATGTGAAGGCTGAGAGCTGAAGAACTGATGCTTTTGAACTGTGGTGTTGGAGAAGCCTCTTGAGAGTCCCTTGGACTGCAAAGAGGTCCAACCAGTCCATCCTAAAGGTGATCAGTCCTGGGTGTTCACTGGAAGGACTGATGTTGAAGCTGAAACTCCCATACTTTGGCCACCTGATGCGAAGAGCTGACTCATTGGAAAAGACCCTGATGCTGGGAAAGATTGAGGGCAGGAGGAGAAAGGGGACAACAGAGGATGAGATGGTTGGATGGCATCACTGACTCAATGGACATGAGTTTGGGTAAACTCCGGGAGGTGGTGATGGACAGGGAGGCCTGGTGTGCTGTGGTCCATGGGGTTGGAAAGAGTCGGACATGAGTGACCAACTGAACTGAACTGAACTGAACTGAACTGAATAGGAAATGAATACAAATATATTAAGCATTTCAGGTTAAAACACACAACTGCTTATTCACCTGCCAACCCTTTTATGTATATCATAGTTTGGAGTTACATAAGTCCTTTTTCAGTAAATCACACCCATATATTGAATCTCCGATACCTTAAAGTGAAACAAATATCTGTTCAGAGATTGTATATAAATATAACTTTTTTTGGGGGGGGGAACATATCTTTATTTTTTTTATTTCTTTTTTTTCCAATTTATTTTTATTAGTTGGAGGCTAATTACTTTACAATATTTTAGTGGTTTTTGCCATACATTGACATGAATCAGCCATGGATTTACATATATTCCCCATCCCGATCCCCTCTCCCACCTCCCTCTCCACCCAATTCCTCTGGGTCTTCCCAGTGCACCAGCCCCAAGCACTTGTCTCATGCATCCAACTTGGGCTGGTGATCTGTTTCACCCTAAATATAACTTTTTTTTCTTGTTTTTTTTAGCTATGATTCTCAATTATGCTTCATTTTGGTTTTTTTCCATTTATTTTTATTAGTTGGAGGCTAATTACTTTACAATATTGTATAACTTTTAAATCAATGAGAGGAAGAAAAACAAACCAACAAAAAATTGACAAAGCAGATGAGACATCTCAAAAGAAAAGTTAAAGAAATGGTCAATAAGCATGAGAAGATGTTCAGCATCATGAGTCAGCAGGAAAACACAAATCAAAATCACAGTGAGATATGACTATGTACCCATAAGAATGGCTAAAATTTAAAACACTGCCAAGTGTTAAAAAGGATTAGACATTTAGCTATGCAACATTTGAAGTAATATGTTTTGCTGTCTTTCCTTGGAAGTTTCATCAATATTTCAACTGACTCTACAAATTACTCAAGAAGCAAGCGGATGGATTTTCAAAGAGAGTTTTTACATATTTTTAAGATTAAAATTATTAAGATATTCATCCTAAGAAAAAAGTCTTTCTTTCCCCAAAATAGTAATTCAGAAGACAAAGAAGCAACATGGACAAAGATTCAATACAAAAATATTGTGACCCAGAATTGCTGCTCATGATAACAAATGTTGGTAACCATGTAACAAAAAGTAAGAGGAGGGGGAGAGAGGAAGGAGGAAGTAAGGGAGGAAGAAAAGAAAAGAGATAAATACCACGTGATTTCACTTAGACATGGACTCTAAAAAACAAATAAACCAACATAACAAAATAGGAACACACATAGATACAGAGAACAAACAGATGGTTGCCAGAGGAGAGGCAGGCTGGGGAGGAGTGAAATGGGGGAGGGATAATAAGAGGTACAAATTTCTACTTACAAAATAAATTAGTCTCAGGGATGAAATGTACAGTGCAGGGAATATAGTCAATGATATTGTAATCTTTTTTTTGGGGGGGGGGGGGCAGCCCATGGTACATGGATTGCAGGATTGATCCTAGTTCCCTGACTAGAGATTGAACACAGGCCCTCGGCAGTGAAAGTGCAAAGTCTTAACCACTGGACTGCCAAGGAATTCCCAATATTGTACTATCTTTGTACAGTGACATATGTTAACTAGACATACCACGGTGATCATTTTGTAATATATAAAAATACCGAATCATTATGTTGTGCAACTGGAACTAACGTAATGATGTAGGTCAACGATATTTCAATTAAAAAATACATAGACCCTGGGAGGAAATACATCAAAATGCTAATGATAGTTACCTCTGGTGAGTAGAGATTATGGGTGACTGTTAATTTTTACTTTATGCTTTTATGGATTTCTCATTATCAGCCATGAACATATATTGCTTATAAAATTTAAAATAATAAATGTCATTAAATTTTTTACTATGTATTTCTGATAAAAGCACAATAAACCCATTTCCCCTCAGGCCACATTGACCAGGTTTGGTTCCCATGCGCATCCTTAGACCTAACACCTGCAAAGACCAATCGTGAGGCATCTTGGGTTGGGAGTGAGACTGAATTTCCTGGAGAACAAGAGAGTGTTGCTCGCTAAACATCATGGTTCTGTTTCCAGGAAAGAAGGGATGAAAGGACTGGCTGTTGAGAAACCAGTGAACAGTAATAGAATCTATGTCCTCTAGCCGAAGATCACCAGAAACAACGCACCTATAGTTGAACTCACTGGGCTCATTGCAATGAGGGGGCACACACCACAGGGACCTGTGGGGCTGCTCAGCAAGAGAGTGTTCAGGAGCCTCCCTGGTGGTCCAGTGGCTAAGTCTCTGGGCTCCCAGTGCAGAGGGCCGGGGGTTCAATCCCTGGCCAGGGGACGAGATCCCACATGCTGCAACTAAGGATTCTGTATGCTGCAACTAAGACCTGGAGGAGCCAAATAGTTAAATAAAAATTATTTTTTTCAAAGTGTGCAAAACGATTACTTCTAGAAGGTGGGCATCGGTTAGGTGATCTGAGACAGGGTTGAGGGACTTTGCTATAGATTGGATGCCATTAGGAGACAAGAGCAATTTTAGCCTAGATTCTTAGTAAATCTGGATCTACAAGGTAGGAAGTAGGCCAGGGCTGTGACAGTCACTCATATTAGCCAGGACAGGAAAGCTTCCCGTTTGTGGTTTGTTTCTGCCTGCAGCTGGACAAGACTATCAGGCTCCCTCATTTGTTTTTTCTCGCACTTCAGCACAGTTCCAGGACGCCCTGCTGTGGATGCTCTATGTGGACATGCGCTCTATGTCCATTTGGCCTAGTGGTCAGTGTCCTCCCAGTTCTCAAAGGTCAGGAACTGCTTTCCTCCTGTTCAGGAGTTCTATACAGATGGTGGAGATGAGGTGAGAGTCCAGAATAATGTTGTTACTCGTATCTAATATTTTTGATGTTTTAAATACCTAGTAAGAGGCACAAATTTGACAAGGTTTCACTACTTACTATTTTTACAGAAAATAATATGTTTGTATTGAAACTGATGAAATAGTTCATTCTCTGTGCAGGAAATGATGACCCCCCCCCACCACCACCACCACACTCCTCAATTCCCCTAGGAAACCTCAACAGTGGTTCTGTTTGCAATAAACATGGATGGCTTTGTTTGTCTTCCCTAATACTCACAAATACTGATTTCTATCAGTGGATTTATTTAAATGGCAAGCAAAAAAGAGCTTTCCCAAATGAGCATTTCTAAGCCGAGTTTCTGGCCAGAAGGAGTATGTTTCCTTTTCAGTTATAATTCTCTCCCAAGTACTTCAGGGGAAGCCTAAGACACGCACGTGTCACTCAGCCCATTGTGGCTTTGTGTCGCGTTTCAGCTCCAGCCAGGGCTGAGTCACACAACACAGAAACCAACGGAAACAGAAGGTCCCGCTCCCTCTGGAAAGAGTACCGTTCAGGTCTCAGTGGACGACGAAAAGGAAAGAACACTTCTGAGAAACAGAAAAGGAGGCTTTCTCTATGCCTAATTTACCACCTGAGCTTCCCTGGTGGTTCAGACAGTAAAGAGTCTGCCTGCAACGTGGGAGACCCGGGCTCCACCCCCGCGCCAGGAAGATCCCCTGGAGCAGGGCATGGCTACTCCAGTGCTCTTGCCTGGAGAATTCCGTGGACAGAGCAGCCTGGCGGGCTACAGCCTGTGGGATCACAGAGTCAGATGAGACTGAGCGGCTAACACTTTCACACTTTTACTTTCAATTTACCTTCAGGGTGCTGTCCTTCTGAGCTTTCTCACCATTTTTAACACTCTCAGCTCAAGGAAACCAAAGAAGAGGCATAAACTGACAATCACTGTCTGCTAGATAAACAAATCGTCCCAAATCACCTGTTTGGTAACTGCCTTCTACACACTCCTGACTCGGACACAGAAGACAGTCTGGAGAGCCAGAGAGCCCAGGAATCAGACAGAGCAGGCTCTCAGCCATGCCAATGTCACGCGAGATACGGTGGCATCCAGTAGGCAGAGCTTACCTATCTAAGAATGTGTCCTGTGGTACGATCGCTCGATAGGGTTGAGAATTCACTCTCTGCAATTCCCTAGCCTTTCCCATCCCCTGCTGCCAATACTGTCAATCACTTCTTTTTTAATATTTATATATTTGGCAGCACCAGGTCTTCCTTGTGACACATGGGATCTTTAGTCAGGGCATGTGAACTTTTAGTTAACAGCATATGGAGCCTAGTTCCCTGACCAGGGATCAAACCCAGGTCCTCCACATTGAGAGCTCAAAATCTTAGCCACTGGACCACCAGGAAAGTCCTACTATCATGCATTTCTTTAATCCATGGCCAGTTGGTCAGAGTAACACTTCCTTCTGATTTCTGGCGAATTATTCCTTGATAGGGGCTTCCCAGGTGGTGCTAGTGGTAAAGAACCCGCCTGCCAAAGCAGGAGACAGGACATAAGAGACATAGGTTTGGTCCTTGAGTCCGGAAGATCCCCTGGAGGAGGGCTTGCCAACCCATTCCAGTATTCGTGCCTGGAAAAAACTCATGGACAGAGAAGCCTGATGGGCTACGGTCCATAGGATCGCAAAGAGTCGGACATGACTGAAGTGACTTAGCATGCATGCACACGTTCCTGGATAAAGCCTTTCAAACAAAACTTCACAAGAGGTCATTCCCTGCCTTCGAACAGGGAACACATATATTTAAAATCAAATGCCTGCCTGAAAATCTCTACATGGCCACTTGTATGATGAATCAGCTCCACATAATGGTCACATTATAAATATTACTATAGACATACAAGTTCAAACGTTGTGGCCCCTTCTAGTGCAGAGGCTCTCTCCTCTGCTGAGCTGGTAAATCATGGTCCCCAGGAACCTGCACTCCCCTCCCTTCCCCTCTCCCAAGGACTGTTTGGAGGGTTACTCTATGCCCTTTGGCAGTGATGGATGGAGTGTTGTGCTAATGCTGGGCACCTCCATTATTCATGTCCCCATTCTCTGTCCTGGTCTATAATTGCAGCACCCTGGAAGTAGAAGCAAAAATGGTATTACAGAGGAAACTTTCATCTTCCTGATTATAATCCCTGACAAAGGGCAGGCTTTTCTATTCATCTAGGGTAACTTCCACCAGAGGGACACTCATTCAGGGCCCACATCCAGACAGCGTCCCACAAAAACAGGATACACGGCTCCTGGGATCTATAACCTCAGACTGAAGAATCTGAGGTGATAATCACATTACTCCACTGATATGATGATAACCGTATCAATCCTTAACTGGTCTACTACAGGCATAAATTCAAAGTTCCACTGAAGAGAGTCTGTGTCCCGGAATTCCTGACTGTCAGGGCCCAGATGAGCTCTGCTGAATATAAAGTATTCCAGTGTATTCTCACTCTCTCACTGAGCCTATTATAATCCAATTCATGCTTATTCAGAAATGCCCTGGATTTGTCAGAGTCATCTCTTTCCTCCTTTTCAGTTCTTAAAGTGATACTCAAAAGAGAGTATTCAGTAACACAAATTAAATCTAAAGGATACTGGCCAAAGATTTATTGTTCCAAATGTGTAATTATAGGGATTTTTGTCCTAATTAACAAAGGGGCAGAACAAGTGACGAGCCCATCAGAGCACAATAAAAGCATCAATTTGGGCTCCAAGACAGTCCATTACTGTAGCTGATCGTGGTTTCTATTAAGTCCTAGAGCTACAAAGGTTGTAACTTTGCCATCTGCTACTTCATCAAATGGTTTATAGGAAAGTTTCTGGCCTGGAGAAAAACTATATTGCAGCCATAGGCTGCTTGCCTCTCTTCTTTTTAAATTAAGACTTTTCATGAAAGTCTAGGATCCAAGCCCAATTGCAGGGGAAAAGTAAATTTATGTAGTGTAGTAGCCACAAGCCCTGGTGCTCATAACTGCAAAAGTTCTGTGCTCAGTCACTCAGTCATGTCAGATTCTTTGCAATCCCATGGACTGTAGCCCGCCAGGCTCCTCTGTTCATGGGGATTCTCCAGGCAAGAATACTGGAGTGGGTTGCCACACCCTCCTCCAGGGGCTCTTTCCAACCCAGGGATCAAACCCAGGTTTCCCACCTTGCAGGCAGATTCTATACCATCTGAGCACCCACAAACTCTGGTATTCATAACTGTAAAAGTTCAGCCCTGATTTATTTCAAATTTGCTATACTTTGGGCACTGTTCTGGGGGCTTCCCAGGTAGAGCTAGTGGTAAAGAAAAAATCTGTCCACCAATGCAGGAGACGCACTGGGTGGAGAAGATCCCCTGGAGGAGGGCATGGCAACCCTTTCTTGCCTGGAAAATCCCATAGACAGAGGGGCCTGGTGGGCTACAGTCCAAAGGGGTGCAAAGAGTCAGACTTAGCACACATGCACACAGGCACTGTCTGGTCAATGGGTATATCTAGATGAAGGACACAGAGTGGGACCTGGCCCATTAGCCACTGGTAAGTCTTTGCATTCACCACATATCTGAAATACATCTGTCTCTCCAGACAGAAACAGCAAAACTCCCTCCAGGTTGCCAACACTGGCAGCCAGTACCCAACCTCTTTATAGGTGCAGAGACATTACAGGAGGAAGGTAAAGGCAGGGCCTTCACCACTCCATCTTCCCTGGTTCTCCTGGACCCTACTTCCCTTTCTGAGTTAACAGTAGAACTGTCTCCAGTCCAAGACTGCCTCTCAGACCACAGTCAGAGAGAAGAGAGAGTCAAGGGTCTGCTCTCCTAGACTGTATTCAGATCAATGTCCTTCAACAGGAAATTCCAAGATTTCTTTAAGTGATTTAAGTTTTACTAAATAGAGTCTTCGAAGCCCTAAGATTGAAGAGAAAAAATAAATAAATTACAATTTCAATTGATCTATTTTTTTTTAATTTTTATAAGCAACATGGTGCAATTTATTTTTTCCCAATTATTTTTATTAGTTGGAGGCTAATGACTTTACAATATTGTAGTGGTTTTTGCCATACATTGACATGAATCAGCCATGGATTTACATGTGTTCCCCATCCCGATCCCCCCTTCTCACCTCCCTCCCCACCCCATCCCTCTGGGTCATCCCAGTGCACCAGCCCCGAACACTTGTCTCATGCATCCAACCTGGACTGGCGATCTGTTTCACACTTGATAGTATACATGTTTCAGTGCTGTTCTCTCAGATCATCCCACCCTTGCCTTCTCCCATAGAGTCCAAAAGTCTGTTCTATACATCTGTGTTTCTTTTCCTGTCTTTCATATAGGGTTATCGTTACCATCTTTCTAAATTCCATATATATGCGTTAGTATACTGTATTGGTGTTTATCTTTCTGGCTTACTTCACTCTGTATAATAGGCTCCAGTTTTACCCAATGGGACAAAGATCTAAACAGACATTTCTCCAAAGAAGACATACAGATGGCTAACAAACACATGAAAAGATGCTCAGCATCACTCATTATCAGAGAAATGCAAATCAAAACCTCAATGAGGTACCATTACACGCCAGTCAGGATGGCTGCTATCCAAAAGTCTACAAGCAATAAATGCTGGAGAGGGTGTGGAGAAAAGGGAACCCTCTTACACTGTTGGTGGGAATGCAAACTAGTACAGCCACTATGGAGAACAGTGTGGAGATTTCTTAAAAAACTGGATATAGAACTGCCATATGACCCAGCAATCCCACTCCTGGGCATACACACCGAGGAAACCAGATCTGAAAGAGACACATGCACCCCAATGTTCATCGCAGCACTGTTTATAATAGCCAGGACATGGAAACAACCTAGATGCCCATCAGCAGACGAAATGGATAAGAAAGCTGTGGTACATATACACAATGGAATATTACTCAGCCATTAAAAAGAATACATTTTAATCAATTGATCTATTTTAAAAAGAGTCAGGGTCACAGAGCAAACAGGTAATTACTTATCTATAGTTGCCATTGTCTGATAACAGCCCCCTTTTCTCAAGAGCTAGGGTATCTCAGTATCTCAGATCTGTGCCTTCGATACCTGGGACAAAACTGGCTTTACTGCCTCATGTGGGGCTCAGAGAGACACAGTCAAAAAGACTCTGGTTGGTGGAAATGGCCAATGAACCTTGAACAGTGTCTTTCTAGTAGATCCTGTGATCTCCTTCTTTATAGAAGCTATAGTGTGTGTGTCTGTGTATGTAGAGACACAGACAGACAGAGGATCAAAGTTAGAGCAAGCTTTCAGAAAGTTCCTACTCTTGCAAGCATCTCAGAGTCTAGTCAGGGAAATGGACAAGTACACTGCATTAGTTGCAAAACTGCATGACATCTCACAATGGAAGTGTCATGTGGGGACCCAGGAGGGAGTGGGAGGTGCTGTCAGGTGAAGGCAGAGAAGGCTTCATGGAAGAGGTGATGATAAACTGACTCTTGAAGGAGGGTAGGAATTTCCAGATACCTTGGTGGGTCAAGGCCAATCCTGTTTTGCTTAGATGGGTAGTTCTCAAACTTCAGCAGGCATAAGGTCACCTGGAGAGTGTCTTAAAGCACAGACTGCCAAGCCTCACCCCAGAGTCTCTGACTGACTGGTCTGAAGTGCATCCATGAATTTGCATCTCCAACAATTTCACAACTGATGCTAAGAAACCTTAGAACCTGAGGCTTAAGGGCAAGGAGCAGACGTGGAGAAAAGCATGCTGGGAAACAGGGACATGTTGGATCATAAGCGATCCTGGGGCCCATGGAGAGATCAATCACTATCTGGACAGGTTTGAAGCTCCAGAGTATAATCATCGCATTTGTGTTTTCAGAGGGCAACTCTGATGGAAGTGTAGACGGAAAGGGCAGTTATAACTGGGTTCCAGTCAGCCTCTCAGGAAATGATGACGTTAGAACAAAGGCCCAGGGGAGTGATAGGAATGTCAAGGATGGATCTGAGGTTACTTATGTGAAAATGAGGACAAAAGCCTGGCCTCCTGAGCCATCCTGTCAAAGAGGGAAAGTAAATCAGCTGTCTCCTTGCCCCCAGAAATGGTTATTTGTTTTCCTCCCTTATTAAAATATGCATTTCATATCTTCTGGGAAAGGAAACACGGATTTCAGTATTATTTCCTTAACATCCATAACTTGTTAATTCTCTGTTCCAAGAAAAAGGAAAATATCCTTATTCAGTGAAGTCATGGGTCTTTCGTATGCATCTTTGTCATCCACAAAGCCCTGGGTTAAGGGTACCTGGCAGGGCTTGGGGATAGTCTGTGTGTTCATAGTTGAGGCAGAAGCCAACCCAAGAAGGCAAGGGCAGCACTAGAGCCACCTGCAGCACAAGGCAAGAGCAGTGATGTCAAGAAGGCAAGAGGAGTGGCAGGAGTAACAAAGGAGGGCGCCCGGGAATTCCTAGAAGCCTTGGAGATATTTGGTAGGTGACTGAATTTCCTGTAGAATATGCTATATGACAGCATATATATATGCATATATTTATGTTTTTATATATAAAATTATATGTCTTTACAATATTTTTTTTTTTGGTAGCGCTGTGTGACTTGTGGGATCTTAGTTCCCTGACCAGGGATTGAACCCAGATGCTAGGCAGTGAAAGCACAGTCCTAACTACCAGACCGCTAGGGAATTCCCTTCTTTCACAGTACGAACAAAAGCTAAGGTACCCATGCTCACTGCCTTAGCCGGGGTTCCCCCGAAGTAGAGCCTGAAACAAAGGCGCAGCTGCTGCTGGTGTATTTGGGAACCCAACCAGAGCGACAGAGTGTGGACGAGGGGAGGCGCTTGGGAGCAGGGAAACCCAACTCCAGCCTGTGGGATAGAACTGACCACCGCCAGCGGCCACAACTCACTTGGTCTCACAGCACCGTCTACGAAGCTTTAGGAACCACTTCTCAGAACCATCGACAGGCAAGGGAGGGGCCAAGGCTCCCCCGGTGGTCAAGGGCCGGCCTACAGGACATTAAATCTCACACTTTTCCGCGGCATACACAGAGCGCCTACTTCAGGCGTCAGAGAAGCCCTAGGCAGGCAGTGAGGGCAGTAAGGAGCTGTCAGCTTGCACCAGGTGGGCGGGGCCTGGGTGGACCTGGTTACCACGTGTCAGCATCAGAGGCAAGATCGCGATCACGTTTGATCTGAGAAGCCCAGTACACTTGAGATGGGTCAGAGCATGGGCTAAAGGTTTCACATGCATTATTTATTTAATCCTCCCGATAAGGCAGGCATTCCTATGCCCACCTTACAGAAAAGGGAATGAGGGTTAGAGGCCCAAAATGAGACAGCTGGGAAGTGGCAAGGTTAAGGACTCAAATCTATTTCTTTTCTGACCTGAGCCCATGCTTACCCATAATTTTAGGCTATACTCAACACATTGAACTAGATGGTACCTCAGAAAGTTCAGGAGGCCATACCAAAGACTTTAAAATACCTATTAATTTTATTTCTATTCTAGAAATCTAGCTTAAGGAAACAATCAGAAATATACACAAAGAATGATGTTTATCCTAGTCTTATTTATAATGGAAAAGATGTAAAGTATCATACAATTATTTAAAATGATGACTCTGGTAATTCCTTGGTGGTCCAGTGGTTAGGATTCAGTGCTTCCACTGCCAGGGCCTTGGGTTCAATCGCTGGTGGGGGATCTATGATCCACAAGTTATACAGCGTAGCCAAAAAAATAAATAAATAAAACTGTGACTATGAAGGGCTTCCCTGGTGGCTCAGATGGTAAAGTATCTGCCTGCAATGCAGGAGATCAGGTTCGATCCCTGGATCAGGAAGATCCCCTGGAGAAGGGAATGGCAACCCACTCTGATATGCTTGCCAGGAAAACCCCATGGACAGAGGAACCAGGTGGGCTACAGTTCATGGGGTCCCAAAGAGTCAGACACAACTGAGCAAGTGAGCATGCATGCATACATGCATGCAGAGTAATACTAATAACATTTTTTTTCTTTATACTTCTCAATATTTTAAAAAATTTCCACAAAAGCATATATTACTTTTATAATCAGTGGCATTTTTATTTGATTTTAATAGGCAGTGGGTGAAGTGACTGTTGCCCGCCGGGGACTCCCCACGGGTGCCCTAAGTCACCTTCCAGCACCATGTGGGTTGGGTGGTCTGTCCTGCCCTGCACCCCTCACAGCAGCTGCTGTCAGTGCAGTCACTGAGGAGGGGTCCTTTGTGGCTGAGAGAAGGCTTTGTGTCCTTCACAAAAATCCTCCTTCAAACAGTCTGCTTGGAACCTACAACTGTGTCTACTCCCTGGCTCCAGAGACACCTCTGGACCCCAAACTGGGCATCACCACAGCCTGACCACTGCTCTTGTGTGTCCACTGCAGGACTAATGATCCTGCAATGCTCGTGTTTGAGAAGATCTTAACTGGGGGCAGCCCAGCTGCAAGTCTGGCCTGTCAAGATGAGCTCTTTGTCCTGGACAGGGCTACAGTTTTTCCTGCATTCCCTGAAGCCCCAGGACTCTTCCTGGTGCCTGGAGAAGATCAGGATGTAGGAGGGAAAAGGGTAATGGATCTACACCTTCTCATCCTTTACTAGTGCCCCTAGAGGTATAGTTGGCCCTCCGTATCCAAGATTCTGCATCTGAGGATTTAGCCAACCATGGATTAAAAATATTTATAGAGGAAAAAAAAATTACAGAAAGCAAAATTTGAATTTGCCACACAGCACTAATTATTTGCATAGCACTTACCCTGTATGAGGTGCTATAAATACACTAGAAATGACTTAAAGGATACAGAAGGATGTGCATAGGTTATATGCAAATACCATATGTGTGTGTGTTAGTTGCTTAATCGTGTCCGACTCTTTGCAACCCCATAGACTGTAGCCCACCAGGCCCCTCCGTCCATGGGATTCTCCAGGCAAGAACACTGGAGTGGGTTGCCATTTCCTTCTCCAAAAGGAACTATAGAAAGAAAGAAAGTGAAGTCGTTCAGTTGTGTCCGACTCTTTGCGACCCCATAGACTGTAGCCTACCAGGCTCCTCCATCCATGGAATTTTCCAGGCAAGAGTACTGGAGTGGGTTGCCATTTCCTTCTCCAGCAAATACAATTTTCTACAAAGGACCTGGGAATCCTCAGATTTTTATATTGGAGGTAAAATCTGGAGCCAATCCCCTGCGGTCCCCAAGGGATGACCAGATGACGGTAGTTCTACTTTCACACCTTGCACCAAGTTGCTTCAGTCATGTCCAACTCTTTAGTCCTGTAGCCTTCCAGGCTCCTCTGTCCATGGGATTCTCCAGGAAAGAATACTGGAGTCAGTTGCCATGTCCTTCTCCAGAGGATTTTCCCAACCTTAGCCAGCCCAATTTCCTTTATTCCCAAAGGAGAGATTCTTCACCAATAGAATTTCCCACTTCTGAGTCTGCCAATTAGGTCCCACCCTTCCTTCAGGGACAGAAGTACTCTCTGCTACATCTCTCATCATTACTGTGTGGCCATTTCTCTCACCATTTTATCTGTGGAGTCGCTCTCTTTATGTCCCTCCTAGAAATAATTCCTGGAGACCCCAAGCTAGAAGACTATCATACTCTGAATGGACATGGCTCAGGGCCTCATAGTGATGTTTCAAAAGGCCACACGGTCCCTTTTGTCCTTTAATAAACACTCTGAACAATTTCAAGGAAACAGAGTTGCTTGGCAGGGTGCACAATGGAGGAGATGAACCTGAAAATTCTGGCTATAACCTGAAGCACATTTGCAGTTCTATCTCACTACACATTATCTGACATCAAAAGATACTCTGACAAGAGTCACTTGGAAGAAACCTTGAAACCAATGGTTCACTATTTTAGTGGTTGTGTGGCACATTTTAAATAGCATCCCCCTGTCTAGAGAATTTCACCCACTCTGAGGTCTACCTTTCCAAAGGGACTGTGAAATCAAACTACCCAGCCTCCTTTGCAATGAGGTGATGGCAAACGTTTCTCAGTTTCACTGCTTCGTATCACTTGCCAATTTCCGTGCTGTAAATACTCCTACTATGGCCTACTTCGAGTTACCAACAGTTTAAAAACTAACCTATAACATCCCTGAAACTTAACCATCACCTCTCAAAGCTAGCTTCAGCCAGCTTCAACATTTCACCGGACAGGCAGGTGACTCAGATTCCATAATCAGATGCACCTGCATGAAACGCAATCTTTGAAGAGAGAACAGAAAAATATCGGAAGCAAGCTCATCAATGAATCTATGCTTTTGAAGTTGGCAGAGGAAGCATCCTGTCTTGGAGTCTGGAAGACGCAGTGGTTCCAGGGTCCCATCCCAGCACCTTTAGTGTGGGTTGCTATGGCTGCCCCGCCTCCCTAGCAATGTGAGCAGGAGACGTGAGGGGTGCTGGAACATTGACTTCAGGGCCTCCAAGCCCACCTGGAGGTTCCTTATATTCTTCTATAATAAACCCCTTTTGTGTTTTGACTGAATACAGTGCATTCTCTTATTTGCAGAAAAGAGCACTAGTTGATTCTGTTTGAGGCAGAGATCAATAATTGTAAGCAGAGTTAAATATTGCTTCCATTAAATCTGTCTTTAGAGTGTGTGATTTCTTCATGGGAATGAAAAGGGCAGGTTTCATTTAATCCCACCACTCCCAATCCATAGGGGTGGTGGACAGAAACAACCTCAAACTCCAACTACACTGCAGCTCAGGATATAGGAAGGGTGCAGCTTTGTTGTGCAATGAGGCGTCTAATGGGAGACTTGGGGAGAGTGAAGAGTGATTCCCTCACCTCCGCAGTGCCAGGTCTCATCCTCACCTCCAAAGAGCAATAGGAATCATGTAGATTATCCACTGTGTACATTTTGATGACCTCTCCCAAATAACTCCTCCAACTTTACCTTATTGTTCCAGCACTTTCTAGACCGCTCACCTCTAAGATACCCGAAACATGTGTTAAAAATTATTTCTGCCTTGCCAGATCTCCTAAATCAGAATCTCTGGGGATAAGACTAGAAATTCACATTTTCAACTTTTGCTTAAAATTTTTGAGTATCTAACCTTTTGATTTTGATTAACACCATAGAAAAGGGCCCCTCTTTTTTTTTTTTTGGCCATGCCACACAGCACACAGGATCTTAGTCCCCCTACCAGGGATCAAACCCGTGCCTCCTGCAGTGGAAATGTGGAGGTCTAACCATTGGACAACCAGGGAATTCCCAAAGGTCCCCTCCTTGAAAATATATATTAAAAAGTTTAACAGAAAATCACAGGTATATACACAACTTACATGTCTAGATGCACAGTAATAACACTGTCATGAAATGTTTAATAAAAAATTTAAGCCACAGTTTTAGGCCAATAAAATTCTCCAAAATGCCTAGGGAATATGAAGAGAAGGTGAGAGAAAGGTAGACCATTGTGCTGAAAGTCATATCTTTCCCCACTTTCTCTCATATCCATAAACTTCCTGTGTCCCCAACAGGAAGTTCTCTAAAGAGCGCTCTGCCCAGGCAGTTTCCAAACACAGATATTTCTTACCATGCCTGGAAGGTATGGTGGAGTTTAAAATATTAATAGATAAGCCTGAAGGAGAGCTATTTATAAGACACCATGCTAAGCACTTTGAATTAGCTGTTTCACTTCATCCTTACAACTTTTGTGCTGTAGGCATGATCACTATTGTCATTTTATAGATGAGGGAAGTGGCTGTAAGCAAACTGTCCATGCTTGCAGTGAGTTAGTAATAGGCGTTAAACAAGAACGGTGGAAGTCTGATTCCAGAGTCTATACTCTTCAGGACTGGGCCTAACTGACAGTACTTGACCAGGGTCAGATCAAAGACAGAGGAGGGAAATTCCAAGTGTTGCAAGGAAGCTGCCTGCCGTACGCATAAGGACTTATCTAAAAGCCAAGATTTGCAGAGAATCTCAGAGAGCTTTACAGGGGGCTGGGTTTCCTCTTTAGCTCGTGAGGTCTAGTGTATGATGCATGGATGGTGGTAGTGATGTAGACCACATCCACAGTCTGTGGCCTGAAGATTCACAAATTATATCTGTAAAGAGGCTACAGTTCTTACTACAGAGGATGGATTCTATCATTGTCATCTGATGCTTTTACATCTTCATTAAAAATCAGCCAAAAAGGCACTTTCCCAGAGGGCCAGCTGATGCTGAAACTGAAGCTCCAATACTTTGGCCACCTGATGCGAAGAGCTGACTCACTGGAAAGGACCCTGATGCTGGAGAAGACTGAGGGCAGGAGGAGAAGGGGGCGACAGAGGATGGGATGGTTGGATGGCATCACCCACTCAATGGGCATGAGTTTGGGTAAACTCTGAGAGATAGTGAAGGACAGAGAAGCCTGGCATGCTACAGTCCATGGGGTTGCAAAGAGTCAGACACGACTTAGCAACTGAACAACACCTGGAGGTCTAGTAGTTAAAACTTCGCCTTCCAGTGCAGGGGGTGTGGGTTCCATTCCTGGTCAGGGAGCTAGGATCCCACATGCCTCAGGGCCAAAGAAACAAAATAAAAAACAGAAGAAATATTGTAACAAACTCAATAAAGACCTTAAAAATGGTCCATATCAAAGAAATTAATTAATTAATTAAACACTTAAAAAAAAAAAACCTGCTAAGAGAACACCTTCTGGGGTTTCTGCTGGAAAGCATGGACCGCATGCTGAAGGAGCCCTGACTCCATTCCACCTCCACCACCGTCTTGCTTCCCCAGGTTTCACAGGAGCTGAAGCCTTTTCCCTGAGACAGTGCAGTGGGGTCCTGGGCTCAAACCCTAACCTAGCATTCTAGGCCTGAACCCCCAGGCTCCGTGACAACCTGGAGGGATGGGGCGGGGAGGAAGGTGGGAGGGAGGCTCAGGAGGGAGCAGACACATGTATGCCTGTGGCCGATTCATGTTGATCTATGGCAGAGGCCATCACAATATTGCAAAGTAATTACCCTCCACAAAATAAATAAATTACATTTTTTTAAAAACCTTAGGCCAGCTAGCTGACCTCTCTGAATTTCAGTTTTTTAATCTGTGAAAAGAAGATAAGCATCCCTCACTCACAGGAATGATATGAGGATTAAATGAAAACAGTATTTAACAAACGTCCAGGCAGACTAAATGCTCAATACAGAGTAACTACTTAAACTGTCATAAAAGTCCACATCTCTTCCTAGATCATTTATGCATTAATTCCTCTATGCACACGGCCCTTCAGTAAACATTTCTGGTTGTGTGCTTTCGCTTTGTATACACACATATCCAACCGGACACATGGATGAGAGATGTGGGTGTGTGTTATCGGGCCCGGGCTCACATTGTCTGCAAAAGCAGTATCTGAAAGGTGCAGGCCAGCCGCTGCCATCTGCTTTCATGGAGACCTCAACTACAGAGCGAGGCCCGGGGATCCAGGGAATAGAGCTATCTCTTCCTCCATGCTCTTTATCTTTTCTCTTGAAACAGCAAAGGCATGGTTTCTTTTCACACAGGAATAAACGGAATGCAGAAAGTTTCCCTTCCGCTTACAGCCTTCCTACCATCCCTCTGTCATCTGTGCATCAGCTGCCCAGCTCTCTGCGTCTTTCTGCATTGTGCTATCTCGAGACTGTCCGTAACAGAAGGCAGAGAATCAAGTCCGCATCCAAAAGCCACACTGAAAGAGTAAAACAAACTCAGACAAAAGGCTGTGCCTATTCTGATGGGTGAGCACTGCCAGCCCCATCAGCTCAGGTAAGACTGAATGCTGCCTTTCTAAAGAAATGTTATATGGGTTGCATTTTCAGTTTTGCCCCCAGAGAAGAGATAGCTCTATTCCCTGGATCCCCGGGCCTCGCTCTGTAGTTGAGGTCTCTGTGAAAGCAGACGGCAGCAGCTGGCCTGCACCTTTCAGATACTGCTTTTGCAGACAACGTGAGCCTGGGCCCAATAACACATACTCACATCTCCCATCCATCAGTGTCCTTTTGGATACGTGTATACACAAAGCGGAAGCACACAACCAGAAATGCTTGCTGAAGGGCCGTGTGCATAGAGGAATTAATGCATAAATGATCTAGGAAGAGATGTGGACTTTTATGACAGTTTAAATAGTTACTCTGTATTGAGCATTTATTGGTTGGCACTTTTCATGAATTTTTGATGTTTATTCATAGAAATAAATGGACTGTCTGATCTTTCTGGATTTCCTGTTCAGTGACTAACCAAGAAATGAAGGAAAGCAAATACATAATTTCAAGCCCTCAGACCACTGGTTACAACTGCCAAAAACTGATAAGAAACCAACAGACTCTGTTCTTTAGCCAGCTGTTATGTTTACCATTTACTATGTCTACATACCTGGCTACCAGCTCCCTGCCTTCAAATCCATGGACTGGAGCAGGGTTTCTCAAACTCAGCATCACTGACCTTCAGGAAGGGTTAATTCTTGGTTGTGGAGAGCTATCCTGTGCACTGTAGTGTGTGTGTGTTAGTCACTCAGTCGTGTCTGACTCTTTGCAACCCCATGGACTGTAGCCCGCCAGGCTCCCCCGTCCATGGAATTCTCCAGGCAAGAATACTGGAGTGGGTTGCCATTTCCTCCCCCAAAGGATCTTCCCAACCCAGAGATGGAACCCGGTTCTCCTGCATTGGCCCCAAAGAACTAGATCCTACATGCTACAAGTAAGATTGAAGACCCCATGTGCCACAACTGAGACCAGGCACAGCTAAATAAATAAATACTTTTAAAAATAAATTAAAAAATTTAAGCCACCACATTTAATGCTCATCCAGCAATTCTATGCACATGACCACACTGATGGTCAGCGGTGTTCCCTTTGCTCTCCTTCCATCTGCTCCTCTCCAGGTTAAGAAGAGTTCCGCTGAAAGAGCAGCTGCTCAGACGCCCACAGTTATAGGCCTTTCAGGCCAGGCAATCACTCAGGAAACTGTCCTACACGCGGGGGGGGAGGGTGCACAGAGGCCTGCTTAACCCCGCTGGCCTTCAATGCTGACAAACGTACAAAGTGAAAATGAAGGGACTGGGAAGAAGCACTTCCGGAATCGTGGAGTAAGATCCGAAACTGAGCAGGACCTTGCAGGACCTTCCTGGATACAAGCCCCTCCATGTCCCTTACTTCTGGTTTAAAAAAGAGTTTAGTCTCCTCAGTTGTCCTCAAGTTCCAGAGGGCAGACTATCACAGTTAATGCTTAGAGAGGTGAGAAAATGCAGAAACAAAGGAAAAGCAGTCAAGCAAGAAAAGTATTAATGTTTTGAACAACAGTTCATCAATGAAAACCAGTGGACAACATTAACTACTTGCTGACCACAAACATATAGACCTTAGACTGGGGGGAACCAGATATTGATGATTAAAATTCTCAAAACATCACCCTGTTACCTCACCACTAACCAATCAGAGTGCTCAAGAACTGACCAGGCACCCAAGGATCCCACCCATAATGCTGCCTTTAAAAACCCATACTTAAAAGCCATGAAGGATTTTAGGTCCTTTGAATGTTAGCTGCCCATTCCCCTTGCTTGGTGTCCTGCAAATAAATGCTATACTTTCTTTCACCACAGTCCTGTGTCAATAAGTTGGCTTTGCTGCAAGTATTGGGCAAGCGAACCTGAGTTCAATTTGGTAAAGAACCTCCGAAACTCCATTCCTCCGTAAAAGCAACCAGAATATTGGCTTAAAAAAAAAAAGTCAGAATTAACTTTATGAGATATGAATTAACTTTATGAGATATAAATTAACTGAAGGCATGAAAAGATTCAAGGAGTATTAATTCAAAAAAGTGGCTGAATCTCAGTAAAAAGGGCAAACTTTGTGATGTTTGGCTTGTCCCATTACTGTCCTGTTTTGAATCAGAAAGTTGGTGCCATTATTCATTGAACAAATAAATGTAGTTTGCTCTGGTTGATCAGTTGGTTTATAACATGGCTGAGAATATATATCAAATGGCAAAGCAATTTCACCATCCATAAACTCAGCTTTGACAGCTAAGTCTTTTACCCATAAGCAAACTGATACAATAATTTTTTTTCATGGCTTACTGGAGTTCATATATTATAGATCCTAAGAGATGACTTTAGGGCTTCCCTGGTAGCTCAGCTGGTAAAGAATCTACATACAATGCAGAAGACCCCAGTTTGATTTCTGGGTCAGGAAAATCTGCTGGAGAAGGGAACAGCTACCCACTCCAGTATTCTTGCCTGGAGAATTCCATGGACTGTATAGTCCATGGGATTGCAAAGAGTTGGACACAACTTAGTGACTTTCAATTTCAAGATATGACTTTAATCAGGAGAGAATCTGAGAGCTTAAGGTACTGAATTCTTCATGAGTTGTTAATATGCTATCATTATCACTATCTTCACTATAAAACATGTCCATGAGCTTTCAACTGGGCCTCTACCACTGAGCTTAGAATGATAAAATAACAGTAGTAGAGAAACCAACAAATAACCCTTCACTGTAACTTCCACTCCTGCTGAGATGTAACTCCTCCATCAGAATGAAAAACGAAAAGTTAAATTGCCTAGAACTGTTAGTGAGTGTTTCAAGACTTTTCACACTTTTTTTCTAATTCATTTTTGCCAAGAGTCTAAGTCCTTTGCGCATCATCTCTGACTACACTGGTTGCCATGGTTTTCTAGTTTTCACTACTCCTAGAAATAAACAACCCATTAGATTTATGTCATTGTTCATTTGTCTCTTTGTATAAAACACATAGGTGATTTATAGCTTGGAAGTCAGCACTAGGTACCTCAAGTCTCCCTGAGCAAAAAGCTGGCACCAAATGGTCTAAATATATATATAATAGCATGACTTCTATTTAGCAGACCTCTCTTTATGAAAAGGTAATTATTATTTTTAATTAGTATGTCAAGTTTGCATGCTTCTAGAGTTACTAATGACAGTTTATTTCTTCTTTCTTTTGTACATTTTTAGTATTATCTTGTCCAAGCCCCCTTTTCTAAGAAAACATAAAAATAAAAATTAGCCTAAGTTGTTTCAAAAGAATCACAAATTTCAAAGTTGTAGACTCCAAATGAATTTTTGAGACTTTTGTAAAAAAATGTATTTACTTGAAAGCAAAATACATCATCATTGGGCATTCTTTCTGGAGGTTCTATACTGTTTAGGGGCTTGCCTGGTGGCTCAGAGGTAACAAATCCGCATGCCAATTGTAGGAGATGCAGGTTCAATCCCTGGGTTGGGAAGATCCCCTGGAGAAGGAAATGACAACCCACTCCAGTATTCTTGCCTGGGAAACCCCATGGACAGAGGAGCCTGGTGGGCTACAGTCCGTGGGGTCTCAAAAAGAGTTGGACACAACTCAGCAACTAAACAACAATAAGCTATTTTTACTCATGAAACTTCTGAAACCTAATACACAGGGGTTTTTTCCCACACCAACCAATTCTCTAACTCTCCAGAACCAACTGGATGTCTCCAATACAATTCTGACACTAACTACCCAGAGTTAGCACAGACCCCACAGGTTAAGAGCTCAGCCACACAAGACTGAGATGCCAGTCCTGGGCCCCCCAAACTTTTAACTGGCCACCTATAAATTCAGGTTCCCATGACCTCCTCCTTAGGTTTGATGATTTTCTAGAGTGATTCACAGATCTCAAAAAAAATTTACTTCTGGCTTATTCTTAAAAACACAACTGAGAAACAGCCAAATGAAGGAGATGCATGGGGCAAAGTATAGGGTGGGGAGCCCAGAGCTTCCAGGCCTCTCCTCTCCACCCTCCCAGCACCTCCCTGTGTTCACTGACCTAGAAGCTCTCCAATCTCTGTGTCTTGGGAGTTTTTATGGAGGATTAAGTAAGTAGGCATGATGAAACATTAGCTATTAAGGATTAATTCAATTTACAGTCTTTCCCAGAGGTCAGGAGATAAGCATGAAAGCTCCCACCCTCTAATCATGTGCTGGTCTTTCTGGCAACCAGCCCCCATCCTGAAGCTACCTAGGTGCCCCCAGCCACCAGGCATCTCGTTAACATACAAAGAGAAACCTTATCACCCCAGAGATTCTGAGGGTCTTCGAAGATCTTGTGTCAGGAACTATGGACTAAGGCCAGATATTATTAACGATGCTCATATTATCTCAGGAAATAACAAAAGTTTTAGGAGCTCTGTGTCAGGAACTGAGTACAAAGACCAAGTATATATTTTATTTCTTCTTCTATCACAGTATCACAGAGGCACACCAATTCTTTCAAGTCACCAAGAGAATCTGGTGGATGCAAACCTTCCAAATGACCTCAGACCCATCAGTCCAGGACCCAAAGAGAACTCAGTCTGAAAGAATATAAAGAGCTTCAACCCCACCAGCAAAAAAAAAAAAAAAAAGAAGTTGGAGAAAAATTTATAATCTCCTAAGAGACCAGGTCCTATTTCCTATGGAAATTACCTTTGAAGCTCCTGAACCAAGATCATGTTCCCTTTTGATGTCATGGAGAACTGCTATCTAAAATCTTGATGCCGGGACTTCCCATCCATCCACTCTGCCAGGCCCTCACCATCTCCAGCTCAGTCGAATCTTAGCACATAATACTTACCAGTAACTTGTGGCAGAGATCCTTTCTCATCCGTTCTTGTGCTGTCAGCATGTACCACAGAACCCAGGAAGCTCTTAATGTGTTGAAATATGTGGAACTAAAACATTTGTTGAATGAGCAATGTAAGTACAGGTCTGCAATCATAACAACTTAAATGAAGCTAAAGGGAAATAGGCCAACATGCCCATCCTAGGCTAAACCCAGTGAGCCTTGCAGAAAGAAGGATATCAGATCAAAGGAGAGAGGCCAAGAGAACATTCAGGAAGGTCAGATAGGCCTACACCACTGGTTAATAATCCAGGTAACGCTGAAGAGCCAAGATCACGCATTAAGATCAATTGCCTTCCCTACTGGCTCAGGGACACAGACTGGATATCCAATGTGCCCTGAAGCAGTTTATTCTTTTTTTTCATTTTATGATACTTTTGATCAGTTTATTCTTTGATTCAACATTCAACAAGCTCACTTACAAAACCTCTATCTGAGTGACACAAGCAAACCAAAGGCCTTCCAGAAGCTGCAGAGATCCTTTGGTGATGCACGTAAGTAGCCACAACACCAACTCTAAAGAGTATGATCGTAAGAGGGAGGTAAATAAAGCTCCGCCTGATAAGAGATCTGTTAATAATCACCTGATTATTACCAGATAAATTATTTCTCACTTAAGGCTTTTCTTTCTTAATATGTATAGACCCAGCAGAAAGGGATTATGAAGTGAGGCCCAGACTGGTCCCTCTGCTTACAACACTGGCCCCTCCCCGCCCCTTCTCTCTCTCTCTTATTTTTTATTGTTGTTCAGTCATTTAGTCATGTCTGACTCTTTGCAACCCCATGGTATGCAGCATGCCAGGCTTCCCTGTCCTTCACTATCTCCTGAAGTTTACTCAAACTCATGCCCATTGAGTCGGTGATGCCATCCAACCATTTCATCCTCTGTCACCCTCTTCCCCTCCTGCCCTCAATCTTTCCCAGCATCAAGATCTTTTCCAGTGAGTTGCCTCTTCACATCAGGTGGTGAAAGTATTGGAGCTTCAGCATCATTCCCTCCAATGAATTTTCAGGGTTGATTTCCTTTAGGATTAACTGGTTTGATCCTCTTTCTGTCCAAGGGACACTCAAGAGTCTTCTCCAGCACCACATTTGAAAACACCAATTCTTCAGCACTCAGCCTTCTTTATGGTCCAACTCTCACAGCCATACATGCTACTGGAAAAACCATAGCTTTAACTAGACAGACTTTTGTTAACCAAGTGATGTCTCTGCTTTTTAATACTGTCTAGGTTTGTTGTAGCTTGTCTTCCAAGGAGCAAGCATCTTTTACTTTCACGGCTGCAGTCACTGTCCACAGTGATTTGTTTTTTATAATTTTACTTATTTATTTTCAGTTATGCTGGGCCTCTGTTGCTGCTTGAGGGCTTTCTCTAGTTGAGACAAGCGGGAGCTGTTAGTCACTGTGGTGCATGAGCTTCTCATTGCCTTGGCTTCTCTTGTTGCAGAGCACAGGCTAGGCTTTAGCTGCAAGGGCTTCACTGGTTGCATCTTGCAGTCTTAGTTGCCCCACAGCATGTGAAATCTTCCTGGACCAAAGTTCAAACCCACGTTTCCTGCATTGGCAAGCAGATTCTTCTCCACTGGACCACCAGGTAAGTCCCCCATCTCTTTCTTAAGTCTATTCATATTCAGGTCTCAACCTAGAAGTCAGTTCCTCTAGAACAACTTCTTTGCTCCTTCCAATGTCCCTGCTACATGCTTCAAGACACAAAGGACTTACCTTATCAGAGCACTTATTATATTGCCTCCTAATTATTTGCTTAATTTTCCATCCCTTTAATTAGATTAAGTTCCATAAAGATAGAACTGCTCTGGGCCGGGGTACCCTGTATGTCTGCTCAGGGTCTGGTGCATAGTAGGCATGCATCAAACTTTTGTATGGATTTATCAATCAGCCAACATAGCACATTTCAAGAGCCTTAGCAAAAATCAAAGTGGAATAACACTGAGTAGTCAACCTGCTCATCCATCTAACTGGACATGAGAATAGATCAATGCAAATTTTCCCAACCAAATATGTAATTCAAAACTAAAGACCCCCACCCTCATTATGGAAAGAGGTTCACTTATACTAGCAATGAGTCATGGAGGAAATGGAAGCAGAGAGAGCATTTGAAATCCAAAATTATCCAACATTTGACTATTCCTACCATTAGTTTTCCCACTGCCACTATCCTGTTTTATAGAACCACTAATAAAGAAAGAGGAGAAACCATGCCCTAAATTTCCTCTCCTACCACTTCCTGGGAGCCCTGAGAACGGATGATAGCCAGAAGAAGAATGAGGAATAAAGGCAGTGAATAATCCCAGAGCTTCAGCTTTCAGTTGTCATGCACTGTCAGTTTCTGACAAACGATGAGAGTCATGCCCAAGGCTTGAACAACCCTGAACAGCCAGTGTTCAGGGTTCTGTATCCCCAGTCCTGGACCTCCTGCTCAGGAAGCTTCCCCACCCAGCCTCTCCACCTAAGAACCAGGCTACCAGGGGAGGCCAGGTCCACCCTCAGTATCACTGAGTGTCAAACACACTTGGACACCGCTGGATGTGACTGAGCAGTCAGGTTACCAGTGGGATGCAAAAAGCAAGCCGTGCTGCATGTTTCAATGGAAATGCTCCCATTTGATCTGTATCTGTACAGATTGCTTTTTCTACAAGCCTGTCACTGCATGTGATGCCTCTATTACAAACACAGCCTCTGGCACCATGGACAAGACTGAATCCCTGCCCAAAATCAAAACGTGCCAAAGCAGATCAAAATATGAAGCAGTGCTTAAGTTGAGGTAGACAGCAATTCACAGCACAGCCATCTAACTTAACTCTTTCTTTGCTTACCCTGTTAGTTTCCAGTTGGATTGTGGCAACCTAATTGGAAGCCACATCACCACCTTCCTCCCTGCTCCTCAAAGCCATTAGCACCACCTAGCATCACCAGGTTCCACTACATCATACGATGGTAGGATTTTAGCAGAAAGGCAATGGAAACACAACAGGACATCTTGCATTTCCAATCAGAGCCCAGGGAAAGCATCACGCCAGTGACAAATGCTTGCTTTTGGGCGCGCCCAGCTCTGCCCAGGTGGCGCACATGCACACCCGGTTGGAAAGTGGCACTTTCCAGTCTCGAGCAGCTGCTCCACTGAGCCTCCCTGAGAAGGCTTTCTCAGCGAAAAGCCAATTTTTTATGGCAAGGCCCACAGATTAATAAAGCATGGGCAAAGAGACAGCCCTCCAAATAATTGGCCTTCCTATTGCAGGTCCTGGGAAGTCATGCCTGATACAAGATTGCCTGCAAATCTGGATCCTTTATCCAACACAGTTGTGAGCAAATTAGGTCTTCTGGTATAAATTCCAAGTGCCTTTCTGAAAGCACAGGTGAGCAACACAGCAGAGTAGCTTCTCCCAGCTCTTACCAGAATGCAAATATGCTTCTCCCTCTGCCCAGGAGGCACCAGGAGGGGTAGCCATAAGGCCCCCAATTTAAATGAATTCACATTGGTGGGGGGGGGGGTGAGAACAAAGGCTGATGTTAGAGCTTCTTGAATCCATATTTGAGGAGGTATGAGAAAGAGGTCAGATAGCAGACCTTGCTGGGATTGATTCCTGCAGCTCTGTAAAGAATAATGTGTTTCTTATTACAAAAGTAATTCATGTTCACTGTAGGAACACGTGTGGTAGGACAAGTGTGGTAGAAAGATGAATCAGCAATAATCCACTTTGTGAAAGTAAACGCAGTTAAGATTTTAATCCAATTCCTCCCTTCCATGCTTCTGTGTGTGTGTATGTTTGTTGCTGTGAATACTGTAACTATTACATTTACTTATGAAGCTGCTATATAAATGTTTTTGTACATTTTTTCAAAAGATCACATATATGGGCACTAAAAGTAGGTATCATTTACTGAGCCAGGAACCTTGCTATATTATCACCTGTTAAAAGGGAAACTAAGGCAATAGCAAACACTTTCAGAGTTGAGCAAAAATCTATTCAAGTCCAGCAGCACCAATCTGAAGCTGGTTAGGAGCACTCCACAGGAGTTAGGGGAGAGACTTACATAGAGAAAGTGCAGAAGCAAAGTAAGCAAAGTGTTGACTGGCCACAACTTAAAGCCTAGCTGGCTGTTTTGATCGGTTGCCATTAGCTTTAGTAATATTGAGGCATTTGCAGGCTTAGATTTCGGTTTGCTCCCATAGGTGCAGGTCAATCTAATGGCCTCCTTGTTTAATTAATTTAGCATTCTCTTACTCTTCACAAGGACTCTGAGTTAGATACGCTCACATTTTACCCTTTTACAAACGAGGAAACAGAAGCGCCGAGATAAGCTGTGATGTCTCTTGTCTGCCGCTCCCTTACACCATCCTCATCAAGAGCGAGAAGACAGCTTCATGCACCTCCTCATCACTCTACAACTAGCCGGACCAGCTCTGAGAGAACAAGGCCCCAGGCAGGTCTTCCAGAACCGCCTCTTGGCGGACAGACCTCCAGTTCCCAATCACGGCCCCCTGACGCTTTCCTGTCCCACTTTCCCCCGGTGCTGGACCAGGACTCAGTCCCACTAGGAGGAGATAGAGAGCACCACTTTCTGCGCAGTGTTCCCTCTGCAGCACTTCAAAGTCACAGCTCACGGCCTCTGCTTCAGTCTTGCTGGGCCCAGACATCACGTTCACCATCTTTTCTCTTGTTTGTATGGCCTCATTAAACAAGGGGCTAAATCTTGTTCTCTCTTGCTTTTCACCTCTTGCTTCGAATTCTTTTTCTTTCTTCCATTTCTCTTCTCTTTCACACCGTTTCCATTACTGCTATGTCTCTGCACAATACTTGTTCTCTTTTCTCCTCCTGTTCACTGCACCTCTGCCTGAGCCCATTCCCATCTCCTCCATCAACGTGTGAGTGCTCAGCTTCGTGTTCTGGTAGAGAAGTTCCCTTTCTTTTGCGCCTGAACTGGCATGCTCATTCAAGGCTGCTCCTGGCACATAAAGGAGTTAATGGCACAGAAGCTGCCAAGTCCCTGCTCCATGTAATAAAGAGATGGTGGGAAGTGATCCCATCTGAAGAACCCGCTAGCTGCTGCCACACACAGGCACACATTCGCGACTTGCCATTCGTCTGCACTCTTCCTCCATGATCTCCAGCTCTCACCACCTCCTCACAGGACCAAAACCAGCATGACTGCTGTCTGTGCTAAAGGGTCTTTCCTCAAGCCTCTCAGAGCACATCTGGCTTCCCGGCATTTACACCTCCTGAGTGCAGATACAGGTAATGAGCACAAAGAGGTTACAGCGTACCCTCCACATACCATCTGGCAGCAGCTCTGCTTAGCTATCTGACAAAGGCTGGGGTGTTCCAGAGACATTAGACATTCCACTGCAATCCAACCTGCTACCTAGAAACCAGGCTGCCTAATTTCACTTGTCACCAATAACTCAGGTTGAGGAATCAGAACAATGCGAGTAGTTTAGGGTGAGGTGGGAGAGCCGGGGCTGGGCGGTGGCAGCAGGCAGGGGGAGTCTGAAATGCAATTCATTTTACTCCTCGGCTGGCTCTCCAGCAAGACTGCAGGGAGCACTTGTTTTTCAGTTTGGTTACATTTTTTTTACCACTACAGTGTCCTCTGAGCCTCCTGACTCTTCTCTGCGCCCTGACTGCCCCCTAGTTTTCACATGCACACACACACACACACACACTCTCACACATACACATGCATATGAAAATACATAGCCAAGATTCCAAGGCTTTCAAAGTGTACTTACTGAAAGGAATCAAGTGCTGTTTATAATAGGTCTTTTGTGTGTGCTTTTTTTTTTTAATTTTTATTATAATAGAAAATAGAGAAGAAAATTAACAATATCATTACCATGAGGACAAATCCCTACTTATCTGCCAAGGCCTGAGCACGGAACATCTCCCCAGAGGACTGGCCAGCCCCCATGGGCCTGGGCCCCACTTGCTGCTTGCTGCTATAGGGTCCCAACTTGTTGGCAACATCACCTGAAAATAATAAACGATCCAAGATTGAGTGCTGTGGATTTGTTTTCTAGAAATATATCCAATCCTGTTGTTGTTGTCATTAGTCGCTCAGTCGTGTCCAAATTTTTTTTTTAATGATATGTGGAATTATTTTAATAAAGAGTTTTACATACAGTACCTTACATATAGAACAGTGTGTTTGCAGTTTTAAATAATATCTGAATGTACAGTGGCATGTATTCTTACCAAAGATAAATTCAAGTTGACTGTCTATCAGTTCTAAAATGCATTTATACAGATTGCTAGAACTGATAAACAGGATGAGGCATAAAATATTCAAGTATTAACATGTCATCAAATAACCTCCTCTTAACAGTCTTTTCTCCCCCCTTTTTAAAAAAGTTTCAAAACCTATACATAACATTTTGTGATGTGATAGATTATAGCCCGCCAGGCTCCTCTGTCCATGGGGATTCTCCAGGCAAGAATACTGGAGTGGGTTGTCATGCCCTCCTCCAAGGGATCTTCCCAATCCAGGGATCGAACCCGCGGTTCCTACATTGGCAGGTGGGTTCTTTACCACTGAGCCACTGGGGAAACTTTTGGCTCCAATCCTGACCTGTCCTCCAATGGTGACACTGGGGAGCAGTGCTGCCCTGAAGAATAGAGGGACTCCCATGTGGATACATAAGATCAAAATCCTTTGATCTTTCCGTCAACACAGCCTCACTCAAGGCTAAATGATAGTGGTGCACCTCTGTTTGGCATGGAGCTAGGAAAGAGTTTGCATGATTTTCTCAAGGATGATGGAAATATGAAAAAATATGTCAGGACACAAATGTCTGACTTAAGACTGAGTGCACAGGATTAAGGCAAAGTCTATGGAGAAATCCAAAGAATCACTGACTTGGGACGATCTCAAGCAGGTAAGAGTGAGAAGCAAGGTTTTAAATAGCTGCTGCTAGCTATAAAAGTAAGTGAACTGTAAATCCTTCTGACTGGAGCTTTCCTAAAACAGCAGAGACGGAAATATTCCTGAAATCCTAATGCAGGGAAAGTCATTCAAATAAATACTTCTTAAGGTAATCGATGCATTAAGAGGAAGCATTTGCAGACTAAAAGCCACATAACACACAGAGGTTGCATCCTGACAGGATAGCTGTTAAAAGAATCCATTTGCAGATTCCAATACTCAGGGTCAGTAATTTCTCAGAAAAAGGTTAATGGAAACAAAACAGAATTTAGGGCACATTCTCCCAAACAGTGTGCAGAAATATAAGCAAAAATTTATCTTTAGCATATCATCTGGCTATAGAATGCAAAATTATTTTGCAAAATTCTATGTAGTAGGATTTGCAAGCAATACAGTGGAGAAATGAGAAAGATTAGATGTAGGGGGACATGTGTATGATTGGATAGAGGGGATAAATGACCGCTGGTCACATCCAGCCTGAGGTTGTGATGATTCCATGTTTGAAGGTACAAGGTCTGAGTGTGAATAAAGTAAGAGGTGACTGGATAGAGCTGAAAGACTTTTCTCAAATCAGCTTCCAGCCCCAGAAGCTGCTCTGAAAAGTTTATAAATATGTCACAGACTCACAGATTACAGTAAGTTGACCAAGAATAAAGCCATAAAACCTTAAGTCTGTGGTCTAACCTCCCTTCCTGGAAAGAGAGGGGAAACGTCATCTGGACAGTGGTATTTTTAAATGGTTGGGACAGTGGACGTCTGGCGTGGGTTTCAGGATCTGAAGCAGCAATGTCCTTGGGACATCACAGACAGAGTAAGGGAAAGAGCAAGCTAGAGAAGATGTGCAGAGAGTCTAGGAACACGAACAGGACCCAGGAGCCTCGCACAAGAGGTTTGAAACTAGGATGCATGTGCGAACATGAGGCTGAGGGATTCTTTCTAGAAAGGGATGTCAAAGCTATTCCAGTTCAAACCACTTTTGAAAACTACACTACTACGTTTAACAGACCACCCAGATAACCACATGAGTCAGCCATGGCTAGTACTGTGTATGCTTTGGCCGAGACTGGTGCACGGCTCAGGTTGGTTGTAGATGGCTTTCAGTGAGGACTCGCTCCAGACTCAGACTCTCTCCAGACTCAGAGCTAAATGTTCTTCATATAACATGTGATTTCATCTTCATAGTAACCCTCCATCCTTAGCAAACCCCTCAGTTAGAGAAATAATATTTATGGAGGATTGGTGGATTAGAAATTATATCCTTCAATTAAACTAAATCAGAAGGCTACACAACATGTTTGGGAGTACCTGGTGTTAACCCTCCCCCTTGTATCTCCAACCCCTCAGCTGAATAGAACAGACCACCACCTGATACAAGGTGACTTGCAGTCACGTTAAAAGTATTAATGTGGGCTTCTCCAGTGGCTCAGTGGTGAAGAATTCACCTGCTGAGGCAGAAGACTCTGGTTCAATCCCTGGTCCGGGAAGATCCCACATGCCTCAGAACAACTAAGCCCATGTGCCACAGCTATTAAGCCAGTACCCTGCAACATGAGAAGTCACCACAAAGAGAAGTCTAGAGAGCAGCCCCTGCTCACCACAACTAGAGAAAAGTCCATGCAGCAACACAGAGCCAGCACAGCCAAAAATAAAAAATAAGTAAATACAATTTTAAGTATTAACATGCTTAAGATAAGAATACTATGTATTATGTGACATAGCATCCTCCTCCTGAATCCCCAAGTAACATAATCTCTGATCTTAGCATCATTATGTGTGTGGGTGTGCTAAGTCCCTAAGTTGTGTTGGACTCTGCAACCCCATGGACTGTAGCCCACCAGGCTCCTCTGTCCATGGAACTCTCCAGGCAAGAATACTAGAGTGGGTTGCCATTTCCTCCTCCAGGTATCTTCGCGACCCAGGAATTGAACCCTCATCTCCTGTGTCTTCTGCATTGGCAGGTGGATTCTTTACCACCGAGCCACCTGGGAAGCTCCAAAATAATCATTATACCTCAGAATTATTACAACTCTCCTAGCACTGGTCATGTTCTTATGTCATAGACACTGGATTATGCAACTGATCCTGTCTTCCTACTAGCATTAGCTGCTAGGAAGCTCCCGGTCAGATTTGTGAACCAAGTCAAGACATTCGATTTCCCTAGGTTCATTTCATTCTTTCCTGCTCCACTTTAAAATTGTTAAGCTTTATCTTTTTTATCCTATAAAATTTTTTACATTGTTTAAAGTCCTTTATGTACAAGAGCATTTTGTATAAAATAAACATGCACACACCCACATGCATATGTACAGATCTAAAAGTACTACAGTTAAATTGTAAAAACAGTGGAGGTACTAAGGTCTCATGTAGATATAATTGAAATTAGTGAAAATTCTGTCCCTGTTAAAAGTTATTTCTTATTAAAATTTATAAGTAATCCACTTTTCCTATTTCACATTTTTATTGCAGAAATCCATTTTCCACTTGCCAGAAACCTGAATTTCTTTAGTCTTCATGGAAAAGCCAAGCATTCTGATTTGTATGGAACAACTTCTCCATCTATTGGCACAATTTAATACTGCAAATAATATCTTGGAATGAAGAACTCCCTTGCTATCCTATGGAAACTTCTCTGCCACTAAGAACCTCAAAAAGCTTCCATTGTCAATAATTAAGTATATCTCCCTAGCTTTAAGCTCTCTGCTTTTAGGAACTACTAAACCTATTGAAATTGAATTCATGGCACTATCACTGGGCTGAGAGCTTTCCTGGGTCACAATCCCACCTCCTAAAGGAAGTTAAGCCAGATTTTCCAAAATAAAATAAGTATCATGCCATAGACTTCATCTAAACCAATATACGATATGATAGGAAGCCTTCTTATCTCTTCTTGCTATTCTTTGGAACTCTGCATTCAGATGGGTATATCTTTCCTTTTCTCCTTTGCCTTTTGCTTCTCTTCTTTTCTCAGCTATTTCCAAGGCCTCCTCAGACAACCATTTTGCCTTTTTTGCATTTCTTTTCCATGGGGATGGTCTTGATCCCTGTCTCCTATACAATGTCACGAACTTCCGTCCAAAGTTCATCAGGCACTCTGCCTATCAGATCTAGTCCCTCAAATCTATTTCTCACTTCCACTGTATAGTCATAAGGGATTTGATTTAGGTCATACTTGAATTGTCTAGTGGTTTTCCCTACTTTCTTCAATTTAAGTCTGAATTTGGAAATAAGGAGTTCATGATCCGAGCCACAGTCAGCTCCCAGTCTTGTTTTTGCTGACTGTATAGAGCCTCTCCATCTTTGGCTGCAAAGAATACAATCCATCTGATTTTGGTGTTGACCATCTGGTGATGTCCATGTGTAGAGTCTTCTCTTGTGTTGTTGGAAGAGGGTGTTTGCTATGACCAGTGAGTTCTCTTGGCAAAACTCTATTAGCCTTTGCCCTGCTTCATTCCGTACTCCAAGGCCAAATTTGCCTGTTAGTCCAGGTGTTTCTTGGACTTCCTACTTTTGCATTCCAGTCCCCTATAATGAAAAGGACATCTTTTTTGGGTGGTAGTTCTAAAAGGTCTTGTAGGTCTTCATAGAACCATTCAACTTCAGCTTCTTCAGCGTTACTGGTTGGGGCATAGGCTTGGATTACCGTGATATTGAATGGTTTGCATTCAATATCGAACAGAGATCATTCTGTCGTTTTTGAGATTGCATCCAAGTACTGCATTTCAGACTCTTTTGTTGACCATGATGGCTACTCCACTTCTTCTAAGGGATTCCTGCCCACAGTAGTAGATATAATTGTCATCTGAGTTAAATTCACCCATTCCTGTCCACTTTAGTTTGCTGATTCCTAGAATGTCGACATTCACTCTTGCTATCTCCTGTTTGACCACTTCCAATTTGCCCTGATTCATGGACCTAACATTCCAGGTTCCTATGCAATATTGCTCTTTACAGCATCGGACCTTGCTTCTATCACCAGTCACATCCACAACTGGTATTGTTTTTGCTCTGGCTCCATCCCTTCATTCTTTCTGGAGTTATTTCTCCACTGATCTCCAGTAGCATACTGGGCACCTGCCGACCTGGGGAGTTCCTCTTTCAGTATCCTATCATTTTGCCTTTTCATATTGTTCATGGGGTTCTCAAGGCAAGAATAGTGAAGTGGTTTGCCGTTCCCTTCTCCAGTGGACCACATTCTGTCAGACCTCTCCACCATGACCCGACCGTCTTGGGTGGCCCCGCAGGCATGGCTTAGTTTCATTGAGTTAGACACGACTGTGGTCCTGTGATCAGATTGCCTCGTTTTCTGTGGTTATGGTTTTAGTGTGTCTGCCCTCTGATGCCCTCTCGGAACACCTACCATCTTACTTGGGTTTCTCTTACCTTGGATGTGGGGTAGCTCTTCACGGCTGCTCCAGCAAAGCGCAGCCGCTGCTCCTTACCTTGAATGAGGGGGATTGCTAACCTTCTAAAAGAAAAGCATTAAATTCAGATGGGTTCACTGGTGAATTCTGCTAAACATTTAAGAAAGAAATTGCTCACAGTCTCTTTCAGAAGATAAAAGCAGAAGAAATACTTCCCAAGTCATTTTACGAAGCCAGCATTACCCTAAATCAAACCAGACAAAAACATTCAAGGAAACTACAGATCAATAACTCTCATGAACATAGATGAAAAACTCCTTGACAAAATAATACGAATCAAACCTGACAATGTATAAAAAGAATGTGGCACACCACAACCAAAAGAGGCTTACCCCAGGTATGAACAAGTTATTTTATGGATACCAACAAGCAGATTTTAAAGTCTATATAGAAAGGTAAAAGACTCAAAATAGCCAATTCAATATTAAGGGACTAACCACCTCACTTCAAGACTTACTATGAAGCTGCAGTAATCAAGACTGTGATATCAGTGAAAGAATTGTAGAAAAGATCAATGGGACAGATTACAGAGCCCAGAAATAGACCCACATAAATACAGCAACATTTGATCTCTGACAAAGGAGCAAAGGCATACAGTGGAGCAAAGACAGTCTCTCTAACAAATGGTGCTGAAACAGCTGGATATCTGCACGCAAAAGAGAAAATATTGAAATACAACTTCCCACCCTTCACAAAAATTAACTCAAAATGGATCACAGACCTAAATGTAAAATCAAAACTATAAGACTAAAAGATAATGTAGGAGAAAATCTAGATGACCTTAGGTATGACAAGGACTATTTAGATACACCACCAAAGGCCTGACCCATGGATAAAAGAACTCACTAACATTAAAAAATTTTGCTCGGTAAAAGATAGCATCAAGAGAATGAGAAGACACGCCACCAACTAGGAAGAAATATTTGCAAAACACACATCTGACAAAGGACTGTAATCCAAAGTACGCAAAGAACACTTAAAACTCAACAATATGAAAATGAACAATCTGATTTAAAATGGACAAAAGACCTGAACAGACACCTCACCAAAGAAGATATACACATGGCAAGTAAACACATGAAAAGATGCTCAACATTATATGTCACTGGGAAACTGCAAATTTACACAACAAGGAGATACCACTTCATGCCTAAATTAAAATGACTAAAATCCAGAACACTGACAACACCAAATGCTGGACAGGATGTGGAGCAACAGGAACTCATCCATTGTAGGCAGGAATGCAAAATGGTACAGCCACTTTGGAAGCCAACTGGCAATTTCTTACAAAGCTAATCATACTGTTATCACACAATTCAGCAATGGCACTTCTTGATAATTACCCAAATGAATTGAAAACTAATGTCCACACAAAAACCGCATGTGGATGTTTAAAGCAGAATTTTATTTTTAAGATTTACTTATTTGTTTATGGCAGTGCTGGGCCTTCACTTGCAGCACATGGGCTTTCTCTAGTTCTGGCAAGCGAGGTAACTCAGTAGTTGCAGCTCATGGGTTCTAGAGCACTGGCTCAGTAATTGTGGCTTGTGGGCTTATTTATCCCATGGCATGTGGGATCTTTCCAGACCAAGGATCAAACCCATGTCCCTTGCTTTAGCAGGCAGATTCTTTACCACTGAACCACCAGGGAAGCGAAGCCCCCAAAGCAGCTTTATTCATAATTGCCAAAACTTAGAAATAACCACGTTGTCCTTCAATAGATGAATGATTAAATGAACTGTGGTATACCAGATAATGGAACACTATCCAGCATTAAAAAGAATTAAGCTATCAAACCATGAAAAGACATGGGATAATCTTAAATGCAAGTCACTTAGTGAAAGAGTGAATACAAGGAGTACCTGAGAACTCTGTACTTTCTACTCAATTTTGCTGTGGAGCTAAATGGCTCTTAAAAATAAAGTGTTCATTTCTTTTTAAGTTCCTATTACATGTAACTCCATGGCTGATACATGTCAGTGTATGACAAAACCCACTGCAATGTTGTGAAGTAATTAGCCTCCAACTAATAAAAATAAAGGAAAAAAAATTGGAAAAAAAAAAGTTCCTATTAGTTTCTCTGACAGATGACAATCAATAAATCATAAAATATACTTTCATATTTCAAGGAAATAAAGAGATATTGTCTGGTGGGGGGATCTCAATATTTTTCTTCTATGATTTGTGCATTTAGTGTCATATATAAAAAATCTATGCTTTTTTTTTTGGAAGGTTACTAATAACCCACATAACTATTTTCTCCTATGTTGTTCTCTAGAACAACAATCTTTTAGATTTTAGATTTAAAGATATGATCTATTTTGAGTAATTCTTGACTATAATTTGAGGTATGGATTGAAAATAATTTTCTTACATATGAATATATAATTTTTCCTGCCTTCTTTCCATTGAATTGCATTTGTATCTTTGTTGAAAATCAATTGTCTTTTAACAAGACATATATATATATATATATATATATATATATATATATATTTCCAGACTTTATATTCTCTTGCATTGATCGATATGTCTATTATTTTGCCAATACTATACTATCTTAACTGAAACAGTTTTAAAATAAATCTTGAAATCACATACAGTGAATGCTTCAGACTGATTCTTCTTTTTCAAAATTGTTACAGACACTCTATTTCATTTGTCTTTCCATCATAGGAAATTTTAGAATCAGCTTATCAACTTCTACCAAAAGAATCCTGTTGGACTTGATTGGTGTTACATTGAATCTATAGTTCAAATTGGAAAGATCTGATATCCTAATAATAATGAAGCTTCATATTCAAGAACACTGTATGACTCTCTAGGTCTTCTTTGATTTAATTCATCAGTGTTTCTTAGTTTACAGCACACAGATTCCACATGTATTTTTTTGAGATTTACACCTATTATAATTTTTGTACTTTTACAAATAGTACTGATCTTTAATTTTAATTTCCTAGCATTTGTTGTTAATATATAAAATACAATTGAATTTTATATATTGACCTTGTATCCTAAAACCCTGCTATACCAACTTTTTAGTTCTAGTAATCATGAACCGTGAACTTCCAGATGCTCAAGCTGGTTTTAGAAAAGACAGAGGAACCAGAGATCAAATTGCCAATATTCGCTGGATCATCGAAAAAGCAAGAGAGTTTCAGAAAAACATCTACCTCTGTTTTATTGACCATGCAAAAGCCTTTGACTGTGTGGATCACAATAAACTGTGGAAAATTCTGAAAGAGATGGGAATACCAGACCACCTGACCCACCTCTTGAGAAATCTATATGCAGGTCAGGAAGCAACAGTTAGAACTGGACATGGACCAACAGACTGGTTCCCAACAGGAAAAGGAGTATGTGAAGGCTGTATATTGTCACCCGGCTTATTTAACTTATATGCAGAGTACATCATGAGAAATGCTGGCCTGGAAGAAGCACAAGCTGGAATCAAGATTGCCAGGAGAAGTATCAATAACCTCAGATATGCAGATGACACCACCGTTATGGCAGAAAGTGAAGAGGAACTAAAAAGCCTCTTGATGAAAGTGAAAGAGGAGAGTGAAAAAGTTGGCTTAAAGCTCAACATTAAGAAAACTAAGATCATGGCATATGGTCCCATCACTTCATGGCCAATAGATGAGGAGACAGTGGAAGCAGTGTCAGACTTTATTTTTTTGGGCTCCAAAATTACTGCAGATGGTGACTGCAGCCATGAAATTAAAAGACGCATACTCCTTGGAAGGAAAGTGATGACCAACCTAGACAGCATATTTAAAAGCAGAGACATTACTTCGCCAACAAAGGTCCGTATAGTCAACGCTATGGTTTTTCCAGTGGTCATGTATGGATTTGAGAGTTGGACCATGAAGAAAGCTGAGTGCCGAAAAATTGATGGTTTTGAACTGTGGTGTTGGAGAAGACTCTTGAGAGTCCCTTGGACTGCAAGGAGATCCAACCAATCCACTCTAAAGGAGATCTGTCCTGGGTGTTCATTGGAAGGACTGATGCTGAAGCTGAAACTCCAACTTGGGTCACCTGATGTGAAGAACTGACTCATTGGAAAAGACCCTGATGCTGGGAGGGATTGGGAGCAGGAGGAGAAGGGGACGACAGAGGACGAGATGGCTGGATGGCATCACCGACTCAATAGACATGAGTTTGAGTAAACTCCGGGAATCGGTGATGGACAGGGAGACCTGGCGTGCTGCGATTCACGGGGTCGCAAAGAGTCGGACACAACTGAGCGACTGAACTGAACTGAATCTTTTTGTAAATTCTTTGGGATTTTCCTCATAGTTATTCACGTCACCTACAAATAGAATGGAGAAGAAAATGCAATCCACTCCAGTAATCTTGCCTAGAAAATCCCATGGACAGAGGAGCCTGGTAAACTACAGTCCATGGGGTCGCAAAGAGTCGGACACGACTGTGGGACTTCACTTTCACTTTTCACAAATAGAATACAGTTCTTTCTTTCCAGGTTTTATAAACTTTTTCGTTTTCCTGGCTTATTTCACTGACGTGAATCTGGAACAAAATTGAATAGAAGTGATGCCAGTGGACATTACTGCCTTGTCTTTGATCTTACAGGGAAAGCGGTCAGTCTTTTGCCATTAAGCATGACAGTAGCTATAAGTTTACTGTAGCTGCCCTTTATCAGGTTGAGGAAGTTCCCTTCTGTTCTAGTTTGCCAAAGTTTTTATTATGAGTGAATGCTGAATCTTTTCTCCATCTATTGAGATGGTTGTAGTTTTTCTTAATCTGTTAATATAGTGAATTACAGTGGTTAATTTTCAAATGTTGAACTACTCCTGCTTTCTTAAGATAAATCTCTTTTTCATGGTATGCTATCCTATTTATATGCTGATAAACTTGGTTGGCTAATATTATGTTGAGGATTTGCCTGCTCTGGACATCTCACACAAATGGAATCATACAGCATGTGTTCTTTTATGACTGGCTCTCTTCATTTAGTGCTGCTTTCCAGGTGACGCCAGTGGTAAAGAACTCACCTGCCAATGCAGGACATTTAAGAGAAATAGGTTCAATCCTTGGGTTGGGAAGATGCCCTGAGCAAGGAGGGCAAGGCAACCCACTCCAGGATTCTTGCCTGGAGAATCCCACGGACAGAGCCTGGCAGGCTACAGTCCCTGGGGTCACAAAAGAGTCAGACACAACTTAGCAACAAACTAAACAACAAAAATATTCTATTAAATGGGATATACCACTTTTTGTTTATGAATCCTTTAATTGATGGATATTTGAGTTGTTTCATAAATTATGTTTCCATAAACCTATAAACATACCTATACCCAAGCAGAATTGTTAGGTCATATGGTAAGTATATATAACATTTTGAAAACCTTCCACTGTTTTCAAAATGGCTGCACTATTTTATATTTCCACCAGCGGTGTATACATGTTCCAATTTCTTCACATCCTGATCAATACTACTTATTTTCTGTAATTTTTCATTGTATTTAGCTTTTAAATGTTGGTTTAAAATACCATATATTTCTATCATATAATCCATGTATTTTCAAGAGAATTTTTGTATGGCTTGTTTAATTATCACAAGGTCAACAAATCCATAAAATGTTAATGACATAGTACAAAATTCAAATATAAATGTCTATAACCTGTGTTAAATAAATAAAATTTTCTCCTCCAAAATAGTTTTCTAAACTAATCTCAAAGACAGGCACTTCCCTGGTGGTCCAGAATCTGCCTGCCAATCTGGAGACACAGGTACAATCCCTGGTCCGGGAAGATCCCACATGCCCTGGGGCAACTAAGCCCACGTGCCACGACTACTGAGCCCGCACACTGGAGCCTGTGAGCCACAATTACTGAGACCGCACACTGCAGCCACTTAAGTCCACACGCCCCGAGCCCGAGCTCTGCAACAAGAGAAGCCACCACAATGAGAAGCCTGCACATCGCAACACAGAGTAAGCCCTGCTCACCGCAACCAGAAGCAGCCCAAGCACAAAAACAAAGACCCAACACAGCCAAGAATTATAATAGTCCTGGCAGCCTAGTTGGGAGGAAGTTTGGGCAAGGGTGGATACATGTATGTGTATGGCTGAGTCCCCTTGCTGCTCACCTGAAACTATCACAACACTGTTTGTTAATTGGCTATGTCCCAACACAAAATTTAAAAAATGCTTTAAATAATCTCAAGGTTAAAGATCAGAGTGTCACTAAAGAATATGGTGCTGAAAAACTAGCCAGATCCAAATTCATGATGACATATACATACACACACACACACACACACACACACAAACACACACACACACACATATATATGAGCTCAATCACTCAGTTGTGTCCAACTCTTTGCAACCCCATGGACTGTAGCCCATCAGGCTCCTCTATCCATGGGGTTTTCCAGGCAAAAATGCTGCAGTGGGTTGCCTTCCTACACTAGTATAGATATATGTATATAATTTGCAAATTTTGACCAGAACTTTATTCCCCAACCTAATTAATATTTATACTTTTTTCCAAAAGGCTAAACCATTTTTCCAGCTGTATTAAGGTACAACTGACAAATACAAATTGTCTAGTTTAAGTTATACAAGTTGATATATGTATATACTGAGAAATGATTACCACAATCAAGCTAATGACCACATCCAATAGCTCATATAGTTGCCCTTTTTGTGTATGTGGTGAAAATGCTTAAGATCTACTCTCTTAGCCAATAAAACTGTAAGACATTGATGAAGGAAATGGAAGAAGACACAAATAAATGGAAAGAGAGCCCATGTTTATGAACTGAAAGAAGTAACATTGCTAAAATGACCATACTACTAAAAACAATCCAGAGATTCAATGCAATCCCCATGAAAATTCCAATGGCATTTTTCACAGAAATGGAAAAAGCAATCCTAAAATTCATATGGAAACACAAAGGATTCCAAATATCAAAACAATCTTGAGGAAGAACAAGGCTCAAGGTATCACATCTTGTGATTTCAAACTATATTACAAAGCTATAGTAATCAAAATAGTGTAGTACTGGCTAATATTACACTTGAAAAACATCACATTTTTAGCTTTTTGCCTTCATCTCCTTAATAGCATAAAATGACTATCTTGATACTTTACACCTTCAAATGTCAGCAATTATTTTTCCTCTCAAGATTCCTCATACTGAAATGTATGGCCTCTGATTTCAACTATCATTTTGATTAAAGCTAAATCAGGAATATGTTGGTCTTATAATTTTATTTATAAATTAATATCAAAGAAAGAGAAATTTTTAACAAACTCCCATCAAATTTTTAAAAAATTAATATCCAGCATTATGAAGGATCCCAAAAGATAGTTATTCTGTTTCAGAAGGTGGAAATTTAAACTAGTACAAGTTTTCTGAAGGATAATTTGGAAATGAAATTTAAAAGTTTTCAGAAAGTGCAAATCCTTTGATCCAGCAATTCTTCTTCTAGGAATGTGTGCAAAGGAAATAATGAGAAATGTGGTCAAAATTGTATGCATAAAAATGTTCATCTTTATAATGAAAAATAAGGAAATTTTTACATAGTTAAAAATGTGGCACGGTCAAAGGTTAAGTAAAATACAACCTATTTGTGTGATGCAATATTATGCAGCAGAAAAAAAATCATGGTTTCAATTAACTTTCAATGGCCTGAGAAAAGTTTATGATATGTTTTGATAAAAACACAACATATAAAAGCACATATTCTGTGTTCCCCACTTACTGAGATAAGACAGAGACCTATAGAACTAAACACACTACCAGTGAGAAGTCATTCATGTCATTCATGGGTAGTAGAATTGTGGGCAGTTTTTAATAGATCGTGTGTGTGTGTGTGTGCGTGTGTGTACGTGCATATGAATGAGCATATAAATGTATTTTTTAAGTTTTTTGCAGTGAATGTGTTTTAGTTTCACAGTGATGATGAAAGTGATATACAGAAGTGCTTTAAATTTCACCTCTGTTTAAAGCCAGCTTTTTTTCTATTTTACTGCACAGCCATAAATATCTCCTTCATGAATACATCATTTTGCTTTCTCCAAAAGCTGCAAAAAGCGACTTAGATAATGAGTTTATTTGTAGTAATAATGTATCAGTTCCACTTAGGCAACCAGCTCACAGAACTTTTCCCTATGGCAAAACAAAAATGTCATACACAGAGGCATTACAATGTTTATGCTAACTCTGGCATTTTACACACTAGAACTCATTATTATTCCCATTAATTTTGTGATTGTTAATAGCACTGCTATTTATATGATGACTTAACCTTTGCAGATTTCAATCAAAGATTTCAAAACTTAATGGAGTATGTGTCTAGAATGTAAGAGGATGTATCTCTGAGTGATTTTCCCCAGCAGGAAGCATATTTTGATCCTCAATATACTTAAAAGACTGGGATACCTAGCTAGAGAGGTAAGGAAACAATTATTTTATCAGTAAAAGTATAGAAATTACAGATGACTAATTGGCTTTCTATATGTAATGTCAAAATAAGTATCAAATGAAAACAACTGACAAAGGTATTTTCTAGATGTTCCCTTTTATGTTGGTGATCTTAAAATAAGTGTGTTAATCAATCCTCTTTGTGTTAATCAGAGTTGTGTCCTACTCTTTGCAAGCCCATGGACTGTAGCCCACCAGGCTCCTCTGTCCATGGAATTCTCCAGGCAAGAGTACTGGAGTGGGTAGCCATTCCCTTCTCCAGGGGATCTTCCCAACCCAGGGATCGAACCCAAGTCTCCTGCATTGTGGGCAGATTCTTTACCCACTGAGCTACCAGGGAAGCCCAGTCTTAAAATACAACAAGGAGTAAAAACTTTTTTTAAACAAAGATTCTTGTTTTATAGCAAAAGTTGTTCTAGGCTTAAATCTGAGCAGGATAAACTGTAAATTTCCAAGGGAAAAAATTACAAAAGATTCTACTGTTCACTTTTGCCAACTGATGGTTCAAGCCATCTTGAGCAGTCATTTTATCCTTGGTCACAGAATTGTCCATTAGTCTGTGTCAGCTGCATTTCTGTATAGTTGTGTATTGTTTTACAAGCATTGTTAAAGTCATTATATATAATAAGCATAAAAGCAGTAAGAACTATTATATCTTTCATGTTTTTCTATACTTTACAACAATTTATAAGGTAGATAATAGCCTATTGTTTAAAAGAATCATCTGATGGCAAAAATCTTCAAGTCTGACTAAACATTCTGTTGCCAAGGCTGTGGTGAAAAGGCACCTGTAAACTGAAATGCTTAGCAGCTCTACCACACCTGTGAGATCACAAAACTGCTGCCTCTCAGCTCCATGTCTACCCTTTGGTACTCTGCATTCTGATCCTGGGGTCAGGGCTCCCTAACCACATTTCTGCTTGGTCAGGAGGTTCTAAGTTAGGATATGTCCACCGGGGCACCAGCCGGAGCCTGAGAGGCTACAGGAGGATGGAGGGACTTGCTTCTTCCTGCCTGTTTCCTGGAGGGCATCTTGTCTGTTTCCTGGGGGATGTCCTGTTTCCTGGGGTTCATCCTGTCTCTTTGCTGGGGGGCATCCTGTTTCCTGGTGGCGTCCGGTCTGTTTCCTGGGGGGCGTCCTGTCTGTTTCCTGGGGGACATCCTGTCTGTTTCCTGGGGGATGTCCTGTTTCCTGGGGTGCATCCTGTCTGTTTCCTGGGGGGCATCCTGTCTGTTTCCTGGGGTGCGTCCTGTCTGTTTCCTGGGGTGCGTCCTGTCTGTTTCCTGGGGGATGTCCTGTCTGTTTCCTGGGGGGCGTCCTGTCTGTTTCCTGGGGGGCATCCTGTCTGTTTCCTGGGGGGCATCCTGTTTCCTGGGGGGTATCCTGTCTGTTTCCTGGGGTGCGTCCTGTCTGTTTCCTGGGGTGCGTCCTGTCTGTTTCCTGGGGGACATCCTGTCTGTTTCCTGGGGGATGTCCTGTTTCCTGGGGGGCGTCCTGTCTGTTTCCTGGGGGGCATCCTGTCTGTTTCCTGGGGGGCGTCCTGTCTGTTTCCTGGGGGGCATCCTGTCTGTTTCCTGGGGTGCATCCTGTCTGTTTCCTGGGGTGCGTCCTGTCTGTTTCCTGGGGGATGTCCTGTCTGTTTCCTGGGGGGCGTCCTGTCTGTTTCCTGGGGGGCATCCTGTCTGTTTCCTGGGGTGCGTCCTGTCTGTTTCCTGGGGTGCGTCCTGTCTGTTTCCTGGGGGATGTCCTGTCTGTTTCCTGGGGGATGTCCTGTCTGTTTCCTGGGGGGCGTCCTGTCTGTTTCCTGGGGGGCGTCTTGTCTGTTTCCTGGGGTGCATCCTGTTTCCTGGGGGGTATCCTGTCTGTTTCCTGGGGTGCGTCCTGTCTGTTTCCTGGGGTGCGTCCTGTCTGTTTCCTGGGGGACATCCTGTCTGTTTCCTGGGGGATGTCCTGTTTCCTGGGGGGCGTCCTGTCTGTTTCCTGGGGGGCATCCTGTCTGTTTCCTGGGGGGCGTCCTGTCTCCTGAGGGGCGTCCTGTCTCCTGGGGGGGCGTCCTCTCTGTGTCCCGGGAGACGTCCTGTCTGTCTCCTGGGGGGCGTCCTCTCTGTGTCCCAGGAGACATCCTGTCTGTCTCCTGGGGGGCGTCCTCTCTGTGTCCCGGGAGACGTCCTGTCTGTCTCCTGGGGGGCGTCCTCTCTGTTTCCCGGGGGGCGTCCTCTCTGTTTCCTGGGGGGCGTCCTGGGGAGCGTCCTCTCTGTCTCCTGGGGGCGTCCTCTCTGTTCCCCGGGGGGCGTCCTGTCTGTCTCCTGGGGGCGTCCTCTCTGTGTCCTGGGGGGCGTCCTGTCTGTTTCCTGGGGGGCATCCTGGGGGGCGTCCTGTCTGTCTCCTGGGGGGCGTCCTGTCTGTCTCCTGGGGGGCGTCCTGTCTGTGTCCTGGGGGGCGTCCTCTCTGTCTCCTGGGGAGCATCCTCTCTGTGTCCCGGGAGACGTGCTGTCTGTCTCCTGGGAGCATCCTCTCTGTGTCCCGGGGGGCGTCCTCTCTGTCTCCTGGAGGCGTCCTGTCTGTCTCCTGGGGGGCGTCCTGTCTGTCTCCTGGGAGCGTCCTCTCTGTGTCCCGGGAGACGTGCTGTCTGTCTCCTGGGGGCGTCCTCTCTGTGTCCCGGGAGGCGTCCTGTCTGTCTCCTGGGGGGCGTCCTGTTTCCTGGGGGGCATCCTCTCTGTCTCCTGGGGGGCGTCCTCTCTGTCTCCTGGGAGCGTCCTCTCTGTGTCCCGGGAGGCGTCCTGTCTGTCTCCTGGGGAGCATCCTCTCTGTTTCCCGGGAGGCGTCCTGTTTCCTAGGGGGCGTCCTGTCTGTTTCCTGGGGGGCGTCCTCTCTGTCTCCTGGGGGGCGTCCTGGGGGGCGTCCTCTCTGTCTCCTGGGGGGCGTCCTGGGGGGCGTCCTGTCTGTCTCCTGGGGGCGTCCTCTCTGTGTCCCGGGAGACGTGCTGTCTGTCTCCTGGGGAGCATCCTCTCTGTTTCCCGGGAGACATCCTCTCTGTTTCCCGGGAGACGTGCTGTCTGTCCGTGGTCCCCAGGAACCGGCCCTGCAGTGCTTTCACTCTGCAGGGGCAGTACATTCACAGAAAGTGAAAGTGAAACTGTTAGTCGCTCAGTTGTGTCCACGGACTGCAGTTCTTCAGGCTCCTCTGCCCATGGAATTCTGCAGGCAAAAGTACTGCAGTGGGTAGCCATTCCCTTCTCCAGGGGATCTTCCTGACCCCGGGATCAAACCCAGGTCTCCCACATTGCGGACAGATTCTTTACCCTCTGAACCACCAGGGAAGTCACCAGAGAAACCTTCGCAGAGCAGCAAATTCAGTTTTCCCTGAACTTGCAAGCCTCTGTCTCCCCACAGAGACATCAAAACCAATTGGCCCTCTCCTCCTTCAAGTCTGGGTCCCAGGCCCACAGGCTCCCTGTTTCAAACTCAGAACCGCCCACCGGTCCCACAGTATCATCTGCTCAGAGGTCTGAGGTGCGGCTCCAAAGGACTTCTCCTCTAAGTGACCTCAGCCGAGGGCTGGCAGCAGCTGCCTACAGTGCTGCTTTTTTATCTTTTACCTTCAACTATTAACAACATTATAGTGCTTCCCTGGTGGCTTAGCAGTAAAGAATCCACCTGCAATGCAGGAGAAGCAGGTTCAATTCCTGGGTAAGGGAAGATCCCCTGGAGAAGGAAATGGCAGATCATTTCAGTATTCTTGCCCGGGAAATCTCATGGACAGAGGAGCCTGGAGAGTTACAGTCCATGGAGTCACAAAAAGAGTCAGACATGACTGAGAAATTCAAGAATAAATAACATTATACCAAGTGAGGCTTGATCAAGAGACTGCCTGCAATGTGCGAGACCCAGGTTCAATCCCTGGGTTGGGAAGATCCCTGGAGAAGGAAATGGCAACCCACTTCAGTATGCTTGCCTGGAGAATTCCATGGACAGAGGAGCCTGGCAGGCTACAGTCCATGGGATCACAAAGAGTTGGACATGACTGAGTGACTAATACACACCTATTGAACAAGCCTTTGCTAAGTCACTTCAGTTGCGTCCAACTCTTTGCAACCCCATGGGCTGTAGCCTACCAGGCTTCTCTGTCCATGGGACTCTTTAGGCAAGAATACTGGAGTGGATTGCCATGCCCTCCTCCAGGGGATCTTCCCAACTCAAAGACTGAACCTGCATCTCTTATGTCTCCTGCATTAGCAGGTGAGTTCTTTACCATTATTGCCACTTGGGAAGCCTTTATATTATATGAAATTCTTTTGGTTCAAATAGCTGGTGTGTGTGGAGCTTTATACCAAGGTCACAGTACAAAAATCTGAGGAACTGATGAAGCCCCATAGCAACTGTTGCCATGAGCCTCTGGATTTAAATCAGCCAGTTCCCTGACCCCATATTAGGTAAAATACCCATCCTATTACCCACCCTATAGCATCTGAACCAATAACCTAATGCCACCATTCCAGTAGGAATCTTCTTTGTCTTGAGGCTGTAGAAATTGACTACTAGCATCTCACTCTCTAATAAACTTTATTCTCCACTCATCCACTCATTGTGCCTCATGTCTGCAAATTTTTTTCCAACCCACACATGGACCACAACAGTGTGGTTTCTATTTCCAAATGTGACTTTTAGTCAGTTTGGGCTGCTATTACAAGTGACCACAGTCTGGGTGACTGAAACAACAAATGTGTATTAATTTTGCTCATGGTCGTAGACGCTAAAGAGAAGGTGCCAGCACAGTCAGGTTCTAGCAAGAGTCCTCTTCGAGGTTGCCGAAGAACTTACAGCTGCTAACACTGCAGCCTTGCATGGCAGCAAGAGACCTGACTAGTTCTCTAGTCTCTTCTTCTAACCCCATTCATGAGGGCTTCATCCTCATGATCTAATCATTTCCCAAAGTCCCCGCTTTCAAATACTGTCACATTAGGGGATCAGAATTTCAACATACAAATATTGGGGGATGCAAACATTCAGTTCATGGCAAAATCTAACTGATACAGAAAAGCATTTGGCAATATTTAGCGAAAGTAACATGGATTTACCCATTGACCCATCAATACCACTGCCAGTACTCTATGCAAAAAATACATGGCCTTTCTTTGAAAGACTATTTATCTTAGCAAAGACTGGAGACAAAAACATCTACCAATGGTACATACACATAACAGGATATTATAAAGTCATAAAAATTAATGGGAAAAGGCACTATCACCACTATGGAGTGATCTCCATTATCCATGGTCAGGCAAAAAAAAAAAGCAAGAGAAATAAAATGTGTGTAGGTTGCTGTTATTTGTCTAAGCAAGGAAAGAATAAGAAAACAGTCACATATTTACTTTTGTTAAATTAAGTGGAAGGATAAACAAGCAAACAAAAAAACCAGGATACCCACTGGAGGTAGTAAGAATAGGCTGAAGAAGACAGGGACAGAACCTAGACTTCTCTGGATATAACAGGTTTTAGAGATTTGACTTTAAGAGGTTCTGGTGAACAATTCCACCTTGAGGGTGTGTATGTGGAATCGGGTCCCCACACCAACAAGCAATTCTTCAACACCAGCTAGGCATCCTACAAATCAAATGCACTCTGCCAGTCCCTGGACACAGCATCAGGTCCCATGGGTTAAGGGCTCTGTCCTACAAGACTGTCCCTGCCCCCAACACCCCCAACTTTGGATGCCAGTCACAACCCACTCCCCTGGTGGCTCAGAGGGTAAAGAATCTGCCTGCAATTCAGGAGACCAGGGTTTGATTCCTGAGTTGGGAAGATCCCCTGGAGGAGGGAATGGCAACCCACTGCAGTAATCCTGCCTGGAGAATTCCCATGGACAGAGAAGCCTGGCAGGGCTACAGTCACACAACTGAGTGACTTTCACTTTTTCACTTTCACAAGTCTGTGCTTCTCACCAAGTGACAATAGATGGGAGGATCCAACAACCGCCCAATTCAATTAATTTGCTAGAATAACTCACAGAACTCAAAGGAACATTTTACTTACTAGATCACCAGTTTTTTGTAAAAGGATATAATTCAAGAACAGCCAGATCAAGAGAGACATGGGGCATGGTAAGGGGAAAGGGCACAGAGCCTCTATGCTCTCTCCAGGCACACCAGTCTTCCCAAACCTCCATGTGTCCACCAACCTGCAGGCTCTCCAAAATCTGCCTTTTTGGGGCTTATGGAGGCTTCATTACAGACACAGGATTGATTAAATCTTTGAAAGTGAAAAAAGTCGCTCAGTCATATCCGACTCTTTGCGACCCCAGAGACTGTAGCCTACCAGGCTCTTTTGTTCAAGGGATTTTCCAGGCAAGAATACTGGAATGGGTTGCCATCTCCTTCTCCAGGAGATCTTCCCAACCCAGGGGTTGAACCCAGGTCTCCCACCTTGTACTCAGATGCTAGATGCCTTATATCTGAGCTACCAGGGAAGCCCGATTAAATTTTTGGCTATCACTTATTCAACCTCCAGCCCCTCTCCCCTCCCAAAGGTCAAGGAGTTGGACTGAACATTCCAACCCTAATCACAAGTTTGCGCCTCTGGCTATCAGGTTCCATCCTTAGGTGCTTTCCCAAAGTCACTCCATTAACATAACACAAGATACCTTTATGCTCTAATCACTGAGTCAATGCCAAGGGTTATAGGAGCTCTGTGCCAGAAACAGGGACAAACACCAAATACCTATTTCTAACTACAAATCACACTATCAAAACTTTGAAAGCTTAAAATAATTTCAATCATCACAAATAAATTTAAATATTCTAAATGATGCATTTTGCAAACAATAAACAAAAACTCTATCCACTGAAAAGGCACTGTTTCCACAGAGACCAATCAAACAGCAATGAGGACCCCTCAGTTCAGTTCAGTCGCTCAGTCTTATCTGACTCTTTTCGACCCCACGGACTGCAGCACGCCAGGCCTCCCTGTCCATCACCAACTCCCGGAGTTTACTCAAACTCATGTCCATTGAGTCAGTGATGGCATCCAACCACCTCACCCTCTGTCATCCCCTTCTCCTCCTGCCTTCAATCTTTCCCAGCATCAGGGTCTTTTCCAATGAATCAGCTGTTCGCATGAGATGGCCAAAGTATTGGAGTTTCAGCTTCAGCATCAGTCCTTTCAATGAATATTCAGGACTGATTTCCTTTAGGATGGACTGGTTGGATCTCCTTCCAATCCAAGGCACTCTCGGGAGTCTTCTCCAACACCACAGTTCAAAAGCATCAATTCTTTGGCGCTCATCTTTCTTTATAGTCCAACTCTCACATCTATACATGACTACTGGAAAAACCATAGCTTTGACTAGACAGACTTTTGTTGACAAAGAAATATATCTGATTTTTAATACATTGTCTAGGTTGGTCATAGCTTTTCTTCTGAGGAGCCAGCATCTTTTAGTTTCATGGCTTCAGTCACCATCTGCAGTGATTTTGGAGCCCCCAAAAATAAAGTCTGTACTGTTTCCATTGTTTCCCCATCTATTTGCCATGAAGTGATGGGACCAGATGCCACAATCTTAGTTTTCTGAATGCTTAGTTTTAAGCCAACTTTTTCACCCTCTTTCACTTTCATCAAGAGGTTCTTTAGTTCTTCTTCACTTTCTGCCATAAGGGTGGTGTCATCTACATATCTGAGGTTATTGATATTTCTCCCAGTAATCTTGATTCCAACTTGTGCTTCATCCAGCCCAGTGTTTCTCATGATGTACTCTGCATAGAAGTTAAATAAGCAACATGACAATATACAGCCTTGATGTACTCCTTTCCCTATTTGGAACCAGTCTGTTGTTCCATGTCCAGTTCTAACTGTTGCCTCCTGACCTCCATACAGATTTCTCAAGAGACAGGTCAAGTGATCTGGCATTCCCATCGCTTTAAGAATTTTCCACAGTTTGTTGTGATTCACACAGTCAAAGGCTTTGGTGTAGACAATAAAGCAGAAATAGATGTTTTTCTGGAACTCTCTTGCCTTTTCGATGATCCAACAGATGTTGACAATTTGATCTCTTGTTCCTCTGCCTTTTCTAAATCCAGCTTGAACATCTGGAAGCTCACGGTTCATGTAACTGTTGAAGCCTGGCTTTGAAAATTTTGAGCATTACTTTACTAGCATGTGAGATGAGTGCAATTGTGCAGTAGTTTGAGCATTCTTTGGCACTGCCTTTCTTTGGGATTGGAATGAAAACTCACCTCTGCCAGTCCTGTGGCCATTGCTGAGATTTCCAAATTTGCTGGCATACGGAGTACAGCACTCTCACAGTGTCATCTTTTAGGATTTGGGAAATAGCTCAACTGGAATTCCATCACCTCCATTAGCTTTGCTCGTAGTGATGCTTTCTAAGGCCCACTTGACTTCACATTCCAGGATGTCTGGCTGTAGGTGAGTGATCACACTATTGTGATTATCTGGGTCTTAAAGATCTTTCTGTATAGTTCTTCTGCATATTCTTGCCACCTATTCTTAATATCTTCTGCTTCTGTTAGGTCCATACCATTCCTGTCCTTTATTGAGCCCATCTTTGCATGAAATATTCCTTTGGTATCTCTTATGTTCTTGAAGAGCTCTCTAGTCTTTCCTATTCTATTATTTTCCTCTATTTCTTTGCATTGATCATTGAGGGAGGCTTTTTTAAAAATCTCTCCTTGCTATTCTTTATAACTGCATTTGTATGGGTATATCTTTCCTTTTCTCCTTTGCCTTTAGCTTATCTCCTTTTCACAGCTATTTGTAAGGCCTCCTCAGACAACCATTTTACCTTTTTGCATTTCTTTTTCTTTGGGATGGTCTTGATCCCTGTCTCCTGTACAATGTCATGAACCTCCTCATAGTTCTTCAGGCACTCTGTCTATCAGATCTAATCCCTTAAATCTATGTGTCACTTCCACTGTACAATCATTAAAGTTTTTGATTTAGGTCATAGCTGAATGGTCTAGTGGTTTTCCCTACTTTCTTCAATTCAAGACTGAATTTGGCAATAAGGAGTTCATGATCTGAGCCTCAGTCAGCTCCTGGTCTGGAGCGGTGGCTGCACAGCACTGGAGAGACTTTGGGGAGATGCCTCACGTCCAAGGGCAAAGGAGAAGCTCTAGCAAGATGGTAGGAGGGGCAAAATCACATTTAGAATCAACCCCACACCTGCCAGAGACACTCAGAGGGCTCAACAAACCTTGTGCACACCAGGACCCAGAGCCCCACAGAGACTGAGACAGAACTGTGTTTGAGCATCTCCTGGGGGGTACAGGTCAGCAGGGGACTGCCGCAGGGGCAGGGGCTCTGGGTGCAGCAGACCTGGGTGTGGCATAAGCCTTCCTGGAGGAGATTGCCATTAACCCCACCATAGAGCTGCCAGAACTTACACAGGATGGGGGAAACAGACTCTTGGAGGAAATAAACAGAACCTTGTGTACACCAGGACCCAGGAGAAAGGCACAGTGACCCCACAAGAGACTGACCCAGACCTGCCCATGAGGTGTCCAGGAGGCTTCAGGAGAGGGAAGGGTTGGCAGTGGCCTGCTGCAGGGTTGGGGGCACTGAGTATTGCAGTGCATGCATGGGACCTTTTGAAGGAGGTCACCATTGCCTTCATTACCTCCACCATAGTTTGGCCCCAGGTAAATAACAGGGAGTGAACACAGCCCCACTCATCAATAGGGAATTAGACTAAAGATTTACTGAGCATGGCCCCGCCCATCAGAACAAGACCCAGTTTGCCCCTCAGTCAGTCTCTCCCATCAGGAAGCTTCCATAAGCCTCCTATCCTTCTCCATCAGAGGGAAGACAGAAGGAAAACCACAATCACAGAAAACTAACCAATCTGATCACATGGACCACAACCTTGTCTAACTCAATGAAACTATGAGCCATGCCATGTAGAGCCACCCAAGACAGACAGGTCCTGGTGGAGAGGTCTGACAGAATGTGGTCCACTGGAGAAGGGAATGGCAAACCACTTCAGTATTCTTGCCTTGAGAACCCCATGAACAGTATGAGAAGGCAAAAAGATAGGACACTGAAAGATGAACTCCTCAGGTCAGTAGGTGCCCAATATGCTACTGGAGATCAGTGGAGAAATAACTCCAGAAAGAATGAAGGGACAGAGCCAAAGCAAAAACAACACCCAGTTGTTGATGTGACTGGTGATGGAAGTAAACTCCGATGCTGTAAAGAGCAATATTGCGTAGGAACCTGGAATATTAGATCCATGAATCAAGGCAAATTGGAAGTGGTCAAACAGGAGATGGCAAGAGTGAATGCTGACATTTTAGGAATCAGCGAACTAAAATGGACTGGAAGGGGTGAATTTAACTCAGATGACAATTATATCTAGAGCAAGAATCCCTTAGAAGAAATGGAGTAGCCATCATAGTCAACAAAAGAGTCCGAAATGCAGTACTTGGATGCAATCTCAAAAACGACAGGATGATCTCTGTTCGTTTCCAAAGCAAACCATTCAATATCACAGTAATCCAAGTCTATGCCCTGACCAGTAATGCTGAAGAAGCTGAAGTTGAATGGTTCTATGAAGACCTACAAGACCTTCTAGAACTAACACCCAAAAAGATGTCCTTTTCATTACAGGGGATAGGAATGCAAAAGTAGGAAGTCAAGAAATACCTGGAGTAACAGGCACGTTTGACCTTGGAGTTACAGAATGAAGCAGGGCAAAGGCTAATAGAGTTTTGCCAAGAGAACTCACTGGTCATAGAAAACACCCTCTTCCAACAACACAAGAGAAGACTTTACACATGGACATCACCAGATGGTCAACATCGAAATCAGATGGATTGTATTCTTTGCAGCCAAAGATGGAGAGGCTCTATACAGTCAGCAAAAACAAGACTGGGAGCTGACTGTGGCTCAGATCATGAACTCCTTATTGCCAAATTCAGACTTAAATTGAAGAAAGTAGGGAAAACCACTAGACCATTCAGGTATGAGGAACCCTAGTGCCCAGGTTATATCTTTAAATACCAGTTCCCACTAAATGGAGCCAGGGCTCCTTTGAGAAAGGTCAGGTTCTAGGTCTGGAACAGAAAATGTATTATACAAAGCAAGTAAGGAAGCTCTTGTTGCACCAGAAAGCAAGGACACTATCAAGGACAACTGGGTTATGTCAAAAAAACTCAGGAGTCAACTTGATTCTATTATAATATCTTCATTTGCAACTTATAAAGATTTATGAGTCTAGGCATTGATCATCAATGCCTGCTCACATTCACACATAAAATGAGACAATCAGATAGCACTCCTGATAAAAGTACACAATGTCATCTGGTGGCTCAGATGCTAAAGAAACAGCCTACCAACACAGGAGACACAAGAGGCCCCTGGGTTGGGGAGAGCCCCTGGAAAAGGAAATGGCAACCCACTCCAGTATTCTTGCCTAGAAAATTCCATGGACAGAGGAATCTAGTGGGCTACAGTCCATGCAGTCCCAAAGAGTCAGACACGATTGAGGAAGCACTCACACACAAACATCATCTATGAAGTATTCTTGTGTAAAACATGGGAACCATAATCCAATCACACTTCAATATACATGTATCTATTGCAGGGGACAAACATATTAATGGCCTCATAGAGATGCAATCTCTATGGACTATACAGTCCATAGAACTCTCCTGGCCAGAATACTGGAGTGGGTAGACAGGAACATTTGAACACAGATGAGATAGTTTATGATATTCTGAAATTATTTTTAACTTTGTTATGTGATGATACTGTGGTTACATTTTTAAAACAAAATATATAATACACGAAATTGTATAAAGTCAGGTATTTGCTTCAAAACTATCAGGTGTGAGGAAGAATTGAGTGAGGATACAGAAGAAACAATATTGTCTAAAGACTTGAGTCTGTGTCATGACTATGCCAACTGAAAAAAAAAAAATGATGTAAAAGCAGTGGGTTTCAGTTTTATTTGGGGGACCTTACTGAGGACAGCAACCCAGGAGACAGCCTTTCAGCCCTGAGGAACTGCTCTGAAGAAGTGGGGGAGGAGCTAGTTTATGTATGAATTTTTTGCAGGAAAATGCATGCAGTCAAGCATCCATCTTGGTAAAAGGTTACTGATAATCGCACACAAAAAAACACAGATCTCTCAAGTTAATGACTTTAGTGTTTTTCTATGAATGTTAAGATGCAAGAATCTGGGGTAGTTAAAACTCTTCTTTAGACATGCATCTTAACCATCTAGCTGCACAAAACACAGAAAGCTTCCCCCCGTTTTTCTCCACCCAGAATTCTCCTCCTGTGTGCTCTTGGTGGGAGACTGCAGGGAGTTTCTATTTAACCCTTTGCTATCAAGGTGACACTCTTTGTTCAAGGTGGTCTCTTTGTTTACAGGTACATGGAAGTTCATTATAAAGTTATATATGCTTTTTTATAGTTTAAAATAACCAAAAAACTCAAGCCTATACATTTACTGGGCTTCCTGGTGGCTCTGTGGTAAAGAATTCAACTGCCAATGCAGGTAACGTGGGTTCAATCCCTAGGTCAGGAAGATGCCCTGGAGAAGAAAATGGCAACCCACTCCAATATTCTTGCCTGGGAAATCCCAAAGACAGAGGAGCCTGGTGAGCTACAGTCCATGGAGTCACAATGGTCTGACACAACTTAGCGACTAAAGAGCAACATACATTTACCACTGTGTACAGTTTGGGTACCCCTAAAATATTTCAGCCATGAAATAAAAAGACGCTTATTCCTTGGAAGGAAAGTTATGACCAACCTAGATAGCATATTAAAAAGCAGAGACATTACTTTGCCAACAAAGGTCCATCTAGTCAAGGCTATGGTTTTCCCAGTGGTCATGTATGGATGTGAGAGTTGGACCGTGAAGAAAGATGAGTGCCAAAAAATTGATGCTTTTAAACTATGGTGCTAGAGAAGCCTCTTGAGAGTCCCTTGGCCTGCAAGGAGATCCAAGTCTATCCTAAAGGAGATCAGTCCTGGGTGTTCATTGGAAGGACTGATGCTGAAGCTGAAACTCCAATACTTTGGCCCCCTGATGCGAAGTGTTGACTCCTTGGAAAAGACCCTGATGCTGGGAGGGATTAGGGGCAGGAGGAGAAGGGGATGACTGAGGATGAGATGGCTGGATGGCATCACCGACTCGATGGACATGTATTTGAGTAAACTCGGGGAGTTTGTGATGGACAGGGAGGCCTGGAGTGCTGCGATTCATGAGGTCTCAAAGAGTTGGACATGTAGAGTGACTGAACTGAACTGAACTGACTGAACATATTTCAGAGATCAGGGAGAAGGAGAATTGTGATGGTTTCCCATTAATTATTATTAATGGAGCAATATAGCTTATGTTCACAAAATAGTTCTTGGAAATTCAAAGAATACAGATACTACAAAACAAAGCAAATTCTAGTCAATCATTTTAAATTAAAATATATTACAAATGAAGTGATATGACTTCATAAATGTGCTTCCAAGTTATCAGGGATGGGAGGCAGATACAGAAGTAATCAGATTAGCTATGAGTTGAAAATTGTTGAAGCTAAGGGATATCTATATCAGTGCTCACAATTCTAGTCTCTCTACTTTTGTAAATGGCTGAGACCTTTCATTATTTTAAAGGTTTTAAATAAAACTTAAAAAGTGGCTGAATTAAAAAGTGCTAAATTTCCAGCTCTGCAAAATTTGGCGCCGCTTCAGGACAAGTTTAATGAACTGAATTCTTTTCCACAATGTAAAAACAAAGTTACACAACTAACGTTGTGCCTGGTGACTTCAAGCAAACACCGTAACATCCTTTGCCCTCCCAGAAAACACAGATACCCATGAAGGTTTGGGATTATATCGTACTTCCAAGCTAATAAGAGACTGTTACTATTTTATGAATATTGGCAGGGGGCAGGAGACTCCTAGGTCATAGAAAAACTTGATTACTCAAGGCACAGCAAGCAGCACAAGTATCAAGTCCTTGCCTCGGGTCCCATGGGAGTGAGTGACATGGAGGAACCCAGAAGGATGTAATACATACAGTAGGTTTGTGCTACAGTACACCCTCTGGGCTCTTCCACGTTGTTCCCTCCCATGGGACCACTCCAGTACTCTTGCCTGGAGAATCCCATGGACACAGGAGCCTGGTAGGCTACGGTCCATAGGGTCGTAAAAAGGTGGACACGACTAAAGAGACTGTACACACGCATGCATAGTGATAGCAGTCTGCACTTTGAACTCACATGCACCCATGATCCAGACTCAACAATCATAAATTCTCAGACAATACTGTTTCATCTATGGTCCCACTCAATTCTCCTCACCTAGTAATTCTGAGGCAAATGCCTGACCTTATATAATTCTAACAATCTCCGCTCTCTGTAAACACCACCCTGAGGAACAGCATGTGTGAACAGCAGTCAGGGCCTTGTGCTCTTGGCACACTCAGCACAAATGTGCAGGGGCCGTGGAAGATTGCCTTCCCCATCGATCCACCTGTTGTTCCTCCATGTCTCAACTTCTGGCAAAAATCACAGAAGTATGCCACACTGTTGACCACTCTCATTAATCTAACCAACAGCAGCTAGAATTAAACCAGTTCAAATGTTCTCATGCAGCATTTAATCAAGGCTTCTATCAATAGGACTCCAAAGGCAAGATAAAATTAACCTGCAGTATTGACTTAAATATGCCTTCCAGGACCCAGGCAACTGTCCTCGGGGAGACCAGGGATTTTATTTCAGTCAGGATGTAGTCTAGTATGAGGCTGTCTAGTATCGACTACAAGCCATGAGAGTTTACACTAACCTACAGATCTTTGGGGTCATTGCCAACAATTACAGAAGGCAATAGGTAAGCAAAAAAAAAAAAAAAAAAAAATCAAATCCCAACGGAGAAATAGCCTATGACCCATTTCCAGCCACATGCAAACATATAACCCAAATGGCCACAGGTAATTCCAATCAAGTTTTTCATTGAACCTGATGTGGCGGTTTCGTTGCTAAGTTGTGTCCAACTCTTACAACCCTATGGACTGTAGCCCGCCAGGCTCCTCATCCATGGGGTACTCCAGGCAAGAATGCTGGAGTGGGTTATCATTTCCTTCTCCATAAACTTGATTTGGATCAGCTTTAATGTTGGTTACATCACATAGGCAGTGTTATAAGTGGTTGTAGACTCCATTTCTGTACACAGCATAACCAAAGACCTCTCAAGGATCAGAAAAGCACGTGAATTTATAACAGTCAGAATGAAACAAGGTTGTACCTGCTTAAAGGGGGGTCCATGTGAAGAGCTGCTACTGATGACAGCAAGAGTATCTGTCATCAGGCAGAGGAATTCAGGACCAGCCATGCCCACAGAAGGGCAGCTGCAGTTGTTGACTCCAGTGGTAGTGGTGGATCTACGGGACAAAGAGATTATTAATTGTCCCCACTCTCACATATTTTGGGCCTGAAGTGTTCACACCAGAGATGCCAGGGTTGTTTAATCTATGCATACTCCAAGTGGCAGGCCAGATAGTAGACTAGTTAGCTAAATCGTTGGCAAAATCCCAAGGATTAGTAAAAAAAAAAAAAAATTTTTCATCAAAAGGAGTATTGGCCAGAGTTATGAGAATGGCCTTGAGTTCTGCCCACTGAGTGGACAACCACACCAGTTTTCAAGCTGGCGTATATTGAGCAGCAATTGAACATCGGAAGCAGCCCAGGGGGCACTAACAGGATGCATCTTAGCCAAACCATCAGTGAACCAGGCATTAAGATGAACCTCTGTGAACAAAGGGCCCCAATAAACTGATGGATTTCCTTCAGGCGGTACAATGGAGAATAAAGTGTCTCCAAGGCAATGAGAGAGGTAACTTAGACAGGTTGATAAGGAGTCCAAGCCTAAGGCCCTTTAAGGAGGTAGCAAACATGCTTTTTCTCATTATTTTGCCTTAGACAAGTAGGGCTTGTAAGCAGCAATATCTCTTGTTCAAGGACATGCCTTTTTTTTTTTTTTTTTTTTCCTTTCTGGGCTTTGGATGAATGTTATGGGAGAAGGCCTGGGTAAAACTTCCATGGCCTTGAGCTCGGGTTAAGCTGTTCCTTCTACCTAATCTCGTGCTGATGTCACCCCAGGATGTATGTTACAGGAAAGGGCCTGGGTGCAACTCTCGCAGCCTTGAGGTATTTTTTTATCTATTCTCAGCGGCTAGTTGAGAAGTATATAAGACCCTGCTTAAAGTAGTGAGGCACGTACTTGCCAGCCCCCTTCCGATGTCTACATCAGAACCTTTTTCTGTCACTTTCACTTTAAATAAAATCTACACAAAGCATTGAGTGACTGAGACTGTCTTTGGGGAGTTAAATATTCTCCTTCAGAGACCATGAATTCAGCAGCACCATTCACCGTAAGCTATCAGCAATAGCTGCCATTTTTTCAAATAAACTAAGATACTGCTGGGGCCAGGCCACTGTGTCCTTGAACATACAATCGCCATTTAACAAGTAAGTAGACCAGACTTTTTCCTTGTTGTCGTTAAGTCGCTAAGTCATATCCGACTCTTTTTTGCGACCCCCACACACTGTGGCCCACCAGGCTCCTCTGTTCGTGGGATTTCCTAGGCAAGAATACTGGAGTGGGCAGCCATTTCCTCCTCCAAGGAATCTTCCTGACCTAGGAATCAAACCCACATGTCCTGCATTGCAGACAGATTCTGTACTGATGAGCTACCAGGGAACTCCTACTTTTTCCTTATTGGTTGTCAAGTCTGAGCTAGCTCACCCAGGAATGTGGACATCAGGTTGCAGAGGCCTAAGCCCTTCACGTAAGGACCAGGCTTTCATCTTCAACCAGCACTTGGCAACACATCAATTGCTACTCCCCCTTTTAAAAGGGGCGTACCTAGTGCCCACATCCGGCAGGTGGCGCTATTGTACCAGGAAACTGCCTTTCCAAACTGCCACCTCTTAAATCCTTAAAGCTGTAATTTCCGTTTCCTCTCAGATTTTATATTCTTTTGCAGGACAGCTGGAAAGAGAACAGAGATTGCCTCTCTACCTGCCACAGTCCCTGAATGCAAGAATCCTTTCTGGACCTCACACGCATTTACAATACAAGTAGGTACAACATAAATATCAAGTATATGTTCAACCATAAAATTGCTCCTTGGAAGAAAAGCTATGACAAAACTAGATAGCGTATTAGAAAGCAGAGGCATCACTTTGCCGACAAATGTCCATATAGTCAAAGCTATGATTGTTCCAGTAGTCATGTGTGGATGTGAGAGATAGACCATAAAGAAGGCTGAGTACTGAATAATTGATGCTTTCAAACTGTGGTGTTGGAGAAGACTCTTCAGAATTCCTTGGACTGCAAGGAGATCAAACCAGTTAGCCCTGAAAGAAATCAGTCCTGAATATTCATTGGAAGGACTGATGCTGAAGCTGAAGTTCCAATACTTTGGCCACCTGATGTAAAGAGTTGACTCACTGGAACAGACCCTGATGCTGGAAGAGATTGAAGGCAGGAGAAGGGGACAACAGAAGGTGAGATGGTTGGATGGCATCACCGATTCAATGGACATGAGTTTGAGCAAACTCTGAGAGACAGTGAAGGACCGGGAAGCCTGGGGTGCTGCAGTCCACAGGGTCACAAAGAATCAGACACAACTGAGCAACTGAACAACAACAGTATGTTCAGCAATGAAAGACTTATTACAGATCACTATCCAGAAAAAAACATTAAATAAGTCAGTAGCAGCAGACTCAGAACAGTGATGACTGTGATATGATTTCTAACACCTCCATCCCCAGGACGGAGAGCATCTTTACCTGTGTGCACCTAAATTACAGGACTGTAACAGGGAACTCCAGACTGTCAAACAGGGAGACACAGGCCTGAAAATAAATGAATAAGGAATTTTAGACCATATGGGAACAGACCAAAGTTCCCTCCTGGAACATTTAAATTCTTCTTCTTGTCTGCAAAGAGCTAGTAACTTCTAACCTGAGATTATCCAGTGATTTCATTTAAATAATTATACACTCTAAAAATTCATTTATTGGCTGTGCTGGGTCGTCGTTGCCGCATGAGGGTTTTCTGCAAAGGTTGCTCTCTATTGACAGTGCATGGGCATCTCACTGCGGTGGCTTCTCTTTTGCTAGAGCATGGACCTCAGTAGCTGAGGTGCCTAGGCCCAGCTGTCCTGCAACATGTGGGATCTTCCCAGACCAGAGATCAAACCCATATGCCCTGCATTGGCAGGCAGGTTCTCAACCACTGGATCACCAGCAAAGTCCTAAACAAATACATTTGGTTACACAGAGTGTCAAGCACAAGCTCCAGAATCAGACCAGCCTTTCATCAAACCCTAACATCACCATTTACAAGTTACGTGACCTGAATCATACAGTCACTCTGAATCCCAGTCTCCTCAGTTGCAAAATGATAACAATGCCTTCAGCTCAAAGAGCTGTTGTGGAGTCAATGGGACATTTAACCACATTTGGCTTTTATTATTAACTTGGTTGAGGGGAACAGTGCTTAATTGAAAAGCAGATGGCCAGGGAATCCTAGTTCCCTGGCAAAGCAGCTCAAGAATTCAGGCACTTAGGTGGTAAGAAAGAGAGCACAAAAATTAAGACTTTGATAGGTGTGGAAGGGCATGGCAGTGGTATTTGTGGGGGGCCAAGATGATCCCAAGAACTGCCTTTTGTTGTTATGAACATAGCATTTTTTTAAAAACAGGAGCAGAAAACATTTATTTCAAACTTCCTCTGGTATGAGGAAGACACACATTCAGTGATGAACTTAGGCATTCTTGAGCCATTGTGCCCGACTCTTTGCAACCCCATGGAATTCTCCAGGTAAGAATACTGGAGTGAGTGGCCATTCCCTTCTCAAGGGGCTCTTCCTGACCCAGGTATCAACCGGGGGCCTCCTGCTTTGCAGGCAGATTCTTTACCATCTGAGCAACCAGGGAAGCCCAGGAATTTAGGAGGGACCACCTTATACTTCAATCATTGCCATACAGATATCTCCCCCTCTGCTATGCTAGAGAACACGGAAGAATATGCAGGCCAACATACTGCACAGAGCTGAGGGCAGTAAGCAGTCTGAGTGTCTATGTGCCAGGCTCCCTGTTCAGGGTGATGAGCAAACTGACGCGGCCCCACCTTCGTGGAGGATATGTCTCCAGTAGCAGCTCCCTGGGGCCGATCTGTGGACCTGCTGGAGCAGGATCTCTTGCAGTGTGCTGGGTGCTCGGACTCTGAGCTCAGATCCCACTCCTCACCTCATTCTAAGAGGTGGGGATGCAGGAGGCTGTATTTTTTTTTTTTTTAGTTGGAGGCTAATTATTTTACATTATTGTGGTTTTTGTCATACACTGACATGAATCAGCCATGGATATACATGTATTCCCCATCCCGATCCCCCCTCCCACCTCCCTCTCCACCGGATCCCTCTAGGTCTTCCCAGTGCACCAGGTCCGAGCACTTGTCTCATGCATCCAACCTGGGCTTGTGATCTGTTTCACCCTATATACATGGGAGGCTATATATATATATATATATATACCTATATATATACCCATATACATGGGAGGCTGTATTTTTAATGCTTCCTCTGGTGATTCTAACACACAGTCTGGGAAATGCCACTGGTGTTACTCAAAGGGTGGTTAGACCCTCACACTCAGTCTCGAGGGTTGAAAGCTGCCATCCCAAACTGCCTTTCTCTCTCTCTGGCCTTCCTGCACAGCATCCAGGATCATAGTTCCCAGTGAGACTCGAACCCTTGCCCCCTGTGGTGGAAACACAGTCTTAACCACTGGACCACTAGGGAAATCCTTAGACTGCCTTTCTCTTGCACCACTTCCTTTCTATTAGATAATATGTGGGAAAATGCGTTATGAACTACAAAGCAAGGTGCAGAAGCGGTGTCTAGTTTTTAGGATGGCCCAATTTACACACATAACTAAAGTCACGGTGAAGTATGATGAGGCATTCCTCAGAACTCAATAGGTCTCCAACCATAGGCTTAGGATTCCCTTTAGAGTAGCAGAAGCTTCTCTCAGGTAAGGCTGTTACCTCACTGAAGGCCCTTCTGCCACTGGCCCCTGGAACAGATCCACAGTGCCTGGGCAGTTACCACACCTGGATGGCTTCCTCTCTGAAGGCCCTTCAAGTCTACACACTCCTCTGGGCCACTGGCAGAATCTTCTGTATCATGACAGAAATATATATCAGGTGAACTTTGTACGAGTCTAGTGATGTGGTTGGAAACCCCGTAAATGTTTAGCTTTCTCAGGACACGATAAAAGATCCTGGATGTGGGATTCAGGATGAGGAAGAAACTGGATGGGTGCGAGGGGACAGACAGATGGCAAGAGAAGACATTGAACTGCCACGTTAGACAGGAAGTATGGCAGGGGCCTTGGGAATACTTAAGTGCTAATGCTCCGCAAATAGCTGCTATCAAAGAGTGCGGAGATCTGAAGACGGTCAAAGTCAATGATGCAGACAGAGCTGACTTTAGCTGGAAGTCTTCATAGAGAGAAAATAGATGATGACGACTTCATCAGTGTATGGAGTTACATGTAAAGTGAGAAGAGAAAGGGTGAACTGAAAGAGCCTAAGAAAGAGGGACCAAATTAAGAAGAGGTGAATCACAAGAGTAGAAGCCTCTAAAGCCAAAAGGAGGTCAAAATTTCAAGGAAAGACCTGTTACCAGTATCAAACACCACAGAGCAGTCAGCAAGGGCAAGAACAGAAGAGGGGTCACTGGGTTTTGCAATCCACACATCCCTGGTGACAGGCCCAAGAGCAAAAGAGCAGGGTGATGTAGGAATTATTTCCATCACAGTTTTGGCTGGAGCGTTTACTAATAAATCTCAATTCCTTTTATGGTTCTGATTTAATTATTTCCTGTCAAGGATTACCAGTTCTCCTATTACATGTATGTTAACACTGAACATTAGGAAATTTTGCTTTGTGAAGGGCTGCCTTGGTTAAGAATCAAAATTTAGCTGGATGTCTTTACTCCCTACCTCAGCCTTCCCCACATACCCTCTAAGGGGACCCCAGTCCACTCAAGGGAAGTTTGCTCAATGAATGTGAATGGAAACAGTTTAGAAAGTGGGTAGGAAGAAAGTCTTCTCCCATAAAGAAAAAATATAATGCTTGTTATGTGTGTGTGTGCTCAGTTACCCAGTTATGTCCAACTCCTTGCGACCCCATGAACTATAGCCTGCCAGGCTGCTTTGTCTATGGGGATTCTCCAGCCAAGAATACCCGAATGGGTTGCCATTTCCTCCTCCAGGGGATATTCCTGACCCAGGCATTCAACCCACATCTCCATCTGCATTGGCAGGTGGATTCTTTACCACGGAGCCACCTGGGAAGCAATGTCTACTATACAGTAAATATGTCCTTCTTCAAACTTGAATATAATAGCAGTAGTGTTAGTTGCTCCATCGTGGGTGACTCTTTGCAACCCCATGGACTGCAGCCTACTGGGCTCCTCCGTCCATGGGATTTTCCAGGCAATAATACTGGAGTGGGTTGTCATTCCCTCCTTCTCCAGGGGATCTTCCCAACCCAGGGTTATGAACCCATTTTTCTTATGTCTCCTGCATTGGCAGGTGGTTCTTTACCACTAGCCTCACCTGGGAAGCTGAAAATGCTACATTACACAGGTTGGCCCCTATGGGGATAGTCGCTACTTATTCATTCTATAAGCCGTATATCCATATACTCAAGATAGAAAACTAAAGATCTAATCAGTCAAATTTGCCTGAGCAGGCGCAAATCCAACCAACCTATAGAAAGTAGGTGCAGTGACCAAGGCCTTCTGAGTCAACCCAGGCATTTCTCTGACTTCTGACAGGTGAATAGCCTGCATTAGGAAGTGTTAGACATTAAAAATAGGAGAAAATTAAACACTGAAACTTTTCACTCCATAACCATGGAAACTTTGAAGTCTTGGCAGTCACTCGGCTCGCTTTGCCAGGCGCTAAGGTGGGGGCGGGGTGGGGGCAAAAGGGAGAGAGGGGAGGTGACCACGTACCGGGGTGTCGGACAGAGAAACCTCCACAGTGATGGTCAAATCACTTCTAAAAGCTGCATTTCTAACCTGCCCCTTCAGCTCCCTCCCAGCGCGCTGGGCAGTCACACTCCACGCCCAAGAGTGAGCGTGTCCCCGGCCTGGGGCCACATGGGAGGATCCCGTCCGGAGGCGGCTTCCTGCCGCTGACCCCCAGCTACCCAGCTCCCTCCCGGGCGAAGTCTCCCAGACCTCCGGCCCCGCCCCGGCCCCGCCCCGGCCACGCCCCTCGGCTGGCGGCCCCGCGGTGACAGGGGGCGGAGCGGCGCGGGCCTCTGGACTCTAGGCGCTCCGGGGACAGCGCCCCCAGCCTGGTTCCCCGCGCCAGTTGGAGTCCGCCGTGCACTCTGCGGTGAGTACGACTCGGCCCAACGCGAGTCCCCAGGCCCGAGCGCCGGCCGCCCTGCCGCCGCGGGGGAATGCGGGTCAGCGGAACCCCGATCCGCCTCCCCGAGCCGGGCGGCAGCGCGCCGGGCCGCCCAAGGGAGACCTGGGGGAGCTGGAAGGCAGCCGGGAGAATCGGGACTAGTTCCTGGGGACTGACCCCTCCGCCCTGTTCCCAGCCTGTGCCGCGCCGAGCACGGGGGCGGGACTGGAAATGGCTCTCCTCGGCCTCCTTCGCCCGGGCTGTGCCGGCCGCCGGGAGAGTCCGCGCCGAGCTGTGAGGGCCTCACTCGGGAGTCGGCGTGGCTCTGGGGGCCGCCGGGAGAATCCACCCTGCGATTTGTCCCGACACACTGAACCGGGGAGTCCTACCCCCAAGGAGGGTGTGCGGGCCTCGCCGGGGAGTCCTCGTCCAGCTGGGGGTGGCGAGGCAGGCACATTTCCCACTGGGGTTCCGACGGATCAGGGAGTCCACACCAGGGGTAAGGGGGAGATGGAGTGAGGGGGAAGAGACCCTCGGTGGGAGGGGTGGGGACACAGTCCATCCTAAAGATTCACAGACCCAGGGAGGAGTGAGTGAGAGTGTGTGTGTGTGTGTGTGTGTGTGTGTGTTGCCGGGATGGGGGCAGAGTCAGAAACAGCCTCTCAGTAGTTCTCAAACTCCCCTATACACTCTTTAAAAATTAGTATATTAAGGAGCTTTTATGTGGGTTATGTGTCTTCAGTATTTATCATATATAACTAAAACAGAATTTTTCAATATATTTAGTATCTCATTTAAAGATAGTGGTAAAGAATCCACCCGCCAGTGCAGGAGACATAAGAGATGTGGGTTTGATCCCTGGGGTGTGAATATCCCTCGGATATGAAAATGGCAACCCACTCCAGTATTCTTGCCTGGAGAATCCCATGGACTTAGAAGCCTGATGGGCTGCAGTCCGTGGGGGCAGCAAAGAGTCTGGTATAACTGAGTGCACAGACAGGCATGCATTATATGTTGATATGTGTTTATGAAAATAACCATACCTTTCAAAATTGAATGTTACTGAGAAGAGTGTCATTGTATTATATTTTTGCAAATCTCTTTCATATCAGTTTTAATAAGTAGCAGCTAGGGTTCTTATGTCTTGCTTCTGCATTGTCTGTTGCGGTATTACATGTCATATCGCTTCTGGAAAACTCCGCTGTGTCCTCCTGAAAATGTGCGAGTAGAAGCCGCAAAGAGCAGCTTGGTATTATTATGAACGTGGTTTTGACTTTCTGAATCCCTAGAGTCCCCTGCACCACACTTTGAGAACCACTGGAGTAGGAAATACTTCAGGGGCTTAAGTCATTGATCCCGCTTCTTGTTGTGATCCTTCCTCTGAATGGGAACAGGCATCACCCCAAGGAAGGATGGTTAACCTCTGGTAGCTGCAACCAAGCTGACCTCACTCTGGAAACCCAAGTACTGTGTCCCCATGTAGGAGCTAATGAGCCCTGCACGCCTCCTGAAAACTGGCAAGGCCCTCAGATGCCTTGGGTTATTTCTGTACCTGGAGAGGTGGCCTGTGTATGCCTTCAGATCGTAGCGGGGATGTGGCACACAGGACCCATGCCTTCAGAGACATGCCCATGGGGAGCCAGTGCCAAGTGTGGAGGAGTTTGTCCAAGAGCTTCCAAGTGGGTCGGAAGTGCTTTTGAAGAGAATAGGGAGGCATGTTGTTGCCTCCCTTTCCTCTGTGATCACTTCTGTGTGTGCTTGCGCAACCTTGCATTTATTGGAATATGGTTTCCCAGTCTTGGTGCTCTTTCCCTTTCCACTTTTGGGGGTGGGAGGTGTTTGTCCCTGTGGGTGGCCCTCCCTCAGCCTCTGCCAGAGCCCGGTGTCCTGCAGGCTGCTGTGTGATAGGTGGGGACCCCTCATTGGATTTCTTCCTTGGCTTCTTGCTCTGTCAGCACAAGTTCCAGATAGAAATTAGGTAATATATAGCCTCATAAGAGCACCCTTGTGGCTCAGCGGTAAAGAATCTGCCTGCCAATATAGGAGATGGGGGTTCGTTCCTTGGGTCAGGAAGATCCCCTGAAGAAGGAAATGGCAACCCACACCAGTATTTTTGCTTGGAAAATCCCAGGAACAGAGGAGCCTGGCAGGGTACAGTCCATGGGGTTGCAAAGAATCAGACACGACTTAGCAACTGGATACACATACACACACCATGGCCTTATAAATGTTTGGAAGATAGACATCCCAAACTATCAACTGTCAGTTCTGGGCAATGGAGTCAGAAAAAAAGGCAGGAAACTCTTTCTAGTTACTCTTTGTGATACCATATGACTGTCTGTTTAGCAACATTCATGTATTGCTTTTACAACCTGAAAACAAAAACTGAAATCCCAACAACATACACTTTTTCAAGGAAGATAGGATTATGTCTCTGATAAGAACATTACCACTACTCCCTCTCTCCCAAGAAAACAAATTACTTTGTTACATCACATTTCTAAACTAGTATCTGTGATGCTAGTATATATATTAAGTCAAAATGATACTAAGAGAGAGCCCTCTGAGCTCAAAACATGCTTGAACAGTATCATTTGATGTAAGGTTAGAAGCCACCAGATCAGACTGTTCTTCAATGGATCATCATGCCCCCCCCTTAAACTGCTGTTGTAAAATGCTATTTCATGAAGTGTCCTAAAGTACAGTTTTAAAATTGAAAAGTGTGATACCCAAGACTGTTTCTCTGTGATCCTACAGTTATGAGAAGAGAAAGCATGGTCATGTGCGTTCTGATGTGTCCCTGCATCAACTGGGGCAAAGGATATATGCCCACGTGCCGAGCGGCTTTCTCTTGGTGGTGGGGTAGTTTTTTATTTATGTTCACTTTGCTTATTAATAGTTGCTAGCAACCCCTAAACAAGTATTAAACTTGATATGACCAGAAATAACCCCTACAGTTACTTGTATGTGGAGGACAACATAATTGCCTTCGTTTTTCTTAGATCGACCCTGCAACCTGGCCAGTAGTGGACCCTTGCTACTCCCTTCCTCCCGTTGGGAAGTGGAGAAAGAAGTGTGTGGAAAGCGACTCGGGGGAAACAAAACAGCCCTCAGTCACACTGTGCGGTGTCTACTTCGCCCTGTGAGGGCAGCTCCAATCTGCCTGCTCCTTCCAAATGGCCCAGAGGTTAGAAGGTTCTTACTGGGTTTGCACCATCACCCGAGTAACCATCAGCTGACCATCTCCCCAGACTCACTGCCCCTCATTTTATTTTTTTTTTAGCCATTTTTTAGTGGAAAACCTCAGACGTACAAGGAAATGGAGAATATACATCCCCAGCTTCAACAGTTACGAACATTAGCACTTGGCCAATCTTATTTCACCTAGACCTTTCCTCGAACTTACTTCTTTTTTCCCCTCTTCTAAGAGTTAGCATCTTTATGTTCAACTGTATAAACTAAGGAAAAAAGTATTCTTTGCTGTGTCTTTTTAGTATCAAGCATGTACTGACTGCTGTAGCAAAATTACTTAAAGTCTTGTGCCCTGCTGTCAGCAAGACTGAACCCCTGGAGTGGACTTCACACACTTGCTATGTGGTGGCACTTCTCTGCCTCTGCATTTGCTTTCCTCTTGGCCTTTCTTCTTCCTGTCTCCCAGTTCTGCTCCGTTAAGGTTTTCTCAACTCCCCTACTCATAGCTGTCTCTTTCCTCTGGCCTCTTTTATGACCCTTTGCAATCTGCAAGCTGATTTCAGTCTCCTTAGTCAGATCATAATCTTTGTAATTTTCAAGTAAAGCAAGGTTTTCCTTATCTCCCTTTCTCCTGCACTACTTGGCTTAGTTGCTTGGTTGTGTCCAACTGTTTGTGACCCCATGGACTGTAGCCCGCCAGGCTCCTTTGTCCATGGGGATTCTCCAGGCAAGAATACTGGAGTGGGTAGCCTATCCCTTCTCCAGGGGATCGTCCTGACCCAGAAATCAAACCGGGGTCTCCTGCATTGCAGGTGGGTTCTTTACCAACTGAGCTACCAGGGAAGCAATACTTTGTGCAGAGAAGATGCTCAAGAAATAGATGTTAAATTAATTTAACTCAAGTTCACTGGAGAACATTTTTTATTACAAGGCATGCCTTGCTTCCCTGTCCTTTGCTGTCTCCTGGAGCTTGCTCAAACTCATGTCCATTGAGTCAGTGATGCCATCCAACCATCTCATCCTCTGTCGCCCCCTTCTCTGGGATTGGCTATGGGGAACATGCAAAGCCAGGAAACTCTCTAAACATGACATGGATTTGGGAGCCAGACCAGATTCTCGAAGTCAGTGTGTATATATATCCTGATGCATAAAACTACCAAAGTGATAGCACTCTCTGAACCAAGCACTTCCCAGATTCCTCAGGCTCAGCTTTAGTCTTTGTTGTAGAAGTTGATCTACTCTCTGATGAACTGGCAAGGCTGCTCTGTGTGAGTACTAGTGGGGTTCTCTCTCATTCCGTTTTTGTGACTTCAGAACTTTGGGGAAACCCATCTTTGAAGTGTGTGAATTGCCTGGGCTCTTGTTCAAACTGACACGGATGGAACATTTCATTATTCTCCAGCCTCATCATCCTGTCATGATCATGACTGTAAACTCACAAAGCAAAGTGCACGTTGTGGCTTAGCTCATGAAGAAGGCATGTCGGGCTAAGAAAGTCTGCAGACTTACCAGGTTCGAACTTTTGGTTGTGAAGAGAAGTGAACAAATCATTGTGGACAACTGGTTACATGCGAGAGCTACACGGACATACTCAGGACAGTTCTGTAATAGTGGTGGGGTCAAGACCAGCACTTGCTATGTTATGGTAGGACTTCCCCAGCAGTCCAGTGGTTAGGACTCTGAGCTTCCACTGCAAGCAGCATGGATCCCATCCCTGGTCAGGGAATTAAGATCTCACAAGCCTTGTGGCACAGCCAAAACAATAACTGTTATGTTTCATAAAACCTTATCTGCTCAGATAAGGAATCAGTTACATTTTAAGGCTGGTGATGCCCAATGATGGATTTTTGACATCAACCCATAGTTCAGTCATCTATTATATGAATTTATACTGAAATCATGGAGAAGGGAATGGCAACCCACTCCAGTGTTCTTGCCTGGAGAATCCCAGGGACAGCGGAGCCTAGTAGGCTGCCGTCTATGGGGTCGCACAGAGTTGGACATGACTGAAGCGACTTAGCAGCAGCAGCAGCATACTGAAATCAAGGGTATTTTAGGGGCAATTAAAGGTCAACTATCCAGTCTTCACTACACTATTGGCTTCCCTTGTAGCTCAGATGGTAAGGAATCTGCCTGCAATGCAAGAGACCATGGTTTGATACCTGAGTCAGGAAGATCCCCTGGAGAAGGAAATGGCAACCCACTCCAGTATTCTTGCCTAGGAAATCCATGGACAGGAGGCTGGTGGGCTACAATCCATGGGGTCACAAAGATTCAGACACGACTACCTCAGATTATCTGAATTATCTAGTCCTCACATATGTACTTTAGAGTTGGAAGATTGTTTTAAAGTGAGATTTAACTTTTTTAATTTATTTGGTTAATGTAGGTTTTTGGATGAGGAATAACTATAAGATTCTCTGCTTGTTAGGAAATGTGTAGGGCAAGGGAGTTGGCCACTGGTGGCTCAGTGTGAAGAGCCTGCCTGCCAATGCAGGAGACACAGGTTCAATCCCTGGGTTGGGAAGATCCTCTGGAGAAGGGAAGGGCAACCCACTCCAGTATTCTTGCCTGGAAAATCCCATGGACAGAGGCACCTGGTGGGCTATAGACTATGGGGTTGCAAAGAGTCAGACACAACTGAGCAACTGAAAACAAAACACAAACTGGCCACTTACCGGCCATGGGGTGTTGACAAGTTATCAATACTTATTGTCTGTGATCCTCAGTCTTCTCATCTGTACAGATGAGTGATGATCCCTATGTCACAGTTGTTGAGGGACCATGTTAGACTCTGTGGATAAAGTGTCAGGCACTCCACAGGGGCCCGGCTCCTGTCAGCTGGCTGCAGTGCTATAGAGTGATGTAGCGCTCACAGCAGAGCGCCTGTCCACGCTTCTCTTAGCCCAGACCTCCTGGGCTCCAGGCCCATGTGTGCTGCTGCCTGCTCTTCCTCTTCAAAGCAAATTCACCATCTGAAACCAGCACCCAGGTGTTTATCATGGTCATTGGTTCTGCCAGTTCATCCAGATGGGGAACACGGAGCCATCCTAGATCTCTCTCTCTCTTCCTCCCCCACCCTTAGCCCGTTCTCCTTTCTTAGCTGTCCCTGGGATCTGTTGCCCTGCCCCCCACTTCTGACTTGATGACTGCAACAGCACCATACCCTGCCTCCTTGATGCCAACCTAGCATCCTTCCCCCGAGTCAGCTCCTACCTTAACCAGCATGCATGCTAAGTCACTTCAGTCATGTCCTACTCTGCAACCTATGGACTGTAGACCACTGGGCTCCTCTGTCCATGGGATTTTCCAGGCGAGAATACGGGAGTGGGTTGCCATACCCTCCTCCAGGGGATCTTCCCTACCCAGGGATCCAACTCACATCTCTCTATGTCTCCTGCATTGGGAGGTGTGTTCTTTATCATGAATGCCTCCTGGGAAGCCACCTCTACCAGAGTGATGTATAATATTCAATCAGGTCTTGAAGATTTCAGCTAAGAACCTTTTAACTTGCCTCCCTTCAAGTCTTTCAGTGCCTTTCTGCAAGGTCCTTCATGATATGGGCCCCAGCCCTCCCCTCTCCTCTGAGCCCCGCCATCACGAACCTTTCCTTCAGACATGTGGAACTGCTCTGTGACATCCACAGGGTCTCACTTCCATACCTTCACATGTGCTGTCTTCTCTGCCCAGAATATTTTTGTTCTTGACTCCCTCCCTCAGTGCAGTTCTCAAAGGCTCATGCATGGTGTCACCTGTCCCCAGAGGCCTTCCTGACCCCTTCCCATACTGGATCAGGTGCTCTCCTTAGATGCTTCTTCTGTCCATTTGTTTTTGGCAGCATTGTGAGACATATGGGATCTTAGTTCCCTGACCAGGGATTGAACCCATGCCCGCTGTAGTGGAAGTGTGGAGCCCTAACCACTGGACCGCCAGGGAATCCCCCATAGAATTCCTTTTATCGGCCTGCATCCACCACTGCTGCAGGATGGACTGCTGGATAGCGTCATAACCTCCCGACCAGTCTCTGTGTAACTGAAGATGGTGGGGAGGCGGGGAGAGCTCTTATGTCTTTATCTCATCGATGTCAAATCAGTGTCTCTCAGGGTCAAATGTAAAACTGAATCTGCAATAGTCCCTTTTCTTGGACAAACCAGCGGCCCAGAAACCAGATGCACTGTCATCAAATGCTACTCTAATACTTGTCCCATCTTTGATCCAGTGAAGTGGCCACTGCATGTGGATGCTTCGTGGCCCTTGGGGCCACTGAGATGGGATTAGAGCATTATTGCTCAAGAGCTGGGCTTAAGGGTGGATGCACTTGACTTTGAGTTCCCTTTCAGCACGCCTGCGATCTGGCAGCTGCCTTCCCGCTCCTAACCACTTGACTGTGGGGAAAGAAAACAGTACCATCAGGTCCTCCCTGCAGCTGCCTTTCTTCTGGAAAACCAAGAAACGTGGGTTTATAGCTCGAACTTCTGAGAACTTGACCAGCATGAGTCATCACTGTTGGATCCCAGCAGTGCTGAAGTGGGTGGGGGCAGATCACCTCAGAGCCTTGGTGAATTCATGGAGAGAAATGCTGCCCGGAGTGACCTCTAGCAGTCTGATGCCTAGCCCTTTTGTGGTGACACTTTCTAATTTCTAAAATTTGAGTTAGAGAAGTTCATTACCAAGGAACTACTAAATGAGGTAGGAGCTCAAGGGACTCACATCGCTTCCCTTGCCCTTGGGACTCAGATACATCAGGGCTTGGCTGGGGTCTCTGCAGGTATTGTTTTGGAAACCCTACTGGTGATGGTGGGTTGCTGCAGGGCAGGAAACCACAGTTTAAGAAGGGCAGCCTTAAAGAGTACTGGCCTCAAAGAGAAGAGGATGAGGTCCAGAGCAGCAACCTAGTTAGGATGCCTAGTTCTAATGGGTCCTGCCCTTGCTGCTGCTGCTTCCTTTTTTAAAAGTTATTTATTTGGCTGAACCGTGTCTTAGTCACAACCTTTGGTCTAGTCCCCTGACCAGGGATGAAACCGGAGCCCCCTGCATTGGGAGCACAGAGTCAGCCATTGGCCCACCAAGGAAGACCCTCTCTGCTCTGCTTCTTCCTTTGTTCTCTGGACAAATGTTTCATGACCACACAGTGACTTGCCTTTCTCACTGCATCTCCAGAATGATAAATGGGAAGTTCACCAAGACTTTCTTGTGAAACTATCTATATTAGCTCGTAGTGATACCAGAAAAGAAAAATAACTATTTCTGTTCTTTGGGGTTTGTGCTACTTTAGTTAATTTAAAATGAGCTTAAAAGATGTGTCAGGCAAGCTTTCTGTTTTGGGAATTGCATGTGATGTTATGCCATCTTGGGCACTGAGCCTCAAAGAGGCGAGGGATGCTTGATCAGACAGTGCCGTGGTCACAGGGCTCTGGTCCACGCAAATTCTGACCACTGCCTTTGGCTGTGGCTATGCCCATCTGATGAGTGAGTCATGATCACTTCTATGATACATCCTGAAAATTTCCAATGTTACTTAATGAAGTTTGGAGGAACAGAAAGTTTGGATTTCAGGAAGTAGCTACTTCTTAAATGACAATCAAATGTTTTCATATTATGAGTTGCTATCCACCAAACCTAAATTCTGGGGTTGGAAATGTACAGTTTAAACCATGTGTGAAGTTAGGAGAGCACTTTGTGGTTGGTCCTTAGTCCGAGTTCCTGCGGTGACTGACTCTGCTGCAGCCCACCTCAGTCTTCTCCTTTTCTGCCCTTGCTCACCCCGTTCTGCCGTCCCTCAGACCCACCTCAGGGCCTTTGCACATGATCTGACCCCTCCTCCAGATTCCCCTCACTTCCCTCTCAGTTTTTCCCAAGTGGCTCCATGTCAGTGAGGTCCTCTTTGATCTCGTAATAACGCTTCACAGGACATGCCCTACTGCCTTGTCCTGCTTTATCCATGGAACTGGTCACAGTCTGACATTCTGTTTCTATATTTATTTGTTTAGTCTCCCTCTACTGAAATGGAAGCACCATGAGGGAACTTTGTCAATTTTGTTCCTGAGTGCCTAAAACATATTACAGTTAATGTAAAGATACATTGAACAAATGAATGAATGAATTATATAATTTTTTCACCCAGAAGGGACTTTTTAGATCATCAAATAACCTTATATACAGACTGGGAAACTGAGGCCCAGAAAGGCTCTGTGGCTTATTTCAAATGAAACTAAATCATTCAAAAACTGTTACAGCTCTTTTAAAAACTCTGGGAATATATGTGGAGCACTCTGGCCAGTGGTCCAGGATGAGACAAAAGAGTTAGTTAAAACTGTAATAAGTTAAGTTGTGATAAGGTAACTTGTGATAAGTTAAAATTGTAACCCAGAGTGACAAGTTATTGTGTGACTGCAAAGCTTTCTGAAGGCAGAGTCTCATTAATTGTTGTGATGTAACGTGCACCTTGCATTAATTAGTGCCCAAGAAAAATGTGCTGATGGATTTGCTAATATTGTTATAAAGCCATTCTTTCTCCAAGACCCTCCTTCTGCATTGAGACAGGAGGGAAGAGGACAGGGTGCAACCTTCGAAAGAATAACATACCCTAAGGATGTGACAGAAACTGGTTAGGAACCACTAGTTCCAAAATGGCAGAAGATTCAATTTCCCATAGACCTTGAGCCTCATTGTACACTCACTGTAACACATTAATGCTCAGTCGTGTCTGACTGTTTGGGATCTCATGGACTGTAGCCTACCAGGCTCCTCTGTCCTTGGAATTCTCCAGGTAGTAATACTGGAGTGGGTTGCCATTCCCTTCGCCAGGAGTCTTCCTGACCCAGGAAGTGAATACAGGTCTCCTGCATTGCAGGCAGATTCTTTACCATCTGAGCCACCAGGGAAGCCCTGTAATACATCAGCATATGCTAAATGTCTCACAGGTGCCATGAAGTTATAGGGCCAACCATAAAAAGGAAAAAAACCGGGAGTTGCCCCAGTTCCTGGAAATCCCCACCCCCTCACCAAGATAGATAGAATATTCCTCCTCCTCAGTATCCAGTGAAATTCCCCAGTCCATAGAAACTAACCACCCCTACACCCCGGGTCTGGTCTAACTTTCCAAGAGGACCGCATGCCCTAGGGCCACCTCTCACCCTCTGAGACGGCCCACACTCTGTAGACAGAGTGTGTATCTCTCTAGATAAACCCATTTTCACTTTACTATGGCTCACCTTGAATTCTTTCCTGTACAAAGCCAAGGGCCCTCACTTGGCCACTCGCAACCTAGGACATGACCATCCTTTCTTGCCCCATTTTTCATATAACAGCACTACCTCTTTTTTTTTTTTCCATTCTCTCCCAAAATAGATAATTGCACTTATGACTTCTTTAAAATTCTTTTGGTTGCAAGTATCACATTTAAGAGACTTTTGTATTGTTTTTCATGCCCCCCCGCCCCCAGTACTTTTATGGACAGCTAGGAAGATCAGAGAAATGATTTGGTCTCTGAAAACTGGGCTCCCCTGGTGGCTCAGACAGTAAAGAATCTGCCTGCAATACAGGAGACTTGGGTTCGATCCCTGGGTTGAGAAGATCCCATGGAGAAGGGAATGGCAACCCACACCAGTAGTCTTGCCTAGAGAATTCCATGGACAGAGGAGCCTAGCAGGCTCATGGGGTCGCTAAGAGTCGGACACAACTGAGTGACTGACACACACATGCTGGGAAAATTCAGAGATATTTAGCTATTCCAGCTTCCCAGATGCATCTGCATCAAATAAAGCAAAAAGCCAACATTTCTAGCTCTCTCGTTTGTAAAGGAACCAAGTCGACCTGCTATGGTGGTTTGCTGGCCTGAATGGTTCTGACCTCAATCTTGTTTATATTTACATAGACATCCTTGGAATCTCACTTTTGATAAAAAGCTGTTTATAAGTAGCATGATGTTTAGATACACAGCAGTCAGTTTGGGAGCAGGACCAATTAATTTCTCTATAAACAGAAGAAAATGAAGCACAGCTAATCTTGAGAGTGAACTGAAGTAAACTCTAAGAGATGCAGTGATGTTATGTTACTTTGGATTGGAAGCTAGGAAAAATCAGGAAGGATATATTTAGAAAAGTGTGAGAAGCCAGGTGAATAAACCACATGAACTACAGAAGAAACCTCTTTCTGATGTTGGCACAGATTTTTAAAAAATCCACTCTGTGTGTCTTAGATGTGCTCAATACATAATTCAGAGGGTGTGTTGTCTGTACTTTAGACCATAGCACAGTGAATCACCTGAAAGCCTTTCAAACTATACAGACTTTCCAGGGAACTGATATGCACAGTCTCCACCCCACCCCCAAGCCCTTTTCTCCCCACCCTATAGTTGTTTTTTTTTTTTTTAACTTTATACTGGGTACAGCCTATTAACAATGCCGTGGTAGTTTCAGGTGAACAGCGAAGGGACTGAACCACACCTATACATGTATCCCTTCTCCCCTCACTTCCCTCCCATCCAGGCTGCCACATAACATTGAACACTGTTCCCTGTGCCCTACAGTAGGTCCTTGTTGGTTATCCATTTTAAATACACAGTGTATACCTGTCTGTCCCCAGCTTCCCATCTCTTCCTAAATGAAGTGTTTGGATGGCACAAGAGATGCCCCAACCCATGCCCCACCCATGCCCCAGAACTACTGACAGGAGTTCTGCCGCGTGGGTTACAGTTTTCCTCTGCTCCTTCCTGCTGGTGTATGGGAATCCTGTGGTTGGTCATAGGGTTCGTTCACATCCATGCTTCTTTCTCTATCACAAAATAACCTAAGAGAATTCAACTCTGACAGCAGAAGCAGCTAAATATAATTAGAATTGTATACTCCAAAGGCTGGAAAGAGACCTGAAAAGGTGAGTCGTATTTTATCCGATCGTTGACATTTAGCTAAAATCAATTTTAGTATATGTGCTGCTGAAGCGAGCACATCATTTAGCTAAAATCATTCGCCTGTTGCAAACATGTCTACAAACCTGACTGTGCCAAACAGATACCATCACTGTCAGCTGGTGTGTGGTTATAGGCAGTCCTCTGTCCTTCATTAAAGGACAGAAATGGTGTGGACCTAACAGAAGCAGAAGAGATTAAGAAGAGGTGGCAAGAATACACAGAAGAACTGTACAAAACAAGTCTTAATGACCCAGATAACCACAGTGGTATGATCACTCACCTAGAGCCAGACATCCTGGAATGCAAAGTCAAGTGGGCATTAGGAAGCATCACTATGATCAAAGCTAGTGGAGGTGATGGAATTCCAGCTGAGCTATTTCAAATCCTAAAAGATGATGCTGTGAAAGTGCTGCACTCAATATGCCAACAAATTTGGAAAACACAGCAATGGCCACAGGACTGGAAAAGGTCAATTTTCATTCCAGTCCCGAAGAAGGGCAAAGAATGCCAAAGAATGTTCAAACTACCACACAGTTGCACTCATTTCACTTGCTAGCAAGGTAATGCTTAAATCCTTCAAGCTAGGCTTCAGTAGTACATGAACCAAGAACTTACAGATGTACAAACTGAATTTAGAAAAGGCAGAGGAACCAGAGATCAAATTGCCAACATCCATTGCATCATAGAAAAAGCAAGGGAATTCCAGAAAAAAATCTGCTTCGTTGACAACGCTAAAGCCTTTCACTGTGTGGATCACAACAAACTGTGGAAAATTCTTAAAAACGTGGGAATACCAGACCACCTTACTTGTTTCCTGCAAAACCTGTGTGCAGGTCAGGAAACAACAGTTAGAATGGGACATGGAACAGTGAACTGGTTCAAAATGGGAAAGGAGTACGTCAAGGCTGTATATTTTCACCCTGCTTATTTAACTTCTTTGCAGAGTACATTTGCGACATTCCAGGCTGGACGAAGCTCAAGCTGGAATCAAGATAGCCGGGAGAAATATCAATAACCTCAGATATGCAGATGACACCACCTTTATGGCAGAAAGTGAAAAGGAACTAAAGAATCTCTTGATGAAAGTGAAAGAGGAGAGTGAAAATACTGCCTTAAAACTCAACATTGAAAAAACTAAGGTCATGCCATCCAATCCTATCACTTCATGGCAAATAGCTGGGGAAACAATGGAAACAGTGACAGACTTTATTTTCTTGGGCTCCAGAATCACTGCAGATGATGACTGCAGCAGTGAAATTAAAAGACACTTGCTCCTTGAAGTAAAAGCTATGACAAACCTAGAGAGCGTAAACCTAAAGCAGAAATGAGGCTTCCCTGGTGGTCCGGTGGTTAAGAATCCACCCTGCAATGCAGGGGACGCCGGTTCAATCCCTAGTCTGGGAAGATCTCATGTGGGCAATCTAGAGCCCATAGGCCACAACTACTGTAGCCCACACACCCTAGAGCCTGTGCTCTCTCTGCAGCAGGAGAGGCCGCCCAATGAGAGGCCCAAGCACTGCAACTGAAGATTAGTCCCCGCTCTCAGCAACTAGAAAGCCTGTGTGCGGCAGCAGAGACCCACCACAGCCAAATCAATAAATCTTAAAAAAAAAAAGCAGAGACCACTTCGCCGACAAAGGTCTGTCTAGTCAAAGCTATGGTTTTTCCATTAGTCATGTATGGATGTGAGAGTTGATCAACCATAAAGAAGGCTGAGCACCGAAGCACTGATGCTTTTGAACTGTGGTGTTGGAGAAGACTCTTGAGAGTCCCTTGGACTGCAAGGAGATCAAACCAGTCCATCCTAAAGGAAATCAACCCTGAATATTCATTGGAAGGACTGATGCTAAAGCTGAAGCTCCAGTACTTTGGCCACATGATATGAAGAGCTGACTCACTGGGAAGGACCCTGCTGCTAGAAAAGACTGAGGGCAGCAGGAGAAGAGGGCAAGAGAGGATGAGCTAGTTGGGTGGCATCATTGACTCAATGAACGTGAGTTTGAGCAAACTCTGGGAGACAGTAAAGGACAGAGAAGTGAGGGATAGTGAAGGTGTGCTGCAGCCCATGGGGTCACAGAGAGACATGACTTAGCAACTAAACAACTATAACAACAGTCTTCTAGCAAGAGTGGCAGTTTAGCAGTGTGCTACCCATAAGCTACTCGGTCTCCCTCACCAAAGCCATTAGCAAGACTGCTGTCTGGGCTTGGAAATGGTCTGGGTTACAGGTAGCAGAGTTCACTGATCCCGGGAGAGGTTTTGCCCATGATGTCAGGAACCGGTCACTCGCGAGACTCTAGCCAGCGAGGTTCACAGTGCACCTGAGCATGGGGTCAAGTTGTACATCAGATTGTCAGGGCTCCCTTCATGTAAAGGGGAATCTTGTAGACCACAGGTCTCGAGATCAGATCGAGGCCAAGGGCAGTCCTTACCTCTCCAGAGTTACAGAGCTGAGTCTCATCCACAGGAATAACTCAGCGAAGTCCCTTTGGGTATGAGAACATTTGGTCACCAGAGGCCATCTCAGCATCATTCAGTTTGGCCTTTCTGGCAGACAGGGAGCTTACAGAAGAAATTCAGATGTCTAACAGGATGGAAAAGTATTTACCTTTACTAGCCATTAGACAAATGCCCAAGATTAACTTTTTAATCTCTCAATTTGGAAAAGATAAAGACAAGTTATGCTCCCCAGTTAGGCATTTCTGTTTTTACTCTGCTGCAGAGAAGGGTCATAAAATTGGTACAGCCTTTCCCTGGCGGCCTGCTGATGTGCATCCAAAGGGAGCTATCGGATCCTTCCCCCCAGCTGTCCTACTTCTAGGAACCAAAAGCTCAGGGTTTATTTTGAGGAAATGGATTAAGGACCTATATAAAGAAGTGTATACAAAGATTGCAAGCAATGTTTGAATGTTAATGCTTGGACACCACCTACATATTTTAATAATAAATTTAAATGAATTATTATATGTCTGAAAGAGAGATTTTTATGGTGTAGTTAAAAGTGATATAAAATACCACATTAAAAAAAAAATCATATGGTGGCTCCATGAAGATGTTTGTGGTCTACTGATGAGTGGGGGGAAAAAAGCAGTTTACAGAACACTGTGAGGTCTCATCCATTTTTAAAAAATTCAAATACATTTAAAATTCATGTTCAATGAAACTCCACACTATGGTGTTACGGATGACTTATTTTCTTCTTTTTGTTCAATTGCATATTCTAATGTTTCCACAATGAATATCTGTTTTTAAAATTTTATTTTACTGTACCAATATCTTTCTGATATTTTTCTAAGTTTCAGGTGTATAACAGAGTGATTCACAATTTCTAAAGGTCATACTCCACTTATGGTTATTCTAAAATATTGGCTGTAATCCCCATGCTATACAGTATATCTTTGTAGCTTATTTTATACATAGTAGTTTATACTGCGAAATCCTCTACCCCTGTCTTGCCCTCCTCACTGTCTCTCTTCCCCGCTGTTAACCACTAGTTTGTTCTCTATATCTGTGAGTTTGGTTTTTTTTAATATTCACTAATTTGTTTAATTTTTAAGATTTCACAGAGATTATTCTGGGTATTATTTTTTAATTGAGTTTTTGGGGTTTTTTTTTTTTTGGTATTGATTTGTATGAGCTGTTCATGTATTTTGAATTTTAACTAACCCTTTATTGGTCATATTATTTGCAAATATTTTCTGTCATTCCATAGGTTGTTTTCATTTTGCCAATGGTGTCCTTTGCTGTGCAAAAGCTATATATTTAGGTCCTGTGATTTATTTTTATTTTTTTGCTTTTGTTTCCTTTACTTTATGAGAGACAGGTCCAAAAATATATTGCTATGGCTTATGTCAGAGAGTGTTCCACTGATGTTTTCTTCAAGGAGTTTTATGGTTTCTGGTCTTATATTTAGGTTTTTAATCTACTTTGACTTTGTGTATAGTATTAGAAAATGTCCTAATGTTATTCTTTTAGACGTAGCTGTCCAGTTTTCCCAGTACCACTTATTGAAGAGAGTGTTTTTTCTGCAATGTATATTCTTGCCTCCTTGATTGTAGATTAACTGACCGTCAGTGTGTGAATTTACTTCTGAGCCCTCTATTCTCCCCTGTTGATCTATGTGCCTGTTTTGTGCTATTTCTGTCTTGTTATGTTCATTTGTCTTATTCTTTGAATTCCACATGTAAGTGGTAATATATAGTATCTGTCTGACTTCTTTCCATCAAGTCTAGTTGGTACAAATGGCAAAATTTCATTCTTTTTCATGTTGAGTAGTATTCCATTACACATATATATTCGGTTCAGTTCAGTTGCTCAGTCGTGTCTGACTCTTTGCGACCCCATGAATCACAGCACGCCAGGCCTCCCTGTCCATCACCAACTCATGTCAATCAAGTCGGTGATACCATCCAGCCATCTCATCCTCCGTCGTCCCCTTCTCCTCCTGCCCCCAATCCCTCCCAGCATCAGGGTGTTTTCCAATGAGTCAACTCTTCACATGAGGTGGCCAAAGTATTGGAGCTTCAGCTTCAGCATCAGTCCTTCCAATGAACACCCAGGACTGATCTGCTTTAGGATGGACTGGTTGGATCTCCTTGCAGTCCAAGGGACTCTCAAGAGTCTTCTCCAACACCACAGTTCAAAAGCACCAATTCTTCAGCACTCAGCTTTCTTCATAGTCCAACTCTCATATCCATACATGACCACTGGGAAAACCATAGCCTTGACTAGATGGACCTTTGTTGGCAAAGTAATGTCTCTGCTTTTTAATATGCAAGCTAGGTTGGTCATAACTTTCCTTCCAAGGAAGTGATTTTGGAGCCCCAAAAAATAAAGTCTGACACTGTTTCCACTGTTTCCCCATGAAGTGATGGGACCAGATGCCATGATCTTAGTTTTCTGAATGTTGAGCTTTAAGCCAACTTTTTCACCCTCCTTTCACTTTCATCAAGAGGCTTTTTAGTTCCTCTTCACTTTCTGCCATAAGGGTGGTGTCATCTGCATATCTGAGGTTATTGATATTTCTCCCAGCAATCTTGATTCCAGCTTGTGCTTCTTCCAGCCCAATAATATGTATAATATATATATGCATATATATATATATATCATATCTTCTTTATCCATTCATCTGTTGATGGATACTTAGGTTGCTCCCATATCTTAGTTATTATAAAGAATGCTGCTTTGAACGTTGGGGTACATGTATCTTTTCAAATTAGTGTTTGCATTTCCTTTGGAATATATACCCAGCAGTGGAATTGCTGGATCATATTTTAGCTCTGGTTTTAGTTTTTTGAGAACCTCCATATTATTTTCCACAGTTCCTGTATCCGTTGACATTCCTAACAACAGCATATGACGGTTCCCTTTCCCCACATCCTGACCACCATTTGTTATTTGTGGTCTTTTTTCTTTTTTTTCATGAAAAATAGTTATATTATTAATTCACCTATCTTGCAAGATTATGAGATTGAGTCTTTTCCTTTTTTTTAATACTATATATATTTTTAAAATTTTAATTATTTTAATTGGAGGTTAATTACTTTAGAGTACTGTGGTGGTTTTGCCATACATTCACATGAATAAGCCATAGGTGTACATGTGTTCCCCATCCTGAACCCCCTCCCACCTCCCTCTCCATCCCATCCCTCAGGATCATCCCAGTGTACCAGCCCTGAGCACCCTGTCTCATGCATCGAACCTGGACTGGCGATCTGTTTCACATATGATAATATACATGTTTCAGTGCTATTCTCTCAAATCATCCCACCCTCGCCTTCTCCCACAGAGTCCAAAAGACTGCTCAGTACATTTGTGTCTCTTTTGCTGTCTCACATACAGGGTTATCATTACCATCTTTCTGAATTCCATATATATGCGTTAGTATATTGTGTTGGTGTTTTTCTTTCTGGCTTACTTCACTGTATAATAGTCTCCAGTTTCATCCACCTCATTAGAACTGATTCAAATGTATTCTTTTAATGGCTGAGTAATATTCCATTGTCTATATGTACCACAGCTTTCTTATCCATTCATCTGCTGATGGACATCTAGGTTGCTTCCATGTCCTAGCTATTGAAAACAGTGCTGCAATGAACATTGGGATACACGTGTCTCTTTCAAATCTAGTTTCCTCGGTGTGTATGCCCAGGAGTGGGATTGCTGGGTCATATGGCAGTTCTATTTCCAGTTTTTTAAGGAATCTCCACACTGTTCTCCATAGTGGCTGTACTAGTTTGCATTCCCACCAAGTGTAAGAGGGTTCCCTTTTGTCCACACCCTCTCCAGCATTTATTGTTTGTAGACATTTGGATAGCAGCCATTCTGAATGGTGTGAAATGGTACCTCATTGTGATTTTGATTTGCATTTCTCTGATAATGAGTGATGTTGAGCATCTTTTCATGTGTGTGTTAGCCATCTGATGTCTTCTTTTCATGATAGCCATTTTTATTGGTGTGAGACTGGTTTTGATTTGCAAAACCACTGACATTGTGGTCTTGGTTTGCCTTTTTCTGATGAGAAGCCATGTTGAACTTTTCATGTGTCTGTTAACTATCTGTATACCTTAACTTTATATCTTTCTTTTTTTATTTATTTACTTATACAATAGTATGTGTGTCTGCTATTTACATCTATAGGATTGATTTGACCTTACTCCTCTGCCTCTCTTAGAATAAACTAGTCATCCAGAACATCCAGATGGTTAAAAACTTAACCACAAGTTGTTGTCCCAAAGTTTAGCTGTCAGTCAGTTCTCTGGAATTTTGAATCATAGAAAGTTCAGTGAATGATTATAAAACTAACTCATGAAAGTGCCAGAAGACTGTAATATGTCAAAGTAGTGTTTTTTTAACTCTATTTATGAAGGATTTTACATTGTTCCACCCCCCCCCCCCCAGGGAAATGTACTTTTAATTGGAAGGAAAATCAGATATGTTTTCTTCCTCGTTCTGCCACTTAGAATCCTATGACCCCCAGGCTATCACCTTTTTAGGGCTTCTGTTTCCTCATCAGGGGAATGTTAGTGATATCTAAGGTTCTTTCATGAAGGCTCAACATTCTCTGGTTTATCTCATTACATCCTCAGCATCTACTGTGCTCACCTAGGGCGTGGTGAGCTCCCCTGATGACTCAGACGGTAAAAGAATCTGCCTGCAATGCCGGAGACTTGGGTTCAATCCCTGCCTAGGTTGGGAAGATCCCCTGGAGGAGGGCATAGCAACCCACTCCAGTATTCTTGCCTGGAAAATCCCACGGATGGAGGAGCCTGGTGGGTTACAGTCCCTGGGGTCACAGAGAGTCGGACATGCCTGAGCAACTGAGCACATGCACACATGGTGATGGGTTCATGCCATGTGGCAAATGCACAAGCGCAGGTGCCCCTCCAAGTCTTCTGCACGTGTCCCAAACTGAGGCCAAAGATCAGTTGGCAGCAACGTCGTCTGTGGCTGGAGAGGATCCCTGCACTGAGCTTTTTACAAGGAGCACAGGTCACTTGGTAAATGTCTCAGATCTGCCCACCCATGCCTCCTGTTTAGTATTCTTAGTGATTTACTTTAAAATTCTGGTGTCCAGCACTCCCTGCCCCACTCCCACTCCTCCATGTACAGAATGTACCTGTAAGGATCATGCTAAGTGACCCAGCTGGTATTTCAGGATGGGTTAGCTTTGAGAAACACCATTTCTCTACCAAACAATTATCTTTTCTTTCAAAATGTGCACAGATGTAGAGTACAAAGGTCTCTTTTTGGATTCCTTTTGTTTAAGAACGGTCCCTGGGTCCCACTTGATTCAGAGGCAAAGGTCAGCAGTTCTGGCCTTCTCAACACAAGCGTTCAGGAAGGACAAGTGCTGAATGAGCTGCAAACTTACTGCTTAAATATAACATTTCCCCTGCTTTCCTTTCTTTAAAAAAAAAAATCTCTTTTCTGCTTTTCTTTTCCTCTTTTTATCTTTTGCCTCCATGCGGTACCACCTTATTCAGCAGAACAGAAGAGGCATCAACCCAAACATATTTCCATGTATATGCTAACCTTTCCTCCTTCCATAAAAGAAAAAACCTAGGATGACACTCCACTCTCTCCAAAACAATCCTGTTTGTTCATTCCTCTCTTTTATTAGTACTGAATGGGAATTAGATAAAACAGAGAAAAGGGAACAATGCGGAGCAGAGAGGAAAGGAATGGAAACAGTGGGGCGTGTGGTTTCTGTGACTGTGGAAGCAGACAGGATTCCCGGGCCAGTTGGTGGGCTTTCTAGCAAAATCACAGATCCCGCAGTAATAATACTTGAGGCTTGGGGATGGGGTTTGAGGGTTCTGGCGAGGGTCAGGCAGACCTATGTATATCCCTGATGCCTAGATTCTACTCTGGTCTGGCTTGTCCCCAAGGCAGAGATCCTTCTCCTCACACCATGCTTGGAATGTGGTCACTTTGGCTCCCTCTTGGGGTTCCTGAAGCACTGGGAACTCCTATAAGGTCATTTGAAATACAAATGATAGAGTGAGTGAACCTGTGGAGTGGCTCTGATTTCCAGAACCCTCCAGGTTTAAAGCAGGTGTTGGGGGAGGGGGGCGGGGAGTAGACATTTCCCAACTCCCAAGCAAAACCAGTTTGGGGTTGCAAAAACACAGCTGCTCTTGCTTTCCACTGACCTGGGGCTCAGAGTGGCAAGGGACATGTGGCAATCAGTGCCCGTCCCAGGCCGCTGTGCTGGCAGAGCCCTAGAAAGAAGGAAAGGCAACTCTCATATTCAAAATTGAGGCTTGTAGGAGGATTTTACAGGCCCACAAGTCTCCTGGCTTTTTATCAACACTAGGGCTTGCTTGGTGGCCTCCAGCCAGCACCTCCATCAGATGAGGAGTTGCCACACCTAGAGAGGTGGCCCCAAGGAGCTGGTAGAGAAAGCCAGAGATCAAAGCCTCCCTCTGCCTCTAACTGGATGTATGCCCTGTGGCGAGCTATCCATGTCTCAGAGCGCAGTCTTCTCTGCTGTAAAATGAGAGTAATGATAGGCTGAAATTTACAGAGTTGTGGCCAGGGTTATAGAAGATGGTATGAAGTCAATGGTACATCCTGATACTTAGTAATTAGTAATTGGTTCGTCTGTCTCCTAACTTCTGCAAGTAAGATTTCCTTCATTTATGGACTGAAACTAGATAATTATTTAGTTTTTAAAGAAAAAAGGAGGTAGATGGAGAGTGCATTACACAACATATTTTCTACAAGAGCCACACTGGTCACCATATGTGAGTGAATGAGTGAAAGTCGCTCAGACATGTCTGACTCTTTGCAACCCCATGGACTGTGGCCCACCAGGCTCCTCTGTTCACGGGATTCTCCAGGCAAGAATCCTGGAGTGGATTGCCATTTACTTCTCCAGGGGATCTTCCCAACCCAGGGATCAAACCCGAGTCTCCCGCACTGCGGGCAGATTCTTTATACCATCTGAGCCACCAGGGAGACATATATACATCCTGAAATGCCAGCTGGCTTTGTAGGGTGGTAGGAACAGCACGAATCATGTAAGACTTCCAGAGTTCTGCTGGGGGCATCTGTAAGCTGTGTTGAGTCGCTTCAGTCATGTCCAACTCCTTGCAACCCCATGGACTGTAGCCTGCCAGGCTCCTCTGTCCATGAGATTCTCCAGGCAAGAATACTGGAGTGGGTTGCCATGCCCTCCTCCAGGGGATCTTCCTGACCCAGGGATCGAATGTGCATCTCATGCCTTGTGCATCGGCAAGTAGGTTCTTTACCGCTAGCACCACCTAGGAAGCCCACATTTGTAAGCGTCAGGGGAGCAAACTGACACGTTGAGTCCTCACCGCGTCATGGCAAATATGAATACAATTTAGCAACTGGTTTGCCCATAGAATTTTGGCAAACTGAGCCCCTTTAGGGCTTGACAGAGAAACAGGAATGATTCAGTGTGACTTAAGACTTTTTACAGATATGACCTGCCCACCATGCCTGGTTCAGCAAAAGGTCCCCACCTCTTCCAGAGTTTCCTTGCCCAAGTTTTCTCTTTAGTTTCCTACTATTCCTCCAAAACACCTACCAGGCTGAGTGAGAAAGCAGGTCAGGGCTCGCCCATGGGTGTGTTTGGTTGGCCGTCATGGTGCAGGCCCACTCAATCGTTTAGGAAAATTTAGTTACCAACATTTGTAAATCAAGAGAGTTTGGGTGGAAATCCAGATTGCCAGCCTCTCTTGAACACCCTCACACCGGGCTGGCATTCCTGCATGCCACCTGTGGCTGGAGCCAAGTGGATGCTGCTCCCTTGGCTGGGCAGACAATGCCTGAGCTGCCTGGCCGGGCGCTGCCTGCTTCCCTTGTTCAGGGCCCCCTCCTGAACTGGGGTGGTGCTTTGGTTTCATTTGTCGCCACCTTACGCATCTCCCTTCCATGATACCTCGCTGCCTTCTGAACCAAGTGGGCGCTCCTCACCTGCCCCTCCACACTGTCCAGCAATGATTGTCAGACCGGACACCTGCCAGAGACACCCGGGATATTACTGGGTCCTGCTGCTCCCCCAGTCCCTTCTGATTCAGCAGCTTGGGGGGGCGGGGGTGGGAGCCAGGAGTCTATTGTTAACAAGAAGGATCCCCAGTTAATTCTCCTGCAGATGACCTGGCGTGCGTACTTTTATAAATAGAGTGGCAACATGCCCCAGCGTCCCCTGCTGGCCTTTCTTTAGTTTCAGTTCCAGAATTCCTAGAGAAGGCAGGCACTTGGCCTTCAGTCTCCCCCACCAATGGAAGCTCCAGCAAAAACCACGTGGGACGAGACTTCCACGGCGGCCCACTGGTTAAGACTTTGCCATCCAATGCAGGAGTGCCGGTTCCATCCCTGGCTGGGGAGCTAGGATCCCACATGCCCTGAGGCCCCAAAACCAGAACATACACAGCAGAAGCAATACTATAGCAAATTCACTTAAGATTTTTTTTTTTTTTTTAAACCATGTGGGTCTGGGGGAAAGAAGCCTCTCCCAGCAACAAGGTGCTGGTCAGACCCGTCCCCCACTCCCCTACACAGACACACAGACACCCAGACACCCACACCCACTCACACACACTGCCTCTCACACACACATGCCTTTCCACTGCATTCTCTCCTGTCCACTACAGGTGCCCAGGCTGTCCTGGCCCTCCTGCACGGGGAGCCCCAGGAAGGCAGGGCTACTCCTCAGTCAGCTGCCTCTCCTCAGAATGGCCCAGCACTGGACTTCAGAGTGAACGAACACATTCTCTCTCTCAAGAAAATGAGTTTTTAACTCATTTTCAAACAACTTTTTTGTACTCAGTTTAAAATGCAAACAGTACCAAAGGATATACGATGAATGTGAGTCTTCCTCCCAGTCCTGACTTTCAGGCTTCTGTCCCTCTTAAGGGGCTTCCCTCGTGGTTCAGACAGTAAAGAATCTGCGTGCAGTGTAGGAGACCCAGGTTTGATCCCTGGATCGGGAAGATCCCCTGGAGAAGGGAATGGCAGCCCACTCCAGTATTCTTGTCTGGAGCATCCTGTGGACAGAAGAGCCTGGCAGGCTACAGTCGTGGGGCTACACAGAGTTGGACATGACAGAGCGACTTTCACTCACTCACTCCCTAAAGGAACCATCTGTTTTGTGTCTTGATGAAAATACCGGCCTGTCTCTGGAGACAAGGCCCACTGTCACTGTTCATCCTCACAAACAGTTGTTTTCTCTACAAACGGTCCTCGATTTACAATGGTTCAACTTACGACTTCTTTTTTTACCACTTCGGTGCAAAAGCGACAGGCATTCAGTAGAAACACACTTTGAGCCTTGAGTTTGGGTCCTTGCTGGTGCTAGGCAGTACCGTACTCTGCTGTGATGGTGAGGAGCTGCAGCCGCAGCTCCCAGTCATCACGCCATCACTGGGACGAACAACCTCACAGCCATTCTGTACTCAGACAGCCACTCTGTTTCTCGTTTTCAGTAGTCAGTACATTACATGGGATATTCAACTCTGTGTTAGGTTATCTTGCCCAGCTGTAAGCTAGCGTAAGAGTTCTGAGAGTATCTGTGGTAGGCTTGGCTAAGCTGTGATGTTCAGTAGCTTAGTACATTAAATGCATTTCAGCTTATGGTATTTCCAATTTATGATGGGTTTATCGAGATACCGGAGAAGGCAGTGGCACCCCACTCCAGTACTTTTGCCTGGAAAATCCCATGGACGGAGGAGCCTGGTAGGCTGCAGTCCATGGGGTCGCTAAGAGTCAGACACGACTGAGCGACTTCACTTTCAGTTTTCAGTTTCACGCATTGGAGAAAGAAATGGCAACCCACTCCAGTGTTCTTGCCTGGAGAATCCCAGGGACGGGGGAGCCTGGTGGGCTGCCGTCTAAGGGGTTGCACAGAGTCGGACACGACTGAAATGACTTAGCAGCAGCAGCAGCAGTATCGAGATAATCTTTTCATCTTTTTCATTTTATAGTAATATGTTGATCATTTCATATCAGTCATCTGCAAAATAGGTTGAACTTTTAAATATTCATAAAACCTTGGATTAAGTAGGGAAATTTTACTATTCTTGTATAATAATTAAGACAGAAGAATGGACTGATAAGGATTTTCTCCAGAGAGGTAGATCTAGAAACCAAGTCTTCCAACTCCTACCCTGGAGTGTTTTGCTCTAAGTCGTATAGTTATTTGAATCACTGTTTATCTGTATGGTGCAGGCCGGATCTTTTTTGTTTATCACTTACAATTTATTAAAAGATACAGGAGAAATTCTGCCCAGAGCTGGGGTAGAGGGTCCTCTCCAGACTTATTTGGGAGTTTGGCCTTTTATACATCCACCAGGTACCTTATCCACCAGGTACCTTACGGAGAAGGCAATGGCACCCCACTCCAGTACTCTTGCCTGGAAAATCCCATGGACGGAGGAACCTAGTAGGCTACAGTCCATGGGGTTTCGAAGAGTCGGACACGACTGAGCGACTTCACTTTCACTTTTCACTTTCATGCATTGGAGAAGGAAATGGCAACCCACTCCAGTGTTCTTGCCTGGAGAATCCCAGGGACGGGAGCCTGGTGGGTTGCCGTCTATGGGGTCACACAGAGTTGGACACGACTGACGTGACTTAGCAGCAGCAGCACGTACCTTAAAGATTCCTTGATGTGAACACAGTCTTGCTACTGTATGTAAAAGTGAGTCCAGAAGACTTCTAACTAGCAAGTTTATTTAAAATGCTGCAGAGGCAGTTACGAAAGCAAACAGCTGTTTCCAAGCCTGCTCTTCCAGAGTTCAGGCTTTATGTAGTTGTGCAGTGTCACCTGCTCCAGACCTCTTACCTCCTATCAAGCAAAACATGAATCCAGCTCAGATGTTCATATGTTTTCGATTTCCCATGTGACACTTCCTTCATTTCGCTTTTTCCTCATGTCTTATCAGTGCAATCATGTTGGAAAGTTGCAGATATAAGACAAAAGAAGTTTGTAATTGTATACTCTTTAGAGGTGAATGCTGGCTTTCACAGGAGCTTCACAGAGGTCATTTTCTTTGCTAAGAATATCATTCTGGTATTCATTTGTGTCCCACCTTCCCACTACTCTGAAAAGATAAGTGATTTCTTGAAGTCAATGTATATCATAATTGTTAAAGAGGGCAAATACTTGTTGGAATAAATAAGATCCAGCTTTGAGAGTAGAAACTTAAATTTTCTCTGTCCTTTTCAGGGACACGTGGTTATCAGGAATCATGAGCAACCCATTTGCACACCTTGTTGAGCCTTTGGATCCTGCACAACCAGGAAAGAAATTCTTCAATTTGAATAAATTGGAGGATTCCAGATATGGTAGGTACATGACTCTTTGATATAAATGCTCTGATAGCAATTGGAATATCAGTTGCATAATAACTAAATTACCTAATAAATCTGCCTTTAGGAGAGTTGGAAGAGGGAGTAGCAGAGAATGGCTGAATGGTCTTGGATTAACCACACAAATACACACACACACCCTTCTTACATTGCTCATTTTCAAGTAGATAATGATTATATACATGTAACATTTATATAACACTTGGTATAGAGATTGTTTGTACATGTATATTATTTAATCTAAATAACAAGCCTATCAGGCTATATTCAAAAACATTAAAAAGTCCTGAGGAAGCTGAGGCCCAAAGAGAGTCAGTGACATGAAATAGCAACTATATAGGTAGTAGGCAGCCAGGGGCAACAGTCAGGCTGCTGGGTGGTGGATTGCCCTAGAGCGAGCAGTTTCAGCAGACAGCCTGGGGAGCCCAGCATCAGTCAGCTCCAGCCAACAGCTCCAGCAGGGCCTTTGCCCAGGTCCCCGGGTGGAATGTTGACCAGCACACCCAGCAGCCAGTGAAGGTTTACACGCAACGAGAACCAACAGTGGATAAGCCAGGGCACTGGGCCTGTCCTCCAGCTACATGGAACCGCTGAAGGGCGTGTCCCTGCTAGTCAGGGCCTGACAAGACGTGGTCCACTGGAGAAGGGAATGGCAAATCACTCCAGTATTCTTGCCTTGAGAACCCCATGAACAATATGAAAAGGCAAAAAGATATGACACTGAAAGATGAGCCTCCCAGGTCTGTAGGTGTCCAGTATGCTACTGGGGAAGAGCAGAGAAAACGCTTCAGAAAGAATGAAGAAGCTGAGCCAAAGTGGAAAGGACTCCCAGCTGTGCTGTGTCTGGTGGTGAAAGTCAAGTCTGACGCTGTAAAGAACAGTATTGAATGGGAACCTGGAATGTTAGGTCCGTGAATCAAGGTACATTGGAAGTGGTCAAAAAGGAAGTGGCAAGAGTGAACACTGGCGTTTTAGGAATCACTGAACTAAAATGGGAATGGGAGAATTTAATAACGATGACTATTATAATGACTACTGTGGACAAGAATCCCTTAGAAGAAAATGGAGTAGCGCTCACAGTCAACAAAAGAGTCTGAAATGCAGTACTTGTGTGCAGTCTCAAAAATGAGAGAATGATCTCTGTTCGTCTTCAAGGCAAACCATTCAACATCACAGTAATTCAAGTCTAGGCCCCAACCACTAATGCCAAAGAAGCTAAAGTTGAACAATTCTATGAAGACCTAAACAAGACCTTCTAGAACTAGCAACAACAACAACAAAAAATGTCCTTTTCATCATATGGGACTGGAATGCAAAAGTAGGAAGTCAAGAGATACCTAGAGTAACAGGCATGTTTGGTCTTGGAGTAAAAAATGAAGCAGGGCAAAGGCTAACGAAAGTTTTGCCAAGAGAACATACTGATGAGAGCAAACACCCTTTTCCAACAACATAAGAGACAACTCTACACATGGACATCACCAGGTGGTCAACCCCAAAATCAGATTGATTACATTCTTCGCAGCCGAAGATGGAGAAACTCTATACAGTCAACAAAATCAAGACCTGGAGCAGACTGTGGCTCAGACCGTCAGCACCTTATTGGAAAATTCAAGCTCAAATTGAAGAAAGAAGGGAAAACCACTTGACCATTCAGGTATGACCTAAATCGAATCCCTTATGATTATACAGTGGAGGTGACAAATAGATTCAAGGGATTAGATCTGGTTGACAGAGTGCCTGAAGAACTATGGACAGAGGTTCATAATAGTGTACAGGAGGTGGTGACCAAATCCATCCCTGAGAAGAAGAAATGCAGGAAGGCAAAATGGTTGTCTGAGGAGGACTTACAAATAGCTGAGAAAAGAAGAGAAGCAAAAGGCAGGGAAAGATACACTGAACTGAATGCAGAGTTCCAGAGAAAAGCAAAGAGAGATAAGAAAGCCTTAAGTGAACAATGCACATAAATAGAGAAAGAACAATAGAATGGGAAATACTAGAGATCTCTTCAAGAAAAGAGAGATTCCAAGGGAACATTTCATGCACAGATGGTCACAATAAAGGAGAGAAATGGCAAGAACCTAACAGAAATGGAAGAGATTAAGAAGAGGTGGCAAGAATACACAGAACTGTACGAAAAAGTTCTTAATGACCCAGATAACCACAATGGTGTGATCACTCACCTAGAGCCAGATTTCCTGGAGTATGAATTCAAGTGGGCCTTAGGAAGCATTACTACAAACAAAACTAGTGGAGGTGATGGAATTCCAGCTGAGCTATTTCAAATCCTAAAAGATGATGCTGTGAAAGTGCTGCACTCAATATGGCAGCAAATCCGGAAAACTCAGCAATGGCCACAGGACTGGAAAAGGTCAGTTCTCATTCCAGTCCCTAAGGTTAATGCAAAGGAATGTTCAGACTACCATACAATTGTACTCATTTCACATACTAGCAAGGTAATGTTCAAAATCCTTCAAGCTAGGCTTCAGCAGTGTGTACATCTTCCAGATGCCAACATCCACTGGATCAAACCAGTCAGTCCTAAAGGAAATCAACCAGGTGGTCAATGACTATCCAATGGAAGGACTGATGCTGACGCTGAAGCTCCAGTTCTTTGGCTGCGTGATGCTGATTCACTGGAAAAGACCCTGATGCTAGGAAAGACTGAGGGCAAGAGTAGAAGGGAATGACACAGGGTAAGATGGTTGGATGGCATCACTGACTCAATGGACATGAGTTTGAGCAAGCTCAGGGCGATAGTGAAGGACAGGGAAGCCTGGCATGTTGCAGTCCATGGTGCTCAGTGTCAGACACAACTTGGCAACTGAACAACAACAAAAAGATAGCGGGAGAGGATGAAAACACAAGCCTTTTTGTCCCAACTCCTGTGTTTTCTGCCTTTGTACTCTTGCCTTTTCTGGATAATACTAGTGAATAATTCTTATGTGTCAAGATGAACCACTTCTTTTATAAGCAAAATAAATTTTCTTAAAAATTACCATTGTCTTATTCTAAAAAACATGGTTACCAATGACCATACTCCATGGAGTTTAGGTGTTTATTTCCTTTGAAAGGTATATATGACTATTCTTTGGTCTCAGTTTAATCATTGTAAAGGGTTATTTTCTCATTTTTTACACACTGAGGTTTCATAAGAAATACTACTCTGTATATATGTGTGTGTGTGTGTGTGTGTGTGTGTTTTACTAACAGAAATATAGCAAATTAAATAATCTAGACTGATTTCTTTCATGATAACTTAAGGGAAGCTCTGTTGCTGGATTCCAAGGCTAGGCAGCCACTGGTTATGAAAGAGTTAACTGTAGTATTTTATTTCTGCCCAGGCTATAGGTATTTTCTAATAACTGAATGTCTCAAACCCATTCAATATTCTTATATTTCAAATCATTAAAATCAGTTTGAATTTACTCTCTTTCCCTGTTGAAAGACTAGAGGGGATGTTGCCTGTATCAAGTTTGGATGGAGATTGGCTTTAAAGAGCTCTGATAATAAGATGTCTCATGGTTTTTTGTTTGTTTTGTTATGCTTTCTCCTTTTATTCCTAGGATCCTTACCATTTTCTATCAGAGTTCTCCTGGAGGCAGCCATTCGGAACTGTGATCAATTTCTGGTGAAGAAAAATGATGTTGAAAATATCCTGAATTGGAAGGTCATGCAGCATAAGAACATAGAAGTGCCCTTTAAGCCTGCCCGAGTCATCCTGCAGGACTTTACGTGAGCCTCGTGTCACCTTACTCTCTTCTCTCCCTCCCTTGCCAGCCTGTAAAGAAGGCTTTTTAAAGGCAAAAACAAAAAAACAACACAGTGACTGTGAGATTTTTCACTCAATATTCAGAGACACTTGAAAGCAAAAGAGTTCATCCCAGATGGCAAGAGATAATCTCAGGGATGGTACTCACCCACCTTTCCCAGTGGTGGAGGACACTGTCCTTGGTCTGAAGACCCTAGTCTTCAGTGTACTAGCAAAAAAGTTGAAAGAAACAGCATGAAGTGGAACTGTCTTAGAATCTTTTCTCCCCCACATCCTCTCACCCAGGGAGCCAGGGGTTTTTTTTTGGTTTTTTTTTATGTTTTTTTTACTTTTTTTTTTTCTTTTCATTTATTTTTATTAGTTGGAGGCTAATTACTTTACAATATTGTAGTGGTTTTGGCCATACATTGACATGAATCAGTCATGGATTTCCATGTGTTCCCCATCCCGATCCCCTCTCCCACCCCATCCCATCCCTCTGGGGGGAGCCAGGTTTTAAACAGCCATCCTTGGAATGTTGATATGTATCACTGGAGGGGAGATACATAGTTTGCAAGGCCTGATGTGTTGCTGTTAAGTCTCTGCTCACATCCTGCTAGTCTGAAGAACTGCTTCCCATCACAGCCTCACTTTAAAAAAAAAATTTATGTATTTATTTGTTTATTTTTGGCTGCACTGGGTCTTTATGGCTGCCCGCGGCTTTTAGCTGCAGCGAGCAGGGAATACTCTGTAGTTGTGGAACGCTGGCTTCTCACTGCGGTGGCCTCTCGTGTTTCAGAGCACAGGCTCAGCAGTTGAGGCATGCGGGCTGAGTGGCCTGTGACGTACGGGATCTTCCCGGACCAGGGACTGAAGCTGTGTCCCCTGCATTGGCAGGTGGGTTCTCAGTCACTGGACCACCAGGGGAACCCTTCACAGCCTCATTTTGAGACAACTACCTTTTCATTTTTTTAAACGATGTTATTTTATCACTTCTGGAGACCAAATTTCATTTTTTTAGAGGATGATTACTCATATTTTATTCTCTAATATAATAAAAAGAATGGATGCGCTTGATATAAACTTGATTCACAGCCTTCTTTTCTGAGTTATATCCATTCCTTTAAATTTGGCCTGAAGTTGAGGAGTGTGATCTGTATATCTTGCCCAGGTCTTCGTTAGCCCACCATGTGAGTACGAAACAGTGATAGCAGAAAAAGTTCCAAAGTTTTTAAGTGCCAGCTTTCTGACAGTTTCTCTGCGTAAACCACATTGGTTGTAAACTTTAATGCAGGAGTAAAATTGCATATAGAGGTACCACTCAGCCATGATGCTCATTACTGATGTTATTTCCACTCAAGGAAATGTATTTTCAGCAGAAACAAAAGCTGAAAAAAAGCCGCATAACACTTGTTTAACAGATTTGTTTTCTGCTTAATTCTCCTATTCCTTAGGGGTGTGCCAGCTGTGGTTGACTTTGCTGCCATGCGTGATGCTGTGAAAAAGTTAGGAGGCAATCCAGAGAAAATAAACCCCATCTGTCCTGCTGATCTTGTCATTGATCATTCCATCCAGGTTGATTTCAACAGAAGGTGAGAGACTAGGATGAATATTTGGATTTTCTGTTTGTGCAAAATCTTGGAGTATAAGTCTTTCTTGTGTGTGTGTATATCATTAAATAAAAGAAGAAAAATCTTTAAAAGATATATTCAGAAAAACTCAAACTTACTATATATTTTCCCTTGAATTTTTTTTTGGTGACGGGGACATTAATCTTCTTTTTCTTTCTATTTACTTCCTGTGGGGGAGCAGGCTGTGTTTAAGCTTGAAATTTGGATGAAAAACACTAACAAATTTCTACCAGGAGAGCTTGTTAGTACAAGTATGTGTGTGACCTTAAAAGAGTTTAGGTGTTTTGTTTTGCTTTTTCTAACCACTTGATCCTTATTCCTCTCTTGATTCCAAGTAATTATTTTATATCTAGCCATCGCTGCCTCTCCACATGGTGTCCATATGTCTGTACCTTTCTTTTCTTTTGTTCCTTCTACTGTTCGGGATATCCGCTTCTCTCTTCCTGCCATAACCCTACCAATAACCTACCAGTAAAATCTCAGTGGCAGCAGACGATAAAAATTTCTCTTACATGGCTACCAGTTATTTGGGAGGTGAGCTAATCTCAGCTGAGGTTGGTTGGGCAGCCATGCCTCACCCAGCCGTGACTGGGTTGACTGCTTCCACTGCACATCTGCAGGGCAGCGGGGCCTGCCCCATTCTCTGCGGGCTGCTGTGGGAGCCCAGGCTGAAGGAGAAAGCAGCTGTCTGGGCATCACAGAGGCTGGAGAGAGCAAGCGGGAACCTACAGTATCTCTCAAGGCCTTGATGAGGGACTGCCATCTGATCACTTCTGTTCACAATGACATTAATCAGAGGAAGGCCCGCGGTCGAGCCCAAAGTCAGGGGTGGAGGCATACACCCCAGTAACTGCAAGATTACTTAACAAGGATATGAATACAGGGAGGGCAGCCAGGTACTGCTAGAAGGCTGACACCTTCACCTAGAAAAATAACTAAGTAAAATTATTTCCAACTTTAGATAGAACCTTAGTTAAAAAGAAATAACTGTTCTGCATACACTGCTGGGAAAATTAAATCTTTGGTAGAAAAGATAGTACCTATGATTGAAAGCATTAATATTTTTAAAATTAAATCATCAAACATTTAGAAGAAAATGTAACTTTATACATGTCAAATGTCTTGATAAGAAAGACTTTTCCCAATTGAGAGGCAATGAATGAAACAAAGTCACAAAAACGATAGATGTAAGGACTTCACAGTTAACAGGAGGTAACGTGGAAATATATTCAATAAAGAGTTAATAGCCTTAATATGTACAGAGTATGTGTGACCTATTAAAAAAGAAAGAAAGAAACAATAAAACCCAGCAAACAAATGGGCAAAGCAAAGTAGACATTTCACAGGAAATGGAAATGGTAAACAGTATATAAAGCCTTTTCAACTTTACAAGTAATAAAAAGGTAAATTAAACCCTTGAGATACCATTTTCTCTTATCAGCATAGTTAAGATTAGAAAATAAATGTTATTAATTATAAAGGTGTCATGATGGAGACACTTTTATATGCTGCTGATAGCGCTAGAAATTAGAAATAATGAAAGCACTGTGTATTTGGATCCTTAGAAATTGCCATATCCTTTGAAATCCCAGTAAAAATCCTGGGATTTACCTTTTATAGATTTGTGAAATTAAGCAGAAGCTTAGTGACTAAATAGTAATTCATGTCAATGTATGGCAAAAACCACTACAATATTGTAAAGTAATTAGCCTCCAATGAATAAAAATAAATGGAAAAAAAATTAAAATTAAAAATAAATAAATAAATTAAGTATTGTTTATAATAGAGAAAACCTAGAAGCATTCTAGGTGTCCCAACAAAGGAGAGTGATTTATTAAATTACATACATCCTTAAAATAAATATATTAAGTAACCTTTAGGGTTATATATAAATCCTTAATAACACTTGGAACATGCTCATGTGTTAGCTCAAGGAACCAGGGAGAAATTTCCTGTGTAGAGTGATCTCAGCTCAGTGAAAAGCTAGGCAGAGATTAAAGAATTGGAAAGAGAGGTGCGAAACTGCTAAGCGATTGTAACTATTCTTTATTTTTACAATAAGAAGCTGTTGTTTTTATCATAGAAGTTCATTTAAGAATGTGAAACCAACCGCACAAAGGGGGAAACCCAAACCTTTATTTGCTTCCTTGGCAATTTAAGTGGGTTCCATATAGCCTTAAGACAAATGTAGAAACTGGTCATTCTCAAATTAGTATTGACAATACCCAAACCAGAAAAATTCAGGAACAGAGAGAAATCTGCTTTGTCTCCTGAACTGTTGGTTCTTGGAACAAACAGACTGGATACTTGCCAGCTCTTTCCTTTCCTTTGGACTCTAAACCCATCCTTAGGTGACATGTCTTTTTTTTTTTTCCCCTTAAATTACATGAGCTCAATCTAATATTTTTATTTCAAATGGAAGAGTTAAAAATACACAAACTATTGTCCTATTGAAGAGTAAGTATGTTTCCTAAAGTCCCACTTTGGAAATGAATAAAAAGTAAGCTCACAAAGGCAAAGGAGAAGAGGATGGCAGAGAATGAAATGGTTGGATAGCATCACTGACTCAATGGACATGAGTCTGAGCAAACTCCAGGAGATAGTGAAGGACAGGGAAGTCCATGGGGTCACAAAGAGTTGGATATGATTTAGCAACTGAACAACAACCTCACAAAATCATTCTTAAAGACTTATCTTTCTTGAAGACTCTCATTGGCCTTCATGGATTTACCTTTATATCCCTGGCCTGAAAGGTAAAAGTACTGGTGGAGACAGAATTGCAATTGTTTTAATGTCTGAAGTTATTTGACTCAAAACTCAAAGAACTCCTGACTCTTAAGTAGGTAAAGAACCTGAATCAGCACTGAGTTCACTGTGACTTGGCTTCCTCTTTTAGCTGTGACATCTATCAACTCTGGTTTCAATTTTTGATGGATCTTTTTCATTTACACTGTAATACTGAAAATATTGTTTTGAAAAACGCAAAGTCCAAGGTTGAGCTTTGATCCAAAATGATACCCAAATCTAGCAAACACTTTTTTTTTTTTAATTCGAGAGAAACATCTGTGAGAAGCATTTTCATTGCTAGTGTTTTGTTTTTATTTCTTGAGTTTGGTTTTGCAACTTGACCTCCCAGTCTTGTTTCCTCATTTTTGTAAAGAATTAAATGTGATATGTCTCAACTTTTGTGGAACTCTGTGCTGTGGGCTTATTTCCAGCTATTTCCAGAAATGAACTAGTATAACTGTGTAAAGGGTGGTGGGATGGTGAATTTTCTCAGTTAAGTATTTCTAAGCTCTTTCCTTTGTTTGAATATTAGTAATTGGCTTCACACTATCTTTAGGAATCAAGAGTCTAACTAATGCATTATTATAATGTTTTTCAAAGTTATCTCAGAAATAACCTTTTTTAAAATCCCAACAAGAATATAGCCATTTCCAACCAGATTTCAAGAATGTCTGAACTATTTCCTCTATAAATATTTTCTGTGAATTTCTGGAGTACCATTAAATGTAATACTCAGAAACTTTGAACTACATCCAGATCTGATTTCAATTTATGTAAATAAGGAGACATTTCCTCTTTAATCTGTGAGGCCATTCACATTCAGAGATCTTATTAAAAACTCACCATATTGGGTAAATCTAGGACAGTTCTGAGTGGTAGAAAACTCTGAATTCTAGGTCTGTTTATTCATTCGAATAACTAGAACTAAGTTAAAGAAAGAGCCAAGGTTAGCATGAAAGTTGTTCTGTTTCAGTGACTAAAAGGGTTGTTGGTGGTGGGTTTTTTTTTTTTTAACTTAGAATTAGCATATTGTAAAGCAGCCTAAGCATTCTGGCTTCTGCTTGTCCTGTGACTATTGTCATTCATATCAAACTGATGGTCCCAAAATTCTGTGGGTTAAATGGTCTTCTTCCAGTCCTGCTTCTGCTGTAAGGAGCTCTGACATCCTTCTAGAGACAGGAGGATGAGGCATGATGACTGGGAGTCCGTGGGTGTTCAGAGTACAGCAGAAGAGATGGAGCAGGGCCATACATGATTAAGAACAATGTTCCAAGATGCCTTTCCCTTTTTTTTTTAATTAAAAATAATTCTATTTAACAGACCTATTGTGTGCCAGTATTTGTTCAAGAAGCAGGTTAGTCTCAAAAAGCAGAGAGATTAGAGAATGCATAGCTTGAATGTAGTTAGCAAGTGTAGGAACGAAATCACTAACTTGGAGAGTTGGGGGGTTCTTCCAGGAGTATCACTTGATCTAGGTCCCCAGGCACATTTACCACAAGGAGCTGGAAAGGCATTCTACACAGAGAACAGAGCGTGCGAAGGCACGAGGAAAGTGTGGTGTGGGAGAGAATGAAGGCCACAGTGCAGCTGAAGCTGAAAGTTTGGACTGGAGGATGGGAGAGAGTGCATGAAGGAAGTCTGAGGTCAGACTGAAGGACCTTGTTTTTTAAAGAAAAGGATTTGTACTTTATTTAGAAAATGGGATCCCCTGACAGATTCAACATGGGTTGTAACGATCTTTTTTTTTTTTTGAAAACCAAATTCTGGTGACAGTACAAAAGATAGGTTGACTAGATTGAGAAAAACTGGACAGGAGGCTGTTTCTGAAATAAATACTCTGATAGCTGTAGGTACTAAGTGGGAGAAGAGATCTTTAGATGAGGGATGGACAGACAAAGACAAGTAGGAGGATGTAGGGAGGAAGGTCACACATTAGGCTCTGACCTGTTGCATTTGTGGTGCCCAAAGCATTCCTGGTGTAGATGCTTAGGATACATTGGGAATATGAATCTGGACCTGAAGACACAGGTGGGGACCGGAGGGATGGAGCCCTCAGTGTACTGGTATGAAGGTGGAGGACCTGAAGACACAGGTGGGGACTGGAGGGATGGAGCCCTCAGTGTACTTGGAAAAGTTATCTAATCTTTCTGTGCCTCAGCTTCCTCTTCTATACATTGGGGTAATAGTAGTACCTATGTGAGGGGTTGTTAAAATGATTGAATGAGCACATGTGTAAACTCTATGACGCATCTTGCAATCTTGCACTTTGTCTTCTGCTATAATTATTATGGAGGCTGTTGCTATTACAATACCAGCACCACTGCTACAGTTTCTGTAACTACTACTGCAAGGAGGCAGTATAGGGATTTAGAACATCGATTCTGGAGTCAGACTGCCTGGGTTTCAATATCAAGTCCATCATTTACTTGCTGGGTGGTCTGGAGCACCTTACCTTCTGTCTGTCTCCTCCTGAAAGAAATGTGGATATTAGTTGCCCCTAACTTAAAGGGCTGTTTTGGAGACTAACTTAGAAAACAGTAAAGCACTTTAGTGCCTAGCTCTCGTAATGTCAGTAAGTGTTAATTATCAATTAGTGAAGTCTGACTTGGGTCTTAGCAATTAACTTTACTATCCTTCCATGTGTTCAGTCAGTCCATGACACATGCTTCCTGTGTGCTCAGCATGCAGAGTTACCACTATGACTTATTCTACCTTGACTCAAAACAATGCAGTTTGATTATAAAAATCCTGGAAAAGCTTCCTGATACTCTGCATTGTCCATGTCCATCCTGATGGATGGAATGACTTTGAGCAAACCTTGGCATGTAATTTGGGTTTTATAGATGTTCTTGGGTGGCACCATCTGCCCTATAAACCTCCATTTGGAGGATAGGAGGTTGTGATCCTACAAATTCTTGTGCCTCTTGGCATCACTGGGTCCCTGTCTCCCAACATAAAACAGATGAAAATGCCAGGCCCAGGAATGGCTCAGCTCAGAGGGGTGTTGTAACAAAGTCACAGATGAGAAAGGTGTATGGAAAGAAGGCTTCTTTAAGAATCTAAACTACTGTTCTCATCATAAATGTCTTAAGTCTGTTTCTAAGACTCAGACTTTATGATTAGAATAGTTTTTACTTAGATTCACTTAATGTTTTCTATCCACCATGTTTAAAGGCATTGTAAAAAATCACCTGAATCAAAAAATAATCTTTTTTCTTTAATTAACTCTTCTTTGCCATGTGAATAAATGCATTACCACCCAGCAGGCCTACAGATAATATGCCATTTGACTTACTATCATCAATAACTTTGGTAACATATTAAGCCTTAAAATTTACACGTTTAGTTGTTCTCTTTGACAGGGCAGACAGTTTAAAGAAGAATCAAGACTTGGAATTTGAAAGAAATAAAGAACGATTTGAATTTTTAAAGGTACGGGCAGAGCTTGGTTCCATTGATTGATTCTTCATATGTGTGGGGTGCAAGGGAGCGGTGAGCTGCATAAAAGTGTGTCTGGCATTCACAGTGTTCCTCCCATTTCTCAACCCTAGTGGGGCTCTCAGGCCTTTCACAACATGAGGATTATTCCACCGGGTTCAGGAATCATCCACCAAGTGAATCTGGAGTATTTGGCAAGAGTGGTCTTTGATCAGGATGGATATTACTACCCAGACAGCCTTGTGGGCACAGATTCACACACCACCATGATTGATGGTTTGGGCGTCCTCGGTTGGGGTGAGTGGTTCCTGTGCCATATATGCTGGTCTATGGCATGGACCTCGATTTACTTTGATAGCGTTACATTCCAGGAGCATGAATTTGAATGACCAACAAATATCGGAAAGGTATTTTTGTCTGTTTTGCTTACTGCTTTATTTCCAGTATCCCGAAAAGTGTTTTGTGCCTTTTACGCACTGAGTATAATGTTTGGAAGAATGAATTGGAACAGGGGGTTATGGACATTTAAAATAATTTAAAACCACCCAGAGAGTTTGTTAAAAATGGATACTCCTGACCCTCACTCTCCTTTTCTGTGTGGAATCACGGGGATTTTGATCTAGATGTCGGGAGACCCCACTCCAAGAAACACTTGTTAAAAATTCTGTAGAGGGAAATAAAGGAAAGATAACCGTTCTTTATGGAAATATAACTCTACACTAGTAAAATACTGTAAGTGGGTTGACTACTTATTAATGATACTGAACTATGCCTTAGGAGTCATGAAACCATTTTTGCATACAGGTGTGGGTGGTATCGAAGCGGAAGCTGTGATGCTGGGCCAGCCAATCAGCATGGTGCTTCCCCAGGTGATCGGCTACCAGCTGGTGGGAAGTCCCCACCCCCTGGTAACATCCACTGATATCGTGCTTACCATCACCAAGGTAACCAAGCGCTGCCTCTTCTGGGGTCTTAGAGAGTCTCAGTGACAAACTGGGAGGAAGTCCTTAATGGACTCTCTCTTGGTTTCCATGTGCTAGGAATGCTAGGAAACAGTACATTGATGACTTTAAAAGAGACAAGATAAGGTGAGAATTCTGCGGTCAAATTTCAGATCATTAGGTTCACGTTACTCTTCTGTTGCTGCATGGATCTTTCTCTTTGGAAAAAAAAAATGTTTTTGAAGCCGTGAAATAGTTTAAATACACAGAAGTTAAAATGACACTTATATGCCCACCACATAAACTTAACAGATGGTAACATTTTGCTGTTTTTGCTTCAGAGCTCTCTCTGTATGTACATTTTTTTAAGAAGTGAAATGTGATGTTTATGGCTAAAGCCACCCTCCTCATTTCTAAAGATAATCATTATGCTGAGGTTGTACAAAATCATTTCCATGCATGTGTTTATACTTCTGTACTTTTTTCGTGTGGTTCTTTGTATGTAAATAACAAACTCTTTCTATGAATAATTTTTGACTTTTAAAATTTCTTTGTATTATATGTTACATTATTGTAAGGGATGATTTTCCAAGCTAGAAAATTTGCCCTTGTTGGAAGTAATCTTTTATGATGATTTGCTTGCTTTGCAGAAGAAGGCAGTTTCATTTTGAAAGATTATTAGAAAAGTAATTTTTTTATTATTACAAAGTTTTTTCTGGTTGTATAATTTGGAGGCTTGGGGTATTTGGGATGGATACTATACTTTTGATTTAATCTTCATGAAAATCAGAATTGGATATGTTTGAATACTACAGCTTATCAGAGATGTCCACATTGTTCAAGTATAGAATAATATAGGATTTACCCACAAAATTTGGCAGAATGCCACATAATCAGAAGAGCCTGTCTGCGTGGTTGTCCACACTTCATGAAACTGATTTCATGCAGGCCCAAGCTGGTCACTGATGCTGCAGCTCTGGCTGATGGCTTGAATGGAAAAGATGTGGGAGTCAGACTGCCTGAATCTTTTGGTTACATTTGATTTATACCTATGTTCAGGATATTCATTCATTATACACTTGGAAACAAAGCATTTGCTTACTCAGCAAGTACAAATCATAACTAATTTAAGTTGAAAGAATTTATTTAGTCTTTAGAAAGTTTTCTCATTTTGAAAACTTTTCTTAATATTGTGTTTTTATATTATTTTTTCTTTCTCAAGAACTGTCTTGAAATAATTTTAGATTTATAGGCGAATTGATGTAAAGGTAATACAGAGTTCTGTTACCTTTCTCTCAGCTCCCCCAGATGTTAACATCTTATATAACCACGGTACATTTATCAGAAATAGTAGTTAACCTTGGTATGACATTTTTAACTAAACTAGAAATTCCAACAGTCTTTTTAGTAAAGTCCCTTTTCTGTTCTAGGATCTACTACAGGAAACCATGTTGTATTAGTTGCATTGCTTTTTAAGTTTTATTTTTAAAAGTAATCTATAATGTGTGTTCAGTTGTGTCTGACTCTTTGCAACCCCATGGACTGTAGCCTGCCAGGCTCCTCTGTCCATGGAAATTTCCAGGCAAAAATACTAGAGCAGGTTGCCATTTCCTACTCCAGGGGATCTTCCCAACCCAGGGATCCAACCTGCGTCTCCTACATTGGTACGCAGATTCTTTACCACTGAGCCACCTGGGAAGCCCATAATCCAAAATATATTGGGCTAATTTATTGTTTATGTTGACTCACAAGGCTAGTTTATGAGAACTGCAAGGGGATAGTTCTGCATTTTAAATAAGGGTTATCGGGACTTCTCTGTTGGTCCACTGGTTAAGACTCTGCTTTCCCAATGTGGGGAGCACGAGTTCAATCCCTGATTGGGGAGCTACAATCCTGCATGCTGCCTGGCATGACCATAAAACATAAATAAATACTGAAAAAAAACTGTGGGTTATCAAATCTCAAATTCTGTTATTATCCTGTTGCTCAGCACCTCCGCCAGGTTGGGGTAGTGGGCAAGTTTGTCGAGTTCTTTGGGCCAGGAGTAGCCCAGTTGTCCATTGCCGACCGAGCTACGATTGCCAACATGTGTCCAGAGTATGGGGCCACTGCCGCCTTTTTCCCAGTTGATGAAGTCAGTATCAAGTACCTAGTGCAGACAGGTAAGTGCAGAACCCTGAGAACAGAAGGTCCTTTGTATAGTTCAGAGAAAGCTGAGAGTTGGAGTGCTACCTTCTGCCTCTGTCCCTCAATTAAATAGTAGAGGCATCACCCTAAAGAAGAGAAGGGAAGGGATGATGGGGAGCAGAAAACTGCAAACTACAGCCAGAGATAAGATTGGTTTCTGTGATCTAGAGGTGGCCACTGAACCTCTTACTGATCTGGTACTGAATTTATAACCTCTATTGAAATGAAACAAATGGTTTTAGAGAAGGCGAACCCTTTCTTAAACAGAAACCTAAGAGAAATTTCTCCCATGTGTTTTCATGGAGAGGGTGACACAGGGTGTAGTGAACGCAGGGACCCAACAATAGGTCATGATAAATATGCTAATGAAGATCAGACAGTCATCTGTTATAAGATCCATGCTGACAGCTGATGACCTTGACAATTCAGTGAACGTGAACAGGCAAACAAAAGTGCTGATCTGATGTGGATCCAAGAATCAAGCTCTCCAGCAGTCTTAATTTACTGTCAGAGAAATGGGAGGACTACGTGTCCATTGGGCAAACCATGCGTATTATCTCCTACAACCAGGATCTTTCTGAATGAAATAGCAGAGCATTTGGGGTCATATTCCTGGTGATACAGTATCATGAGTTAGGACTTTGAACTTTGGAGTTAAACTCAGCTTCGACTCCTGATTCTGCCATTTACAGCCTGTGTTCCATGGAAAAGTTATTTAATCTTCTTGAGCCACTATTTCCTCATCTATACATAAGGATAATAATAGTGTTTGTCTCAGAAGGTCAGGATAAAGGATTAGACATTGAAATAATGCATTGAAAAAGTTTAGCCCACAGTGCTGGGCACATAGCTTGTGGTTTGTGGTAGGAAATGGTGGGAAATTACTGTTTTAACAGGACTAATGTAGAATGTTGAGGGTCTATGGCCAGCTGAAGGCAGATGCATAGGAGGGGCACTTTGGCAATTTGCTGATCTTAGGAACCTCTTAATTCAGAACTATAATCAGGACTTCCCCAGTGGTCCAGTGATTTAAGTCTCCATGCTTCCAATGCAGGGGGCATGGGTTTCATCCCTGGTCAGGGAACTAAGATCCTACATGCCACACAGTGCCGCCAAATAATTGGGGGGAAAAACAAAAGAACTATAACCAAGAGAGAGGAGTACTTATAAGTAAGACTAGAATCCTTTTCAGAAAACAGCCCCTTCAGTAGAACAGCAGATTGGTTCATGGTCCCTAGTAAACAGCAGCATCTGTTGGAAAGGCAAACCATGAGCCTGAAGGCTGCAGTGTCAGCAGAGGGCTTGGAGTGTTTTAAGTGAAACCCCCATTATTTATGCAGTTGCTGCTAAAGGTATTAGTTTCATCAGAAAATACTGACATCTGTTACTTGTTACTTCTTAAAATGCCCATTAGGTCGTGACAAAGAAAAAGTACAGCATATTAAACAGTATCTTCAGGCTGTAGGAATGTTTCGGGACTTCAGTGACTCCTCTCAAGACCCAGACTTTGCCCAGGTATGGGAGCACCTCTCATTGAACACGTTTCCTCTTCCTCAAGCCTGTGGTTTTAATTGTGAAAATTTTTCCTAGGTGGGTGTATTTGTAGGAAATTAGTCACTGCCAAGTTATCACAAAAGAATAGGGTGTTAAAGGCTGAAAAAATAAAAAAGATAAGGAATTGCAGACATAACAAAATAACATAACTTCCCCTGTTCTTCCTGGCCATTAGGTTGATTTATTCCTCTTATGTAGATGACCTTTGGAGAAGAAGTTTAGAAGGACTGGAGCTATTTAAAGGCTGATAAGCACATCAGAATTATAGATAGGGAAGAAATGAATGTGCAAGCCAATTGATTAAGTGTGAGCCAATCAGTTAGTTCAGTTTATCCACTACTTATCTTTACTCATTGTCCAGGGTGCAAACTAAACCCACATTTTTCTCCACAGCCAAGATCAGAGGGTAAACCAGATGTGGGACTATTATTTCCTTTCCTATTATTAATACGCTGAGGGAAGGAAATACTCCATCAGACTAGGGCCCATTTCTTGGCATTGATGACTTAATGACGACATCTCCCCAAGTCATCTTAGAAAAATTACAATGGTTTATCATTTCAGTAGGAAACACATCTCAGACTAACTGAAGCAATTAAAAGGATGTATGAGCTGCTTTATAAAGAGGGCCAAGTGGAAGACCACAGCAGCCATAGGGCCCACCCTGGTCTTTCTGAGAGCGTGCAAGGCTTCTGCCTGTCGCATGCTACCAAAATACTCTTCTGGATCTCTGAAAATTCATCCCTTCAGTGTTAAGAAGGGACCCTGGCTTTCTTGGTTTTGAATGTGGTAGCCCGGTTTGTTTGTTCTTATTGTTGTGGTGTGAATTCTCTGGCACAGCTGTTTTTTTTCTTTGTGGGTATAATGCCAGTTCTGTGGTTCCTTTTCTTCTGGGTGGACAGGTTGTGGAGTTAGACTTGAAAACAGTAGTGCCTTGCTGCAGCGGACCCAAAAGGCCTCAGGACAAAGTGGCTGTGTCTGACATGAAAAAGGACTTTGAGAGCTGCCTGGGGGCCAAGGTAGGGAGCTGGGAGAGGTGGGTGGAGACCCTCCCCCTGCTGGCTTCTTCAGGCACAGGCTTCTTTTCACCCCTCCTGATGATGAATCTTCCTGAAGCCTAGTACTGAAGGCATTTCCTCTCCAAACTGAACCCCTCGGTGCCTCCTCCTGCCTTAGCTAGGAGCTGAGCAGGTTCCTCATAGCCCTCTATTGCCTGTAAACACACTCAACCCTCCTTTTCATATTTTCTAAATCTCCTTTTCCAAAGCATATCCACTCTTCACATGACTCTCGCCACAGCGTTCACTCTGCTTGAACAAGCTATTCTGGCCACTGATTTTGTTCATGCCACCCCTGCCTACATGCCCTTCCTCACCAGCATGCCCCAATCTCTCAGCTCCTCCACAGCATGACCTCAGATCTCATAGCACAAAGTCATCTCTCCCTCATTTGAACGTTCTGGCATGAGTCTAAACCCCTGTGGTGGCGTTTCGTATCCTTTAACTGCATTGTTGGTACTTTATGTTATTTGCACGTCTGATTCTTTTACTAGACTCTGGAGTCTGAGGATAGGGTTTATGTCGCAGTCACATTTGTGTCCCACACAGTGCCCAGCAGAGCACCCCGTACACAGATTTTCAGTGAACATTTCCCAAATGAATGATCAAGATTAGTGATGGGTTTTATCCATGGGACACCAGCCTTTTACCAAATGCTCAGCTGCACTGTGTTCGCCTCATTGCTCATGCTTGGCTGAGTCTGGGCAAAATGGCACCTTTTCTAAATTTCCTTATGGTTAGTGCCTCTGCCCTCTGTTGCCATTAAATCTGTACTAATTTGCTTGAGTTAGACTAACTTTAAGCTAAATTTTTAGCTGTAGTGTTTCAATATTTATGGTGGGAAGGAGGTAATTGTTAATAATTTCAAAGCAAAATAAGATTCAGAAATCATGACTCCCTTTTATAAAGATTTAAAAAGAGTGAAGGGAACTTTAATTTTTCTGTAGCATTTCAGAGTTTACCAGCTGAGATGTTTATGTTTTAAGAATTATAATTACCAAAGTGCTTCTTCTCCTTCCAAAGTGAGAACTTTTGACCATATATATATATATATTTTCTTTTTTTCTTCCTATAGCAAGGATTTAAAGGATTCCAGGTTGCTCCAGACCATCATAATGACCATAAGACATTTATCTATAATAACAGCAAGTTCACCCTTGCTCATGGTTCTGTGGTAATCGCTGCCATTACTAGCTGCACAAACACCAGTAATCCATCTGTGATGTTAGGGGCAGGTAAATACATCTGATGGTCTTGTGGACATGTGGGTGGGAATTTCCAAGACATAACCCAAGGGCTTAATTAAGTTCTATGTGTGGGCTTCCCTGGTTCAGACCGCAGAGAATTTACCTGCAGGACAGAAGACCCAGATTTGATCCTTGGGTTGGGAAGATCCCCTGGAGAAGGGAATGGCAACCCACTCCAGTATTCTTGTTGCAGAGTCCTATGGACAGAGGAGCCTGCTGGGTTACAGTCCATGGGGTCGCAAAGAGTCGGACACGACCAAGTGACTAACACTTCGACTTTTGTAGTTCCCTGAACCTTGTCCGTCCCAGATGCAGAGACTAATTGGCCCAGAAATGTCTATTCAATAAATAGTGCCCAATATAAAATATTTAAAGTAGTGTGGTCTTTAGAATTAACACAGAAAATAAGGAAGAGAGAGGAAGGAAAGATGAATTTCTGGTAAAGCCTAGAATCTTGTGTCTGAATTTAGAAAATGGAAAAAATGTTTTCATGCCACAGATTGTTCTTCATAAAATCCCTTTTTATACCATGGCATTTAGTCTTAGATACATTGCCAAGTGCACCTGAATTAGCACACAGGGCACTTGGTTGATAAAACTTATCTGCCTATTATGCAATTCTGGTTATTTAATGTTTACATGCAGAGTTCCACTAATATAAGGTCCCTTTAGTTTCCAAGTTTTAAAATATCCTGAAGAGTTCCTCTTGTGTCCACACACAAATGGTTCTTTCTTTATGGAATGGACGGGTGCATAAGGAAACCTTTCTTTGTCCAAGTATTCATCTCTTGCCCCTTTGGACAAACAAGTTTCCGTAAGACAAGACACCAGCTTGTCTGTAGCTTCTTGTCTCTTAATACCCACACTCCTTCTTTCTTTCCTACTTCCGCGAGATGTCCTAAGTCAGAGCACCCAAGTGTCCCTGTCATCCATAGCCTCTGGATTTGCCCAGAATCAAGTGACCCAGCAGCCCTTGATATTCCACTTTAAGAAATATCTGAGAGCAAGATTTTTAACTTCTAGGTGGACTGTACTCCTCACCAACTAGTACACAGTTCGTATACTTTAAGAACAGACCCTTCCAATTATTTTTTATCTAAATATAATTAGAAAGATTGCTTTCCCTCCAGAAATGAAAAACTCACTCTATAATATAATCATGAATGGTTTATCTCTTTAAAAAACAAAAAGCTCTTCTCTTTTCATATCATTCACATCCATAGCTCGTTCTGAGCTCACTGAACAGACGTGGATGACTTTGTGCTAGTGAGCATTTGGTTTCTACTGTTTGTTTCTCAGTCATGTCCGACTCTTTGCAACCCCATGGACTGCAGCACGCCAGGCTTTGGTTTCTATTAGGCAGCAAAAGAATGGCAGAAAGCACCAGCGTGAGTGGGGTCCTGACAGGCGGTGCAGAAGTGCAGATCAAAGTCAGTGTTTCCTGAACTATCTGTGGCACCTAGAGTGGGCAGCCTGCAACCATGTCTGTGTTTACCATTTCACAGGCTTGTTAGCAAAGAAGGCTGTGGATGCAGGCCTGAGTGTGAAGCCTTACATCAAAACTAGCCTGTCTCCTGGAAGTGGTGTGGTCACCTACTACCTGCGGGAAAGCGGAGTCATGCCTTACCTGTCTCAGCTTGGGTGAGGGAGAAGTCTCTTACACCATTGCTTTTGTTGCATTGTATTCCACAGATACCTTGCTAAGTCACCTTGAAATGGATGTAAGCTTATCTGATGGTATCTAATTGCGTAGTCTTTCGTCAAATGATAAATACTGCAGACTTAAACCCTCACTTTCCAACAGGCAGGGCCTTCCCGTACAGTTGTGCTGGTTGTTCATCAGACAAGGGCATCTGTGAAGATGGCGTGGGCTGATATCAAGCCCGCGCTCTGCTGTAGCACTGCACTCCTAGGGGAGGGGGCAACTTTCCTCAGTTACGTGAAGGTGTGCTGTGGGCTAATGTTGGCTCTGCCACAGAGAGTCTGCCCTCTGTATGAAAATAATTATTTCACATACCTGGAAATGTTGTGATTCACTGAAGTCAATTATCTGTTTCCAAATACAGTTTCTCCTAGTAACCCACTATTACTAATTTAATTGACATAGATCTTTATTATGAACCTCATAAAAGTTGGAAGTCCCTGGGATTATATAATAAGAATAGTGAATAAAGATATCAGATATCTGATTTTGACTTTTAAAAATTACAGATCATTTATGTAGTCTCCTCGTAATTTACTTACAAATTTAAAAAGCAAATTACTTATAAAAGTAAATTATATGGAGTAGAGAGACCAGAAATAAACCCATTCACCAATAGTTAATTAATCTTCGACAAAGGAGGTAAGGATATGCAATGGAGAAAAGAAAGTCTCTTCAGTAAGTGGTTTGGGAAAGCTGGACAGTCTCATTTAAATGAATGAAATTAGGATACTCTTCACACTATATACAAAAATAAACTAAAAATGGTTTAAAGATTTAAATGTAAGACATGACACCATAAAACTACTAGAAGAGAACATAGGCAAAACAGTCTCTGACATAAGTCGTAGCAATATCCCAAGGCAAAAGAAATAAAAGCAAAAATAAATAGGACCTAAAGGGAATCAAAAAACTCTGCACATCAAAGCAAACCATCAGCAAAATTAAAAGATAAGCTACAGAATGGGAGAAAATATTTGCAAACAATGCAATCAACAAGGGGTTAATTTCCAAAATATACATATAGCTCATACAGCTCAATATCAGACAAACAACCCAGTCAAAAAACCAGCAGATGACCTGAATGGACATTTTTTCAAAGAAGGCTTACAGATGCCAACAGGCACATAAAAAGATCCTCAATATCACTAATAATTAGAGGAATGCAAATCAAAACCACAATGAGGTATCACCTTACACCAGTCAGAATGGCCATCATCAAAAAGTCTTACAAATAATAAATGCTAGAGAGGGTGTGGAGGGTGTAGAGAAAAGGGAACCTTCTTACACTGTAGGTAAGGATGTAAATTGGTGTCACCTATATGGAAAACAGTATGGAGGTTCCTTAAAAAACTAAAAATAGTAGAGCTACCATATCATCCAGCAGTTCCACTCCTGGGCATATATCTGGAAAAGACAAAAACTCTAATTCGAAAAGATAAATGTACCCACATGTTCACAGCAGCACTATTTGTAATAGCTGAGACATGGAAGCAACCTGAGTGTCCATCAACAGATGAATGGATAAAAAGATATATACAAAACAGAATACTACTCAGCCAGAAAATAGAATGAAATATTGCCATTCACAACAATATGGATGGACCTAGAGAATATGGTACTAAATGAAGTGAGTCAGCAGAGAAAAACAAATATTATATATTAGCACTAGTATGTGGGATCTTTAAAAAATGATGTAAATGAGTCTTTTTACAAAATAGAAACAGACTCACAGATAGAGAAAGCAAACTTATTGTTACCAAAGGGAAAGTCGGGGATTTGGAAGGGGGAGGGATTAGGAGTATGGGATTAACAGATACACACTACTAGGTATAAAATAGGTAAAATATAATATAAAATCAACTATACTTCAGCCTTTTTTTAAAGTAAATTATAAAAAGGAGTCTTAACTGAATAATTTGGGATGAATGAATAGTAGATCAAAATGCTCCCGAGAATGAAAGCCTCACAGAGACAGCCCTGTGTTAGCCTTCTGTAAGTCAGTGGTCTCCAGGAACCAGCAGGCGGGCCCACTGGGAGTCATCCTGCACCCCGCGCTTCTCTCCCACACCAGGTTCGATGTGGTGGGCTACGGCTGCATGACCTGTATCGGCAACAGCGGGCCCTTACCGGAGGCTGTGGTAGAGGCCATCATGCAGGTAATTACAGGGGAGCCTGTGGGTCTTTCTTTTTCATATGATGTGGGATGAAACGCTGGTAACTTTAAAGAAAGTTCAGGGAAGCATGGGGTGTATGTGGTTAAGAGAATGGTCTCTGGAGTTGAGTTAAACTTATTAACTGTATGTCTTTGAGCAAGTTCATGAACCTCTTTGTGCCTCAGTTTTCACAGCTGTAAATGGGAAGGGATAACAGTACATGTTTCAGAAAGCTGCAAGCATTATGGTGATAGTGGACGCAGAGGCCTCAGTGTGGTGCCTGGCCGGCGCATGCCCCATGCACGTGATGGCTCCTGAATCATTTGTTCCTGTTGTCTACAGGCTGGTTCCAAGTCAGACAACTGAACATAAACTCATTGGCTTGATTTTTGTCCCATAAATTCTATAGCGTTGAAAAATACTATTTTGTCTGCTTGCACTGATTATAGAATCCCTGTCAGCCAGTGTGGCTTCCTCTAGCTGTCAACCTGTCATCTTCCCCCCCTATTCCCGGGCCCCTGCTGCAGAATAACTAAGATGCTGCCTCCTGACCCACCTGGTATTTCCTCATGAGCAGAAACCATCCAGTGCATCTCTCTACTGCTTTTGACCCAGCATGTCTCCCCCAGGGTCACCCTGTGTGGTCTCCTTCCCCGGGGAGAGGACCAGTGCAGGGGAAGCTTAAAGGGCTACTTGACTTAAAGGTGAACTTCAGCAGCTGGGTCTAGGAAGCTCAGGCAGTCCGTTGTCTTTGCGACCTGTTTCCCCCTTCCTCACACAGGGGGACCTTGTAGCTGTCGGAGTGCTGTCTGGGAACAGGAACTTTGAAGGGCGAGTCCACCCCAATACCCGGGCCAACTATTTAGCCTCTCCGCCCTTAGTAATAGCCTATGCGATTGCTGGGACCATCAGGATCGACTTTGAGACAGAGCCACTGGGTAAGATCTGATTTGTGGGGTTACAATTTTGTTTTCCCCCCAATGAATTTGAAAATGTTACTGGGAAAAAAGTTATTCTTTTCCTTAATAAATAATGAAGCCTAGAATCTCCAAAGATCAGAGGAGGAAGAAGGGTCTTTGCTTCCTTTCCCAGCACACAGCTAAGACATAATTAAAATAGCTAAACAAGAATTTATAAAGGGGAAGGGACAAAAGGGAAAGAAACACCAAGAGTAATGGAGGTCTTGCCATTCTGGCCTCTGCTCCAGTCCCTCCCTTTCCAGCACCTGCTTCAATCTCACGATAGCCTGGTTTTAATATCTCTGCTGTAGGAACACGTCCGCAGTGTGCAGCTTCTCAAAGCTTGGGGACGTGATGCTTTGTGGTCCTTTCCCTTGGCCTCCTGTGTGCCCTCCTCAATCCGTGCTACGCAGATTAGATAATATGAAAACGGTGCCCTAGATTTGACTTTAAGGAAATCACAGCTTTAGACATGCAGCTGATCCTCATTACATATGTATTCCGTATTTTCAAATTTTTTCTACTCATTGAAGTGGATTTTCACCCCCAAAATCAGTGCTCATCACACTCCCATGGTCACTCACAGACGTGCACGAGGTGGTGAAAACCCTGAGTCACTCACCGTGCCTCTCTCCGCTGAGGTCAAGCAAGGTGACACTCTGTCTTTTTATTTCAGGTCTCATACTGCAAACAAGTGTCCTGTTTGTGCTCCAGATAGCATCATGTTTTTCACACTTTTGTGCCTTTTTTGGGTGGTTTTACTGTTTAAGATGACCTCTGAGAGTAGGGCTAAAGTGCTGTGGAGTATTCCTGAGCCCAGGAAGGCTGTGACAGGCCTCATGTTAGACAGGCTCACAAGTTCAGTGTGAACGCATCAATAGTATGTAAACAGAAATACATGAAACAGCATTACGTATTGATCAGTTGACAACAATGTTGTGGATAAACACCTTGGGAGCCTAACCTGTGTGTTTCTTGCGGGCAGTGTTTCTCTAAGTGTGCACAGAGAATTTACTGAATGTAACTGCTCTGAACAGTGAGACTGGGCTGACTGCCTGTGACCATGAAAATTGGATATGAGATGAAGTTCATCTCACTGATAAACAATTTCTCCCCAGGGGTCAATGCCAAGGGGCAGCAGGTATTTCTGAAAGACATCTGGCCGACCAGAGACGAGATCCAGGCGGTGGAGCATCAGTATGTGATCCCCGGGATGTTTAAGGAGGTCTACCAGAAAATAGAGGTGAGGTCCCCGCCCCAGTGTCAAGGGGAAGTCGCTCCTCCGCGTCATCTCTGCCAGCCTTGAGGCTAGTGTCAGTATCAACCGGGCCAAGTGGTATTTCTCCAGATGACTGGGAAAGTGGTACAGTCATCTGGCTCTTACAATTCAGGCTCTTCCAGACCCCACTCTCCCCGCTGTTCTCAGATTCGGACACATGAGCAGCAGGCTCAGGAGGCGTGGACTCACACGGACGCGGCTCCTGGCTAGCTCTGCATGGCTCCCCTCTTGCTCCGACAGCCCAGGGTGAGCGTGAGCTTGGATGCGGAGCCCAGTGTCCCTACAGGGTGCCACTGAGGGCCACATGGCTGCACACAGCGCTCGGATTTATCTGCCGGCTTCAAAGAGTGACACAAGTAAAAGCCACTCACTAGGAAGCACCAAACTATGAAGCTGCTGAAATTAAAAAAAAAAAAACAACTTGCTGTGCATTTTACAAACGGGGAAATGTATGGGGCTCAATACCACTTTCCGAGACTCGAATGTTACCCTTTTCCCTGGTTTCTGTGTTAGGCTGACCCCAGGGCTTCTGGCTGGGGCTAGTAGCTTGAAATACGAGGGCAGACTGGGCAGCAGAGTCAGATGGGAGTCACACTCACGCACTGTGAATCCCATAAGCTGCTCTCTGGGAAATGGTTCAAGGCAGTTTGGTGGATACTGGGCTAAATGCATTTCTCCAGAGGCTGAGTTAATGACGTGGAGCAAATTCAAGCCAATTTGAATGCATGGTGGCCATCACTATCTAATGTCCTTGTGACCGGAAGTCTACCTCCCCAAATCTTCAGAGCATCAATAACTTCCCCTCGGGTACAACCTGGATCATTATTTCATAAATTATGTGTGTTAGTTACCTATTGCTCTGCAACACATTACTCCTAAACTTAGTGAATTAAAACAGCAAACACTTTTTACCTGTGTCTGTGGGTCAGAAATGGAGGTGCCGCTTAACAGCGTGTGTCTGCCTTCACAAGGCTTCCATCCATGCGTCATCTGAGGCTGTGGTCTCACCTGATGATTCAACTGGGGAGGAGCCAGTTCTTAGACCGCTCGTGTGGTCATTGGCAGGATAAAGAACCTTGCATGCTGTGGGTGAAGGCCTCAGCTTCTCACTGACTGTCAGCGTGAGACAGCCCCCTCAGGGCCTTACTAGCGGGTCTCTTCACAGCATAGTGACTGGCTTCCATCAGAGCCAGCAAGAGCAAGTAAGAGGGTGAAGAGACAGAAGACAGTCTCTATAACCTAATCCTGGAAATGAGTCGCTAGGCTCAGTCCTCACCCAGCAGGAGGGGTTCATTTATGGGTAGGATTCCTAGGAGGCAGGAATCCTCCTGGGAATCATTTAAATGGGGTCTAATTTAAATAGGAATCTAAAATGGGGTCATTTTAGAGATGGCCTGTTACAGGGCATGTGTATTTATAAATTACTTAGCATGGTGTTATCTTTGTATAGACATGTTGTGTGACCATTTAGGCTAAGAATTGGTTTTACTATGCTGTTAGCTTGAATATATGTATTATGTTCACATGTTAAGTCTTCCTCAGGATGAACTGTGATTAGACCTGCCTGTCCTTTTTTTCTTTCTCCCCAAGACTGTGAATGAGAGCTGGAATGCCCTAGCAGCCCCGTCAGATAAGCTATATTGCTGGAATCCCAAATCTACATACATTAAATCACCACCATTCTTTGAAGACCTGGTAGGACTTTTTTTTTTTTTTTTTAACAAAATGTGTTCTTCAAAAAGTTTCTTGGCTTGTAAAATCTACTTGATTAACCAGTACCCTCGCTTTGACTACCTGCTTTGTTGAAACCTTTACACACCTGAGCAGATAACACTGGGGAGAGCTTGAGGAAGCTGGGTTATTTGGCTGGCGTGGGCCTGTGGTTTGTCTGTCCAGGGCTTCCGTGTGGCTGTGCAGAGACCCCTGGAGATCAAGTATCGCTGGGACAGAGACTCAGTAACGTCTGAAGGGGGGCTGTCCAGGAGAACAGCCTCCAGGACCTGCCATACTTAAGCCTCATACCCATACAAACAAGGGACATCTTCTCTGAAACTGATGATCAGGAGTCTGTGCTCTCCTGGTGGGAGGAGGGGATGAGAGGATGTGAGTAGAAGGCAGGACTCCTGCCATACTCAGCACTTGGGACCTTCTCTGGATGTGGAGAAAGAATATCATTTGCAGCAACGTCCCTTTTGCTTTTGAGGGGATAGTGCCAATACTTCACCTCCTTCAAGGATGAGATATGAATATCTTGCATAAATTCACTTCACTTTACTAAACACCCCTGATAAACCCAGTAAAACTAGAATTCTCTATGTGTTGATGTAGAGCTGTCATCAGGTTCAGATCCATGGACCACTGCTGTTGAGGTTCCCCTGGTGATGCATTGGAGAAAACCCAGGCAAACACTGACTTACTGTGTTCTTTGCTAGACTTTGGATCTTCAGCCCCCTAAGTCTATCGTGGATGCCTGTGTGCTATTAAACTTGGGAGATTCAGTAACAACAGACCACATCTCTCCAGCTGGAAACATCGCAAGAAACAGCCCTGCTGCTCGCTACTTAACTAACAGAGGGTAAGTAATAAGGGAAGCAGGGGAAGCCTGAAGACAAAAGGGACAGCATGAGGTCATTAATCCTCTTTCCATGAGGTCTATTTGGCATCAGACTCCAGTTTTTCACTGAACCCTGGAGCCTGAAAAGCAATCACTCTTTCTGTTTGTTGCTTTGAATCCACCAGCACGTGAACCCCAGCACGTGGAGACCTTCTTTTTGAGCAGGTGTACTTATTAGACTCAGCTGTCATCCCTGCCACCAGCTTGGCTGATCATTTATGTACAAGGCTCCAGTCTTCCCCTGTGTGGCCTGGTTATACTTGAAGCACTTGGCAGGGGTATAACCAGAAATGCACTGACATTTCCTGGTTGAGAGACATATGTTGGGTTTTAGTTTACTACTTATTTTGGCTGCACTGGGTCTTTGTTGCAGCCCATAGACTCTCTAGTTGTGGCGTGTGGGCTCTGGAGTGCACAGGCTCAGTAGTTGTGGCATATGGACTTGGTTGCAGTATGTAGGATCTTAGTTCCCTGACTGGGGATAGAACCCAGCATTGGAAGCGCAGAGTCTTATCCACTGGACCACCAAGGAACTCCCAAGAGACACATGCTTTACAGAGAACAGCTGTGAGGATTTGCAATTTATACATCCATTCAGCAATCCTTCAGTCATATACCTATTTTAACAGGTATTACACTAATATTATATACTGCTATTTAACCAACCCCGAGTCAAGAAGATCCCCTGGAGAAGGACATGGCAACCCACTCCAGTATTCTTGCCCGGAGAGTCCCCATGGACAGAGGAGTCTGGCAGGCTAGTCCATGCGGTCACAAAGAGTCGGACACTAAACCACCACCATAGTGTACCAGTATCAGTAAATGTCCATCCCAGATCTGACTTTCTCAAGATTCGTCTGGGGAGATGAACATTCCTGGCCCCCATCCCCACTTCCTGAATCACCTTCTTCAGGGACAGGGCCCAGAGCCAATATGAGAAACAGAATTGAAGCTTTTTTTTTTTTTTCTGGTGGGAGAGGACAGCCACCTTGCCCTTCCCCTGACTTGCTGGGTGGGTAACCCATTCTCTTCACAACTTTCCCCTTCTCTCATGCTCATTCAGTCTCTGCCTTTTCCTGGTGCATCCCATGGGACAGTCTGTTTATTCAGACCGAGAATATCTCCTATTCCCCAGGATGTGCGTGTTGTGAGTTTAAGAAGACAGCCCAGATCTAGAGGAGGTGAACGCACAGTGGCCTGTGTCGAGATTTTTCTTTAACGTGGCAACTACTTTTTAAAATGTATGGCAACTGCCCATACACAGATAGTGGGTTGGCCAAAAAGTTCACTCAGGGTTGTCTACTATTAAGATGTTACAGAAAAAGCTGAACAAACTTTTTGGCCAACCGAATACATACGAGATTTTAAACATTTATTTGTTTTATTATTTGGCTGGGCCGGGTATCAGTTGCGGCATGTGGGATCTAGTTCCCCGACCAGGGAAGGAACCCAGGCCCACTGTATTGAAAGTGTGGTGTCTAGGCCCTGGACCACCTAAGCAAAGTCCTCATATTATGAGCTTTTAAAGAGATGGTTCTGTCTTGAGTGGGAGATGCAAGTCCATCAGCAAATAGAAAAGGGCAGGAGATGTTCAAGGTGGGTTGGTGAGTCCTGCTCTTCTCCTCACCCACACTGCTCAGGACACGCTGCCCACCATCTTGTTCCTTGAATGTTCAAACAATGCCAAGTACCCCTCTGTCTGACAGCCTTCGGGTGGGCTAACTGTTTTCTCCTCTTGGATGCCTTTCCCCAAGATACCCTCTTAACTAACTCCCACTCCAAGTTCAAGTCTTCCTCCATAAGGTCATGCCCACCATACTCTTCTTGCCCTGGCCTACCTTTTCTTAGGTATTAACCACAATCTAGTAACACTTATGTAGGATGCTCTTTTAAAAAAACTTTTGTCTCTACCTTCTGGGATGTAAGCCCTGCAAAAGCAGGGATTTGCTGTATCCCAGGCACCTAACAGTTCCTGGCATGTAGTTGTTGAATGAATGAATGGGAAAGGCTTCTAAGGACAGAGAATCTAGAGAAATAGAGTTGAGGCTGAAGAAGAAAACTAGGAAGAGAGAAGTAACCAACACCTTTTTTGATTGGTGGTTATTGATACTCTTTAGAGAATAGAATTAAAGGAAATATACCATTCCAGAAAAATACATATCCACATTTTGGACATAATTTCAGGGGTTCATAGACACACTCACCTACTCCTGAAGCCCATGCTTAGATTCTCAGTCTTCAAAATTGAGCTAATGAATAAATAATTAACACACATGGTTCCTAGCATTTTAAGAAACAGCTCAGTGAACTGGTCACTGTTCATTAAGATATTGTTCCAGACATCTCAAAACATCCCTTCATTCGGACCCACAGACCAGATTTTTCTTTGATTTTAGGACCAGCAGTACTTGTTCTGCTCCTTCATCCCTGCCCTGCTTTTGATCTTACAACAATGCTAAGTCATGTTGCCAGTTAAGTGGTTTTTAACTGCATCGAGTTCCTGGACAAATGTGAGCCTATTCTGTTTCATTTACAGAATGTTTTTTGTGTGTCCCCCACTCTCGGCTCCACCAAACTAATGTACCCGGAGTATGCCCTTTGCTTCGTTTTTTTTCCACCCACTTGTAACATTTTATCTTTAATGAAGTTTTATAGACTACCCTACTGAATAAGTAAAATACTCTGATTAAAGTTCCTCCCGATTGCTCTACCCAGATTTATAAGACTCTAGGTTGATGTTGGGAAGTTATAGATTCACCATCGCACCTACTGCCTCTCAATGCGCCCTGAATCGAAGCTATGGAAACATTTTTCTATCTTGGAGAACAATACTTAGTAGACTTACAGAAATACTAGGTTTGTGATTTTTTTCCCCTTTCATGGTGTAAGCCAGGTTTAATCTCTCAGTTTCCTAAACCAGCTTCTCTCCTACTCTCGTTATCAGCCTGACTCCTCGAGAATTCAACTCCTACGGCTCCCGCCGAGGGAATGATGCCATCATGGCACGGGGGACATTCGCCAACATCCGCTTATTAAACAAATTCTTGAACAAGCAGGCACCACAGACTATCCATCTGCCTTCTGGTGAAATTGTGAGTATGGTGTCCTGCGCTTCCTCTAGAAGCCAGCATTTCTCAGGCTCTGGGTGGTTCAATGCTTGCCTTGTCCCTTTCCCTTTGGTCTTATTTTTTTTTTCCACACCTCATCCTACCTCTTGCTTTATATAATCCCTTCTGCCAAGTGTTCCATATATGTAGAGGTCATCCCTAAAGAAGAGTCCCTTTAAACTGGAAGGCCTTTTCCTGCTTAGAGATTTCTGCTTCATGCTTTAACTAAATCTTGTTTCTTAGGAGTTGAGCTTAAAAAGCCTCTGATTGAGGTCTCATCAGTTCAGAATACTTGAAGGGGAAATTCCAGGTTAAGGTGGAAGATGTTTACTAAGAAGTGCTGTTTTATGACTTCAGTAACGTTTACTTAATCATACCATTGGGGAAGGAAGAATATAGAGGACTGTGCAGGCCTGCTTGGTCTTAATGGGAACCACGTGGAGTTGGTTTATTAGAGCTGAAATTGTCTGTTCACAGAGGGGCAGGCGTGGGCAGAGGTGGGGAAGCCTGCCCTTGAAGTCAGACAAGCCTGGGTTCAAGTCCCAGCTCCACCTCAGACCAGCTGTGGAGCCTCCTTCAGTGATCTATCTACCTCTCTGAGCCTCACTTTTCTTACTTGCAAAGTAAAAATAACATCTCCTTTTTAAGGTTCTGAGGTTAACCCTGGGTGGCACGCATGCGGCAGTCACTCAGTCAACTCTGCCACCCCATGAACTGTACCCCGCCAGGCTCCTCTGTCCATGGGATTTCTCAGGCAAGAGTACTGGAGTGGGTTGCCATTTCCTACTCCAGGGCACCTTCTCAACCCAGGGATCAAACCCACATCTCTTATGTCTCCTGCATTGGCAGGCGGATTCTTTACCAGTGCACCACCTGCGAAGCCATCCAGCACAGAGTGAGTGCCTAGGACATATTTGTTCAGTGACTAGTGGGGACAGTAGACTATTAAGTGAAAAAGATACAGATGAATGGTAAAATCCCCAAGAGACAAAGGAGGGACTTGTAGTTAACAGATTTTGAGGGCCTCTGGGATGCCAGCTGTCATGGTGGGATCCCTCATTGACAGCCCTGCCGTGTACAGAACTCCTAGTCAGATTGGTTAGTGCCTCAGCTTAAATAAGGAGACAGCATCAGAGATGAAGAGACATTGGAGTCAGGCCTTGAACTTGAAAGACAGACCTAGACAAGAAACAGAGGAATAAAGAGAAAAACAGATAATGCACAGAGTAGAAGAAAACGAAGAAAAACAATTGTTTCGTCAGAGTGATGAGATGATTTTCTGTTGGTGTAATCAGAAGACAAGAAGGAGCTCTTAAAAAAAAAAAAGTCCCTAAAAAATTTCACAGGAAAAGTTGAGAAAATCTTCCAGAAGGTAGAAAGACAAAGGGGAAATTAGGAAATGTAAGAAAATCAAAGCCTGAACCGAGGAGGACCAGCATCTGACTGAATAAACATGCTAAAAAGAACAGATTAAATCTGAGAGGAAATTGTTAAAGAGTTAACACAAGAAATACTTCAAGTACAAAATCTGAGACTCCAGATCGAAAGGTCCACTGCACACACCCAGCCACATGAGTACTACTCACTCCAAGTCACATCACCTTGAAAGTAAGAACAGCAGAGGTAAGGAGAAGATCTAGAAACTTCGGAGAGGGGAAAAAAAAGCTTATGTGCACTCTTCTGGGGATCAGACGCACTCAAGGCAACCCAGGAGACTTAGAATGAGGAAAATTGTTGGCACCCTAAAATCTGTATCCCTCATACTACCAGCCAAGTGAGAGTAAAGTAACTACACATTCAGATATTCAAAAGCTTTAAAAATAATCTGTCAGTCCCAGTCTCAGAAAGCTACTTGATAATTGTATTCCACCAAAATGAGAGAATAAACCAAATATAGGGGAAGATGTAGGATCCAGGAAAAGGAAATGCAGGGAATCACCAGGATGCTGGGGAAGGAAGACTCCTCCATCACATGAACACACCTCAGAGAGTTAGCAGTCCACACAGGAATGAGGGCATCAGGAGTGACCCCCGTGAAAAAGATTTTTAAAGTAAATCGCCTGGTAGATGGGAATGTCTTCAGAAAAGATTTGTATCGATACTTTAGGTAGTATATTTGGGAGTTAATGGGTAGGGACACAAACAGGTGAGTGTGCACACACATGCATACAAATTTATTATTTCCAGTGGGAAAAGAAATTTTTTTTAATTGCCAAGAAAAGGAAATCTGAGTCCATTATGTGGCTCAGCTGTAAATAGCATGTTCATACTTAAAACATATGGCCAGAAAAGGTATGACAGTGATATTAGAAGGCCCTGGAGAGGAGAGGTTGAGGAGAGGGAGGGCCCTACAAGAGTGGTAGTGGAAAGAACTAAATCCTCTAAGTAAGAATTTAATGGATAATAAAGAGAAATGAACTGACCAATTAAATACTTAGGGATCCAGAGGTGAGATATCAGAAGAAACCACTAACTTTTATGCTTCCTTAAGAAGAGAGGGTGCGTGCAAGGAGCCGGTGCTCTATAAGCTGCTTGCTACTCACTTTGACGCACACAAGAGAAAAGCCAGGAGCCCGGAATTCAAACCTGCTGAGTCCGCACATCTGGGTTCCACAACCCGTTCTGCCGTGGGATTGTCAGCTCTGTGGTCCTTTTGAAAGTACTTTAAAATACACACTCCCACATTCTTAATATCCAAACTAGTAACCGATACCTCTGAAAGTATCAGGTAGGTTGTTTCTTTTCTGGTCTTTGAAAGCATCCAGGGTTTTGGGTTAGACAGAGCAGGCTTTAACCCTTTTTTTTTTTTGTCAACAGTTTCTATATTTGTGAGTTCCTATATTTGTGAGTTCTGTTCCACTGAAGACAGACAGAATCCTATCTAGATTTAGGCAGTGCCGTGTGACATTAACCACAGTCTCCATCCTTTCACCACAGTAGTAATTTGTGAAAGCCTACTTGAGAGTTTGATTATATACCTTTCTACAGCTCCTTTCAAATCAAACACTCCCTCTTTGGACTCTTTGGAGGGATCTTATTTTCTGACTTAAGTAGCGACAAAAAAAAAGTTTCATTACTCACCATCAATGGTATCACCTGTCTTTGTGGAGCCTCAGCTCAGCAGAATGTTCAGAGTTCCTGTGAGAAACAAATGAATCTATTTGTTAAAGCTGTTTCTCACATATACTAAGAGATTCCTTAAGGCTTTCTTGTCCTTTATTGATTGGTGCTTCATCAATTGTTACTATTGTTACCTTGACCTCCATGTAGAAGGGTGATGAGTAAAAGTCTGCATTTTTGTAATTTCCAAACAGGTGACCTTTTTTTTGTGTTTGGCCACCCTTCACAACTGACCATCACAAAGCCTCTGGTACAGAATCAAATCCCAGATTTAGGTGGGATTCTCTGCTTTTGCTTCAAGATATTTTAATCAATGGAAGAGTTTTTAAATAAAAAAAGAAAAACTGATCTAATTTCCTTTTTCCCCCGATGCCCTAGGATTTGAATGTTTTTCTAAAATTAGGACAATAAGGCATTTCACTTGAGTATAAAATTCAATTTGATAGAGATAAGTACCTGGAGAATCCCATGGACCCAGAGGAACCTCGTAGTCTACAGTCCATGGGGTCTCAAAGAGTCAGACACAACTGAGCGATTAAAAAGAAGAAGAAAAGAAGTAGTATTAATAGACGGCATTAACTGGAAATTTGTAGACCAGGCAACTGACTGGTTGAGTTTGCCCTTGACTTTCCACTGACTTGGCCGACTGCAGACACTCCTCCATGTCCCCTCAGGACTCACTGGCCTCTGTCTACATGCTGTGTCTTTGCTCTGTCGGTAAAACCTCCCTCCTGTCCTCCTCAGCTTGATGTGTTCGACGCTGCTGAGCGGTACCAGCAGGCGGGCCTCCCCCTCATCGTCCTGGCCGGCAAGGAGTACGGCTCGGGCAGCTCCCGAGACTGGGCCGCCAAGGGCCCTTTCCTTCTGGTGAGTAGCACGCACAGACAGCGCTGCAGGCAGCTGCCCCCCGAGCCAGAAGGCAAGCTGGGAGGGAGGCAGAAGGAACGTCCTTTGCTTTGCTTTCCAAGAAGATGCTGTGGGAGAGCACGCAAGCTCGGAGAAGCGTGGGCTGTTTCCTCGCCTCCTGCTTGGTAGATCTGGGCTTCCCTCGCTGAGTGAAGAAATGTGGAGTCAGCGGGTTCCCCTCCATCAAGTGTCGCTGTTCTGGGAGCCATGGATCTTTAGGTGTGTCTGTACGACGGTTGAGGGGAGGATCTTGAAGTCCATGAAATTACATCCAGAAGTGTGGAATGTGTGTCTTTTTTTTTTTTTTTAAGTGGGGAAAGTTTCATGGTTTTCATAATGTTCTCGGGTTAGCACCGGAAGCTTATTTAAGGCCCTTTTCCTAGGTCAGTGTGAGGACAGTGCTGCTACTGTCTCGTCTGTTAGGTTCACAGAAGGGAAAACATCGGGAGCCTACAAGTGAAAGTCACTCAGTCATGTCCGACTCTTTGCAAACATGAACTATACAGTCCATGGAATTCTCCAGGCAAGAATGATGGAGTGGGTAGCCTTTCCCTTCTCCAGGGGATCTTCCCAACCCAGGGATCGAACCCAGGTCTCCCACATTGCAGGGAGATTCTTTACCAGCTGAGCCACAAGGGAAGCCCAGGAGCCTGAGCTTTGAATAAACTCAGGGAATGCACTTTGTACAGCTGCTTTTCACTGCCAGTGAAGGGTCTGCGCACAGGCTGAGTAGAAAAGGAAGCCCTCTCAGTGTGTAGACCGACAGCTCTTCAGAACCTTCCGCCATTTCAGGGCTTGACCCGGAAGTTGTCCCTGTGGGAGGGGGCCCCACAGGGAGTCTTTCCGTCTGGTCCGTTCGCTGGCCCTGAAAGCAGGGCCACTTCTGGTGCCTGGCTTCAGTCTTCAGGGTGGGGTAGAAGAGCTTAGCTGATGCCAGTTTAAATAATGGTGGCTTGAGCAAATCAATGCACTTGGCAGACGTTGCACAAGTCAGTTGATATCCACATGTGCAGTAAAAAATATATGGCTGTCTGGCAGATAGCCCTCCAGACGCCCAGGTTTTATCACCCCCCCTTTTTTAAGTCCATCAGTTTGCAGTGGGTGGGGGTGTGGAGAAAAGATATGTTATTAGTTGGTAATTTGTTGAAGGCCTGCCCTTTCTAGAAACTGCTGAAAAGAACCTAAGAAACTACAAAAGGAAGGATTTTAGGAAGGGGGCCGGGCGCTGACAACAGCATTGAGAGCAGGAACAGTCGGGGCGGGGGGGGGGGAGTGTTAGAGGGGACAGGAAGGTCTGTGGATAGGCGAGTCCCGGCTCAGAGGGGCTCTCTAGAGTCTGGGTGGGCTGCATCAGCCGCAGGGCAAGAGAAAGAGCCTGGCCACGGCGAGAGAGGCATCAGTGGTTTCGCAGAGGGAGGCTCTTACACATCTGAAGCATCGTGGGGTGCAGCTGACTGCAGGCAGCATACGCAATAGTCTTCACCCCGGGGAGGAGGAGGTGGTTCCTCCCATTTATTAGAGCGGGGATTGACATCAGGTTGGCTGTAGTTACCAGGGAAACCAGGGGTGGGGCATGTCCCTCACAGCCCCTCAAATTAACAGCCGTCAGAGGGTAAATGTTTCCCTTTAATGAACTAACAGGTGGGGCCGTCCTGGCCTAAGGGGCAGAGGGCAAGCATGTTCAGGTGAGTGGGGCGGAGGCGAAGCCCGAGCAGGAGAGCAGCGGGTATACAAAGAGCAAGGGAACCGCCATCCTTTAGGGTCCCGACTCTACAAGTGTAAGCTTCTCTACACAACAGCCCTGAGTTCTGTCTGCCCAGACAGCCGTGCACGCTTCCTTCTGTAGCTGGCCAGCCTCAGCCACGTTGTCCGCAGAAAGAGAGGCCAGGCAGCTCCACACAGCCCTCCTCACAGAGCTTGGGGCGTGAATAAACTGTGTTTACAACTATTGCCCCTTCCTCCCAAATAAATACGCAGTACATATATGTACATAAATCTACACAAAATACCAACTGTCCTAAAGAATCTGCTCTTTTAAATCTGTGCTTTTAAACTTGGAAACACTTAGTGATTTAAAAAATACCTATGCCTGGATCTCATTCCCAGACATTCTGGTTTGGTCGGTAAGGTGAAAGGCCTGGACGTTTGGATTTTAAAAGCCTCTCCTGGTGACTGTAATATCCGCAGAATCTTAGAACACCTCTGTCTAGCCATGGTTCTCCAGACTTAAAAGTATCCCATCTTCTCCCACCCATGCTTCCTGCAAGAGATCCTGATACAGTAGATCTGGGGTAATAAGTACCTAAGAATCTACATTTTTAACAAGCTTCCTGAGTGACCCTGATTCAGGGGATCTGAAAGTATGTTGAGAGCTTTTATGGGTATCTTAATATTACATTACAGTTAACTAATATTTGAGATTTGGGTGTTCTAGTTGATCAGGTATCCTGGTTTACTGATCATTGCTGTATATTGTCAGTTATAGGTTACCAATAAAATGTGCTTTATAGGAAGCTTTGTATCAAGATTACATTAAGTGCAATTTGATCCTTGAAACAGGAGGTATAAAAGCAGCACACAGCAGGTGGTCAATTCCTTTCTCTGTACTGTGTTCTTAAAGTTGTGTTTTGATTAAATCTTCTGTGTCTGCTAATACAGCCTAAAATATACCAAAATTCAAAGGGCAAAATGAATTTTCTTTGTGTTTCTTTGTAGTGTGGTTTCCAGATACAGGGGGAGTTTGTATCATAAACTAAGTGTGTGGTTAGACTTTGTGGGTTCAAATATCTGACAGACCACTGACTCCCAGGGTGCAGGGCGCAGTAACCGTGTCTCCATCCAGGGTTGGTGGAGGTAGAAGGGGAGAGTTCATCTCATTGCCTACATGTTGCTTATACAGTGGAGGCAGTCAGTTAGCTACTGTGGTATATAGAATGGCAACATTTTATGTAAAGGACTAATTGGTACTTAAGAATCTGGGCAGGAGAAGAGTTTTGACCTAAGAATCCTGTTGTTAACTGTCTGTGTATCTAAAGAAAAACTGTGTCCGAGCCACTTACTGTCTTCATCCCTCAGGGAATCAGAGCTGTCCTAGCAGAGAGTTATGAGCGCATTCACCGAAGTAACTTGGTCGGGATGGGAGTGATCCCTCTCGAGTACCTCCCTGGGGAGAATGCAGACACCCTGGGACTCACCGGGCGTGAACGATACACTATCAGCATTCCAGAAACCCTGAAACCACGAATGAAAGTCCAGATCAAGGTAAGTTAGTGCCCTTCCATGCCAGGTCCAGCTAAAGGGACCCCATGTTTGTCATCAGTCTTTTTTTTTTTTTAATTTGGTCATGCTGCAGGTCATGCAGGATCTTAGTTCCCCACCCAGGGATCGAACTCATGTCTCCTGTATTAGGAGACTAGTGATGAAAAGCTCAGGGATGGGGCATTTAAAACAGTTTTTGATTATAAAAATGTGAACAGACACACTCACCCCAGGCCCTGGCTTTGATTAGCACTGAGGTGAAAACAACAGATGAGCCCTGGGTAAGGCGAGGATGAGGTGCGGCACTGTGGTCCCAGGGTGATCTAGCCGCCCAGGCAGATTGAGCTGCTGAGCCGCGTCCCAGGGTGAGCATCTGGGCCAGCGCCCAGGGGACAGCCTTAATGAAGCACCTGCTGGCTGCCAAGACTTCCTTCCCCGGGCTGTCCCTGGTGAAGGCTTCGAAAATATTCCAAACATCGCGAGTAACTGCTGCCTTGAGAGGCTGTTTCTAATTCTCAGGGTCTCTCATTTCCATCACAGATGCTCTGCGGGGCTTTACCTTGTAGATCAGTACATGGGGCTTTCTTGTTAAGTAAAGCACAGCTTCCTGCTCAGCGGGTCTGGGCTGGGGCCGGCCGGCACCTGCTCGGGTGCTGGGTGCTGCCGGGGCGTGGACTGCACTTGGAGGGCAGTCTGAGGGCTGGCTCGTCTCCTTCCTCAGCAATTCTTCTCTGCTTTTCCATCCTGCCAGCTGGACACCGGGAAGACCTTCCAGGCTGTCATGAGGTTTGACACCGACGTGGAGCTCACTTATTTCCATAATGGGGGCATCCTCAACTACATGATCCGCAAGATGACCAAGTAGGCCCTGGTCTCCTTGGAGACGGGTGGCCCAGCGGCCCGGCGGCAGGAGGAAGCACAGCATCCGCAGCCCGCAGGCCCGGGGGTGGCAGCCTCTCCGCCCCTGGCCTCCTCCCCCAACCCTCGCCTCCACGCAGGGGTGCTGCCTGCCCAGGGCGCCCTGAGGTTCCAGCGTGGATCCTCTGCACACAGAATCAGCAGTTTCAAAATGCGCTATTTTTGTTAATCTTTTTATCTTGTTCTAGAATTTGGGAGCTTAGAATGGTGGGACTGTCACTTGTGCCAAGAAGGGAGAGTTGAGCCCTTTCAGGTCACTGATCACTGAATGTTGATTTTTCACTCCTAGCCTCTAATGTTCAGCTCCGGCCCAGTTTCAGGCTCCTGTCCGTTGCCCTCTGCTCCATGAAATGTTCCCCTTGAGAGTCCGTTGCCTCTGTGTGCTCTGCCAGTGTAACTGACAAGGCAGAGGGGACGTGTTCGCACGTGGAGACCGTAGTCCCTCCACCCCGCCGATTCCTCCAGAGTGAACGACCCAGGCACCTCGCGAACGGCTCAAACATTCGAAGTTTTCACTTGTGTACTTTTTGACAGATCCACACTGAGGAAATATGGAGATGCCTTTCAGTAGTTTCATAAAGTTTCCCTAGAAAACTTTTCATGTATCACGAGGAGAACTTTGGAGGTGGTTTTGGAGAGATATGCAGAACATTTCTAATTTGAATAAGATTAAATCTATTTTCAAGGAAAACTTTTTGACTTTGGTATTGAATTCTGCTGCGGGCGTGGCCCTCATTTTGTGATATTTAGAGCAGAGCAAATTTCAGACTGCAGGTTCCTCAAGTCTGAGTGATCTTCGAGTTTTGTTTGTTTGTTTTCCAAAAATATATTTATTTGGCAGTGCCAGGTCTTAGTTTTAACATGAGGACTCTTTAGTTGTGCCATGTGGGATCTAGTTCCCTGACCAGGAATTGAACCCAGGCACCCTGCACTGGGAGCATAGAGTCTTTAGCCACTGGACCGCCAGGTAAGTCCCTCGAGTTCTTTTCTGTAACCACATCAGTAATATGCAGGTTAAATGGTTGTGTTGAACCCCCTTTAGGAGCGCACACGATGGTAGCAATAGCCTGGGAGCAGTGACGATGTAGCTTGGTGAACGGACCATATATTTTTTTTAATCTTCAGCTGGGTTACCTGCTCGTTTCCACCACTGAGGTCATTTCAGGGCACATGTCGTAGTCTGCTCCAGCTGCCATGATGAAATGTCGTAGACTGAGTGGCTCAAACGTCAGAAATTTATTTTCTCACAGTTCTGGAGGATAGATGTCCGAGGTTGAGGTTACAGCAAGCTCATTTTCTGGTGCGAGCTCTCATCCTGGCTTGCAGCCAGCCGCCACCGCCTGTGTCCTTGGGCGGCCTTCCCTCAGCGCCTGTGCACAGATGAAGGATGAACGGACACGCTCCCGGGGTCTCTTCTTACAAGGGCCCGGCTCTCGTGACCTTTATTTAAACTTACCCTAGAGGTCCCATCTCCACAGCAGCACGGTGGGGGCTGGACTTCAATATAGGAATTTGGGGTGGAGGGGGGACCCGTTCTGTTCATAACAGGGCACCTTATACCTTACAAATTAATCTCTAGTGAGTTTTAAGCCTCAGCTTTCAGCACTCGGGTCTGTGGCTGGTCAACAGAACTTGGGCTTATATGCTCACTCAGCCGTGTCTGACTCTGCAACTCCATGGTCTGTAGCCCACCAGGGTCCACTGTCCATGGAATTCTCCAGGCAAGAATACCAGAGTGGGTTGCCAGTTCCTCCTCCGGGGGATCTTCCCGAACCAGGGATCGAACCCACGTCTCTTGTTCTCCTGCATTGGCAGGCAGAATCTTTACCACTAGCGCCAGAACACCCAGGATCAAATCCTAACCCCCAGCTCTCCCCCAGATAATTGGGCAAGGCAGGTTCCTGAGCATCCTTGCCTCAGATCCTGGGATCTAGCTTCTGTTCATGAATAAAAATCACAGACAGAACCATGTTGTACAATAAAACCCTGTGACCCACATATTAAAATCAGTGTTATAGCCACGCTTTCCAGGAAACAAACTCACTCCGAAGGACAATGCAGATAGTGGAGTGCAGTTTATTACACCAGCGGGCCCAAGGCAGAGTCTCCTCTTAGCCAAGGACCCCGACCAGCATTTGTGAAAATCTTTTATACCCCATGTGTACATGTCCGAACCCACCACCCCAAATTCCTTGAGGCTTACAAAGGAAGGCTAAATACAATCACAATAACCCCATCATTCACGTGTTATGTGTTCAAATAGTTAATAATCAATAAGCCCGCAGTTACATTCCAACCAGTTAATAACCGATAAGCCTGTGGTTACTTTCCGATAGATACTGTCTGGAGGCAGGAGTGATTAGTGTCTGTTTTCTCTTAGGTGATGAGTAACCTGGATATGATCTTCAAGGTTCCCCTGTCTGGAGGGGGTCTTATCCTTCCATTGTCGTTCCCACAGGCACTAAGCAGAGAGTTCAGAGTCCACTGGAGAGGCGGCTGAGCACGATCAGCATGGACAGGCCTCAGATGGAGTCCAGGCCGTATGAATTCCTTCTTCACTAGCATAAAAACACTAAGAAGGGCTGAAAAAACACATCCACCCCTCAGGCCTCCAATGCCGAACCTGGGAGCAGCCTGGCTCCCCACCCTCGGTGCTTATGGGGAGACATTCTTGCAGCTATGACTTCTGGAATCGGGTCCCTTCACCTCTGAATTTCCCTCCTCTCCCTTCCAAACACCCTCTATCATGTTCATTAATAAAGTGTCTTGGGCCAGTGTCCCATCCTTGCTCTCAACCAGGCTGAACAAATAAACCCCTTTCACCTGGTTTCTCAAGAAGGCACTGGGTGCTTACTCTCCAGGTGAGAAGCTTGCTGCTCTTGCTGGGCCCAGCCCCTCCCTGTCTATGGGGTTCCCATCTCCCTTGTTCCTACTGTTTTCTAAATTCATATGTGCCTGATCCCTCCTAGGCAAACAAGTGTTCCTGGTGCACAGTGAGTTCACAGACAAACATTTTTCTTGCAGCAAATAAGCATATGTGTCTTTGGCAATGGAACAGCTCATGTAGGTGGAAAGTGATCTAGGAGAAGGATAAATTAGACAGGACTTTCAGCTACAGTGTTAGAAGCACAATTCAAACTGCCTAAACAAACAAAAAAATTGGCTCTAGAACCGAGGTGGCCATTGCCACAGGCATAAGATTGGATCTAGAGACTCAGACTCAGGTCCTTCCAATTCATTTCCATTTGTGATGGCCTCACTCTGGGCCAGTCCGTGTGCTCGGGGATATGGCCACTGACAGCTCTGGGATAACAGTTAAGCTTGTGATCTTAGATCCCAGTGTCCCCTAGGCCAAAAATAGTGGGAGTTTCCTAGTCACCTAAATGAAGAGCCTTATTTTGGGCACAGCTGGCCTTTCAGGGTTGAGTTAGGACAGTGTGACAGAGCCATGAGAGCTGCTTCTGAAAAACAGGAACCCAAGCTCCCCGGGCTGCCTTCTTTGGAAGCTGTTAAATGTCCCAACTACAAACAGAATTTAACATCCAAGTAGTTTTGTTTACCTGTACAAAGACTATGTAATTATAGTCGATACTTAACAGTTTTAGTAATTTACATCCTTAAAACTGAGGTCTACATTTTAAATATAGATTTGTTGAGTGAAATTTCATATTAAATACAGATTTGCTGAGTGGAATTTATAGTTTTATTACATGATATAAAACAGAGTTACTGGTATGATCCTGAATTAATACTCTAATTTGGCTCCAGTCATCTGGTCAGCAGCAGGGCTTATGCGTATCTGCTACTGTGGTGTTCTACAGGATGTTGATAACGTCCCATGAATACAGGGGGTCTAGGGCCGGTGTATTTGGGAACCAGTGGGTTACATGGGCCTTATTACTGCAGAACTGACACAAGGACACACAATGGCAGTGTGTGCTGTGAATCGTTCATTTGAGGGGAGAGCGGTAACAAGCAGCATAGAAGCCTATTTGCCCGCAGAACCGCTTTCTTTAGAGCATCGCACAGCACCACGTTCCACAAGTCACACTTGAGCAAACACTGACCTGCTGGCTTGTTTGTTTTTAAATTCAAATAATAATATCAGTTTTAAGGGTGGGAGTCAGTTTACTGGCCTTGTGACACAATCAGGCATTAGACTGAAAGTGACTTTTCAGGGGAAATATAACAAGGTCAGCACTGTCGGGGACCACAGTTAATAAAAAAGTGGTTGTAACAGATTATATCAGAACCACCTAAGGAACTTCAAAAGCTACACATGGCTAGCCACACCCTGCCAGGATGTTCTAAGGGGCCTAGGCATGTGCCCAAGAAAGACTCCCAGTTGGTTCTGAAACGCAGCCTTTGAGGTAGAAATCCAGTGACCATTTGGGCATCAGTCAAGAGTATGCAATTCTTAAATCCTTACTACTGTTTTCTTTCCTTCAACAAGTATCAACCAGATGCCTACTCTGTTCCATGCTCTATACCTGCAAGGGCTTGACTTAAGGCTAAAGTGAAACAAGGAAATGCTAAGTTTTTCTTGTTTCAGCTTTTGTCTGCATTCTTCGGTTGGCTGTCGAGAAGGAAGGGCTACTCACCTTCATCCAAACTGAATTATTTAGATTTCCAGCAGATTTTCCAGCACTGAAAATCTACTGGGTTTGTCGCTCAGTCATCTCCATTGCAATCCCCTGGACTGTAGCCCCAGGCTTCTCCTTAAACCCTTGGAATTTCTTAAGTGCTGACAGCAACAAAGGTGTCTTAGTTATGTTAATGACTGGCCTTTGGACCACACCTAAGGAAGGGTGGGCATTCCTGGTGGCTCAGAATCTGCCTGCAGTGCAGGAGACCTGAGTAGTGCAGGAGACCTAGGTCGGCAAGATCCCCTGGAGAACAGAATGGCATCCCACTCCAGTATTTTGGCCTAGAGAATCCCATGGACGGAGGGACCTGGTAGGCTACAGTTCATGGGGTCGCAAAGAGTCAGACACGACTAAGCAGCTAACACTTAAGGATGGGGAAAACAATCACATGATCAGAGGGTTAGAACTTTTCAGTCTCATCCCTTGCCCTCAGGGGAGGTGAGAGGGGCTGAAAGTTAAACAAGTTACCAATGGCCAATGACTTAATCAATCATGCTTCCATAATGAAGCCTTCATAAAACCCAAAGAACAGGGTTCAAAGAGCTTGCAGGTGTATGAACACGTAGAGATTCAGAGAAGACATGGAAATTCTGAACCCTTTCCGCATATCTTACCCTATGCATCTCTTTCATTGGGCTGTTCGTGAGTGTCTCGCTGTATCCTCCTGACTATGCCAACTGTCTTGCTGTATCTCACTGTTCACTGAACCCAGGGAAGACAAGGCATGAGCAGGGAAGCTGGAAGAAGATGCGAGGAGCCCTAGGAACTGTGAACGTGCATGCTAAGTCATTTCAGTCGTGTCTGACTCTTTGAGACCCTATGGATTGTAGCCCACCAGGCTCCTCCTCTGTCCATGGGGTTTTCCAGCAAGAATACTGGAGTGGGTTGCCATTTCCTCCTCAGAGGGCTTTTCCCGATCCAGGGATCAAACCCACATCTCCTGCATTGCAGGTGGATTCTTTACCACTGAGCCACCTGGGAAGGAACTGCAGACACTTTACTCACTACAGGAAGGCAGACATGCTTTATTCTCTAATGGCTGGCACAGTAGTAGCAACTACGCAACCCAATTCAATACAATTCTTACTCCCCTCGAAGGGCTTTTCAGGTGGGGCTTATATAGCTTTACAGAACAAAAAGTGGCCCGTGGCCACGCAAGTACATCATGACATGCATGCGCAGTTCTATAAGTGAGCTCAGCTGTTACATAACCATGCAAAGTCATTAGTTACAAAACATGGAGTGATAGCAAAAAGTCGTGGGGCCAGAGAGCCTGACCACTGCCATCTTGGCTAATTTATAGGAACGGTCCCTACACTGAGTTAATTTCCTTTTACAATAAACCAATAATCTCTGAGTCCTATGAGTCTCTGGCAAATTAACTAAGGCCACAGAGGAGGTTGCTATAACTTTCATCCCTATTCAGTTGGTCAGTTCAAGTTCAGTTCAGTCACTCGTGTCTAATTCTTTGCAACCCCATTGAAAGGTTGTTGCTGAACGATTAGACGCGGGATTCTTGGCCTCCGGAGGAGACGAATTCAATCCGGGGCCAGAGACGAGGCTGGATCGCTCAGAGCTTTTGTGTAATAAAGTTTTATTAAAGTATAAAGGAGATAGGGAAAGCTTCTGACATAGGCATCAGAAGGGGGCAAAAGAATAACCCTTTTGCTAGTATTAGCAATGGAGTTATATACTCTCCAATGAATCCAAAGAATGTCTGGAGGTTGCAAAGACCTCACTAGACCCACTCCCATATTTTCATTTTAAGATAACAGAGTTGGCTAGAAGGTTTAATCCAAAGATTGTCCTCAGGCAGGATACATCCTTGTAAAGACCAGACCTACTCCCATAATTTATGTTTTAAGATAACAGAATTAGCCAGAGACTGTCCTCAGGCAGGATACATTATTGTTATATAATCCTAAGGAATGTAGAGGAAAAAAGTAAAAAAAGTTTGTCCTTTCTTCTTCCTTGAATATTCCATACTTCTCTCTCCTTGGGGACCCCTGGACTTCTTATCAACCTGCCTAGGAACTGACTCTCTCATTCCCCCCTTTCCTTTTAGGAGAATTATGTTGCCTAGGGAAAAGGGGCGTCGTTCTCATTCCATAACTGCTTCAGAGCTGACAAGGGGCGTTGTCCCTAAATTGGTGAGGCAACATATTCTCCTAATCCTCATAGTGAGGATGTCTGATCCAGGGGCCCCAAATAGTAGTCGGGAGAAGCTGCAGTGATAGCAGAAGTTTGAGCAACCATTTGTAACTTAAAAGCTTTCATGCGACTAGAAACAAATCCAGTTACACAGTTACAGATGCAGGGAGCAAACAGCAAAAACAAAACAATCAGAATTATTGTAATTAAGACAGATTTCCACCATGGGGAACTAGTTAACGTCTCCCAAAGTGAGACAATAGAGGCTTCAGGAGTATCCATGGCCCTAATCATCTTGTTCATGTGTTTAGTAAAATGAGTAACATTAGTGCTCATATCAGGTATATATGTGCAGCATTGAGTATGAATGATGGCACAAGTTCCTCCTTGTGCAGCTGTCAGAATATCTAAAGCCAATCTATTTTGTAAAACCACCTTTCTAATTTGTGTTTGTTCAGCATTAAGAGCTGAAATAGCTTTTTGAGAATCTTGTAATGCCTGTTGAGTAAAATTAGTAACCAAATAACCTCATCCCATATTTGATAAACATCAGGTAAAAAACCATCAGATCTAGACCTATTGGTCTTATGTGTAGCAAAATAGTCATTAAACTGAGACAGTGTATAATCAAAATTAAAAGTCACATTATGTCCATAGTTAAGGTACAGAGTATTACACCAGTCCATTCTAGGGTTGTTAGATGTCACCAGATGAAGAAGAGGCATCACATGTGATTGTTGTTGAAGGTATTCGCAGACTTGGAGAAAGTCTTTTCCTTGAAGTGGAGATGTCCACCACGGGAAGCCTTCCACTGATGAAGTGGGGAGTGCTCCGCAGACCCAGCAGTCAGACCGATTGTGGAATGCAGCATAGGAGTGAGCCCAGGACAGGAAGGCATTGTCTTGAGGATCAAATGGCAGACTCAGGATTTCTGGAGTCAGCAGAAGTAGGCTCACATAGATTATCAGGCCCATCTGAAACGTACAAAGCCAGAGCATAGAAAGTAAAGACGTAAAATGACATCATTTAGTTTTGGTCAGGGTGCCATCTCTTGACTCGAGTGTGATGCACCCATGAATCAATTCCTGGCACTTTGACAGCTGTGGGAGAAGAAAGAATAACCTGGTAAGGGCCTTCCCAGAGGGGCTCGAGGGATGAGCCCCCAGATCCCAATGTTTTTATAAGGACCTCAGTTCCTGGCTCAAATAGAGGCTTGCTGGATTCAGAGGCTGGGTCAGGAGTCGTCTCCTGGAGTTCTGTTAATGCCTGTTGAAAAGCTGAGAGCTGAGTTACATAATTAGTTAACTCTAAGGCTTCAGGATCTATAACAATGTCCGTGCTTAAGAAAGGCCTTCCATAAATACATTCAAAGGGGGACAGCCCCTCCTTTTTGGGGGCAGTTCGAGCCCTCATTAAAGCTATGGGTATGACTTTAATCCAGTTGTCCTGCGTTTCTTGAGTTAATTTGCGCAGATGTCTTTTGATAATGTCATTAGCTTTTTCAACCTTTCCTGAGGATTGGGGTCTCCAGGAGCAGTGTAAGTGATACTCTATTCCTAGAGCTTTAGACACCCCCTGAGTTACAGCAGCTTTAAAGGCGGAGCCATTGTCACTCTGAAGGCTCCGTGGCAGCCCAAACCTGGGGATAATTTCATGGATTAAAATCTTTATAACCTCTTTAGCTTGTTCACTACGACAGGGGAAAGCCTCAATCCATCCAGTAAAAGTATCCACCCAAACTTGTAAGCAAGAATATCCATTAGCTTTTGGCATATGAGTAAAATCAATTTCCCAGTCTTCTCCAGGATACTTTCCCTTTCGTTGTAACCCAGATTTGGCTAGCTTTCCAGTCTTTGGGTTATTTTTCTGACAAACCTCACATCGTTTGATAATGTTCTTTAAGGTTTTCATTACATTTTTACCTTCAAACAAACGAGAAGCCATCTGGTAAGTACTTTCTACACCCAAATGAAAACTCTGATGTAAACCCTTAAGAATTTTCCACTGAGCATTCTCAGGAATTATTAACCGTCCATCCTCGGACTGTAACCATCCTTTATCAGTAATCTTTGCTCCTCTTTTCTCATATCTTTCTAATTCTTCCTCAGTATATTGTGGTTTTTCCTGTTCCACAGGACCTGTCCAGATCAAAGGCGTCTGCAGGGAGGGGGTCTCGTAAAGTGCCGCTTTTTTGGCTTGAGAGTCAGCTAACAGGTTACCAGCAGCTACTTTACTCCCATCCCTGTTGTGCCCTTTGCAATGCATAACTGCTACTTCTTTAGGACAATAGATAGCAGTTAAAAGTCTCTCGATCTCTCTGAAATGCTTAATAGGTTCTCCTGTTGCTGTTTTAAACTGTCTTTCTTTCCATATTGCAGCATGAGCATGTAAAGTCAAATAAGCATACTTAGAATCAGTGTAAATATTCACACGTTGCCCTTTGCTTAACTCTAGAGCTCGGGTCAGGGCCACAAGCTCCGCTAGCTGGGCACTGGTTCCCTGGGGGAGAGATTTTGCTTCTAAAACCTGTTCAGCAGTCACCACAGCATAACCTGCTTTACGCTTTCCATCCCGAACAAAAGAACTGCCATCTGTAAATATTTCCATGTCAGGATTGTCTAATGGGGTATCCATTAGATCTTCCCGAGCTGCATAGTTTAAAGTTAAAAATTGGGAGCAATCATGATCAGGTGTTTCATTTTCTTTCTCAGGAAGGAAAGTAGCAGGATTTAAATTTCCACAAACTTTAAGCTTAGTTACTGGTCCTTCTAACAATAGTGACTGATATTTAAGAAGCCTACTGTCTGTCATCCAAATATTAACTTTAGAATTCAAGATTCCACTCACATCATGAGAAGTCAGTACAGTAAGGTTTCGTCCATTAATTATTTTTAAAGCTTCAGGTGCTAATAAAGCCGTGGCCCCAATTACTCTTAGGCAGTGGGGCCACCCACGTGCAATTACATCTAATTCTTTGCTTAGATAAGCAATAGGTTGCTGATGAGGCCCTCGGGGTTGTGTCAAAACTCCCAAGGCCATACCTTTTCTTTCAGTGACAAACAAGTTAAATTCTGACCCTGTGGGCAAACTCAAAGCCGGAGCTTGCAGGAGAGCAGTCTGAAGAACCTTAAAAGCCTTTTGAGTATCTGGAGACCAAACCAGTTTGTCGGTTTGGGCCTGCTGAGTTTCAGCTATAAGTTTATATAAAGGCCGGGCAAGTTCCCCATAGCCCGGAATCCAAATACGACAGTAGCCTGTGATTCCCAAAAATCCTCTCAATTGCCTTAAAGTCATAGGTAGGGGATGGTTTAGTATAGGTTTAATTCTCTCAGGACCTATGGCCCTAGTCCCTTCTGATATGATTAGGCCCAGATATCTAACAGATTGTTGACAAAGCTGAGCCTTTTCTCTTGAAGCCTTGTAACCGCAGCCTGCCAGAAAGTTTAAGAAATCTTCTGAGGCTCGTGAACAAGCTTCCTCTGTTTCAGCACAGAGCAAAATATCATCTACATATTGTAACACTACCGCTTCAGAGCTATTAAAGTTTTGTAGATCCCGTGACAAACTTTGTCCAAATAAGTGAGGACTGTCACGAAATCCCTGGGGCAAAACTGTCCAGGTTAACTGAGAAGCTGGCCGCGTGGGGTCTTTAAAGGCAAATAGAAATTGACTTTCTTCCGCCAAAGGCACTGAATAGAAGGCATCTTTCAAATCAATTACTGAGAAATATTTGGCTCGTTCAGGAATTTCAGACAATAGAGTATAAGGATTAGGCACCACAGGGTGTAAAGGAACCACAGCCTCATTTATTATTCGCAAATCTTGAACTAGTCTCCATTTACCGTTTGATTTCTTTATACCCAAAATAGGAGTGTTGCATGGACTGTTACAGGGAACTAACAGTCCCTGCTCTTTTAAATTCTCAATGATGGGTTTTAACCCTTCTTTAACCTCAGGTTTCAGTGGATACTGCTTCTTATGTGGGAATAAGTGTGGGTCTTTGAGCTTGACAACTACAGGAATAGCATTCTGTGCTCGACCCACAGATTTTCCATCAGCCCATACCCTAAAATTTACATTTTGTTCAACTAAAGGGAGAGAAAGGGAGGGCTCCATATTCATGAAAACAGAGGCATGGACTTTGCTCAGTATATCCCTTCCCAAAAGGGGTGAGGGTGATTCTGGCACGATAAGAAACTCGTGTGAAAATAGCACAGAATCCCAGTTGCACGATAAAGAATGACTGAAGTAATACCTTTTGGCTCGTCCAGACAGTCCCATTACGGAAGCGGATCGGGAAGAAAGTGGGCCAGGGGCTTCATTAAGCACGGAGTAAGTTGCCCCAGTATCTAAAAGGAAATTGACGGATTGGCCTCCCACCGTTATCAATACCCGGGGCTCCTCAGGTGTAATTAGGACGGGGGCTTGTGTGGGGACCCCCGGGCACCTTCAGTCCTGGTGGTCTTGAGAGTCAGACCCCTGAGACCTACGCCTCTGGGGGCAGTCTCTCCTCCAGTGTGGTCCCTTGCAGACCGGACATGGAGCCGGGGGCGGCTTAGATGCCTGAGGGCAATCTCGCTTGAGATGCCCCTCCTTTCCACAGCAATAGCAAGCCCATCCCTTTTCACCTGGGTCCCTCTGTGCATTTTTCTCAGGCTGCTTAAGAACGGTTTTCATAGCCATTGCGAGAGCTTCCGCCTTTTCCTTCGTCTTTCTCTGCCTTTCTTTCTTTTCCTCATATTCCCTTCCATAATAGACTGTCTGAGCCAGTTGTAACAGATTATCTAAAGACTGATTTGGTCCATGCGCCCGTTTTGATAACTTACGGCGAATATCTGGAGCCGACTGAGTGAGAAATCTATCCTTTAAGATCACTTTTCCCTCTTCACTTTCGGGATCAATCTCAGTGAATCTGCGAAGGGCTTCTCTCAGTCTGTCTAGGAATTTACCAGGAGCTTCCTTCTCCTCCTGTTCTATGTCTGCCAGTTTGCCATAGTTTAAAGGCTTAGAACGCGCCTGCTTGAGTCCTTCAAGAATACATCTGACAAAATGACTCTGATCCCATCTCCCTTTAGCAGTGTTATAGTCCCAGTCTGGTTCTGTAGCTGGGACCGCCTGACTCCCAGTGGGGAGGGCAGTTATCTCGTCCTCTCTCTTTCCCACTGATTCATTACCAAGCCATTCATCTCCATAAGCAACCGCTTTTCCCAAAACTCGAGCTTTTGAGTCGGGAGTCAACGTTTGTCCCAAGATATACATCACATCTTTCCAAGTAAGGTCATAATGCAGAGTAACACCTTTAAAACCTTTAATATATTTTTCTGGGTCCTCTAAATAGTCTCCCAGATCCTCCTTGATTCTTTGTATCTCTTGATAAGAGAAAGGCTTATTAACTCTCATAGACTGATAATTTCTCCCAGTGGGGACTTCATGAAGAGGCAACAGCATGAGTGGCTGTCCCTCAGTCTCTCTGGCTGCCCTGCACATATCCCAGTTTTTCAGGATACAGTTCAAAGGAGTGAGGCTGGAATTATTAGCTCCCATCTGTAAGAGAGAAAAAAGCGACCAGCGCCATTTTTTCTACCGGAGGCGTCCCTCCCTGCTCTAGATGGGGGTGTAGACAGACTTTACACCAAAAGCTTTTCCTTCCTGGTCGGACTTAGTCTGTCCCTTACCGACGCAGGCGTCACACTCGTCCCTCCCGGTTCTACCACCGAGACGGGGTGGGGATGCACCAGGGGTAGACCTGACGGCATCCCTGACTGACGTCCAGCCCTTCACCTCGCTTGCCTCTGATGCCACCCGGGGTGCAATCAGAGTAACCTTCCGGAATGCTTCCCAAGCTAAGACCTCTGGGGGAAACATTTGCCACCTGAGTGCCTGTGCACGACCCTAAGTATATTCTTGACCACAGCAAGACCGATACAAACATGAAACTGAGATGTTCCTTCCGAGTGTTACCACACCGGTATAAGAGCCTCCTCTGGTCCACTAAGAGCCAGTGTTACCAAAGGAAAGAAAGCCACTGCAGCTCCAATCCGAGTCACCTTTAACCTCAGAGATGCTCTGGGAGTTAGAGCTCCATCTAGCTTCCGAACTTTCCATGCCTAGCGAGGCTAGGCGCTTCCTGACTACCAATCCAAGTTTGAGACCTAGGCCACAGTACAGTAGCAACATAGATTACAAGTCCCTTGAAAACCTATGATCCGATAGATTAGGTTAGTACTTTTAATTCCCAAGGAGTTATGAAATGGTCAAAGAGACCGAAAAGTTGACCGAGAAAGGAGAGTTCGGTCCACACGCTTTGCCCGTTTCTGGTCGGTTCCTGAAGAAGACATTGGTTGCCTCTTGGCATTGGCAGGTCGGTATAAACCCCGACAGGTTTTTTGCCATAAGCCTTATGAGGTCGCCGCGGAACCGCAGAGCAGGGCTCCTCATTTGCTTTGCACAGGGCGTTTCATTCATTCACACAAGCACACCATAGAGTTAGTAAAGTACAGCAGAAAACATGTTTGCTAGGAGAACAAAGAACTAGAGCTCCAAGCATCCTTACCTTGTCCTGAAGGATCCCGGACGAGCCCCCAAGATGAAAGGTTGTTGCTGAACGATTAGACGCGGGATTCTTGGCCTCCGGAGGAGACGAATTCAATCCGGGGCCAGAGACGAGGCTGGATCGCTCAGAGCTTTTGTGTAATAAAGTTTTATTAAAGTATAAAGGAGATAGGGAAAGCTTCTGACATAGGCATCAGAAGGGGGCAAAAGAATAACCCTTTTGCTAGTATTAGCAATGGAGTTATATACTCTCCAATGAATCCAAAGAATGTCTGGAGGTTGCAAAGACCTCACTAGACCCACTCCCATATTTTCATTTTAAGATAACAGAGTTGGCTAGAAGGTTTAATCCAAAGATTGTCCTCAGGCAGGATACATCCTTGTAAAGACCAGACCTACTCCCATAATTTATGTTTTAAGATAACAGAATTAGCCAGAGACTGTCCTCAGGCAGGATACATTATTGTTATATAATCCTAAGGAATGTAGAGGAAAAAAGTAAAAAAAGTTTGTCCTTTCTTCTTCCTTGAATATTCCATACTTCTCTCTCCTTGGGGACCCCTGGACTTCTTATCAACCTGCCTAGGAACTGACTCTCTCACCATGAACTGCAGCACGCAAAGCCTCCCTGTCCATCAACAACTCCCGGAGTTTACTCAAACTGATGTCCATCAAGTTGGTGATGCCATCCAACCATCTCATCCTCTGTCGTCCCCTTCTCCTCCCATCTTCAATCTTTCCCAGCATCAGGGTCTTTTCAAATGAGTCAGTTCTTCGCATTAGGTGGCCAAAGTTTGGAGTTTCAGCTTCAGCATCAGTCATTCCAATGATTATTCAGGACTGATTTCCTTTAGGATGGACTGGTTGGATCTCCTTGCAGTCCAAGGGACTCTCAAGAGTCTTCTCCAACACCACAGTTCAAAAGCATCAGTTCTTTGGTGTTCAGCTTTCTTTATAGTCGAACCCTCACATCCATACATGACTACTGGAAAAAACATAGCTTTGACTAGATGGACCTTTGTTGGCAATTGGTCAGAAGCATAGGTAGTAACAATTTGTAGGGAGGAGGCAGGCAGTCTGATAGGACTGAGCTCTTAACCTGTAGGAATCTGATGCCATCTCCAGGCACAGAATGTCAGAACTGAGTTGAATGGTAAGACACCCAATTGATAAATTGCTTGGTGGTGTGGGGGAAAAAGCCCACATTAAAACTGGTGATCAGAACCTTAATACTCTTACAAAATACAAATGGAAAATGAATAAAAATCAGCAAGTAAGTCGGTTTAAATAACTCATTTTTTTTATGTCTTACTAAGAATACGTCTAACAGTAACCATGACCAAGCAACTGCTATGTATAATCAAGGACTTCTCATATGTTATTTCAGTTAAAAACTCTCCATTCATCCTTACAGGTATGCATTATGCTTGTTTTGCAGATGAAGAAAATTAAGCCAAGTAATAGTTATATAAATAGCAAGTTCTCTGACTCAGCCTGCAAAACCAGTCATCAGATCAAAACCAGGATGAGGTGGTTGTAGTGCGTCACCCGACTGATCTCCAGGATTGATCTGGGTAGTCTGGGTGGTCTCTTGGACACCAAATAGCCTTCAGATATAAATAGGTGCTATTTGAAAAGTTATGTGATCCCTTATATTGAGCATATTAACATTTTATGATGTTTACAAGTTTGTTTAAGCCATTGATGATCCTAGTGTATTACAAACAGCTCATATGTTTTAGGAATTTGCTTTAAATTACTACAGAGCCTACCCTGAGCTGAACATACAATACCTTGGCCTGGGGTGGAGACAGCAAAACTCAGGTGTCTCTGTGTCTGGAACACACCAAACTAAACTCCGGAGCATCAGCAAACCCTGTTAAACGGCACAGGATACCTTTGCACACATTCTAATTTTTTAAACAGAATGGACAGCCAAATTAAACTGCCCCTTCAGTATCATCCAAGGGACCTACCTGAGAACACAATCCAAATGTTGACCATCAGCTATTACTAGAAAATGGCTTGAGATGATCAATCGAAGGGAACAGTGGCACAGATTAAGAAAAAAATTAATTGGGCAAGATATCCAATAAACTAAAACAACAGAAATCAATTTTGCAAGGATTACTGTATCACTTCCATGTCCCCATTACTAGTCATTGCCCACTACTGAGAACACGCTCTTCAGCACACGGAACTCTGCTCAGTAACCTGTGGCGACCTGAATGGGGACCTGAATGTGAAACTGATTCACTGTGCTCCACAGCAAAAACTAACACTTCAGAGCAACTATGTTCCAATAAAAATTAATTTAAAAACTTAAAAAAGAAGAAAAAGAACTAAACTTTAAAGGAGAAAGGTCAGAGCCAAAAAAGAAAAAAAAAAGTCCACTGCAGAATTTTAATAATAGATGCCACATGTTGCTACACAGAGAATACAAGTATATGTGACTCTGATGCCTATGGATGTGTATATACATTGAACCTTTGGAATTGCCGACATGTGAGGGTTCAGAAAAAGAAGCCCGTAGAAAAGCCTGGGGAAGAGTTAGAAGAGCTAGTGGCCAAGACGGAGTTCCAAGAAAGAAGTATTCAACAGGGCAAAAACAGCTAAAAGATCAAGCAGAAGGATTAAGAAGTGCCCAATGGATCTGACAACCAGTCACTGATGACCTTGACAAAAGTAATTTCAGTGGATCGTTAAGGGCAAAAGTCAGTTTATAGTAGGTTAGTCAGTTCAGTCACTCAGTTGTGTTTGAGTCGTTGCGACCCCATGGACTGCAGCACGCCAGGCCTCCCTGTCCATCACCAACTCCCAGGGTTTATGCAAACTCATGTCCATGGAGTCGGTAATGCCATCCAACCATCTCATCCTCTGCCGTCCCCTTCTCCTCCCACCTTCAATCTTTCCCAGCATCAGTATCTTTTCCAATGAGTCAGTTCTTCGCATCAGGTAGCCAAAGTATTGGAGTTTCAGCTTCAGCATAGTGGGTTAAAGAAAGGGAAGTATGGAAAACCTTTCAACATTCCATTCACTCATTCATTGATCCCAGTGTGTACTGAGTGGCTATGGGTGCAGTGGGTTCTGAAAGGAAGGATGGCAACAAGTTAAGGCTTATTCATTTTTCCCAAGCTCTCCCGGCCAACAAAGAATCGCGTGCTCTAATCCACTCACTTGTGCTTGACAGACATGATACAGTATCAGTATAAACTGCTGAAAATGAAATAGAAGTTGAGTGATAAATACTCAGTATCGTACAAGCCATAGGAAAAATAACTTGACCATAGTACAAAGAGACCCATCATTTACCCACAGGTCTAACTTCTTCTTCATTCAAGTCCATCCATTCCCTGCAGATTGAGGTCTTGAGCGTGATTGTACATTTCTGCAGCATCAAATGGGATCTTCTCAAAATTAAAGTCCTTCCACTTTGCATATAGTGTCTGAGCCCCAGTCGCAACATCTTCCACAACAAAACTTTCGATCTTTATAACTGGAATCTCGAATGACTTGTACCTCACTTGAATTCCCCAGTCGTGGAGGCAGTCCTTCCTGGCACAGAAGATCTTAGCTTTCTTCTCAAAACTACCAAAATTCTTCGGTCTGGGATGTAACTTAGTCACGAAGCGCTCCCTGAAAGCATCTTTAACCACAGTGAAATGGCATTCCTACAGATAAAGGGATTGAATAGCACCCAAAACAGAATGTTAGAACCAGAACGTAACTATGATTTAAAAAATAAAATTCCCAACCAAACTTGTTAGTCCTCCTCTGCATGAGGTGTCCCCCATCGACTCACTGGTCCCTCCATGCCCACCCTCACCTCCAATGTGTGGTTGGGAGTCAAACTGCATGGATTCTACTCTGGTCTTGAGGCAAACTCACATTTCCCCCCTACTCCATCTATAAAAGAAGTGGGACCCCGCCTCCTTGTCATCTCAGATTATTGTGGAATTTTACCTTTCACGGCAAAAGAAAAAGACTCAGAAAGGTATGGGAACTTGCTAGTATTAGCCCTAAATGTGTTTCTTGCTCCAGTGTTGCACTGACTAGAGACTTCAGCTTTCTGAAGACTAAACAACCCTAATGTGACAACTCATCATGTGAACCAGCCCAGGCCCTCCACTGTCCCCAGTCGGCAGCGATAGAGTTATGTCCAATTTTTGTCTTTGGAGAATTTTCTAATCCTTTATCTAAAAGTTTTAAGGAAAAAAAAAAATAGAAAGCTAAGCTGCAGATGTGTTTAAAATCAGGAGATTTTGCTTCCATTGTAAAAGTGACCCATAACCCCAAAAGAAAGTTTAGAAAATGTAAAATAGGTGTGGGAGGCAGGCTCAAGAGGGCGGGGACACATAAATACTTGTGGCTGATCCACGCTGTTGTACAGCAGAAACTCACACAACACTGTCTAACAACTGTACTCCAATTAAAAAAAAATTTTTTTAAAGAAAACATAAAATAGAAAGAGAAAAGAACCATGGTGTCTCACTGTAAAATGTTAGTATGTTTTAGTATACTTCTGCTAGCTTTTTTTGGTACAAAACTAAGTGTTTTTGTTGGTGGCAGTGATAGTGGTGGTGTTACTATTTCACATTGCTCTGATCGTAGCATATTTACTACTTTGTATCCTGGGTTTTTCCCACCTTGCATTAATTTGTAAAAAGTTTTTCCTTATACTACATAAGCTTCCTAATCATTTTGTTTAACAAATTTTATTTTGGAGTAACTGCAGATTTATAGAAAAGTTAGAAAGATGATCCTGTGTACCCTTCACCTAGCATCCCTAAGCACTACCATCTTACATATCATAGCACATTTGTCAGAACTAAGAAATTAATATCAGCACATAGTATTTACTGAACTATAAATTTTACTACTTTTTCTAATAACACCTTTATCTGTTTTAGGATCTAATCCAGAATACCACATTGCATTTAGCATAATGATTATTTGTAATGGTTATACAATATTTAGTTAAACAGCAACTTTTAAGGTATTCCTTTATTGTTGAATATTCAGGGTTTTTTTTTTTTAATGTTTTAGCTTTTTAAAAATACATGGACCTTGGCCAGGATAACAAAAGAAATTAAGAGTATTCTTACTATAATCCTCTCACCGATAGATAAGCTTTAATGAGTGCTTAAAAATGACCCAGTGCTCTTTGTGAAAAGGGTTGCTTACCTCCACCACTCTTATATCAGCTGTGTAACATGCAAAGGTTTTGCACTTTCTGCAAAGCAGTTTTTTATTTTTCTTATCAAGCACAGGTTTTACTTTTCCTTGATTATCCCTGATTAATTTTTCATGACTCTGTATCTGGAGAATCTAAGTGCAAAAAAAGGAGACAAAAAACCCTTCAAATATGTACTTTGGGTATGACTAAAATACACACACACACACACACACACGTACATAATAATTTATTCCTATACAACTTCTATGAACATACAGTACCTGGTTTTGTTTATAAAAATCCCCCAGGTAATCTTGATTCTCCTAATTCTTTGTTAGTCAGTGTTTAACTGTGGCCTCTCCAATTAGTCTTTCCATATCTTCATCAAAGATCCATAAAAGCATGAAAGATGTCCATAAAACAGTCATGTGAACCATGCTTTCTACATTAGTAGTTGGTAAAACTTTTAAAACCCTTCACAAATAGACATATGATATGCATTGACTGTTTCAGGAATAAAATACCCACTCCCTAGGTATAAACCCATTGAACAGAACAGCAGGCAGAAGAGTCCCCCACCACCTAAACCTTTTTTCTCTCTTCCCTTGCAAACCACAAAGAATATTGTTGAATTACATTAAAGTTAAATGTCTAAACAGGATGACTACATTCCACCTCAAACTTTGGCCTTGGTTAAGTACACCTAAGAACCCTGAAACATTATATATAAAATAAACCTAAGATTCTGAAGGATGAAGAGAAAAAGGCAGACCAGCTAGGAGCCATGGAACCCTAGAAACAACACAGGAGTGAGCTCCCTGGGGTTCTTCTTTTTTTGCCTTGTGTATATATCCCAGACAGAGGGCTGAAGAAGCTGGCAACCAGAAATGCCTCTCGGCACAGACAGAAAGTCTCAACAAAAGCCTGTCTCTCTAGCCAAAGGATGAAGACAGGGGCAGCTAGCAAGACAGAAAACTTTTAGACAATAGCTGTTCCACAGGAAGAAATCAACAACAACAACAAAAAAACAAGAACCAAGAAACCCTGAATCTAGTGGGGAGGAACCTAGAACTCCACTAAGCAGGGATTGATAGGAAGCATCTCAACACTCCCCCCTGGTGGTGTCAGAGAAGGCCACACAGGGAGCCAGGATTTTCAGTCCTGCCACATGGCAGCCACCCTGCCTGTAGTATCCACAGAAATCACGGTGGGGGCCAGAACTTCCATCCCCAAGCGGAAGTAACAAGGAGCCTCCCCTTGCTGACATCAACAGAAGCTGAAGTGGGAAACCTAGCCTTCTACCCTCACCTGGAAGTTATGAAACAGGGTCACCTACCTCCCCTGCCAGAACAATATCAGAAGAAGCCAGGTGACACAGAAGGTTAAGTAAGATCCCGAATTTCATCATATGGTATGAAAACTTCTGGGTTTTGATTTAAAAATCACTCTTTATACCCAAAACCAGAAAGATCTCAAACTGAATGAAAAAAGAAAAAAAAAAAGAGAGAACCAGTTGATGCTAACACTGAAATGACAGAGATTTTGAGAATCATCTGACAAAAACTTTAGCTATAATAAAAATGACTCAATGGGTCATCATAAACACTCCTGAAACACAAACAAATTTAGAGGCTCAACCAAGAAATGGAAGATATAAAGAAGAACAGAATGGAAATTTTAGAACTAAAAGATACAATAACCAAAACAACAAGTTTAGTGGATGGGCTCAATAGCAGAATTGAGAGGACAAAGGAAAGAATCGGTGAACTGGAAGACAGAACAATAGAAATGGCCCAATCTAAACAACAGAAAGTGAATAGAAAAATATTAATAAATGAGCAGAGCCTCAGGTAACCTTAAGACTATTTTAAAAAGACCTAACAGTTATGACAGGAGAGGGGAAAGAGCAGAGCTTAAAAAGTACTGAAAGAAACAATGACTAAACATTTCCCAAATTTTACATAACAGAACCCTATAAGTATAAGATGCTGGACAAATCCAAACAAGATAAATGCAAAGAAACCACACCAAGACACATTATAATTAAACTTCTGAAAACTGAAGACATAGGAAAAAAACTTCAGTGTGCATGTATCATTTGCCCCTTAGCTTCATTTATTTATCTATTTCTGGATTTACATGTTTTTTTATGTAGCAATTTCACCTTTAAGAGATTTATCCTATGGGAATTTTTTTCAGTTGAAGTATAGTTGATTTACAATGTTAAGCCAATCTCTGCTGCAGAGCAAGATGACTCAGTTACACACATATAGACATATTTTTTTTCTATTTTTATCACAGGATATTGAATATGTTCCCTGTGCTATACAGTAGGATCTTGTTTATCCTATTGTTGTTTAAACTATTACATATATAATAAATATATTTATAAACTATTATATATAATATATATAAAAACTATTATATATAATAGTTTAAACTCTATATAGTTTATAAATATATTTATAGTTTTATATTTAATTTGCTAATCCCAAACTTCCCTCCCCGATCCACTTGTCCTTGGCAACCACAAGTCTGTTCTCTAAACACATAGGAAAAAATCTTGAAAGCAACCAGAAAAAAAAAAAAATGACACCTTACCTACAAGGGAAAAACAATCTGAATGATACCAGATTTCTCATCAGAGAATGTGGATAGCAGACAAAAGTGACATATTTTTCAAATGCTAAAAGAAAACCTTGTCAACCCAAATGCCTATATACTCAGCAATATATACTTAAATGAAGCAAAACAAATTATTTTAAGAATTTGTTCACCACCTTCCTTTCCCTAAAAGAAGAGCAAAAAGAAGTTCTCGAAAGAGGACATGACAGAAGAACACCTGAAACATCAATGATGAAGGAAGGAAGAATGAGCATGGTGATTTCAGAGCAGAGCTGTGTGTAGAAGGATCTGCTCTGCCCCACGGGTCTGTGGGGCCGCCTCTTTTTATCCAGTGTTCCAGGAGGAACCAGACAGCTTAGGTGTAAGCCCTGTTCCTACCACTTAGCAGCTGTGTCATTCTGGGCAAGTGCCTCAAATATAGAATGGGAATAGTCATAGCATTTACTTCATAGGTTGTTGGGAGGTAACGTGAGTTAATAACTCATCAGGACTGCCTGGCATAGCTTTAATGCTCCTTGGTATTCGTCTTGGTCTGTTAGGCTGGTCTTTTGCCAAGAACCATGAAAACGTTAATGATGGTGATTTGTACTTCAATATTGGGTAGGGCAATACCCATTCATGAGTTATTTTTTCCGAAATGTCATAGCTATTTTCATTTATGTATGTGTCTATATCAACTCTGGAGCCATTTTACAGAGCTAAAATTTATATTTTGATTATGGGCTATGATAAATGTACAACTGAATTTGCAGTAGATGCACATCTTTAAAATATTCAGTCATTCAATTCAAGAAAATGGTGTTTCTTTTCTTTCTTTCTTTTTCTAAAGGTTTTTACTTGGCTGTGCTGGGTCTTAGTTGCAGCATGTGGGATCTAGTTCCCTGACCAAGGACTGAACGTGGGCTCCCTGCATTGGGATCTCGGAGCCTTAGCCACTGGACCACCAGGGTATTCCCAGAGTTTCGTTTGTCTTAATTCACCTTCTATTACTCGGTAAAATTTTTTTAGCTGTCCCTGTGATGTTGGAGAAGACTCTTGAGAGTCCCTTGGACAGAAAGGAGATCAAACCAGTCCATCCTAAAGGAAATCAGTCCTGGATATTCATTGGAAGGACTGATGCTGAAGCTGAAACTCCAGTACTTTGGCCACCTGATGTGAAGAGTTGACTCATTGGAAAAGACCTTGATGCTGGGAGGGATTGGGGGCAGGAGGAGAAGGGGACGACAAAGCATGAGATGGCTGGATGGCGTCACCGACTCGATGGACATGAGTTTGAGTAAACTCCAGGAGTTGGTGATGGACAGGGAGGCCTGGCATGCTGCAATTCATGGGGTGGCAAAGAGTCGGACACAACTGAGTGACTGAACTGAACTGAACTGATTTATGCTTCAAACATTTCTGGTTAGGCCAACAGATGCAGAGTTTAGACAGACGGACTCTGCCCAGGCCCTCCCCAACCTAGCTGTGTGATCTACTGACGCTGAAAATTTTCATGCCTCAGTTTCCCTCCCAGAGCGTGACTTCATGAGAGGCTCGACCACATGGATCACTGAGAGACCCACTGATATAAATAAGCATTTGCAGGGCTTGGTGAAGAGCCCATGTTCTGCATATATGAGACAGTTATTGTCACTGTGAGTGGAAATGTCCCAGCCCCATATACCTTGTACTGGCTACTGATCACCCATTGAGAAGCCATTGATCTCTAATGCACTTCAAATTCAAATAAAACTTGATTTATATTTAAAAATTTAGGCCTGGAATATAGGTCAGGAAAACAATCAAAATATGATTTTCTCTCCCCCGACTCCCCACTCTACTCCATCCCACCTGTAATTATCTTCATTGTTTTTGTAAGAATAAAGGATGCTTAATGCGCCCTATTTCCAATCCTTTCACTGCTGTAAACCTGCTGCATGATGTATGCATTTACCTCATTATTTCCTCTGGGTGAATTTCTAAAAATGAAATTCCATGGTTACATGATATACATTTCCCTATGAGGAATTTAAATTTCTCAGACATGGTTCTGATCATTATTTAAGGCAGGCTCAGGGTGGGGGGAATGTGACAGGAAAAAAGGTAAAAATATAAACTTGCCCTTTAGGCATCCAATTTAAAAAAATCACCTACATCTAATGATGTTCGATCATATACTAAAATGCAACTAAACAGTTCAGTTCAGTTGCTCAGTCCCCATGGACTGCAGCACGCCAGGCTTCCCTCTCCATCATCAACTCCTGGAGCCTGCTCAAACCCATGTCCATTGAGTAGGTGATGACATCCAACCATCTCATCCTCTATTGTCCCCTTCTCCTCCCGCCTTCAATCTTTCCCAGCATCATGCTCTTTTCAAATGAGTACGTTCTATGCATCAGGTAGCCAAAGTGCTGGTGTTTCAGCTTCAGCATCAGTCCTTCCAATGAATATTCAGGACTGATCTCCTTTAGGATGGACTGGAAAAATCATAGCTTTGACTAGATGAACCTTTGTTGGTAAAGTAATGTCTCTGTTTTTAAACATGCTGTCTAGGTCGGTCATAGCTTTTCTTCCAAGGAGCAAGCATCTTTTAATTTTATGGCTGCAGTCACCATCTGCAATGATTTTGGAGCCCAAAAATATAACGTCTCTCACTGTTTCCATTGTAATAACCTCAAATATTTTAAATGTCACTAAAGGCAATAAATATAAATCCTAAAAATTAAAATTCTTACTTCTATACTGAAAACTAAGTAAAACTGAGTAACTGGATAAAGAGGTTTAACCAAAGTCACAAGTTAAGTCTAGAGCACACAGACTCCCCTTCGCCCACCTGTGGTTGGGAAGCGGCCTAACTTCCTACACTGAGGTGAGAAAAGCGAAACTATGAATACCTGACTGTATGCAGTCGGGGCAGAGATCAGGCTGGAAATTCTGTAGTCAAAATGCACTTTCTTTTACCCTGTATCTTATTCTCTACTCATAAGAAAGGAAAGTAGGCTTCTTCATTTTGATTTCAAATGACCCTCCACAACTAGAACTATGAAAAATATCCTTTATACTTTATTGCTCTAGATGAAGTCCAATCAGATCCTGAGGCTTCCATCATGGAAATAAGTTTCTGGAGGGTTATCATGGAAATAAGTTTCTGGAGGGTTCGGGCTGTCTACAGGTTCAGCTGGATGGCTGCAGAATAACCAGAGGTCCCCGAGGGCCACAGTGCTCTGGGGAAGTCAGCCATACACAGGTAATGGACAAGGCAGCTATGGGTGTGGAGAAGAGAGTGCATAGGCTCCCTTTCCCCTACTCAAGGACTGCCCGAATGCACTTTGAACTTCTTCCCTCACTTGTGCAAAGTTCTGTGATATAAAGGGACCGGTGCTCAGATCCAATGTCCAGTTCAGTTCAGTCGCTCAGTCGTGTCCGATCCTGTGACCCCATGAACCACACTCAGCACGCCAGGCCTCCCTGTCCAACACCAACTCCCGGAGTCCACCCAAACCCATGTCCATTGAATCGGTGATGCCATCCAACCATCCCAACCTCTGTCGTCCCCTTCTCCTCCTACCCTCAGTCTTTCCCAGCATCAGGGTCTTTTCCCTGCATCAGGACCAATGAGTCAGCTCTTCGCATCAGGTGGCCAAAGTACTGGAGTTTTAGCTTCAACATCAGACCATCCAATGAACACCCAGAACTGATATCCTTTAGGATGGACTGGTTGGATCTCCTTGCAGTCCAAGGGACTCTCAAGAGTCTTCTCCAACACCACAGTTCAAAAGCATCAATTCTTAGGTGCTCAGCTCTCTTTATAGTCCAACTCTCACACCCATACATGACCACTGGAAAAACCATAGCCTTGACTAGATGGACCTTTGCTAGCAAAGTAATGTCTATGCTTTTTAATATGCTGTCTAGGTTGGTCATAACTTTCCTGCCAAGGAGCAAGCATCTTTTAATTTCATGGCTGCAATCACCACCTGCAGTGATTTTGGAGCCACAAAAAATAAAGTCAGCCACTGTTTCCCCATTTATTTGCCATGAAGTGATGGGACTGGATGCCATGATCTTGGTTTTCTGAATGTTGAGCTTTAAGCCAACTTTTTCACTCTTCTCTTTCACTTTCATCAAGAGGCTCTTTAGTTCTTCTTCACTTTCTGCCGTAAAGGTGGTGTCATCTGCATATCTGAGGTTATTGATATTTCTCCCGGCAATCTTGATTCCAGCTTTGCTTCCTCCAACCCAGCATTTCTCATGATGTACTCTGCATACAAGTTAAATAAGCAGGGTGACAATATACAGCCTTCACATACTCCTTTTCCTATTTGGAACCAGTCTGTTGTTCCATGTCCAGTTCTAACTGTTGCTTCCTGACCTGCATACAGGTTTCTCAAGAGGCAGGTCAAGTGGTCTGGTATTTTTATCTCTTTCAGAATTTTCCACAGTTTATTGTGATCCACCCAGTCAAAGACTTCGGCATAGTCAGTAAAACAGAAATAGATGTTTTTTCTGGAACTCTATTGCTTTTTTGATGATCCAGTGGATGTTGGCAATTTGATTTCTAGTTCCTCTGCCTTTTCTAAAACCAGCTTGAACATCTGGAAGTTCTTGGCTCACATATCGCTGAAGACTGGCTTGGAGAATTTTGAGCATTACTTTACTAGCATGTGAGATGAGTGCAACTGTGCAGTAGTTTGAGCATTCTTTGGCATTGCCTTTCTTTGGGATTGGAATGAAAACTGACATTTTCCAGTCCTGTGGCCACTGATGAGTTTTCCAAATTTGCTGGCATACTGAGTGCAGCACTTTCACAGTGTCATCTTTAGGATTTGAAATAGTTCAACTGGAATTCCATCACCTCCACTAGCTTTGTTCATAGTGATGCTTCCTAAGGCCCACTTGACTTCCCATTCCAGGATGTCTGTCTCTAGATGAGTGATCACACCATCGTGATCACCTGGGTCGTGAAGATCCCTTTTGTACAGTTCCTCTGTGTATTCTTGCCACCTCTTCTTAATATCTTCTGCTTCTGTTAGGTCCATACCATTTCTGTCCTTTACTGAGCCCATCTTTGCATGAAATATTCCTTGGGTGTCTCTAATTTTCTTGAGGAGATCTCTAGTCTTTCCCTTTTCAAAACACCATACACAGGGGGCTCACCCTGAGAAGCACAAATCCTTTGACTTTTAAGAGAATAAGGTTTCCCCTAGCTTGGTATACTTCTCCTAAGCCTTTCCCCTTGACAGCAAAGCCTGCCTCTTTCACCATGGCAGTGTGTACTGGTCACCATAACAGGACAGGGACGAGACCAAGACTCTGCCCTCCAACCACCATGGAATTACCAGCTAGCAGTGACTCCGGGCCACCCTTGAGCTGGGTCCCTGCTCACTTTTTACCATCTCTGCCCATTTTCAGTCCATGCATATTAGGGGAATTCCCCAGTGCTCTTAACTTGCCTGAGTCAACAGATATTTAACAACAGTCCATTTTCTCCTCACCCTACTCTATGACCTGATGCGTTGGCTTCAAAAGAACGTATGGCTGAGTACCTTCGCTATTCACCTGAAACTACCACAATATTGTTAATCAGCTATACCCCAACACAAAATAGAAAGTTTGAAAAGAAAAAAAAAGTCAAAAAACAGAAAAGTTAAATTTTAATTTAAAATATAATTTTAAAAAGTAAAAAATGAACTCTAGGGCTTCTCTGGTGGCTCAGTGGTAAACAATCCGTCTGCTAGTACAGGAGACATGGGTTCAATCCCTGGCCCGGGAAGATCCCACATGCTGTGGAGCAGCTAAGCCCATGGGCCACATCTACTGAGCCTGCGCTCCAGAGCCTGAGAACCACAACCACTGAAGCCTTCACTTCCTACGCCCATGCTCCGCAACAAGAGCAGCCACAGCAATGAGAAGCCCGCTCACTGCGGCTAGAGAAAAGTCCTGGCGGCAACAGAGACTCAGCACAGCCAAAAATAATATAAATAAATAAATAAAATTATTAAAAAAAAATAAAAAAGAATGTCTATATGTTTGTTCCAGCCTCTATCTTCCTCAACAGGCTTTTACTCTATTGCTTTTGCCACATGTGAGTGTAAGCACACCGTTACCTAGTGGAGGAGATAAAGAAATTACGCCAAAGCTAAGAAGGTTTTAAGCCTTTAATCAGCATCGCGTCTATATTCTACACAATGGAGAAGCGGGTCAGGGGAAAAACCCTGTCCTAAGTAAAGGAAAGGGGGGAAGTTAAGGGAACTAAAGAACCTCCCTGCAATTCTTCTCAGTGAAAACGTAGAAGAGGTACTTTCAAATATCTGGTTCTCCTAACTTTAGGAAGAAATGTTTTTTAAAATGAGTCAACACTGACATAACATCATAATTTTTTCCTTAAGTAACTGTTGGTTTGCTTTCGATAGTTCATTCCCTCTCAATACTGTTTTGAACATACAGATTATGACTTTTCAAAGTTATGAACCCTATGGAACTAGTCTACTGAATTGTAAGACTCATCTTCATGAAGTTAAAGTAGGCCTCTCACCCTTGTCCTGTAACCACTCCCATTTTAAGCACTTACTTTACACGAGGCACTGTAGGAAGCAATGCATATATCTCACTTTATCTCCAAAACCACCCTGTGAGTTCTACAAATGAGAATGATAATCTCAAAGAAGAACTATCTGAAGTCACACATTTTATAAATGGCAGAATTGAGACTGGAACCACTGATTCTAACATTAAACTCTTCCCCAGGGCTGCAGAGTCCAGTGTTTCCAGAGAGTCTGAGATGAAGTCTCTGCAAACGGTCCGGAGAAATTATGGGTGTCTGTGGGGGAATGGGGGGTGTCTCTGTGTTTCTCTTTCCCTAATCTGCTTCCATGCTGTGTCATAGAGGAAATTAAAGTCAAACTAAGGCACCACGGAGAGGCTGGGCTGACCAGCATGCTACTCCAAGGTCCACACCAGCATCCATATGTATGAACAGGCCTGCCAGTACTGGGCACAGCTCCAGGCACAGTGCGCCAGGACCCCCTCCCTGAGGACTCCAGATGTTAGAGAGAGCCGTGAAGAAAAGACTAAAAAGAGCTGTGTCTTGCAGTGTTAGGGTGCTGTCCTCAAAGTGAACTGTCCGTGTTCAGCTATTCTAGCTCAGTTTCCCTTTAGATCTAAAATCATAGCTTCAAGTATTAGCACTATTGAGAATTAAAGCAGAATGAACCTGATATTCACTGTGGGGTGAATTCCTGGCGGTCCAGTGGGTAAGAATCCATCTTCCAATGCAGGGGAGAGTTTGATCCCTGGTTGGGAAAGGAAGATCCCACATACTGTGGGGCAACTGAGTCTGCCACAACTTCCAAGCCTGTGCACCACAGCTAGAGAGGAGCACTTGAGCCCTGACTAGAGGAGCCTGCACTCTGTAACGAAGATCCTACATGCTGTGACTAAACCCAATGCAGACAAATAAACAAATACTTAAAAAAATAAAAATATAACCTAAGAAACACTCAGAGCAAAATGAGAACAGGTACCAACCAGGCTCACGGTCCCTGTTCATGGCTTATAGCTAGATTCTGAACGAGTCACACGGATGCAAAGACTTACCTTTTCCTTAAATACTGCTTCATTCCAGCTCTGCAGGCTTGAAATGGAGTCATTCATCATTTTTTCTTTGCAGATGTTTATTTTTTCTTTTTCGATTACATCAGCATTACTAGTCAGAAGGAAGCACTTGCTCCCTCTTGCTCTTCCTCTGCCTGTTAGAAAATAAACACTTTATTTGGTGTCTTTGACTTAAAACTCTGACAAATGGGAGAATGTGAAAGAAACAGGGCTATTCTTAAAATTCAACTTTGGTTCACTGAATCCCACTTTCTGGAAAAGCTGAGCTGGTAGGGTGTGGAGTCAAATGCAGCTGTGTAGCTGCACATTAAACATTCAGATAAAGGAGCCCATTTCAGGTGGGTTGCTCAGGGTCTCCCTGGTGCAGTGTGATAGGACAGACACATTATTAGACACTGCTTAAAGACAACCCAGCAGGAACCTCCAGGATGACATTGTGAGGGCCCCAACGATGAATGATAAACAGATGGGGAAATGGGGAAATAAGGTATGTTCACAGGACTTGACTGGTGGTCCAGTGGATGGGATCTACCTGCCAATGCGGGGGAAACAGGTTAAAACTCCTGGTCCAGGAAGATACCACATGCCACGGGGCAACTGAGCTTGTGCACCACAGCTACTGAGGCCACATGCTCTGAAGTCTGCACACCCTAGAGCCTGTACTCTGCAGTGAGACAAGCCAGCACAACGAGAAGCCCGTGGACTGCAACTGGAGAAAAGCCCAAGCGAAAAGCAAGGAAAACCCAGCATTCAGTTCAGTCGCTCAGTCTTTGCAACCCCATGAAGCACAGCCCGCCAGGCCTCCCCGTCCATCACCAACTCCCGGAGTCCACCCAAACCCATGTCCATCAAGTCAGTGATACCATCCAACCATCTCATCCTGTCGTCCCCTTCTCCTCCTGCCCTCAATCTTTCCCAGAATCGAACTTCCAGGTGTTCAAGCTGGTTTTAGAAAAGGCAGAGGAACAGAGGTAAAATTGCCAACATCTGCTGGATCATTGAAAAAGCAAGAGCACTCCAGAAAAACATCTACTTCTGCTTTATTGACTATGCCAAAGCCTTTAACTGTGTGGATCACAACAAACTGTGGAAAATTCTTCAAGAGATAGGAATACCAGACCACCTGACCTGCCTCTTGAGAAACCTGTATGCAGGTCAGGAAGCAACAGTTAGAACTGGACATGGAACAATAGACTGGTTCCAAATAGGAAAAGGAGTACGTCAAGGCTATATATTGTCACCCTGCTTATTTAACTTGTATGCAGAGTACATCATGAGAAACGCTAGGCTGGAAGAAGCACAAGCTGGAATCAAGATTGCTGGCAGAAATATCAATAACCTCAGATATGCACATGACACCAGATATGCAGAAAGGGAAGAAGAACTAAAGAGCCTCTTGATGAAAGTGAAAGAGGAGAGTGAAAAAGTTGGCTTAAAGCTCAAAATTCAGAAAACTAAGATCATGGCATCTGGTCCCATCACTTCATGGTAAATAGATGGGGAAACCCAGCATAGCCAAAAATAAATAAATAAAACTTTTAAAAAAGAGACATGTTCACAACCACCAGAATATAGGTGGAAAATGAGAGGTGGTATAAAAAAGATGGATAAAAGGGCCACGGGCATTCAAATTAGAGATGACTGCCAGCTGGGAGAATGAGGAGCCGGCGATGCGGGAGCAGGGGGAGAGAAAGAATGAGCAGCAGCAACAACACATGAGCAAGTCCTTCAACAGGAGCAGAGGTGAAGCCAGGCAGGCTGAGGAGGATGACGCCACAGTGCAAGAACCGGAAATGAGGCCGGAAAGATAAGAGGGCGCGGATTCTGAAAATGCTTTAGCATCATGGACATTTGGGAACCATGGGAGCTTCTATACAGGGAGGTGAGACGCTCAGAGCTGTTTTTCAGGAAAAACAATATGGCAGCTGTAGTTATGGAAATTACGGAAAAATAAGAAAGGCTAGTTAGGAGGCTGCCTAGTTCCAGTGGGACAGAACTTGCAGTGTCCTTTCTGGCACACAGGGGACCCACCAGCACCCAAGCACAGCCACGAACCGTTCGCTTGTGACTGCCGAAGCCTCAAAGCTGGAATTTTCCTTCCATCAATACGTCAGCCAATATTAACCAAGAAAGCAGTATTCATTGTGAACAAGAACAAAAATAGACAGAATTGTGGACAAAACTATAGCCACCCCATCCTGAACAAGTAGGTCACCATAAGGGCCAATGATGGAAGGGTCCACTGTGCCACCAGTCACAGTAAACGAGAAGGGCTGGATGACAGACACATTCACAAGTCAGACAAAACGGTAGCCTTTGAGTCCTGGCATCAAAGCTCTTCTTACCTCTGGTTTGGATCATTTTGATGACATTGCCCACATACTCGTAGAGGATGACCAGATTGCACTGAGCAATGTCAATGCCTTCGTCAGCAACTGAGGTAGCAATTAGAATCTTGCTGTCTCTGTTGGTTCTGAATGCATCCAATGCACACTTCTGTGCTGGGAGGGTCATTCCTGTGTCAGAGGGCATTACAAAACTCACCAAGAGGGAACTTTACCATTGAAAAAAATAGCTGTTAATTATGGAAAGCTTACGACATGCCAGGTACTGTGATAAGTGCTTTACCTTCATGATCTCACAACAAGCCTTGGGGTAGGCCCTATCCATGTCCTTGCTTTAAAGAAGATAAGGTGGGGGTCTGACATCTTGGACTCTATCACAAGCCTGCCTGACCTCAAATTCCAGCTGCAGCACCTACTAGCTATGTGGTTTCGGTCACGATATCTCAAAACAAATATTAAATTTTTTGAAAAAATACCAACAGCTTGACAAATATCATAGGATACCACTTATGTGTAGAATCTAAAGAAAAGGGTACCAATGAATGTATTTACAAAACAAAGTAGTCTTGGATGTAGAAAACAAACATGGTTACCAGAGGATAAGGGAGGAAGGGACACACAGAGATTGGGACTGATATATACACACTACTATAAAAAAAATAGATAACTAATAAGAACCTGCTTAATCCTCTGTAATGGCCTATATAGGGAAAGAATCTGAAAAAAAAGAGTGGCTATATGCATATGTGTAACTGATTCACTTAGTTGTATACCTGAAACTAACGCAACGTTGTAAATCAACTATTTCCAATAAAAATTTTAAAAATATATCAATAGCTAACTGTAACACCTTTGTGCACATCCAGGAGTTCTCAGCTAACAAGACCTTTTCACATCTACTTACTCACTGGAACTTCACAAGGCCCTTTTTAGGTTGATACGGCAAATGTTATGATTCCCCTTTACTACAGGTGAAGACCTGGATGTTTTGGAGGCATAGTAAACTGACAGCTAACTAGCCAAACCAGGCTTGGAATTTAAGTTGAGGACCCTACCACTGTGCAGTTTCTAGCCACTGATACACTGAGAAGAGCAGGAACTTAAGTGGTCTCCACCTCAGAGTTAACAGAATTTATAAAAGTTCCAACTCTGTCCCAGTAAATTGGCAGTAAAATTTTGACATATATCTTGCCAAGGCCAAAACAATTTCTTTTCACCATGATCTATTGAACAATGACCATGCCCAAGACAGACACCACACTTCACTAATTTCTGAATTTAACTATTTGTTCATCAAACATTTATTCTGCAATTATGGTTTGTCAGATAAGGATAGAATGGTTAAAAGGTTCATTTTTATCTAAAGGGAGCTCCCAGTTTGTGGAAGAAGGCTATACATGGGAAACTATGATTCAGTGCGATGACAATGAATGGAGCCAGAACTGTGTGCTGTGGGATGTGGGCGAGGGAGACTCCATCCTCGTGGTCTAGACTTAGGAGGAGGCGGAGGCTGCCGGGCAGAAGCACAGTTACTGGCACAGAGTGAGTTCTCAGTGAATATGGGTGGATGGTGGATGGATAGATGAACGAATGAATGGATGGATGAATGGAGGGATGGGCAAACAAATATGAAAAATATCTTCTGGATGCTATGAATGGAAGAATAACAAAGTGTGAAATCAAGTTGGACTCATGCTGGAGTCATACAGCAGAAGACTTAATTCCAACCACAAGGTAGTGTTGGACCTCATTTGGTAAGCAGCCAACTATTCAAAATCTGACTTTGCTTTTTAGATTAATGAGGCTTAAATTTTGCATAAAGGGAAACTTCAAGGGTGATGACCAACGACTGACAGCAGGACTGTTTATTATAAACAGCACTAAATAAGAGATACAGTGAGGACATGTTATTGCCTGTCACTGGGGGGTGGGGAGCATGGCTGTGAGAATGTCAGCATGAGGACTGGCCACCTAGGATCAAAGCTGCCTTTCATCCTTTAACCCCCCCACCTAGATTTTAGGATTATCTCTAGGACTTTTTTAAATTATAAAATACATAATGCATATAAGTCTTTTTATATTTTAAAGAATAACAATAAAATAGATAGAGAACATTTCTATTTCCAGTTAATCTACTGGTTGAAAATTTGAGCAAGAGAGTAACATACTCAAACAATATTAAAAACAAAACAGAACTTTGGTTTTGTCTGCAGGACATATGGGAGGAGGAACGTCTACAAGTTTCTGACATTTGAGCATGGAGATGGCTTTTCAATGTGTTCACTGAGCTAAGCTTAACTGCAATCCCCAGATGTTCACCTAGGTGTTTCTGTGAAGGGGATTTGCAGATGTAATTAAACTTCTTAAATCAGTTGATATGGTTACTCAATAGGGACTGCATTTTAGGCAGGCCTGACCTAAACAAGGCGGCCCTTGAAAAGAGGACTGAGGTGATCCCTGACCTCAGAGACTCTGGACAGCTCATGCCTATGGGGTTCCACTGCTCCTGACCTGCCCTGCGGACTCAGACTGGCTTTGCCATCCAAGTGTGTACGTCAATTCCTTGTACTAAATCCCTGTGTGCCTGTCTGTGTACAATATACATGTGTTGCTATATATATATATGAATGTGTATATATATATATATGTATTTATAACCTCCTACTGATTTTGCTTCTCTGGTTGAACCCTGACTGATACAAGCACTAAGAAAGAATTAAAATATATCCTATATGTTCTTATATATATAGTATATTAGATCTAATGCCCTATATATAAATACCCATTGTCTGATTTGTTCTGCCACGTCCAGTCAATACGCCAGGTTTTAGAAAGCTGAGCCTAGGATGTTCTTCAATCCAGTTCTTTAAGGCCTGAAAATACAAAGCAGTTGTCAGCTGGATACTATTCTGTATTAAATCAATATTGCATATATGCCGCCTGATTTGAAGAGCTGACTCATTGGAAAAGATCTTAATGCTGGGAAAGAATGAAGGCAAAAAGAGGGAATGGCAGAGGATGGGATAGTTAGATAGCACAACTGACTCGATGGACATGGATTTGAGCAAACTCCAGGAGATAGTGGAGGACAGGGGAATTTGGCATGTGGCAGTCCATGGGGTCACAAAGAGTTGGACGTGACTTAGTGACTAAACAACAATGCAAGTAGAAAAAAAGCTTAAAGTTAAAGATAATGGAAAAGAATTAAAAAAGAATGTATGTATATGTATAACTGAATCACTTTGCTACACAGCAGAAATAAACACATCATAAATCAATCTACTTCAATTTTTAAAAAGTATACAGACAAGTATGCTGAAGTAGTTTTCAGACTAATAGACCTGAGGAATCAAAAGCTTCTAGTGATTGAATTCTATGCAATAAATAAATATAATGGTGTCTCTCTTTGTAATCTGATATGATTCAATTTCTAAGACATCTTTTCAGTGAAAAAGGCAAGGTTCAGAATAGTGGGTAGGTAGAAAATAAGTGAATTTAGAAAGATCTCAGGACACAAGATCAATATACAGACATTAGTTGTATTTCTGAATACCAGCAACAAACAAAAGTACCATTTATAACAGCATTAATACTTAGGTATAAGTTTAACAAAATCTGTGCGCAGAATCGGTATGCTGAAAATGACGAAACACTGATTAAAAAAACCAAAGAAGATGTGGCAGGTGGCCTCTAAGGTAGCTGTGAGTGATCTCCACCCCCTGGAATTCAGATTCTGTTTAATCCTTTCCCCTCAAGTGTGAACTGAACTTACTGACTTGCTTCTAATGAATAAAATAAGGCAGACCTGAAGGGAATCACTTCCAAGTTGAAGCTATAACATCACTGTGACCTTGACATTGGGTGCCCTCTCAACCTCTCTTGGATCACTTAACTCTAGGGGAGGCCAGCACCCCTTTGTGAGGCCGGCCTGTGGAGAGGCCCCCATGAATGAGCTAAGCATGTGTGTGCATACTTAGTCATTAGGTCATGTCCAACTCTCTTTGCGACCCCCATGGACTGTAGCCCTCCAGGCTCCTCTGTCAATGGGATTTCCCAGGCAAGAATACTAAAGTGGGTTGCCATTTCCTTCTCCAAGGGATCTTCCTGACCCAGGGATCAAACCCGTGTCTTCTGTGTTTCCTGCATTGCAGGCAGATTCCTTACCCACTGAGCTATTGGGGAAGCCACCATGAATGAGCTAAGCGCATCTTCTACCAAAAACCACACAAGTGGGGCTGGGGGTTGATCCTCCCAGCCTTGAGATGGCTATAGCCGTGGCCAACAACCTGACTGGAGCCTCGTGAGACGTCCTGAGACGGAAACACTTGGTTAGTTGTTTCCAGATTACTGACCCATACACATTATAAGATGATAGACGTCTGTTGTTTCCGGCTACTTAGTTTGGGGATAAACTGTTATCAGCAGTAGATAACGAATACAGAAGCCCTATATACATAAAAAAGATACACTGTTATGATATCATTTCTCCCCAGCTTTGTCTATAGGTTCAGTGCAATCCCAAATGAAATTTCAATAGATTGTCTCATAGATGTGGATGAGTTTATTCTAAAATAAAAATGGAAAGGTAAAGAAAGGTAGCTAAGACAATGTTGAAAAAAATTTAAAAGTTGGAAGACTCACACTACCTGATTTCAAGACTTAATTACTAAAAAAAAAAAAAGACTTAATTACTATAAAGCTACAGTAATCAAGACCGCGTAGGACGGGTGAAAGGATAAATGTATAGATGAATGGAACAGAATACATAATCCAAAAAGAGAACAACATGAATACAGTCAACTGATCTTTTTAAGTAACAAACGCAATTCAGTGGAGAAAGGATAGTCTTTTCATCATATATGCTGAAACAATTGGATGCCCACATGCTAAGAGGAAAAAAGTCTCAATCCATACTTCAAGATGAATTGTAGACTTAAATATAAAATCTAAATCTATAAAACTTCTAGACAATAACATAGGAAAAAAAATCTTTGTGTTTTCGGTAGGTAAAGGTTTCTTAGACACAAAATCAAAAGTACAATCCACAAAAAGAAAAAAAAGATAAAATGGACCTGTCAAAGGTTAAAACTTTCAGTAAGAGATATGGTTAAGAGAATGAAAAGATCTTGAAGAAAATGTTTGCAAATCACATTTCTGATAGAGGATATTTTTGTCAGAAAAAAGAACTCTCAGAAAACTAACAACAATAACTTAAAAACTCAACAATAATAAATAACCCAGTTAAACCCAATTTTAAAATGGGCAAAAGATGTAAACAGACACTTCATCAAAGGAGATACATGAACAGCTAATGAGCATATGAAAAACTGCTAAATCATATTAGTCACTAGTGAAATACAAATTAAAACCTTAGTGAGGTATCACTAGATGCCCATAGACATGGCTAAAATTTTTTTAATTGACAGAAAGAATAAAAATCTGTGAAGTGCTTGCTGTGAGTGTATCAAGGCATTATAAACCAGAGTGATTGAGACAGTGAGGTATTAGTGTAAGGATAAACAAACAGAAAATCAGAAAAGAATAAAGAGCCCAGAAACAGACCCACACAGACCCTATATAGGGATGCTTAATTGCAAAGAAGTGAAGACCAGACAATCTTTTAAATAAAATGATACTGGGCCAACTTGTTTTCCACAAGGAGGAAGAAGCTTACATCCACTAGCGCTCGGGTTTTCGCAAAGAGGATGGTTCTGGTCTCTGGGTTTAAGTGGTATTCCTCTTGCAAGACGAAGCTGAGATCTTCAAGTTTAGGGTTCTCATTGCTGGGATCCATGGAAATATCTTCTAGTTCCAACAGCTTTTCTGCAAAAAGGGGAATATTTTACAAAAGGCTTATGTGCGTGTGCTAAGTCGCTTCAGTCATATCCAACTCTTTGCTATGCTAAGGACTGTACCCCACCAGGCTCCTCTGTCCATGGTATTCTCCAGGCAAGAATACTGGAGTGGGTTGCCATGCTCTCCTCCAGAGGATCTACCTGACCCAGAGGTCAAACCCACATCTCTTGCAACTCCTGCATTGGCAGGCAGGTTCTTTACCACTAGTGCCACCTGGGAGCCCACAAAAGGTTTATAAATTCTAGCAATTTAGAACACACTGCAACCTATAGCTATAGTTCAAACATTTCATCTCTCAATCTCTGACCAGAATTTTATCATAACCACCAATGCAATGCATTCACTGAATACACTAATAAATGCATAAATTTCCCCTCCCCCCAGAGTTAGTTGTTAAGTGTTTAGCATATGTATAGTTAATACTTTGGTATAGACCAAAAATTATTATTTGGGAAAAGGCATTTGAGAGAGGAAGAAGAAAGACTTACTTTTCATTTAATATTTTCCTATATTTTTCTTAATATCAACACAGTGGCATCATGAGCCATATCAGTTTTCTTCTTTATATAGAAGTACATAATTACAATCTTGTTTGGTCGTCAAGTCATGTCCAACTCTTTGCTCCCCATGAACTGCAGTATGAAAGGCTTCCCTGTCCTTCACTATCTCGCAGAGTTAGCTCAAATTACAGTCTAAATATCATTAAAACATTTTTATATTTTTTAAATCTTTATAAAATTACCAAAAGTTAAACCAAAAAATGTTCCTATCAATTGACTATTTCTATGGGATGTATCTTTTGCAAATCCTACTATTTTTTCCTTCTTCGAAACAGGAAATAGTGTAAGCAGCAGATTCTTTTCCTAAGTGCAGATTTCCCTGAAGTTTCACAGTCCTGCCACGTATCCTATCTTCTTAAGCCCAGGACAAGTCCCTGAGCATCACCAGGTGTTGCTAAGTGTGACACCATATGTGTATGCTGCCCCTGGAGTCTCCAGGCTCTACTGGTTTCCTCCCCCTGGAAACACCACCTACCTTCAAATCTCTGAGTGAGATCTTGCTCAATTGCATCAAATCCTGCTGCCCGGACATTTCTGAAGAAGTTTTTCAAGTAATTCAGAGCATCTTTCACCCGTGCATCTTCATTGATAATGAGGGCATCATTGTATTTCTGTTGAAAATGGAAACTTTCAGTATGTTTCTAATGTCTAATACAACTGCTATACTTAAGTTCATTTCACTGTATTTAACAGAGAATTAATTTTAATAATAAACTTGTCTCAAGTCTATTCCAACTTAAGTTTTTAAAGATGAATTGCCTCTAACAGTACTGCAATAAAACCTTAGAACCATACTGTTAAAAAACAACAACAACACACCTCAATTAGCTAGAATTAGTCATTAATTTGGATCACTTTGGATCCTAGAATCCTTGGAAGAGAAAGAAAATTACATGAAAAATGCATATCAAAGATTAAATCACAAAAATGAAAGCAAAGCAACTTCCACATGAACCTGCTTCATAATTCAGACATTCAATTTAACCTCTTTGTACATCCAAAGCCATCACTGAATTACACCAGATATTCAGTTAAGTTCATTAAAATTCTACAAATTCACATGGATTGAATGTATTTTAAAATATTTTCAATGGCATGATAAGCAGAGGTGATGGTGGTAACTGTTGCTTAGGTTCTTGGTTAACCAGCAAACAACTACAGACTCTGGATTTCTTAGCATGTGATTTTGACCAAAGGTAGGAAAATGTGCTTCAGGCTATGGCAACATGACGCACCTACTGAACTTTAAAGACTTTAAAGATGGCTGTCCCTGGTCATGTATCTATAGTCATATTCATCACCCCCAAGGTCAAATATGAGGATACTGAGGTAGAGCACAGACCCATGGCCTTTGTTTCCGTCCCTCAGCCTCTAGGGCTAGGTTTCAGAGAGCAAAGATAGATGCTGAATAAGATAGCTTTTGGCATTTGCTTCATAAGAGCCACCGGCAAAGTTCCTAAACGATGCTCTCTCAGCTGCCACACATAGCTCCCAGTAGGTGTTACGACTGAAACATCCTTTTCCAAAGAAGCTGCTGCTGCTGCTAAGTCACTTCAGTCGTGTCCGACTCTGTGCGACCCCATAGACGGCAGCCCACCAGGCTCCCCCATCCCTGGGATTCTCCAGGCAAGAACACTGGAGTGGGTTGCCATTTCTTTCTCCAAAGCATGCAAGTGAAAAGTGAAAGTGAAATCGCTCAGTCATGTCCGACTCATAGTGACCCCATAGACTGCAGCCCACCAGGCTCCTCCATCCATGGGATTTTCCAGGCAAGAGTACTGGAGCGGGGTGCCATTGCCTTTTCCATCCAAAGAAGCTACACATACCCGCAAATGTGACGTGTACAAAAACAGGGCTTTACAGATCCTGCTTTCTTCATCTTTGTCTGGCATTTGAAACACCATGCATGCTTTCTGAACTGCAATAATCCACTGTTCATATTTCTGTGTTCCAAAATTCCTATTTTGAATTTGCGATAAGTTTTCTGGGGAAAAAAAAAAAGTTTTCCATTGTGTCATCTGGCTAGTCATTTAAGGTCTAAGCATGTCTCACATTCTAGTTTTGATTCCTTACTCTTTGTACACAGAGTATTTCTCTTGAGACAGTTTTCAGCAGTGTGTCTACGTACAAACACAACTGCTTACTGAACACCGACTATGTACCAAGAATCAACATGTCTTATATTTATAATTTCATTTCACAACCCCATGACGTAGACACATTTTATAGATGAGGAAATGGAAGCTCGGAGAAGTGAAATCATCACGCCAAGTCACACAGCTAGAATATAGAGGGAGCACAGGAATTCACCCCCAGATGTGTCCCACACCCAAGCTCTGCTGGCTCTCTGAGCTGACAACCAAACAGCCCAGAGGCCAGACAACGGCCATGGAAAAAAACCTAACTGACCCCCTTTTGTTTTTTGGCTGCGCTGGGTCTTTGCTGCAGCACACAGGGACTTTTCTAGCATTGCATGTGGGCTCCTCTAGCTGGGGTGCACAGGGTTAGTTGCTCCACGGCATATGGGATTTTAGCTCCCTGAGCAGGGATTGAATCTTCATCCCCTGCATTGGAAGGGAGATTCTTAACCACTGGACCGCCAGGGAAGTCCCCTCACCCATTCATCTTTAATCAGACAAACAAAGGCAGTTACCCAACAAGTAGCAGTAGCCCCATCTACAACCAAAGGGATATCAATAAATGAGAGCAATCAATGTAGGTAGGTGCAAAAATGAACTAAGCCATCTAGCAATGAGCAGCTGACGGCGTCTGAACAGGTGAAGAAATGGCAGGAGGGTACAAGAAACAAGAAGAATAAAAAGGCAGAAAGTAATGTCTCCCCACCCTTCTCTACCTCCACAGCCCTGACCACGTCCTAACACTTCTGGATAAAACCCTGATCTCCCCCTACCTGGTCTCCTCACCTCCTTCCTCCTTCCCTCCAGTCTAGTCTCCATTCAACAACCGGGGGGGAATTTCCAAAATTGCAGATGAGAGACAATGCTAATCCACTAGCTAAAAGCCTTTAGGGAGGGACTTCCCTGGCGGTCCAGGGGCTAAGACTTCGCCTTTCAAAGCGAGCGTGCAGGTTTGACCCCTGGTCAGAGAACTAGGGTCCCAGATGATGTAAGGCCCTGTGTGTTGCAACTAAGACTTAGTACAGCCAAATAAATAAGCACACGTTATCTTTTAAAGTCTTGAGGGTCTCCCTTGGTGGTCCAGTAGCTAAGGCTCTGCACTCCCAGTGAAGGGGGCCTGGGTTTGATGCCTGATCAGGGAACTGGATCCCACATGCCGCAACTAAGACCCAGCACAGACAAATAAATAAATGCTTAAAATAACAATAATAAAAGCTTTAAAAAATAAAATACAAGTGTTTAGTGGATTTCTCCAGCCAAACTCCTAGTCTGGCCCACAGGGGGCTCTGTGGTCTGGCTTCTGACTCTCCCCTCTAGCGACTTTCCTTCCTACAGTTCTCAGGATTAGTGAAAGCCCCCAGACTCCCTCCACGCGCCTGTCTCCTCTGCCGGAAATACCCCTTACCCCCACCGCTCCCACCACTCCCCGGCCCCACCCATGCTGCCTTACTGCTGCTACCAGCTCGCCTCTGGCACTGCTTTTGGCCAAACTGAAAATGCCGCGAGGGCAGGGGTTGTGTCTGAGGGTCCACGCTGCGTTCCCACCACCGAGCACTTAGCCCAGCGCTGAATGAACAAACAAGAGAATGAATTTGTTCGAGGGAACAGCTAACAGGCAAGGAGCGGAAAGTTGGCAAGAGAAGCAGAACCAGATGGTGTGAGCAGGGCGCACGGCAGCTGAGCAGCCGGCCGTGAGAGCTCTGCCTGGAAGAACAAGGAAGCCAGCAGGACACTGACGAGATAAAATGGGTAATTTCAGGCTGGGTAATGGGGGTTCGACAGGAAAGAGGGTAGAGGCGGGCAAAGCAGCTGTGAGAACAAGTTGTTAGAAATCAAGCTGTGAAAGAAAGAAGAGAAATTAAGCGTGAGAGAAGGTGAGACACAGAAGTTACCTTGCAGACAAGAATTCAACATCTCCAAAACTCTGAACTCACTTGCACATGCCAAAGCTGCTCCTCGGGCTGGAACCAGTAAGACCTGCTGGAGCACACACAAGTGCCCAGAGAGAAGCCCCGCACTCGCTCGCTCGCTCACTCCCACCCAGACCCAGTGAGCCCTTAAATCTGAACACTTCTGTTTGCACGAGCCTGTTCCCTTCCCTATCCCATCTCCACTGCCTCACTTGGGCTCTCTTCATTTCTCGTCACAGAACTTATCAGTTCAAAATCATGCGTTGCTTCCCATTTGCTTTTAGGATATCTATTTAATTATTTGGCAGTGCTGGCTCTTAGTTGTGGCGTGCGGGATCTAGTTCCCTGACGCCAGATGGAAGCCAGGCCCCTGGCATTTTGTGCGGAGTCTTACCCACTGGACCACCGGGAAAGTCCCACTTCTAGGATAAAATTCAAACTCAGCATGGCCTACAGGACACCTTCACTGTCTGCCTCTGGCCTCTCCCCCAGCCCCACTCTCCTTTCCACTAGTCCCCTGTTAGAATGAGCATGAAATCCTGCAGATTCTAAAATCCACTGTGCTCTCTTCCCTCTGCAACTGCTGTCTTTCTTACTTCACTTGATCACCTCTCCTTAACCTGGCTGACCCCAAGACCTGTCTCACACATCACCTCCCCCAGGAAGCCCTCCCTACAGCCCAGTGCTGGCCTAAGTTCCCCTGCGCGCCCGTAAACAGCAGTGTGTAACCCTGCCTTGCCACAGGGTGACTACTCACATCTGATTCTCATTGTTTGATGGTGTGTTCCTTGAAGGCAAGACTGTCTTTAATCTTAGTGCTTCCTTTACCTAGCATAGTACCTGGCACAATACCCGGTCAATTAATTACTTGATTTAAAAAAGGAGAAGTGAACTTGGCAACTTCAAGAGAGTCTCAAAAGAATAAAGAATCAAAGGTCACCCGTAGGTTTGAATCCAAGACTTCAGGGCAATGGTAGTTTCATTCATATAATGAAAAGCTATATTTGGAAGGTCAAGAAAGCAATGAATTGATTTAAATATGGTATTTCAGGTGTGTGTGTCTAGGTGGATATACTTTGGATTTAAAAAGGAAAAAAAAAGCAAGAGAAAATAAAGGAGGACTTATAAACCTCCTGAACAACATAAACAAGAAAGTCAAGCTCTGGGTATGGTCTTGACATTATTTGGACTAAGAAAAGTACAAAAAGACCCCAGTGAACAACAGATGGCTGTTCCCAGAGGGACAGAAGACAAAATGAGGTTATTCTCACCAAGAGTTACGGTCCCAAGTTCTTCAAAGATACTCTTTGCCAGAGCCTCCGTCTCTGCCATCAGCTGAGATATGATGCATTTAAATCTGTCTGTAGTCCGTGATTCCACTTTCCTGAAAACTAGAGCCGTCAAAGGAAAGTTAGTATTTCTCAGGAAGAACACATCATAGTTGAAAGCAGGTGTCTCAACCCTTTCTCAGCCTTTGTCACTTCCTCCGTAAAACCTGAGGCCCCAAGTTCACAGGCATCTGAATTATGAAACGAATACTCAAGACACCTTGCAGCCACTCCCTAGTGTTTAATGCACTCATTCTAACATTTTTCATGGTCCAGGTCTAATTCAACTTCTTTTTAAAACTAGTTTTATTTATTTTTGGCTGTGCTGGGTCTTCACTGCTGCATGGGCTTCTCTCTAGTTGCGGCGAGCAGGGGCTACTCTCCAGTTGGGGTCCGTGGGCTTCTGATTGTGGTGCCTTCTTTTGATGAGGAGCACAGACCCTAGGGCATGTGGACTTCAGCAGCTGGCTCAGTAGCCGCAGCTCCCACGCTCTAGAACTCAGGCTTAGTAGTTGGGGTGCAAGGGCTTAGCCGCTCCATGTCATGAGGGATCTTCCCAGACCAGGGATTGAACCCGTGTCTCCCGCATTGGCAGGCGGATTCTTTACCACTGAGTCACCGGGGAAGCCCTCAGGCAAATTTTAGATTCTAGTTTCCACATGCGTATCTGGTGGAAGAGGTCAGAATCACGAGGCCTGGGAGCTGGGAGTCCTCAGTCACACTTCAGACTCTGCAATCAAAAGCTCTGGGGCCTTGGGCAAGCACCTCAACTTTCCTGGGGCTGTTTTCTCCCCTCAAAACTGCCCCGCTGCTGCTTTTTTGTCACCAAGTCATGTCCGACTCATTAATGACCCCATGGACTGAAGCCCTCCAGGCTCCTCTATTCATGGGATATCCCAGGCAAGGATCCTGGAGGGGATTGCCATTTCCTTTCCCTAATTCAAGTTCTTACTGGGGCTTTCCTGTGAACTCAATACAGAGCTCCTGCTCTGACTAGGCTGATATCCATCTTGTTTCTGCAAATACCATATTTTAAGCCCTGTCTCTGTTCTTTGATCTTCTCCCTTCCCACCCAATCCCCAGGGGTGTTCACAATGTTCCAAATATTCATTTTTGCAGTATCCACAGAACATGCTGTGTTCTGGTGATAGCTGAAAAGAACATGCTCTGCGCTCCAGAGAACACTGTCTTCTTAGGAGAGAAAGATACACAAGGCAGGTGACCAGGCAGAGAGCTGTGACACAGTATGTGCAAAGTGCCATGGACCACGGGAGGCTTCTCTCATTCTTCCCGGGGCAGCAATGTCATCGGATAAATAGGGGAAGAGGCAGGGAGGAGGGTGCACAGTCATATGCAAAGGCTGGGATGGACAAAGCTTAGAGAGAGAATACATATGACTCCTCCATCTGAGGAGCCCAGAGAAATGCAACTTGGTTGGGTTTGTGGGAAGTAAAAGGAGATGAAGCTCAGAGCGTGGGAAAGACCAGATGATAAAGAAATTTGCGCCTGTCCAACTCTTTGCAACTCTTTTGGACTGTAGCCCACCAGGCTCCTCTGCCCAAGGGATTTTTCAGGCAAGAATACTGGAGTGGGTTGCCATTTCCTTCTCCGGGGGATCTTCCTGACCCGGGGACTGAACATGCATCTTCTGTGTCTCCTGCATTGGCAGGCAGATTTTTTTTTTTTTTTTTTTTTTGCTGCTGAGCCATCAAGGAAGCCCAAAGAAATTTGTATTCGACGTGAAAAGTTGTAGGTTGAGTACCTTGTCTAAATTCCTTACAGCCAGCGCCCTGACTGTCTTAAGTGTGTTTGTTCTGCCTTGTACTCATTTGGTCGTATGCCATTTAGAGAGTAAGGGGTGAAGTTATATGTGTCTTCCATACCCTGTCTCCCTTGCTGGGTTAGTATAGCATCGATATTCATGAAATATCAATCTTTGTTGGTCAATCTTGGTAATCAAATCATATTCTGATCTTTTGAGGAAAGACAGGATGAGTTCAGATACTTTCACTTCAACCAAAATTCCAGATACATATTCAAATAATGGATAGGAACTCAGTATCATCCTCAAGCACAGAAGGCAGGAAGCACCGAGCCACGTACATGCTAAGGTGTTCTCAGCACCTCTCTCACTGCCAGTACCTTAGTTAAGTTTTATGGAAATGAACAGTAAGAATGATTGCTTTCTACAGGCCACTTCTGAGCTTCACTGGGAAGAGAAGCTGGAAATATGATTATTCTCCAAGTTTGCAGTTTAATATTTTCCTCTAAACAGAGAAAGGGTAAAAATTCAGTGTTCATCTACATGACCCTGAACTAATAGCAGAGGGTAACAAAGTCCCAAAGGGCTTGTGACTGGATCCCACTTACACTTTTGGGGCTTATAAACAACCTCCTCCAGTTCCTCCAAGTTGTCTCTGACAGTTGTTACCACTGATGTGTCGAGAGAAGCACACAGTTTGCAGATATATTCTGTGGCTTCGGCTGTATTTTTGGCATCTCCAACGCCAACTGAGGCAGTCAGCCCAATGACCTGTGAGGAGCATTCCAAATTGTCAGATGTCTGGGAAATAGCAAGATGTTTCCACAATCCCTCATGTAACTCTTTCCTGCTAAAGTAGGGTTTTTATTTTTAAAACTAACTTCAGATAAAGAACAAGAACATTACTTTTTTTTTCTGACATTCTCTAGGACATCAAAAATGGAAAGGTCCCCATTAGGTGAAGCACTGAGTAAATGCAGGAGTCACCGCCCAGCAGCTGAACACAGATCAGCACAGCAGCCCAGAGAAGAAACCCTTTCCGGCAGGACCTCTCTGTCTTTACCCTCGTTTCCCCGTGACACACGCAACAATACACTAAAAAGGGCAACGGCTAAAATCAGACATGCTCCCATTTCAATCTCAGCCGTGTCACATGGCTGGGTGTCTTGGACAAAAGTCTTCATCTCTCTGTAAAGTTGGGAAACTTTAGCCATTTAAACTGGAAGTTGTGTGACACAGAGAATGGACTTGTTGTTGCCGAGGGAGAGAGCGGTGGGGGCAGGCTGGACTGGGAGTTTGGGATTAGCAGATACAAACTATTATATATAGGATGGATAAACAGCAATGTCCTACTGTATACACAGGGAACTATATTCAATATCCTGTGATAAACCATAATGGAAATGAATATGAAAAGAATGTATATATATATATAAAAAATGGAATTGCTTTGCTCTAAGCAGAAATTAATACAATACAAATTAATATTATAAATCAAATATGCTTCAATTTTTAAAAAATGACAGCTTCAATTTTTAAAAAGTGATAACTTCAATTTTTAAAAAAATGGTAGCTGGGTGAGTTCAGTAAGATGACATTTGTAAAGAATTTAATTTAATGGTCTTCTAATAAATACTTATTTCTTCCTCTAATAGTCACTCAAATATTGAATGATTGAATGAATCATTCAAATAAACAAGGAATCTAGTTAACTATCAATTTTATTCTAAAAAACTGAAAGAGTGTGATTTCTACTAAATTCTGTCTGAATTTTGGGCACCATACTGGATTTCTTCTAACCTGTGCTTCCTAAATGGTTAATTGTTACACCTAGAGAATGCAAGACGAATGTGAGACAGGTGAACCAGAGGCATGGTTTCCAACCTCATTCGGCCTCAGTAATACCAGGCCGTCCATCTGTGTTCCTCTCAGTTGTGTCTCCCATTTCAAATTTTCTCAACGCTCCTGAGCTCCCACCTCCATTCTCATCTTGATTTTTCTCAGTGAACCATCTCTCTTTCCTTCATTCAAGAGAAAACGCCAGGGATTCCATACCCTTCCTGCCCCCATCTATAAACTATTCTCTGTGTTGACTTCTCAGCCCCTCCCCTCTGATGACACCAAAAATAGCGTCTCGTCCGCTCTCCTGTACTAATCCATCTGCTCATCCCATACCCTCTGGTCTCTCCTGGCATCTTGTTGCCAGTCATTCCCTCTCTCCTATCCTGCCCCTCTATCCACAACTTCATACTCTGCACTCAGGCAATATTAAGGACTCCATGATTCTCGGGGATTCCCTGGCAGTCTAGTGGTTAGGACTCAGCATATCCACTGCTGGGCCTGGGTTCAATCCCTGGTTGGGGAACTAAGGTCCCCGTAAGCTATACAGCACAGCCACAAAGAAACAGAAACAAAACCTTAAGCTTCTCAAGCCCCTGTGCACTTTCATACCCCTGTGGCTCCAGACACACAGTAGCCTTTACTGAAAACCATCCAGCTATTTTCCTTGTAAACTATTGTTAGTTTTTACCTATCCTACGTTCTATTAGGTCTTCCTTTACTTTCATAGCACATTTAAGATCGTTTTGATTTCTTCTCTGTACAACTCCACCGTGTGTCATCACCACAAATCGTGACATAATTCTCACACATCTGGCTCCCCACAAAGCCTGAGCTGCTTGAAGGCAAGGACTATCTTTTCATGCTTGTGACCCAGTGCCTCACACACGGCATGACACATGGAGGTACCTAATACATATTTGTTAAGTGAGTAAATGAATGAATCAATCAAAATTAACCTAAAGAGTTGTACAGTATGCAAGGATCTAAGAAGGACATCCTCGATACAGCCAAAAGGGTAAGTATACAGGATTTAGAAAGAAATCCATCTGACTTTGGACATACCTGGGGCAGTGAGTCTGAAGATCCTCCCAGTTTCTGATCTAGATAATTAAACATGATCATATTATATGGATGGTGTTTATTGGTGTTGTGGCATTCATCAAATATCATCAAAGTAAAGATGGAGAGTGATGGAACAGTCCCATTTTTAAAGCTGTTCACAAGAATCTGTGGTGTTAAAATGATGATGTCATTGTTCTCAATAATCTGTTCCACAGAGACATTGTCAGCTGTCGCTCCAGAAATGCCTGCAACTTTGTACCTGGAAGATGACAGAAATGTCCCATTAGTAGCCATGATATGAATGAATAAGGAACCACAAAGATCAGAATGTCAATTCCGGGGTGGGGAATACATGTAAATCCATGGCTAATTCATTTCAATGTATGACAAAAACCACTGCAATGTTGTAAAGTAATTAGCCTCCAACTAATAAAAATAAATGGAAAAAAAAATTAATTAAAAAAAAAAAAAAAAGAATGTCAATTAAATTCTCCCTAAGTCCAAAAGGAATGGATTTGCAGAAAAGGTAAGTGCTTGGAGCAAAGCCTGACACATAGTAAAGTGAAAAAAGTGAGTGTTAGTCGTGTCAGACTCTGCTACCTGTGGACTGTAGCCTGCCAGGCTCCTCCGTCCATGAGATTCCCCAGGCAAGAATACTGGAGTGGGTAGCCATTCCCTTCTCCAGGGGATCGTCTTGACCCAGGGCTCGAACTAGGATCTCCTGCATTGTCGGTAGATTCTTAACTGTCTCTGACATATAGTAAGTGATCAATAAACGTAATCTAGGAAGAATTGCTAGTATTAATAGTATATATTCCATGTGGCACCTGCAGATACAGAGGACCAACCATAATTCTTTCAAGCCACAATGAAAGAAAATAGAAAAGAGTAATATTGAATAAATTATAAAATAATTTAAAAAGTTAAATGTGCCATTTAAATATAAAATTTATCTTAAGTCATTTACTCACTCTACAAGAGCTAATCAAAAGAGTTTAGGATTTCAGGTGTATCCATGAAGGAGTTACATCTAAATTATAAAAAAGCTTAATCTACTATAAGTTTTTTGAATCATGGTTTTCCAAAAGCAAAACAAAGCAGAAAACACATCAGTTACATGACCTAGAGAAAAAGAAGCTGGACCAGCTCATACTTACCCAAGTCTTTCAAAATGTTTTGAGAACACAGATTTCTGCTGTTCATACACTGGGAGTTGAACAGCAAAAAAGACAACTTTCCCCTTTCGTCCTTGTGGAAATTTCTTAAGATGATGTTCACATATAAGAAGTGAAACAAAGGTTTTTCCACAACCTTTTAACATATAAAGAGAAAGACAACAGACAAGTAAACGGATGATGGGGGTGGGTTAACAACTGAAGAACTTACACTCTGACTCAAAAACCAAGCTACTTCCTAGGTAACATGCACTCGCACACAGGCAGGGACTGCAGGAAGCTAAAAGAAAGCATTTTCTCTACTTCCTCGTGTCCCTGAAAACAGGAGACTATATGAATAGAATGGTTTTTTCAAAAGATAAATGGAACAATGAAACAATTGAAACTTGCCTACTTGGTCCCAGTGAAAAAAAGGAAGCGAACAGAGAAATAAACTATTTCAGTAATTGCATCTGCTTACCAGTAGGAGCACATATTATTGTGTTCTTTCCCTTCTGAGCGGGTAAAGCAAGCTCTAGTTGGTAATTTCTTGGTTTCAATGGGCTATAAGTAGGAGGCACTCCTGTAATACAACAGAAACTAAGTTAGCAAATAGTGACCACTCTGAGGAATCAAGTCAACACTATCTTCCAAAGGACAAGAAATCTGACTCTAGCAAGAAACACCTCATTTAAGAAAGTTTAGAATTCTTATTTCTAATTAACCATTCCAGCTTCTGCACTGATTTGAAATACAGAATTCTCCCTCAATAGCAAAGTACCAATGGCAGGAAGGAAAAAAGGAAAAAAAAAAAACCCACAAAGATTTCTTTCTGAAATCATCATGGAAGCCTAATCAGGAGAAACTAAAGCAAGAATGTCACTTCAGTCATGTCCGATTCTGTGAGACCCCATAGACGGCAGCCCACCAGGCTCCCCCGTCCCTGGGATTCTCCAGGCAAGAATACTGGAGTGGGTTGCCATTTCCTTCTCCAATGCATGAAAGTGAAAAATGAAAGTGAAGTCGCTAAGTCGAATACAGGGCAAAACAGATCGCCACTGGTTAAAGGAAATGCTGTGAGACAAAACAACAACAAATCCTTCTAAGATCTTTGAAAGACAACAAACTGAATTACCAAACTCCAAAGTAATCTCTTACTGACAAGCAACCGTGCTTTATAATTCCGCAGGCTCTCACATGGTATTCTCTCTTAACAAAATCAGAAGTTTTAAAAAAATAATCAGAGGTATCTTACTAACAGATAAGTGTACAGAATGTTAAAAGCTAGAAAGACCTTGGAAATCATCTATTGAGTCTAACCTACCTATTTTAAGGTAAATGGAAATTTCTAAATGGTTAACTGAGTTTGCTAAGGACCTTTACCTGTCAGAAAACTTAAAGCAATTGACATTCACTGATTTTATTCTGGAGTGATAAAAATGTGTATCATTTTGTTGCAGAAACAGTCCATCAATTCTCACCTTTTGTTCTTATCCTCAAATCACATCCTTCTTCCAACACTTCTTTATTGATCCTATTTTTTTCTCTGATGCCCTTTTATAAATAACGCTTTACTTAATTTATTATGCTGCTTTCTGGTCTCCTCATGAAAATATGCTTCTAGAAACATAAAGTGGGCTTTATAGGGACACAGTTAACTCATAGTACCTTTGTGTGAATTAGAGAAAGGACTCCCTTTTGGAGGATATAGCCCCTCACCGCACTGTGTTGGCAAACAATGCAGGCTGGATTTCACCCCAGCTCAACCTCTAGGGCCCACACATTTGTACAGTGCATACACTTATCAACATACATTGCAGCCCTGGGATCTTTTTTTTTTTTTTTCATTTATTTTTATTAGTTGGAGGCTAATTACTTTACAATATTGTAGTGGCTTTTGTCATACATTGACATGAATCAGCCATGGATCTTAAGAGGAAACTGAACAAGTGATTCACAAAGAGCAGAAGCATTTCTTTAGAAAGAGGGCTGATTTCAGATGTCACAGGCATTGAGCTTCTGGGAGGACTCTATTTGCATTTTCAATGTAGACATGCACATCCTTAGTGATAAAAAAAAGACCAAAAAGAAGAAGGGGAAAAAAAAGGAAGAAGCTGGCAAGCGCTATGGAAGGGAGAGAATGGTACTTCTAGTTGTAGGGGAAAATATCTGTTTTAACACATATTCTCTTTTCGTTCTGATTTTTCCTTAAAAACCTTTTCATTAGGCTATGACTTTTGGCACTGCAAGACATGACCCCACACGAAATACCTCAAGAACATCATTACGGAGAACAAACAATGCTGAATACCTGGAGGACAGGAATTCTGGCTAAGATTCTGGTTTTCTGGTTCTTCTTTGTAGACAATCTGTACGTCCAAAGTTTTCATTTCATCATCCTCAAGATCTTTCATTTGAATATTTTCTGCACCTTTATGAAAACAAAACACATCTTATAATCTCTATCTGATTATGATCTTGATGGTGAAAGCCCTACAAAGAGGTCATAAAATTTTAAACTTCTATTACGATTTCTCATAACCATTCCCTCTACCTTTTAAAACAACTAAACAAATCTTTTTGAATTTGAAATCTCGATTTGAAGCTTGAACTCCAGAGTCAGTTAGGACTTTATTATTCACAGTGTGGAAGACGGACCAGCAACTTCTTTAGGAGCTTGTTGGAAATACAAACTCTTGAGCCCCAACTGAATCAGAAGCTTCATTTTAACAAGATCCCTAGGTGATCCACAACTAAACCAAAGACAAGAACTATTAGCAGAAACACGCTTGTCTTCCATTCCTGACCCGACCCAAGACACCAGATGTATATTTAGATAGATAATTTCTGAAACAATTATAATCTTAAAGAAGACTCTGAAAGGCTAAGACCAGACACTCAGATGGTTTACCAAACTCAGCCCTTAAAATAATGCTCTGAGAAGATGCTATTAGCTTCAGGAAGCCAAGTGATAGCTCAGCCACTTAATCAAAACAGACTCTTCCTTTTAATCTCATTCTGGTTTGGTTCCAGATGGATTCTAGGCAAGAGAACCACCAGATAGTGTCTCAGATGATTCTATTCTGAAAAGGCAGTGAGTTGTGGAGTTTGAACCTTTAACTCTGGAATTTTCAAGCTATTTCTCTCATCATCTAAACCCAGAGAGTGAGCTCAGACTCTGCCTTTCCCCCAAATACTATGGGCAGATAGGCTAATTCTGGATGAAAGGGTTTGTCCTGATCCATTTTCAGGGGATATATACAATGAACTAATTCTGTAGACAAAAAACCACCTACCTCCCAGAACTCAACTTCACACTGGCCTCTCACTAGAGATATAGCTAAGAGTATTTGAAGGGGAAAATGTTTCTGACAGTGAGTGAAAAGCAGGTAGGAATGTAAGAAGCTCCAAGCAGAACTAGGAAGAAGGGCCGGTTTTCAGACCCTCACACCCTTCCGAATATCCTACCTTTCTCCACCATCCACAGTTCGCTGAACTTGCTCTCTTCTTTCTCCAATGCAAGTTTCAAAGTTTTGGGCCAGTTCTCCTTGTCTGATCTGAGAAGGCATTCAACCATTTTCTCTGCACCTGCCATCAGCCCCTTGTTGGAACTTATCTAAGGAAGACAATTGCAGTGGACTGATCAGGTGTTTCAAAAGTTTTCATTTTATGAGTTTTTACTGAAGAAACATCAATTCAAATACTATCAAATTTAAAACCATTTTATACTCTGGTTCACTAGGTCTCTTTCATGACTGTTCTTGCCCCCATGCAACTTGATCTTTTAAGACACACTTCCCTTTATCCTTGTCCTCTTACATGTGATATCACCATGGCAAGCCATGTGTTCTTACCTCCTCTGAGATATTACTGTATTGACATCAGCTATATCAGGAAAACAAACTATTTCACACCTATTCAAAATATGGGTATACTGGAATAGGCATATTTGGAAGGATATAACAAAATATTAATGAATAGTTTTTTCTTGATAGTGAGACTTACATGGTTCTTATTCTTAATCATGATAATTAAAATTCACTGAGCAATTACTATTATGTGCCAGAGATATGTAAGCACTTTACATATATTATCTCATTCAAAGCCTATAAAAATACCTTACTAATAGGGTACCATTATTATCCCCATTTTATACAGGAAACAGAGACTTAGAGAAACTAAATGTGCCCAAGATCACACCACTAGTAAGTGTCTGAGCTTAGATTAACAAAATTGATTTGTGTCCAGAGACTGAATACTTAACCACTGGAGTCCATAACCTTTTTTCTTTTTATTTGCTAAACTGTTTGATTTTATTTAAATTTGTATAAAACATTATTCACAAAAGTAATATTAACTGAAAATAGGGCAAACCTGAAAAAAATCTGTGACACAAATTGATTACTCAGATCACAAATAAAAGTATCCTTCTAGGTAATTATGCCTTAGATTTGAGGACTTTAGTGGACTTTAATTATCTTACTCAGCTCTAAAACAACATAGGAAACAGAAGACATTCCTCATGGTCAAATTTTCCCCCAAATTCAATATTTAATATTAATTAAAATACCTGAATAATTTCTTCACATTCCTGATTAATTAAACATCCAGATATTTCAGGAAGGATATCTTCTGGATTGATTGTGGTTTTAAATTCTGGTTGTAAACGCTTTAAAAGTAATCTATACTCCTCCAATTTTTCAATTTTTTGGAAATCCCAACTTTCAATGGCTTCATAAAGTCCAGAATAACCTGCAAAGTAGGAAAAAAATAGCGCTCTTAGGACACCAACTAAAAAAATATTTTGAGATTAAGATCATAGAAATCACTTTTGAATGTATCGTGAGAGAACTGAAAGCAACTGTAAATCACTTCCATTATTTATGATCTTTCAAAAAGAAAATTCAATATTCATTTTAGGCACCCCACATTTCAGGTGGAGTTAGTGGTAAGAACCCTGGGTTCGATCCCTGGGTCAGAAAGATACCCTGGAGAAGGGAATGGCTATCCACTCCAGTATTCTTGCCTGGAGAATCCCATGGACAGAGAAGCCTGGTGGGCTACAGCCCATGGGTCGCAAAGAGTTGGACACGACTGAGTGATTAACACTTTCACTGAGAATAAATTTGAAGTCTTACATGTGGTCTTAGTAAAACGTCTTCCTTCCAAGGTACCCCATGGACTTCACCTGAAATCTCTGAATTGGCTTTCAATTGAGTCAAACCATCATGCTAAGTATCTTAGTGCAAAGCAGCAAAAAGGGCAAAAAGAAATATGAACGTCAATTCCTGCCCCTCAGGGCCTTACCGCCTACATTATTCCAAGAAAAGAATAGTAAGTACAATGGGAAATTTGAATGAAAAAATTATTTCCAACTAGAATTATCCAGGGATGCTTGGTTCTAAGTTTCTCTTCAGAGAACCACCAGGCTTGTCTGACTATAAGGCCCACACTCTTTTCATTGGGCTATAAAGACCACATCAGCACATATGAAGCTATTACCCAGCTTAATACCTGGAATATTGCAGTACCTTTGTGGGTGTGTGTCTCCTCTCTCTCACTCTTCTATCTTCCTGCAAAGATACCACTATCTGGTATTTGATTTATCACTCTTGATTTCTTTGAATAGTTGGGTGGCATATGCTCAATTCTCTAAAGAAACATGTTTAGTTTAAGCTTGCTTGAAATGTTTTAATTATATTCTTCACTAAATGCAATTTTCTCTGACTTTTTACAAAGTTTAATATTACATTTCTAAGTTTCACCTGTGCTGTCATCTGTAGCTTATGTTCATACATCTCCATTGCAGGATAATCAACTTGTGTGAATATCACAAAATGTATTTATCCATTCTCTTCCTGAAGGATACTAGGGTTGCTTCTAGCTTTGTTTCTTTGCTTGCTTGTTTTTGGCATTACCAACTGATTATAGTATGAACATTCTTTGTAAGTGTATTCTGGAATATATGTGTTAAGAAATTTTCTGGGCATATACTTAATAGTGAAACTGCTGGATAGAAGGAGAGCTGTAACTATAGGAGCTGATGCCGATTGTTTTTCAAAACAGTTGTAGCATTTACACTCCCTACGGTTATTGTTAAGATTTCCCATTATTAAAAATCCTCAAGCCTTCCCACTGTTGGACTTCCTAGATTTTGCTATTATGTTTCTAATTTACAACTTCCTAAATGCTAACTGGGCTGAGAATCTTTTCTCATGTTTATTAACCTTTCATGCTTCTTATTCTTTGAAGAGTCAGTTCACATTTTTTGCCCTGTAAATATTTTTTCTTTTCTAATTGATTTTAAGCCTTTTAAAAATATCATGGATACGAATTCTTTGGTGATAATGTAGTTTGAAAATATCCTCCCCCAGTTTGTCACTTGTTTTTTCACTTTCTGTATAGTGTTTTTTGATAAACAGATACTGTTAATTTTAATGTCCTCAAATTTATCAATCTAGGTTAATGTTTTAATGTCTCATAAATCCAGTCATACCCTAAGGTCAGAAAAATGTTCTTCTGTATACTAATCTAAAATAGTTAAACTTCTGCTATCATGAACCAAGTCTTGAATTCTTTTGACTTACTGTGTGTGTGCAAGTGTATGTATGTACATGGAATGAGGTAAGGAAGACAAGTTTATTTGTAGCCACATGGATATGAAAGTTAGGGTTTGCCTGGTTTTTAACATCATCCCATTTTAAATGGCCCACTGCAATGTATCAAAAAGTCCCTCCTTTCTGAATAATCCTCTTTTCCCGGTGATCTCCAGTACATCAGAGTTCCATAAATATATGAGTCTGACTGAAGGCTCACCATTCTGTCTCATTGGTCAATTGTTCAATACCAGGGCCAGCATCACACTGTATCAATGCCTATGACTTTTAATAGAACTTGATATCTAAAAAAGGAACCCCCAACCTACTGAATTCTTCTTTAGAAGTGCACTGACTATTCTTGGGTCATAATGCTTCCACATACAGTTTAGAATCTGCTTGTCAAGTTCATAAAGAAGAATGTGGGATTTTTGTTTAGAATTGTACTGAGTGCATCACTCAATGTGGGGAGCACTGACGCTTTTACGGTCCTCCTCTCCAAGCGCCCAGGTGTATGTCTCCACTTAGCTTGGACTTTTTTTTTCTCGGCTTTGCTGCACAGCTTGCAGGATCTCAGTTCCCCAACCAGGGATTGAATCCAGGCCATGGCAGTGAAAGAGTTCTAACCATTCGACCACCAAGGAATTCCCTAGAATTTCTTTATATTTTTTCAAAAAACCTTTTATCATTTTCTCTATTCAAACTCCACACATCTTTGGCTAGATGTGTTGCTAAATATATTATAACTTTTGTTACTATTAGAACTGGTATTTCATTTTGGATTACATTTGCCATTTTTTCCCAGTGGGTGGAAATACAACTAATTTTTGTATACTGATCTTACATTCAATAAACTTGCTAAACTGTCCCATTAGTTGTAATAACCTCTCTGTAGATTCCTTTGGAAATTTCAAGTAGGCAGTTATAACATCTGCCTGAAAATAGTCTTTACATTGCTTCAGATTAAGAGACATAAACTAAATGTGGATACTTATAAACTAATAGAATTTCACCTTTACAGAATCTTTAAACAGTCAAGTACTATACTCTGATTTGTGAGTAAAAAGAATGAACTAACCTGCTTGGTGAAGGGCATCCAGAAAGCCGCGGAACCAGCCTTCCTCCTGGAGTTCCAATAGGATTTGGAGGAAAAGTGAAGCAGCCTCCATGGGCCCCTTGTTGTTTTTCTCGGCCTGAATATGCTGCACCACATCTACAAACAGAGGCAAGAGGGACTCATCAAACTGCAGAACCGCTAATCACTGGAGGGAAGACCACTAATCATTGCAAGGGTTGTCAGATCTTCTCCAACGGGGCTGGGGATTCACAGCAATGGAAGGACCTGCAGGAAAGCAGCAAGTTCTCTGTCTTGGTCAATCATACCCATTCTTCACTACCCCCCACCCCTACCCCCAGCCTCTCTGGAAACTTCTCCTATCTGTTGTGGAAGTCCAGACACACGTTGGAGGGCAGTCCTTAAGAAAAGGAGTTTCTTAAAGATGTCTGCAAGAGTCTCTCCTTAACAAGTGAGAAGTCACGGTAGCACCAGGTTAGGTAGAAAAACCATGGCTTCTTCTAACATTTGAATGTTTCTTATTCAAAAGTCTGAATTAATCGCAGGAATAAAAGGGCGTGAGGATAGGACCACTCCTGTCATCAGTGACAATTACAGTGGACACAGCAACCAGAAAATCTGGAAAACTCAGCAGTGGCCACAGGTCTGGAAAAGGTCAGTTTTCATTCCAATCCCTAAGAAAGGCAATGCCAAAGAATGCTCAAACTACAGCAAAATTGCACTCATCTCACACGCTAGTGAAGTAATGTTCAAAATTCTCCAAGCCAGGCTTCAACAGTACATGAACTGTGAACTTCCAGATGTTCGAGCTGGATTTAGAAAAGGCAGAGGGGAAAAAAAAAAGAAAAGGCAGAGGAACCAGAGATCAAATGGCCAACATCTGTTGGATCATCGAAAAAGCAAGAGAGTTCCAAAAAAACATCTGCTTTATTGACTATGCCAAAGCCTTTGACTGTGTGGATCACAATAAACTGTGGAAAATTCTGAAAGAGATAAAAATACCAGACCACCTTATCTGTCTCTTGAGACATCTGTATGCAGATCAGGAAGCAACAGATAGAACTGGATATTTAACAACAGACTGGTTCCAAATCAGGAAAGGAGTATGTCAAGGCTGTATATTGTCACCCTGCTTATTTAACTTATATGCAGAGTACATCATGAGAAACACTGGGCTGAATGAAGCACAAGCTGGAATCAAGACTGCCAGGAGAAATATCAATAACCTCAGATATGCAGATGACACCACCCTTATGGCAGAAAGCGAAGAAGAACAAAAGAGCCTCTTGATGAAAGTGAAAGAGGAAAGTGAAAAAGTTGGCTTAAAGCTCAACATTCAGAAAACTAAGATCATGTCATCTGGTCCCATCACTACATGGCAAACAGATGGGGAAACAGTGACTGACTTTATTTTTTGGGCTCCAGAATCATTGCAGATGGTGACTGCAGCCATCCGCAATTAAAAGACACTTGCTTCTTGGAAGAAAAGTTATGACCAACATAGAGAGCATATTAAAAAGCAGAGACATTACTTTGCCAACAAAGGTCTGTCTAGACGTCTAGCCAAAGCTATGGTTTTTCCAGTAGTCATGTATGGATGTGAGAGTTGGACTATAAAGAAAGCTGAGCACCACAAAGAATTGATGCTTTTGAACTGTGGTGTTGGAGAAGACTCTTGAGAGTCCCTTGGACTGCAAGGAGATCCAACCAGTCAATCCTAAAGGAAATCAGTCCTGAATAGTCATTGGAAGGACTGATGCTAAAGCTGAAGCTCCAATACTTTGGCCACCTGATGCGAAGAACTGACTGATCTGAAAAGACCCTGATGCTGGGAAAGATTGAAGACAGGAGGAAAAGAGGACAACAGAGGATGAGATGGTTGGATGGCATCACCAACGCGATGGACATGAGTTTGAGTAAGCTCCAAGAGTTGGTGATGGACAGGGAGGCCTGGCATGCTGCAGTCCATGGGGTTGCAAACAGTCGGACACGACTGAGTGACTGAACTGAACTGAACAGCAACCAGAGTTAGAATAAACAGAGGTCCTTTCTTGGTCCTTTTTCCAGCTTTTGCTAAGACGTGTAAAAAACTTAGTAAACAGCAATCACAATGGAGTCAGGAGACCAGAAGGGGGCGCTCTCATGCCCTGTGCCCATAGCAGAGCCCAAGAGGAAGAAGTCAGACTTCTCTTCTTTCCTGGCAAGGACTGAGCCAAGGAAAAGCCACTGACTGTTTACTACAGCCCCTCCCAGCCTCCTTTTCTCCTCTATAGAAGTGTTCTTCCTTTGCCCTGCAGGGACCTGCATGTGGCTGCCATGACTGCACATCCTAGACTGCAGTTCTCTGCTGATCCTGAAAAAGTTTGTCTTTGCTGGAGAAATATCTGGCAGTCTATTTATTTCAGGTCAACAGGTGGTAGGAAATATGGTAGAAAAGAAAAAGCAGAAGAAGCTAAAGAAAACACAGTGAGGCCAGGTAAAAGGCAACTATCCACCAACCAGCTGGTGGTCTTACTGATTTTGCACAGTGACTCCATGTTTGGACTGATAACCAAACCATTACCTTCGTACGACCTGACATTTGATAATTTTCCCCACTGTCGAAGCAAAGCGAAGTCAGTTGCTCAGTTGTGTCCAATTCTTTGCGACACCATGGACTGTAGCCTACTACGCTCCTCCATCCATGGAATTTTCCAGGCAAGAGTACTGGAGTGGGTTGCCATTTCCTTCTCCAGAGGATCTTCCCGACCCAGGGATCGAACCCAGGTCTCCCACACTGTAAGCAGATGATCTACCGTCTGAACCACCAGGGAAGTCCTATTGTCAGTGGGATGTAAATTCTAAGGGAGTAATTCCAATTGTCTGGCAGGTTAACCTCTGTATTCTCAGAGTTTAGAAGACCTCGTACTCAATGTACACTTAACAAAGGTATGCTGAAGGAATGTTTAAGAAGACAGGAAGGAACGCCTCCCTTTTCTGCCAAGGTCTACGCAACAATAAAACAAACCCTTTTAAAGTATAAAATTCAATGGCTTTTAGAGATGTAAATCCATTACCACTATGTAATTTTACTGCCTTTTTATTACTGTAAAAAGAAATCTTATACCCATTAGCAGTCATTCCCCATTTCCCCTGTGGTAACTATGGATTTGCCTATTTTGGACATTTCATATGAATGGGATTATAGAGTATGTGGTCCTCATGGCTGGGTTCTTTCACTTAGCATAATGTTTTCAAGGTTCATCCATGTTGTAATCATGTATCATATTTAATCCTTTTCCCTGATGAATAATAATCCATTGTATGGATACACCAGTTAGTTAATGGGCATTTAGGTTTCTACATTTTTTCTTTTATGAACAGTAATGCTATAAGCGTTCATGTACAAGTTTTTGTGTGGACATATATATTCATTTCTCTTAAGTACATATACAGCTAGGCACAAGATTGCTGGGTCTTAAGGTCACATTCTGAAGCCTGGGGTTAGGATTTAACCAAAAGAGCTGAGAAAACAAGATGGGGGAGGGACAGATAATTTAATCAGTGTAACAGAAAACAGGAAAAGTGGGGTGAAAAGCAAAGAGTTTATGTGATAAAATACAAAGAAATGAACAGGAAAGATGTAAACCAACTACATGAAAACAGCTGCCTATGGGGCAGGACTTGAAATAAAAACTCTAGGGTATTGTTAACATTGAAAAATAAGATAATATTATACACAGTATTTGTAAGCTTGCTTTTAAAAATTATTTATTTCTGGCTGCACGGGGTCCTCACTGCGGCATGGGCGGCTCTCGTTGCAGAGAGCAGGGGCCACTCTCTAGCTGTGTGGAGGCTTCTCACTGCAGTGGCTTCTTCTGTTGGAGCACAGTCTAGGCACACAGGCTTCAGTAGTTGCAGCAGGTGGCTCAGTAGTTGTGACTCTCGGGCTCTAGAGCACAGGCTCAATAGCTGTGGCCCATGGGCTTAGTTGCTCCGCGGCACGTGGGATCTTCCCGGATCAGAGACTGAATCCATGTCTCCTACACTAGGAGGCAATTCTTTACCATGGAGCTACCAGAGAAGCCCTCAAGCTCACTTTTTAAACTTACCTTTTGGGGTTTTTTTGTTTTGTTTTATGAGGGGTTTATTGTCTTTTTTTTTTTTTTTTTTAAGGTTTATTCAGAGAGATACATACTCTGCAGAAACTTTTGGTATTTTTATTGTGATGTATTATAACTATAAATTAAAGTTAATATATATTAAATAATAATTCCACCTATGCACTCCATAAGCACACTATGGTTTTCCATCAACACAGTCATCACACTTTTATTATCTATTGTTCAGTTACCTGACTTCACATATGCACTCTAATCTCAGAGTAGAACCATTCTTATCGATCCTTCATTTCCTAAAAGGATGCTTCCTATTAACTATTATGTATAGTAGTATGTGTTAATGCTAGCCTAAGGCCTGACACACACCTCAACTGGTGCTAAGTTGCTGGTTATTAAATCAGTATACTAATACATGAAAGAAGGGGATTCATATCATTGTTAGTGTTTCACTTTTTGTAGGATTTCTAGAAGAGACAGATGTCTTGCATGGCTTACATTCTTCAAGGGCCAAAACTACTCTGTGGCCATTAGGATGGTATTTTGTTACTTGTCTCTGAGCATAGCAACAAAGTGGGAGTCCTTTGTGTTGGTGGTATTCTTTCACTCCTCACTCCACAACCTGTGCTTTGGTTTTACAGAGCAATTAGCACTCAAGTTTCCTGTCAGCTTTAATACAGTTTCCAAAAACTGACTCACATCAGGAAAGTTATGTAGGCGTTTGGAGCAGACTCCCTCTTTCACCTCACTCTTTCCAGGCAGCCCCTCCCTTCTCTTTTCCCCAAGGCTCTGCTTACCCCTGGCACAAAGTACCTCAATACAAATCTGTAAAATGGCCATTATCCATCATCATGGGACTCAAATGTTGTGCGGAAACACCTGAATTGAAGCCTAAAGCCGTTCACTCCAGTGAGTCTTGCTCCTCTCATAATTTGAAAAGATACATGCACCCCAGTATTTATTACAGCACTATTTACAGTAGCCAAGACATGGAAGCAACCTAGATCTCCAATGACAGAGGAATGGATTAAAAAGATATGGGACATATATACAATGGAATATTACTCAGCCATAAAAAAGAATGACATAATGCCATTTGCAGCAACATGGATATACCTAGGGATTATCATACTAAGTGAACTCAGACAGAGAAAGACAAATATCATATCACTTATATGTGGAATCTTAAAAATGATACAAATGAACTTGTTTACAAAACAGAAACAGACTCACAGACCATGAAAACAAACTTATGGTTCCCAAAGGGGAGAGGTGGGGGAGAGAGAAATTAAGAGTCTTGGATTAACATATACGCACTACTATATACAAAACAGGTAATCTATGGAGCACCCACTGGATAGTGCCTAGAACTCTGCTCAATATTCTGTGATAACCTATATGAGAAAAGAATCTGAAAAAGAATGGTATAGGTGTATCTGAATGGTATAGGTGGTATATATAGGTATAACTGAATCACTTTGCTGTACATGAAACTAATGCAACATTGTAAATCAACTATAACCAATATAAAATAAAAATCGAATTTATAAAAGTTTCCAGTTATCTGCTGATAAGATCAAGATCTGGCAGAGTGAGTCTCAACTTCTTCCGGAGTACAGCACTTTCTTATCATTTGTGTACTTCGGTCCTCACCTGTCCCCACCAACCCCCTGACTTGATTAAAGTATTTTAAGGAAGGGCTTGTATCTTATTCTGAATCTTTGATGTCAGCCCAAAGACCAACACAGTAGACGGACATAACTATTAGCAGAAATAAATGAAACGGACAGCGACATGTTTCCCCAGCTTTAAGTCTAAACAAATGTGCAGCTCTAAGCAAGTCGTTTCACTTCGCCGGGACTCAGTTTCCCCATCTGGGCCTCCAAGGGCTTCTCAAACTCTTGACAAACCCCAGTCTAAAATATTGCGAAGATCTTGCCACAAACCCGGCGTTAACTCTATTGATTGAAAGACCGGGATGGGGGTGGAAGGGGAATAAGAAATAAGTCCTGAACTGTTTTCTTGCCCCAAGGGACAAGCGGCAACCACTCACCGTCCCTAAACCAGGGAGTCATGTAGCTCAGGATGTAGGTAGGATCCAGGATCTTCCTGACATAGCCGCGGAAGGCGTGCAAATTCCGCCGCTGTTCAGCCGTCATTCCGGCGGCTCAGCTCCCCGCGGCCACCTGCCTCGCCTGCGCTCCGCTCGGCTGCGCTCCGCTCGGCTGCGCTCCGAGAAAACACAGCTGTGAGGCGCGAGAAATTTTCCCAAGTGAGCACCCAGCGCGGAGGCGGAGCTGCAGGGGAACCCGGGCTGCGGAGGAAAAATCGAAACTGCAACTAGCGGTGGGGGCGGGACGCCCAGGCTCCCGGCGCGGTTTCGTTTCCTCTCGGGCTCGCGGATCCCGAGGGACCCAAGGGGATCCCCGCGAGTTGCTCTTTGGTGTTCAAGTCATCTTAAGACTTTCTGTTTTGCTTTTAGAGCCGTAAAGTTTAGATACGATAAAATGCATAGGTGTTAATTTGTAATTCCGTGAGTTTGGGGAAATGTATGCGGGTGTAACCACTTTGCCCAGGTTGTCTGGGTCCTGTGGTCTAGTGTCTTAACTTTACAGGAGACTGTCACCTGTTTTCCAAAGTGGCCATCGCGTGCTGCCTTTCCGCCTGGAGTGTGAGAGCTTCAGGTGATGCAAATCCAGGAAATACACACGCTGGTCAGTCTGTTGTTCGCTTGTTTGGTTTGGGCTTTTGCCTGGTATGAAATAGTGCACTGTTGTCAAATATATGTAGTCCAAATATCCTCTCCCAGTCTGTCTTACATCATTCTCTTTAAGGTGTCTTTTGAGCATAAATTTATTTTGGTGAAACCTAAATAAATTTAAATAATAAATAAATTTACCAGTTTTTTCGTTGTTTACTACCTTTTGTGTCCTCTTTGATGAATCTTTGCCTACTCCAAGATCATAAAGATATTCTTTGTTTTCTTTTAGGGTCTTTGTGTTTTCAGCTTTTACCCTTAGGTTATGGGCATCTCAAATTAATTTTGTTGTGGTATGAGGTAGAGGTCAAGCTTTCACTTTTTCCATACTTGTTTCACACAAACTATTTCATCAAAAACTTTTCCCTTTTAATAGCCTTGGCACCTTTGTCAAAAAATCAACTGACTGTGTACTATATCTAATTTTATTCTGTTCCACTTATCTATTTGTTTATACTGCTTTATTTCTCTTTGTAAAGACTACGCTGGGACTTACCTGGTGGTCCAGTGGCTAAAACTCTTGCTCCCAGTGCAGAGGGCCTTGGTGTGATCCCTTGTGGGGAACTAGATCCCACATTGCAACTAAAGATCCTGTGTGCCACAACTGAGGCCTGGTACAACCAAATAAATTTAAAAATACTAAAGAAAAAAGAGTACATTGACGGTTCTGGGATCTTTGGATTTTGCTATGAAATTTTCTCACCTGGAGAATCTCAGGGACAGAGGAGCCTCCCGGCTCTAGGGTCGCAAAGCATCAGACACCTCGGAGGGACTTTCACTGTCATGAACTATTCAGTTGGCCACTTCCTGTTTTTAAAAAAGCATATTGGGGTTTTGATCAGAACTATATCAAACCTACCAGTGAACTTGAGGAGAAATGACATTTTTAACAGTAGTGAGCCTTCAAATCCATGGATGTAAGTTTTCATTTATCTGGGTCTTTAATTTCCCTCAGCATTATTTTATAGTTTTATAGTTTTACAAGTACAGATCTTCTACATCTCTATTAAATTTATTCTTAACTATTTTACATTCTTTGATGCTTCTGTAAATTGAATTGTTTTTAAAGGGTCATTTTCAAATTTTTTGTTGCTGGTATATAGAATTTATTAATTCACTTGTATTATGCAATTCACTAACTCACTTATTAGCTTTAGAGTTACTGTTCTGTAGAGTTCTTAAAAATTTCTATGTAAACAGTCATGCCATTTGGGAATACATGGGTTTTATTTCTTCTTTTCCTATCCTTACGCCTTTTATTTTGCTTCTTTCCCACATGGCACCTCCTATAGCTTCAGAAGAAAGCTGAATAAAACTGGTGCAAGTTGACACACCTATCTTATTACTAATCTCAGCGGGGAAACAATCAATGTTCACTTTAATCACAAACTCTGTAACAGGGAAGAACAAACCTGACTCCATACTGAATCCATTCCTTTAGCTCTAACATGTGTGGTCTGTTGCCTGTGCTTAGTCACGCTGACTCTGCACCAAGGGTTCCTCAAACTCAAAAGAATGCTGCCTTCAGCCTGAAATATACAGGATAGTCCATTCTCAGGACTCTGATCTTTAGAGGTATAACACCTTTCCATTCATAGAGAGAGAAAAATTTGAAAGCAGAGCATAACATTTGTCTTGTCGGAGGTTTGTAGGAACATCATGCCAGACCTAGGTCAACAGCAGTAAGAACAAAGGATTCCAGTGCCAAGAAGTTTGCAACAACCAGCCACACCGCTTTCCCTTTTAATATAAAAGAAGGCTCAGTTCTAACTTTTGAAGGATGGTTCCTTAGGACACTAGTCCACCATCTTCTTGGTCTGTTGGATTTCCAAACAAAGTCATTATTTTCTGCCCCAGCAGCTTGTCTTTGAATTTACTGGCCAGTCATACAGTGAGTGGTACAAGCTTGGACTCAGTAAACAGGTTGGCTATTGGTTTTTCCTAGATGCCCTTTATCAGATTGATGTTTTCTTCATTTCTGCTTTGCTCAGAGTTTTTTTTTTTTTAATCATGAATAGGTGTCAAATTTCTCACCTTTTAATATCTATTGAGGTGATCATATATTCTGTTAATATACTGAATTTCATTTATTGATTTTTTTAATATTAAATCAACCTAGAACTCTCGGGATAAATCACATTTGATCATGAAGTAGCACCCTTTTAAAAACATATTTCTGGATTCAGTTTGCTAATATTTTGTATTTATGGTCATACATTTTCTTGTAATGTTAAGGTTATGCTGACCTTATAAAACAAAAGTTTGTGTAAGACAGGTATTGTTCCTTCCTTAAATATTTAACAAAATATACCAGTGAAGCCACTTGGGATTGGAGTTTTGTTTGAAGATTCTTATTATTATTAATTTATTTTTTATTGAAGGATAATTGCTTTACAGAATTTTGTTTTCTGTCAAACCTCAACATGAATCAGCCATAGGTACACATATATTCCCTCCCTTTTGAACCTCTCTCCCATCTCCCACCCCATTCCACCCCTCTAGATTGATACATGAAGATTCTTCATTAACAGTTCAATTTCTTTACTAGCTATAAGGCTATTCTAATTTTTTGTTGTTGTTATTTAGTTGTTAAGTTGTGTCTGACTCTTTTGCAACCCCATGGACTGAAGTCCACCAGGCTCTTCTGTCTATGGGATTTTCCAGGCAAGAATACTATAGTGGGTTGCCATTTTTTCTCCAAAGGATCTTCCAGACCCAGGGATCAAACACTCATCTCCGGCATTGGCAGGCAGATTCTTTACCACTGAGCCACCTGGGAAGCCCTAATTTTTTACCTGACATCAAATCAGTTTTGGTTAAGTTGTGCTTATTAAGGAATTTGGCCATTTCCTCTAATCATTAAATTTGTTGATATAAAGCTATTCATGATATTCTTTATTATCTTTTTACCTTAAAAAAATCAGTCTTGTAGAATCTAAAATATGACACAAATGAACTTACCTACAAAACAGAAACAGATTCACAGAGATAGAGAACAAAGACTTGTGGTTGCCAAGAAGGAGTGGGGTTGGGGAGAAATGAACTGAGAGTTTGGGGGTAGCAGATGCAAACTATTGTATATATGATGAATAAACAAGGTCCTACTGTATAGCACTGGGAGCTATATTCAATATACTGTAATAAACGATAATGGAAAGGAATGTAAAAAAGAATATATATATGTATAACTGAATCACTTTGCTGTATAGCAGAAATTAACACATTGCGAATCAAGTATACATCAATTTTTTAAAAAATCAGTCTTGCCAGGAATTTACCAACTCTGTTTTTTCAAAAACCAACTTTGGCTTTGATAGCTTCATTGTTATTCTGTTCTCTGTTTCATTGATTTCTGCTCTAATCATTATTTTCTCCTACATCCACTAGGTTTAATTTGCTCTTCTTTTACTAGTTTGGTAAGTTAGAAGTTTAAAATCACAATTTTATACATTTTTCTTTCCTAAGGCTATAAATGTTCCTTTCCTCAGCTGAGTTTTAACATCCCATCAGTTTGATAGGTTGTGTTTTCAACATCATTCCATTTGAAATAGTTTCTAATATCCCTGTGATTCCTTCTTTAACCTGTGAGTTAACTAGAAATATGCTGCTTATTTTTCAAATATTGGGAATTTCCTAAATAGCTTGATGTTGTTGACTTCCGATTTCAAACTGTTGTGATCCAAAAGCATATGTTGTAGGGTCTCGATCTTTTGGAATCTATTGGAATTTGCTTTATGACCCAGCATATAGACAATCTTGATATACCTTTCAGATATACTTAAGAAGAATGTGTATTCTGTAGTTCTTGAGTATAATATTTGATAAATTTTAATTATGTCAGGTTGGTTTATGAGTGTGGTTCTAGTCTCCTATATCCTTACTATTCATAGTTTTGTTTACTTGTTGTATCAAGGACAGAGAGGGGTGTTAAAATCTCCAGTTATGATTACTGGTTTGTCCATGTGTCCCTTTTGTTCTATCAATTTTTGCTTCATAAATTTTGTAGCTCTGTTATTAGATGTGTACACATTTAGGATAGTTGTTTTCCTGATAAATTATGTCTTTATGAAATGTCTTTTTGTCTGTGTTGATACTTGTTATATCAAAGTCTACTTCATGTGTTATTACAGAACCTATAACAGCTTTCTTATGCTTACTATTTGCATGGTATATCATTTTCCATCCTATTATTTTCAACTTCTCTGTTAATATGTACAGTGTACCTTTAGTATACAGTTTATAGTTAGGTGTTCCTTTTTTATCCAGTCTGACATCTCTGCCTTTTAATTGGAACATTAAATCTATTTATATTTAGTCATTTTATGAGTTTAAAACTGCAGTTTTGCTGTTTGTTGCATCTGATTTTGTCAGCTGTAAATTGTTTTCTTTTTAGTTTTGTCTGTGTGTGTATGTGTCTATATATATATATTACAATGTGCATCTTTAACTTATATCCATCTACTTATAGTTAATATACCACATCAAGTAAAAATATAAGATCTTTGCAACCATGTAATTCCATCCATCCCAGCCCATCATTTTGCTATTGTCCTAATTTTTACTTTTTTATGCATGATAAACCACATAATACAATGCTATAAGCTTTATTGTAAAAAGTCAGTTGTCTTTTAAATAAGAAAATTATTTTCTTTTCTATTTCCCATTTACCATTTCTAGTGTTATTCTTTCCCATTTGTAGATAATGGTTTCTTTCCATCTGATGTCATTTCTTCTGGTTCCTCCAATATGTTGTTTAGGCTTCCAGTGAATTTATCATTTTAAGTATTGTTTTGAAGAGTTCTAAGATTTTCACTGTTTTTTTCTTCTTTCAGTTTCTCAGCTGAGAAACTCTATGTTCACCATTATAGCTGTCTTTTAAATTCATGTATATATTTCTAATTATATCTTTAGAGTCTTTGCTAATTCCACCACGTGGATTATCTCACAGTATATGGTTGGGTTTTTTCTTTCTTTTTACTTTTTTGGCTATGCTACACAGCATGTGGGACCTTAGTTCCTTGGCCAGGGATCAAACCTGCACACCTGCATTGGAAGCACTGAGTCTTAACAACTGGGCCATAGGGAGGTGCCACACTATGGTTTTGTAACTTTTTTCTCTTGACTATGGATTCCCTCACACGTTTAATAATCTTTTATTTTACACTGGACATCACAGATATGCTGTAGAATCTCTGGATTCTATTATTTTACTTTGGGAAGTGTTGCTTTTTGTCTAGTGTACTAACTTGCCAGTTACTAATTTTGAAATTATAACTGTGAAACAAGAGGCCTTGTTTCACAGTTCTGGCGGGTTTCACACAGCTGGTAAAGGCTTGCCTTTATGCAAGCTGACTCCCTTATTTGGGGATACAGTCTTCTCTGTTAAGGTGTGGCCCTGAGGGGTGTCAGTGAAAAGCCCTACACGTTTCCACTGCCTTTCCAAGTTGGTGAAACTCAGACTCCAAATTCTGCCTTCCCTTTCCTGCTGTCTTGTTTGAGCTTTTCCAGCCCTCCAGCCATTGCTTGCCTGGGCCCTTGGGTTCTCCCCTCCATGGAAGGATTTGAGTGAATGTTAATTCTAGGGGTCCCTCTGTTTCCTTTCAGAAATTCCCCCTCAGTATCTTCACTGTGGCAGCCCCAGGGTTCAGCTTCTAATTCAATGACTGTGACTCTCTGTGTTCAAATTGACAGATGGGCAAGTGGGAACCCTCAGAAGAAAAGTCAAATGAATGCAGTCCTCATGCAGTACGGTTCCTGTCTTTCAGTATTCTACCTCCCTCTCATTTCTGCTTTTTTTTTCAATGCCTTCAAGGACTTGTTCTTTATATTTTGTCCCTTTTTATCACTGTTTTCTCATACAAGCTATTCTGCCACTAATTGGGTTTAAATTTTTAACTGAGGAAGAAAAATTAGATCTAAAATTCCTTTAAAAAAGGACATGCCTCCTTTTATGCTACAGAGATTTGAATAACAATGAATTAATTAAACATCAACAATTACAGTGCAGAATCTGAAAGAACTGAAGTTCCATAGACAGAGGAATTTGAGAGGTCAGAGAAGCAGCGGAAGAAGGAAGGCATCACCGAATGATGAGAAGAAAGGATTCAGCAGAACTGCCAGCTCACCTGGGTATTAATTTTAACCAGCACATTTGCAGAGTATTTACTATATCGGGAGTATTGTGAAAAGAACTGGGTATGTGGGGATAAGTGAAAAAGTTTCCCTCAGGTGGAAAAGCATAAATAAGAAATTGACAAATGTGAAGTAATGCAAAGAAAGCAAGTAAAGTCATGAATCAGAAAATAACAGACATTGGGAAAAAACTTTTAATACAATGGTAAGGGTATATTTTTCTGAATAGGGCACATTTCATTCAGCTGGATCTTTGAGAAGGAATCAACTGTTCACAAAAAGCTGGGACAGTGGATTTCATGCAGGGGCACAGAAAACAGAAACAAGTCAACAAGAAAAAGTAAAAAACACTGGTAGCTGGAACTTCAAGAACAAGGGGTAAATAGCAGGCAGTGCTGCTAAAGAGGCAAGCAGCGCCTTGTAATGCAAGGAATGAAGGGCAGTGGTAACACACGGCAAGGTTTTGAGCAAAACAACATAATCTGATAACATTTTTAAAAGAACTCTCTGGTTCCCATGCAGAACTAGTAGTTCAGTTGGGAGGTGACTCGAGTAAGATATATGAAGGCTTAGATAAGGACAGTGGCAGTGGAGAGTGGAAGAAGAGATGTATTTTAGAGACAGGATTGAGTCAATAGCAGCAGAAAAGAATAGGGAAAAGAATCGAGGCCACAGTTCAGGCATCTGGTCTGAATGACTGAAATGGTCTCACCGTGACTAAAATGGAGAAGATACGTTTAGACTTTATGACATTCTAGTGTGGGAGAAGGACAAGAGACTAGATGTCAGGTAAGAGCAGTGAGAATAAAGCAGGAAAAGGGAATAAAGAGTAAATGGGGGCCGCTTATGTTATACGAATTGATCAGGAAGATTCATATCAAGTGAGAACCTGCCAACTGGGTGAAGAGTATTCTACTCAAAAGGAAGAGAAAGTACAAAGTCTGGAAGGCAGTAGTAAACTGAGTCTGCAGAAAAAAAAACAAAAAAGGTAAACAGGACCGCGGGAGTGGGGTGGACGGGGAAAGACAGGGGAGAGAAGCGGCCAAGGCAGTGCCTGTAAGGCCTGACAGCAGACAAGGACAACAATTCTGATCCTAAGTACACTAGGTAACTACTGCAGGATTTTGAGAGGGAGAAACAGGAAACAAACTGCAAGGGGGGAGGTGGAAGCAGTGACCTGGTAAGAAGCTACAGCACTAGTCCCATTGAGAGATAATGGAATCTTGAACTAGGATCAAAGCAGTGGAAATGGCGAAGTTGCTGGATATGTAACCTTAAGACCCCCACGACAATTTGCTGATGGACTGGATGAAGGATAGTGAGACAGGAGCCAAGGAGAAGGCCCGTTTGTCTCCCCTGAGCAGCTGCATGAATGGGGGTGCCATCTGCTACCGTGGATGCTGGAAGAGAGGCAAGCTTGGAGTAGGAAATCAAGAGCACGCTCGCTCGCTTGCTGATGAGGACAGTCCACAGGTGGCACTGCTCAAACATCAATGTGTGCACAAATCATCCTGATAAAAGTACTGATTCTAATCCAGTGTGCCTGAGACTCTGCATTCCTAACAAGCTCCCAGGTGATGCTGACGTCGGTGGGCCACAGACCTCCTTTTCTGGATAGCAAAGTCACTAAATAAACAAGAGCTAAAGGAAAAGGAGGAGAACTGCAAAATCAAAGTTGTTATGAAAGTGAACGGAAGTGAAACCCAGAACACACAGTGAGGGATGAGCCTCAACTAGCGGTTCTCAAACTGGTGTGTGGGCCGGTAGCACTGGAACCACTTGGAGACTTCGTAGAAAAACACATTCTTGGCATCCCAGACCTTCTGAATCAGAAACTGTATGGGTGGAGCCCAGCAATCTATGTTTTAACAAACTCTCCCAATGATGCTGATGCATGTGAAAGTCTGAGAACAGAAGCCAAGAGAAAGAGTTCATTGAGTGGAAAGCTGAATGCTATCACAGGTTGATAGCAAAGATTACACGTCACTTTTCTCAGTACTTACACCTGTTATCAGGTAATTGCAGTTCCCCTCATCAACAATAGAGTCTCTTTTCCCTCCCCTTGAGTCTGCTTGGAATTACAACTTTGAATGAGGAAATGACAGTGTGGCAATACTGAGTCAGGTTTTCAAGCTTCTGCTCTCTTGGAACCCTGTGACCATGATATAAACAAGCTCAGGCTAATGTGCTACAAGATAAATGACCACATGGAAAGTACCCTGTAATCCTAGCTGAGGCCAGCCTAGGTCAGCAGACCCACCAGTTAACTGGACACATGAGAAAGCCAGTCAAGACCAAGTAGGCAGGCAGTGTCTCTAATAATGTGCTGGAGGTTATCATTTTTGATACATTTTGATAATGTGCTAGAGGGTTTTTGTTTTTGTTTTTTTTTTGCCTGAGCTTAGAACTAGAACTGCCCAGTCAATATGGAGTGTGTAGGAGAGAAATGGAAGGTTTGAGGAGGAAAAGGTGGGAAATATCCATTGTATCAATGAGGAAGAATAATACACTTGTCCACTAATGTGTATCATCTAGAAGTTCTTGGTTCATGTACTGTTGAAGCCTGGCTTGGAGAATTCTGAGCATTACTTTGCTAGTGTGTGAGATGAGTGCTACTGTGCAGTAGTTTGAACGTTCTTTGGCATTGCCTTTCTTTGGGAGGCAAGCTAGGCTTTCAGATTCTCCAAGCTAGGCTTCAACAATATGTGAACTGAGAACTTTCAGATGTTCAAGCTGGATTTAGAAAAGGCAGAGGAACCAGAGATCAAATTGCCAACATCTGTTGGATCATCGAAAATGCAAGAAAGTTCCAGAAAAACATCTACTTCTGCTTCACTGACTACGCTAAAGCCTTTGACTGTGTGGATAACAACAAACTGTGGAAAATTCTTCAGAGATGGGAATATCAGACCACCTTACCTGCCTCCTGAGAAATCTGTATGCAGGTCAAGAAGCAACAGTTAGAACCAGACAAGGAATGGACTAGCTCCAAATTGGGAAAGGAGTAAGTCAAGGCTGTATATTGTCACTCAGCTTAAATCAAGATTGCCCGGAGAAGTATCAATAAGCTCAGATATGCAGATGACACCACCCTTATGGTAAATGAAAGTGAAAGAGGAGAGTGAAAAAGCTGGTTTAAAACTCAACATTCAGAAAACTAAGATCATGTCATCCAGTCCCATCACTTCATGGCAAATAGATGGGGAAACAGTGGAAACAGTGACAGGCTTTCTTTTCTTAGGTTTCAAAATCACTGCAGATGGTGACTGCAGCCATGAAATTAAAAAGATAAAGAACATTATAGCATACTAACACATATATATGGAATTTAGAAAGATGGTTAATGATAACCCTATATGCAAAACAGAAAAAGAGACACAGATGTACAGAACAGACTTTTGGACTCTGTGGGAGAAGGCGAGGGTGGGATGTTTCGAGAGAACAGCATCGAAACATGTATATTATCTATGGTGAAACAGATCACCAGCCCAGGTTGGATGCATGAGACCAGTGCTCGGGCCTGGTGCACTGGGAAGACCCAGAGGGATCGGGTAGAGAGGGAGGTGGGAGGGGGGATCGGGATGGGGAATACATGTAAATCCATGGCTGATTCATGTCAATGTATGACAAAACCCATTACAATATTGTAAAGTAATTAGCCTCCAACTAATAAAAATTGAAAAAAAAATTTTTTTTTAAAAAGCTTGCTCCTTGGAAGAAAAGTTATGGCCAACCTAGACAGCATATTAAAAATCAGAGACATTACTTTGCCAACAAAAGTCTGTCTAGTCAAAGCTATGGTTTTCCCAGTAGTCATGTATGGATGTGAGAGTTGGACTATAAAGTAAGGTGAGCACCAAAGAATTGATGCTTTCAAAGTGCAGTGTTGGAGAAGGCTCTTGAGAGTCCCTTGGATTGCAAGGAGATCGAACCAGTCAATCCTAAAGGAAATCAGTCCTGAATATTCATTGGAAGGACTGACACTGAAGCTGAAGCTCCAATACTTTGGTCACCTGATGCAAAGAACTGACTCACTGGAAAAGACCCTGATGCTGGGAAAGATTGAAGGTGGGAGGAGAAGGGGACGACAGATGAGATGGTTGGATGGCATCACCGACTCAAGGAAATGCATTTCAGCAAGCTCCAGGAGTTGGTGATGGATAGAGAAGCCTGGCATGCTGCAGTCCATGGAGTTACAGAGTTGGACACGACTGAGTGACTGAACTGAACTGAATGTGTATCATACAAAGTTTGAGCTGGTGACTGTTTTTATGATAACAGAGTTATTGATTTCCTTCAGGAACACTTAGCAGGATGTACATACAGACAAGTTTAGAGATGGGTTCACCCAGATTGAGGTCTTGCTAGGTAACAGGTTAATAAACTATTACTTGCAGGACAAATCTAGCATGTGGCTTGGTTTTTAGAGGCTGAAAGCTAAAAAATGCTATAACATTTTAAAAGTGCTATAGTAAAAAACTATAGACCATACTATTAAAGACTATACAAGAGACTACATATAGTGCCTACAGCTGAAAATATTTACTATTTGACCCTTTATAGGAAACAACTGTCGACCCCTAAATGATGTGAATGAGGACAGAAAGTTGGAGGGTATTGCAACAAACTGATTTAAGTATAATCCAGAAAATCATAGTTGGGTATGAAGGAAAGTGTAGCAAAGAAGGGTGATTTAGAAAGGTCCAAAGATGGTCACTCCTAGTACTGAATTGTGTCTAAGTCATATTAGATATCCTCAGAGGCAGTCTAACCTGATCTACCCAGAGCAGTAGTTCCTGATATAATGATCACATGAAGGTACAGTGAGGTACTCTCAAGAACTTGAAAATAAGACACTTCTTGTGTTGTACCGTGTGTAGGACACTGTTATGTATTTGGCACAGGAGATATGAGATAAAATTGGAAAGAAAGTATATGAAACTAGAGGAAACACTTCTTGGTCTCTTTGGAAAGCATCTCTTCTTTTATCAGCCTCCTTTAGGTTGTATTCTCCAGTACTTTGGCCAACTGATGCAAAGAACTGACTCACTGAAAAGACCCTGATGCTGGGGAAGATTGAGGGCAGGAGGAGAAGGGGACGATAGAGGATGAGATGGTTGGATGGCATCACTGACTCAATGGACATGTTTGAGTAAACCCAGGGAGTGGGTGATGGACAGAGAGGCCTGGTGTGCTACAGTCCATGGGGTTGCCAAGAGTCAGACACGACTGAGCGACTGAACTGAACTTTAGGTTGTATTCTCTAGATTTCTCACTTGTCTTCTTCTCTTCTTGCCCTGCCTCCCCTCTCCATCCCCACAGCCTCATTACTACTCTATTACCAGTGACTCTTCAATCCTGTCTCTAGCCCCAGTTGTTCTTCCAAGATGCACACTCCTACTTCCAGCTACCCACTGGAAATCTTCATCTGCATAGGTAGCCTCTATTCCATGTTGTGCAAAAAATTTTTGTGGACATGCTTTCTACTTGTACTGGCCAATATGATAGCCACAAGCCTTGTGTGGCTATTAAATCTAAGTAAAATTCAAAAGTCCTCCAGTTTTCTGACTTACTAATTTTTGGCTGCTCTGGGTCTTCATTGCTGCTCCAGGGTCTTCAGGCGGGCCTTCTCTAGTTGCAGAGTGGGGGCTACTCTCTAGTCGTGGTGCCCAGGCTTCTCACTGCGGTGGCCTCTCTTGTTGCAGAGTGCCAAGCATGGGCGTTAGGCGCACAGGTTTCAATAGCCGCAGCATGCATGCTCAGTAGTTGTGGCACACACGTTCAGTTGCCCCATGGCATGTGAAATCTTTCTGGACCAGGGATCGAACCTATGTCCCCTCCCTGCATTGGAGGACCACCAGGGAAATCCAAAAGTCCCTCAGTTTTACTAGGCACATTTCAAGTGGTCAACACCCCCATGTAGCCAGTGGTGACTTAATTGGATAGCATAGCTCTAGGCAACTCAAACTGAACTCATTTTTCTCCCCCAACTATCGCTAATTCCTGTATTTCTTACCTTGAATATTGTCAGCATTCTCTCACATGAAAAAAAAAAAAAAAGTCTGGTCCTACCAGACTGTTCCCTATCCCTCACAGAACAGCCTCATCGAAATGCTGCCCAAATCTTGTCTGGTCTACCTCAGAAATCTATTGACTCCAGCCTCTCCTCTGGGTCACCACTTTCCCACAGGTCCTTTTGACTGAACTGCTGCAAAGAGCTTCCCAAACATATTTTTTGGCCGCACCAAGAGACACTGACATTAGTGATGTCCACAGAGATGGCAACAGCCTTGATGGCTCAGTTTGAAAAGAAGACATTACTGGGCTGGTTCTCCAAATCAGAGGCATGAGATCTTAGTTCCCTGACCAAAGATCGAACCACACTCCTGGCACTGGAAGCACGGAGTTCCAACCACTGGACCACCAGGGGAGTCCTCAAATGGTTTTTTACTGAGACTTTCCCTACTCTAAACCTTCTTCATTATTTCTAGTTGTTTTTTTTAAACAACCTGATTGTACCATTCCCACCTTCTTTAAAATTCCTGTCTTCCCAACCCAGAGATTGAACCCAGGTCTCCCACACTGCAGGCGGATTCCTTACTGAGCCACCAGGGAAGCCCAAACCCTTGTCAGTGCCATCTTACTCATCCTTATTACCCTGGCACTTGGCATAATTTTGGACAGGTACACAGCATCTGATGAAGAAACCAATTTTGCAGATAGGAAAGTGGAGACATAGCTTCCTGCCTAGGAGAGAACTGTTACCTATTTGAAGTACAGACAACCTTGCAGGGAAACAGAAGCCAGCCTACTCCAGGCAAATACTGGAGGCTTTAATTTTGTCCCATGACCATGTGAAAGCATACCACCTAGCATTCTGGCAAACATCACAGCCAGTTTCTACTGGGGTGAATTTGGACTCAGACCTTGGTCTAAGTCAAATTCTATCTCCCTTACCTCCTGCTTTTCTCAGGTACAGATCCAATGGTACTTCTCATCCCCTAAGTAAAGTACGAAAATATTTACTAATTTCTGTGACATTGTAACACTGAACATTACTGCACTTTTTAAAACAGCCATATACCACTTACTGTTTCCCAACACCTAAAAGATTCAGTTATTGACTGAAAACTCAAAATGAGGAAATTAATCATCTCCCAAGCTTTGGTTACCTTCAGTGCATGAGTCAGCTGCTGCAGCAGAAATGAGTGTAGTTTAAAGGACAAGATGTAATACCCATGACACAATTGCCGTTTTCTTCTCCATCCTGTTATGTCCCAGCATCACCCAGAGTGTTCTTCCATGTAGACAGTACTTAGCCTCACAGATCATTGTCCTCAAATGTGACTTCACCTCCAGTCACGTTGGTTACTCTCAATCATGGCTAGAATTAGGTATTCTCTGAAACATTTTTCAGTCTTCTGAAGAAGGCATACCCCCACATATACATACTTGAACCTCACTGTAAAATGAATCCCTTGACCATCACTGCTCTCTAACAGTCATCTCATAGCTTCACTTCCTTCCCTACCCAGCCCAGATGCCAGAATACACCAATTTAACTACACTTATCTCACTAAGCTCCCTAGCCCACCCTTTCTTTTGCTACTTACATTCAGCGATACTTTAACCATAGATAAATCCATCCATTTGTTCATTTGCTGTGTAAATACTGAATGCATACTCCACATCCAACTTTAGTTTCTGCTTCTATTTCCACACTGTTGAATGCTACCAGAGCAAAATCACAAGTATCAGGGCCCCATAAATACTCCATTATCACCATGAGGCCTCAACATTCACCAGCAATTTGTGGCTAACCCCTTCACACCCCTGAAGAAGCATTTTTCCACTCCTCTCCTCAAGCCCAATCCTAGTGACCATCCATCTTTCTCAGAGGATGGCACTGCTTCCTACTTCATGGAGAAGAGAGGCTTTAGATAATGAACTACTTCATCATAACCATCTACCCACCAATGTCTTTGTGCATTTTTACTTCCTTCTGCCACGGTGGTAGATTCGCCTCTGCAGCTGTTACTAGTTCATGTACCTGAGCTCTGCAACCACCCCTCTCTGCATTTTTCGCCTCCAGTTACCCTCCTTTATTTCCAACTTCTCCTATTCCAGGAGTATGTGTGCACACGCCCAGTTGTGTCTGACTCTTTGTGACCCCATGGACTGTAACCTGCCAGGTTCTGTCCATGGAATTTTCCAGGCAAGAATATTGGAGTGGGTTGCCAATTCCTTCTAGGAGCTCCTTCCCCAAAATCTTGTCTCCCTCCCATTCAAAATTTTAAACATTAAGCAAACTCTCCTTTGGTTTTATACCCTCACCAGCTTGCTTCTGAGCATGGAACCAAGAGTAGTTAACTGTGTATCTCAGACAAGACCCTCATCTTCAACAGGTCTAGCCTTATAAACTGTCTAGTGACTTCTATTTTCCTGAAAAAAAGTGGCTTTAATAGTCACATTTCCTTTGTCATTTTTGCCCCCTTTTGGAAAATATTCAAGGCTGGTAACTAATATATTCTCATATGCAGGCAACCCTGAAGGGCTGGAGGCACTTTTGTTTTGAAACTATTTCATCCTTACATAAAAATTACAAAAGTAGAGAATTCCTGTATTTTACCCTCCTTCACCAATTTTAAAATTTTGCCACAATTTATCGTTATTCCTCTCCAACTAAGTATTTTTCTGAACCATTTGAGGGGAGGTTACATAATGATTATGATTCAGATACCCAAGTGGGTTTTCCTAAAGGCACCAACCACCAGACAGACCTATACAAATTCTGGTCTACATTATCATAGTAATTAATCAGCTACCATTTTGGTAGTACAAAGGTCTACTGAGCTTAATGTTAGAAATGGATCCATGCTCTGAATACCGATGCAATCGGATTTTTGTGAAGAACCCCTTCCCATTTCTCATCCCCTGACCCCACTAACAGGGACAATGGGTGGTGGTGGCTTTCAGCACCCAAAAGCACCTTCTGAGAAAACTTTCCAAGTCCAGAGACCCATTACCGGCTAGCTCAAGTGTCCACAGCCTGCGTTAGAGGGGACTGAAATTATTCTCCATAATGGAAGAATAATTCCCAATAAGTAGAGGCCATCAACTGGCATAAAGCCTTGCCCCTTTGTACACACCACCCATTGTTATTACAGACGGGTTAGGAACGCTCTTGGATTACCTTCCCCAAGAGCTAAGGCTGAATTTAACTATTTAGACCAAGAGCAGTGAGTTTTCCTGTTTATCAGAGGATCAATACAAGCACAAACGCTTGCATTTCCTTTACACAAATTAGTCACAAAAACTAAAATCCTGAGGTAAAAGAAAATGACTCATTGACAATAGATTTGAATGGATAAGCTAAGTGAATGTAGTGTTTGGTTGAAAGTTTATTATGTAGCTTCATGAAAGCAGGTCTCAGGCAATTTTTAAAATATCTAGCAGCTATACTTCCACCCAGTAAGGGTTTTAAGCATATCCAATGTGAAAGAGAAGGGATATAGCAGAACACACAGTTGCCAAAGAACTTTCAGACTGGTGAGAGAAAAGAAAGTCAAAGTCACTCAGTCATGTCCGAGTCTTGGCAACCCCATGGACTATACAGTCCGTGGGATTCTCCAGGCCAGAATACTGGAATGGGTAGCCTTTCCCTTCTCCATTTTCCCAACCCACGGATCGAACCCAGGTCTCCTGCACTGCAGGCGGATTCTTTACGAGCTGAGCCACAAGAGAAGCAGTGAGAAAGAAAACATTAGTAATCAACTGCAACCAGTGATGCATGCTCTAAAGGAATCCAGGGTTGTTAAAGAGCAAATGATTGACAGGAATGGAGTGGGAGGGCACACTTTAACACTAATCTAGTTTAGCTACAGAGTTTAGTTTCCAGTAGAAGAAAAATGCTATGCATGAAGGCTGTGAATTAGTGGGGAGCAGCACACACACAGACCCAAAGCATGTCAGTGAGGCCAAGGCACAAATGAAGTGAGAGAAAAGCTGAAGATGGACTAGAGTCTCTAATTAAGCAGATGTTTGTAATTCGTATTATTTTGGACTTTCGTTTCCTTTTCATAAATATCCTAAGAATAACAGGAAGCTACTGAAGGATTTTAAGTAGAACGAAAGCATAAAAAACGTTTGTAAAGGCCTTTTGAAAGCTATATCAAGAATGGATGGAGGCAAATAGTGGATGCAGGCAGACCCATTATGATAGCACAAGAGATCATGGTTGTCTAGACTGGATGATGGTACAGACACATTAGAAATTAGAAAAATATCTAGTAACCAGGATTTACTGATTGGATGAAAAGGCTGAAGGAGAAAAAAGAATCAAAGACTTGGAAATTTGAGGCCCAAACACCTAGGAGGATGATGTAATGGTGCCATGTATGAAGATGGCTTTCCACTAGTGCTTTGAGCTTTTTCATTAAAATACCATGCAAAAGCAGAATGTGCAATAAAACAGCACTCTTACATCTTTAAGCACTCTTACATACTTAAGAAAAACTAGTCATTTCATAATTTCAGTGTATTTCTTGATTAACTATAATCATCCCACAACTTCTCAATGTCTGAGCTTGCCAAAATTGTCAGTATCAACTTTAGATTTTTGTCACTTTAAATCAGTTTCCTACTGCCCATAGGATAAACACAAACTCTAAGCACAGCCTGCAAAGCTTGGGCCCACACTCTTGACCCTTAACAAAGCCTGCCTTTAGTCCCCGGAACATACCAGAACCTTTTCCACCCTTGGATTCCTGTGCATCGCCTTTACTAGTAACTCGACTCCTGCTGAGTGGCTGCCTGTCTTGACCGTCACTCCACCTAAGATTAGGCCCCCACTGTATGCTCTTATAGGAAATTATACTTTATCTCGAAAGAACTTATAGTCTGTAATGTTTATAAATACATTTACATACATGTCCCATGAGGACAGGGAACATACCTGCTTTGTTCTGTCACTGAATCTCTAAAAACCTAAAACAGAATCTGTCACACAGCAGGCATTCTAATTTCTGCTGAACAATGAACGAACATCGCAGCCAGGCAAAGTGACACCTAATTTAGACCTAATCGAAGTTCCACTGTTCACTGACAATCAATCCTACATCAGGCTACCAATATCTAGCAGTTTTTATCACCTCTGAAACAGAAGAAAACAAACACAGACCTTTTGTGTAAAAGAGCTATTTAAGTAAAAGAAGACAGGCAAGGGTTTTGTTTTGTTTTTAGTAAGCTGTAACTGCATTTTGCTGAAGACAGAAAGCAAGAAAGATACTCTTCATAATCAGATTAAAGAACTAAAATAATCATTAAAACTGAGGTTAAATGCAGTTCGCACTGAAACTGTGAAATTCACTATTTATAACACAAGGATAGCCTTAACAATTTACAGGACTTTAGCTCCACAATAATGATTTTAAAAAATACTGCATAAAAAAAAATTTATGGATTGTTTTAAAGTGTTACTGTTTTATTTTTTTCTTTTGTTGAATACACATTTGCTTTACTGGCAGTCCAGATAAACAAGTATATAAAGGAAATATTTAAATTTTTCTTTTGGCAGATGTCAAGATAAGCTGTGCAGATTAAAATGCCTCAATTTAACCTGAAGAAATGGTTTTGAATCATACAAATTTTTCAGAAGAAAAATAAAGACTGTCCAAAGGGATTCTTCTAGCTTATAACACATTTCCAGAATAACTCTCAAAAAGAAATTCAAAAATACTCATTGGCTACTTTAAAAATATGTCAATACCATATGGCTTTACGAAATAACTTCTAAAATTTTTATTATTTAAAAAGGATCCCAAGTTTTAAATAAACTGCTAGCAATATCATTTTCTTCACTTAAAAGTGCATCTCTCTCAAGGTGGAACATACATCTTTTTAAACAAATAATTTTTACAAATTTTTTTTTTAACACCAAAAAAAAACAAAAAAACTCACAAAATATCTTTAAGGGGGAAAACAGTTTTCACCAAGTGTCATCTTTAAACAGACTGCAGTAGATGACACTGTTCTTTTCTTCTCTTTATACCATCAGAATTCTCAAAGAGATGCTTTGGCAGTTTTAAGACACATCATGGTCTCTACCAAGAGACACTGACATTAACGATGATGTCCTTGATGGCTCAGTCTGAAAAGAGACATTACTGGGTTGGTTCTCTAAATCAGAGGCAAAGGTGCTCTCTCCTCTTACATCAAGAGTTTGTTCAATTGAAGCTGCCTGGGGTGATATATTATCCACAGTTTTATTGGCATTATTCAAGTTGCTATTAAGTATGGTAATATCACACTCCTTGCTCAGGACACCAAATTCATCTTCTATTGTAACTACATCTTTAGATTCAAACGGAGCCAAAAATTCACTTTGGAGGGGGTCTTGAGGACCACTAGGGTCACGTTCTATATTCTCCTTTACTTCAGAGTCTTTATCACTGTCACTGTCAATGGTAATCACAACTGGGGAACGTGAAGCATTATCGCCATGGTGTTTCTTGTGCTTCCTCTTATGTTTCTTCTTTTTCTTTTTATGGTGTCTGGTTGTATCGGTAGCTTTCCCTTCATAAACTATCTCTACGCTCAGGCTGCGGGTCCTCCTCTTTCTCCTCTTGTGCTTTGTCTCTCTTTCTGATGACCGGCTATCTGAAAAGCTGTCACTCTCATTTTTGTAGCTTCCATCCAATTTTGATGAAGATTTTGAATAGTGACCTTCCTTCACTTTAGAAGCAAATTCATGCGATGGTTGAGCAACATCACTAGTACCCTCCAAATGCCGCGTTTTGTACTTTCGTTTCCCACCAGGCTTTTCATTTCTCACCCGGTCAGGCCCTGTAGATGCAGTCTTTGATCTACTACTAGACAGGCTCCTTGATCTATGCCTTTCATAGTAGTAGTATTTCCTTTCACTGTGATTATTTTTCTTCCGAGCGTTTGTTCTCTCAGAAAAGGACTGAATTCTAAGTTCTGGACTTGACGATTGTCTGGAATAGTGAGCTCTGGACAGAGTCCTCCTCCTGTAAGATGACTCGTAGCCATCCCTGTCCTTGTTTCTACTATAGTAAGTATACTCCCACTTATATCTGCTGCCATAATTATTTCTCAAATAGTAACGATCTCGATTTCTACTCCGTGATCTTCTTTTACCACGATCACTGCTACGAGATCTTGATCTGCTAGAACTTTCACTACTTAGAGACAGAGTTTGGCTTCTTCGTGACCAACTGCTATCTCTGGTTCTTGATCTCTTCTTGTCTCTTCTACCTCTAAGTCTACTACTCTCCCTGCTTCTGGATCGCTTGCCTTTCATTCTTTTCTTCCCATGATGCTTTCTACGATTCTTCTGATCATGCCCACTCCTACTCTGGGAATGTGAATCTGAACTCCTCGATCTTCCCCTCTTTCTGTGTCTGCGGGTATATGGGGAATATACTCTGTCTCCTCTGAGGGATGAGCTCAGGTCTCTGAGAGAGGACAATGATATAGATCGTTGCTCTTCCTTCTTTGAGCTGATTTTTGTACCAGAATCACAATGTCCTTTATTTATTTGTTCATCCTTTCCAATGACAGAGCGTGGAGACGAACATCTACTAACATCACTATCACCAGAACTGTAAGACTGCTCTTGTTCTTGTGTCTTCATGGTCTCCATTTTCTCATACGAACCTAACTCCACCTCAGAATCAGAGGACAGTTCAACAAGTTCTGGGGTCCTCTCAGCTAGAGGTTTAACAAATCCAACAATGACACAGTTATCTGAAGAAGAATCACTGTCATTATTTAGGTCCTCATTGGTCTGTACTCCTTGTATCTGAGATGTAGCTCTTCCTGTTACAAGTTCTTCATCTGAACTGTCTGAAGTATTTAAAAGGGAAGACATGGCAGCATGCACCTGCTCTGAGCTTGAGTAAGAAGGTCCTGGAGTTTCATCATCCCATGGTGCTTGACTAACAGTGGCTACATTAACATCCAGCTCTTGGGTCTCAGCTTCATCTGGAGATATTGTTATGACTGAAGAATCAGAATGGCTACCTTCTTCATATGAAGGAGCAGGGCAATCGTAATTAGCATGCTGATCAAAGGCTGCCATGTTAAATGGAGAGCGAGCAAAACTGATAAATTCATGTATAAAATGCTCAGTCCGATTAAGCAAAAACGGCCTCAAATCAGACACAAATGCCTGACTCTCCAAGTCATAGCGAGTAACATTACTCATGATGATGTGCTGGACGATATTCACTAAAGATCCATGAGCTCCAAAGAGAACTGTGAGTTCACGTTTTAACCAGGGGACTAATCTGTGAAGGCAAGCTGGATTTCTACGGAAAAATTCAGCTGAAATGTCCCTGTAGCGACCACCATCTTCAATATTTCTAACTCGAGCACCAGCACGATAGAGAGTTCGCCTAAAATTAATGATATCCTGTTCTTGAATTTTCCGCAAAGATCTCTCATCTGAAGTAGCTGGCCTTCTTATTGAAATCTGTCTCATAAATGGAGGAATTTCACCATCTCTAGGTCTTGCTGAAATGCTTAACCCTTCAAATAGTACTCCACTGTCTGGTGGAGTTGTTGTTCTTCTATTCACGGTACTACTAGGTGAATAAACAGAAGCACTTCGTTCCCTTGTCATAGTTGTGCGATAGCGGAATCGTCGGACATCAGGAGTAGCAAAAGAGCCATTGTATGACGGTCTTAGGACATATTCCTTGAAGTCATCTTCTGCCCTCACAGAATGAAAAATAGAATCAAAGGGCTGCTTACATAGTGGGCATTCGGCTTTGTTTTTTGACCACTCCTGTACACAGCGAAAACAGAACTTATGTAAACAGCGATCTAAGTAAGACACATTATCAAATCTATCCAAGCATATAGGACACTTAGAATCAGGAGATGCATCAGCTGGTACTGTCTGTTGCAATTTGCTAGTGCCAGCTTTAGGTGAAAAGTTGTCCATTTTAAATTCCTTAGCGGCTGATGCCATTATCTGTAAAAGGGAAAAAAATACATCAGTAACCTGATAAAAATGAAATGACTAAATCTGAAAAAAATGCAAATGACTGAAACATACTTCAGTGAAAAGTAGTACATGTCTGTAACATAAAGGGACAGCGTAGCATAGTAATACAGTACTTAAAGCACTAGCTCTAAAGTCAGATCTCCTGGTTCATATCCTGGTTCCACACTACCAGTGTGATTATAGACTAGTTACTATCCTTATGCTTCAATTTCATCTGATGAGCACTAATACTAGAACCTGCCTCACAGAATTTGTGAAGATGTTTAAAAAAAGAAAAAGGTCTTAGAAAAAGTGCCATAGTAAGCTCTCAAATATTCTATACTATGCTATTATTCCTTTTAAAAAGATAATTTGAGGAAAATTTGATATATACAAAAAAGTGCAAAAGAAAATATATCAAGTAGCCAAATATCCACCATTCAGATTTAGCAATTAACATTTTCTCATGGTTATTCCAGATTTTTTTAAACTGTCCCTTTATGTGCACCTCCTCCAAGCCCATCCTTCTCCAGAAAACAAAAACCAAGAATATCGCAATTCTCAGAATTATTTCTATGTATGGTTTTATATCTTTAATACACACACCCCAAACAATACGGACTACTTGTTTTGTTTGTGGTATCATCTACGTACATTTAAAAATAGCTTTAGTGAGAAAATTTGCATACCATAAAGTTCCCCTATTTGAAACAGTTCTGTGGATGATTCTTCCAAACACAAAAAAGGATCTGTTAGTGAAGATTATTAAATGAAATAACTGTAAAAGCATTCAAGGCCAGTCCCTGGCTTACAGCAACTGCTAAGTAAATGTTAACTACTGTTACTCTTACTATTGTTACTATATTCAGTTCATCACTGACTGATCCCTAAGAAGCTTTTCTTCTCCTGTTTCATCTAGTCACTCACAAAGTATCTTGAAACCATGCTTTCAGCCTCCTTCCCTTATTTATTCTCACAAGGACCACTAGAATCTTAAAAGATTCGTTCTGTTTTCTTGAAATGTATCAAGTTTATATTGGCCCATAATTTACTAAATGAATTTTCAAAAGCTGAAATCCAGTTGCACTACATCTGGGCCTTGTTCCCTGTTTAGTTGCTTTCTATACTAATCATTTTATAAATATTAAATATGTGTTTCTTCTTCTATGTTTTCCTGGGCCTATTACTGCTCTTCCTCCACCTCCTCTATCACAGAAATCTCATGAACAGTCAACTGCTATCTAGTCAAATAATAAAACTGTAATTTTCTAAACAAGAGACTCGCTGGCCATATCAAGCTCTAACAAAAAACAAATAAAACCCACAACAAAAATCTGTGATTGTGGAATTTAAGTATTTTACCACAGACTTCAAATTAATTTGCTCATCTAGTGCATCTTAGCTTTCTCAGAGCCGTATCTTAATATGAAATCAATTAATGCTGAACAAGTTTCTTCAAGGGGGTCTAAATACCTCCAGTCCTGTCTTCTACAGTGGGAATGCAAAAATTACCACTGTTCTTAAATAGAAGAGAATTATAAATAAACTAAATATGACATAAATTTCTCAGCATTTCCCCCTACTTCTAATATTTTTAAATTCTCCGACTCAAGGGGGGGAACCTTTTAAAAACACAATCTGTTAAGAGACTCTGTGGCATTAGGAAAAAGAGTGGAGAGGCATCAGATCTGGACTGATGACCAGGTTTCACCTAAAACTAACTCTGTCAATTGGAGAAATCCACATTAACTCTGGACTTCAGTTTGCCTCTCAATATAAGAAATCACTAGACTTCTAAAATGGTGAATTTCTAGTTAATACAGTTTACCTTAATTTGTTTTTCTGGAATACAGAATTTTGGTGTTTACTAAACATTTCCATGTCACACAAAGATTTACAACCCAGAATGAATTTATTAAAGAGAACTATTTGATAATAATTTCAAGTTCAAATAAAACAAAATTTCACTAATTATAAATTTTTTAAGACGGAATTTTAGTTCTCCTTTCCCTAGTTTTATAAGCCTGTTAACCAATCTGACAGCACAAGTATATAAAGAATGATGAGTAACATTATGTAGAGTAGGTAAAAAGAAAAAATTCTTAGTTCTGTTTCATATTTCTACATAGGAGTTTCTTTAGCTATAAAGAATGGTATTCATGAGAAACATCATACAATGGCAATGAATGTAAATCATCAATAAAGGGATCTACTCTTTTGAAATCACCACTAAATACTAAATGTATGTGCTAACTCAAATAATGTAGAATTTATTACCACATGACCCAGCAATTCCACACGTATCTATCCAAATGAAACAAAACCACAGGACCACACAAAAACGTTTAAATGAATAGTCGTCCTTGCTAAGTTGCTTAAGTTCTGACTCTTCTGCGACCCAAGCGACTGTAGCCTGCCAGACTCTTCTATCCATGGGATTCTCCAAGCAAGAATACTGAAGTGGGTTGCCGTGCCCTCCTCCAGGGGATCTTCCTGACCCAGGGAAAGAACCCGTGTCCCTTAAGTCTCCAATATTGGCAAACAGGTTCTTTACCACTGTGCCACTTGGGAAGCTAAGAGTTTTAATAGCTAAAAAGTGTCAAATGCTCATCAACTGATGAATTCTAACATTTATCATCTTTAGAATTGGGGGTGGAAGGAAGGGTGATAGTGGAGGTAGGTGGAGGCTGCCTCCACCTGTGGTATACCCATACAATGTGGTTTATCCGTACAATGGAACATTTGACAATACAAAGAAACAAACTACTGATATATGCTACAACATGGACGAATCTTTTCATTATCAATCACAAAATATCACATTATATGCTATTTTATATGAAATGTACAGAACAGAATCAATAGAAAGTAGACTAGTGATTGCTGGGTGTGTGTAGGGGAAGCCTGGGTAAGGATTATCAAAGTTTCTTTCTAGGATGATGAAAATGTTCAATTATAATTGCAGAAATATACTACATAAACACACTAAAAACCACTGTATTATAAATTTTAAAGAAGTGAACTTTATAGATAAAATATAAATTATATCTCAACAGAGCTGTTTCAAAAGTACAAATTAAGGCATAAAACAGAGATAGCAAGGGGACAGATTTGGTTTGGGGGACTTCTCTGGTGGTCCAGGGGCTAAGACTCTGCACTCCCAGTGAGTAAGGGGCCTGGGTTCAATACCAAACCAGCCAACTATATCCCACATGCAACTAAGACCCGGGACAGCCAAACAAATATATATTTAAAAAAAAAGATTTGTAGTTTTGCTGGAAGAATTCTGGGTTAGGCAGCAAACGCAGATCTGATGGAAGATTTAGTGCTTCAGATTCTAGAAGCATCCTAGAACAAAAGTTTCTCTATCCTAGTACTCTAGGAATTAGAACTTCAAATTAATTTCCCCATGAAGAAAAGATTAATCAGTTCTTCTGAACCCTTCCCCTTAACTGCCTCTCAAATTATAAATAAAATTTATCATCTTTAGAATTGGGGGGAGGGGTGGCAGGTGGAGGCTGGTAAAAAGAGTCCGGAAGCTGGAAGTCTAAATTAGACCATAGACTGGACATACCTCACATTTAAAAAATTTGACAAGAGTTATGTTTTCATGGAGTCATGTTAATTCTAATGCAAAGTCAGGGCTGAGAAAACACTTATTAGTGCTGTGATCTGCACAAAGTTAATTTCTCAAAACCTTCCATTTTCCTCAATTCTAAAATGTTTTAAATAACAGTATGCACCTGAAAAGGTGGTTGTGTGAAGAGAGATATTCCACATAAACCCTTGGCATAGTGCTTGGTGGGGAGTAAGAATTTAATACTGTTATCCCATGTTATGTGAAGATAAAATTAATTTCTGTAATTTCCATCACCCACAACTGATTATAAATGCCCAGAAAGATGACAAGCGAATGATCCTCATATTAGTATCATTATCGTATTTAATATATCTAAGCAAAATGGCTAAAAAGGGTTCACAGGTGGATCAACTATTATAACTATTAAAATATTCATAAACTACTATAAACTATTATAAACAATCTGGGCCCTATCTCTTGTGACCTTAAAGAAACCGTGTACCTCTCTGCACTGCAATCTAATCATCAATACCAAGAAATCAAACAATTTAAACGATCAACTAACCAGACCCTAAAAAATGTAAATTTACACCAGACCCAACGAAATTTAATTCCAGTTTCAGCAATAAAAGGAACTGCTTGGGAACCACTACCCTCTAAAGCCGCTCATTCCAGCTAAGCATGACTGCTTTGGCTGACTGTACAGCTTTCAAAGCCAGAGACTAAAAACAAACAAAAACCCCAACTCTCACCGTTATTAACGTCAATCTTCGATAACCCCTTCCGAATTTACTTCCATTAACTTGAAAATTACCTACCAAAAATTCTATTCACTTTTCCTCCCAGAGCACTATTTGCCTCCTCTCAGTACCGCCCCCTTCCAGTGTACCAAAGTAGCCCGTGAAGCGAGATGCAGAGTCGACGGATGAAGTCACAGGCTCACGGGGTGTAACAGACAACTACCAGAGTTAGAGACAGTGGCTTCCTTTGGTTGAGAACTGCCACCTGCCAGGATCGAAGGCAGGCACCCCGTGCATTACATAATCCCAACGAACTCAAATACTGTTACTCCCATTTTACAGACGTGCTCAGAGATGAGGGGGCCATACAAGGTCACACCTCTGGCAGCAGCGACGCCACAGACTCGAACGTTTGTGCTTTGTGTTGTGTCTCCCCCACCCCCCACCTAGAGACCAAGCTCCTTCCAGTACGCCGCTGGGCTCGCGCTCTACGGAGCGCGTCTCGGAAAGCAGCCCTCCCCCGCCCACCGGCACGGATCCACAGGTGCGCCGCAGAAGCCGCTCGCCCGAAGCCTGGCCCGCCGGCTCACCGCGGCGCCTCAGGCCCGGACCGCAGCTCTCTCGCCCCTGGGCCTCGCTGCAGGCTGGAGCTTCTGCTCTCCCGGCCCCCTTCTGACCCCCGCGCCCCATTGTTCCCGACCTCACTCACCTCAGAGGATGCCGGCGCAGGCCGGGCTGGGGCGCTCGTGGCCAGCTCCTGGCGGCCCAGAAGGCTGGGTCGGTGACGGCAGGATCCACGAAGGCGAACTCTACGACTTCTCCGCCGGCCCTCCGAAGCGGGAGTAGGCGGGGGCGCTTCACCCTCCTCGCGAGACAGCGGAGACCCCGGCGGCTGCTGCGACCCCTGTGACGTAAAGCGCTCATCACCAATGGCAGACAGGGGGCGGGGGCAGAAACCAAAACCCACTTCCCGGCCCCCAGCGCGTCAAAACACAGCACCCGCCCGCGTGACGCATGCGCGGTAGAGGACGCCCGCGCTGAAGGCGGGGCTTAGCGCGCTCGGCCTGAGCCCGGCCCTTCCCCCACTTTCCTCCGCTCCAGGGAGGAGAGCGACGTGACCCCCTCAGGACGAAATCACTAACGTACCGTCAACTCGAGTAATACATGGGGATTAGAAGCTAACTGTCTTAAAGTTCACTTCTAACTTACATGGAAGACACGATAACTAGCTTGGTCTCGTTTGAAAGTTAAAGTCACTGAGTCGTGTCCGACTCTGCGAGACCCCATGGACTATAGAGTCCAGGGAATTCGTCAGGCGGTAATACTGGAGGGGGCAGCTTTTCCCTTCAGCGGATCTTCCCAACCCAAGGATCGAACCCAGGTCTCCCGCATTGCAGGCGGATTCTTTACCAGCTGAGCTACAAGGGCTGTGGTCTCATTTAAACCTCGCCAAATTCTGCGAGAAGTTACTCAAACTATCTCTGGTGTTCGATAAAGGAACCGAGTTATCCGGAAGGGAAGGGACTTGGGCTGAAAAGTTAAGAACCACCACCAGGATTCGAATGGAATCCCAAATCAATCTTGAGAGATCAACTCCAGTCAGGATTAACAGGGATCTGACCTAAAATCAGTGGGAACTGAAATCTTCTCGAAACAGATAACGTCTTTTCCTTACCCGCTCTCCGAAATATGTATTAAAAAACCCTGTTTAGGTGATATCTGAGATTACAGAAACAAAACGTCTGGGCCCCGTTGTCCCATTCTTCGCTTAAAATGTAAGCGTCCCGAACATTCTTGGTACAACGGCCTGCGTACAAAACCCCATCCTTTGGTTTCATCTTTGATCATGCTACAGTTCTAAGCATACAAATGCTCGATGAGCACTTGCTAATTGGCAGGTACATTATGTCCGGTAATTCGTGCCATGTTATTTCTTAAAAGTATCTGATATAAAGCCGTTGCGTTCTCAAAAACTTTTAAGAAAAGTACCAGTAACAGGGAGTCCCACAACGACTCGTCAGTTATATAAAAGCAGGCTGTACTCTAAATCAAAGGTGAATACACGAACTACCTATACCGTGGGAACAGATCCGGTTAGAAACAATTCTTTCAGTGCTAGACGTCGGCGTGATACTTAAACCGTGGGTTATTTTTCAAAATAAACTTTTAAATGCACGTGACGGTACCTTATCTCGCATTAATACTGCTCTACAGCTGAAAGGCGACCGGTTGACAAGTCAAGCCTATCCCTCACAGCGGCAAAATAAACCCTTTTCAAGCGTTATTTTCTCGTTTCTCTCACTTCCTCCCCTTAAGGCGGGCTAGGCCCCCGAGCACGTGACACCGCCCCCCAGCTCCGGGCGGAAGAGGCCGGCCGGGCTGATGGGAAACGGGCAGGGAGGCGAGTGGGCGGGCGCTCGCGCCCGGCTGAAAGATGGCTGCCGCCGCCCGGCAGCCGCCGCCCCGGCGGTTACTGTAGGGCCTGCGGCTTCCGCCCGTGCCCGCGAACCACCGCCACCGCCTTACCATGAAGCCAGTGAGTCGCCGCACCCTAGACCGGATTTATTCCGCGGTAGGTCCCGGGCTCGGCGGGCCTCCCCGGGGTCTACGCTTGAGGCCCGCGGGTGGAAGGTCCCCTATATCTTCAGCGCCCAGAAACTCTAAAATCCATTCTTGAATTAAGCCTTTCACTCCCTAACGTCGACTCCGCCTCTTCCTGGAGGACACGGTCTTCCGCTTCTTACGTAAGGGCTATCGGGTGAACTCGCTTCCGGAACCACATCTATGCGAGTTTCTCACTAAAATCCCCACCTTATTAACGTGCGCGGCAACCTGATGGGGCCCGGGAGGACGTGCCACTCAAAGATTGTCTTTACTCCATTTCCTAGTTGCTCCTCGCGGTCGTATTGCTCTCCTGGGGATACGTCATCTATGCATCAACTGTAGCTGCACGACGACAACTAAGCAAGGAATACCCAGACAAAATCTTCGGAATGAACGAACATTTGTAATTCCTCTGGATTTCATTTCATGCATATACAGTTCTTTATCTCTGTCTGATACTTGTCTCGATTTAAAGTAAAACCTTTAATATAATGATCCCAAATTCACTTTTGTATACCGTCCGTTATAGTAACCACTAATTGTCGATTTTTCATATACCAAGAGGTTTGTCTTTTAGGTTCTCATATAAGAAAGCACAAGGATCTTAGGTGATGCAGTTGTAAAGAATCTGTCTGCTAACGCAGAAGACACCAGTTCCATCCTTAGGTGGGGAAGATCCCCTGGAGCAGGAAATGGCAACTCGCTCCAGTATACTTGCCTGGAGAATTCCATGGACAGAGGAGCCTGGCGAGCTACAGTTCAAAAAGAGTTGAAGAAAACACGAGGAAGGATAACAATGCAAAGTATATCTGACAGTTTTTTGATCTAGGGTTTCTAAAATACTTCTGAAATGTCTCCAGAAAGCCTTTAAAACAAAGTGTGCTGTAATTTTGTTCTTATTTTTATTGCAACATTTCATTCCGTTGTATACCTTCACATCAACTAGATTAAGTACAGCTTAAGAAAAGATTATCATGTGACTAAACAATTTTATACATTCTGTTTTCCAGGTTAAAAATGGCCAGAAAAAGTAGGTGACTTACCCTATTATTTTTATTTAGCCTGTCCAGTTTTTACTTATTGTTAGATAATTCAGTCTCAAATTGTACAGAGAGAATGGCACAGGTTGGGAAGAAACAGACAACACATATGTGAGTAAACTTTATTACTTTTCCAGAAAGTACTTTCAATAAGTTGGTAATGTAGCAACAAACTTAGGCTCATACACCTTTGAAATTTTAAAGTAATCTTCAATGATGTTGATCAGGAAATTCTTTCATGGGTGGGATTACTTCTCCAGTCTCCAGAATTGTATCACCCTAGAAAAACAAAGGTGCGTTAGTGATAAATCTTGTCATCAGAGGCAACAGTTCCCCTTTGAGCTCATCTGGAAAGCCTAGCTCAGTTCTGGCATTCACATTTAAAAGTGACATAGGTAAAATAGAAGCTGTCTGAAGATAAGAAACCAGTCCAAAATCTTAAGGAATAAGGAACAAATAGGGGAAGTTTTACTCAAACCAAATGACCACAAAGGACATGAAAGTTGTCTTTACAAAGTGACAGAAGGATGATCTTTATTTGCTTGGCCCCAAGAAATAGGAGAAGCCCTAGAAAGAAGTTATAGGGAAATAGCTTCACTTCAATACAAGGTGGTATGTATTCCCAGCAACTAAATATGGTAGGCAGCCACCAGTTTACTCTTTGGTTCAGAAGAGATATTAGAGACGGACCTGCAAACTTTGCCTAGGCAGCTGGTCCAGATGTCTTTCCAACTTTCCAAACCTAAATACAGTGGGTGTGGCAGAACAGGAAGGGATTTAAAGCTAGAACCAAGTAGTGTGAATCCTGGAACCCTCCACTGACAAGCTGCATAATTTTAGGCAAAGTACTTAGCTTTCATTTCAGCTCTCTGTTTAAGATAGCAGATTCCATAAGCCTGACAGTCCATGAATTGACTGAGAAGGGCAGAATTATCCCATCACCACCTGCCATTCCCTGTCCTTGGTTGTTCAGGACTATAAACTTGTATTAGTGTAAACCAGTATACATTTTGGGGAAAACCTGTTAGCACAGCTAGCTTTACCCTGACACAGAAATTAATAACCTGAACTGGTATGAATTCTGTTGTAATAAAAATTGAGCTACATGGCACTGGCTTAGCAGTCTGGCTTCAAGACACTGGCGCTGGAGGCTAAGAGATGAAACGAGGCACTAATGAGTTAGAAGTACCAATAATTTAGAGGTTCTAGGAGAAGTACCTGGAAAAAAGTTAATAGTATGGGTTTAACTACTACATTAATGGCTGCCTTAGAAATGTACTTTAAGAAACGTAAGCCCAGGTAAGAAGTGGCTAATTTGAGAAGAGAAAAATAAGAATCTAAACATTCAGGACCATGCAATATTAGAAAATCAGATGGATTGTTTCTGAATCTCCAACGAGTAAGAGCTAACACTGAAGATTCTGAGAAGCCCATAAAGCTCAGTAAACACAGGGACCCAGCACCATGCAAAGATCAGACTGAAGCGCAGGTAGAGCCTGAGACAGAGTGTGTCTCAGTGGCCTCCACGTAGCTGCCACTTAGTGGAGAGGCAGCGGGGTGAGGACATGAAATGAAAGGACTTGGTAACTGTGTACAAACCACAGACCGGCAGGTGGGACTGACTCGAAGCACAAAGGTTAGACTCCTACCAAGTTTTTCTTTCCATGCCTGCCAAACGTGAGAACTAGATGGTCCAAGAAACCGAACATACAGAAGCAAAAGCCTGTGATAGTTTTCTCTGGCCCTCAACCTTCTGTCAACAGGAGGTAGACTTTAAAGGCTGTACAACCCTAAGAAGGGCATATTTCCCAGTCCTCATTTTAGATGTGGTCTACATTGATAAAGGAAAAGATTGGATGTGCCCCCGCAGTGCGCCCCCCCTACCCCAGGAGTCAGGAAGAACAGTGAACAAAGGTGTTCCCTCCAGAAGCAAAATCAGTCCCATTCAAGTAACCTTCCACACACAGGGGTTAGGAGTCTTCCCAGTGTTTGACCAGTGGGGTTTCAGAACCAAGTGACTGCTATGCTGTCCACATTCCACTGTTGAATAATGGGTGTGGTTGGGGGGACAAGGGATACAGTTCACTTGTCATTGATCCTCCAATCTCTAAGAGAAGAATCTTCAAGATTAACCCTGACAGATATTACTGTGCATCATCTGGCAGTCTCAGGTTGTATTGATGGAATGGGATCTTGGGGTTTCTCCCAAGGAAAAGGTCTTATGTTACATGTGTGGGAAGAAGGAAGCAGAGAGCCATTTGTTAACTAGAAGGATAGACTGTGGCAGAGGTTCCAGGTATGGGAGGCTGGGAAATATAAAAAAGCACAAAGATATCTGGGACCATGAGAATAAGTCCTGGCAAACAGGACTTGAATAGAAGTGATGTAAGCTACATCCAAGCTTAGACCTTAAAATCATCCTCTGAAATATTCAACCCTGTGATCTTGGAGCTGCATATTTGCAATGGCCTAACTATAATTGTCTGATCTATACTAGTCTGTGATATCAATAGGAAATAAACTTTTAGTAAGCCACTGAGATTTGGGGGTTTATTTCTTACTGTCTATCCTATTCTAAAGTATGTACAGATGAGCACTCTTCAGGTCCTCAAAGGGGCAACTTCTCAAGTGGGTCAATGGTACAGAAACAGGAAAGAAGCACAGTAGCAAAATATACGGAAGTAGGAGAGAGGCTATGGAATCACTATGTGGTCTTCTAAAGAGATCCTCCTCCTTTTCCTTCGAACAGTAATGCCAAAATAAATAATAAACACATAAATGGAAGAATAAATATATTACCTAACTGGTTGAAACCAGCAAGATAAATGAGGCTACCTGGGCCCTGACAAACACCAATTGTACACAAATACAGAAATCTACTATTTCCTAAAGCAGAATTCCAATTGAAAGAGTTAGCCTATTTGGGTGGTTCTCTCTAAAATTCCCTTCTGCTGCAGTTGTCAATGGATTATTGTGACTATGTCATTTGATGGAAGCAAGAATCTACATGGAGTTTTGTTTTCTAGAAGTACATAACTTAGAAATTGATGGTAGTTCATTATCTGTGACTAGAAATGGGACAAGAACATAAGATGTATTTGACTCTGCTAAACAATAACCTCATGAACAGCCAGCAAAATACCAACTGACTAATAAGTAACCTTTTAATGGTAAAAAGAGTCATTTTAAATTAGGTTAATAGCCTACATATCCATAGTATACAATTTAAAGCACACAATAACATTTTAAATTCACATATGGAGAGGTTATGGTCAAACTGTCACAGGAAACAATAATAAGTTTGGAAATAATAAAATAATTCAGTTGTTCTTACAATGCCCAGGTGTCTGCTCAAGCCAGGGCCCTAAGTCCTTAACCCACATGAAACAGGGGACCCAATGAAAAACTATTGGGACCTTCAATTCACTTTAGGACGACAAACATCACACAAGTTTTACAGCCAGGGTGAAAAGAATGTGCCCATGTCCCAGGTTCAACTCCAATTGCTACATCACACTATTTCCTTTCCTTTTTTTTTTTAAGAATACGCAATAGGTACTTAAAACTTTCCGCAAGAAAAATTTTAGTCTAATGATCATTTGGGAAGGGAGAGAGAAATATAAGCAAAAGAAAAAACATGTTTTAAGACTTACTGGAAATATTCTGGGCTTCTTTTCAACGATGGTATATGGTTTTGTCTGCAATAAAAGTAATTCTCTGTTAATTATGGTTTTAGAGTTTTTTCTAAAATAAATCGATCATATCTCAAATTTTTACTAAGCTCCAGGCTCATACATTCAGTTATTTACTCAAGATCTACTTGATCAAACAGGCATTGCAAACTTAACCAGGCCCAACACTTAACATCCTTCAGCCCCAAACTATTCCCTATCTCTGCGACAGCACTTTCATTCTCCTAATTACAAAGGCCAAAAACCCTGACTTCTTGGCAGATCCCGCTGACTCCACCTTGAGGATTTATCCTGGATCTAAGTGCTTCTCACCACTTCTAATATACTACTACCCTTGTCCAAGCTGCTACCATTTTTTCACCTACTGGTCTCTTGGCTTCCGCCTGTGCCCTCCTACAGTCTATTCTCCACATTGCAGAAAGAGTAATTTTTTTAATATTTATTTATTTGGCTGCACTGGGTCTTAGTTGCAACATGCAGGATCTTTAGTTGTGGCATGCGGGCTCTTAGCTGCAGCATATGGGATCTAGCTCCCTGACCAAGGATCGAACCTTGGCCTTCTGCATCGGGAGCTCAGAGCCCTAACCACTGGACCACCACAGAAGTTCCTACAGTGATTAAGATGCATCACTCCTCTGCTCAAAGTTTCATAATTCTTAAGAAAAAAAAGCCAAAGTCCTTGGCCAACTCTCTGATCTCATATTGCCTCCCCCCACCCCACCGCCTGCATTGTAGTCGCAGTGGCTCCTCTGTGTTAGTTCAATCTGTAAGGCCTGCTTGTGCCTCAGAACCCTCCCACTTCATGATTCCTCTGCCTGAAATGCTTTTCTCCATATCCTCAGTTCATTTACGTTTTTCAAAGAGCACTTCCTCAAAGAAGCTTAATTAGAATAGCAGTCCCTCTCATCCTCTGGTCTTTTACCCTTAATTTTTTCTTCTACAGTCTTAACCACCTCCGGTAACTTTATCTTACAACATTTGCTTATCTATTCACTGCCAGTCTCCAAGACTAGAACAAACATTTCCTGAAGACAGGGACTCAATCAGCCTTGTTCAGTGCTGTATCCCTACAGTGTTTAGAACACTGCCTTGTACACTGGAGGTGCTACATAAATGTACTTATTAAGCACACACATCTGCACAAGATACCACACCAAAAAATTTAAAAGATTATTGGCATGATGTAAGACTCCGGCAAATTGGAACCAAAAGCAGGAGAGAAACTCATAAAACAATGTGAGGACACTCAAATGTCTCTAAAAACTGCAGCTAGAGGCAAGAAGATACCGAAGTATCTCCAGATAATGTTCAATTTAATGCAGCATAAAGGTATTAGCTAAAGTGAACTGGCCGTAACAGTACTGAGGATGCAGGCCTACCCAAATCAAGAGAAAGAGTAAGGTAAAGGAGAGGCCTGCGGACATCTACTGACACAAAACCTTTAATTATGTCCATCTGTCCAGGAAAAATCATCGAGAAGTATGAATTTCTCAGATAAGCCACCATATTAATGGCTCAAATTGTCAACCCAGCAACTGCAGGTAGTTAAATCTTTTTCTCTGAGGAGATAAGTGTTTTTTCAATCCTAGAAATATTCAGTTAAATATAACTATGACAAGGTAAATTAAGTCAGGGTATAAACAGGTGAATGTCAAATTTAATAAGGATTCTAGTTAAAATGCATTTAGGTGTGTGAATTTTAAATTTAAAAAGATTTTTCTTTTCAGGGTCATTAATGTGTCCTGTAAAATTCAGCAGTCCCCAACATTTTTGGCACCAGGGGCCAGTTTCCTGGAAGATAATTTTTCCATGGGGATGGGGGGGAGTGGTTTCAGGATGACTCAAGCACATTACATTTGCTGTCACTTTATTTCTATTATTATTACATCAGCTCCCTCTCAGATCATTAGGCATTAGAACCTGGAGGTTGGGATCCCTGCCATAAATACTTAAAAATAAAACTGAATATATAAAATATATAAATGCAGTTTAAAACATTTAAGAGAATTTGATGATATTTGTAAGTGGAATTGTTTTATGGAAATTCAGTTTGAATTATCCAAAGATAATAAGAACAAAGAAAAGAGACTGTTCATATTTTACCAGATGTATATCTAGTTAACAAAATTTTAAAACTGAATTTAAAAAAATCAAGAAAAGTTTTTAAATTTGAAACTAAGAAACTGCATATTAATTTATATTTCAGGTAACTGGAACAGTTACTTCTGCACATAAAAACCACTCTTAGATGTTAAAAAAAATTTTCATAGACAGTAACACTTTTTCTTCTCTAGAGTCCTGCATGTTAAGACACTGAAAAAAATAAGAGGTATAATGATACAAGGCTATTCTCATAGCTCAGTCAGTAAAGAATCTGCCTGCAGTGCAGAAGACCCAGGTTTGATTCCTGGGTTGGGAAGATCCCCTGGAGAAGGAAATGGCAACCCACCCCAGTAATCTTGCCTGGAGATTCCCATGGACAGAGGAGCCTGGTGGGCTGCAGTCCATGGTGTTACAAGAGTGGGACACAACTTAGTGACTAACCACCACCATCATGATATAAAGTGGGCTGTGGACGTGTAGGTGAACATGAATATAAAACTTTGTTTAAGCTCATCAACGACAGAAATGTAAACTACACTCTGACCCTTAGCCATACATTGTTAGCCCCCTTTTAATGACCGAAAAAAGATTTTCTGTTGGTTTATAAAATGAAACACTAACCCCCAATTCTTCACTAACCCCCAATTGGAAGCCCAATTACTGGCCTCCACTAATCTCATGTTTCTACCATGTAAGACAGGCCATGTCCACTCAAACTTCCTCAGAAACTGACAGGGCAGCAAGTGCTCCTAAGCAAATTTATTTCTTCCCCATCACCAGAAAGCCTTCCTTTACAAAGTTCTACTTAAAACCTTCGTTGTGGAGGAAGAAATTTTCCTCTACCTTTCTAGGCTCTTCTGGTTGGTCTAAGAATTAAGTTGGCATGAGACAGATTAATAGGAGAAAAGCAGACAAAATTCAGTAACATCTATACATAGGAGAGAACCAGGAGAACCAAGTAACTCCCAAAATGAGTTAAATACCATCTTAGGCTAAGACAAAAGAAGATGCTGGGAGTAAGTATTTGGGACTTCACTGGAGAGGAAAGCAATTCACATGGAGACAGAAGAGCAAAACTTTGGGAAACAAATGTCTGCTAGACCATGAGAGACGATGGGACACAGTAGGGAATTTCAGAAGCCTTTGCTAGGCTCCTTCCTGTCTACCACATTTAGAGTTCATATTATAGTTATCTGTGGTGATAGTTCCCTTCCTGGAACAAGTCTTCTAATCTACATTATTTTAAGAAGTTAGTGAAAGTGTTAGTGGCTCAGTCTTGACCAAGTCTTGTGACCTGATAGACTAGCCCGCCAGGCTCCTCTGTCCACAGAATTTCTCCAGACAAGAATACTGGAGTGGGTAGCCATTCCCTTCTCCAGGGGATCATCCTGACCCAGGGACTGAACCCGGGTCTCTTGCACTGCAGGCAGATTCTTCACCATCTGAGCCACCAGGGAAGCTGTATCTCTTGTCTAACACTGTCCAACAGAAACATAATGGGAATGGCTTATGTCATTTTAATCTGCATACCAAAGGGACTTTGTAGAGTAGCAAATTTTGCTTCTCTGAACTTTCAAGGCTAAAAATTTTAGAGTCAAAATGATTGTGAAATTTTATTTCATCCCCACCTTGGGTTATTTCTTTAAAAAGTATCTTCTGGCTCACTACTTTTTCATTCCTATTATCTCTGCCCTAATCAGGTTCTCATCAATTAACATCTAGTAAACTGCAACAGCCTCTGCTGATTTGCCTGACATCAGTACTTTCCTCCCTCCAACTCACCCTACAGTTCTATGTTTTTATGTTTTCCTAAATAGATGAGTTCAGTTCAGTTGCTCAGTTGTGTCCAACTCTCTGCAACCCCATGGGCTGCAGCATGCCAGGCTTCCCTGTCCAACACCAACTCCCAGAGCTTGCTCAAACTCTTGTCCATTGAGTCGGTGATGCCATCCAACCATCTCATCCCCTATTATCCTCTTCTCCTCCTGTCTTCAATCTTTCCCAGCATCAGGGTCTTTTCCAATGAGTCAGTTCTTTGCATCAGGAGGCCAAAGTATTGGAGCTTCAGCATTAGTCCTTCCAATGAATTTTCAGGACTGAATTCCTTTATAATTGATTAGTTGGATCTCCTTGCAGTCCAAGGGACTCTCAAGAGTCCTCTCCAACACCACAGTTCAGAAGCATTAATTCTTCAGCTCTCAGCTTTCTTTATAGTCCAACTCTCACATCCATACATAACTACTGGAAAAACCATATGACTAGACGGACCTTTGCTGGTAAAGTAATGTCTCTGCTTTTTAATATGCTGTCTAGGTTGGTCATAGCTTTTCGTCCAAGGAGCATCTTTGACTGCAGTGCTGCAGTCAAAATCTGCAGTGATTTTTGAGCCCAAGAAAATAAAGTCTGTCACTGTTTCCAAAATAGATCAAGCCCCCTACACACAAACCTTTAAGTTACAAACTTTCAAAGATGCAAGTGTGTCTGCCTGCCCAACCATGTAAGGCCTGAGTTAAACTGCAGCTTGCACTCCATCTCCTATTGCTGACAATTCTTCAACTCTATCATCTTCCACCCCACTCCCTCCTCCAGTTAGTAACTCTTCTTACTCATTCACCTGATGCCAGCCCCTGTAAGTCAGCTGTTGTACTGTACTCCTGTACTTTTCAAGGTACTATTGTTGTTCACTGTCACTTTTATGTATTACTTTTGTGAAAAATACTATAAACCTATTACAGTACAGTACTTCATAGACCACTGTGTTAGTTGGGTACCTAGGTTAACTTGGTTGGACTTAAAAAAAAACAAACAAACTGGATTTAATGAATGTGCTCTCAGAATGGAATCCATTCATATGCAGGAGACTTACTGTATATCACCTTATCAACTCACTCTCCTATTTAAAAATGGAAAGCTTCTCACTGCCTGCCACACAGAGTTCAACATGCATATAACCAACTTCCTGTCATCACCACCACCACACTCCAGTATAAATAACCTCCTCACCTCATTCAGGTTGTGACACCTTACTCTGGCTTGCCAACCCCATCACTGCCCCAAACCACACTGCTCCCTGATGCCCTCCTCCCCATGCTTAGGTTGCAATCTCCTACCCCAGGCTGCTGCCGCAGCAGCTCTCCAAACAGGTATATACATCAACCCCCCACCCCCCATCCATTCAGGACCTAACACTCATCACTGTGTACAAGAATATCCTCCTCACTCTTTGGGTTATAAAAATCCATGCTGGGCAGGCAACTATCACCACTCTCCTTCCATTCCACTCCCTGAAATGTACTCCTTCCTCACCATGCCTGGGATCTAACACCCTACACCAAGGTATGCTGTGCTAAGTCGCTTCAGTCGTGTCTGATTCTATGTGACGCTATGGACTGTAGCCTACACCAGGCTCCTCTGTCCATGAGATTCTCCAGGCAAGAATACTGGACGTGGGCTGCCATGCCCTCCTCCAGGGAATCCTTCTAAGCCATGGATCGAACCCATGTCTCATGTCTCCAGCATTGGCAGGCAGGTTCTTTACCACTAGTGCCACCTGGAGAGCCCCCACCAAAGTAGCCTAAGCCTTTAAAATACGGCAACAGGCTGAGTTCAATCATCACATGCAGATCTTCTGGACACACCGAATTCTAAAGAAAGTAAGTTGTGAAAAACCGGAGAGAACAAAGGAAAACGAAATGACAAAGACAACCTTTATCCATTTTGAATTCTACCTTATATCAGATCTGTGCTTCATAAAAAAGAAGCAGAAATTCTGTTCTCCTTTCCAGACTCAGGGCTTCCTTGGTGGCTCAGAGGGTTAAAGCGTCTGCCTGCAATGCAGGAGACCTGGGTTCAATCCCTGGGTTGGGAAGATCCCCTGGAGAAGAAAATGGCAACCCACTCTAGTATTCTTGCCTGGAAAACCCCATGGATGGAGAAGCCTAGTGGGTTACAGTCCATGGGGTTGCAAAGAGTTGGACACGACTGAGCGACTTCACAACTTCACTTTCCAGACTCAGGACCCTGAATTTGTACCAGTATTATTAGATCAACTACATTCCTGATCATTTTTTTTTTTCATTCCTGATCATTTAAACATCATTTCTACGAGGAAATATGATTCAAGTTGTAACCAACTGATATAAAGATTAAATTTTCTGGGACATTCCTGGTGGTTCAGTGTTAAATGCATCGGTCTGCCAGTGCAGGAGACATGGATTCGATCCCTGATCCGGGAAGATCCTACATGCTGCGGGGATGCCCATGCATCACAAATACTAAAGCATGTGCACCCTCGAGGCTGTGCTCTGCAACAAGAGAAGCTACTGCAATGAGAGGCCTGCGCGCTGCAACGAGAAAAAGCCCCCACTCACCACAACTAGAGAAAAGCCGGGGCAGCAATGAAGACCCAGCACAGCCAAAAATAATAAATAAAATTATTTTAAAAAATTAACTTTCTGAAAAACCATGCATTAGTTAAGTTTTATTAAATCTTCTACTGAAAAGGATTCAAAGTAATTCAAGATCAGTTATAAGTGGCAGATTATTTCGACTAAGTAGAGGAGGGTAAGGCAAATTGACAGAGGAGATAATTTTGTGCAATATCAACAATATATTCTGGGATTTCCCTGGTGGTCCAGTAGTTAAGAATTCGCCTGTCAATGCCAGGGACACAAGGTCCACCCCTGGTCGAGGAAGATCCCACATGCCATGGGGCAACTTTGCCTATGTGCCACAATTACTGAGCCCACTGCCCTAGAGCCTGTGCTCCACAACAAGAGAAGCCACCACAATAAGAAGCCAGTGCACTGCAATGGAGAGCAGCCCCCACTTGCTAAAACTAGAGAAAGCCTGCCCACAGCAACAAAGACCCAGCGCAGTCAAATATACTTAAATAAACAAATATTTTTAAAAATAAATAAATTCAGAAAAACACATACTTAAAGCATACTTACAGTCACATGATACTTGAGATAATAATGAATAATCCAGACAGGAATAAGTACATGAGTAAAAGCAAAGATACTGTGTCGGTATGTCTTATAGATCTGGGGGAGAAAAAAAATACATGAAATAAATAGATCTCTCTCTCTTTTTTTTTTTGCCAAACTACAGTAATATATGCATAGATACATGCCTTTAAAAAGACTTCTAAAAATATCCTTAATATAAGTTTATGATAAAATATGGAATTAAAAAATGAAAGGGTAAGTTTAATTGATTTAACTAGAGTAATCAAAACTACAGAATTTTCAGGTTAGGTCATTTCCCTGATTTATCAACTTCAGATACGCACAATCAACACCATTTGTACCATTCTAGGTTTAGGGTGGACAACCTTGAGTACACTAATGCTGGAAAAAGCACGTTTTACCTACTGGGATAAGGGTGTCCCAAGCTCACTTTGAGGTGCCTTTACACAAGGCTGTTTTTAAAAAGAAAGGCAAAAGACAGCTAAAAATGGAGTGTTTCCATGGCAGCCAATTTCAATGAAAGAGACCTATTCTTTCAGGGAACGGATAATCTAGATTAAAAGTACTATAATAGATATGATTACGGAAGAAAACGTTAACTCTAAGTAAGGTAAGACAGATTTCAACAAACGATTATTTCCTTAAATCACTAGCTGTCAACTTTCAGTGGCTGCCAGTGAGTAATATCAGAGATACAAAGTGGGAGAGGGGAGGAGAGTTGAATTTTACCACCATAAATTAGAATCGAAGACACTCTTTGAAAAATTTGCACCAGACTTTGCAGCACAGTAAGAAAGTAGATACACATGGATTTCAAAGTGAACTCTTTCATTACTAGCCCTGTGACCATCGGTAAATCACTGAATTTGTGTAGGTCTCTGTTTCCACATACTTACAATGAGGATGAAGAACAGTTTCTACATTACAATAGTAAAAAATTAAACTTTTAACACACATGAAAGCACCAGGCACAAAGTAAGCACCCAAGCATTACTTATTACCACTATTATTAGCCAAAGTTCCAAAGAATTCTAAGATACAGTATTCATCACCCATAACAGATGTGATTTAACAACGGCTTCAAGAAAATGTGAAGAGACCCTGAAAATAAAGACAGCACTTGAATGATTTTCTGCAGAGTAAAGTCCAGGAAACAAAAGAATGTGTTAAATGTACATAGTGGTGGCTAAGGAAGTTCAGTAGCTCAGTTGTATCTGACTCTTTGCAATCCCATGGACTGCAGCACACCAGGCCTCCCTGTCCATCACCAACTCCCCGAATTTACTCAAACTCATGTCCATCGAGTCGGTGATGCCATCCAACCACCTCATCCTCTGTTGTTCCCTTCTTCTCCTGCCTTCAGTCTTTACCAGCATCAGGGTCTTTTCAAATGAGTCAGCTCTTTGCATCAGGTGGCCAAAGTATTGGAGTTTCAGCATCAGCATCAGTCCTTCCAATGAACACTCAAGACTGATTTCCTTTAGGATGGACTGGTTGGATCTCCTTGCAGTCCAAGGGACTCTCAAGAGTCTTCTCCAACATCACAGTTCAAAAGCATCAATTCTTCGGCACTCAGCTTTCTTTATAGTCCAACTCTCACATCCATACATCACTACCAGAAAAACCATAGCTTTGACTAGATGGGGCTTTGTTGGCAAAGTAATGTCTGCTTTTTAATATGCTGTCTAGGTTGGTCATAACTTTCCTGCAAGGAGTAAGTGTCTTTTAATTTCATGGCCGCAGTCACCATCTGCAGTGATTTTGTAGCCACAAAAAATACAATCTGCCACTGTTTCCACTGTTTCCCCATCTATTTGCCATGAAGTGATGGGACGGGATGACAGGATCTTAGTTTTCTGAATGTTGAGCTTTAAGCCAACTTTTTCACTCTTCTCTTTCACTTTCATCAAGAGACTCTTTAGTTCCTCTTCACTTTCTGTCATAAGGGTGGTGTCATCTGCATATCTGAGGTTATTGATATTTCTCCCGGCAATCTTGATTCCAGCTTGTGCTTCATCCAGTCCAGCATTTCTCATGATGTACTCTGCATATAAGTTAAATAAGCAGGGTGACAATATACGGCCTTGATGTACTCCTTTTCCTATTTGGAACCAGTCTGCTGTTCTATGTCCAGTTCTAACTGTTGCTTCCTGACTTACATACAGGTTTCTCAAGAGGCAGGTCAGGTGGTCTGGTATTCCCATCTCTTTCAGAATTTTCCACAGTTTATTGTGATCCACACAGTCAAAGACTTTGGCATAGTCAAGAAAGCAGAAATAGATGTTTTTCTGGAACTCGCTTGAACTTTTTCGATGATCCAGTGGATACTGGCAATTTGATCTTTGGTTCCTCTGCCTTTTCTAAAACCAGCTTGAACATCTGGAAGTTCACAGTTCACGTATTGTTGAAGCCTGGCTTGGAGAATTTTGAGCATTACTTTACTAGTATTTGAAATAAGTGCAATTGTGCAGTAGTTTGAGCATTCTTTGGCATTGCCTTTCTTAGGGACTAGAAAGAAAACTGACATTTTCCAGTTCTGTGGCCACTGCTGAGTTTTCCAAATTTGCTGGCATACTGAGTGCAGCACTTTCACAGCATCATCTTTTAGGATTTGAAATAGCTCAACTGGAATTCCATCACCTCCACTAGCTTTGTTCATAGTGAAGCTTCCTAAGGCCCACTTGACTTCACATTCCAGGATGTCTGGCTCTAGGTGAGTGATCACACCATTGTGATCACCTGGGTCGTGAAGATCCCTTTTGTAAAGCTCCTCTGTGTATTCTTGCCACCTCTTCTTAATATCTTCTGTTTCTGTTAGGTCCATAGTATTTTCATCCTTTATTGAGCCCATCTTTGCATGAAATGTTCCCTCGGTATCTCTAATTTTCTTGAAGAGATCTCTAGTCTTTCCCATTCTATTTTTTTCCTCTATTTCTTTGCACTGACCACTGAGAAAGGCTTTCTTATCTCTCCTTGCTATTCTTTGGAACTCTGCATTCAAATGGGTATATCTTTTCTTTTCTCCTTTGCTTTTCGCTTCTCTTCTTTTCACAGCTATCAACAGCATATCAATAGGACCTCTTACAGTAATTAACATGAAGCTACATTACCAGCTAGATAGAGGCTTATCCTGCTTTCGGGTCGAATGTAGTGTTAGTTGGTCTGTGTAATCTCAACCTCAAAAATCACACAAGTGTCCTTGAATACTAAAATCATTGGATTTTAACTCTAGTGAATCCTTGGCCATCCTTCTGAGGAAAGGTTTCCGCAGTCAAAAAAAAAAGCCCAACCTGTAGCGTCCTGTATAATCTAGGCAAAGATTCGCCTCCTTCTCATCACACCTGAGAGCCAAAGGGCAGGACAATCTCAAAGCCATACAAGCTCCGAACTCCTGACTTCCACCGCATGACCCTTGGGACCAGACGGAATCCCAGACAAGCCTAAGTCTCGACTGAACCTGACTCCCTTGAGGAACTTCTGGGGGCAGAGCGAGTCGGTCCTTAGTGCCGCTATACCGAGCAGGTTGTCTCAGTAACCAGGCCGTGGACAGCGATGGGACTAGAGTAGGGGTGGGGTTGGGGAGGGCGGTCACTCACCACGTTCTTCCAGAGAGCTCCGTCTTGCAAAAATTTATTCCAGAATCGCTCCACAGGCGACACCCTCCGCGGAGGCAGCACCGGTTCCCGGGGGCTCAGCTCCTGATCTTTCAGCCATCGCCTTCTCAGCTCTCGCAGCTGCTGCAGCCGCAGTTTCTCGTCGGGCGTATACCCCGACATGTCGCTGCTGATACCAAGGCAGCAGGAGACGGCGCGCACCCGAACCAGGGTCTTGTCACTTACGCGCGCTCCCGCTCTGCAAAGCGACCTTGCGAGGACGCCTGGGAGCGGCGCGCCGTTATAACGTCACTCTGTTCCTGCCTCCAAGCGACTCCAACCAGTGGCTGGGCATGCGCAAACCCTTGCACACCTCGCCGGCTTTACTGTTCCAAATTACCAGAAGCGGCGGGGGCGGGGCCCAGAGGGGCGGGGCCCAGCTGGCCGGGGCGGCGGGCGCTTAGTTACCTGAGGAGTATGGGAGGTCGGAGGACTAGACGTTCTGATGAGGAAGAACTGGTGTGCTGGATATTGAAAAAATGAGAATATGTGACTCAATGAATGTGACGTCCAAGTGTAAAACTCTATTTGCTCTCCCACCTTAGAATTCCTCTTCCCTTGACCTACAGAGCCTGTGGAGACACGTTGTCTTCTGTCAGTGACTGGAAAAGTGACCCCAAGCAGCTGTCTCAGTATGTCCCTTCACCTTGTATGTCCCTTGCTGTTACTGTTTAGTTGCCAAGTCGTGCCTGACTCTTTTGCGGCCCCTTGGACTGTAGGCTCCTCTGTCCGTGGGATTTCCCAGGCAAGAATACTGGAGTGAGTTGCCATACCCTTCTCAAGGGGAATCTTCCTGACCCGGGGGCCCGCATTGCAGGCGGATTCTTTACCGCTCAGCTCCTGGGGTAAGCCCTTCCTTCATCTGTACTGTAGAAGTAAAAAGAATCTCAATATATAGCAGAGTTGTGCACATCCACCCTTTGATCCGGTATTCTCATTTCTAGAATTCTATCCTAAACATATAGCAGTGAAAGTACGTGCAAGATTGTTCACTGCAGCACTATATATAATAAAATATGGAAATTCCTCAACAAATGGCTAGTTGAATAAACTGTAAAATAACGCAATGAAGTGAGTGCTTGAAAACATATATTGTTCAGTGAAAAAAAAGCTACATGGACAGAAGTGTATGTACATAGTACCTTTTATCCAAAAAAGGGAGGACAGTAGTAATATATATGAATTTGCCTATGAAACAGCCGAGAGACTATGGCCAACGCAGTAACCATGAATAGCTCCTAGATTGTGATTTCTAAATACTGTCTTCCATTAAAAAGAACCAAGGCTCCTTAGAGTAGTTGGTCTCAAAACATTTTGTTCATAAATCTCTTTAAATTCTTAAAATTGTGAGGGGGCCCCAAAGAGTTCATTAGAAATTAAAACATGTAAAAATAACAAAATATCTGTTAACAAAAACTACTTAGAAGAGTGCCATTGTAAATTTCTCTAATGCCTGGCTTAATAAATGATAGCAAAATTCTTATAGCTGCTTCTACATTCAATCATAATATCATACGTCATGTAACCTTGGGAAGCTCTGTATATATTTGTGACACCAAGAGAGTATAAAAGAGCAAATAGCATCTTAGTATTTTTGTGAAAATAATTGTGACCACACAAACCCCATGATAGGATCACAGGGACTCCCAGAGTCTCCCCAATCACACTTTGAAAACCATCACTTTGTAGAAATAGCTAATTTCAGGTTCGGGTTGGAAATGTAAAATAAGGCTGGAACACCTTATCTTAGCCGAAGGCAGGGAGGTTTTTAAAGACTAACAGGGTCGTGTCAAAATGATTGAGGAGACAACTTGAATAGACTTACACTGGTCAAAGATGGAATGATTTGAGCATCAATAAGTATAGTGACTTCAATGGAATGAAAAATATCAGGTACATTTACATAATGATTTAAGAAATGATTTGTGGTTTTAAAAAAATCGATTTTTTTCCACTATAATTAAAAAAAAAAACTTATTGGTCACTTTTTGATGGTGTTAGGGAAAGTGAAAGTGAAGTCGCTCAGTCGTGTAAGACTCTTTGTGACCCCAGTCCATGGGGTGTTAGGGAACCAACTCATTATTTTGAAAACTAATAAGCAAAGGAAAAATCAAGCATTTTTCTGGCCTCTTTATATAAATCATAAATTAACAAAATAGTTGATAAGGAGAAATTTATTAAAAAATCATAAAAACCTAATAAAGGAAGAATAGATGGCATAGTTAGAATATTACTATTTTGCAAACATTAGTTTGTTAATTAATCAATGCCCAGAGGAAGAGGTTGACATCCTTGACAGAGAGCAACTGCGCCTCCTGGTGGGAGACTACCTCACTGCCTGTGAACGAGCCTTGCTAAACAAAAAACTGAAGCTGAATCTGATCAAGTTTCTAGATCTAACCACTCATTTACAGGAAACAGAATGATATTAATACAATAAGAAAAATCTAACTTGTAGAAACTTCAGACAAGCAGCTCAGATTCTTTAAAAGACTATCTGGAGGCGAGAGAGAAAACCTATACATTAAGAGAAACAACAATAAGAAAACAAACAACCCAATTTAAAAACTGGCCAAAGATCTTGGCAGACACCTCGCCAAAGAAGATATACAGATGGAAAGTAAGCATACGAAAAGATGCTCCACATCATATGTCATCAGGGAAATGCAAATTACTGCCACTACACACCCCCTAGAAGTGCCAAAATTTGGAACACTGACAACACAAAATGCTGTGGAGGAGGGATGTGGAGTAACAGGAACTCTCATCCATTGCTGGTAGGAATGCAAAATGGTATCACCACTCTGGAAGACTGGAGGGTTCTTATGAAATGAAACTTTCTCTTACCTTAAAATCCTACAATTTTTTTCTTTGGTATTTACCAAAGGAGTCAGAAACTTACATCCACACAAAAACCTGCTCACAAATGTTTACAGTACCTTTATTTATACTTGCCCAAACTTGGAAGCAACCAAGATGTCCTTCAGTAGGTGAATGTTTAAGTAAACTGTGGTACATCCAGACACGGCTTCCCTGGTGGCTCAGATGGTAAAGAATCTGCCTGCAATGTGGGAGACCTGGGGTTCAATTCCTGAGCTGGGAATATCTCCAGGGAGATATTCCAATTCCTAGGTCCGGAAGATCCCCTGGAGAAGGGATAGGCTACCCACTCCGGTATTCTTGGGCTTCCCTGTGACTCAGACGGTAAAGAATCCACTTGCAATGCAGGAGATCTGGGTTGAGAAGATCCTCTGGAGGAAGGCATGGCAACCCACTCTAGTTTCTTGCCTGGAGAATCCCCATGGACAGAGGAGCCTGCCGGGCTACAGTCCATGGGATCGCCAAGAGTCAGACACGACTGAGCAATGAAGCACAGTATAGCACATCCAGAAAAGGGCATATTATTCCATGCCAAAAAGAACTGAGCTATCAAGCCGATGAAAATACATGGAGGAATCTTACTGGCATATAGCTAAGTGAAAGGAGCCAAACTGAAAAAGTTATATGCTGTATGATTCCAACTACATGACGTTCTCCGAAAGACAAAACTATGGAGACAATAAAAGATGAGTGGCTGCTGGAGGGGGTTGGGGGAGACTAACAGGCAGAGCACAGAGGATTTTAGGGGAGTAAAAATATTCTATATGATACTATTATAATGATGGATGTATTATCATACATTTGTCCAAACCCACTGAACTCACACCAAGGGTAAACACCATGAACTTTGTGTGATGTGATGTATCCATGTAGGTCCCATGTAGGTTCATCATTGGTTTAAAATAAAAGCACTATTCTGGTGAGAGATGTTGATAATGAGGGAGGCTACACATGTGTGAGAACAGGGCATATACCTCTCACTTCTCTCTCAATTTTATTGTAAACCTAAAACCTGTCTAAATAATTTTTTAAAAGAGAGACAATGAGGGAAATTTGAACACTTTCTCAATCTTTTATGATAATAAGAAATTACTTTTCATTCTATATGTTATGATTTTGTGGTTATATTTTCAAAGGGGTATTCTTATCTTTTAAATATAACTTCTAAACTACTTATGAATGAAAGGACAGTAGCCTGCCAGGCTCCTCTGTCCATGGGATCCTCCAAGCAAGAATCCTGGAGCAGGTTGCCATGCTCTCCTCCAGGGGATCTTCCAGACCCAGGGATCAGACCCATGTCTCTTACGTCCTGCATTGGTAGGCGGATTCTTTACCACTAGTGCCCCTGGAAAATCTGCAATTTACTTCTAAATAATGAAAAATTAGTAATGAGTTGGTAATGTTTGAAGCTGACTAATAGGTGGTTAATTATACTCCTCTCATATGCTATTTTGTATATGAAATATTTTAAAAGATTGAAGTAGTAAGCAAATTGTGTCTTTTAAGCTCTTATTAACCCTCATTCTGTCTTATAACAGCTTAGGTGAGAGCTCTCATCTCTATTATGATGAGATACAATCATTTGATAGTCAAATTTGGGTAAGTCCCTGAGTGTTTAATTACCCCCGGGGGGGGGGGGGGGGTTGTGTAAGGCATTTGATAGCCCAAGTAAGTATTTTCCTTGCAAGTCAAGACAGGGCTTCCCCGATGATTCAGTGGTAAGGAATCCACCTGCCAAGCAGGAGCTGCAGGAGATGCGGGCTCAATCCCTGGTTCAGGAAGATCCCCTGGAAAATAAAATGGCAACCCACTCCAGTATTCTTGCCTAGGAAATCCCTTGGACAGAGGACCCTGGCGGGCTACAGTCCAGTCCATGGGGTCACAAAAGATCCGGATACAACTTAGCAACTAAACAACCAACCAAGAATTAAAGACATCTAGTAGTTTCTTGTGGAGAAGGCAGTGGCAACCCACTCCAGTACTCTTGCCTGGGAAATCCCATGGATGGAGGAGCCTGGTAGGCTGCAGTCCATAGGGTCGCTAGGAGTCAGACACGACTGAGTGGCTTCACTTTCACACATTGGAGAAGGAAATGGCAACCCACTCCAGTGTTCTTACCTGGAGAATCCCAGGGACGGCGGAGCCTGTTGGGCTGCTGTCTATGGGGTTGCACAGAGTCGGACAGGACTAAAGCGACTTAGCAGCTTAGCAGCAGCAGTAGTTTCTTGAATAGAGGGTCCTTATTCTGACTTGCTCTGGAAATTTACCACACTTTTCCCCACTTCCCACCATCACACATTTATAAAGGGGGGAGTGGGAAAGAAATGAAATTAATATTGTTTTGGAAAATATGATCTTATTCCATTGGTTAATGCCTACCACATTTCCACCCCTTTCCATTTACCTATAGCTGTGAAATCCATCGAGATTAGTTAAATAAAAACAAAGCACAACTGGGGAGCCTTTCCCTCTCAACACACCTGGGAAAGGTAACACAAACTTAGATGGTTGCAGCACTTGGATAACTACCTGATATTCCCACAAGAGGGCACTCTAAGTTTCTGAAAAATCGTAAAATCTAACACATGGGGTTTTATATAAGGTCTCATTAACAAGCCCATAAGCCTGGGAAAGAGCTAAGGAATGGTGGGCAGGGAAAATAAGGGGTCAGGAGATAAAGTGAGACGTTGTCTTCTGTCAATAAACTTACCTCTTCAACTTTGAATCCATCTAATAAGGGTCTGTGGGCGTCCCAGGTGGTGCTAGTGGTAAAGAACCCACCTGCCAATGAAGGAGAGGTAAGAGATGTGGGTTTGATCCCTGGGTTGGGAATATCCCTTGGAGGAGGGCATGGCAACCTGCCCCAGTATTCTTGCCTGGAGAATCCCATGGACAGAGGAGCCTGGTGGGCGACAGTTCATGGGGTTGCCAAGAGTCAGACACGACTAAAGCAACTTAGCACACGATAAGGGTCTGTGTTTCCAGCTATGGTTTTAAAACCCAGCTCAGTTTGACCACTGCAAGTGCACAGTTTGGGGCAGACGTGAAATGGAGGCTGTGGATTTCAGATGGTGTGTGACAGAAGGCCGAAATGCCTGCAGCAAGACCACCTCCCCACCACCACCCCTGCACCTGTCTGAGTCTGCCAGCAGGAACTGAGATGAGAGTTCCACATCAAAGTTCCCTTTCCTTCCTTCAATCAAAACTTTAAAACCTTTGTGCTGTCTTCATTTTAAGTACTGCTTAAGACTACTGTTGAAAAAATTTTTATTTTCCATTCTTTTATATCCTAGTAAGATTCATTCATCTTGTGTTTCTGCTTTAAAGAACAGTGTATTATACTACTACACAAGGCATCATTATTCCCAAAAGGGGAAAGAGGAAAATGATGCTTGCTTATGTTGATCAGAAAAATCTGTGAAGGTGCACAGTTCAGTTCAGTTGCTCAGTCGTGTCCAACTCTTTGTGACCCCATGGACTGCATGCAGCACGCCAGGCTTCCCTGTAAATCACCAGCTCCTAGAGCCTACTCAAACTAATGTCCATCGAGTTGGTGATGCCATCCAACCATCTCATCCTCTGTCATCTCCTTCTTCTCCTGCCTGCAATCTTTCCCAGCATCTGGGTCTTTTCCAGTGAGTTAGTTCTTCACATCTGGTGGCCAAAGTACTGGAGTTTCAGCTTCAGTGTCAGTCCTCCCAATGAATATTCAGGACCGATTTCCTTTAGGATGAACTGGTTAATCTCCTTGCTGTCCAAGGAACTCTCAAGAGTCTTCTCCAACACCACAGTTCAAAAGCATCAATTCTTCAGCGCTCAGCTTTCTCTACATATGCCTACAAATTTCTAACTAGTGTTTCAGAGGTGTACAGAAACTAATATAGTGAACAATTTCATGGGGAAGTTCGTTACTAACAGAGGGAGAAGGGTGTGCCAGAGACAGAGCATTGAGCTGAGCCATCTATGGAGCATGGTTGGCATGACTACAAGTGTCTTAATTTCCTTCTGAGATGAGTAGAGCAGACTAAGTTGTTTGACGGATTAGGCATTTAGCAGTCCACAACAATGTCCATTGATTAAGTTTTTACATCTGTTTGGATGCCTGCACTTTCAGTGGCAAGTGATGCCAATCAGAAATCAGCCTAGAAAGAGTGATTGATAAAAACCATTATCTTTGTAACACAGAAGGTAACCTCCAATTCTCTGCAAAAGTTTCTAAATTTTATGATTTCATTTCAATGATAATTTTTAAAATGTAATGTGAGCATACTCTCCATTGCCTCAATAACTACCTTATAACCATACACCCAAATGTGCATGTATGTTTACAGTTGTATGGGAGCCACGTGAAGGCCGTGTGATGCTAGACACTCTTTGTAAACAAAGGCTTCACAGTCAGGAGGGGTAGAAAGGTGGCAAATGGAGCCACCTAACAGCATATAGCACCTCACAGTAAAGACCCTATCTTTGTATATTCTGACTAGCAACAGTTCATTCAGTAGATAAGGTAATAAATAGACAAAAGAAAAGGTTTTCATTATGCCTTTTTGTTGTTAGAACATTATGTTATTATTGCCGTTTGGTGGATGCTATTGAGCAGATCAGTCCAACAAAACAACAAATTGGTTAAAATTAGTATCGTTGTTTAAAAGGAAAAATAAAAAGCAATGCTCAATGGTGCAATATTCCAGCATGTTCAAAATCAAGGCAATATGCCATGAAGCAGAATATTCCAAATACATCTCTCCATTATTCAACCCAGTATCACTGTTTTTTTTTAAATTACAACATATCCATTCTTTGAATTTTATTAATTTTTTGTTATTGTTTAATTTGTAAGTTAATTTATGTTTTTTAGTTGAAGCATGATATAGGAGAAGCCTATCCCTTCTCCAGGGGAACTTCCTGACCCAGGAATTGAACCGAGGTCTCCTGCATTGCAGGCAGATTCTTTACCTGCTGAGCCTCCAGGGAAGCCTCTAGAATGCTGATTTATTCCTATTCAAATATTTTGGTTCTCTTACTTAACAGTAATAGCTATCATTATTATTATTATTTCAAGCAAGCTACTTCCATTCCTCTGATGTAAATTTTAAGAGGCAATAATGATATGATATATTGAGTAAAAGCGTGAAATTTGAGGACAGAGCATCCTGGGTTCCAATTCCATCAAACACTAATCAGTTATGCAAATTTACAGAATGTATTTCACTTTTCTGAGCCTCAGTTTTCTAGTTTTCAAAATGAGAATAATAATAGGGCTTATGTAATGGTTTTTATGATGATTAAAAGGGTTCTTAAATATTAAAAAGGCAATGTCAGGTAGGTGGTTGGATATATGAGTCTGGAATGTAGAGTAAAATTCTGTGTGAGAGATATACTATTAATCTATATTCATATTTAAAGTAGGTTTCTTTTCATGACAAACCCACAGCTAACATCATGCTCAATGGTGAAAAGCTGAAAGCATTCCCTCTAAGATCAGGAACAAGATAAGGATGCCTCACCACTTTTATTCAACATAGTATTGGAAGTCCTAACCACAGCAATCAGACAAGACAAAGAAATAAAGGTAATTCAAATTGGAAAGAAAGAAGTGAAACTGTTTGCAGATAAAATGATACTATACATGGAAAATACTAAAGATGTCACCAGAAAACTACTAGAATTCATCAATGAATTTGGTAAACTTTCAGGATATAAAATTAATACACAGAAATCTGTTCCATTTCTATACACTTAAGGTATCAGAAAGAGAGATTAAGGAAACAAGCCCATTTACTATCACATCAAGAAAGATAAAATACCTAGGAATAAACTTACCTAAAAAGGTAAAAGACCTGTACTAGGAAATCTATAAGGCTCTGTTGAAATCAATTAAAGATGGCATGAAGAGATGGAAAAGTTATACTGTATTCTTGGATTGAAAGAATTAATATTGTTAAAATGACCATACTACACAAGGTAATCTATAGATATAATGTGATCCCTATAAAAATACCTATTTTTCACATAACTAGAAAAAATAATTTAAAAATTTGTACAGAAACACAAAAGATCCCAAATAGTCAACACAATCTTAAGAAAGAAGAACAGAGCGGGTGGAATCACACTCCCTCTTTGGACTATAATACAAAGCAACAGTCATCAAAACAGTATGGTAATGACACAAAAAACAGCCACACATAGATCAATGCAAATGAATAGAGAGTCCAGAAATAGAACCATGCACTTAAACAGGCAATTAATGTATGACAAAAAAGGCAGGAATATACAATGGAGAAAAGACAGTCTCTTTGATAAGTGGTATGGGGAACACCGAACAGCTACATGTAAAAAATGAAATTAGAACATTTCCTAATGCAAATAAATAAACTCAAAATGGATTAAAGACCTAAATGTAAGGATGGAAACCATAACACTCCTAGAGGAAAACATGGGCAGAACAGTGTTTGACCTAAATCATAGCAATATTTTTTTGGATCTGTCTCCTAAAGCAGAGGAATAAAAGCAAAAATAAACAAATGGGACCTAATTAAACTTAAAAGCTTTTGGACAGCAAAGAAACCATCAACAAAATAAAAAACAACTTATCAAATGGGAGAAAATACTTGCAAGTATTAAAACTGATAAGGGATTAATATCCAAAATATATAAACAGTTCATACAACTCAATATCAAAACAAAAACAAAAACAAACAGCAATTAAAAAGTGAGCAGAAGACCTGAATAGACATTTTTCCAAAGAGGACATGCAGATGTTCAACAGGCACATGAAAAGACACCCAATATAGCTAGTCATCAAGAAAATGCAAATCAAAACCAAAATGAGATATCACCTCACACTTGTCAGAATGGCTATCATCAAAAAGAACAAAAAATAAATGCCAGTGACGATGTTCAGAAGAGTGAACCCTCATACACTGTTGGTGAGAATGTAATTCAGTGCAGCCACTGTGGAAAGAGTATGGAGCTTTCTCAGAAAACTAAAAATAGAACTACCACACAATCCAGCAATTCCACTCTTGGGTATATATTTGGGAAAAAACAAAAACAATAATTCAAAACAACATATGAACCCCAATGTTCACAGCAGCATTATTTACGATTGCCAAGATTGTAACAACAATCACCAAGATGGAAATAACCTAAGTGTCCATCAACAGATGAATGTATAAGGAAGATGTGGTATATATACATACATATACATACAATGGAATACTTGTGCTCAGGCTCAGTATTCAGCTCATGTCCAACTCTTTGTGACCCTACGGACTGTAGCCCACCAGGCTTCTCTGTCTATGGGATTTTCTAGGCAAGAGCACTGGAGTGGGTTGCCATTTCCTCCTCCAGGGATCTTCTTGACCCAGGTATCGAACCTACGTCTCCTGTGACTCTTGCATTGTCAGGCAGATTCTTTACCACTTGAGCCCTAGAATTTGCAATATACATTGACAACTAATCAAAGTCTACTTTGAAATAACACCATATCTCTTCATGGGTAATACTCCCATACCTTACAGTAACACAATACTCTCAATTCCTCCCTCCCACCCCTCATATCATTGCGGTTATTCATTTCACTTGCATATAAACTGTAATCATTGAATACATTGCTATTATTTTCTCAAACTGTTATCTGCTAGATAAATTAAGAATAAAAAAATGAAAGCTTTTATTTTACCTTCACTTATTCCTTCTCTAATGCTCTTTCCTTCTTTTTGTAGACACCAGTTTCTGACCTGTTTCATTTTGCTTCTCTCTGAAGAACTTCTTGTAACATTTCTTGCAAGGCAGGTCTACTGGCAGCAAATTCTCTCAATTTTTGTTCATCTAAGAAAGCACTTCTCCATTTTTCAAGGGTAATTTCACAGGATACAGAATTCTAGATTGGTGTTTGTTTCTTGTTTTTTCTGTTTCTCTCAAAATGCTAAATATTTCATTCCTTTCTTCTTGATTGCCTGGTTTCTGAGAAGTCAGATGTTCCTCTACAGGGAAGTCTTTTGTTTTTTTTTTCTTCTAGATTGATTTGCTGCAGTTTGAAAAAGATATGTTTAGGTGTTGTTTGTGGGGTGGGGGGACATTCATCCTGCTTAATACTTTCTGAGTTTCCTGGATCTGTTGTTTTCTGTCTGACATTAATTTGGAGGAAATTTTCAGTCATTATGGTTTCAAGTATTGCTTCTGTTCTTTTCTCTCTTATCCTCCAGATTTTCTCATTATATATATGAGAGAGGCAAACCAGGACTGAAATCTAGCTCTAAGCCAAAGCCCATGATTTTCTCCAGGCTGATTTGTGAAGAGCTTGCTAGCAAATACTTACATTAAGCCATAAATTACTCAAGCTGAAAAACTATAGGGGCATAATGGAAAGTGAGCCTGAGTGAACAAACAAACCAAACACCAGCTTTTAGGGCCATGGGAAGCGGTGGGGAAAGAGACTACTATTACTGAGCGCTTAGAACACAGGAGGTCCTGTTGGTCTTTATCTACCTTTTCTGTTTTACTCCTCTCAACAACCCTGCGAAGCAGAGCTAATTATTTTCATGTTACCTATGAGGCTTTGAAGCACAGGCAGGGTTAGACTGATGCAAGACCTTAATAAAGACTGACTTTTTATGCTTTCGTTCCTTTTCACCCACGTCCCACTCCCCTGTCCCCAACATTCCAATCCTCCTCCTCAATGCCCTGAAATAGGTGAGGTTTCCTTTGAAAACTTAATCCTTGGCAACTTCAGAAACAAGCTGAAAGAAAAATTAGATGATTTCACTGTATCTCTTGATTGGCTTAATTTTATTGTCAGAGAAATGTGTGTGTGTGTGTGTGTGTGTGTGTGTGTGTTTAAGATGGGCTCTGTTTTCCTCATTCTTTCCTTTTCCCCCCATCCCCTCTCCCCGCTGCTGCCCAGCCTTTAGTTATTTTGTTTTGTATTTAGAAGTGCCTGCCCTTTGGCTTAGTATAACAGCATTGGCTCTACACTGTTTCCTGCAGAAATTGTAGATACTGCTTACCCGTCTTCTGAGGGAAAGTAGGGAGCCAGTTTGACCTTTCCCCGTTGTAGGCAACTAGCCTTTTCTGCTTGGATGCCTCAGGAAACCTCTCTTTATCCCTGAAGTTAAATATCTTAATCAATGTCTATTGTTATACATCAAATAGTCTCTGGGTATATGGTGTACACTTACAATAGCAGATGTCATTCTTTCATTTCAGGGAAATTTTCCTTCATTGTATTTCTGAATAATTTTTATCTCATATTGTTAAGTATGCTATTTCAGACACAATAATTATATTTTGTATCATCTAGAACTGAACACCTTATTTTGTCTCTAATTGTTTTAACTTCTTGGTAGTCTTCTGCTGTGTTCATAGTGATGGTTTTAAGGTGTTCTTCAATGCCAGTAACTCTTTGGTCATGTCCAGACTGCTCTTTGATTTCTAATTTATTTGTTAGATCTATAATAGTATTATTTTGGTTCTGATGGGTTTCCTTAGCCTTGTAAGTCTCTTTCATCTCTTCATGTTGTTTCAGCATTTCGTCTTTGAGTTCTTATTTATTGATGGCATTATTTTAAAGTTTTTCTTTAGCACAAGACAATCTGGCGAGTTTTCTTTTATTCTTCGAGTTTTGTTTTCTTCCAGGCTGTCTCCTTCATGTTTGGTTTTCTCTCTCTCTCTCCCTGTCTCTTTCTAGCAGATTAACAAAGTTGACATGACTTTTTTTTTCTTGACATGCCATTTATTTTTATTTGCTCAAGCTATAGCTGGGCAGTTCTGCTTCTCTTCAGTTTCTCTGACCTACTGTAGTTCTCCTTGACCTCCTTTGTACCTTCCCTGGGAACTATCAGACCAGTGGATGGCAACTTGGGGGGCTGGATGTCATTTTCTATTTACTTTTCAGCAGCTCAAGTCTTGAGAGAGGAGGAAGAGCTCCTCTGGACCTGCCCGCAGCTCTTGCTGGGATCCTAAACCTCATTCTCTGAGTCGCAGTGGGTGTTCTTTCGCAGGGCACTCTTCCCAGTGAGGGCCAGGGGTCTCCTAATCCATGGGCTCTGGTTGGCTCCTCCAACTAGCAATGACCTTGGAGAACAACCAGGCGTGTCAGCCCCTCTAGCCTCGGCTGGGATCCACAGTGGTGCGGAGAGCAGCTCCTACGCTCAGAGTTTCCACACTCACCTTCTGGCCGCTTCTCTTCAAATCAAGGTGAATTCAGAGTATCAGAATTTTTTTTGACTCACCTGTTCTCACTTCTCTTTCTGGGGAGTGGGTGTCGTGGTAAGCAAGGTGAAGAGCTACTTTTCAAACTTCATTGCATGAAGTTTTATCATTTTTCTATTTTGATTGCTGCTGATGAATTTTTGGCCTCCTAAAAAATAATATTTTTGTTCATTTCCTTAGGTACTGGGGGACAACCATTCTCTGATCTGATTTCCTTTACTCCAGAGTTTTAGAACAACTTTGTGATAAGCATTCTCGGTGATTCCAAGCAGATGGTTTGAATCAAATTCAGAAAAAAAGCCAAAGCATGAAATTCAGAGTCAAGGTAAAAATAAAGCTAAGGATGGGGTGAAAAGCAGAGAGCCTTATTTTGCAATAGCTTTAAAGAGTGAAAGGGTTCCTAATTTCATATTTACTTAAAATATATACTTGGGCTTCCCTGGTGGCTCAGATGGTAAAGAATATGCCTGCGTTGCAGGAGACCCAGGTTCTATCCCTGGGTTGGGAAGATCCTCTGGAGAAGAGAATAGCAACCCACTCCAGCATTCTTGCCTGGAGAATTTCACGGACAGAGGAGCTTGACAGGCTACAGTCCATGGAGTCACAAAGAGTCGGACACGACAGCGACTTTCACTAAAAAATATACTTATGCTTCTAAGAGCTTTAAAAAAAAAAAGCCAAGATACTTTGCTTTTCCTTTCCCAATGTTAAAAAGAATGGAAGGTGAATAGGGGCAGGTTAAAAACCTTACATATTAAATACATGTAAAAAAAAGAAACCCCAAGTATTTTTGCAATCATAGAAGGAACCAGAGTGGCATTAAAAACGAATATCCAAGAATATCCTTCCCAAGATGTCTCCTTCTAAAAGCAGCTGAGCTGAACATCTCTGACTTTACTGTACTCTGTGTTTATCTTACAGAGTATAACTAATTCTTTTGTTACTTTCAGAGATTAATTCTGTGTGCTGACTTCAACAAGACTTGATGCTTCCATTTGTGCTCAGCCGCATTTTAAGCAACTCCCTGGGAGATAGTCAGTGCTGTGTACGGGGATTTCACTGCATGGTTCACATCGAGATCAGCAAAAGGGTGGATAAATCCCTAGGTGCAGTTTTAATTTTGTTGCCAGAAAAAAAAAAAAGCAAACAATGCAACCAGTGTTCAGAGTCCACTGGGCTTAGCTTCTCTGATGTGTCTCTGCAAAGTGCATCGGGCAGGAAACAGCCCATCTTGGAGCCAGGCCCACCTTGAATCACAGCAGCCAGCCAGACCCAGGAGGCTGCGTCCTTGGAGCCCAATGATCGATCATGCTGCCCAGTGCTGCAGGTCACCGGTTCTTGAGAGCTGCTAATCCTCTTTTCAGCATCTGGCAGATGTGTCTCACCATTAGGTCAAGTTCTCTCTGTGTTCCTCAAATGATTCACAACTTCTCCACATGTCACCTTAACCCAGTGAGCACATTTTCAAGAGCCATTTATTCATTTTAAAGTATTCGAATGCCTCCCAGTCACAATGACTGAAGAGGCCAAGCTCTTCAATGAATACCACTGATTTCTTGAAACGCTTCACAAGTACTAGTTAGGTATGGTGACTGGGGCAGGGTGGCAGTGATTGAGCTCCTGCACTCGGATCCCAGGAACCTAACTCCTGTCTCCAGCACTTCACTACCTGCATGACACAGCTAGGTACTTACCCTCATGGGGCTCTTTATCTGTGAAATGGGAATAATAATGGCACCCGCCGGAAAGATTTTTAAAAAGCTGATCTATAGGGAATTCAGAGGTAAAGAATCTGCCTATCAAAGCAGGAGACGTGGGTTCAATCTCTAGGTTGGGAAGACACCCTGGAGAAGGAAATGACAACCCACTCCAGTATTCTTGCCTGGAAAATCCCATGGACAGAGGAGCCTGGTGGGCTACAGTCCTTGGGATCTCAAAGAGTTAGACACGCTATGCATGCAGGTTCGCAGAGTTTCTATACGGAATCCTTGGCCCTGTGCAAATGACGTAGCCACTAAAGATGATTTTCATCTTATTTTATTAGAGAAGGCTAGTACCAAAGATTCAATTTTATACATCTTAAAGTATTATTGAGTTGCTTTGCCAGTAAAAATGAATAGAGTGAAACACGCTTGAAACTGGACACTTTTTGCTTGCAAGTTTTAATCATTTATTTTTAACTGTATAAAAATCACCTGATTTTATGGATGAGGACACACACAAAAATATAGAGACCTTCCTGGGGTCACAAAGCTGACTAGAAGTAAAGGCAAGACTAAACCTCTAGCCACCTTATCTTTTTAAATTAATCAATTTATTTATCCGGCTGTGTCGGGTCTTAATTGTAGCACACGGGCTCTCTTTTTCAGGTGTGCAGGCTCAGTAGTTGTGGCAGGAGAACTTAGTTGCCCTGCAGCACTCGGCATCTTAGTTCTCTGACCAGGGATGGAACCCATGTCCCCTGCCTTGGAAGGTGGATTCATACCCACTGGGCCACCAGGGCTGTCCCTAGTCTCACCTTGAGTCCACTGCTCTTTTTCCTACATTACCTTGCCTTTCTTTGTGTGATCATCTTCATCAGCGAAGATGCTCGTGTTAGTGACTTCATATTTTAGCTGTTATAACAGAGAGCCTCAAAATAACCCTGGATTAAACAAGGCGTTTACCTCTCTTGTTAAACTTGACTAAGTAATCTGGGACTGCTGTGGTAGCCCTGTAACGGTCAGAGACCTGGCTTCTGGTCTGATGCTCTGCCTGCTTCAGCACCTGGTGCCCAAGAGGGCGCCTCCAGCCTTTACCATCATTCCCACTTCCCAGTAAAGATGTGGAAAAGGGTAAAAGGCTCACTTCTTTGGTCTCAGATACACAATATTTTGGCTCACATCCCATTCACCTGGACTTAGTTATGTTTCTACATCCAGAGCTGCAAAGGAGGAAGGGAAATGTACTTTTTGGTTCTGTCCACCCAATAATTATATTTCTATGTAAAAAGTGAAGAAAAGATGTTGGGGTATAATTAACAGTCTCTGATACACACAAAAATAAGCTTTAAGTAGAGCAATATTATTTACAAAAGTACTAAAGTTTCTAGAGTTAAATACAACAGTTAGCAGGTATGCACAGGTCCTAAACTCTCATGAAGAGTTCAGTTTAGTTCAATCATGCAGTCGTGTCTGACTCTTTGTGACCCCATGGACTGCAGCATGCCAGTCTTCCCTGTCCATCATCAACTCCCAGAGCTTACTCAAACTCACGTCCATCGAGTCAGTGATGCCATCCAGTCATCTCATCCTCTGTCATTCCCTTCTCCTGCCTTCAATCTTTCCCAGCATTGGGGTCTTTTCCAAGGAGTCAGTTCTTCACATCAGGTGGCCAAAGTATTGGAGTTTCAGCTTCAGCATCAGTCCTTCCAATGAATGTTCAGAACTGATTTCCTTTAGGATGGACTGGTTGGATCTCCTTGCAGTTCAAGGGACTCTCAAGAGTCTTCTCCAACACCACAGTTCAAAAGCATCAATTCTTCAGTGCTCAGCTTTCTTTATAGTCCAACTCTCACATCCATACATGACTACTGGAAAAACCATAGCTTTGACTAGATGGACCTTTGTTGGCAAAGTAATGTCTCTGCTTTTTAGTATGCTGTCTAGCTTGGTCATAGCTTTTCTTCCAAGGAGTAAGTATCTTTTAATTTCATGGCTGCAGTCACCATCTGCAGTGATTTTGGAGCCCCCCAAAATAAAGTCTGCCACTGTTTCCATTGTTTCCCCATCTATTTGCAATGAAGTGATGGGACCCGATGCCATGACCTTAGTTTTCTGAATGCTGAGTTTTAAGCCAGCTTTTTTACTCTCCTCTCTCATTTTCATCAAGAAGCTCTTTAGTTCTTCTTCACTTTCTGCCATAAGTGTGGTGTCATCTGTATATCTGAGGTTATTAATATTTATCCTGGCAATCTTGATTCCAGCTTGTGTTTCATCCAGCCCTGCATCTCACATGATGTACTCTGCATATAATATATGTGTATATATAAGTATATAATAGGTAATTAACCTATTTCTAAAAATGTAGTTCAGGACAGCCACACCCACCTAAGGGTCTCGGAAGGTGGTATGGGGTTTCCCCACTGTATTTAAAATATCTAACAAAGCCAGTGAATAAAAAGATAAGTAATAAGCATTGGTGAGAGTGTAGAGAAACTGTAACTCTTGTCCTCTGCTGAGGGCAGTGTAAAATGGTGTAGCCATTCTGTAAAACATTTGGCAGTTTCTTAAAATGTTAAACATAGAGTTACTGGATGACCCAAGAATTCCACTCCTAGTCAACTGCCCAAGAGAAAAGAAAAGTTATGTGCACACAAAGACTTGTATGTGAACGTTCATAGGAACATTAACATAGGTAGGAATATCCCCAAGTGGAAAAACCCAAATGTCCATGAACTGGCAAATGGACAAACAGAATCTGGTTTGTCTATGCAGTGGAGTACTATTCCAGCAATAAATAGCAATCCAGTACTGATACATGCTCCCATACGGATCAATCTCAAAAATGTGGTGTTAAATGAAAGAGGTCATACGAAACACCACGTATTGTATGATTCTGTTACATGAAATACCCAGAATAGGCACATCTGGAAGGACAGGAAGTAGACTAGTGGTTGCCTAGGGCTGGGGGTATGAATGGGAGTTGGGGTAGTGGTGTGAGATGGGAGAGTTTTGATTGCAAAGAGGCATGAGGGCTTCTGTACGTGTGTGTGATTCCAAAATTTTGATTGTGGTAACAGTTATACAGTTCAGTAAATTTACTTAAAATTATTAAGTTGTATGATTTTTAAAGGCCAGTGGAAGCAGCACATGGATCCTTAGCTGGCAGGCAGATGTACAATGCATGTTTAATAGGCCACAAAATGGGCTGTTCTAGTTAGCATAAAGTTTAAACCAAATCATGTATAAGCCAAAATGATGTCCCCATATCTCAATATATGAGCACTTGTTTTTCTCATTTACTGTACTTGTAGAAATAATATTTTTACCTTTTCCTAGTTTCTTTGCTTCTTGTTCTACCGTATTTAACATCATACTGAGAATCACTTCTTTTTTTGGTTTCCTTTAGGAAAATAATAATATGTATTAATCAAATGACTATAGATCACTTAAAAATCATCTCTAGGCAATAGTTAATCTTGGAAATAGCTCTTTCAACAAAGTAGTTATTTAGTTTAGTTATTTTAAGGTAATTAGTACACATATACCATGCAAATAGGAATTCATAGTGAATTCTTTCTGGGAATCTTTTGTTATCTCCACAATCTTATTTCTCAAAATTTTTCTTAATTGCCAAATTCCATTTAAAAATATAAATATCATCCATTAAAGTAGTGTTAATAATCCATAAATAGAATCTATTTTTTCTAAATAGCTCATGATTTACAAATATTCACATGTAAGTTGACTATACATTTGTAAATCATGTTTAACTTCTATGCATGGGGAATAATTGATTTTTAAAATTATTTAATTCAGTTAAAAAGTATGTTAGCTTCCTAATCTGTAAATTCTAGCACTTCCAGATTCAGCTGCGTCATCTTCTAAAGCATATATATGCATTGTTGACGATTATTTGCATGTATCCCACATGTAAATATTTTGGGAAGGCTAACAATATACGTATAATGAAAGCAATTTCTATTTTAGACTGATAAGCAAGAACTTGTATCTAACTTTATACATAGTATTCCTCACTTTGTGTATACATTAAAAATGTGCTGTTAATAACAGCAAAAATATGACAAAAAGGTGAATTACATTGAGATTAAAAACTCAGAAAAGGCTTGCATGGGCTAGGGAACATGAAGTTTGCAGAAAGATGAAACCCAGGGATATGATTAGTGAGGCATGCTGCTTTGTTTTAAAGTAGCATTCTTTTTTTAAAGATAAGATAGAACAATTAATAGCAACTGACTGTAGGCTGTTAAAGAGTTTTTAGAATTAACACCTTTTTTTCCCCAGTCACTTAGGATGTGAAATTTCTTCAGGAATCATAGAACAATTGGCATATGTGGAACCGATCACTGAATGGCAAACCAATTTAAAGTATTAGAGAAAGAATAAGAGAGACAAAAATTCAGAGAAAGTTCAAACACCCAAAATAATTTAAAGGATCATACATGGGGCACACAAGACAAGCATCCTCCAAGTCTGAGGAAGCAGGTAAATCAGTGCCCCATCCCTGACCAGGGAAGGTCTTAAGGGCAGAATGGCAAAATTTCTTTTTTCACTTAATAAAAGAAAACCCTATGCATTTCCAAATACAATCTTAATCATTTTTTTTTGATGACAAAGTGCTTACTTCCTCTTTATTTATCTAGTTGTATGCAGCCTCTTTCTCTTCCACACACTAACATTTTTATTAGCACTGAGATTTCTGCAGAGTCATACATATGTGTTGGTTATCTGAGGGCTTGCATTCTTTTCTGGGTCAGATAAAAAAGTAATTGACCCTGCACATGGCTTCTTATTGATTAAACTTCTGATACATTAGTTTCAAACCCAAAAATGTAACCAGTAATAGGGTCACATTTCTTTACTATTCCAAATCAAGATAAATAGACGGCTTCCCTGGTGGCTCAGTAGTGAAGATGGATGATGGAAGAACTTCTGGCTTACCAGGACCCAATAAAATAAGGACTCAGGCTTGGTCCTTGCAAAGGCCCTGGTGATCGTCTGTGCAGTGTTAAGAAAGAGAAATGCAGAATATTGTGAGGGCAGATAATATGACTGGTGAGCCACTTGAGGGGGGACAAGGAAGGCAACCCCGGCTAAGTGATGTTTAACCAGAGACATGAACAGGAGTAGGATTTGGCTCTTTACTACTCAACCACACTTGGATCCCTTCACCCACTTTCAGTAAAGCCAAACGATTCACACCAGGTTGTGGTAAAGAAAAGTGTAGCGTTTACTGTGGGGGTGCCAAGCAAGAAGTTCAGGCCTTTTAAACATTAGCTGCCTGAACTCTTTGCTTGGTCTCTTGCAATAAATGCTACATTTTTCTTCATCATAATATGGGTCAATAGACTGGCTTTACTGCAAGTGGGTGAAGGGAGCCAAGTTTGGTTTGTTAACATAATCACACTGAGGGGGTTGGAGATGTGACTCCTCCTGGGAATGTTTGAGCAGCAGCAGATGGCCAATAGAAGGCTGGATTCCAGTGACCAAAGGCTTCACTAACAGGAGATCCTCAGAAGACTCACCTCATCTCTGACCCCTGTGGCCTTTTTACTGGCCGAGCCTGTTGCTGGCTTTGCTCTTTCCTTTAGGATTTTTTTCTTCAGGAGGCCACTAGTACACCATGTTAACAATCCTCCAGATGGAAATATCGGATGTACCTGAATCCCAGCAAGGAACATCTCTTAGGCTCTATCTGGAACATTCCCTCCATCCCCTTTTTTTCCTACTGTGCCCTCCACAACCACCAAGATCATAATTGTGATATATTAAAGAACATACGCTTGTGGAAACTAGAAAATTTGGGGGAGATTTATAACAGAAATGTACAAATGTTTGCTTTCTGTACTATGACATTGTCTACTATTTTTTTTTCAAGTGACAGCAAAATTTATCAAGTGCAAAACATTCTGAAGTGATTCAATCACCACTTAGCATCAATAAAAATGGTTCATGATTCTATTGTCCATGTGCAAGTCTCTAAACACTGCTACATGTTTCATTTCTGTGGAATCCCAACAATAATTTGGTTGTAAAAAAATCAGTGCCAGTACCCTAGACTAAACAAAACTACATGAAAATCATCAAAACACAAGAAGAAAGAAGTATCTGTGTTCTGGGGAGAGGGAGAATAGAGGGGTGGAGACAAACTATAGTTAATAATAGATAAGTCGCCTGTGTATCTTTAATCTCCTGAATTCAGTTACTGTTTCAGTGAAAACTTGAAGTAGCAAAAAAACAAGAAAGTCAAACAATAGAATCTTTCCTACTGAGAAAAAGAAAGTAAATGTGGGAAACCTTCCCCCCTCAGGACAAAGCAGACACTAAAGAAGCTGATAGTCATAGGCGTTGGGGGGAGGGTAGATAAATGATTTGAAGCTATCAATACACAGGCTCCCCAGACCCTCCTGGGACTTCACTCGCACCCTCAACAATCTGCCCATGTTTAGATGCCCCACCATGGAGAGCTACTATTACTCACAGAAATGAACCAATTCCCTTAAGCTTCCTAGGACAGGAAAGTGAGCCACCAATCACTGTTCCAGGGCATCTGTGCCTAAAACATCTTCTTCCCTTACGGGAAAAAGAAAATGAAAAGAAAAAGTAAATTCACTAGGAAACAAAATATGCAAAGGTCAATATATACCATTGAAACATGTAATTAACTATTGATTTTTATTCTTGGATAGGTATCCCTTTAACCTAAATAATTTGGCATAGAATCTAGGACATAGTAGGTGTTCAGTGAATATTTGTTGAATTCATAAATGAATGAACATATATTACATAGCTGATATTCTTAAACTGAGGACATCAAGATTAATACTTCTCTTCCAAAGAATTAAGTATGGCTTCTGCTAGAGTAGCTTCCCAGGTGGCTTGGTGGTAAAGAATCTGCCTACAGTGCAGGAGATGCAAGAGACACAGGTTCAGTCCCTGGATTGGGAAGATCCCCTGGAGAAGAAGATGGCCACCCATTCCAGTGTTCTTGCCTGGAGAATCCTCATGAACAGAGGAGCCTGGTGGGCTACAGCCCCTGGGATCACAGAGAGTCAGACACTGAGCGACTAAGCAGACACCCCTGCCAGAGTAATTTCAGCTTGCATTCACTACACTTGAGGATGCTAGGAACTAGTAGTGTCTTTAAAGAAACCAAATCTGGACAGAAAGCAAACATATACTGAGCATTCAGCATGTCTCAGACTCTGTGCGTGGCCATGATGGGTCACTACAAATGCACGAACCAAGGTCTTGCCCTCAAGTTACAAGCTTCTTTCTCCTTCCTGCTCCAGGGGATGTGAAATAGTGGCCAAATTGTTGAGGCAGCTGAGCCCACAGCAAATGCCCTTGCTGTGAAAACATCCTTGACTGTCTGGTCGTATCAGAGGGGACCATGAGCCCAACCACAGGTGACAGTGGGAAGGACTGAAGGAGCACCATGTCAGATGAGAAGGAAGAGACTCAAGTGGAAAGGAAATGGGAAGTGAAAGCGCTGCTGTCCTCCCTGAGTTAAAGGTTCACCATCCTCCTGCTCTCAAGAGCTTCCATATGTTCTGTCACCCGCCCACACAGGCGACTGAAACATCAGACCAGTGTTGGAAGGGTCAACGTGGGTTTCCACCAAGGAACTCTCTTTTTAAAATAATACGTAGTATTATTACAGGTTAAATATTATGCTTCTTTACTAATTTAAAAATATGAAATAATATAGTCAGTAAATATTACTGAGTAACATTCCACTGTATATTTTTGTTTTTTGAAATTTTATTTATTTATTTTTGGCTGCATGGGCTTTTCTCTAGTTGCAGCGAGCAGGGGCTTCCCTCTAACTGCGGGGCTCAGGCTTCTCGCTGTGGTTGCTTCTCCCGTTTTAGAACACGGGCTTTAGGGCGCAAGGCCTTCAGAAGTGTGGTTCCTGGGCTCCAGAGCACAGGCTCAGTAGTTGTGGCGCATAGGCTTAGCTGCATGGGATCTTCCTTAATCAGGGATTGAACCCGTGTCTCCTGCACTGGTATGTGGATTCTTAACCTGGAATCAGCTGGAGTCACCCTGGAAGCCCTGTTTTTTTGGTTTTTAAAATTAATCTTTAAAATGGATCTTTAAAAATCTTTAAAATGTTTATAGTTGTTTACCACTGGATAAGCATTTACATATCTTATTTTCTCTTGGATAAATACCTACAAGTGGGATGGCTGGGTCATAAGGTTAAGTGTACACTGAATTTTTTAATAACTGCCAAATTGTCTCCCAAAGTGGTTGTGACATTTCACATTCCTGCCAGTGATGCATGGGAGTTCCAGGCGCTCTGTATCCTCACCAGCTTTCGGCGTTACCAACAACTTCTTTATGTCTTATTTGGTGGGTATTGGTATGTTGTTGTGGTTTTAATTTGCATCTCTCTGATGACTAATGATGCTGAGCATCTTTTCATATGCTGAATGGCTAGCTGGTTTAGAACTATCTTAGTTGCCATTTGTCTTGAGTCTTCATTTGCTTTATAGCCTTTAATAGTTTGCTGGACAAATTAAAATAACATTTGGTGATAATTTGAGACCTAGAATGATGTTATTTTCCTCCACAAAGTATTTTCCTTTTTACCCCTACAAAACACCCAAGTAGATGAGCAGTCTAGGACCAAGATTTGAGGGTTTTGTGCAGGCTAGACGAAAATCCAGATCCTGTGCCTCCAGGATGTAGTCTTTGAGTGTTTCAAGTCAGAAAAGGGGATATTATATTAAGGCCTCACTGTTTTTGAAGGAGATGGATACAGTCCCCAAATCTTCATGTATCTGAGTTCTCAAAAGCTTAGCTCTATGTCTCAAATGCTTCCAGCAAGTTGCCTCAGAGCCAAATTTCAGCCCGTGGGCTCTGTGAAGCTCTGCCTTTCACTTTTCTTTTCATCATTAGTAAATCATCCTGTCCAAAAAGGCTCTGATTCATCTCTTTAACGCTTATTGATTCCTTGTTCTCTCTTAATATCTCATTAGGTCTCTGATGCTCATGAAAAGGTGTGTGTGTTTCAGTTTTTTAAATTGTCTTCAAGTGGGAGACTGGGCTGGAATCATCTAGCATGCCATTCCTGGAATCTGGAATATAGGCTAATATTCTAACGGAGAAGATAAACAAACAAGTGAATATATATTGTGTCAGGTGGTTAAAAGTGCTACAGAGATAAATAAGACAGAATAAAGGATACAGAAAGACCAGGGAGGAGGGGAAGAACACTCAGGGAAGATATTTCCTAAATGATAACACATGAACACATAACCTTGAAAAGCGAGGAAGGTATTTGTTCTAGGAAATCTGTTCTAGGGCTCTGTCTGGAACAGAGTATGTTCAAAGAGGCAAGAACTCAGGGAGCAAGAAATAAAAGTATGAGATGAGAGCGGTAGCTGAGGGAAAGGTTATGTTCTTGTCATTGTTGCTCCGTTGCTCAGTCATGTCTGACTCTGAGATACAAAACATGGTCCACTGGAGAAGGGAATGGCAAACCACTTCAGTATTTTTGCCTTGCAAACCCAATGAACAGTACGAAGAGGCATAAAGGTTATATAGGGCAGGTCATATCATCTTTGGACTTTACTCTGAATGAGACGAGGAGCCATTAAAAGTTTTGAGCGAAAGAGCAACTTGATTTTACCTGCAATTTAAACAGATTATTCTCACCTCTAAGTGGAGAACAGTGTAGTGGGGGAGGAAGAAGAGAGTCCAACTAGGAGTTTTTGAAGTAACTCAGGTGAGGGATTAAAACCCAGTGGAAGCCTAGACCAGGTAAAGAGCAACGGAAGTGGTGAAAAGAGCTCAGATTTTTGATAAATAGTATATTGGAGGCAAAATTACTAAATCAGTTTCATTAAAATGTTTAATTTAGCAGTTTTAACTCATTGCAATGATACAGCCAGTAGTGTGTAAGGACACAGACAATGAGTATGTCTGTTGTGTGTGTGTGTGATGCTTTTTTTCCCCTTAAGAATTCTGTACTTTGAAGTGCTCTTTGGAAACAAAGAACAAAAACACATTTAGGATTCCCTGGTAGCTCAGCTGGTAAAGAATCTGCCTGCAGTGTGGCAGACCTGGGTTCAATCCCTGGGTTGGGAAGATCCCCTGGAGGAGGGCATGGCAACCCACTCCAGTATTCTTGCCTGGAGAATCCCCATGGACAGAGGAACCTGGCAGGCTATAATCCATGGGTTTGCAAAAAGTTGGACACTGAGCAACTAAGCACTTATTGGAGGTAAAACCAATAGGATTTACTGATGAATGTAGAGCATCAGAGGAAGACAGAAAATGTAGTTTTGGCTGGATGACTAGAAAGGCAGAGCTAACACCTTTTGAGATGTAGAAAACTGTACAAAGAGGATTGTCAGTGGACAAATGGGGCATGTCAGTGGAGAATTGGGAGTTTGATTCAGGACAGGTTAAGTTTGAGATCCTGACAAATATTTAAGTGAAGATTTGAGTAGATGGTTGATCATGAGTCCTTTTTAGAAAAGAGGGCTAGAAATGCAAATTTTGGAATCACTGACATATAGATGCTTTCAAATCTAAGAGCCTGGGGATGGTATTACAGAGGGAATAAATAAAGAGAAAGAAATGAAAAGGTTTTTAGGGCTCAACACTTAGGAGTCAGAAGATAAAGAGGACATGAATGACCAGTGGAACAGGAGAACTAGGACAAAGTGATGTCTCAAGCCAAATGAAGACAGCATTTCAAGAAGGAAGCATGCTCATCAGTTCTTAGAGATACAAGTAAAGTCATGAAGTAAGCAATGTCCAGGTCATTGGGACATTTCAGTAGAATAACGAGATGAGTAAAGTTAAAATGGTAAATGGTTCCTCTCTTTCTCTAAAAATAGCCTTTATCAAATGTAACAGAGAAGATGCTATATATTATAGCAACATGAGATTTACAAATTTTCCTCTGAGATAGTTAATGTGAATTACATTGATAAGCCAGTTGTTCAAACATGCTATACTTATTCTGAATAATCTCATCATTAGTAAAATAAGGCTTTTAGTATAAAAAAGAATGAAATAATGCCATTTACAGCAACATGTATAGACCTAAAGATTATCATGCTAAGCAAACAATTCCGAGAAAGACAAATACCATATGATATCACTTATATGTAGGATCTAAAATTTGACAAAAATATCTTATTTATGAAACAAAAATAGACTTGCAGACATAGAAAACAAGCTTATGGTTAACAAAGGGAAAAGGGGGTAGGGATAAATTAGGAGTTTGGGATTAGCAGGTATAGACTATCATATGTAAAATAAACAACAAGGTCCTACTGTATAGCACAGGGAACTATATTACATACCCTGTAATTTATCATTAATATTCTGTAATTTATTAACTTATTAAGCCATATGAAAAAGAATATGTATATATATATATAACTGAATCTTTTGCTATATTCCAGAAACTAACACAGGAATGTAAATCAAGTATACTTCAGTAAAAAAAAAAAAAAAAATTAGGGTTTTTACTATCCTAGAGAGAGATGTACCTTTATTTAAGAAAGAGAGGGCAAATTTTAGAAAAGTAAATCCAAGCAATAAATGCATTTGACAATATTGGCATTAGAATGACATTTGTTCTTTTGGGCAAAACCAAAGAAAAAGAATTCTAATAAAAAATAAAACTCTCTTGGCAATAGAAAATAACAGCTTTGAATGGTGTCAACTCAACAGAATTTCCTCCCCAACCCCACCATGAAAAATGCTCAGTGGTTTACCCCTTTAGTTATACAAAATGTTTCTTTGGCCTCAGAAATAGCATTGTTTAATTTCTCAATTTTTTTCCTATTCTCAATTTTCTCATATTTATTTAACATTCTCATATCCCTGTAATATGAAGCAAGTGAGTATTATATAATTTTTGCACTCTTATACAAAAGTAACATTTGGAACTTAAAAGAACACAATCTTCTATGTCTATAAATTTTTGAACATTTTCATAAACCTTAAGTACTGCAATTATTTATAAATTATGTACAGCTCTATAATTAGTCCTTTTAGACTTTGGTTTGAAGATAATTTATTTTCTTTTCTCCAAGGAATTACTTTTATTCTCTTAATTTCCATGTAGAATAAGAAATTCAATTTTCTTTCATCAAAATTATTTCTTGATTGTCTCTCAATTAAAATTTTTGTTTCAATATATCAAGTAAGTTCAAACTATAAACGATATTTAAAGTTGGGAATGGTTCCTTTTTCAAGCACATTTTGATACCTTTTATGGACACAGAAAATCTTTTGGTTTGAGGAAAAATAAGGTGAACTAATAGATGGCTGAATGGCATCACCGACTCAATGGACATAAGTTTGAGTAAACTCCAGGAGTCGGTGATGGATAGGGAGGCCTGGTGTGCTGCGATTCATGGGGTCACAAAGAGTCAGACATGACTGAGTGACTGAACTGAACTCAACTGAATAGGTAGAATGGATACAATGTAACATAGTATGATAGTGTTGGAGACATCCCTGGGTTTAAACCCCAGGTCTTCTGTACCTAATTTTATAATCTTGAATAAGTCACTTATTCTTTCTTAACCTCATTCCTCATCTATAAATGTTGATAATAATACCTGCCTCATGGGGTTATGATGATTATATGAGATAACATATAAAAAGCACCTAACACATACTGTGTGCTAAGTCACTTCAGTCGTGTCCGACTCTTTGCAACCCAATGGACTGTAGCCAGCTAGGCTCCTCTGTCCATGGCATTCTCCAGGCAAGAATACTGGAGTGGGTTGCCACAACACAGGGTAGGTGCTGAATAAACGATAAGTTTTCATTAAGGAGATCTCTGGTGGTCCAGTGGTTAGGACTGGAGAATTTCACTGCCGTGGTCCAGCTTCAATTCCTGCTGAGGGAACTAAGATTCCACAGGCTGAGCAGTATGCCCCCCCCCAAAAAAGATAAGTATCCATCATCAGCATCATCATCATCATCGCCATCATCATCATCAAAATTGGACAATCTCCAAAACCAAGTAGTTAAAAAAATTCTAGAGTAAGCATGATCAATTTCAAAGGTTGGAATTCGATTTCACAAGAAAGGTATTTATTTATACTAAAGCTTTAATAATAAAACACATTGAAGGAGAAAAGTCAGCATGACTTGTTGCATTACTCGTGCTGGAGGCCATATGCACATGTCAATTGACTTTGACATCAACCCCAGAAGGGAGTTTGTATATGCCCATTTTACAGATGAGGAAACTGAAGCTCAGAAGGGTAAAGTGATTTGGCCAAGATCATGCAGCTGTTAACTTGAAGGGTCATGGCTCAACTTCAACTCATTTGTCTACAAAGCCCTGCTTCAAATGAACTTTCAAATAAGAGTTACTTTGGGAACTATTTAAATGGGACCACTCATCTTCATCCAGACTATATCTGAATCGAAAGCATAAGCCTGTGGGTAGCACAGGCTTTATCAACCCTCAGCTCTTATTCTCTTTTTCATTAACAATCTAATCACACCAAAGGAACCTCCAGAATTCAGAGAGCTAGTACCATACCAGCTGCCTGCATAGCCTGACTGCTGGCTCTCCTCTGCACGGACCTGGGTCTGGGCTGAGTGAACCTAATACAGTCTCATGAATCCCACCACAATTACCAGTCAGCTTTGGGTTGAAAAAGTTGCTTGACTCAGCAAGGCTGGCATTTCCGCCTGCACAGTTCTTCCTAGCTTGTTGACAGTGGTACTCAGGAGTGGCTGGAGAATTCTGATAACAGCTTGCTGGTTGGATTCCAGGAGAAGAGCCCAGATTCTGCTGAAGACTCATCAGAAGGTGGAGAAATACTGACAAAAAGAAGTTAATGATGACTACTCTGGAAGCTCTGACTACCTCCTTGATGCCTTCACAACTATTTAAAGCATCACCTTGGAGCTAACTGAGACACCAGAAAATGAAGCAAATTCCATGAATGGAAATTAACAATCAGGCTGTGACCCACTTAAGTAAGTGTTATGCCTCTTGCCAAAGGCCTGCTAGAGAGTGCACCCTGGATTAATGGCTCAGCGCCTTGGTTTTCATCACTTTTAGATGGAAGCAACACAGTTGTCTCCTAATCCCCTTGCAGAACCATGCCCTCTTGTTTCCTTACCTTCATTCCTGGTGGCTTTTTCCAACTATTTACAAAACACAATAAGCAAAGAATTGGGAAAGGTGACTGCTCAAACAATTGTGGATATTAGCCTTTAAAAAAATATTTATTTGGCTATGTCGAGCCTCAGTTTGGCATGCAAGGTCTTTGCTGAAGTGCACAGGCTACTCTCTAGTTGTGGCTTGAGCTTAGCTGCCCCACTGCATGTGGGATCTTAGTTTCCCAACCAGGAATCAAACCCACATCCTCTGCATTGGAAGGTGGGTTCTTAACAACTGGACCATCAGGGAAGTCCCTGGATGTTGTGATGTTAAAAGTTACACTTTCCAGGCAATATAAAAGCTGTGAACCTTGAGTGAAGACATTATATTAATTATTCATATAAGCTGTGGGCAATATTGGCACTCTATGGGTAATTCATAAATTGTTCTTCAAGGCCTTCCAAGCTTGGAATCCAATCTACTTCCCCAGTTGCATCTCCTGGGAATATGAAACATCTCTTGTCTCACACTGTCCAGTAGAAACATAATGGGAGTGGCTTACATCATTTTAAAGTTTCTAGTAGCCATTTTAAAAAAATAACAGAAACAGGTAGAATCAATTTTAATAATACACTTTAACCCAATGCATCCAAAATATTTCAACGTGTAATCAATATAAAAAGTTCAAATTTATAAGCAGGTAATTTGCACAGTAGCCTAAAACACAGGTTTTGGATTGTGAGAGACATGGGTTCTAGTTTAGCTTTCCTAGTTACAGGAATTTCTACTTTGAACAATCTCTTAGACTGCCTACATATCATCTGCATGATGGAAATAATATCTATCACTCAAGTTTGGTGAAAGGATTTACTTAAATAATGTGCAAAGCTCTGGCAAAATTCTCCAGAAATGTTAGCGATTATACATGCTCCTTTGCAGTTTTCATCATTCTGGTAACAGCCATTCCCATCTAGTAAAATCTTTACAATGGATTCTTCACGTTGGTGTAAATTTTCCTTATTGCAACAGCCAAATAAATGGCTACAGAAAATAGCATTTCTTCCAACTCCAAAAGGCCCCTCCCAAAACAGCCTGTTAGAAACAAGAGCTGCTGAATTGATGTCCTTCCTTCTCAGCCCACAGCAGGAACTAGCTTGAGTTCCAACATCAGCATGAGCTAAGAAGAGTCAGGGGCCAGGGGACAGCCTTTGCTAGGGGGATCCCGGTAAAAGTTCCTACAGACTATTCTACAATGTGCTGTGGGTGAAACTCAATTCTAAGCTTTAGTTGTGTGCCTAACAGCCTAAAGGAGCCAACACACACACACACACACACACACACACACACCCAAGCAAAACAAAATAACAAACAAAAAAACGGCCTGAGTCCTGTCTCCTTTTTTCCCCTTTTATTTGGCTGCCTAGGGTCTTAGTTGTGGAAGGTGGAAACTTTCATTGCCACAACTTGCAGACTCAGTACTTGCGGCGTGCCGGCTCTCCAGTTGGAGCACACGGTCTCTGGAGCGCACCGGCTCTGGAGCTGAATTACTGAGCTCTCTGGCTGCGCCATGTGATCTCTGAGCATGTGGATTCAGTGTAGCGGTGCACAGGCTTAGTTGCTCCACAGTATGTGGGACCTTAGTTCCCCAACCAGGGATCCAACCCACGTCCCCTGCAGTGCAAGGCAGATCCTTGACCACTGGACCATCAGGGAAGTCCCATCTTGTCTACCCTGAAAGACCTTCTGGCAACAAGGTTATAGCTCCAAGAGGGCCAAAGGGTTCAAGGGAGGCATTTCCACTTTGTAACTCTCTTACTAGCCAAACATAGAGGAGAGATTTTCAAATAAATGTACATTCATGTAGAATAATAAATCACAGTAGGAAAAAAAAAAAGAAGAAGCACACACTTTATTTCCATCTCTCATCAGCAACACACATTTAGGGGTCTTGTCAGAAAATGATATGTGCTCATAAGACTCACCTTGCTCAAAGTCTCAACCTTATATGACAAGCTTATTCTGGAAAGAATACTGCACATTCCCATGGGGTGCTTAGCATTTCTAAGCTATTGCACTGGCCAGAACACTTTGATTAGCTTCATTGCTCAGGATCCTGGATCCTTGACTGATAGGCATTACCCAAGGAACTGGTGCACAAAAGAGATAACTTAGAGGTAAAGAGCCTGGCTTTAGCCAGTCAGATTGACCCTTAGAATTCTTGCCCTGCCAACAGGCACATGTAAAGCTGCTCAACATCACTAATCATCAGGGAAATGCACATCAAAACCACTAATGAGATTTCACCTCACATCTGCCAGAATGACCATCATCCAAAAGACAAGAAATAATAGATGTTGGAAAGTATATAGAGAAAAGAGAACCATCTTCTACTATTAGTGGGAATGTCAATTGATAATATCCACTGTGGAAAACAGAATGGTGATCCATCACCAAATGAAAAAGTGAACATCATACAATCCAGCAATTCAACTTCTGGGTATTTATCCAAAGAAAACAAAAACACTAATTCAAAAAGATATATGCACCCTAGTGTTAATTGCAGCACTATTTAGCCAAGGAATGGAAGCAACTTGCATCTATCAATAGATAAATGAGTAAAGAAGATATGGTGCTGTATATATACACATGAAAAAGAATTGAAAACTTGACATTTGCAACTACACGGATGGACCTACAGGGTATTATGCTAAATGGTAATAAGTGAGAGAAAAACAAATACCATTTGATATCACTGATACATGGAATCTGAAAAACAAAACAAATGAACAAACAACAGTAATAGACTCATAGATACAGAGAACAAAATGGCGGTTAGCAGAGGGGGAACTGGCAAAACTCGTGAAGAAGATTAAGAGGTCCAGTTATAAAATAAGTTATAAAAACCAAGTTATAAAATAAGTAAGTCATGGGGCTGTAATGAATAACATAGAAAATAAGTCAATAATATCATAAGAACTTAGTACGGTGAGAGATGACAACTAGACTTATCATGGTGATCATTCCCCAATGTATAAAAATATTGAATCATTATGTTGTACATCTGAAACTGATATTGTAAGTCAACTATACTTCCATTAAAAAAACTAAAATATGAACAAAAGAGAATTCCGGCTCCCATCATAATTAGCTTGTGATCTTGACAAATCATTCTCTAAGTGTCAGTTTCTTCTTATAAACTGTGGAATAAAAGGTATCTACTTCATAGGATTGTTAGAAGAATGCCTATAGAGTGCTTAGCAAAGTGTCTGGTATGTGGTAAGATTTCAATAAATGTTCAATGTTTTCCCATACAAGATTGGTGGGAGTATGTCTTAGTAGTTTATAGAAAATGGAAACAGAAAATTGCCAAGTGATAATAATCTATCCAGTTCCAACAAATGACACAACCAGACAGCAAGACAGCATCCCTGGTTCCACACAAACCTCCTGAAGAATAAAAACTGCTGAAGAGGCACAGTCTGGTAGAGCTGGAAGAGCTCTTAGAGACTGTTTAGCCCGAGCTTTCATTTTCCAGATAAAGAAAAGAGACCCTCTGAGAAGTAGAGTAATTTACCCCGTGTCAAGAGCTAGAGGCAAGTTTGGAATTCAAATCCAGGTTTCTTGATTCTTAATTCTGTGATAAGTTCAAGAGCATTTGTGGTTAAAATGGCTCCTAAAATGCAGGACATGAATCATCATTGGAAACACTCCCTGTATTTCTAATTCATCCCATTTTAACTGTTCATTTGAGATTGTATAACTGTATCCCAAGATGCTGTCTCAATAGCAAAGAGCAAGTGCTTAGAAGAAGTGAGTGAAGTCACTCTGTCGTGTCCGACTCTTTGTGACCCCATGAACTGTAGCCTATGAGGTTCCTCCATCCATGGAATTTTCCAGGCAAGAGTACTGGAGTGGGTTGCCATTTCCTTCTCCAGGGGATCTTCCTGATCCAGGGATGGAACCTGGGTCTCCCGCACTGCAAACAGACGCTTTTACCATCTGAGCCACCAAGGAAGCTGTATAAGAAGACACCTTACAAAAAAAGAAAACTAATAAATGGAAAAACATGAAATTTTAACAGTTTACCTAGAATGACCAAAATCTTCATTTATCTTGAATAAATATTTTTAAACAAACAAAAATAAGAAGGCAACTTAGAAGGAAGTGTCTCTTCTAGTGGTTCTGCAGGCCATCAGCATCATGGATTGCCTGAACAAATTTGAGACTAACGCATAATGTAATAAACACTTCATTAGATGCCTATGATCATTTATGCCAAAGAATTAGGGAAAGTCATAGAAATCTATACTGTGATCTGTAACCTAAAACACATTCATACCAGGCAAAAAAAATTATGCCAGGCAGTCTCTCCAAATGGTGCCCAATAATCCCTACTTACTGATATTCACACACTGGGGTAATTTCCTTCCCTAGAATGTGGCCTGGGTCTATTAACTTGCTCCTAACAAACAGAATACTTTAGAAGCTATGGGATGTCAATTATGGTATTGGTTATAAAAGACTGTGGTCTCCATCTTGGACAGTCTCTTTGACTCTCTTTCTGGGGGAGTCACCTGCCATGTCATAAGGTTGCCTAGGCCAGCAGAGAGGGCCACATGAATGAACTTGGAAGCAGACCTTCTGAGGCCTGACAAGAACCATCCAAGTGAGTCTGGAAGCAGGTTTTCAGCCGCAGTCAAGCCTTTTGGATGACCGCAGCCATGGCTGACAGCTTGATGGCAAGTGTATGAGACACCTTGGGCCAATGGCCCCTGACTAAGCAGCTCCCAAATTCCTGACCCAGTGTGAAATATTCAGTACCTACAGTTTTAGTCTGCTAAGTTTGGGCTAAGTTATTACACAGAAATAAATAACCAACACAAAATGCAGACAGGGTTGGCAGATAGCACCTCTGAACAGAGGGCGTGATGCAACGGTTCCTCAAAAAGCAAGCGTCTTTATCCTCATTACAGATAGTCCAGAAAAACACCGACTCATTTTCTCCAAGGCTTCTCCAAGGCTCTATGAAAATCAGTTATATTTGTGGTTGACCTCAGTGCTATTGTCTGGGAAAGTGAGAAAGTGGTTTACTGCCATCCTTGATGGCTGGCCTCCATTGGTTCTCTCTGAATATTCCCAAGTGAATGAATGAATGATCCACCCTAATGGCGTAACTATGGATCTTAACCATTGTCATTTGGATAATGTATTGTAAGTATCTTTGATCATTTCTTCAGTAACTTCTGAGTAATTAAGGTGTTATTTTTTCCCCCTAAAGATAGGCCAAGAGTCACACTATCCTAGGGAAGGAGGAGGTCAGTACCACATCATCAAATGTCTTTTTAAAAAATTTAATAGCCAGAAAGACTTGAAAGCCAAATGTTGCAGAGAAAAAAAAATTATAAATTCTAAAATCTCCCTTTGAAGTAAGAAATGATGCTTATATGTCTGATTAATGCATAGTTTTTTTCTCTACACCATAGTTAGAGTGGATTCAGAGGTAACCCAAGGAAAGTTCCTATGAGACAGGAACAGAAAATAGAAGAAAACATCAGTGAGAGGTCAGATGCTAAGGCCCTGACTTTCCCTGCCCAGCTTTGCTTCACATTGGCACCTTAGGGGTTGTGGAAAAAAAAAAAAAAAAACAAACCTCCAGAATGAATGGAGAAGGAAAACCAGAGACATTTGTACATTTGTACCCCAGTCTGAATTTGAAACTTGACGGGAGATAGCATACTAGAGCATGCCGTGTCGACATCATGTGTCTGACAGCAGCACAGAGGAAGACAGAGGGAAGTTATACAAAATAAAGGAGCTACACCTGTTGCACTGCTTGGAGTGTATTTTTTTCAGTTTTAACCCCAGTTCACAACTAGGTCTGCTGAGGTTTGTCTGGCTTCAGGAGTGCCGCCGAGGCCCAGGTTTCATCTTTCTGTAGCCTGTGGGAAGCAAGGTGGGAAGGACTGTTGTGTTATACATGTGACTGAGTCTCACTTCCTTCTGTTCCTGATGGACAAGATTCTGCCCAGAATTGACTGCTCCACAGTAGTGTTAGTCTGTCAGTTCTGTCTTGGCTGTTGGTGATCTCGGAGTCCCCATGCTCATCTCTCCTTTGCAACAAGTGTGGTAGAACCACACACAGACACACTTGGGTGCTCAGATTGGCCCGGCCAGTTAGCTGTTAGCTGTCTGACCTTGCTCTCTCTGAGCCCCCAGGTTTTATTATCATAACAGTAACAAAATAATCATGAATAATTATAACAATTCAGGGTTTACTAGGTGAAAAGCCCTTTACAAAGCATATAATATGCATTATCTCATTTAATTCTCATATTCACCATGCGTGAGATGGGTACTATTTTTAGCCTCTTGTTATAGAAAAGAATACCTTCCCAAAACCACACTGCTAATAAGTAGCAGTAGGACTTGAAACTGGGTTTGGGATCGGTGGCTTAGAGGAGGACCCCATGATAGGGACCCCAAGCACCTCAAAGCATAGAAGTAATTTCCCTGCTAGTCTACATCAGTAATTGGTCCTGAACAAGGTCAGCATCGATCCTTATGTGATCAAGGTAACTCTTTTCCTGTGTGTGTACACAACTTTTAAACAAGTCCCATATTTATTTTGACAAAATTATTTGGATGGGTAGCTATGACTTATCACTTTCCATTAGGCTGCATACTGGGGCTGGGGTCACATCACTCCGAGCTCCCCGAGATCTGGAGACAGATGCCTGCTGGTGACTGCCTGCAGCAGTGTGCCTTAAAGCCCATGACAGCCCTGGCACACTCCCAGCTGCTGAAATTAGCCTGCAGGATCCTTGCAGGCAAAGGTGTATTTTAGGACCACAGTACCGAATAGCATCACAGAAAGGCAAGTGCTCAGAACACAGCCCCTCCTACATCCCCTAACATCCAAACAGCCCATGCTCCTGTTTGACACGATCGCATAGATGGGTGATATAGAATGCAAGCATCTGTTTACTTGTTAAATCAACAAATGTTCATGCAACAGAATTCAGGAACTGAATGATAATGGCCTTTTTTTTAAAATATGTTTAAATGATAATAAAAAACAAAGTTTCTTCTTCATAGGACTATATTGCATTTTAGTTAACAAATTCATTTATGGTCAATGTATTTCCTAAGCTGCTAAATTCTTCCATGGGAATAATTTAGAGTTCCTGGCAATAATGCTTCTTAATAAATTACTATGTGCAGAAATACGACTCAGTAGCCCACTATGTAAAGAACTTTCTTATCTACACTGGGAATATTCAAGACAGAAGAAAACTCAGAATGTATTTGTTCCACACCAGCAGCTGCCTTGTGGTGCAATTTATAAACCAGAAAGTAGGCTCAGAGAGTCAAAACATTTTCAAGGTCACCCAGTGGGATTTTTTTAGAGGTGCAGGCAGGAGTCTTGCCTTCCTGGGCAGCAAAGTTACATCACTTCACCACAATGCCCCATGCATGTTCTGCACACAGCTGCAGCAGTAATTGTGAACAGGGAACTCACTACTCCATATTTGGGGTATGGATCTTAGAAGTTGTTACTCAGGTTATATTCACAGAAAGAATTCAATTTACTGAATAGAAAGTAGAGATGTGCTAGAAATCCAAATTCAGGTGGAATCAATTGAAACTTCAATGTACCAGACACACAAAATCTCATTAATCTGTTCATGAGATTGATTTAACTGCCTGATTTCACAGAAGAAGAAATGGGCTTAGAGAGGGTATGAAGTGACCTAGTGTACACAATAAGCAATGGATCTAGGACTCTAGGACTCCAGTTCAGGGCCTTTCCTACTACCTAACAGTAACAGCTTATTAAAGCTTCCATAAGTAAATCCCCCCCCAAGGGGGAGAACTAAGGCATTCTTTAGCTCTATAAATGTCTGGGTACTGCATCATATAATATTTCCAGCACCCCTTAAGGTAAAGGCACAGCATTCAACTCATGGCCCTTATCATTGAAGAACTACTCTTGCCTCTGGCTGATGAACTGAAATTTTCAGAAAGCTCTTGGGTAAAGTGTGACTGCTGGCACAGAATACAATGCTAGGTGGAATAGTAATAAATTGCAAACTCAAACATCTTCCCCACTGTTCCAGCTTGGAGAGCTTATTACCACACAGATAAATCCTCTAACTAGCTCAGAAAAGAATATAAACATCAGCGCCTGCATTTTACCCATACTGATAACTGGTCACTTGCCAAATGGGTTTGCGACTGAGAGTATGATATTAAAATCTCTAAATCTACCATCTTTGGCTCGCATTTGATTTCCCTCAAACGTTCAAAGTCTCCACCATTCATTTCCATGCTGGCTGGGAATTTATAACCTCTGCTAATCTCCCCTGCACCTTAGAGATCTGTTTCTTCTTTTGCATTTATTCCATCAGCTTGTTGTGTATGCTAGAAACCTTTAAATATTTAAAGTTGAAATTTAGCAAACTACAGAGAAGCCAGAAATAGAAGTTTGGATTTTAAAATTTTTTTTATAAGAAAGAGTTAGAAATTTATTAAGCTAAAGAGGAGAAATCAAATCTCCTACACAGGTCTGGGGACTTGCTGGATATCCTTCCCTCGTGAGGTGAACTCTGTTACCCACTGCACATAGAGGCACAGGGCATATCACGGATATGGCCTCATGGTCCCTCCTTCAAAATTTCTCCTGCCCTTCTCACCTGCTTTTCCATCTTAACTTCCCATTCTCTCTGCACATCCTATGCAGTACAGTTACAGTCACACCCCCATTCACTGGTACAGCTCTTACCGTGACCATCAATGACCTTCCAGTTGCTGCATGTCTTGGGTATCCTTCAGTCCTTATCATACCTGGCCTCTATGCCATACTGTTTATTGCTTCCTCCTTTAAACTCTCCTTTGGATCAATAATACTTATTATTACTGTCATTATTGTTATTATAAGTTTGCACCAATAGAATGCTTATAATACATAAAGCAGTGTGTTAAACACTTGCTCCGCAGTCTGTCCTTGAATACTCATAACCCCACAATGTAGCTATTATTATTATGCCTATGCTAAGATGAAGAAATTGAGTCCCTTGTCTTAGGTGACACAGCAAGTACATGGCAGAGCCTAATTTTGAACCCAGGTTTTCCTAACTCCAGAACCCACATTCATAAGCATAATGCTACATCGTCTCATAAAGTTTTCAGGAGAGTGACTCTATGGAGACATCAGAGCCAGTAAAGCTGGCTCTAGATTGCAGTTCATTTTTCCGTTTTTGAGCTGGAGCAAGGTTCAGAAAATAAAATCTTTTTTTTTTTTGTGGAAAGAAAATTAGACAATGCTATATCAAAAATGATAAAATGTGAGAGTAAAAGTACACAGTAGAAGTACCATCAAATGTATTCTAGTCTTTTAGAAACAAAGTAAGACGAAAAAAGAGTTTGACTCTCTACAAGACTTTCCTCCACCTCCTGTTTAAAGTGGTATTCAGTTAGCAGTCTGTGGCAGACTCTGGAGAGGTCGCCTTCCCTGCCACGATTCCTGTCTCTTGAGGCTCACACGTTTGGATGGTCCTCTCCCACTGCGTGTGGGCAGGGCCTGGGGCCTACTCCTAACCAACGGAATATGACAGAGGGATGAGATGGCAGTTCCACAACTCAGTTACATTATATGAGACTGCATCTGGCTGGCACTCTCATTCTAGAGCTTCTGCCTGCTTGCTTGGAAAAGTAAGTGGTCATGGTGGGGAAGCCCACGACCCGTTTTTGAGGGTGGCCATTTGGAAGGGTGGGTACCCTCCAGGCAGTAGCTGACAAAAAGCTGGAACCCTTAGTCCTACAACTGCAAGGAAATTAATTCTGCCCCAAATCTGAGTGAGCTTGGGCAGATTCTTCCCTAAATAAGCCCCCAGATGATGCCTAGACTGTAGCCTGGTAAGACCATGAACAGAAGACACATCTCAGTCAAGTTCTGACTCACAGAAGCTGTGAGATAATAAATGTGTATGATTTTAAGCTGCCACGTTTGTGGTCATTTGTCATGTAGCAATAGATAACCAATAAACAACCTCACTCACGGATTTCTTAAAATTTAACAAACATTCTTATAAAATCACAAACAAAAAGCTGGAAAAAAAAATTTAACAAGACTGAATGTCAATCTATTCAGAATCGTGAAGGGACTGTCTCAAACTATAAAACCAATAAAATTGGGTTGAAAAGAATCTGTTACAAGTCAGTTGTTCTATGCACTGAAAGAATGGTAGTTGTTATCTATTCCTGCTTAATAAATTACCCCAAGAATTGTCTGATTCCATTTATGTGAAATGTCCAGAATAGAAAAATCCATAAACACAGAAAGTAGATTAGTGGTGTTCAGAGGCTGGCAGTCAGGAATAATCATGAGGCACAGGATTTATTTTAGGATAAATGATTTATTTTAGGAGTGATGAAAGTATTACAGAATTAGGTAGTGGTGAAAGGTACACGTCACTAATATACCCAAAACCACTGGATTTTACACTTTAAAATGGTGAAAATGGCAAATTGTATGTAATATTAATTTTATCCCAATACAAATTTAACTAAAAATTAAAAAAATAAACACTTATTGTTTCTCACAGATTCTCTGGGTCAAGAATTTGAGAGTGAATCCCCTGTGAGTCTGACTGGGAGTCTTTCATAAATGGTCAAGATGTCAGTTGGGGCTACGGATACCTGCAGAAGCCTGGACTCGACCAGACTGGAGCTAGAGAACTTGCTTCAAAAGCAGTTCACTCGTGTGGCTATCAAACTGGGGCTGGCTGTTGGTGAGAGGCCTCAGCTCCTCTCAGCTCTTCACAGGGCTGCGTGAGTTTCCTCACAGCTCACAGGCTGTCTTTGCCTGGCACAAGTGATCAAAAAGACAGCAAGGCAGAGAGGCCCATATCTCTCATTTCCTGCCTCAGAGCCCACGTCCTTCGCTTTTGCAGAAAAGAGGAGGTTTTGCTTAGCTTCTTACCACTTTTCTTTCCCTATTAGGAAAACCAAGGTCTCCACCAACTAGAAAACTGAGAACACATCCACCTATTGTAGGAGTACCATTGTATAAGTATGGTATTCCGACCTACATATACCTCCAGAATATTATACTCTATCTCCTATTAATTCTGTTTTTCCTACATTAGCAGCAGCTATAACTGCCACAACCATGTATGCATGAAGCAGGGAGCGGAGGAGAATAATGGCTCCCCTTATGATGATTTCCACACACATTGTTCAAAATGCTCTGGTTAACCCCAAACTCAAACCAAAAACTTATGTGTTAAAAAGGAGACATTTTGGCCAACTTCTGTAAGCTTCTGATGGTTTCAGAATCCTCCAAGAAAACAATGCTTTGCTTCTAGCTGGTGACTGCCTCTATTCTTGGAATTATTGGGAAATTTTCATGAGAAATAAGATCTATGGTCATGTCAGTCTGCTTTAACTTAGTGTAAAGATTGAAAGGGTGAACTGTGTTCCTGACAAGCCTAATAACAATAATAATACCACTTGCTATGGGTCAGGTATTGTGCTATTTCACCTCCATGATTTCACTGAATCCCATCAACAAACCTAAGTAGTGAAGTGCTATCGTTATTCCACTTTATGCTGAGGAAACAGACGAGAGAGGGTCAGTTGACAAAGGTTCCAACTCTAAGAGCAGAGTTGAGATTCAACCTATGTTATTTGATTTCCATGCTTGAGTTCTTTTTTTTGGGAGGGATTGTAATGGTTCCTAGTTTATTTTATTTATTTCATTTAATTAATTTATTTATTTTAATTGGAGGCTAATCACTTCACAATATTGTAGTGGTTTTTGCCATACATTGACATGAATCAGCCTTGGGTGTACATGTGCTCCCCATCCTCAACACCGCCCTCCCCATCCCATCTCTCGGGGTCATCCCAGTGCACCAGCCCTGAGCTTGAGTTCTTAACCTGTATTGCCTCCCAAAGCAACCAGCTCTTGCCTCCCTTTGAAAAAAAAGATGCATACATAGATATATTCTTAAACAAGTTTAGAATTGTATGGATACAGAAAAAGCATGTAATAAAACAAACATGTTGTACATAGCGGAACCACAACCAGACTGGTGTCCCCCTTCTCTTTGGCCAGAGTAAGTGCAGAACATGATGTAGTAACATTGTCAGAGTTTTTAGGAGAAAAATGCTCCAACCCAGATTTTAAAAATTCATTCAGATAGATGTAAAGGCAATCAAGAGACAATTTCATGTCTATGGGGGACTAAATGGTTTTACTCACCTATCCCCCTAAAAAAACAAGAAGCAAGCAATAAACTTTGAGATTGAGGTGCATTGAGATTTAAGGGAAAAATAGAAAAATGTAAAAGAATTAGCAAGAGCATTGGAAACATTTTGAGATAAATCCAAAGAATTGTAAACTTTGCTACAAAATGGAATATTCTTGTTAAATTGTAATCCTGGAAGAAAAAAAGGACAAATAAAAAAAATTTTGTTAAATTCTGAATTACATTAACAAAGACTAGAAAGGGAGATGAGAAGAGGAAGTGAATGTTAATTCTTCATTCACATATAGAAGGAAATCTGAAGATATCATTTCATTTCTTATTTTGATAATTAGAAAAAATATGGGTTGACTTTTTAAAAAAGTTAAAGGAGCGCTATTAGTGATCTTCAGAAACAGAAGATAATAAAAGGAAGTTATAAAAGAAAAAAGACCATAAATAGTTACATTTCTCTATGACTCACTTCCCCCATCTATGAATGGGACTAATAAAACCTTTCTGAGTAGTTGTTAAAATTCAAATCACTGGGACTTCCCTGGTGGTCCAGTGACTAAGACTCCAAGGTCCCAATGCAAGGGGCCTGGGTTCAATCCTTGGTAAGGGAATTAAATCCTACATGCTGCAACTAAAGACCTGGTGCAGCCAAATAAATAAATATTTTCTAAAAATCCAAATGGTTAATGCATATCAAGTGTTTAAATGATGTCTGGCATATTATAATTAATATAGCTATAATATTATTTTAAGTTTTTAAAATTTTTATTTAAAAATTTTCTGTAGTAATACAGTGCTATCATTTTAAAAGTCCTCTACAGTAAGCAGATGTTAATTTTCAAATTGAAAGAAAAAAAATGTTACTTTAAAAAAAGTAAACAATAGTTTAGGGCAAAATTTCCTTTCCTTCTCTTTTACTATACAAAAATAATCAACTTTATACAGTATATATATTAATGGAGAGGGTAAAATTAGGGTTTGAATTTGTAGGAGAATCCTTTCCCACTGAAATTGCAAAACCTCAATTTATTTACCTCTACAGTATGTTTCTACATCACCCTTGGTGAGATTCCATTTTTCTTCTTCAAATTGCACTCCAGGGACTACAGGTACCACATACGAGTTCACAACTCCTAGAATTATAAAATATGCATTAGTAATACTGACACTTTGGCATTATGTTAGGGTTCCCCAAATTTTGCCGTGTCCTAATATCAGCATTATTCAAAGAGAAATATAATCTTCAGGTTATAGCCCAGAAACTCATCTTGTAGGGTAACTACAAGATGCGTGGAGAATCAGTTCAAGAGCAATAATAATGACATAATCAGTGCACTTTCCACACTTTTCTTTCCCAGGTTAGGTCCACAGAAATAAAGTGGTGGAACTTTCAGACAGTATGAATGCAAACACGTGTGCACTTCCACCCCACCCTACCCAGTTTAGGGCCCTTGGATGGAGGCAAACATGTCCTCTGCTCCTGGCTGTGATGCACATTTGGAGTTTTAGTTTCCGAAGTATATAAAAGGAGGAACGATGGGGCAGGTGTGGGGCAGATCCCACAACTCCACCTATCACACAAAACAGCCCCCCTTACAGAGAGGGGCAGCTACCTGCTTTCCCAGTGAAGACATCTCAGATTTACAGAGAGTGAGAGAATAAGAGGTAGCTTAAGTCCTTCTGTAACTTTACCATTGGGTTGAGGGGGCACATTCACCAGTGTTTCTGTTCACGGAAATTCTCTCTAGTAGAAATTCCCACTAGACCACAGCATATGGACTTCTCTTTACTTTCTGGTGTTGCCTTTTTTGTGACTTTTCTTAGGCATTTTATTGGAAAGCTTTGGGAGGGTATATAAAGTTCAACTCTTATGAAATCATGGCTACTCACGACTTCATTTAAAAGCCTTTTTTCATGAGGTTCAAACTTTAAATGATGCAGACTAACTATAAAATTGCTGTTTGGAATTATACCTTCTTTTTGGGTTCTAAGCTTCAGCTTAGCTCTAATATCCAGGAATTGGAGAACTATGCTAACATTCTTATATTCTCCATGCCTTTAATGATTTTATTGATTAAAAAAAAATATTGTCTCTCAGTCATTTTTCACATTGAATCCCAAGCTTTTCAAACTTGTTCTCTGTCACCAATGCCCTACTGCCTTTGATCACAAACACACTTCTTCCCAAGACCTTCATACATGGATGCACTCAAGGGGTTAATCATTGGATGCTCAAAGAGATAGTCTAAAATATTAGTTCAGAGTTTATTTCATGGCTGCAGGAAGAAAGTGGCTTCTATTAATAAAACTACTTGCTTTATATTAACAAACCACTCACTTCAGATTGAAAATGTAACACCATCCAAAAATATAAAAGTGCAGCAGCTGACAAAATATTAATGTCTGAGTAGTCACAGCCTCTCCCATTTCTTCTTCTAAGGAGGGTGACTCTGACTTGCTGGATTGGATCCCAGGCTCTCCTTTGCTCCGAAGCACGTGAGAAATAGGCAGTCATGGGGAAGAATCAAAAGGAACTAGAGAGACTTGGTTATTCTCTATAACAAAGGGCTCAAGAAGAAAGGGAAGGAGAGAGAGGAAGACCAAGCACATGGTTGGTATTAAAAATAGTTGGAGGGAGAAAATTGAGAGGAATCATTCATTTCAGAAGGAGAAAGAAATGGCAACCCATTCCAGTATTCTTGCCTAGAGAATCCTAAGGGCTTCTTATGGGCTGCTGTCCATAGGGTCACACAGAGTCGGACACGACTGAAGCGACTTAGCATGCATACATGCATTGGAGGAGGAAATGGCAACCCACTCCAGTATTCTTGCCTGGAGAATCCCAGGGACAGAGGAGCCTGGTGGGCTGCCGTCTATGGGGTCGCACAGAGCCAGACACAACTGAAGCGACTTAGCAGCAGCAGCATTCACTTCAGAAGTCACTGACAGGGGTGTCTGTGTGTGTGTGTGTGTGCCCATGTCTACATTAAGAGACAGGGAGATATGAGAATGTTTTCTCTTGGGGCTTTTACTATTTATTAAGGATATTCTCCCATCTTAGCATTTCACCAAAAGAAACTGAAAAAAGTTGGCTTAAAAGTCAACATTCAGAAAGCTAAGTCATGGCATCTGGTCCCATCACTTCATGGCAAATAGATGGTGCAACAATGGAAACAGTGGCAGACTTTATTTTGCGGGACTCCAAAATCACTGCAGATGCTGACTACAGCCATGAAATTTAAAGATGCTTGCTCCTTGGAAGAAAAGCTATGACCAAGCTAGACAGCATACTAAAAAGCAGAGACATTACTTTGCCAACAAAGGTCTGTCTAGTCAAAGTTATGGTTTTTCCAGTAGTCATGTATGGATGTGAAAGTTGGACTATAAAGAAAGCTGAGCGCTGAAGAATTGATACTTTTGAACTGTGGTGTTGGAGAAGACTCTTGAGAGTCCCTTGGATGGCAAGGAGATCAAACCAGTCAACCCTAAAGGAAATCAGTCCTGAATATTCATTGGAAGGACTGATGCTGAAGCTGATGCTCCAGTACTTTGGCCACATGGTGCAAAGACCTGACCCTTTGGAAAAGACCCTGAAGCTGGGCAAGATTGAAGGCAGAAAGAAAAGGGGATGACAGAGGATGAGATGGTTGGATAGCATCACCAACTCAACGGATGCAATGTTGAACAAGCTCTTGGAGATGGTGATAGACAGGGAAGCCTGGCATGCTGCAGTCCATGGGGTCGCAAAGACTTGGACATGACTGAACAACTAAACTGAACTGAAGGATATTTCCCCACCTTGGAATTTCATCAAAGGAAACTGAAAAAAGTGCTTCCAATTATAATTTTTGTCCTAACCCTGGGATACATTTTTTCACTCAATAGCACCACAGGGTGATGGGTCCAGGTGGGGCCCCAGATACATGTGGGTTACAAAGACAAGGCCCTTAGTAGATATACTGACTATAGAAAACAATTAAATGTCTTTGTAATAATCCTAATTTCACTGTTTTACATCTCTTATGATTAGACAGCCATCTGCCAGTTGATCTTCACTAATAAATCAACCCTATATATTTATTGGAAGGACTGATGATGAAGCTACAATACACTGACCACCTCATGTGAAGAGCTGACATTGGAAAAGACCCTGATGTTGGGAAAGATTGAGGACAAGAGGAGAAGGGGCTGACAGAGGATGAGATGGTTGGATGGCATCACTGACTCAATGGACATGAGTTTGAGCAAAGTCTGGGAGATAGAGAAGGGAAGCCTGGCATGCTGCAGTCTATGGGGTCACAAAGACTTGGACATGACTGAGCGACTAAACAGCAAAGATGCAGTTCCAAATAAATTTAAAAACTTGTTTTTTCAGTTTTATGATGGTGAAAGATTTCCTATTTTTTTGGTAATTCTTTTTTTTTTCTGTAGACTTCCTTTGGACCTTTTGAAACTAGACAGCTTTTTGAGAGGCATGTCTTAAACTTATATATTTTCAAGGCAAGTTTACAAATTTTAGGTAATAAAATGAATTCCCTATTTCAAATAGACAGCACCATACCATGTGTCATGGGTTTAATTGTGTTCCCCCCAAAAGATATGCTGTCATTAACCTCCAAGACCTCAGAATGTGACCTTATTTAGAAACAGGGTCTTTTCAGAAGTAATCAAGTTAAAATAGGTCATTAGACTGGGCCCTAATCCTGTATGACTGGTGTCCTTATTTTAAAGACAAATTTGGACACAGAGAAAGACACGCACAGAGGGAACTCTGCAAACAGGCGTGAAGGACAGAGGATTGGGGTTCTGCAGCCAGACACAAAGGTACAGCTGGGGCTACCTGAAGCTGAAGAGGCAAAGGAGAATCCCAGCCCTACAGGTTTCAGAGGGAGTCAGGCCCTGCTGACACCTTAATTTCAGATTTGTGGTGTCCAGAACTGTGAGAATAAATTTCTGTTGTTCTAACACACCCAGTTTGTGGTGCTTTGTTAGGGCAGACCTAGGAAATAAATACATTACGTGTGAAACAGTTTTAGCATTTTGGCTGATGACAAAGTCTATCATGAGGACTATGGGCTGGATGCATCCTAGGACTGTTGCGGTCCCTCCTGCACCAGGTAATTTGCAGTCACTCACTATGAAGGGGTTGGGTTGACCAAAAAGTTCATTCGGCAGAGGGGAGGATGGGGGGAGGGATAGTTAGAGAGTTTGGGATAGACATGTATACACAGCTATATTTAAAATGAATAACCAACAAGGACCCACTGTGTAGCCCAGGGAATTCTGCTCAATGTTATGTGGCAGCCTGGATGGGATGGGAGTTTGGGGGAGGATGGATACATGTGTGTGTATGGCTGAATCCCTTTGCTGTCCACCTGAAACTATCACAACATTGTTAATCAGCTACACTCCAATACAAAATAAAGTCTTTTAAAAAACCCTATAAAGCTTTATGGGTAGTGTAAACACCTTTAATAACAAATTAATTCTAATTCCTTTCTCCTCTCCCTGTATTGTTGTCATTTCATTTATATATACATTATATATGTATGCACAGAAGATATATATATATGATATATATATATATATATATATATCATATATATATATAAAAGCATACATAGTTGAAAAAAAAAGTTCATTCGGGCTTTCCTATAAGATGTTATGGAAAAACCTGAATGAATTTTTTGGTCAACCCAATACTTGACAGGGGCTTCCGTGGTGGCTCAGACAGTAAGGAATCTGCCTGCAATGTGGGAGACTGAGGTTCGATCCCTGGGTCAGAAAGATCCCCTGGAGAAGGGAATGGCAACCCACTGCAGTATTCTTGCCTGGAGAATCCCATGGAACCTGGAATTCCAGAGGAGCCTGGCTAGTTATGGTTCATAGAGTCAGAAAGAGTTGGACAGGACTGAGCAACTAACACATACATGATACTTGAAAAGTTGTACAGAACAGACTTTTGGACTCTGTGGGAGAAGGCGAGGGTGGGATGATTAGAGAGAACAGCATCGAAACATGTATATTATCAAGGGTGAAACAGATCACCAGCCCAGGTTGGATGCATGAGACAAGTGCTCGGGACTGGTGCACTGGGAAGACCCAGAGGGATCGGGTGGAGAGGGAGGTGGGAGGGGGGATCGGGATGGGGAATACATGTACATCCATGGCTGATTCATGTCAATGTATGGCAAAAACCACCACAATATTGTAAAGTAATTAGCCTCCAACTAATAAAAATTTTAAAAAAAGTCAGTGTCTTCTCTATGAGTTCATTTCCTCTTCCTTCCTTCCTTCATTTTTATGTTCAATTTGATTATATTGTCTTTCTCAGCAAGAACTGATCAATTACATTTTTCTAGTTATGTAATAAAGTGTTGCTTACTGGAAATCTAAGTTAATAGGAACTATATTTTCAATGTATTATAACTTCATTTTAGCATTTCATCCTGAAGCCCAGGACGCTTCCCCTTTATCCCCTCATCTCACCTCTGAGGCAGGATTCAGTAATAAGGTGGAAATATCCATTTTTATATTACCAATTTTTTTCTTAAACTGAAATTTTAATTGTTGTAGTACCCAAGAAAAATGTTCCTGGCTTCAATGTGGATATATCACAATGGCTAAATAAGAATAACTTGATCTCTACATCAAATACCTGCCCCCAACTAGAGCGGTGTGATGGCAAGATAGAAACACTGGTGTCCAGAGACACGGGATGATCCAGCTTCCACTGCCGCTGTGTGCACTGCCTGAAGGTCGTGGAGGAAAACATTTTGTGAGATGCCCTTTGAGATCTTCCTCTACCCCAACACACCCCCTACCTCACCTCCAGACAACTCCAATCCTGAGATCTGAAGGGAAGACTTAAATGGGGCTAGAATTCTGGAAATCCCAGTTGCAATGATCAAGACATAGGTAATGCCCTATTCTAACTGCACTCCAGGTTGGTGCTAGGGGTAGTCCCACCAGAATGGTTACAAGGTGATAAGTGATTGTCAGATGGACTGTATTTTTGATCTTTGTTCAGCCATTTGGGTAACAATTTCACAGTCTTTACCTGAGTCTTCTACATCCTGCACTTTTTCTCTCTTTTAAAAATATTCATCTTACTTTGGGCTGCATCGGGTCTTGGTTGTGGCATGTGGAAACTTCACTGTGGCACGCAGGCTTCTCTCTAGTTGTGGCGCTGGGGCTCAGGGGTTGCCTGTGGGAGGCATGTGGGATCTTAGCTCCCCTTCTAGGACTCAAACCTGTGTCCCCTGCATTGAGAGGTGGATTTTTTTTGGCAGGGGTGGGGGGGATTTTTTTTTTTTAATTGAAGGATAATGGTTTACAGAATTTTGTTGTTTTCTATCAAACCTCAAGAGAGGTGGATTCTTAACCACTGGACCACGAGGGAAGTCCCTATACTTTTCTTAAAATCAACTTTCATAGTAGATCAACTGCAACACGTCCATGGCTCTTCTCCCCTCTCAGCATCCATGCCCCTTGCAATGTGACTTTGTAGCTCCTCCCATTTGGAGGGACTGGCCTCGGGAGTTGCTCCAACCAATAGGATGCAGGTGAAGTGGTGGTGTGCCAGTTCCCAAAGGCCTCAAGAGACTCTACATGCTTCTGCTATATTCCTGGACCCCTGGCTCTGCCATACAAAGAGAAGCATAATGGGGGATGATGGACTACATGGAGGGAAAGGAAGGGCCTCCAGCTGACAGCCAGCAAGCCCCAACCAGTTAGTAAATCTGAAGCTGACCACACACACATGAAGGAACCCAGCTGACTTCAGTCCAGCTGAACCCAGCCAGAATTACCAGTTTTAAGTTCAACAAAACATCCTCCTTTTAAATTATTGTGTTGGATGAGTAAACTACCCAAAGTAATCTATAGATTCAATGCAATCCCTATCAAGCTACAATGGTATTTTTCACAGAACTAGAACAAATAATTTCACAATTTGTATGGAAATACAAAAAACCTCAAATAGCCAAAGCAATCTTGAGAAAGAAGAATGGAACTGGAGGAATCAACCTGCCTGACTTCAGGCTCTACTACAAAGCCACAGTCATCAAAACAGTATGGTACTGGCACAAAGACAGACATAGAGATCAATGGAACAAAATAGAAAGCCCAGAGATAAACCCACATACCTACAGACACCTTATCTTTGACAAAGGAGGCAAGAATATATAATGGAAAAAAGACAACCTCTTTAACAAGTGGTGCTGTGAAAACTGGTCAACCACCTGTAAAAGAATGAAACTAGAACACTTTCTAACACCATACACAAAAATAAACTCAAAATGGATTAAAGATCTAAATGTAAGACCAGAAACTATAAAACTCCTAGAGGAGAACATAGGCAAAACACTCTCCGACACAAATCACAGCAGGATCCTCTATGACCCACATGCCAGAATATTGGAAATAAAAGCAAAAATAAACAAATGGGACCTAATGAAACTTAAAAGCTTTTGCACAACAAAGGAAACTATAAGCAGGGTGAAAAAACAGCCCTCAGAATGGGAGAAAACAATAGCAAATGAAGCAACAGACAAAGGATTAATCTCAAAAATATACAAGCAACTCCTGCAGCTCAATTCCATAAAAATTAATGACCCAATCAAAAAATGGGCCAAAGATCTAAACAGACATTTCTCCAAAGAAGACATACAGATGGCTAACAAACACATGAAAAGATGCTCAACATCACTCATTATCAGAGAAATGCAAATCAAAACCTCAATGAGGTACCATTACACGCCAGTCAGAATGGCTGCTATCCAAAAGTCTACAAGCAATAAATGCTGGAGAGGGTGTGGAGAAAAGGGAACCCTCTTACACTGTTGGTGGGAATGCAAACTAGTACAGCCACTATGGAGAACAGTGTGGAGATTCCTTAAAAAACTATAACTAGAACTGCCATATGACCCAGCAATCCCACTCCTGGGCATACACACCTAGGAAACCAGATCTGAAAGAGACACGTGCACCCCAATGTTCATCGCAGCACTGTTGATAATAGCCAGGACATGGAAGCAACCTAGATGTCCATCAGCAGATGAATGGATAAGGAAGCTGTCATACATATACACTATGGAATATTACTCAGCCATTAAAAAGAATTCATTTGAATCAGTTCTAATGAGATGGATGAAACTGGAGCCCATTATACAGAGTGAAGTAAGCCAGAAAGATAAAGACCAATACAGTATACTAATGCATATATATGGAATTTAGAAAGATGGTAATGATAACCCTATATGCAAAACAGAAAAAGAGACACAGATGTACAGAACAGACTTTTAGACTCTGTGGGAGAAGGCGAGGGTGGATGTTCTGAGAGAACAGCATTGAAACAAGTATACTATCAAGGGTGAAACAGATCACCAGCCCAGGTTAGATGCATGAGACAAGTGCTCGGGGCTGGTGCACTGGGAAGACCCAGAGGGATGGGATGGAGAGGGAGGTGGGAGCAGGGTTCAGGATGGGGAACACATGTAAATCTATGGCTGATTCATGTCAATGTATGGCAAAAACCACTACAATATTGTAAAGTAATTAGCCTCCAACTAATAAAAATAAATGGAAAAAGTAAATAAATAAATTATTGTGTTGGACTAGTTTGTTTTGCAGTGGTAGTGAACTGATACAACTTTCGATTAAACACCTTAAAAAATCCACTATGAAATCATGAGTATAAAATATTAGTAATATATTTTTCCTAATATACAATAAAATTAATATACAATTATTAAGTTCTCTAACAAATATTAAAGAAGTTAGGAAAAAGGAGAAATTGTTTCAGGCAAGGCATGCAGTCCAGAGGACATTTAGAGAGGAGAAGAATTTAACTAGATTTGCAAAAATATAGAGATATGCAGAGGTCAGCCAGGACCAAAAGTGTGGAGCAGGCTGGAGAGGATAGTCTACAAATATGAAGTGTATATCTTAGACAGTGAATAAATCAGTTTGGTTGAGACATTGTTTTGGTTTTGTTTCTTTGTAAGTTATAAATCTTGGATAAAAATAATTATGCTTTGAGAAAAACTTTAACGGAGGCTAATGCTTTTAGTTGAAGAGCAAAAAAATTTCACCATCTGTTCTTTCAAGCTGAGACCAATGCATTTCAACACATCCTAACCCCACTTTTAACCTAACAGGATGGATTTTTTTTAAAGGATCATAACTTTCTTTTAAAGTCCTTTTTTTTTTTTTTGTCATAAGGAACAGAAAATGACTTGCCATACCTAAATGAGGTGCTTTAAGATCCAGCACAAGGCAGATTCTAGAGATGGTAATAAGATAAATAGAAAATGCAGGTGACCAGAGTTGGGCCATAAAGAAGGCTGATCGCCCAAGAATTGATGCTTTTGAACTGTGGTGCTAGAGAAGACTCTTGAAAGTCCCTTGAACTGCAAGGAGATCAAACCAGTCAATCTTAAAGGAAATCAGTCCTGAATATTCATTGGAAGGACCGATGCTGAAGCTGAAGCTCCAATACTTTGGCCACATGATGCGAAGAGACCACTCACTGGAAGAGGCCTAGAAGCTGGGAAAGATTGAAGGCAGGAAGAGAGGGGAGTGATAGAGAATGAGATGGTTGGATGGTATCACCGACTCAATGGACATGAGTATGAGTAAACTCCAGGAGTTGGTGATGGACAGGGAAGCTTGGTGTGTTGCCGTCCATGGGATCTCAAAGATTTGGACATGACTGGGTGACAGAACAACACCAACGAGAACTCAGGGCACCAACTAATGCTCTTATTCAGCAACAAACGAGCTGTGTTACTCTAGGCAAGTGACATGTCTCTGGAGCTCAGCCTCCTCATCCATCAAACACGTGAGGTTAAACCAAATGACCCCCAAGATCCCTTCCAGTTCTGAAATTCTGTCATTCTCTGTCAGAGATTTGGCAAAACAAGCTGTCATCAAGAGATGGTCAAATTCAGTGCTGATTCAGCCCATGGGGAAGTAAGTACTTCTGAGTTCTTAAGGGCAGAACCCAGTGTGGAGACCTGGTGTGCCAGCGATGCCCAATGCACAACAGCTCAGTATAACTTGAGCTCTTCTCTTGTGCATGTGTGTTTTTCTGGATACACTGGGGTGAGAGTGAATAATGAAGAAGTTAGGGTCTTACAACTATATGATATTCAGTTGTTCCAAAAGATTACCATGTCTCTAAGAAGCACTTCGGATATTACTAGGGGTTGATTCACACTTTGCCTGCAAAAACTGTGGTTGGAGTTGGCAAATTTCCAAAGCAAGATCATGTTTTGGGGAGCTCCTGGTGATCCTGACTGGGGATAAGGTACAGCATTCAAAACCGAGCTTAGAGTCCCTGGTGTGAATGATTCATGGGAAAAGAGAAGGAGGAGAGCAAGCTGCCTTACAGTCACCACTTGTTCAACATCCATTCATTCAATCTAGCTCTTCCCAGGCATGGGGGATAGAGTAAGGAACAAAACCAACAGACTTCCTGTGCTTATAGATCATACAGTCTGTTCCCAGCTGTTCCTTCTGAGGCAAACAAGACGTGTATGTCATGCACATATCTGTTCTGGGGTGTTTGTTGTTTCACTCTTTTGCTTTCTTTTGTTTTCTTTGGGTGGACAGTAAAGTTTTGTCAGGGTTGTAGGTGTTTCCAGTGGGGCTGATTGAGGGACTGAGAACGTCTGAAGGATACTTACTTAGTTCTCAAAGCTTGACTCATCTGAGTTTAATCACTGAGAGAAACATAGAGAACCAGGTACAAAGAACCAGCTGTCCAAAAGCTAGGTGACTCATTGGAAGAAACCCAGATGCTAGGAAAGACTGAAGGCAGGAGGAGAAGGGGACAAGAGAAGATGAGACAGTTGGATGGCATCATCAACTCAATGGACATGAGTTTGAGCAAACTCTGAGAGATGGTGATGGACAGGGAAGCCTGGTGTGCTGCAGTCCATGAGGCTGCAAAGAGTTGGATACGACCGAGTGACTGAACAAAGAGTTAAAAAGAAGCAAATGAACCAGATTCTGTGCCCCAAAGATAATCACAACTTAGTTTTCTCTGGTGAGAGAGATATGAAAATACATGATTACAATTTGATATGATCTACCTCCAATGGCATGCACAAAAAGCGGACTCCTAAAAGAGGAGCAGTTAACTCTGAGGGGGAAAGTCCAGGGACCTCTTCACAGAGGAGGTTTGGTAGCGTGGGTTTTGAAGGATGAGGAGAAGTGGGCTGCAGGCTGAGGGGAGAGCAGTGCAGAGTAACATCAGGGAAGGCAGCAGCATGACATCTAGAAGGTGGTGGTGGTTCTGTGAGGCCAGCGCAGTCATTCTCCACCTTGCTGTGTATTCACATAATCACAAGATTGCATTCATAAAGGTCACCTGGGGAGCTTTTAAAATGACAGATACCTTGTCCCTTTGAACAGTTTGATGAAATCAGAATCTTTAGGGATGGAGGACGGGCCTCCATGAAAGTTTAAAATTAAAATTGTAAAGCTATCCAGGTGATTCTAAGGTGTAGCAAGACTAGAAAACTCTTAGGCCAGAACCGTACTTCTCAGATTTTAATGTCATATGAATCACAGGAGGCTCTTTTTCATGCAGACTCTGATTCTGTAGGTCTGGTGTGAGTCAGACTACCTGCATGTCTAAGCATTAAGAGCTCCCAGGTGACACTGCTGCTGGCTCATGGAATAATCAAACACGTGGCTGGAACAGTAGTGTTCAAAATATAGTGCCCAGACCATCAGGATCCCCTGGGAACATGGGAGAAATACAAAATTTCAGGTCCTACCCCAGATGTTTTGAATTAAGACTCTGAGAATGGGCATTGACATATAATACACACTATCGTGTGCAAAATAGGTAGCTGGTGAGAAGTTGCTGCGTAACACAGGGAGCCCAGCCAGGTGCTCTGTGATGATCTAGAGATGAGGGATGGGGGAAGGTGAGGGAGGCTCAACAGGGAGGCGATATATGTAAAATAATGGCTGATTCACCTTGTTGGGCGGCAGAAACCAACACAACATTGTAAAGTAAGTTTCCTCCAATTAAAAAATTAAAGAAAAAGAAGAAACTCTGAGGATGGGGATCTACAAACCTGTTTTTTCAAGCCCTCTAGGCAATTGTGATACACATTCATTCACGTTACAATACTGGTGTGCTGGGAGCCAGCTCATGAGATCCCACCCATGACAAGGTCATGAGGAGAAAACCTGACAGGCAAGGCGGATCAGGTTTTCAGGGATTCTGAGAAGCTGCCCCTGGTGCTCACCTTAAAGATGATATCTGTCTTTCTGATGCCTGCCTCAATGGACTACTCCCTTATTTCTGTGACACAGGCAGAAGGCCTTCCCCGATCTCCTTCCAAATAAGAATCAGTTTAGAAATTTAATCAACAAGTTTCCCAGGTGGTGTTATTTTATGAGATTATCCAGGGTGAAAGGAGTGTTTTAATTTAAACTCCTTTGCTGGCATTTTAGTTTGTTTGGCAAATGCATTATGCCCTTGGTACTAATATACATGATTGCTTATAATACCCTGATCATAAAATAACATAAAGAACCTGATCATATAAAGTCCTAATAGACATAGAGCCCTTCGGGGGGTGAAGCAGTCCTATTAGAAAACATAAGAAAAATTATTCTAAAGGTGGGTATTGGGTTAACATTTTCTTGCTATGTTTTTGCTCTTAATGTGCTAAGGTTGTGTTATAGAAACCATTGTTAATATAGTTATAGATCTAGAAAAATAAGAGCTTAGCCCTAGTGTGGTAACAATGAAATGGTTATTAATTGTCACCCAGGAGTGCTAGTCAGGGGTTGCCTCACCAAAGTCGCAGAGTCAGTCTGGGGTAAAGTTCTTAGATAAACGCAACTGACAACTTCTGCAGAAGGATTAATTTTTGTGTTAACAAGGTTATACTTCTGCTCTGTACTGTTGCCCTATGAGACTGCTACCTTTCAGTTAAGGTCACCACAGAAACAGAAAATAGGTTTACATTCACCTGACCTGCATAAAATGTTAATAGGCCCCAAGGCCAGAAGATAATGTACAAGACCCTCATAAACAAAGAAGTATGCAGAAAACACCCTGGTTTCGTGAAGGACAAGCTGATGTAATGTTAAACTATCTTCCCCTCAGAAATGTACTAACTTAGAATATAAAAGCTACGGTAAAAAAATAAAGCGTTGCCAGACTCTGTCAGACCCTGCAAACACCCCCATCTGGTCACTCTCTCTCTCTCTCTCTCTCTCTCCCTCTCCCTTGCAGACTTGGCCCTATCAAGGCTGGTCTCACGTGTCTTCTCCCGCTGACGCCGTTCATCCCGAGGGTACCCCCTGGATCCTGCTGAGGCTGGACCCCGGCACTGTTGGAAAGCACTGGGATAGAGTATGTAAAGGTTGGGTCATGGTGCTGAAAATATTAGAAATGTACATGGAGGCACAGTTACAAAGAAGGGTTGGGGGGCTTCCCTAGTGGGCCAGTGGCTAATTCTCCAAAACCCCAGTGCAGAGGGCCCAGGTTCAATCCCTGTTTGGGGAACTAGATCCCGCATGCCACAACTAAGGACTCTGCATGCCATGACTAAGACCTGGTGCAGCCAAATAAATAAACATTTTAATAAACAAAGAGTTAGAACTTTGTCCCTTAGGCAACAGGAAGCCCTTGGACAGTTTTAAGGGAGTAATATAATTTGAAATCATGTTTTAAGAACGATCTCTCAGGTAAAAAATGTCCCAATTACAGTACAAAATGTCCCAGTTGCCTTGATGTCACTGATGGTCCTTTCCACCCACCCACCCAAGGTCTCAAGCCCCTCCAGAAAGCCCAGCCCAACCTCCCAGTTTTTGACCTGCCGCTTGTCCATGGATTCTCCCTCTCTCCTGAGCCCCTTTTGATGATCACGGCCTCTGGTTTTCACCCACCTTAACGTGACTTCTCCTGGGGGCCGGGCCTCTTGGGTCTTCTCTCCTTGGGTTGAGCACTCCATTTCAGCACCCACACCCTCCTCCCACCGCAAGCAGAGCACAGTGCCCAGCAGGGCTCTGGTTTGTCTGGGAGGAGATGCTAAACAGAAAGAGCCGGGAATCAGCGACTGTGAGTCCGGCTGGCAGAGACTTGCTAGGTGACCAAGGCCAAGTCACTTACCTCTAGGCTTCAGGTGTCTCTTTTATTTAATCCAGTCTCAGAAACTGAGATTAAATGATCGTTAAGGACACCCCATAGAAAGCTGTGTAATTCTTTTTTTTTTTTTTATTCTTTCTTAAAATCTTTACTTTTGAGACAGGACATAAGTGTTACAGACACACATGGAAAAGCAATACATGATCATAGTTGAAAGCAAAGACAATCTAGTCAGAAAGTTTTTATGCCTGTCAGCTAGTGCTGAAGCTGAGTATGACATGCTGCAGGGCTCAAAGGAATGGTAACTAGTATTCCTCTCCTTCTTCCTCTCCCCAAAGCTGTATAATTCCACTCAAAGTATTTGCTGGGTGGGATCGCATTACCAAAAATATATTGTGCAGTGATGAACCTTTTTTCCTGGACATAAAAGAAGTTTACTTTTATGAAATATAGACCCTACATTAAAAGCTCAATATCAAGATAAAGAAAGATAATACTTTAGAAATATAACATTTTGCCCCCAGATTTCTCCCTTTTGCCCTTCTTTCCTATTCTAGTAGGTAGGCAATCCTGTGTCTATTGCCCAGGGGAGAGAAGTGACATATCCAAAAACAGAAAGACAAAAAATGGGGGGTGGTGTTACCCTCGCTTTGGTTTGCATAAGTCTAAGCCTTTAGGGCAGAGGCTGCAAAGTGGCAGCCCTTGGGATGAAGCTGGGCCACAGATGTTTTTTTCATTTGACCTGTAGTGATCTTTTTCCAAAGCACATTTAATTTTCAACGTTTAAAAATCAGAACAGTTTACATAAAGGGAAAATTTCCAGCTTCTTCTGGAAAAACAAATTGGAAAATTTGGTAACTTTGGACCTCAAAGAGAGATCCAAAGCACCTTCTTTCCTGGATCAGTGAGCCCTGGAGAGAAGCCAGACCACAGAGCCTCAGCTTGAGGAGGGCAGAGCCATAAGAAGCTCCAAGGATTCATCATAAAGATAGCAGGGAAGGGGACTTCCCTGGTGGTCCAGTGGTTAGGTCTGCCTGCCAATGCAAGGCACATGGGGTCAACTCCTGGTCTGGGAACAAGATCCCACATGCAGTGGGCAACTGAAGCCCATGCATGCCCTAGAGCCCATGCTTCATAACAAGAGAAGCCACTGCAAAGAGAAGCCCAGGCGCTAAATCTAGAGAGTAGACCATACTTGCCGCAACTAGAGAAAGCCCTCTTGGAGCAACAAAGAGTCCCGTGTGCCCCAATGAAGACCTAGCACAGCCAAAACACAAAAACGTGTTCGACTAAAGCAGGGAGGTCTGCCGAGGCCAGGACTAGAAGATAGCCAGCTCAGGGGTGGCACATGGCCAAGGATTCAATGGGACAAAAGGTGGATCTCAGCAGATGCCTTTGTGCATAGATGACATGGAGGATAGATGCCTCTATTGCGCTCAATGCCTTGGTCCTGTTTGGGCACCTCATACTAGGTGAGCACCCAGAATTGAGACATAATCCCCTGGGGCAGAGAGAGAGAGAAACAGAAAATCTCAAACATACAGATTAAGTCTCTGACACAAGGAGGTAATGAGGACTCATGAGAGAAGTTCATTTCCATTTTAGAAAAGTGAAAGAAATGTATATTTTCTGCCTGCCTCAGTTTGAGACTTGGATATGTACCCATTGTAAAAGAATGAAAGATTTTACTTACAGACTTGTTTTTGATGTGTACACATCCTTTTAAAAATGACAGCAGGTCTGAGTGAGAAGGGTGGTAAGAGAAAGCAACACTCGTGGCTGAATCTTCCAGAATGGGATGAAAAATTGGTTCATTCTGAAGAGTTTGGAGATGGATTTGATATTTCCACCAGGGGTTCTTGACATGTTTGGGTCATGAACTCCTTTGAGGAGCTGATAAAAGAGAGAAACTCTTTGTCCCAGAAAACATACCCAGAGACAAAATCTGTGTGTATAATTCCAGAGGCTTCGGAATGCATCCCACCTGGAAGCCCTCCAGGGAACCCCAGGATAAGAAACCTTCCCTATGGGGGCTGCATCTGCCTGCCACTCTTCCTGTCCCCATTTTCCCCCAGGGGATTTCAGCAAGAAAAAGAAAGTCCTCAGCTTATTTGGAGTACAAAGAAAAAAAAAAAAAACCTGCCACCCACAGTCTGCCACCCTAGCACCCTCACCATCTGCAGCCTTCCAAGTCCTTGCCCACTCCCACCCCCCGTGGAGCTGTCTGGCCCAGGACTCTTCCTGCAGGTCTGCTGTGCTCTGCGTTCTGCCCCAAGCACCCTCTTTGGGACTGCCTGAAGCGGACACTCATTATAAATAGACGGGGATGAGGCCCGAGCATTCACCCTACTTCTGGAAGCAGATGCTTAGACTTGCTCTCTGTCAGGAAGCTCACTCTGAACACAAAAGAGTCCTGGAAAAGAGATGCTCAACCAGAAGGGATGCAGAAGTGTGCGGCTGGAGAGGAGGCAGCCTGCACACCCCGCCGATTGCAAGCCAAGCACACTGTTCAGTGGGTTCGACTAAAGCAGGCGTTTGTCCAGCCACCGACCACGCTGATGGAGCCTCTTATGTGTGGAGAAGTGCTTTGGCTTGATGGCACTGTGGGGAGAAACAATGGAGGCTGGCGATGCGAGTGTGGAGGGACCACTCACCCATGACGCATGCACAGAGCGCAGTGGGTCAGGCACACGGCCAGACTTTCTGGAGTCTCAGGTGCATGCAACATGTCCTCTTCCCCCAGAAGTCCTTGCCCTTCTGCAAGAGGGTGTGCTAAGTCACTTTGGTTGTGTCCGACTCTTTTCGACCCCGTGGACTGTAGCCTGCCAGACCCCTTTGTCCATGGGATTTCCTAGGCAAGAATACTTGAGTGGGTTGCCATTTCCTACTCTAGGAGATCCTCCTGACCCAGGGACTGAATCCTCATCTCTTCCATCTCCTACATTGACAGGCAGGTTCTTTACCAGTAGCACCACCTGGGAAGCTCTGCAAGAGGGTGGGACCAGACAAAGCTCACGCTGTCAACTTTTCCATGTGATTCCACTAACCTGTGAGGCCTTTAGCAAGTTACTTCCTTCTCTGGAGCCTCACTTTTCTCATGTGTAACGTGAAGGTGTCCAATGTGTAGATCCAGCAGGTTCTCTTTCAGATGGTAAAAATTCTCTGTTCCATTGCCCTACCTACAGAGCTTCTGCAGGAAGTTTTCTTTCAAAGTTCTTTATTGATTCATTTGGCTGTGTTAGGGTCTTAGTTGCAGCACACAGGATCTTTAATTGTGGGATTTTTCATTGTGGCGTACGGGCTTAGATGCTCTGAGGCATGTGGGATCTAGTTCCCTGACCAGGGATCAAACTCACGTTCCCTGCATTGCAAGGCGGATTCTTAACCACTGGATCACCAGGGAAGTCCTAACAGGAAACTTTAGTGATCTTCAAGCCACTAGATGGCGACTGCACTTAGTTTAGGAAGAATGCTGACATAGAAAGATTACTGGCTTAAAAAAAAAAAAAAAAAAGATGACCCAAAAAAGTGGGTTGCTTAAAGTAGCAAGGAATTATGTAGACTCAGATGGAGGAAGTCAAAATGCAAAGCATCTGGTAGTGTCTGCTTCCCATATGATAAAATACGCTTAAACACCTATAGGGCCAATCTATCTCTAGCTTATCTGTGCTGACTCAGCAGGAACCTTTTTGTTAGCTGGTTCTGGAGCAGGCCTCAGAGTGCTCTGAAACAAGGTCAGGAGACCTACTTCTGGCTCCACTTCTTCCTCCATGAGGCCCTGGGACTTGGTGAATCACCTGTCTTCCCTCTGTCTTGGTGTCACCATCTTTTAAATAGGGAGGGGCTCAACCATACTCTGTGAATTAGTCCCTGCTCTAGCATCCTATGGGGCTTCACTGGTGGTTCAGACAGTGAAGAATCTGCCTGCAGTGCAGAAGACCGGGTTCGATCCCTGGGTTGGGAAGATCTCCTGGAGAAGGAATGTCTACCCCACTCCAATATTCTGGCCTGGAGAATTCCATGGAAAGAAGAGCCTGGTGGACTACAGTTCATAGGGTTGCAAAGAGTCAGACATGACTGAGCAACTAACACTAGCATCCTGTGGTTCTCTGGCTGAGACTGCCAAATGCCAATAAATAAAATTTCCAGCACTAAATTTGGAGGAGAGTTCCAGTGTTGTTGACCTCGAGAACAAAGAGAAAGAAGCTTCTTACAGTGACAATTACACATTTACAACACAGCATGCTGCCACCATTATTATCTGCTCTTTGCCAAATTAAAGGAAACATCCCTTTAAACCTGAAATATGCTTCTGAGTGAGGGAGTGTGGCAACAGGACCAATCGGTCAGGCAGACAAATTGTCTCACTCCATGATGGGGACTGGGCTCAGGCAAACAGCTTGAGTTCCAGTAGAAAGTCTCCCAGCTCCTTCACCAGGTTGCTGCCATTTCTTTCTCCCTATTGTTACTCTGTGCTGGCTTCTTTTCCCCCCACTTCCCTTCCTCTGCGTGCATCAAGCTTCACTGTGCGGGGGGAAGAACTCATGGCACTCAGAACAGAAAACATCCCTTGCTAGGCTGCATAGTCACGAATGAGCTAGAACTGTGATCCAAAGCCATTTGTTTCAAAGTGTAGTCCACTGCCTATGTGTATCAGACTTTGTGTGCTTAAACATGCAGACTCTTTCTACCTGTAGCTACAGAGGAAGGATCTCTATGAGGGGAGCCAGGAATATGCATTTTTACAAGCATTCAGCTAAAACTGGGGTTTGAGCCCCATGGCCTCACCACAAGGCTCCTCACCATGGTCAAGGTTAATTGAGTTACAGGCAATTTATTGGAATTCTAGGCACTGGAACCTAGCAGTGTGTGATTTGAGAAGGCACGCATGGCATTTGTCGAAACAGAAAAAATGTCAAAGAGAAACGTTCACAGTAGATCACCTGGGGTTTCTGAATGCCAGTGCTTTGTAGAATCTGGGCCTGCTCATCATCTTTAAAGGTGGAGAATTTTGCATTTTTTTCCCCCAAATTCATTGGAACCAGGGGCAGCAGCAACTCACTCTAATTAGCCATCTCACAAGAGACTGGTAAATACAACTAGAATATTATTCCATTAATTACAGGGAAAGACAAAACTGCTAAGCAAACTGGAATATTCATGTCAGCATCCCAGGCAGTTGATCTCTTTTGGAAAAGGCTGTGTGGGAAGGCAAATTACCTTTAGCAGGTGGTTCGATGAGCACAGACTAAAAGCATGGGGATTAGAGGATGTTAATGCCTTGAGATATAGTGACCACGACACCACCTCATTCGAAGGGAGGGGAGTGAGACCAGAAAGTGAAAGTATTAGCTGCTCAATCATGTCAGGCTCGTTGCGACCCCATGGACTGTAGCCCACCAGGCTCCTCTGTCCATTGGATTTCCCGGGCAAGAAGACTGAAGTGGGTTGCCATTTCTTTCTCCAGGGGATCTTTCTGACTCAGCGATCGAACCTGGGTCTCCCTTGAAGGCAAATTCTTTACTGTCTGAACCACATGCCATCTAACTAAGCACCTGTTATGGACCAGACACTTTCCCTATTTTTAAACCTGCAGGGATAAGCCAGGCAAAGGAACCAGAACCTTCCTGCTAGCTGGTCTGAGCACCCTGAGTGTGGTGACCAAATAAATCCTTGCTTGCCTTTTTACTTTTGCTACTTTTTTCATAGACCCTGGTGGCCATTACACATGTGTCAACTCCATCTTTATTCTGTCCAGCTATAAAACAATGGAAAGGATTCTTTTTTAAAATTGAGATATAATTGACATATAACATTATCTTATGCCAATAATATTAGTTTCAGGTGTTCAACATAATAATTTGATTTTTGTATATATTGTGAAATGATCACCACAATAAGTCTAGTCAGCATCCATCACCATAGTTAGTTACAATATTCTTCCTTGTGATGAGAACCTTTAAGGTCTATTTTCTTGGCAACTTTCAGATATTCAATATAGTGTTAAGTATAATCACCATGCTGTATATTACATCCACATGACTTTGACTCAATAATAAGAAAATAATTGCAACACAAAACTGTATAGTGCTTATGATTTCAGTTATCTGTTTATATGCCTTTTGATATGCCATCATAGGTTTTTTAAAATTAATTTTTATTGGAGTATATTTGCTTTACAATGTTGTGTTAGCTTCTTGCTGTACAGCAAAGTGAATCAGTTATATATGTATACATAGATATATATATCCCCTATTTCATGGATTTCCTTCCCATTTAGGTCACCACAGAGCATTGAGTAGGCTTCCCCGTGCTATACAGAGGTTCTTTTTAGTTATCCATTTTACATATAGTTGTGCTGAACAGGATTCTTGAAACGTGCCTTAGTCCTACAGACTAACACAATTTCTTAGGTTAATTTGCTCTGCAAATGGGATTCTAATTCATTATCCAAAATTGTTTGCTTTTTCAAACTAATCTTCATACTTACTAAATACACATTTTAGCAAAATGAGGCATAACAAAGGAAATATTTATGTTCCTACTGAACTTGTTCAAGTTACGTACACACTTAATTCTTAACATCTCTTCCAGAAGCATAAAGGAAGCAACCTTAACGGAACGGAGGCAACCTGTACCTTATCAACCTGAGACGCCCATCTAGCCTGTGCATATCTAACTAGGTTTCTGGCTCTGCTCCAAAATAGGTCACAGTGGTGTGCACAGGCTTCTTGACAATCCCCATCATTCCATGGGTCCAGTTTGTTACCAGTCACTTGTCATGTGGGCTCTATTGATGTGATTTGTCCTCTTGAGATTTGTAGGTTAAAATTTTCTTATAATCAACTTAAATTTAGGGAAATGACAAAGCCCAAGATAGCAGATGTATTGAAGTCTTGCTTATCCTTATAACAGCTGCTGAGTGAAATGGAAAACACTGGCTCCTTTCCAAAGATTATACATTTAAAATAAAAATATAATAATGATATAAGATGGTCAAAGCATCAGAGAAATAATACTTTTTAAGACTTGGTCCATATTTTTCTACATCAATGAAAAGAGAACTGAATTATCATGTGGAAGAAAGCCAAAGGCACATGTTACAAAATAACAAGTAATTGACCAGGCATTTATCTTTTCTTTTGTAATGCACTTTAGTGTAGGCATTCTTTGATCACACTTCTCTATCTTTCCAGACCTGCTTTCCAGCTCTCCTCTGAGGAACCGGTTCTTTGTCTTCACAAGCTCTTCATCAACTTGAGTCCTCCGTTTTGCCTCAGTCTTGCACTTTGCATCAGCTCTTTCCTGCTTCATCTTTCCCCTTTCTTGCCCTGATCCCGTGATCCATCACTTCAACAACTTTCTGCCTCGAAAAACCCAGATTCTGCATCTGTTTGTTCTGCTGTTTCTCCTGTCTTATAAATCTTCAACGCTGAATTAACCCAGATGGATCTGCCTTCTCCAGCTCTACACACTGGTAGCCAAGCATTAGAGAAACAGACACAGCTGGGTAGGATAGTGCATACATTAGGATACACACTTAGGATATCCCATCTCAACTGGACACCCAGTGCCTCTAGCCAAGCTTGTCTGTTTCACTAGTCAGTTTTCCTTTTCCCCTCTTCTCCATGGTAGATTCAAATTTTTGCCACTTTCCTCATGCTCCATAACTCGCCTCAAGTATCCCACTCTCTTTAGCTGATAAAATGAGATGACCCAGCATCGACTCCCTCAGAACACTGCCCCTGACACAAGTTTATCTGTACCCATATTCTTCCCTCCCTGAGGTATTGGCGGATGGTTGCCTCAAGGCCAGTACCACCACAGTGCTCCTGAATTTACTCCTTTGCCATCCAGAAATGTGTTCCATCAATGATACATTTGTTTTCCTCCTTCTGGTTTCTTTTCATTATCACTTGGCCATGTTCCAGTCTCCTAAAACCTAAAAGCTAATAAAACTTCCACCATCCTCTGCGCCTCCTCCATCTATCACTGTTTTTTCTTTCTTTATGCAGACTTCTGGAGTCACCTCCATTCTGTTTTGACACTTTTTGCTGTCCATCCAATCTTCCAACAGATACAATTTGGCTTCTGTAACTACAAATCCACAGGAACTGCTTATCCTAAAGCTGTCAATGACTTCCTCACTGTTAAAGCCAGTGGACTGTTGGTTCTTTCTTACTTGACTTCTCTAATATGTTTGACATCATTGTCTGCTTTCCTTTTTTGAGATCCTCTTCTCTAACTTCCTGTCGGTGTGTAGGCTACTGGTATCCTAATGCCTTTCAAACCATATCTCCAGCCTAATGCTCTCCTTAGAGCTTCAGATCCTCATATCAAGCTGCACACCAAATTCTCCACCTGGATCCAAATGCAACATATCCAAGATGGGTCTCATTTATTTCTCCCCTAAACTCTCCTTTCTGTGTGCCCCAATTGCCAAGTCAGAAGCCCGGGAGTCATCCTTAACTTCTCCCCCAAGCCTGCCCTAACAGCCAATGGTGGCCAAGTTCTTTCTACTCTACCTCTTAACAGGAAGGCTTCCTTTCTGACCTACCTACTCAAAGAATCAGCTGGCTGTTCTCCTGCTTCCCATCTCACCTCAGAGGAATCTTATGTAACAATTAGAGTCCTGTGGTCTCCTTACCCTGCTCTTCATAAAGAATATCCAGGACTTCCCTGGAGGTGCAGTAGATAAGAATTCACCTGCCAATATAGGGGACATGGGCTCAATCCCTGGTCCGGGAAGATTCCACATGCTGCAGGGCAACGAAAACTATGGTCCACAGCTGTTGAGCCTGAGTTCTAGAGCCTGTGGACTGCCAACTATTGAGCCCATGTGCTGCAACTACTGAAGCCCAGCACCCCAGAGCCAGTGCTCCACAACAAGAGGTGCCACCGCAATGAGAAGCCCATACTCTGCATTGAAGAGTAGTCCCTGCTTGCTGCAACTAGAGAAAGCCCTGGCAAAGCAATGAAGACCCAGTGCAGCCAAAAAGAAAATAAATGAAATTTAAAAATAACTTCCATTTACCAGATGGAAACCCTGGACTTGGGAAGAGTGAACCCAGCTGCAGTGAAGGGCGCCAAGTGTCAAGGTGATTTCTCTCTTCAATATTTGTGTTGGACAAATGAAACTTTTTTCAAATGATGATCATCTTAAATTATGTATCTGTGAGCTGCTTTAGCCAGAAAAGTAAAGGAAATAAATGTGTAAGTGTTCTGGGGAGGACTGGGCCATGAAAATCGTGAAGTCTTTTGGTGGGACTATGCCAGGTAATTCTAGTAAGAATGAATCTTATCAGTTCCTTCTGAAATGGAGGAGCTTGGGGTTCTAAACCATGAAGTCCCATCTTTGTGCTCCAAGTAGGATGTGAAAATAAACCAGAAGACAGGACAGGAATGTTCCTGCCACCCCCTCATCCATCCTTCTGGCACATATGGGAGAACGATCGTCCCACCACTCACAGCTCTGTTCTAGGTCACCATGACGCAGTTCCCTAGACCCATTTGGAAGGTGTTTTGGAAGAGAAAGGCCAACAGGACTTCAACATTTATGAAACATTTCATGTTAATCAGACAAATTTTTTTACAGAAAAAAAATTTTAAGGAGCAAAAATGAACTAAGTATCACCCCCAAGATTCCTTTCAGCTCAAAATTCTATTAATATTATAAGTCAGTTACATACATATACCACCATGTGTAAGATAGCCAGCCAGCAGGAAGCTGGTGAGTAGCGCAGGGAACCCAGGTCTGTGCTCTGTGATGACCTCGAGGGATGGGGGTGGGGGGCCAGGAGGGAGGGGATGGATGTGTATATATCATTGATTCACTTTGCTGTACAACAGAAACTAGCCATTATAAGTGGGTTTGGTCGCTCAGTCGTGTCTGGCTCTTAGCAACTTCATGGACTGCAGCACTCCAGGCTCTTCTGTCCATGGAATTCTCTAGGCAAGTATACTGAAGTGTGTTGCCATTCCCTTCTCCAGGGGATCTTCCCAACCCAGGAATTGAACCTGGGTCTTCTGCATCACAGGTGATTCTTTGCCAACTTGAGCCATCAGGGAAGCCCCCAAATTATAAAGGAACTGTATTGCTTTGATAGTAATTTACTATTCATTTAAGCAACTATTAAATTAATATTAAATTACTATCAAAGCAACTATATTAATTAATATTAAAATATTGTGTCAATTATATATCAATAAAAACAGTAAGTTTAAAAATCTGTAAGATTAAACTTGAGAAAAAAAATTCTGTGTTCTCTTTAAGTCACTGGTTTTTAACTTTGGTGACAGTGGGCATGGGGGAGCAGACTCCTTTGAGAATACAATGGAAGATACCGTTTCTCTTTTCTGGAAAATGCTTACACACACACACACACACAAATTTATGTACAGTTTTAGAGGTTTCATCCATCCCAGTTTAAGACCGTCTGTCTGTATCTGGGCACTGATTAGGCATGGATTTGAATGTGACTGAAACTTTTTTGTAATCAGACGAAAGATTCCCATTGAGAACCTCCTCAACATCACCCAGCTTCTCAAACCTGTTCTCTTTCCATTTCTCGAGGATTTTGCAGTGGACTTCCCTGGGGCGCTTACTTCTCAGCTAGACAAGAAGACGGTTCCTTTGTTAAACCAATGGGCCTTGGACAAAAGCCTTGGCAGGACTTGATTCTCCTCCTATTTCCAAGCCCACGGCTGCGGAATCAGCTGCACCAGGAAGGACCAGCCAGATCCCAGCTCTCTGGAGGAATCTTCCTCTCCATCTGGATCCTGAGGGTATTGTTAAAGTGAGCCCAGGTTTAGAAGCTGGGTGAGAAGTGGGATGGAGAAGGATAGGAAAGTTCCAGCTGCTCCTTTTATGAAGGGACAAGAAAAAAATAGTTCTGGCTTAGCCACTGGGATGGGGCCCCAGAGAAGGAGATAAGTGATGCTGCTAAGACAAAGCTTTAAGGGTTTTGAAGGTTCTGGCAGTTGGGCTGAGCAGGATATGTAGAACTGGAGTTTGCACTAGGGGGTCAGCACTGTGGTTAATGCGCTTTTCACACTTACATGTTCTCTGTGCTCAGATCATCCCTCTCTGAAAACTTGGGAGAATGTTTGGGGAGCATTACTCCTGCTGCTTTATTGCTACCGTTGCCATGGGCTTCAATCTCTTTGTTAATAATATCCCTTCCAGTTCCCTGAATCCTTCACTTTCTGGGAACTTCCCACTACAGGATTTTCTAGTGGCTGTTTATTTACTACTTGTATTTCCCTACCATTCAAGGGCTTTTTCAAGAATTTCAGTGAGTAGTCAAAAGTTCGGATTCCCTTCTAATTCCAAGCCATAAGAAAATACTTTGTATGACATAACAACTAGATAAACAGAAGTTGCAGTTTCTCCAGCTGATGAGAAAGTTCAATTTTGTTTCACGTTATTTCTGCAGAATCATAGAAAACAAAATGTTGGCTGAATTCCATGGGGAAAAATAAGAATTTCAGCAGTTTCAGCTAATCCCATTACATCATCATTTTCCAAATTCACCAGTTGTCATACCATATTGCAAAATGTCACCACCAATTTCCTTATTTTTAAATACTATGAAAAAAAGAGAATTCTGTTGGGTGCCTGGAGAGAAAGCGGAGGATGAACTTGTACAAGAGAAGTGTCACGTACAGTCATTGTGGGTGCTCACCTCCTACAAATGCTGATAGGTACAGAGGAAAGATTTTGACAGTGCTTTTGTTCATGTTTACTTTTTTTAAAGAGCAAAATTGCCAGCTTTAGTCTGCATCATTGAGCTACCACAATGTGTTCAGTGTATTATGTAGAATGAAATATTCATGAGATAGACACTTCCTGTGGATCTCAAGAGTGGGACTTATCCTCCTAGAACTCCCCACCACACACACACACACACACACACACACACACACACACATGTTCATTGTCTCATTCCAGGCATTCTTCATTTTTTAACAGATTGCCCAAGTGTTTATAAGCCCATTGCAGGTGGAGAGGCTACAACTGAGGACATGGCACCAAGCTGTTTGTGAATGTGAAAAGGGGAGGAACCGTGGGAACTTAGCAAGCATAAGTTTTCAATGGAAACAGTATCATTCTCTTCCTGCCCCAATCTCCAGGGCACTGCAGAAGTGGAAGCAGCCCCAGGCCTGCCTGAAGGGAGACTGAACTACTGTTCATGTGTGACGCCAGTAAAGGGTAACAGCACAGAACACCCGGATCGGTCTCCTAATTCCAACACCTACTACTTATTTGGTCTCACAGATTTCAAATAAATTGTTTAAGCTCTTTTGCCTCAGTTTCCTCATTGGTCAAAGGAAGATGAATAGTAATACCATATCTGAGGAATAAACAGGATGCCTAAGAAATGCATGAGTTGTTAAGAAGTGGCCCCTTGTGCCTCGCTCACAGTATGCAGTGTAAAAGTACTTGCTATTACTGCCTCATGTGTTTAAACTATTTCACTGAGACAGGATAACTGTCTGAATTACAATCAGAGTCTTTTAGCGACCCTAAAAGACAGCGCAATTATAATTCTTTTTTTTTTTTTTAAGAGAAAGAGATGAAGAACTCCACCCCCCGTAATAAAAGAATTTTGGGGGGAAAAATAGTATTTTTAAAAGGGTGGCCCTTTAAGAACTTCCTGGGGCTGGTGGAAAGGGAAAAGGGGTGCCCCGGGGAGACCAAGATGCAGAGGGCCCCAGGGACTTGCCAGCCTGCCTCCTTGACAGCCTGATGTATTTCAGGGCTAGAAACTGCTGACCACACCTTTCGAGGATAGCACACGCTGTTGGCTGCCTTGCTGTAGGCATCAAGTTATCCTTTCCCGGCCCTCCCACAGCACTTTCCTCCCTCTGTCTGGGTCCACGTTCTCAATAATGAAGTCCAGTTGTTGGGGCTTCCAGAAGGGGAAAAAAAAGCCCAAGTGACTACAAAGCAGTGGGGAAGGCAGCTGGAATTGCAGCGGGGGGAAGGGATAAAGTCAAGTTGCACTATGTGAAAGCTGGAAACCTCCATCCCTTCTCCAGCTTCCCTCCAGCCTCCGCATCCCCATGCACCTTGCTGTCCCTAGAGAAAGCCATTAGTGCGCACAGGCTAATGAGGCCCTCCAGTCACTGGAATGGAGAGGAGCAGCAGGGTGTGCGTTTCTGCACACGAGGCTGCTGGCTGTGGAAACACTTGGTCCTTAAATCCCCTGCCCTGACCTGGGGCTGCAGCCGGGGAGGCGTTGGCTCCCCCAGCCTGGGTGGCCTGAGAACTGCTTGAAGAGACACCCTGAGGAGTCAAAGGTGTCTATGGCTAGGTCAGTCCCTAGTCGCCAGCTGGGACCCCCGCTTTCATCCAGGAGCAGTCACAGCTTCATCCCTGAAAACATCTTCCGGGGAGGGCAGTTCTTCACATCAGGTGGCCAGAGTACTGGAGCTTCAACTTCAGCATCTGCCCTCCCAGTGAATTTCCTTTAGGAAGTGAGAAGGAGGTGTTGGTGAAAGCCAAGGTGAGACTAGCAGGGAGCTGCTGTCTATTTCCAAAATAAGAAATTACCCCCAGATTATGGTGGGGGACACATGACCAGCGTGGCAGACCTCCCACTTCGACTTGTTTTCTTCTCCATAGGCTAACCTCATTTAGCCTGTTCCACATTGCCTCTGACAGGAACCACTCGGGACCGAGGCGGCCGAGGCCTCCACGCGGAGGAGAAGCCGGGTAGCAGTCGTTCATCTCCGTGTGGAGCCTCCTCCCCAGAGAGAGCCATGTGGCTCTGTGTTGGCATATTTGTCTCACGATGGCACCAGAGCATCTCTGCCTCCACCGATCGTGCATCTTGAGTTCTTTATTTTTTAATTAGTCTTTATTGGAGTCTAGCTGCTTTACACTGTTAGGCAGGTTTCTTGCTGTTTTTCAGTCTCTAAGTCACCTTGGACTCTTCTCAGCCCCAGGGACTGCAGCACGCCAGGCCTCCCTGCCCTTCACCATCTCCCTGATTTTGCTCAAATTCATGTCCTTTGAGTCTGATGATGGACTGTGTACAGGGTTGGTTTCTGCTGCACAGCAAAGTGAATCCGCTCTATGTACACATACACATAGGTTCTGTTTCATGGATTTCTTTCCCATTCAGGTTACCATGAGCACGGAGTAGAGCTTCCTGAGATATACAGTAGGTTCTTGTTAGTTATCCATTCTACAGAGTAGTATATATACGTCAATTCCAATCTCCCCATTCATCCCAGCACCCGTCCTTACTTGGTATCCATATGTTTCTTCTCTGTGTATGTGTGTCTCTATTTCTGCTTTGCAAATAAGATCATTTATACCATTTTTCTAGATTCCATATGTATGCATTAATATATGATATTTTTCTCTTCCTGACTTACTTCACTCTGTATGAGCATCTCTAGGTCCACCCACATTTCTTCAAATGATCCAATTTTGTTCTTTTTCATGGCCGAGTAATATTCCATCATATATACGTATCACATCTTCTTTATCCATTCCTTTATTGTTAGGTTGCTTCCACGCCCTGGCTATTATAAATAGCACTGCAGTGAATACACAGTGATTTCTAGTCAATACTTTATAAGTCTTGGGGGTCAACACATCTAACCCAGTGATGCTGTGATTCCAGAGTGAGTGTCTCACAACTCTGGGCTGGGAAGGGGGACTTGCAAAAAGAACACAACTTTTCTGTCCATGGGAGTGTCTTGTTCTAGTACAGTCGTTCCTGTGGATTAATCACTGGGTGTTCAGGCTCTTTTCCAGGCTCCATGCACTGGACAGCGAGTTTCTCACCAAGGAGGCATCCATCCTTGGTGGAAGATCAGTCCCTGGACCAGCACGGATGCTCCCAGGTAGCACATGTGTCCCTGTGGGTAGGTATGAGGTGACCAGCCATCCTTCTGCAGAAAGGCCCAATGCTTCTACTCTCCTTTTTTTTTGAAACTGCAGCACAGGCTTAAAAACAGTCACCAGAAAATGGGCTTTAGACTACACAGCACTTGTGGACATGCTTGCATGGTAGATGGCATAGAGAAACTGGGGTCCTACTGGGCTGCTTCAGCCACTTCCTAGCCCCCAAGAAGGGGGGGGTGCCTTCCTGGGCTTCATCAGTGACGTACTCAGGCACCCAGCTCTCCAGCCTCCGAAGAGCTCTGCCAACTGCTCCAGCCTGAGTCCTTCTCAACAACAGTGCTCAGATCCTCCTGCCTGGGGGTATTTTGCCCACTGTTCCCCCAAGGTCAGCTGGCACAGAGCCCGCCCTCATCTTGGGGCACACGTGCCCCCTAGAATGCCCAGGGTGCTCTCCACCCTCAGCACCGTTCCTCAGAGGCCGAGGAAAAGCCCCCTCTGCTGATGTGTGTGGGTGCTAACTTGCTTCAGTCATGTCTGATTCTCTGCCACCCAATGCACTGTAGCCTGCCAGGTTCCTCTGTCCATGGGATTCTCCAGGCAAGAATTTTAAAGTGGGTTGCCATGTTCTCCTCCAGGGGATCTTCCTGACCTAGGGATTGAACCTGTATCTCCTGCAGGTCCTGTATTGCAGGCAGATTGTTTACTACTGAGCCACTGGGGAAACCCTGCCCTCCCCTGATGTCCTCATCAGCCCCCCACACTAGGTTCTTCCATTCCTAGAGGGGTTTAGGACTTTCCTGGCTCAGACAAAAGGGGTCTGAGCATAGACAAGTTTATGTTGCACTTCGCTGATTCCCACACTCATTTGTTCATCAAGTGCTGTGGGGTTCCTACTTAGAACCAAAGCAGTCATGGTAGAAATAAAGTGACAGTTTCAGAAATTTTGGACACCTAACCTTTTCATTCACTCAAACTGCATGCTGGAAGAAGTGAGTAGAGCTCACACTAGCCTGAAGCCCAGTAGCTGCTTCATCTCAGTTCAGTTCAGAGCTCAACACTGTCTTGGGTTCTCTTTTTATATTGCGCGTCACCCCAAAATCCACCTCCTTTCTTCTTTCCATAAGTTGTTTGGGGAATCTACAGGGCAGAGAGGCCCTTGTATTCACAAGTAAAGAAACTTATGTGCTGCATTTGAAAAGTGACTCAAGGGTACCTTTTGAAAATCAAGGACACAACAATAAAGATAAAACGTGAATCTGAAGAGAGATTCAGATACATATTTGGAAAGGAAAGGAGTCACAGCATTGTTTCAGAAGAAGGATGGGGTATGGCACTGAGACGGCAAAATTGGTATCTGTATTCAGTGAACCATTAGAACATATGGCATGGAGCACGGGGCTCATTTTGAATTCTGAAGTGTTGGGTTCTCATCATGTGAGGCACCTTGGAGGAATCTCAGCCCTGGACTTGGGGCCAGGCTCCATCCAGGTGCCTGCAGTGGTAATGCTAAGCAGAAAGAGAGGATAGGACCCTACCATCAAGGGGCTCACAACCCAGGAGGAGAAACGCTCTAAAATTGTTGTACAGATACCTGCCAGGAGATTCACCCTGACCATGCCTCAGAACCCCTGGAGACATTATTTAAAAAGTGATGCCTAAGCCCTACCCAGTCTTGTGAATTTCAATCTCAAGTTCAGATGTCACCTCTATTGCCAAGCTTTCCTGAAGCCTCCAGACAACATATCTCCCACACCTACATGTCTCTACCTACTTCCTTGCTGGATTTTACCCTCCTTTTCATGTCCACCTGCCCTCCATCTCCCACAGGAACCTGCTTGGTGAGTCTGAGAAATACCTATCGTAAAACTGGGTGACTTTTTCCAGAAAGTTGGTTGGATACTCAAAATTAAAGTTTTTACCTTAATGACTGGAATCATAAGTGTTATTTTGTTCTTAATTGGGATCCGGGCATTCCATTGTCATTTCAGAATTTAGGAGCAAACTTCCTAAGACCACAGTTCTATACTTGGAGATAGACTCATTAGTTTAGGCAGTGACCATGGCCTAAATCTTTTCCAGCAGCAGGACCGAAACATGAGCCCGGGGGATGGAAGAGCCGTCAGATGCTGACTTTCTCAAGAGGCCAATGACTCACCTGCAGCTGCATGTGAGGGTAGGGCCCAGGCACTAGATGGGGCTGCAAATGTCACCTAGTTGCCAGTTTGCCCATTTCAGCAAGAACTAGAAATGGAAAAAGAGACTATGATAAGCCATAAAACCATATCACATCTCCTCTTCCCATACAGTTTATTTTCAATTGCCAATGTCACCAGCTGCATCATCCAGCAGTGACATATACTGTTTCTCCCCCAAATCCCTCTGGTAGCAAACATCCTATGAGGTCATCTTCTCAGTTCATTGAGTCAGAATTACAGAATTCTGGAAATGCAAAGCTGACAGAGTTTCCTAACAGGAGGACTGTTAACACTTCTTGAGTGTCTACTATGGGCCAGCCACTTCATACATTTTATTTTGTTGAATCCTCACCTAACCCTGACATGTGAGTTTCACTGCTCTTGTATTTTAGATGAAAGAAAACCAAAAAACAAAAAACAAAAACTGAGGCTTGGTAAGGCAAAGTAATTTGCCAAAGGTTACATTTCTAGTAACCCAGATCCATGATAACCTAAAAGCCTGTTTCTCAAAGTGGGCATCGTATACAGCCCAGAGTCACAAGAAGTCGCTTAAATGCAGCACATTCTCTGAAGTGCTGATTTTATCCAATCCTAAATAATTTAAAACTGTTTATATTAAAGAAAACATGTGAGACTTCCCTGACAGTTCAGTGGTTAAGACTTCGCCTTTCAAAGCAGGGGGCACTGGTTTGATACCTAGTCAGGGAGCTATGATCCTACATGACTTGGGGCCAAAAAACCAAAACATAGAACAGAAGCATTGATGTAACAAATTCAACAGACTTTTAAAATCTTTTCAAAAATAAAGAAAACATGCATTCATTAGGAAGGAGGAATTTGAATTTGCAGAAAACTTAAAGAAAAAATCTTCAAGAGGTTTACTCTTGTGGCAAGCTATTTGGGCTTTGACCCCCAGACTCTTGGGACCCTCACCACATTCCTAAAAGCAGAGCCATTTGGGAATAGCATATATACACTACTATGTATAAAAGAAATAACTAAAAAACTTATTATATAGCACAGGGATCCCTCCTCTGATCTGTGATACTCTAAATGGGAAGAATATCTAAAAAAGAGTGGAGGTATGTATGTGCATAACTGATTCACTTTGTTGTATAGCAGCAACTAGCACAGCATTGTAAAGCAGCTATACTCCAATAAAAATTAATTTAAAAAATTCATGTCAATGTATGGCAAAACCAATACAATATTGTAAAGTAATTAGCCTCCAATTAAAATAAATAAATTTATATTAAAAATTAAAAAAAAATAAAATCAGACCATAAGCCCCTGGAGCACTCTGAAATGGCGCCCCCACGTGGAAGGTGGGGGAATGGCTTGCCATCAGACGGCAGAGAAGGGATTTTATTTTGCTGTCTCAGTTTTAATGTTCACCTCTCAGTTCAGTTCAGTTCAGTTCAGCCGCTCAGTTGTGTGGGAGTCAGACTCTTTGCGACCCCATGAATCGCAGCACGCCAGGCTTCCCTGTCCATCACCAACTCCCGGAGGTTACTCAAACTCATGTCCACTGAGTCGGTGATGCCATCCAACCATCTCGTCCTCTGTAGTCCCCTTCTTCTCCCACCTTCAATCTTTCCCAGCATCAGGGTCTTTTCCAATGAGTCAGCTCTTCGCATCAGGTGGCCAAAGTATTGGAGTTTCAGCTTCAGCATCAGTCCTTCCAATGAACACCCAGGACTGATCTCCTTTAGGATGGACTGGTTGGATCTCCTTGCAGTCCAAGGGACTCTCAAGAGTCTTCTCCAACACCACAGTTCAAAAGCGTCAATTCTTCAGCACTCAGCTTTCTTTATAGTCCAACTCTCACATCCATACATGACTACTGGAAAAACCATAGTCTTGACTCGATGGACCTTTGTTGGCAAAGTAATGTCTCTGCTTTTAAAATGCTGTCTAGGTTGGTCATAACTTTCCTTAAAAGCATCTTTTAATTTCATGGCTGCAGTCACCATATGCAGTGATTTTGGACAATAAAGTCAGCCACTGTTTCCACTGTTTCCCTATCTATTTGCCATGAAGTGATAGGGCTGAATGTCATGATCTTAGTTTTCTGAATGTTGAGCTTTAAGCCAACTTTTTCACTCTTCTCTTTCACTTTCATCAAGAGGCTCTTTAGGTCTTCTTCACTTTCTTCCATAAGGGTGGTGTCATCTGCATATCTGAGGTTATTGATATTTCTCCTGGCAATCTTGATTCCATCTTGTGCTTCATCCAGCCCAGCGTTTCTCATAATGTACTCTGCATAGAAGTTAAATAAGCAGGGTGACAATATACAGCCTTGACATACTCCTTTTCCTATTTGGAACCAGTCTGTTGTTCCATGTCCAGTTCTAACTGTTGCTTTCTGACCTGCATACAGATTTCTCAAGAGGCAGGTCAGGTGAGTCTGGCATTCCAATCTCTTTCAGAATTTTCCACAGCTTATTGTGAATGTTCACCTCTGGCAGAATATAAATCATTCAAGTCCATGAGTTGAAAAGGCTCTTCCCACTGGATTGCTGACTTCAGAAAGTTTCTGAAGCCGTCCGGTGTGTGAATAAGATGCTGTCACTGAATGAGTCACAGGCAAGCCCATCCTCCCTCAAGCACCACTTCTTGTCTCTTACTTCCCCTCAGTCCTGGGTATCTTTTTCATAAAAACACTCAGAATCACTTTTGAGGTGGTTGCAAGCATGAGGGACCTAATTCTAAGCTAGGCAGGCTAGCATACACTCTGATGAGGCTTGAATTTCTCCGGCAAAGTTAATCATTGAATTCTGAAGACAAGAGGAAGAATTCCAGCCAGGACATCTGCCAACTTGAATTGGGCAAAACATCACCTGGTATCCTAACATCATTTGAAGTTAACAGGTAGAGCCAAGAAAAGCATCAAATAAGGCAAAAAAAAGTTTTTTTTTGGGCTGTGGAAAGGGGGCCCTGACCCAGAGGAAACAGAAGCCAAGTCCTTGAAGTCACATCACACCTAGACATGCACTGCAGCCAGTCTGCACCACGCCCAGCTCCGCGTACACATCTGCTGCCCTGCCCACTGACCCTCTGGTCCTTTTGACCAGGAGGCTCAATATTTGGCTAATCTCTTCTCACCCTTTAGGGCTCAGCTCCGACACCACTTCTTCCAGGCGTGTTTCCCTGATTCCTGTCTGTCTAAGAACTTCCTGTTTACTCTAATCCCCACACTTCCTCCATCCTAGCACCTACGAGACCACATGGTGATTGCTTATGTACCTGTGTGGGACGGCCACAGGAGCATGAATCCCCAGGGACCATGCCCAGCACATGAGCGTCCTCTGGGTGAATGAAAGCTAAGACCAGGCCACAAGTCCTCCTGGATACCATTAGGGCACAGGGGTGCGCTCTCCTGGGACCTCAGAAGCCCATGTAGTGAGAGAGCTGAGGACAGCGGGGAGCACTCCAGATGACGGAGCACCACCCACATCTGAGGACACAAACAGGAAGCACTTCACATCTTTGCACTCGAGAAGCCCAGGCTAGCCGTCTAGCGAGGGAGACTATTAGGGGCACGATAGAGAGAACAGATTGCTCAGGACAATGCTGAAATGGAGATAAATGTGGAAACAAACTGAGTGAGAAATACCATTGCTGGCATACTAACCCTATTGCTCGAGAACATCTCACTAGACAAAAGTTAAGGAAGAAACATTCATGAGAATTTTGATATGTATAACATGCTGTTCATTTGAAACATTCTTGAAAGTCAGCAAAACTATTTCACAGGTACCATTATTTATTTGTTTATCTAGTGATTTATTTAGTTGCAGCACGCAGGATCTTTGCTTTCGGCACATGGAGTCTCTAGTCATGGCACATGAACTTCAGTAGCTGCAACACGTGGGCTTGGTTGCTCCTCGGCATCTTAGTTCCCTGATCAGGAGTTGAACCTGTGTCTCCTGTATTGCAAGGAGAATTCTCAATCACTGGACCACCAGGGAGGTCCCCATATATAGCATTTTGATTTCATTTCACTCATGCATCAAGTTTTTTTTTGGGGGGGTGTTGCTTCCTTATACTACACTAACATCTTGCTGTTGTTTAGTTGCTAAGTCGTGTCCAACCCTTTTGTGACCCCATGGACTTATATCAGTGACACCTGCCTCCCAAAATTGTTTCAAATAAGCTGCTCACACACATTGTAAAGGTCCACTCAGGCAGCAGCACCTTCTTCATTGGAAAGAAAATGTTACCCACGTGAACCTTACTATTAGGAGTTTCATACTTCTCAAGGTTCCTAAACATAAGCTCTCACATTAGGCTTCAGAGGTAGTCTGAACTCTTGGCTGGACACCTAGAGATCATCTAGTCCAACCCTTCAGGCCAGCAGTTCTGGCCTGGAGAAGGATGGGAAGGAGGAAAAGGAAGAGGATATCTGGGAATGTATTCCTAGAAGTGTGTGTGAAGGGCTGGAGGTGGTAGGTCTGAGTTTCCTATTTTTTAAAAAATATGTATTAGGTTGGTGCAAAAGTAATTGCAGTTTTGTGTTGTTGAAATTTGCCATTTGATATTGAAATACATTATTAAATAAATGTGGTTATGTTATACATCATTTTAATGTACATTTCTCACTTTCTTACTTTTTTTGCTAATGACTTATTACTTGGTGTTTATTTTATATTTATTTTAGACTATGGAAATTATGCTAGACAAAATGCAAATTCAAGTGATTTTCTTATTTGAGTTCAAAATGGGTCATAAAGCATCAGAGACAACTCGCAACATCAGCGATGCATTTGGCCAGGGAACCGCTAATGAGCGTACAGTGCACTGGTGGTTCAAGAAGTTTTGCAAAAAGAGACAACATCTTTGAAGATGAGGAGTGTAGCAGCTGGTCATTGGAAGTTCCAAAGCACCTCCAAAAGCCAAACTTGCACCAAAGAAAAGGTCATGGTCACTGTTTGGTGGTTTGTGACGCTCTGATCAGTTACAGCTTTCTGAATCCTGGTGAAACAATTACATCTGAGAAGTATGCTCAGGAAATCAATGAGATGCAGTGAAAACTGCAATGCCTGCAGCCAGCACTGGTCAACAGAAAGGGCCCAATTCTCCAAGACACCACCTGAAAGTATATTGCACAACCAATGCTTCAAAAGTTGAGCCAATTGGGCTACGAAGTTTTGTTTCATCCATCATATTCACCTGACCTCTCACCAACTGACTACCAGTTCTGCAAAAATTTTTTGCAGGGAAAATGCTTCCACCACCAGCAGGAGGCAGAAAATGCTTTCCAAGAGTCCATCGAATCCCAAAGCATGAATTTTTTATGCAACAGGAATAAACTTCCTTCTCATTGGCAAAAATGTGTTGATTGTAATGGTTCTTGTTTTGATTAATAAAGATGCACTTGAGCCTAGATATAATGATTAAAATTCATGGTCCAAACCTACAATAATGTTTGCACAAACCTAATATTTATCTGGCGGCCCCGGGTCTTAGTTGCTGCATGTGAACTTAGTTGGGGCATGTGGGATCCAAACCCCAGACCACGATTGAACCCGGTCCCCCGTACTGGGAGCGCAGCCACTGAGACAGCAGGGAACTCCCTTGGTTTCCTATTCATGTTCCTCCTTTTCAGAGACCAAATCTGCAGAATTAACACATTTTATAGGCAGCAGTCAAGCTGTTTCTTTGGAAAGACAGCATTATCCTCTCTAACTTGAGTGAGAGGTAGAGTGTTCGATTCTGGACAGAACTCGCTAAGAGGGACATGGGAAAACTGCGAGGTGGGAGAGGCGGGAATTGAAAGCAGCCCATCACACAAAGAGCCTCTCGAAGAACAGACAACGTTATACCTGGGAAAATACTCAAAATGAGACAGGAAACTGGCCTTCTAAGATATTGAGGACACAGCCATCCAGGAGTAGACTTGGAATTATTCTCTATGGCTAAGATGGGCAGAACCAGGTTGAGGGAGGCACAGAAAACATTTGAACTGTGAGGGATGCCTGCTTGCAAAGGAAGCCTTCTGGAAAGGTAGTAAGTTCTCTACTGCTGGAGGTAACCAAGAAGTCCTGAGAGAGTGAAGTGGGTTTGAAGCTTAGTCTCGCAAATGTTCTGAAGCAACACAAACTGGATGACGTTTTAGTGCCCGATGCAGGGCTAAGAGAGAATATACAGAAACAGAGGGTTGCAAGCTATACTCGGCTTCTACTAGAATAACTGCAAGGGGGACTCCCCTGGCAGTCCAGGGGCTAAAACTCCATGCTCCCAATTCAGGGAAACCAGGTTTGATCCCTGGTGGGGGAACTAGATCTTACATGCAGTAACTAAAAGTTTGCATGCTACAATAGCTAAAGATCCCTCACGCTGCAATGAAGATCGAGGAAAAAAAATCCCGATCGCAAACAAAAAAGATAATAAATAATAATAAATAAATTTTTAAAAATAACTGCAAGCTAGGACCCCTTCCCCCCTCCACCCAAAAAGCCTATCAGAACATGAGTGTGAGACACATTATTGTAAGAAATCTTGAATCTGTTCTCATTTACAAGGAATAAAAGGAAATCTTTAAGAAACTTTCATACTTTATTGATAAAGCAACACTTCAGTGAAAATAAGGACCTTAAAAGTAACAACTTGGTAAAGAACTGCTGGCTTAAGGGGTTGCACTAGGTGACCTTTAAGTTTCATCCAACCTAGATTGACTCTAAACCTACAACTTCATGGGCTTGAGTTTAGCAAGGAGGGTGTTTAGCAATCTACCCACAGGAAGTCTGGCAAATATGGCATGTACGGTTGTGCTCCTGACTATCTCGCAGGCAGTCAGAGGCCCATAGATGTCCAAAGGTTAAAACGAAATGTACTTTACACATCACACTAGAACTGCTTGGGGAAGTAGTGGCAAGTTTTACAAAGCAGTTGTGACATCACTATGTCACTCCCTTGTCTGAGGAAGTACAGGTTTGGACAGCTCTTTGTGTAAGGGGTCATCTCTTTCTGTTACCTGAATTCTGAGAAGGAAAAGACATTTGCCTCTAGCAATGAAACCATTTTAAATCAGAAACGCTGTGAGATTGTGGGACCATAGATCAGGTATTACAGAGACTGGAAAACTCCCATATTGCCTGGCAATGCCCTCACGAGGACCTCTTCAAACTTTGATCTTCAAAGCTAGGAGCCAAGCTAGGTGGTCATTGCATATTTTTGTGACTAGTGGAAAAATTTGTTCTATTTCATCCTCTAGGATTTGGCATGAATTCTAGGTCTCTGCTTTGGCAAAAATGCCACTGATCAGAATGGCCATCATCAAAAAAACTCTGCAAACAATAACTGCTGGAGACGATGTGGAGAAAAGGGAAGCTTACTACACTGCTAGTGGGAATGTAAACTGAAATAGCTACCATGGAGAACAGTATGGAGATTCTTTAACAAACTAGGAATAAGACTACCATGAAGTGAAAAAATGAAAGTGTTAGTGGCTTAGTCGTGTCTGACTGTGACCCAATGGACTGTGGCCCACCAGGTTCCTCTGTCCATGGCATTCTCCAGGCAAGAATACTGGAGAGGGTAGCCATTTCCTTCTCCAGGGGATCTTCCCAACCCAGGGATCGAACCCAGGTCTCCTGCACTGCAGGCAGATTCTTTACCATCTGAACCACCAGGAAAGCCCCAAACTACCACATGACACAGCAATCCCACTGTTGGGCATAAACCCTGAGAAAACCAACTGTAATTCAAAAAGACACATGTGCCCCAATGCCCATTGCAGCGCAGTTTACAATAGCCAAGACACAGAAGCAACCTAGATGTTCATCTACAGATGAGTGCATCAACAATTTATGGTACTGCATACAATGGAATATTACTCAGCCATAAAAAGGAATGAATTTGAGTCAGTTGAACTGAGGTAGATGAACCTAGAGCCTATTATACAGAGCAAAGTAAGTTAGAAAGAGAAAAATAAATATTGTATATTAGCACACATATATATGGAATCTAGAAAAACGGTACTGATGAAACCATTTGCAGGGCAGGAATAATTGAAAAGCACAGACATTACTTTGCCAACAAAGATCCGTCTAGTCAAAGCTATGGTTTTTCCAGTAATCATGTATGGATGTGAGAGTTGGACTATAAAGAAAGCCAAGCGCTGAAGAATTGATGCTTTTGAATTGTGGTATTGGAGAAGACTCCTGAGAGTCCCTTGGACTGCAAGGGGTTCCAACCAGTCCATCCTAAAGGAGATCAGTCCTGAGTGATCATGGGTAGGACTGATGGTGAAGCTGAAACTCCAATACTTTGGCCACCTGATTCGAAGAACTGACTCATTTGGAAAGTCCCTGATGCTGGGAAAGATTGAAAGCAGGAGGAGAAGGGGACAACAGAGGATGAGATGGTTGGATGGCATCACTGACTCCATGGACATGAGTTTGAGTAAGCTCTGGGAGTTGGTGATGGACAGGGAAGCCTGGCGTGCTGCAGGGTCGCAAAGAGTTGGATATGACTGAGCGATGGAACTGAACTGAATAAAGATGCAGACATAGAGAATGGATTTGTGGACACAGCAGGGGAAGGGGAGGGTGGAACAAACTGAGAGTAGCATTGAGACATATATTAATACGTCACCATAAGTAAAATAGACAGCTAGTTGGAAGTTGCCGTATAACACAGGGAACTCAACCATGTGCTCTGTGACAACCTGGAGGGGTGGGACAGGATGGGGCGTGGGAGGGAAGTTCAGGAGGGAGGGGTACATGTATACTTATGGCTGATTCACAGTTTTGTATGGCAGAAATCAACACAACATTGTAAACCAATTATCCTCTAATTACAAATAAATTTTAAAAATAATAAAGTTCTCCTTTCAATGAAAAAAAAATACAAAAAATGGATATTTTCATGGGACACCAGGTAGAGATTAGAGATTGTTGGGATCAATGTGCAGACATGTGAAAAATGGGACTTGGCCTTTGTCAAGAGACCATAGCCATGGTCTATGGCTTATTCTTTTTGTTATCAAGAAATTAAGAAATGCATACCTTGCAGCACTCACTATCCCTTGCTTCACATCAGCAAGGTCATTTTATTCTTCCACGATCAGAATGAAGTGGTGTCACTGCTGCTTAGTTGCAAGGGCTCATGGGAGCAAACACTTCTTAATCGATCTCTAGCCTTCTAGATGATGCTATCCCCAACCTTGTTGCTATGGTTAGAGCATACGCTGCTCTTCTGTTTCTAACCTTCTGCTGCAGTGCAATCATCAACATGTATTTGTGCTATTCTCGAAGCTTACTATAAAACTAGGCAAAATGAATATTCACCCTCAGGCCTTCAAGAAATACTTACTCTGCATCAATACGTGCTTACTTGGTATCTCAAGTTGACTTCACTTATCTGAAAAATTCTTGCTTGCAAATAGATTACCTTTGTATTATATTAGTTACCAAAGGCTCCAAATAAATGTACAGGTGGAGGCTTCATGAAAATTATAAAAATGGAAGTGACATATCCCAGGATTCCATGAATGAAAAATGAAGTCGCTCAGTCATGTCCGACTCTTTGTGACCCTATGGACTGTAGCCCACCAGTCTCCTCCATCCATGGGATTTTCTAGGCAAGGGTACTGGAGTGGGTTGCCCTGGATTCCATAGTTGGCCCTTTTTCCTTCCCCTTCTCACTCCTCTTTTCCCTGGAGTATAAAATGTCCTTTCATGGTTTTAAGTACCATCTAAAATCTATATCACCTGTCCATATATCAGGGCTAAAATTCAGATCTGTATGTCCAACTAACCAGTCATCTTCAGAAGTCTGGCAAGAAACCAGATTCCTGATGTTCCCAAACCAGAATTCAGTGACAACCCCCGACCCCTCCTCCTCACCTTCACTGCATCCTGCATCCTTTCTCTCTCTGCCAACAAGCCAGTTTCCCTCCTTGTACTCCAGGTCTTAGCTGGTGGTGCCACCATCCAGCCATCAAAAACACTGCGGTCCCACTAGACCCCTGTCCTTCACCCTCCACAGTCATTCAAGCAACAAGTACTACTGAGGAAACCTCCCAGACAGTCCTCACAGCTCTTTTTCCCTTTTATTCCACAGCTATCATTGAAGTCTCAGCGCCTCTCACTTGGACTATTTCTCTGACTGGTCTCTTTCCCTTTAGCTAAAAACCTCGGTGGAGGAATTCATTGGTTGTCGAGTGGTTAAGAAACCACCCTGCAATGCAGGGGACTGGGGTTCGAGCCCGCTGGGGAACTAAGACCCCATATGTCACAGGGCAGCTAAGTCCACTTTTGCCGCAATAACTGAGCCCACGGGGGCCAGGGCACCACAACTAGAGAGAAGTCTACACGCAGCAGTGAAGACCCCATGTGCTGCAGCCAACCTGACTCAGCCAAACAAATAACCATTAAAAGATAAAAACCTCAGTGATCTTCCTAAAATGCCAGTCTGATCGTGTTACCCTCTACCTGTCCCCACCCCATCTCCCACCATCCTCCGCTTAGAATTCTCAACCTTTCCTCACTACCTGTGCAGTAAAATCCAGGAGGGAGCTGATCCCTACATTTTCTCCCACTCCCCCTGTGCTTAATCTGTGCCTCAGGTCTACCCATCTCTAATAATCCTGCATGGCCAGCATAGTCCTGGCCACCGTATTGCTGCTTGCGTCCTCTGCCTGAAAGCATTTTCCATTTCGTCCGTCTTGTAAATCCCTGCTTACGCTTGCAGACCCGCTGGTCGTGCAGCCTTTTCCTGGAAGTCTTTCCCAACTCTCTTGCTGTTTAGTGTCTGCCTCTTACACCTGCCTTTCTATAAAGAAAGCTGAGTGCCTAAAAATTGATGCTTTTGAACTGTGGTGTTGGAGAAGACTCTTGAGAGTCCCTTCAACTGCAAGGAGATCCAACCAGTCCATCCTAAAGGAGATCAGTCCTGGGTGTACATTGGAAGGACTGATGCTGAAGCTGAAACTCCAGTACTTTGGCCACCTCATGCGAAGAGTTGACTCATTGGAAAAGACCCTGATGCTGGGAGGGATTGGGGGCAGGAGGAGAAGGGGACAAGAGAGGATGAGATGGCTGGATGGCACCACCAACTTGATGGGCATGAGTTTGAGTAAACTCTGGGAGTTTGTGATGGACAGGGAGGCCTGGCGTGCTGCGATTCATGGGGTCACAAAGAGTCGGACACGACTGAGCAGCTGAACTGAACTGAACTTACACCTGCATCTGCTATTATTATCCCATTGTTGTCACTGGGGACCCCCTAGGAAGCCGTGAGCTTCTTAAGAGAGGGATTATGTCTTTGTTTCTCTATCCCCTCAGCTCTGGTTACTGTGCCTCATGTACCATAGAAGCAAATGACTTAGAAAGCGTAAAGAAGATGCTCTCAACTGGATCCCCAAGAAGAGGGAAGTCAGGGAGGGGGAGAGATCTTTTTTAAACCACCAATAAGTTGTCTTGTCCTTTAAAGACGGGGGTTTGTATTCACCTCTGAGGGCACACTGTTCCTTTGTTACTATAAAACTTTAATGATCCTTTATGCAAAAGTGAAGCTATGATCCTCAATTGTGATGGAGAGCTTCTACAGATGATGAGAAGCTACACTCCTCCACATGAAAATATAAAGAGTAGTCTTTACTGATAATGGGGAGGCGTCCTGAGATGATTACACTGCTGAGAGACTGGCATGGACCAGGAGTAAGGGGGCACAGGTGTAGTGAGGAGGAGGACGGGTCTGCAGCAGACAGGCAGGAAGCTGGCAAGACTGCACACTGTGTCGGGATGCAAACCAGCCCAGCAGCAAGGCCAGGGGTGGGGAGAAAGAGGAGGGACAGCTGGGAGGGGATCCCCATGGAAAAGCATGGCCAAGGGACCTAAGAAAAGACACACGGGGTCCAGCTTTAAGGAACCCGGGACTCCCTATGTCACTCCTTCCAAGACCCTTCTCTTCAGTAAAGCTTTACAAAATTTCACAGCTCCATCTTAGTTGAAATTTGGGGGAATTAACAGAGTAGCCAGTGTCCTCTGTCACACAATCAACACGAAGAGCAACAAAATAATCTAAAACGAAGGCAATGATTTGTTACCAAACGAGCACAGGAGATTCATGTTCCTTAAGAAAAGTCAGTGTGCTGTGGTTAGTCGCTCAGTCCTGCCCGACTCTTTGCGACCCCACGGACTGCAGCCTACCAGGCTCCTCTGTCTGTGGGGGTTCTCCGGGCAAGAATACTGGAGCATTTTGCCACGCCCTCCTCTAGGCATCTTCCCGACCCAGGGATTGAAGCCAGGTCTCTCTCATTGCAGGCGATTCTTTACCGACTGAGCTACCAGGGAAGCCAGAAAACTCAGTGGATCTCCCCAAAGTGGAAAGTGAAATGGACAGATAAAGTATGGAAAAGGGGAAGTTTTTCCAAATTTCTGTTTGCTTCAAAAGTGGATTGTAATGTACAGAGCCAGACCCCCAAAACTGGTGCTCTGTGACAACCTGGAGGGATGGGGTGGAGAGGGAGTGGGAAGGGGGTTCAGGAGGGAGGGACACATGTATGCCTACAGCTGATTCATGTTGATGTATGGCAAAAACCATCACAATATTGTGAAGTAATTATCCTCCGATTAAAATAAATTTTAAAAAATCACAAACAAACAGAAACATATAGGAGATCAATTGGTCTAGGGAAGGGTTAAAAAAAAAATGCGGACTGTAAAGTCCCCCTTGAGGCACAGGTGCAGTTCTCAAACAGGTCCAGAAGGGCTATGCAAGGCTCTAGGTATTTCAGCATCACTCTGGGTCACTTGAATGGGCATGCTCAAGGCTTGGAAACATTTTTCTTCAATATTTTTCTTGGAGTAACAGTAAACCATCTGAGCCACCAGGGAAGCTTCCCAGGGGTAAAGAACCCGTCTGCCAATGCAGGAAACACAAGAGATGTGGGTTTGATCCCTGGGTTGGGAAGATCCCCTGAAGGATGAAATGGCAACCCATTCCAGTATTCTTGCCTGAAGAATCCCGTAGACAGAGGGGCCTGGCAGGCTACAGTCCATGGGTCACAAAGAGTCAGACATGACTTAGCAGCTAAACGACAATAAACAGGTAGCTTGTAACTGTCTGAGTTTTGACACAGAAAGTGGCCATAGTTCGAAGCCAGACATCAGGCCAGGGTGAGAAGCCACAACCAGGGTACAATTTGAAATGTGTGGGTGTTTCTGAGAGGGTCCAGGGGCACCATGGAGAGGTTCACGTGATAGACTATCAGGGACTTAGACAATGGATATTTGGCTTTTAAAGGAGAAAGACTCCTGAACTTGGAACAGCTAGGGCCCTCAGGGTTATATAGGGCACACCACCCCCAAAATAAAAATAGTTTTAAATCCAGTTCTTTCCTGTAACTGGTAATCCCGATTCTTACTCTCCTTCTCAGTTGAACTCAGGGAAGACATCACAGCAGAGTAGAGGTAGGAAATTTGATCTATTTTCCATAAAACAAATCATGCTCCAAGTTACACACCAAACAGACAAAAGCAAAACAGATGCTGGTTTTGTCTATTTAAGCAACGCAAGGCCTCCACAGTTTTTTTTTTTTTTTAATAAGAAATCACTGTCATTTCCTTTCTATGAAAAATTACCATAGAGGCATCGTTCTTTTTTTTTCTTCTTTAACACAATTGAAATTGTATGGTAGGGAAGTGTTTAATTAGTCTGTTCTGAGCAGGAACTGTGTGTGCTCACTGCAGTGGGAACCTCATAAATTACTTCATAATCTCAATTGGAGGCTTTGTGTCGGAAAATACTCATTAGTTTGCACCAGCAGCCAGCGGCTTCCCCTGAAAGGGCTTAGAAACATGCAGCAGTAGGTGTAGATCAAGTTGCTTACAGGAAACTTTCAGGGCAGTAAAAATAAACCAGGCCTAGATGGTGAAGGAAGCCAGGCGCATCCGAGCCTTGGTGCCTGGAGACAAAGGAACTTTCTAAACTCCATACCAGCCCCTTGTGCCCAGTCCTCACTTTCCTGCCCCTAAAGTTCTTCTTCACCCCCCACCCCCTAAAAGGGACTTTTAGCTTTTAAATCATCCCACTGCCTTTTTTTTTAAGTGTGAAGAAATAAAATGTTTGGAAATATTTGTCCCAGACTAGCAAGGAAAGGTGATTTAAAAAAAAAAATTGGAGTATAATTGCTCTACAGTGTTGTGTTGGTTTTTGCTATACAACAGCATGAATCAACTCTAAGTATAGATGTTTCCCCTCTTGAGCATCCCTCCCATCCCATACCTCATCCTCTACCAGTCTCGGTCATCATTGAACACGAGGCTGAGCTCTTCATGCTATGCAGGCGCTCCCACTAGCTAGCTATTTTACACACGGTGGTATGTGTATATGTCAATGATCCTCTCTCAACTCGTCCCAGCCTCTCCTTCCCCCTGCCTGCACCCACAAGTCCGTTCTCTATGTCTACGTCTTTATTTATACCATTCTATTGAGATAGATGGACTTCCATGCTGGCTCAGTGGTGAAGAATCCCATGGTCAGAGGAGCCTGGAGGGCTACAGTCGATGGGGTCAATTGCTGCTGGTGGTGGTGGTGTTCAGTCGCCCAGTCATGTTTGAGTCTTTTGCAACCCCATGGACTGTGGTCCTCCAGGCTCCTCTGTCCATGGGATTTCCCAGGCCAGAATACTGGAGTGAGTAGCCATTTCCTTCACCAGGGGGTCTTCCTGACCCAAGGATCAAACCTTTGTCTCTTATACTGTTGGGTTTATTCTTTACCGCTGAGCCACCCAGGGAAGCCCCAAGACAGATACATACATATATATACATGTTGATCCATCCATATGTATGTACAATACAGACAGATGTAGAAAGTGAGTGGGCAAAAATAGTAGCCCAGCTAGCAAGTTGGTTCCTCTCAGAGGGAGCATAGTATTTGATATATTGATAGGTCAACTGGAGTAAGGGTGAGGTCCCCAGAGGCAGGCTCTTAAGGTTTAAAAAAAAATAAAGAAAAAGTTCCCTAAATTGCTTTCTAAGAAGAGACGAGTTTGCTGATTTCAGGGTTTTAATATGGTTGCACCCTGATGGTTTGATAAATAACTTTGGGTGGTTGCTGAGGTAGAACAGTTCTGCAAAATAGCAAAATAGAGGTGAGAATTTGAAACTGGGGATGGAGGATTCTGGGAGAGAGGAATGAATTAACAGCACGAGGCTTTGTATGCAAGAAAGGAAAGAGGAAAACACTCATATCTTAGCAGAGGAGAGCTGCAATGTCTATGGGGGATTTTAAAGTTTTTTGCTGTAGGAGATCATAGTAAATTCCTTCCAACTACCCTAGAAAACTACTTCCCAGAAGCAGACCCTGGGGCTAGATGGGTGTACAGGGGTTTTGTTGAGGAACCAGTAAGGAAGCAGGGAAATGAGAGGGGAAAAGTCAAACTATATTGTGAGCCAGGTGAGGTCCATCAGCCTAATCCCACACGGGAACCCTGGAGTGAAAGTACAGCTCAGCGTCGTCCCACCAGAGGCAGGGACCTGGCCTCCCACACTCCTGCACTTGTCAGCCATGGTCAAGGGTAGGATGAGGCAAGGGAATCAAGCCCCAAATAAATGCTCTGGGCTCTATTTTGGAGGGAAAGTGGCGCATGAAGCCCAAGGACAGTCTACCTGAGTCCCCGCAGCATTTGCTGAAGAACAAGGGCTGAGTGTTAGAAGCTGAAGGGGCAAGCAAGGCTGCCCAGAGAGCACAAGATGGTACAAGGGGAATCCGAGGAGGTCTGACAGGGCGTGGGCATTGTCTGCCACGAAAGTCGTGATAAACTCATACTTGCTCACTAATGCTTGTGCATGAGTCAGCTCTTCACAGAGATGAAAGTGGAACCGACACATGCATCCAGGGCAGACCCCAGGGAGTAAGAGCAGAGACTGTGCTTGTGGGTGCAGAGGGTGAGGGAACGCCTGATGTATGAGTCTATGTGTGCTCCCATGTGCTGCTTCCCACCCACAGTTCACGCCGTCCTGTCACTGCCAACTAGACCTTAACACGCACCAGGCACTGGGCTACTGTGGGTTATAAGTGTCACTCCCTCCTACAACAACTCCATGTCCTAGCTGCTACTGTCTTAACTTCACAGGGGAGGAAACTGCGGCTAAATGAGGTCAAGTCTAAGTTCTCTAAGTGCGTAAGGCGTTGCGTGGTATTCGGACCCAGGACTGGATGACTAAAGACCAGTACTTTCAGCTGCTGGGCTTCTCTCCTCTTGGGACACTGTCCCCCCATTTTAAAGCCCCTTCTCCATCTCAGGATTTCAGTTCCTACCACCTTCCAAGATGCAGTTCCAATGCGATATCCTCCACAAAGCGTTTTAAATTAGGCAGAGCTCTTGGAGGAAAGAGATAGAAATCCAATATGACTACACAAAAGAGGAAAATTACAATACAAAAGCAGTTTGAGTGGTTGGGAAGAATGCTGGGGTGGCCCACGTTTGAAGGGATTGATTGCCCAGAAACTAGGGCCTAATAGGGGCTTAATGGAGCTGGACTTCTTTACCTCGATATTTTATCTTACATCCCCCACTACTCCCCCAACCCAAAACCTCAGCCATCTGAAATGCTTCTCTTTCTCGTCTGTTAATCAACCCAGAAAGGTCTTGATTGGCCCTTCTTGGTCCATGTGCTTATCCTTGCCTTAATCTCAGAGTCCAAAGGAATGGAGTATGGTGATCCACCAGACCAAGGAGTCTGGTTTGTAACCTAAGGAAGGGGGTGGGAGAAAAACATTTGGGCAATTCACAGCAATAGTTCCTAGTATTCATCACACCATTTATGAAGATTCGGACAAAGTCAGGCTGTGCCAGTTTCTCTAGCACAGAACAACCATTTCCACACTCTCAGATCTGTTGGTCAGGCATGTGGAGAGACACAGTGGGGAGGGCTTTGCTCTGCTCCACACTGTCTGGGGCCTGAGATCAAAGACTACACCAAGGGCTGGGTTCACTCACCCTCGCATCTGGCAGTTGATTCTGACCATCAGCACGGGAGCTCAGTTCTCCTGCCTTGATCTCTCCATGTGGGCTCTCTGCGCGAGATGGGTGGGGCTTTCTCACCACAACCTAGCTGATGTCCACACCTGAACATCCTGAGAGAGCTAGTCAGGTGGGACGTATATTGCCTTTTTAACATAACTTCAAAAGTTCTGCTGCATTCAACTTGTTGGAGCCTCACAAGCCTGCCTGGGGCTTCCCAGGTAGGACTAGTGGTAAAGAATCCACCTGTAATACCAGGGATCCAGGAGATGTGGGTTCAGTCCCTGGGTCGGGAAGATCCCCTGGAGCAGGGCATGGCTAACCATGCCAGTATTCTTGCCTGGAGAATCCCATAGACAGAGGAGCCTAATGGGCAACAGTCCATGGGGTCGCAAAGAGTTGGATGCAACTGAGCAACTGAACATGTGTGCATGCATACACACACACACACACACACACACACACAAGACTGCCCAGGGCTCAAAGGGATGGGAAATAAGCTCCATTCCTTGAGGAGCAAAAATATTCTGGAAGAGATGCAACATTTTTGGAAAATACAGACTTTTCTGTAAAAAACTTTTACGTTTTTCCTTGTGAATTCTCTTTATGTGTGTTTGTCGTATCTTCCCTAAATTATTGTGAGCTCTGTGAGCTTTTATTTTTGTAATTTTATGCAGTACCTTGAACAAGACCTTTGACACACTAGGTTTTTGGATATGTTAGTATGCTCTCTCTGACATAATGGTATCACAATTTTCCCACCAGCTAGCTGTGTAACTCTGAGACAAATGATATAACATCTCTGAGACTCAGCTTACAAACTGGGAAAGTTTAAATAAAGTTGTTGCTTCTAAACATTCTGCTTTAGCAGCAAATTATAAATAATTTTCTTCAAATTACATCTAACACAGAATACTAGTCTACACAAAATTAAAAAAACAGACATAGAGAAAAGAGAACATTTGCACACTGTTGGTAAGAATGTAGATGTGTGAAGCCACTATAGAAAACAGTATGGATATCACTTAAAAAATAAAAAATAGAATTACTATATGATCCAACAATCCCACTTCTAGGTATCTGTCTGAAGGAAATGAAAAGAGGATTTAGAAGAGATATATACTATGAACTTCTGTATTCACTGCCACATTCTTCACAAAGCCAGGATATGGAAACAAAAGTGTCCATCAATGGATGAATGGATGAAAAATACCTACAATGGAATATTATTCAGCTGTGAGAAAGAAGGATATCCTGCCATTGGCAACAATATGGATGGGCCCAGAAGGCATGATGCTAAGTAAAATAAGTCAGACAAATGAAGATACTATATAATTTATACATGGGATCTAAAAAAGCTGAACTCCTAGAAGCAGAGACTAGAATCATGGTTCCCAGGGACTTTAGGGGTGAGGGTACTGGGAGAGATGTCTATCAAAGAATACAAACTTGCAGTTAGAAGATAAGTTCTGGGGATATAATGTACAGCATGTTGATTATAGTCAATAATACTGTACTGTATACTGAAAAGTTGATGGAGATTGTATCTTCAGTGTTCTCCTCACAGAAAAGAAATGGTAGTTCTGTGAGGTGATGGTGACGGGGGTGTTAGCTAACACTATGGTGCTAATCACTTTGCAATATATAAGTGTATCAAATCACCTTAAATTTACATAATGTTATATGTCAATTATGGGCTTCCCAGGTGGCGGAAGTGGTAAAGAACATGCCAGCCAATGCAGCAGATGTAAGAGATGCGGGTTCAATCACTGGGTTGGGAAGATCCTCTGAAGGAGAGCATGCAGCCCACTCCAGTATTCTTGCCTGGAGAATCCCATGGACAGAGAAACCTGGCAGGCTACAGTCCATAGGGTCGCGGAGTCAGACACGACTGAAGCGACTTAGCACACACACGCACATATGTCAAATATATCTCAGAGCTGGAGGGAGTAAACAGAGATGCTCTTTTGAAGCAGGTTTAAGAGGACTAGAGATCTACCCACTTCCCTCCCCTGCCTGTCATCGCCTTGGCTGATCCTGAGACAGTGTTGTGGAGCTGGCAGCCATTTGCTATTTTTAATCTTCTAAAATCTCTTCTGTAAACAGAATTTACCTCTTTTCTGGGGGCATTACTCAGATTTTGTATCTGTCTCTCCCGCTTTCTCTCTCAGTCCGTCTCTCCCTCCAGGTCTGTTTGACTCAGAGGGGACTCCCCAGGACTACAGATGGGAACGTGACCAGATCTGGTGAGGCAGAGTCACCAGTGATTGCCTTGGAGATGAGACATGACCCACTCAGGGCCAATGAGATTTAATTCTAAGATTGTTTTTTTTTCTGAAAATATCAGGAAGGAGGATGCTCTTTGTCCTGGAGCTGCTGCTGGCTGTCTTTGCTACTTTATGGGAGAGAGTCTGACTGAGAATTAAGCTCTGAAACAGGGAAGATGAAGTAAGAGACAAAGTTAAGAGGAGCGGGGAGGGAATGACTTGAGAACACTATTTAAGCGTCTGGACCCAAGCATGCCTGATGCTAATATAAACCCAAGATTTTCCCAGACAGTTTGAACAGTTTTTATGCCACTGTAGAATGAAAGAATTATGGCAAATACAGAACTACAGGTTCTGTGAAACACGGTTTGAAAACCACTGCAGTAAATGTTCTCTCAGCTCCCTTCCCCTGACATGAACCTCTGAAGCTGTAGATCTTTCAGCTCCTCATCTTTTGTTGCTATAGCACCACAGCATACAAAATGCTTTGGTTTCTCTGAAACTGCAGAGTATCGGGAAAATGCCCATGGACACAGGCAAGGCTCACTTCTGATCCTATTTGACATTTGTTCTAAGGCATCCTGGACTGTCTGAAACTGAGCTTACTAGATATGCAGGCTGTTAATCAAACATACATTCTATATTAAAAAGCCATATATCTTCTGTAGGAAGAACCACATCAATGGACCTTCAAACTAGCGTCGATTGTGGAGTGGGGAAGCAGGGTGTATAGTCAGATACCCATGTGAGCAGAACAATAAACAATGACACTGGCCACCAGATCTGATTGGCTGGCTTGCTGCCTTCTGCCATGTCCTTTGCAAAGCCTGGTCCACCTATCCATGGAGAGGTGGGCTGTCACAGACACACCACTAAACATGCTTTAGGGATTGAAAGTAAACCCTAATGCTCTCTGGCACTTCTGTTATGACTCCTGAAATGTCTCGTGACTTTTTCATACCCTATAAGAGGCCATCTGTAGATTTTATGAAGAATGCAGAGGGCTTCCTTGGTGACTCAGATGGCTAAAAATCTGCCTGCAATGAAGAAAACTGCCTGCAATACAGGAGACAGGAGTTCAATCCCTGGGTCGGGAAGATCCCCTGGAGAAGAAAATTGCAACCCATGCCAGTCCTCTTGCCTGGAAAACTCCATAGAGAGAGGAACCTGGACGGTTACAGTTCATGGAGTTGCGAGAGTCCGAAACGACTTAGCGACAAAACCACCATCACCACCGCCATGAAAAACATGGAACCACACCAAAACCAGGGACGGATCTCTTATCCTGGTCAGTACTGACCACTGTAGGATCTGATGTCTTTATCGGAGGATGTTATTCCAGCATCTCAGGGCCCAGAGCAGTCTTGGTGCTGAGTCACTAGCCAGTCAAGTTAGATGCTTTGCCTCTGCGTGATCTTGCCTCTGCTCATTTCCCTGTGTTTATTTCAAAGAGAGTTCATACTAGACAAAAATTACCACCAAAGAAAATGATGTTAAAATGGTATTTAAATAGGAACCCCTGTTCTTTTTCTGTGCTTTTCTTAACTTACCTTTGGGCCTTTTCTCTTTCCAAATGATATCACTGAAACATCTGTGTTTTCAATTGAGTCCCTACCACTTGCAGGAATTCCTCTCTTTTTCGCCAGCTGCTTCTTCCTGACTGGAGTCAGACTGTCATGGAACAGTCGTTTTCAGGAAAGCAGATTTTGCTGCCAGAGGCCCAGCATCATGGTTTTCTTGTATAAAACAAGATCATTTTCAGTGTAATTGCTTTTAGAAATATACACCTCAGAGTGAACCCGAGGAGATAATAATGAGGCGAGAGTGAGGCCTGATGGCTCAGCTATAAGATCTCCTCCTCCTGGTGTAGAAGCCCCTCCTCACTATGAAGGGGACTGGATCCAGCACACAGTAGGTACTTAATGTGCCGATTGAATGAATGAAAGACCAGATGGGTGGCATAAAACGTGCCATTGATACAGTAAGTTTCCACTGCTATCTAATTTTACATATGATAATGTATATGTTTCAATGATCCTCTCTCAACTTGTCTAAATCCAGTGCTCTGGGATAACCTCGAGGGGTGGGAGGGAGGTTCAAGAAGGGGGGGACATGTGTATACCTACGGCTGATTAATGTTGATGTATGGCAGAAACTAACATGATATTGAAAGCCATTATCCTCCAATTAAAAATAAATAAATTTAAAAAATAGCTGGACACAAAAATCTAGAGGTAAACAGACAGTCTGGGCTAAACATAAAAAATAAATGAAGAGTGGTGTCAACGGGGTATAAGATACAGCATAGGGAATACAATCAATAATATTATGATAACTTTGTGGTGACAGATGGTAACTAGACTTACCATGGTGATCATTTCATAATGTATAAAAATATTGAATCACTATGCTGTCTACTGGCAATTAACATAAACTGTATGTCCACTATAACTCAATTAAAAATACAGAATAGAAAAAATGTGCAATTTCATTCCATTTCAGTGATTTTTACATAGGAATCCTAATTCTAGTTAGGATTCTAAAATTAGAAAAACTAATTTTCTAAAGAAATTATTAATTTCCTAAAGAAATATCCTAGATCCTCACCTTATTGATACTGAGAATTGAAGAACTGGAAAAGATTTTACATGCAGAAATTCTCTTTTAAATATCTCCAATTGGCCCTGAAGTTCTCCAAACTGAGTCTTTCAGAGAACACTGTAGAATATTAAGAGAACATTGTAGAATATTAGGTATTGTCTGGGGACTTCCTTGATGGTCCAGTGGTGAAGACTCTGAGCTCCCAATGCAGGGGGCCTGGATATGATTCCTGGTCAGAGAACTAGATCCCACATGCTGCAACTAAGAGTTTGCACACGGCCACTAAAGATCCTGTGGGTCACAACTAGGACCTGGCACAGCCAAATAAGTAGATAAATAAGTCAGTCTTGTTTGCAGAAGTGATTCAACATTGAAATGAGTTTGGGAGGTAACATAGTAGATAGAAGTACACAGGCATCTTCACTCCATGATTTCTCCAGTCTCTCAGACTTCCCCACTATAGGACTTTAACAGTCTTCATCAACTATTGCTCACTGTAAATATCCAAGGGGCAATACACTCGATAGTGTTGATCAAATATTTTGAACATATAATCCTCTTTTTAAAAAATTTCTTCTATTACCATTGGAAGGGTCGTTGATAAACTTTTGGAAGGGCTGTCCTGGAACAAAGTTCCATTGAGTTTCTTTTTATTTCTCCTATGGGTATATTCAGAGAAGGACATGGCAACCCACTCCAGTATTCTTGCCTAGAGAATCCCATGGATAGACGATCCTGGTGGGCAACAGTCCACAGGTCATGAAAGAATCAGACATGACTGAAGCAAATGAGCATGCGTGGATATATTCAGTACAAAGGAGAGTCTATTTTCTTCCCCTGCTATACCATGGCCCTTCCTTCCTAAAAATATAGACCCAAGACTTTAAAAAATATGTTGGCTTTTGTTGTTATTTAATGAAATACAAATAAAAATACTGATAGTTTTTTTCAACTAGTCAAGATAATTCTAATGTTTAGATGAAAAAGCAGAAATAATAATGATACAAAGAAAGACTGGGGTGGTCCTCATCAGATGCCAAAATATATTATAAAGCTATGATGATTAAAACTGCATAATCCTAGCACATGATCACATCAACAGATCAATAGGATAGAATACAAAGTCCATAAATGGACCCAATATGTACAGGCACCTGAGATCAGTGGGGGAAAGGTGAGTCATGCAATATAGAAAATTGGGACACTGGCCAGCCATGGAGACAAAAACAAGGTTGGATCCATTCTTAGTACCTCATGCCAGAAGATATTCCAAATGTTCTTAACAGACAAAAGATTTAAGTGCGATAACTGAAATCATAAAAGCACTGGAAGAAATTGTGGAGAAATTGTTTCATAGTCTTGAAGTAGGAAAGACCCAACTATAAGAAAAACTCCAGAAGCCATAAAAGAAAAAAAAATGATAAATTTGATCCTCCCTTCAAATTTAAAGTTTCTGCATGACAAATGACAAACAAGAAAAAAAGTGTTTGCAACTCTTATCACAGAGGAAGAGTCAAATGCCTAGTATAAAAGAGCTCCAAGATTTCTTAAAAAACTGGAAATAGAACTGCCATATGACCCAGCAATCCCACTTCTGGGCATACACACCAAGGAAACCAGATCTGAAAGAGACACGTGCACCCCAATGTTCATCGCAGCACTGTTTATAATAGCCAGGACATGGAAGCAACCTAGATGCCCATCAGCAGATGAATGAATAAGGAAGCTGTGGTACATATACACCATGGAATATTACTCAGCCATTAAAAATAATTCATTTGAATCAGTTCTAATGAGACGGATGAAACTGGAGCCCATTATACAGAGTGAAGTAAGCCAGAAAGATAAAGACCATTACAGTATACTAACACATATATATGGAATTTAGAAAGATGGTAATGATAACACTATATGCAAAACAGAAAAAGAGACAGAGATGTACAGAATAGACTTTTGGACTCTGTGGGAGAAGGCGAGGGTGGGATGTTTTGAGAGAACAGCATCGAAACATGTATATTATCTAGGGTGAAACAGATCACCAGCCTAGGTTGGATGCATGAGACAAGTGCTCAGGCCTGGTGCACTGGGAAGACCCAGAGGGATGGGGATGGAGAGGGAGGTGGGAGGGGGGATCGGGATGGGGAACACATGTAAATCCATGGCTGATTCATGTCAATGTATGACAAAAACCACTACAATATTGTAATTAGCCTCCAACTAATAAAAATAAATGAAAAAATAAAATAAAATAAAATAAAAGAGCTCCAACTGGTCAGTAAGGGGGGAAAAAAGACTAAAAATGCAATAGGAAAAAGAGAACAAAGGACCTATGATCACACCACAGTAAAGGACATATAAATGTCTCTTAAAACATCAGAAAACATAACCAACCTCATTCATAACAAGAGAGATACAATTTAAATTACACTGAGCTATCACATTCAGGATATGTAGTGAACTGCTCTGTGTAGAGAAAAATGGGAGGTGGGAGAGGGCTGGCATAGACGTTCCTGAAATATATCTGCAGTTCCACTCGGGAGAAGTCTAACCCTATTGCTGATGGGCAAGCTGGGTGATTAACAGACTGGGAAAGAAGGGAGACTTCACTGTATTTTTGTTCATACCTATTACCTATAGAATTTCAAACATGTTTATAACTTCGAAGTGCATGAAAAACATAAAGAAATAAAACTGGATCTAAAAAACAGATTCTCTTTCTTCTTCGGCTGCTGTGTTTGGCTCGGCTCTGGCTGGTCTCTGCCACTGCCCTCCCTCTGGCTTCTTGGGTTCCTTCAAGAACCGCAGGGGCTGCTCAAAGTCTTCAGGATGCCTAGAGCCGGCTTTGTAGCTCATGAAATGAAAGTTGTCCTCAGAACACTGCCAAATAGTTTCAGAACACATTCTAATGTGATGTTTCTGACAGAGCAGCTGTGGCTTCATTTAGCAGAGTATTTGAGCCTTTCTGTCTAAATGCAGCAGTTGGGTTCCTAGAACAAAAGGTGGCAAAGGGATGGAAGTCTGAAAAATGTGGAAAGAGACTGATTTTTCTATGCAGCACATATTACATTTCAGAACTGGAGATTTATTTTTATATTATTCTTCTGATTGGATTTTCTCATATTGTAAATATTATTTATACTAATTCTGATACAGAGGAGTGAGTTTTGCCTTTTGTCTCTTATCTTTCATCTGATAAAACCTGATTATTCTCCTCACAGCCCTCAATGAAATGTGGTAGGATGCTAGAGCTAGAAGGGATTGGAAAGATCATTTAATGGTGCTTGACGTTTTTTAAAAAATCTCTTTTCAGGGAATCAAGGGCATACCAGGTGGCCTCCTTCCATCTGCATCTGAACCATTGCCCATTTCTGATAGGGCTCAAAACAACCATCATTTCAGATTCTGAAAAGACCTGTGGGTTCATGATAGTTTCTTAATGTATTAAGCTCCGCCAGAGGGTGGTAAAGAGAACTAAGGGGGAACTCAGAACTGCAGAGACTTGCCTGGCTTAGAAAATCATAGGAAATAACAGGAGAGCCTGCCAGCACCATGGGAGCAAGTAATACAGACTCAGTTCAAACAAACGAAAGTGACAAGGATGCAGGTTAAACCTGCTTCGACATGACACCATCATGTTATAGCTCAACCTCCTCTCATTAAGAAAAAAACAAACCAAAACAAACCCTATAATGACCACTTTATAAACTCGCAGACTAACCCCGTAGCATAACCATAATAATCCTCAAGCATTCCTCAACCAGTAAGGAACACGGGAAGAAAGGAGGATGAAAGCCACAAACACAAGCTTTACTCCCAACGTGTAACGGACACATCAATCGTTCTTCCCGTGGGCATCTTGCATCCTCTGCCATCCAGTACCTGCCTTTGACGTTGCAAGGGTCCTCAGGTGGAGCCAGACCTTCCTGACAATTGTGACACGCATCCAATGTGTCCATGTCAGCTACAGAATTTCTTCTTTGATGTTTACATCTCATTTCTATATCCTAATTGTTTGAGAAAACAATCTGCAAATAACAGCCTGAAGCTGGTTGATCTAGACTGCACAAGCACTAGAATGAGACGGCAGATTATGATGGGATGGCCTCACCCACCAGCAGGGACGTGTGGGACTTTAGAGAGCTCCAAGCATGGAAAAACACAGCTGGCCGAGGGCTTGAGAAGCTCTTCATCTCAGATCCCCCACCCTGAGGCTAGGTGCTCACCACTGTTCTCCTCGTGAGCCTCTCCTCAACCTGCTTTGAAAAGTTTCCAGCAGGGTGAACCACACTTCGTACTGATGGGAATTCCATTCTCGTGTTCTCAGACAGATTGTACTGAGAGGAAGCCATGCGGAGCAAACTCTGCCAGCTCTCTCTACCCTTACACTGGTGCCTCCACTCACCTGGGATGAGATGGGAAGACCCAGACTTCCGTGGTCCACAGTCCCCAGAGGGCAGGGCCTAGGTTACCATGGGGACAGTGGTGCTGGCCTTACCCTCTCATTGCCTCTGATTGTGTCAGACCTGCCCTGAGCCGGTGCCTGGTGGGTGTCTGTGCAGCTGGTCCACACAGTAAGCAACCAAGTGCCCCTCTGTTCCCTGGCTTTAGCTCTCCAGCTGGCCTCTCTCACTCTACCCCCCCACCTCCGCCCCACTCTTTTCCCTGGGGTGCTTTCTCTTTTACTTGCAGTTGACAAGATATGAAGTCAGCTTCCTTCAGGCAGCTGGCAGGGTACGGGGCCTGGAGCTCACTGTGCAGATTCATCCTGTTCCCCCAGATGAGTTCTCTGAAGTTCTCTGATCTCCTGTTTCTTCATCAGACATGAGAGTGATAGGTCTCTTCTTGTGGCTTTTTGGTAACAATGAAATTCAATCACATACATCAAGGGCTTAGCACATAGTCGGCGCCCAACAAGTTGAGCCTGTTAACATTTCTGTGTAGCTGTAACTGGCAACACAAAGCGTTCTCCCTGAATCTGCAGGACTATATGGACTGCGAGAATAACCTGACAGTACAGGCCATTAGCCTCTGTGACACAGAGGGCTGGGCCCACTCGTGGACAGAAGAAGGCTCTGGTGGCAGCAGGAGGTGGGGGGATGGAGTCATGTGAACGCTGAATCTGCGGGTCTTTGGGTGGTAGTGGGGCTCCTCGGAGAGCCTGGCATGATGAGAAGGGGCTGCTGAGCCAGGGACAGCCCTTGACAGCAGCTTCCCAGTCGAGGGATGAGAACAGCTGAAGGGGAGGCGCTGGCAGCCGCGAGGTGTGGGAGGACAGATCAGCCATCGCCAAGGCACCCGCCAGTGTTTCTGAAGCTGTTGTGCAGCAGCCTGTTTGACAACTAAGGCAGCACTGCTGAGACAGCTCAGCACGGACGCATCTGCGGAGGACCCCGGCTGCAGCACGGGGATGCTGGCTGCTGCAGGAGCGGTGACGAGGACCACTGACGGGAGTCCTCTCTGCGTGGTCCACGGGAGGACAACTCAGGGATGCGGGTGTGGTGGTGACCGTCAGCGGCCCCATAATTCAGTTCGTGAGTGTATCTGTTCGCTGGGGCTGCCATAACATAGCACCATGAGCTGGGTGGCTTAAACAGCAGTTTATTTCTTCCTGGTTCTGGAGGCTAGAAGTCCAGGATCAAGATATCAGCAGGGTGTTTGCTCCTTCTGAGACTCTGAAGGAAAATCTGTTCCATTCCTGTCTCCCAGCTCCTGGTGGTTTTCTGGCAATCTTTGAGGTTTTTGGCTTGTAGACACATCATCCCAATCTCTGCCTTCATCTTCTCATCTATCTCTGTGATGAAAATTTCCCCTTTTATAAAGACACTAGTCATATTAGAGAAGGAAATGACAACCCACTCCAGTGTTCTTGCCTGGAGAATCCCAGGGACGGGGGAGGCTGGTGGGCTGCCGTCTATGGGGTCGCACAGAATCGGACACAACTAAAGTGACTTAGCACCAGCAGCAGTCATACTGAATGAGGCCCACCCTAATGACCTCCTTTTAACTTTATTATCTTGATAAAGACCCTATTTGCAAATAAGGTCACATTCTGAAAGACGGAGGGTTAGGACATCTTTTCTGAGGGGCACAATTTAACTCACAACAGTGAGCCAGCCTCAGAGAGAGCAGTGGGGTCATTCTTGGAAGTCTGTAGGGTTATTGTTTACTCCATCACTGCATCCTTGGGGGTTCATTCCCATCTGAGTGGGGCAAGAGTGTACCCGGGCATTTAGACAGGCATGTGCCTGTGCATGTTTATTAGCAACTCTGACCTCTACTCATCTGATGCTAGTAGAGCCCCCTCCTCGGTGCTGACAGTCAGAAGCATCTATAGACTTTGACCCCAACAGAGAACCACTGCTTTAGACAACGACAGAATGAAGCTATTCCAACCATCAAAACTTAGGAACGATGTGAAAAAGACAGAGTAACACTAAACACAGGTAATTCTAAGTGATCCCCACTTCCAATTCTAAAACATTTATTGGGAGATAAATTCTTATGCAAGGGATTAATTTGATTATTGATGTCTGCAGTCACAGCAGCCTTAGACAAAATAGGCTCTGCTCTAGGAACAAGACAGAGAAATCTGTGTAGATCTGATAGACTCTGATTAGTTGGGAAACCACATGTCAAGCCAATACTCAGGTAGAAGATATGTGCTTCCCTGTGGCTCAGTGGTAAAGAATCTGCCTGCCACACAGGAGACACGGGTTCGATCCTGGGTTGGGAAGATCCCCTGGAAAAGGAAATGGCAACCCACTCCAGTATTCTTGCCTGGAAAATGCCATGGACAGAGGAGCCTGGTGGGCTACAGTCCACGGAGTCACAAAGAGTCAAACATGACATAGTGGCTGAGCACACGCAGATGGACCTAGAGATTATCATACTAAGTGAAGCAAGTCAGAAAGAGAAAGACAAATGTCATAATATTGCTTGCATGTGGAATCTAAAATACGACACAAATGAACTTACTTACAAAACAGAAACAGGCTCACAGACATGGAGAACAGGCTTGTGGTTGCTAAGGAGGAAAGGGTTGGGGGAGGGATGGAGTGGGAGTCTGGGATTAGCAGATGCAAGCTGTTATATATAGAATAGATAAACAACAAGGTCCTACCATATAGTACAGGGGAACTATACAGTATTCAATATCCTGTGATAAATCATAATGGAGAAGAATATGAAAAACAATATATACATGTATAACTGAATCACTTTGCTGTGTACAACAGAGATGAACACAGCACTGTAAATCAACTATCCTTCAATAAAATAATTTTTTAAAAAGAATCAGGCAGAAGAAAGGGTATAGAGAGGCAGAGGGCTTCTGGGTCTTGCTGTGATTCTTTCTCACAGGGCTGCCCAGTTTCCCTCCATAGTGAAGTTCTGAAAGACCAGAGGGATAGTTACCAACCCAGCATCCTAGCATTTACTGAGCATCCGAAATTGGTGCCAGGCATTTCATAAACAGCCCTTTTACTCAATCCTCACAAAAACCTTAGGAAGTGGGTATTATTATCATCACTTGAAAGATAAGAATACTGAGATTCAGAAAGATTAAATACAAGTTCCTACAGCTAGTAGTGGCAGATCCCAGATATAAATCCAGATGTTCTGGCTCCAAACCTTGTGCTCTTCCTGCTACAGAAAACTGACCGGGAAGACTAGATGAACCTACCTCTCCAGGATCACTCTTCAAGAGAGTCTGAGTTGACCCCTATGTGATTCACTAGGCAGGGAGAGAATCAATTTTCATAGGCAGGCCTGGGTCAGAAAATTACATGTCCCAGGGTAGGCAGGCTTCAACACGGTCCTGACATTTCCACCTGAGGAAAAGGATCGGTACAGTCTCCTTAGAATCGATCCTCAAGGGATCCGGGGCAGTGTAGGACCGGCCGTAACCTTCTTAAGGAAAGGTCCAAGTACACAGTGGAACCTGTGTTCTCCAGGGCCTTCTTCTGAGGTTCTGAAGGACAGGATTTTTGTACAATGCTGTGAACCAATCATTACTTACATGGGCAGTGAATCGCGTAGGGCCTGCGTCATGTCCACCTGTTTGAGTAGGTCAGTGGGTCTCACACTACGGAGTGTATCAGCATTACCTGGTGCTTAGGCATCCAGTCATACCCGGCTCTTTGCGACCCCATGGACAGCAGCCCACCAGGCGCCTCTGTCCATGGAGATTCTCCAGGCAAGAATACTGGAGTGGGTTGCCATGCCCTCCTCCAGGGCATCTTCCCAACCCAGGGATCGAACCCAGGTCTCCTGCACTGCAGGCAGATTCATTTCCGTCTGAGCCCCCAGGGAAGCCCAGGAATTCCCGAGTGGGTAGCCTACACCTCCTTCAGGGCAACTTCCCGACGTAGGAATTGAACTGGGGTCTCCTGCGCTGCAGGCAGATTCTTTATCAGCTGAGCCACCAGGGAAGCCCAAGAATCACCTGGAGGGCTTGCTAAACCACAAATCGCTGGGCGTCACCCCCAGAATTTCTAATTCAGTAGGTCAGGGTACACCAGTAACGTCTAACAAATTCCCAGGTGATACTGATGCTGCTGGTCCAAGGAACACACTGTTTTGAATTACGTTATTAAGCCATGAATAAGGAAGGCCACTCCATGGTACTTGGAGGCAAAGCACCTTTCTCCATGCCAGACTCACAGTCATATAGCATTATTTTATGAATCCAGGTTATGGCTCAACAGAACCTGGTCAGGAATTCAACAGGTCAGGATAAGGAGAGCGTAGGGCCATGACTCCATCCTAAGAGGAATCACAACCTTCTCAGAGTGGGGTTCTTCTCTTCTTTGGGGACCCAGAAAGCCAAGAAGTTCTTGCGCATCCACAGAATAGCATTTCCCACTGGCAGAACCCAAAGGCCACATCACAGTCTCTCCCTGCTCCCTGCCAGCAGCCCCCACCAACACCCCATCACCTCCCGGGCATCGCTTCTCCCCCTAACCTCCCTCCCCAACAGCTGTCTCCTCAGGAGCAGGGTGCTGTTCTGGTTCACTGCTCATCTTCCAAGCACACAGGAGCCCAAGGACAGAGCTGGGGACAAGAAGGGAAAATTATTACTATGAAAGAGAGGCTGTTTGTGCAAAGGGCCAAGAATCCTTGCTGAAAAGATAATCGTCCAGAGAGGCCAGCCAAGCAAGAGTTAATAGTTAGGACCGACTCAGGACTCACGAATGGTATCCACAGAGGCATTTAAATGCCCCCATGGGGAGTCCCTTGGAAGTTCTGGATCTGGTCCTCAGTCTGTCCTTCTCTCTGATAAAATAAGGACAAGATGCCAAGCTGATAAAGGTTTCTGATGGAGTAGAGATCCAAGTGTCCAGGACTGAATAAAAGCCTTAGCCTTTTATTTCAACTGGACATCAAGGCTACACTCAAAATGTCACATCATAACCTGCTTGGCTTGTTAAAGATCCTTGATCATATCATCAGAGACTCTGAGTCTGCTCAACTGGCAAGTGACTTTCAGACAAAAATAACTTAGAATCTCTGTTATCTGGTATCATAACCAGTCTGGTGAGCCAGGGAATTCTTCCTCAGGTGATACATCTTGAAGTATGAAGAACCAGGTAAGAATGCCAGAGGCTTTCGTAGAAACTGTTGAAAAGGAGGGGGGAGTTGGTGCTCAGTCACCAGAAGATGGAGAAGTAAGCAAATTCAGCAAACTATGTTTTCCGCTTTAGTACTGGTAAAGCTAGATTTAAGACTGATGCTGACCCCTGTCAAAGGCTTCTGATTACATACTTCTAGGTCTGCATATGGGGGTCCAAGGTGGGACAGCTGGGGCTGGAGTGTAGGTACTCCCCCCACCTGCATTGTGGAGCACCACAGAGCATCCAATACCCGCAGACTGCAGGAAGGACTCGGAGATAGAGGAGAGCAGACAGGCTGTGCTGAGAATAGTGATGTGATGTTGGATCATGCTGCAGTTTAGAATCACTGGGTGTCTTTAAAACCCTTCATGACTGAGCCTCACTATGCAGGGATTATCTCACGATCCCAGAGGTTGGCCCAGGCACAAGTACTTACTTTGAAGTTCCCAGATAATTTCAACAAGCAGGCAAGACTGAGACCCAGTGGGGCTAGGCTTTAACCCATATGTGTTTACCAAAAGGAAAGCTGAAGCCAGACAAAGAAACCGTGTGTGGCTCCACATGGGTGGAACTGAGATGGGGCCAAGACACAGAAGACACATTTCCTCAGTGAGCTTCCCTGATCAGGTAAGTCCTTCCTGCCAAGAGGGGAAGAGAAAGGCAGGAGCTTTGTCTCTCAGGGTTTCTGTTGGCAAAAACTGCCTACTCTCTGGGCTAAGGCAAAAGTGTGGGGAGACAAGTCATAATAACAGCTATATTTAGTGAACTCCCACTGTGGCCAGGAGCTGTTCCATCTACTTTCAGACGTTTAAATCTTGGAACAGTCCTGTGAGGTGGGTCTAATTATTCCCATTTGACAGATGAGGGATAGAGGCTCAGAGAGGGTTAGGTCACTTGCTAAGGTGAGAGATTTCTGGCAAAGGATCTGCCTGTCAATGCAGAAGATGCAAGAGAGACGGGTTCAGTGCCTGGGTCAGGAAGATCCCTGGAGAAGGAAATGGCAACCTGCTCCATTATTCTTGCCTGGAAAACCCTATGGACAGAGGAGCCAGGTGGGCTACAGTCCATGGTGTTGCAAAGAGTCGGATGTGACTGAGCACACACTATCAGCACGAGCTGAGAGTTTAACAGAACCACAATGCTGCTGTGTCTGGCTGCAGGGTCTGTGCGTGTGTGTGTGTGTGTGTGTGTGTGTGTGCGTGCGTGTGTGTGTGCGTGCACGTGTGTGTGTGTGTGTGTGTGTGTGTGTGTGTAGCAGGGTAAGGATCTGTGCTTCATTTGGGCACTTCAAATGCTGCAAATGTTCTTTTAAATACCCACACATATACCACTCATGAATACTGTCTTTCCCTGAAAAGAGGAACATAAAGTTCTAGCATCATAATCTACCTGGAAAATTGCAGTGGTGGCCTGGGTATGGAAATCTCTCTGATCTCAAGTGATGGGCTAAGTCTTTCTAGAACTAGGAACTTAGCCAACCAGAAGCCATTAGATTGGCAGTTTTCCTCTTGCCTTCTGAGGCTGCAAAAGAAATGACATTTTTACAGACATTTTCCCCAAAGCTTCTAGAGTGTGAGTCTTGGTGTTTGGGTAGCGACTTCATCATTCTTGCCTGGAGAATCCCATGGACAGAGGAGCCTGGAGGGTTACAGTCCATTGGGTCACAGAGTCAGACACGACTGAAGTGACTGAACACTTCATCACCCAGGCTCCTGCCAATTGTAGGATGTGAGGACTCCTTGTTAGGGACCCGTGGACAGTTATGCTGAGGGATATGCCATTTGCAAGTCAGCAGAAGGAAGGTTTCTGTATTTCTTGACCATCTCATTAGAAATAAAATCTCTATGAAGGAGACGTTGTGTGGGATGACTTGAGCCACCCACTTGGTTTTCTTACAGAAGAATGGGCGTGTGTAGTATCTGTGTCCCGAACCAAGTCATCCTAATGTAGCTGGTGCATCTGACAAGATAAATGACAAAGACAGAGCACAAGGCAGTGCAGGATGCCGTGGTCCCAGAGCTTACAGAAAATAGCTTAGGATCAGGATGTTTACGGTTTTTCAGTACTCGCTCCATGATCTGAAATTCATAATAATGCTGAGTTGAGAGGATGTGAGCTTGCAGATGTGAGTCAAGCATGAGTCAAAGACCATGGAAGCTCCCATCAAATCTCTTTTTCTCTTTTGTCAGGAATCCTTCAGAATGCCCCAGTTTCATGATGTCATTTCAGTGGAATTAAGTTTCAAGTGGTACAAATTATAGAATTGCTTACTTTAGGCTTTAGTTACAAGGCCAGTCTCTAAAGAGGCAAACTCGTTAGGGAACCCTAGAGGTAATCAGGACAAACAGCAGGAGGCAGGTTAGAAACCCCAGCTTCTTGGTTCAGTGGAGGCATAAAGCGATTAAGCAGTGAGCCCTCAAGTTAATCCTCACCGCCCACTCCCAGGGGGATGTGTAATTATACCACACAGCAAATGTGCAATGAAAGATTAGCGTTCTCTTCATTTCCTAACAAAAGGTGACTCTTTCCCCCTGGAGAGGTTTGGAATGCCCCTTCCACTGACATGGTGAAGAGAGAAGGGCACTGACGCTGCAAAGAGAAGGCAGCTGTCCAAGGTGACACATGGAACCCTCTCCTGGAGGGAATGAAAGAAGAGGCTGCTCCTCTCCATTCCCATTAGTGGCAACAGAAGTCTGCAGCATGTTACCAAGAATACAGCTTGGAGACAACAGTGGGAGGAGTAACTTCATGGAGCACCTAAAGATGGTACTTTCAGCAAATCGTAGGTAAGGGGTTAAGGATTAAATATCAAGGACACTGAAGAAATAAGCAAGTGGTCAGTATAAAAATAAAATAGGGCACATTATTGCAGGGACCAAAACAATTCCCCAAACATGAAAGAAGAAAAATAATCCAGACCTTCACTACCGGGCTGCCACTAGTTTCCTAAGGAGATGCTACTAAAAATTGGAACCAGAATCCATTGTGTATACCCTGTAATACATCAACACTTTATGAAGTTCTAATTAAAGAGTCATTCTGAATACACAGGTTCAGGTCTTCATAAAATGACAAATTAAAGAGCCCCTTCAGGTACCCTCAGGTGGAGAGGCTCCTAACCTCAGGAAATCCTACCTAACTCTTACAGTTAAGTTGTTGGTGCTCAGCCAGAATGGGTAAAGCTAAGCAGACAGCTACCTAAAAGACTGTTTCCTAACAAGGTTTGTTTCTACTTCTATGTGCTATGCGTTAAACTGGTTAGTTAAATTGTAAGACCTAAATATTGCAGGCTGACTCTAAGGTCAGGAGGTAGCCTGCCCATGACCACATGTGATACGCTCAGGGCTTAAGATGAACTCCAATAGCCTTCCAGTATGGATTCAGACACATTAACTATTAAGCTCCATGATGATAACTGATCGGTCTTAAAGATAGTTCTTTTTAGTATTTTATTTATTTTTAAATGAAGTATAGTTTACGTAAGGTATAGTTCAGGCCGAGGCAGAAAAGGAAAGACGACCTCAACAGAAGTAGGTTACCTTTATTCAGGCAAGGAGGGGCGACAGCCTAACAACCAGGCTGAGCGCTGAGAGGGATCTGGGAATCTCCATATTTATAGGGAGGTTTGTGGAAACAATAAGGGAAATGTTAATCAGGTGGGATGTTTTGGATATTCTTTATTTGAGATGGCATTTGTAGTTGGGCAGGGGGTGATAAGTCTTCTGGGTGGGTGTAGGGGGTCGAAGGTTTCTGGACAGGGGGTGATAAGTCCCAGATACATGCAACTGGCCTGGAGCATCAGGGCAGGACCGAAAGTTCTGTTTTGTTTTCTCCAAAGTTATGATTCACCAAGGGCCTTTGAAACTGTTGCTTTCTTTTCTAGGCCCAAAAGACTCCTTCAGTTTATATATATTGGTAGTTCTTAAAGTCACCAAAAGTGATGGGACCCAAATCCTATGGCCAATCTGAAATAGGACAGCTGAAATATTGGGAATAAAGAATCTAACAAACTCCAGTTATCCTTCAAGTTTGTTTAGGCACATTCAATTAGGAAATGGTATATACCAAACACTGAAGATATTTAGTATAGTCTTTTCTTCTGGCTTTACTGAAGTGTAATTGGCAAATAAAATTGCTATATGTATATATATATATATATATATATATATATATAGGCTGTGCCATGCAGCATGTGGGATCTTAATTCCCGGACCAGGGATGGAATCCATGCCCCCTGCAGCGGAAGCACAGAGTCCTAACTATGGACCACTAGGGATGTCCCTGTAATATATTTCAAACGTGCAACACAATGATTTGGTATATATACACATTGTGAGAGGACTTCCACCATAAGTCAATTACTGCACCCTTCATCTCACATAGTTACCTTTCTAAAAAAAAAAATAAGAACACTTAAGTTCTACTCTGTTAACAAATTTTAATTTAGTTAGCTTTGTGTTTCTCTGAACGGGCTAATTTAGTCACTAGAGTATATGGTAGTGACCGGTCTGTAATTGTGAAGGTTTTTGTCAACTGGTTCATGGATGGTCATGGATGTCTACTAATTCCACTATCTTGATTACCCATGGGCATGTTTTCACTATCTGTTTTCTCTTAGTCTTATCTCTGGGTATGTCTGGTACTCTAATTTAATTTGGATATTTTCTATTTTTAAAAGCTGGAGAGGCTCTGGAGAGGCCAGCAGAGAGACTAAAGGCAGATCTTTGTAACTGGGGCCTGAGTTTGTTTCACTTTCGTAAGGCCTGACCTATTCCTGGCTTGCTCTTACTCTGTGGATACAGTTCTTGAAGATTCTAACTAGCTGCTTGGAGCCTTTATCAGGGTCCCTTTTCCTTGGCAGAAACTGAAATCCAAATTTTATTTCCCCAGCACCATGAAAAAGCTTTGGTTAGCAACCAACTCTTTCTGGCCAGTGAATGCTTCTGGGGTAATGGTTCAGACTGTCTCACTACTCTGCAGGATTTGGGGCTCTTGAGTTTTTACTATCTCTGTAGTTCTAAACCCTGTTTTTCATCCATTTATGATTAAAACTCTCCAGAAAGCAGGAATAGAAGGAACATACCTCAACATAATAAAAGCTATATATGACAAACCCACAGCAAGCATCACCCTCAATGGTGAAAAATTGAAAGCATTTCCCCTGAAATCAGGAACAAGACAAGGGTGCCCGCTCTCACCACTACTATTCAACATAGTTTTGGAAGTGTTGGCCACAGCAATCAGGGCAGAAAAAGAAGTAAAAGGAATCCAGATAGGAAAAGAAGAAGTGAAACTCTCTCTGTTTGCAGATGACATGATCCTCTACATAGAAAACCCTAAAGACTCTACCAGAAAATTACTAGAGCTACAGTAAAGTTGCAGGATATAAAACTAACACACAGAAATCTCTTGCATTCCTATACACTAACAATGAGAAAACAGAAAGAGAAATTAAGGAAACAATACCATTCACCATTGCAACAAAAAGAATAAAATACTTAGGAGTATATCTACCTAAAGAAACAAAAGACCTATACATAGAAAATTATAAAACACTGATGAAAGAAATCAAAGAGGACACAAGCAGATGGAGAAATATACCATGTTCATGGATTGGAAGAATCAATATTGTCAAAATGGCTATACTACCCAAAGCAATCTATAGATTCAATGCAATCCCTATCAAGATACCAATGATATTTTTCACAGAACTAGAACAAATAATTTCACAATTTGCATGGAAATACAAAAAACCTCAAATAGCCAAAGTAATCCTGAGAAAGAAGAATGGAACTGGAGGAATCAATCTGCCTGACTTCAGACTATACTACAAAGCCACAGTCATCAAGACAGTATGGTACTGCCACAAAGACAGAAATATAGATCAATGGAACAGAATAGAAAGCCCAGAGATAAATCCACGAACCTATGGTCACCTTATCTTCGACAAAGGAGGCAAGGATATACAATGGAAAAAAGACAACCTCTTTAACAAGTGGTGCTGGAAAAACTGGTCAACCACCTGTAAAAGAATGAAACTAGAACACTTTCTAACACCATACACAAAAATAAACTCAAAATGGATTAAAGATCTAAATGTAAGACCAGAAACTATAAAACTCCTAGAGGAGAACATAGGCAAAACACTCTCCGACATAAATCACAGCAGGATCCTCTATGACCCACATCCCAGAATTTTATAAATAAAAGCAAAAATAAACAAATGGGACCTAATGAAACTTAAAAGCTTTTGCACAACAAAGGAAACTATAAGCAAGGTGAAAAGACAGCCCTCAGATTGGGAGAAAATAATAGCAAACGAAGCAACAGACAAAGGATTAATCTCAAAAATACACAAGCAACTCCTCCAGCTCAACTCCAGAAAAATAAATGACCCAATCAAAAAATGGGCCAAAGAACTAAACAGTCATTTCTCCAAGGAAGACATACAGATGGCTAACAAACACATGAAAAGATGCTCAACATCACTCATTATCAGAGAAATGCAAATCAAAACCACAATGAGGTACCATTATATGCCAGTCAGAATGGCTGCTATCCAAAAGTCTACAAGCAATAAATGCTGGAGAGGGTGTGGAGAAAAGGGAACCCTCTTACACTGTTGGTGGGAATGCAAATTAGTACAGCCACTATGGAAAACAGTGTGGAGATTTCTTAAAAAGCTGGAAATAGAACTGCCATATGACCCAGCAATCCCACTTCTGGACATACACACCAAGGAAACCAGATCTGAAAGAGACACATGCACCCCAATGTTCATCGCAGCACTGTTGATAATAGCCAGGACATGGAAGCAACCTAGATGCCCATCAGCAGACGAAAGGATGAGGAAGCTGTGGTACATATACACCATGGAATATTACTCAGCCATTAAAAAGAATTCATTTGAATCAGTTCTAATGAGATGGATGAAACTGGAGCCCATTATACAGAGCGAAGTATGCCAGAAAGATAAAGACCATTACAGTATACTAACACATATATATGGAATTTAGAAAGATGGTAATGATAACCCTATATGCAAAACAGAAAAAGAGACTCAGATGTATAGAACAGACTTGTGGACTCTGGGAGAAGGCGAGGGTGGGATGTTTCAAGAGAACAGCATCGAAACATGTATATTACCTAGGGTGAAACAGATCACCAGCCCAGGTTGGGTGCATGAGACAAGTGCTCGGGCCTGGTGCACTGGGAAGACCCAGAGGGATCGGGTGGAGAGGGAGGTGGGAGGGGGGACCGGGATGGGGAATACATGTAAATCCATGGCTAATTCATTTCAATGTATGACAAAAACTACTGCAATGATGTAAAGTAATTAGCCTCCAACTAATAAAAATAAATGGAAAAATTAAAAAAAATTAAAAAATTAAAAAATTAAAAAAAAAAAAAAATAAACCCTGTTTTTATTTCCCTAGCCATGAGAAAAGGATGAAAGCTCTGGTCAAATTCTCTGCCTCTTAGAAGTCACTTTTTGCCTGGTTTCTCAAATTCTTTGTCCTTGCTGGTTAAAAATCAAGAAGAAAAGTCATGAAGGGAAAAGAAGTTGAAAACATCAGGCTCACCTCAATGAGTTTGCTTCCTATTCAGAATTATTCTCCAGCCCTTGTTATCTTCATATCTCTCCAAAGTCTTCAAATATTTCTTTTTAAATTCACCTTCTCTGGTTCTTTTCCAGCGGGAGATCTGATTAGCAATGGGTCGCACAAGTTGGACACGACTGAAGTGACTTAGCATGCATGCATGCATTGGAGTAGGACATGGCAACCCACTCCAGTGTTCTTGCCTGGAGAATCCCAGGGATAGAGGAGCCTGGTGGGCTGCCGTCTATGGGGTCGCACAGAGTCGGACACGACTGAAGTGACTTAGCAGCAGTAGCAGCAGCTTACCATTACCAGAAGCAGAATTCCTGACTAGGTCTTTGACCCTACATCTCACAAGTGTTTACACTGCAGGATTTACACTGCAGGATTCTGTAGAGCAACAGTTCTTGACCTAGAGGACTGTAGATGAAGTTCAACAGACTCAGGAAGTCTTCAAATTGTATGTAAAGTGTGCGAATGTGTGTAAATGTCTTCAAAAGGATCCACAACCCCAGGAGTTAAGAACCACTGCTGTAGCATATCTACAGATACTTACTCTGCATTCAATAAACTTATTAATTGTCTATTTTAGATATCTAATGTATTAAATACCTAATTCACTTCAGTACTGACAAGGTCTTGTCCTAGAAAATGGCTCTCTAGGCCTAATGTCTAAATACTCAATTCCAAGCCAGTGAATATTTTTCTATTATGGTATTTCTTTTTCTACCATTAAATAACACCATTAGTATAATGGCATAGACCTCTCTTATATTAGCTTATTTTTATTGGAGGATAATTGCTTTAAAATGTTGTGTTGGTTTCTGCTGTACAGCAACGTGAGTCAGTTATACGTATACATATATCTCCTCCCTCCGGAGCCTCCCTCCCACTCCTGATCCCCATCCCACCCTTCTTGATCATCACAGAGCCCTGAGCTGAGCACCTTGATCTATACAGTTGCTTCACACTAGCTATTAATATTTGTTTTACACATGGTAGCGTGTACGGCATAGACCTCTTTAACACTTGAATAATGCTCATTTCTAGATCTGTAGTTTAACTCTAGAAACCTATCTATAAGACTGAAGTTGCTCTTTAGGACTGTCAGACACAGTAACAGCCAACACAGTTCTATCATGACAGTGAGTCGATGATGCCCCTGTGTTTCCTTTGAAATTCATGTAAGGACTGCTTTCTCTTTATAAACAGACTATGTTTTGTTTTCACAGCTTCTTTTGCATAAACACTGTGGATCCATCTTTATCTCTTTTGACCTCTCCTTTTGGATATGCTCTTTAGAGATTTGTTGTGGAAAATACACTCATACAAGTCTCTATCTCCTTAACATGCTTGGAAATCACAGAATAGGATTAGGCTATGGGATTGTGGATCCACTGGAAAGTCAGCAGATTCACAAAAATGGCACCTGAAAGATGCAGGGAAAGATTTCCACAGACTATTCCCTAAAGAAAGAGGTGTCTTAGAGAACAAGGCTAAGAGTAGAACATACCCACCTCCCCCTTAGGTCCTTACAAGTTCCAAGATGTTATAACGTCTCATGCCCCTACCTTGATCTGACCAGTCTGCCTTCCCAGGGCCTCTGGCCTAGTCAAGGGAGAGGCTGATGGCTGGGGTCCTGCTGCCTTTGAACACAACCCACCTCTTCCCCACCCCCTCACTTCCCTCATTATACCACGACTGCCTGACACCCCTGGACCCCTTGCCACACTCAGATCTCCCACCTGGAACGTCATACCTGAAACAGGGTCCTAAAGTGGAGCCAAGGAGATAGGGTAGCAGCCCTGGGACAGGGTCTGGCTACTAATAGAACATCTGAAGGAAGGAAGGATACGAATGAACGTGATGGGAGGCCAAGGAGAAAGCAAACCTCGAAAGCTGGCTACTTGATCTGTGGCTCCTACTGCCCTCCTGCCCTTGCCCCCACCCACCTCTGAACTCTCTGCTGAAAACGCTTCAGGCCTCTGGGAGTTACTTTTGTAGGATTTGGTTCCCTTACAAACAGCATGGCCTCCTTGCCTCCTGGGCCTGGAAGAACTTCAGAATCCTCGTTTCTGGGACAAGGTCTCAACTGTTGAGCCTTGCCTTGGCTCTGATCTTGCCCAGGGTTTACACTGCCTGCTCAGTGGCATTTCCAGATATAGAATTCTGAAGGCATTTCTTAAACACTAGATGTTTCCTAGAGTTATACTCAGTTCTCAAAGGGTTTCCACTATGTGGCTTTCCCTGTGTGGATCTGGAGCTAGACATTTGACATACATTTGGGGCCTGGAATAATAGAGACTTAATTTACATTTTTAATATATTCCTCAGAGGAAATCATGTCTTGGCACAGTACACCAGAAAGTTTAAGATGAATAAAATGTGAAGTTTACTTTCAAGAAATTTACCACTTTGATACCACATGGGAATCAGTCAGAATACTTCTGGTTGCAAATGACAAATTGAATTTTTTTAACTTTTATGATGAAATTAGGGAAATTTATACCTTTGAAAGTCAAATAAAATCAAGAATGGAAAGCTCTCTGAACTCTTAAATTATCATCTCAGCCTCTGTCTGTGTCAGCTTTCTTCTTTTAGGCTTCTCCACATCGCTGGAAACTTGACTGCTAATGACAGCCAGGCTCATCTCACTCAGCTCTGTCATTCAACATGACCCAAGAAAACACAATTCCAGTAAAGGATTTTGGTTGACCCACCTTAGCTCAAGCTCGCATTCTCAGAAATATCAGCTCTGGTGATGGGATAGGTGGTATCATTGGCTCATCTTGGATCAGATGTCCATCTCTGGCCACTCACCAGTGACCAGAGGACTGAGAACACAGCAGATCTCATTCAAATTGTATGTCTAAGTTAACTCTTTTTAAAAAGTTTTTAAATGTCATGTCTGTATTAGTTATAATTCAATAAATGGATTCCTTTCCATATATATCTTAAGATCAAAAATCTCAGTGCCATAAATAGCATGACTGAATAATCATGTAATAATGTATGTTTTCCTGGGTCAGGAAGATTCCTTGGAAGAGGAAATGGCAAACCACTCCAGGATCCTTGCGAGGAGAATTCCATGGATGGAGGAGACTGGTGGGCTACAGTCCATGGGGTCACAAAGAGTCGGACACGACTGAGTGACTAACACACACACACACACACAAAATGTTTATTTTAGTATCAGATTTGTGCAGTGATTTAGAACAATAAATATCCCACGGTGAAAAATTTATCATAAACTGAATGCAGTAACAAGAGGAAGCAAAAGCTTTTGTGTACTTTACCATGAAGAAGGAAATGGCAATCCACTCCAGTATCCTTGCCTGGAGAATCCCATGGACAGAGGAGCCTGGCAGGCTACAGTCTGTAAGGTCACAAGAGTTGCACATGACTTAGTAACTAAAACACACATACATTACCAAGGTCTTCACAAGACATTAGAGCATACAGTTCCATCACAGCTTATTTGTATACAAATCCACTAATGTGAACACTGCCAGAAATCTGCCGTGTTTTAACAGATAAAACAATCAACATCCACTACCTCTTCCGTAAGGCCAAGTTCCTTCCACACTTAAACATTTTAGATGGGGGCATTTCCTAGAAGGGTTATTTATTTTTCAATGGGCTATAACATTCCCCATGTATATAGATGCCTCTGATTGCAGAGGAAAGCATGAATTTGCTCACTGCCTGGCTCAAGCCCTCCTGGGGTTGGGCGCCAACCACTGATGTGGTCCCACCTCTGTTTTCTGACCTTAGGAATGAAACATAAGAAGCAAGTGTACTTATATCTGACAAACGAAGTTCCACTTTCAAGCTCCTAAGTTGCCTGGGGGCTCTGGTGGAGTGGTGGCCTGTGAATGACAAGGCGACCTCAGATCCAAGTTCTGGCCAGATGCTATTGGTCAGGTCACTTCTCTTGCTACTCAGGGACCCAATATGTGGACTTCCCAGGGCACAGATAGGATCATGGACAAGGGGATGAGCATGTACATCTCATCTGTGAAATGCTATGCAGACCTAAGATGGCTGTTATACAGACCTACTGAGGTCTCTTCTAGAGCTTTTCAGGCTCAGAGTTGGCTTCAGGCCCAGGCGTTCCCCCTACTTTTAGGTCCCAGGTCTGTCCATTCTGCCTAAGGCAGACTTGATTCCCTCTGGTCCTTGGGATTGGGGGTGGGGGAGCAGATGACCATTCTCAGTCCTAGTCTGAAGTGGGCTAAGCCTACTCATGCCCACTCTTTCCAGTGTGGCCAGGAACGGATGCCCTGCCAGCCCAGGACTTGCTGCTTTAGAATGAACAGGGAGTGGGAGGGTAAGGGGGAAAAGGAAAAGTTTACCATCTGCTCAATTTGGAGGACACTGAGAGATCAAATTTTTGGCACAAAACATTACCAGAGGAGAAAGACAGTTTTTAAATTTTAGTACTAGAAAAAGCTCCAGACGGGGAAACAAGGGACCCAAGTTTTGTTGTTGGTTCAGCTACTAACTAGCAATGTGACTTCTGAGACAGTAACTTCTCCTCCATTTCCTCATCTTAAAGCAGAGTGATTGGATCCAGTAACTGGTGCATTCTCCTTCCAGCTCTGACATTTGATGATGTGGACTCCTGTGCCCAGGAAGGAGTAGGGGTAGTGGAGAGGAGAGACACAGAGAATCAGCCTAGACATGAGGTTCCCGAGCTTGTCACACCCATCTCTGCAGCAGAATGCATTCAAGGGGTTCTCAAATCCCTACATGAGCCAAACATCATCTGAAGATTGAATAAAAATCATGTCACACATACGCATGTACTGTTTTTAAATTTACAGAGGTGCTATTGAAAGTGAAAGAGTTTAGTCTCACAGTAGTGTCCGACTCTTTGCGACCCCCTGGACTGTAGCCCACCAGGCTCCTCCATCCATGGGATTCTCCAGGCAAGAATACTGGAGTGGGTTGCCATGCCCTTCTCCAGGGGATCTTCCCAACCCAGGGATTGAATGACAGAGTCTCCTGCATGGCAGGCAGATTCTTTACTATCTGAACCACCAGGAAAGCCCGCTATTGGGATTAATTAAATGCTACTTTATTTTATTTAACTTATTTCCTTGGCTGCATCAGGTCTTCCTTGTGATTCGAGAGATCTTTCATGGCGATGCGCTTGGGCTTTGTTCCCGCCCTTGGGCTTCTCTAATTGCGGCCCCGAGCCTGGTCTTGGTGTGGCCTGTGAGATCTTAGTTCCTCAACCGGGCATGAAAACCCTGAGTCCCTGCATTGGAAGATGGATTCTTAACCTCTGGACCACCAGGGAAGTCCCACCAATTCATTTTAAAAGTAAGTTAAAAAATCTTTATAAAATTTTTTAAATCAACAAATACCAAAAGAGCAACTACCTGTGTTCTTGGGTCATCTTTGTTTGTTCAAAATACTTACCAAAGAAAGAACCACTGACTAAGGAAAACTTATAGTGAGAAACGAAGGAAAATTTATGGAGAGATTGTGCCTGGGGATGTATCAACTGAACTATTATTGCTTTTGGATTGTGAGAAATTAAGGCTAACTTAATTTTAGGCAAAATTCTATTTAGCTTTTAAACCTGAACCCCAGGGTCACCTCCTCTGTGAAACCCCCTTGCCGGTTCTCCATAGTGTCCCACCCCAACAGGATTAGACACAACATCAGCCAGGGACCCGGCAGGAAAAACAACACACTCAAATAAAGATCATTTGACAAAGACTTAATAAAAGGCTGTTTACTGAGGATGAGCCATTTGTAGGCAAAAAACAAGGCCTAGCACCGTACCTGGGATGCTACAGCAGGGCTGTTCCCAGACTGTTTTCTTGACAGACGAAGGGAGGAGTGTTTGTTGGAGGTGGCCGGTCACAGAGGGTCACGGGGAGAAGACTGCCTTCGTGGAGCTGTGACATTTGTTGGAGGGCTAGCTACAGCCAGCTCAAGGCCACACTGCTGGGAGGAGGCCAGGAGAATAAACACCCTACTCGCTTAAAACTCAGCACTCAAGAAAGTGAGATCATAAAAAAAAAAAAGAAAGTAAGATCATGGCATACGGTCCCATCACTTCATGGCAAATAGATGGGGAAAAAGTGGAAATAGTGACAGATTTTATTTTCTTGGGATCCAAAATCACCGTGGACAGTGACTGCAGCCATGAAATTAAAAGATGCTTGCTTCTTGGAAGGAAAGCTGAGACAAACCTAGACAGCATATTAAAAAGCAAAGATGTCACTTTGCTGACAAAGATCTGTGTAGTCAAAGCAGTGGTTTTTCCAGCAGTCATGTACGGATGTGAGAGTTGAATCATAAAGAAGGCTGAGCACCAAAGAATTGATGTTTTCAAATTGTGGTGCTGGAGAAGACTCTTGAGAGTTCCTTGGACAGGAAGGAGATCAAAGTGGTCAATCCTAGAGAAAATCAACCCTGTGTTTCCTTGGAAGGATTGATGCTGAAGCTGAAGCTCTAATACTTTGGCCACCTGATGGGAAGAGCCAGCTCATTGGAAAAGACACTGATGCTGGGAAAGATTGAAGGCAAGAGAAGGGGGTGACAGAGGATGAGATCATTGGATGGCACATCGACACAATGGACATGAGTTTAAGCAAACTCTGGGAGATAGTATAGGACAGGTAAGCCTGGGCGTGCTACAGTCCATGCAGTGTAAAGAGTTGGACATAACTTAGTGACTGAACAACAACCACGTATCAGTGCAGCCAGAGGCTGGAAGACAAAGGAAACCACTGATGAAGTTCATGCAGGTCAGTCTCCTAAGGCAGAGAGCAGGGTGAAGAAGAATAAAGTGTGGACTGGAGCACACAGAAGAGGTCCCCACCCAGTCACTCTTCTCTGAACTCCCACAGCACTCTGTACTTAACCTCCTTCTAGCACTTTCCATTTTCAATGGACATTTCTATCTCCCTGCTATACTGCGGGTTCCCTAAGGGAACCATGTTCACTTCCTGTTCATTTCTGCAGTTGCAAACCATATACCATGTAGATGACTAAGAAGTATTTGCTGAGTTCCCATTCGAGGCAATTGTTTTGAAAAACAAGCACCATATGGCCAGCATAGGTGGCATCTGCTGATGCTGCTGGGTGTTCCTGGGACCCGTGGGTCCTGGAACACATCTCCCTTCCCAGAACTCCACATGAGATGAATGGAGAAAAATCACACTATTCATGCATTTGTGAAGCTGAAGCCAAGGAGGGAATATGTCAAACCAAACTCTTGACTGAAGCTTAGAATTGTAACACAAGTGATTAACTCCATGCTGATGGAACCAATCTGAACCTTCTGGAAGTTTCTAAAGGGCAACTTCTTTTTCTTACCTTGAAGTGCTTCCTATTAAAATATCCCTTTCTTGTTTCTAGAGTCATAGGACAATGGAGGGACTGGGGACAGTACCTGTGAGGAAAGGCTTTGTGCCAAGATTTCTCCGATTCTGGAACAAGACAGTTCTGCTACAAAAACTGTGACCACAAGACACAGTGTTTTTGGAAGAACCTCTGAGAGAATGGGGGAAGTTTCTCTGTAGAGAAGTCTGTCCCTTGCAGGTCCAATCACACTGACCGACTGGCCTTCTTTTCCTAAGCCCCTTTCCCCAGCATCAGGTTGGGACAGTTTGCAAATGAGATGCAAATTTCAAGTACAGTGATGTGTCCCTGGTTTCTAAGCTGAGAGAAGTACTATCAAGGAAACCCAGGACCCAGCCACATATTCTTGAGTTGTATTTCAAAATGCTTTCCATTCCCAGGACAAAGTGTTGGTTACATGGCAGGAAGTGCTATATGAGGGCGAGGAAAACTCCGTAAGCATTCTGTGGTTCTATGAGAAGATGGAGGAAAAATGTTTAGTGTAGGTGGTTCACACAGTCTTCGTAAACAAATGTTGCCCAGAATGAAGCCCCAGAGTTGGACTTGGTCCTGTGCTGGATGGCTGGAGAGGCAGGGGGATGGAAGGCAGAGCTGCTCAAACCCTTCTTTTGTAGGTCCACACAAGCCTTCTCTAGTCCAGCAATAGCGTCATTGCTACAGCAGATGAATTAGCCACACTCTGACCAAAGTATACTCTGACTCAATTGCTGAAATGTAAAGAAGCCAAAAGTAAGAAGGAGATGTGTGTATTTAAGATAGGGGGATGGACCATTACATGTAGTATCAGACTATTGGCCAGTGGCCAGAGAATATAGGAGACTACATCTGCCAGCTCTTCTTCCAACAAGTTGCAGAGAGGCACAGACCCTATGTCCTTTCTTTAATATTTATTTTTATTTATTTGGCTGTGCTGGGTCTTAGTCATGGCATGTGGGATCTAGTTCCCTGACCAGCGATCAAACCCATGCCCCCTGCATCAGGAGCACAGAGTCTTAGCCACTGTACCACAAGGGAAGTCTCACTTATGTCTATTTAAATAAAAGGGAAGAATCAGGCCCATACCCGAGGTAGAATCAGAGGGAAGAACTCACAATGCTTTGCTCAAGGTGCTAGAGAATGTAAGTAGTTGAAACTAGATGTCCATCTAAATCAAGAAAGTAGTAGAAAGGAAAACAGAAAGATAGCAAAAGTTAATGAGATGGGAAAAAATCCACCAGAGATCAGCCATGTAAAACACTGGTTCTTTGAAAAGATTCAAACATTGATCCAAACATTGGTAAGTCTTCAGAAAGATGATTAAGAGTAAGTTAGGTAAGCCTTCAGTAAGATGAAAAAAAAGAGAAGGCAAAAGCAAGCAATAACAGTAATGAAAGGAGAGACATAAATATGATGCTATGGGTCTTAAAGAGATACCAGGAATGTATTTTGACTATATCATGCCAATAAATTTGAAACCACATGAAATGGACAACTCCTTGAAAAATATGATGTACCGGACTAACCCAAAAACACCTAGAACATGTTCTATAATCTGTAAGAAATTAAATCAGAAGTCTAAAATCCTTCACTCTCAAATCCCATATCTGTTAGCTTTACTGGCAAGATCTACAGAACTCTGGTAAAGCCAATAACACCATCATACCCAAAGTTTCTCAGAATGTAAGGCCTGTATAACTATGGATCTGAAACCAGAGAAGAACAATGTGAGGGAAAAAAAAATTTTCTAGTTAATATTACTAATGAACATATATACAAACTATTTAAATAAAATATTAGCAAACCAAATCTAGCAAGTTAGATTTAATTCACAAATGTGAGATTGATTTATCATTAGAAAATCAATTAAAATAACTCATCAGTTTAATAAATTGAAAAAAAACTCATATGATCATTTCAATAGATGCACCCAAAAAATCATTTGTCAAAATTCAACATCATTTTATCATAAAATTCTCTTTGCAAAATAAAGATAGAAGGATACTCTATTGATCTGAAAAGGTCACTTGTGGGAAAAAAAACACTGTAGCAAATATCATTCTACATGTGAAATGTTAAATGCTTTCCTTTTCAGATGGGAACAAAGGGACAAGGATGCCTGAAATTGCATCTATTCAATATTGTATTGAAGGATCTAGCCAGTGCAGAAAAGCAAGGAAAAGAAATAAAAATTACAAGTATCAAGCAGAGAGAAACAAAATTGCCATTATTTACAGATAATAAAATTGTATCATAGAAATTCAAACAATCCTACAGACAAATTATTTTCATTAATAAAGGTGTTCCAAAATTTTAAATCAAAATCAGTTTCTAGAAACCAGCTGTGTTTTGATATAATCAAAGAAACAAAAAGTTAATATCATTTACAATGTAATTTTTAAAGTGTCTAACAAAAATGCATGAGACTTTAATAGAGAAAACTGTAAAAACTTAATTAAAAATACATTAATGTAAACCAATCATCAATCAATTAAAAATAAATATTTTAAAAAACAGAATGGAGAGAGAACTGAAAAAATAAATAAAAATACATCTAGAATATCTAAATAGATGAAGAGCTATAGAATGTTCATAGATTGAAAGATTGAATATTGTTGCTATATAAGTTTCTCATATTGATTGATAGATTTAATGCAACTCAGATTAAAACCCTATACATATTTTGTAGGATGTGATAAGCTGATGTTCAAATGTATACAGAAATGCAAAGAATAGCCAAGACACTCGTGCAGATGATTCAGCTGAAAGAATTTTCCCCACTGTATGTCAAAATACCAAACAGGAATAGAGAAGTCACTAATGGAATTAACAGAGGACCCAGGGAAGACCCAATTACACATGGACATTTGATATATAATAAAACCAGCACTGTATTGAGGAAGGGATAAGCTTTGCAGTAAGTGATGCTGGAATAACTTGGTATCCATGGAGAAAAAATGTGAAATGGAATCCCTCCCTCTTACTATGGCTTCCCTGGTGGCTTAGATGGTAAAGAGTCTGCCTGCAGTGCAGGAGACTGGGATTCTATCCCTGGGTCAGGAAGATCCCCTGGAGAAAGAAATGACAACCCACTCCAGTATTCTTGCATGGAAAATCCCATGGACAGAGGAGCCCCGTAGGCTACAGTCCATGGGATTGCAAAGAGTCGGACCCGACTGAGCGACTTCACTTTCACTTCACTTTCACCTCTTACTGTATACAAATAAAAACTCCATGTATATTAACTCTAAATGTCCATTCATTTAAAAGAATCACTTATAAAGAAAATATAGGAAGCTCACAGTAAGGAAGAATTTCTTAAACAAGACAAAAAGTTTTAACCATAAAATAAAATACTAACAAATTTCCTGATAGTTAAACTAAGTGCCCAAGATAGTGAAAAGAGCCATCTCCTACAAATTAGGAGATATTTGTAACACATATAATCAGCAGATTACCTCTAGAATATATAAAGTTTCTACGATAAGAAAAAGACAAACAATTAAATAGAATCATGAACAAAATATTTGAGCTTACACTTTAGAAAAAAAAGATATCCAAATTGCCAATGACTATAAAAAGAAGCTTATTGGGCATTAGGGAAATTCATTAAAACCATAGTGAGATATGCCATTACACATCTATCAGATAGACAAATATTTATAAGTCTGATAATACCAAGGACTGGCAAGGATGAGTAAGAACTCACATACACTGCTATTGAGAGGCATAAAAGGAAACCACTTTGGGAAACAGTTTAATAACACCTAATAAAGTTGACTATGTTCCTATCCTTCAACCCCACAACTCTACCCCAGGGATTACACCCTGGGGAAACGCACATGGACCTAGTGAGACATGTACAAGAAGGTCCACAGTAACTTTGTTTTTAAGAGCCCCAGACTCAAATCAGCCTACATGTTCATGAGCAATAGAATGAATAAACAGCTGTGGAACACTGGTCATCAAAGAAAACCAATGAACCACAGCCACACAGAATAACAATGGAGATGTTTCTCAAACAGGATATTTAACAAAAGAAGCAAGTCACCTAAGAAAATATCTACCGTTTCTATTTTACAAAGAGTTCAAAACTGGACAACACTGAACAACATATTATTTAGGGATAGGCGCATAGGTTGTGTTTCACTTATTTATCGCTGTGAAAACAAACCATGCAAAAACTTGGTAGATTAAGACATCAGTGATTCTATGTGCTCACAATCCTGTGTGTCAGAGATTTGCACAGATCACACCAGGAATGGCTCATATCTGCTCTACGCAGTCTGGAACCTCAGTTGGGGTGACTCAGACATCTGGGGCAGACTGGGACCGCTTAATTGGCCGTTGAGGAGGGGTCGGGGCACATAAGTGTGGAGCTTTGGCTACCTTGGGCTTCCTGACAACATGGTGGTCTCAGAGTTTCAAGAAGAAATATTCCAGAAGAACCCATCCAATGTTCAGTTCAGTTCAGTTTAGTCGCTCAGTCCGACTCTTTGCGACCCCATGAATCACAGCACACCAGGCCTCCCTGTCCATCACCAACTCCCAGAGTTTACTCAAACTCATGTCCATTGAGTCAGTGATGCCATCCAGTCATCTCATCCTCTGTCATCCCCGTCTCCTCCCACCTTCAATCTTTCCCAGCATCAGGATCTTTTCAAGCCTGGCTTGGAGAATTTTGAGCATTACTTTACTAGCGTGTGAGATGAGCGCAATTGTGCAGCAGTTTGAGCATTCTTTGGCGTTGCCTTTCTTAGGGATTGAAGTGAAAACTGACCTTTACCAGTCCTGTGGCCATTGCTGAGTTTTCCAAATTTGCTGGCATATTGAGAGCAGCACCTTCACAGAATCATCTTTTAGGATTTGAAATAGCTCAACTGGAATTCCATCACTTCCACTAGGTTTGTTCATAGTGATGCTTCCGAAGGGCCACTTGACTTCCCATTCCAGGATATCTGGCTCTAGGTGAGTGACCATACTATTGTGGGTCATGAAGATCTTTTTTGTATAGTTCTTCCCAATGTTCAAGCATTTGTCAAATCTTTGTTTCAGTTCAGTTCACTCACTCAGTGGTGTCTAACTCTTTGTGACCCCATGAACTGCAACTCACCAGGCCTCCCTGTCCATCAACTCCCAGAGCTTGCTTAAACACATGTCCATTGAGTAGGTGATGCCATCAAACAATCTCATCCTCTGACGTCCCCTTCTCCTCCTGTCTTCAATCTTTTCCAGCATCAAGGTCTTTTCCAATGAGTCAGGGCCCAAAGTATTAGAGCTTCAGTTTCAGCATCAGTCCTTCCAATCATGCTTATTACTGTTCCATCAGCCAAATCAACTCATACGGAGACAGATCCAGAAGGCAGCCTGCTAGGGGACTGCACCAGGGCTGATTACAGGAAGCCATGGTTCACTGGGGGGCCACAAATATAATGCTCCACCACAGCTGGCAAAGTGAAAGAATAATTTTCTCAAAAGTAATGGCTACCTTTAGGAAGAAAGGGGGATCTGATTAGGCAGAAGCATAAACGGAGTGTCTAAAACATTGGCAATGTTCTATTTCTAAACGGATGGGTAATTAACACAGAGTTTACTTTATTCTTCTTCTTTAAAATATCAGTTCCACATGACACAGAATTATGCAAGCATTAAAATTTACATTTGTATACTTGAAATAATATACAATGGAATGCTGACATACTTCATTAAGTGAAAAACAGAGAGATATATATGTATATTGTAAAGATCCCAACCATGTACCAGAAATGTTGGAAAGAATAACTTTCATGCCACTGTTTGATTTAAGCTTTCTTTTTATATTTTCCTATGTTTTCCAAATTTTCTTCTTCTATATTTCTATATGTCTATATTTTCTATGCTTTCCAATATTAAACTCAAGGCTTTTAGAATCAATAAAACTTTATGGAGGTAAAAAATAAGAATTACCGCTCCCACAAAGTGAGGGATACCAGTAACCTCTGCACTTCCTTTGGTAGTTTCAGGCAGAAGTTAATTTCTGGTGCCTGAGGTATCCCGGGCTCTTCAGAATAGGCTCTGATAAAAATTAAATCAGAACCACTTGAATTAGTTCTCAGTCATGAATAGCACTGCCAAGTGCTCGATTTTGGTTCTCCAATGGAAACTGTCAGTCAGAGAGGGAAAGGGGCAGAAGGGACAGAGAGTGATGAATTAAGGTGTCTTGCAGCCTCTCTATTTTGAATCATGAGATAACAAGAATTTGGCAGCGTGGGCTTTTTCTGCAGGTCATCTACAAATGTTCCTTCTCCTCTGACTTATAATTGGAGGAAGTTAACTTGAAGACCTATGGGAAGTTACAGAGGAGGAGGGGAAGGCTGCAATAACCTAATAAATTAGGAACTTGGAACTCTGATCTCCAACTTATTCACTGCATGGCTTTGTACACGGTACTTAACCTCTTTGTGCCTTAGTTTCCCCATATCTAAAATGGGGCCATAATAATGCTACCCCACAGGGTTGCTGTGAGGATTAAATGAGATAATACATGTAAAGTGCTTGGCACAGAGCTTGACTCATCAAAAGCCTCCAGCGAACAGCTCTTCCCACTGCTGCTCTGCATGAGGCATTCACACATGTCAAAGCAGACGTTAACACATGGTATAAAATGGGCCAGCTCTCCAAGAGCTAACATACATTGACTACCAACTATCACATATAAGCCTCACGATACCTGGGAATTAGATGTTATTATTCCCATTGTACAGATGGAAAAAGAAATGGAAGATCTGAGGTCCCGGCCAAAGCCACAGAGTTCCTGAACAGTAGAGCAGATCCTCCCCAAATGTCTGATTTCAAGCTTGCTCACGTCCTTCCTCTTGATGGGCGGGCTCCTGGTATGGTTGGAGCTAATGATGGTTAAACTGCCTCACCCAGAGGAGCCAAGTGACTTATCTCATCACCTGCCCTCAAACGTCCCTGGAGAAGAGAAATTGGAAAAGAGCATTTCCCCCAATGTTCACAAAAACTCTGCATAAAACAAAACAAAACAGTCCCCCCAACCAGAGTAAGAAATCCTCCCCAAATACTTCATTTTACACCTGTAAGGAATGTCATTTCCCAGAATTCCCTTTCTCAGCCTGAAGCACATTGTCAAATCCTTCAGTTTTTTATGCAAAGGACTCAGGGAATTCAGGTTTTCCTGGGTGCTTTTTCCTCCAAGGAGAAGATTCTGCACACTGGAATGAATAGGCTTCAAGTTCCACAAGCAGCAAGGCTAACATCTTCTGCTAATAATGCTGCAAGCGGTTCAAGCTCCCAATGGGCTATTATTTCATAGGAAGATTTTACTATACTCAGAGTCTCAAAAGTACTTGACTGATCTGAATTAATTAAGCCACATAAACCTCCTGAGAGGCAGAGAGAAGGCAAGGGGAAAAAAAAGAGGAGGGAGAATGATGGGAAAGTTTTTCCTGATACTGAGACAAACCTCCCCCAGGGGCTGGTAATATTACAGGAGGTGAACCTCACTACACCAGCCAATGAAACTCCAGGGAATTTACAAATCATTTGTAACGAAAGAAATGCCATTGATGTAATTAATATATTGGAATCATAAACAGTTAGAGCTCAGAAGATCCTTAGAGATCACCTGGCACAACCCTTCATTTTAAGACTAAAAAACTGGTAGTTTCAGTCGTGTCTGATTCTCTGCGGCCCCATGGACTGTAGCCCGCCAGGCTCCTCTGTCCATGGAATTCTCCAGTCAAGAATACCAGAGTGGGTTGCCATTCCCTTCTCTAGAGGATCCTTCCAACCCAGGGATCAAACCTGTGTCTCCTGGATTACAGGCAGATTCTTTATAATCTGAGCCACGAGGGAAGCTGACTAGCACAGAAGGTAGATCTTCTGATCCTCAGAATCTTTCTGGCTACTGGTGATGAGCTAACTGGTACTTTTAATAAATGCTCCCTGCAGCCGGAGGGTTGTGCCCAAACCAACTTCCCCCAAGACCAGGGGGCCCAAAGGCTGCTGGTGCTTCATAGAGTGCCCCACGAGCGGCACCTCAGCACAGCCTACTTGGCAACTGAATGAAAACATTTGTCAGCCAAGGACAAGGCCACTCACTCCCTTTGTTCTAGTAAAAATGAGAGCAGCAGGGGCAAGGTATCTCTGCTAGAGCACATTCCCCAAGTGCCCCTTGACCCCAGAATGCTTCTTCAGGATGCCAGGAGATTGAGGGACTGTGTGTCTTCAGGACTCTTCTCCCAGGAGTCCCAACCCCTAGCAGCTAAGCTGGGTGCTCACCCACACCTTTGGCATGATACCCACAAACACATTAGCCCTTCTAGACCTCTCCTAGGGCTAGTTTTCACTGAGTACTCTATGAATGCCTTTCCATGTGTTAGTCGCTCAGTCGTGTCCAACTCTTTGCGACCCCACGGCCTGTAGCCTTCCATGTACGTACACATAGATGAGCTGGCTGCACAGGTGGCTCAGCGGTAAAGAAACCACCTGCCAATGCAGGAACTGCAGAAGACATGGGTTCAGTCCCTGGGTTGGGAGTATCCTCTGAAGGAGGGAATGGCAACCCACTCCTGTATCCTTGCCAGGATAACCCCGTGAACAGAGGAGCCTGGAGGGCTACAGTCCGTGGGGTCACAAAGAGTCAGACAGGACTGAGCAACTGACCACACACCCATATTTAGATTAAATGTTGTGTTTTTAAATGACTGCATGACATTTTACTGCATGGATACACTGGAGTCATATCAGCAAGTCTCCCTTTATTGTTTTTAATTTAGGGTCCTTCCCATTTTTCACAATTGAAAACAGTACGGAAATGATCAGGACATCCCTGGTGAGCAAGTGGTTAAGAATCTGCCTTCCAATGCCAGGGATGGGGGTTCAATTCCGAGTCAAGGAGCTAAGACCCCACATGCCTCAGAGCAACTGGAGAGCCAGCGCTCCGCAGCTAGAGAAGGCCTGCACACTGCAACGGAACACAAGTGCAGACAAAATTTAGACAGGAAGTGACCGTCTACACAAGCACTTTTGATCATTTCTGTTGGATGAAGTGAAGGGAAGTCGCTCAGTCGTGTCCGACCCTTTGTGGCCCCATGGACTAGAGCCTACCAGGCTCCTCCGCCCATGGAATTTTCCAGACAAGAGTACTGGAGTAGCTTGCCATTTCCTTCTCCATTCTATAGGATAAATTCTTGCAAATGGAGTTGCCAAGTCAAAGAATATGGACGTTTAAATGGCTTTTGATATAATCTGCTAAATTTCTCCTCTACAGAAGAGTGTTGTCAGAATGATTTCTGAGGTGACTAATGACTTCAAGTAATTTCCCTGCATTTCATTCAGCTTCATTCCAAAAGAATTTGACTTATAGCCTAGTCAAATACCAAATGGTATGTTTACCAAAAGTCTGAAGAAGTTGGACAACTTTCTGTAAGCTGTGACAGTTTCAAAGAGATGAGGACAGACCACTATTGGAAGCAGTGAAATAAAGAGATTTCGTCATTATTATGCATTTTAATTTTTATGAAGATGTCCTTTTCTTTTTGTAAGTTTCTAGTTTTGGATACTAATTATTTCTGCATGGTGAAATTGTGGGCTAGTATTATTCTTTATTTTGCATTTTGGCATTTTAATATTTTTAAATGTCCCTTTAATACTAGTAACAGAATTTCTCCACTTCAGCACTACTGACATTTTGGTCCAGATTATTGGGGGTAGAGGCTGTCCTACATGGCACAGGACATTTATCAGGGACCCTGGCACTTACCTATCAGAAGATAGTAGCACAGCTGGTTGTGACAATCAAAAGTGTCTCTGCTGCTGCTGCTAAGTCACTTCAGTCGTGTCCGACTCTGCGTGACCCCATAGACGGCAGCCCTCCAGGCTCCGCTGTCCCTGGGACTCTCCAGGCAAGAACACTGGAGTGGGTTGCCGTTTCCTTCTCCAATGCATGCAAGTGAAATGTGAAAAGTGTCTCTAGATATTTCCAAATATCTCCTGGGGGTCACAAATACCCCCAGTTGAGAATCACTGTACCAGTACAATAGACAATATTAAAAATAATAATAAACCTTGTAGTACCCTGAAACACTCCCACTGGAGTATTATCTTCTCATTTCTTTTCAACAATCTTTGAAGGTGGGTACTATTATGAGCCTTTTACCTATAAGGAAGCTGAGAACAGAGAGGTTGAGTAATACGTCCAAGTTTACACAGTTAGAAAGCACAGCAGCCCAGACTGGAACACAGGCAACTCCAGAGCTTGTGTTCATAATCCTTTTTCTGAAGCTGTCTCTCTTTGAAAGTTTTTTTAAAAGACTGTTTATAGCCATTAATTTTTTCCAGAAAAATCTTTAAAAATATTTTTAAACACATACAGCAACATAATGAAGATCTGAATGTTGTTGTTTAGTTGCTAAGTCGTGTCTAATGCTTTTGCGACCCCATGGACTGTAGCCCACCAGGTTTCTCTGTCCATGTGACTTCCCAGGCAAGAATACTGGAGTGGGTTGTCATTTCCTACTGCAGGGGATCTTCCCCACCCTGGGGTCGAGCCCATGTCTCCTGCATTGGCAGGTGAGTTCTTTACTCTGATCCACCAGGGAAGCCCAAACATCTGTATACTCATCACCTAAGTTTAATAACTATCACGACCTTGCTATACTTCATTTGTTTGTTACTTTCTCTGTCTCTCTGTCTGTCTCCTTCCTATTCTTTTTCCTTCCCATTCTCCTTTCCTCCTTTCTATTAAATATGTCATTTCATCCCTTACATAGTTCTAACCACTATGAGTATTTTCTTATATAACCATAATCCCTATCACACCTAAAAAAATTAACAATCATTTGATGTCAATACATATTCAAATTGCCCTGATTATCTCAAAAACATTCTTGAAAATGTCCAGCCTTGGACATTGTAAAAGAAGGATGAAGCAGTGTTTCCCACATATTGTGAATTCTACAGGGAAGAAAGTTGTACTCGCACAAATATGTTTCATAGGAACTCTTTGCATGGTTTGGGCTGAAAATGAGAGGAAGATACACAGCCCATAACAGCAAAGATCATATTTCTGGTTTTCAGTTATGAGTCCTGATATGCAAAGAAATGCCAAAGAATGTTCAAATTACCATACAATTGCACTCATCTCACATGCTAGCAAAGTAATGCTCAAAATTCTCCAAGCCAGGCTTCAACAGTATGTGAACTGTGAACTTCCAGATGTTCAAGCTGGTTTTAGAAAACACAGAGGAACCAGAAATCAAATTGCCAACATCCATTGGATCATCGAAAAAGCAAGAGATTTCCAGAAAAGCATCTATTTCTGTTTTATTGACTATGCCAAAGCCTTTGACTCTGTAGGTCACAACAAACTGTGAAATTGTTAAAGAGATAGGAATACCAGACCACCTGACCTGCCTCCTGAGAAATCTGTATGCAGATCAAGAAGCAACAGTTAGAACCGGACACGGAACAACAGACTGGTTCCAAATTGGGAAAAGAATGTGTTGAGGCTGTATATTGTCACCCTTCTTATTTAACTTCTATGAAGAGTACATCATGAGAAACGCTGGGCTGGAATCAAGATTGCCAGGAGAAATATCAATAACCTCAGATATGCAGAAGATATCACCCTTATGGCAGAAAGCAAAGAAGAACTAAAGAGTCTCTTGAAAGCGAAAGAAGAGAGTGAAAAAGCTGGCTTAAAACCCAACATTCAAAAAATGAAGATCGTGACATCCAGTCCCATCACTTCGTGGCAAACAGATAGGGAAACAATGGAAACAGAGATAGGCTTTATTTTGGGGGTTCCAAAATCACTGCAGATGGTGGCTGCAGCCATGAAATTGAAAGACGCTTGCCCCTTAGAAGAAAAGCTATGACCAACCTAGATAGCATTTTAAAAAGCAGAGACATTACTTTGCAGGCAAAGGTCCATCTAGCCAAAGCTATGGTTTTTCCAGTAGTCATGTATGGATGTGAGAGTTGGACTATAAAGAAAGCTGAGCACCGAAGAGTTGATGCTTTTGAACTATGGTGTTGGAGAAGACTCTTGAGACTCTTGGACTGCAAGGAGATTAAACTAGTCCATTCTAAAGGAAATCAGTCCTGAATATTCAATGGAAGGAGTGATGCTGAAGCTGAAGCTGCAATACTTTGGCCACCTGACGTGAAGAGCTGACTCCTTGGAAAAGACCCCGATGCTGGGAAAGATTGAAGGCAGGAGGAGAAAGGAATGACAGAGAATGAGGTGGTTGGATGGCACCACCGACTCCATGGACATGAGTTTGAGCAAGCTCTGGGAGTTGATGATGGACAGGGAAGACTGGCGTGCTGCAGTCCATGGGGTCACAAAGAGTCAGACATGACCGAGCGACGGAACTGAACTGATGCAAAGGAACACAACTGATGGCTAAAGTTAATTGTAATAACAGCAGGGAACTGGGCTAGCCTTCAGACTTTCTCTACTCAGCTTTCTGAAGCATATTTATGATTTTGTTTTAGTGCTTGTTATCCCATTCAAAAGAAAACCACAGAAGCCCTGACTCTTCCTTTTTGTTGACCTTGAAACACAGTGGAAATTCTTCACAGCTCTGTGCTTAAAGACTGGCCCCAAGGAAGTGCAGACAGCTCAAACTGGTCTTACTGTATCTGAAGCCAGCAAATTGATGAATGAACAGGATTCTTTGGAGGGTAGAGGGGAGGTCACTGGGAACTACCCTCTGCACCTACAGTGCCCCCCGCTGGAGTGGGTCAGGGGCAATAGGCAGGGCCCTCCTCATAGTTTTCTACAGTTGCTTAGTGGCTTAAAATAGTACACATTTATTCTCTTACAGTAATGGAGGTAGGAAGCCCAAAAGCAATTTCACTGGGCCAAAATCGAGGTGTTGGCAGGGCAGTCCTCTTATGGAAGGATCTATTTTCTTGCCTTTCAAGCTTATAAAACTGCATTCGGGGGAATTTCCTGATGGTCCAGTGGTTAGCACTCTGTGCGTCCACTGCCGTGAACCCAAGTTGGATCCCTGGTCAGGAAACAAGGATCCCTCAAGCTGTCTTGGCTCATGGACCTTCCCTCCATCTTGGAAGCCAGCAGTGTAGCAACTTGCTTCAGTGCTCACACTGCCTTCTAATTCTGGGTCACATCTCCCTCTGTCTCCCTCTTAATTTCTTTTTAAAATGTGTTTATTTTTTAATGACTGTGCCGCACAGCATGTGAGATCTTATCTCCCTGACCAGGGATCAAACCTAGGCTTCCTGCAGGGGGGAGTATGAGTCTTAACCACAGGACCATGAGGGAAATCCCTGCCTCCTTCTTTAATGAATCTTGTGATTACACTGAGCCTACCAGGAAAATCCAAGATAATCTCCCATCTCTGATCCTTAATTTAATCACATCCACAAAGTGGTTTTTGCATTATAAGGAAATATTCACGGGATTAGGACATATATTTGGGGGCCACTATTCAACCTACCATGCTCCTCTTGAGAACAACTCATTTTGAAAGCAACACTACTTATGTTTGAGACCAAAAAGCCTTTGAAGTGTGTTTTTCATTTATCACAACCATCCTTCAAGGTAGGCAAGATTCTACAAGGAGCAAACCCTGAAAGCAGGGAGTTAAGTGCATGTACTTTGTTTAGATGGTGATCCTCAAAATCACAGAGTGTGAGGAAGCGAAGCAGGAGGGGGAGGAAGCCAACAGAGGGTGAAGAATCAAGCTGCCATCACCGTGGGAAGTGGAGCTCAGTCCCCTGGGAGACTCAGAGAGATAGTACAGAGACCTCGGTTATTCTTCTGGGGGCTGAAGAGGCTCCCCAGCTCCCCAGGCCTCCTATGTGGAGGTCTGTGTTGGGGACATTCGCTCTCCAGCACTTCCAGCTGTCCTTGCCCTTGCAGCCAGTGTTCCCCTGAAGCTAGGAAGAGACCTCAGAATCACAGGCGTCTTCGGGAAGCAGCCAAAGTGGGGAAGTAAATACCCGAGGGGTTGGCCAGACCACCAGCAGTGTCTACTAGGATCCACAGATACCAAGGAGACTCAGTCACTCTTTCACCAAACATGTATGGAGTGCTTGCTTCCTCCGGGCCCCACCATGCACCAGGTGCTGCAACTTGCAAATGAATGAAGCTCTCTGCTCCTGTGTACACTGTGTACAGTATGTAGAGACAAGTTCTCATACATGGCAGTAAACGCTAGGCCAGAACTCTAAGTGCTTGCGCCTGGTACAGAAAGAGCTGGCAATAAAAATTGGCTTTTGGAAATAAAGTATCATAAAGTGCATAAGATAGGCCCTAGGGCACAAATGTCTCTCTTCATCATCAGAACCAGACAACCAACTAAGGCACAGAGATGAAATAGGGCAAAATACAATACCAAGTGACTAGACCAAGATCATCTAGCCTGTGAACAACATAGCAGAATGTTGAAGGACAGGACGACAATCCGCATTGGTTGATTCCTAAGCCAGAAACCACCCCACCTAAATCTCTGGGAGATAAGACCTAACACCTCTAGGAGATAAGACCTAGGACCTCGGACCTTTCTGGTGGTCCAGTGGTTAAGAATCCACCTTTCAATGCCGGGGACGTGGGTTCCAGCCCTGTTCAGGGAAGATCCTCCATGCCACAGGCCAACGAAGGCCACGGACTCTGGAGTCTGTGTGCTGCAGCTACGGAGCCCCTGTGAAACAGCTAAAGACTTTATGTGGTTTAGTCGCTAAGTCGTGTCCAACTCTCTGACCCCATGGACTGTAGCCTGCCAGGCTCCTCCGTCCATGGGATTCTCCAGGCAAGAATACTAGAGTGGGTACCCATGTCTCCCTTCAGGGGATCTTCCTTGACCCAGAGATCAAACCCGCAGCTCCTGCAGCTCCTGCATTGCAGGCAGATTCTTTACCACTGAGCCACCAGAGAAGCCTGCTTCCTGAAGTGGGTGCTGGCTAACCGTGCGTGTTCTCTCTACGAAAAGTCATTCAGATGCACACTCACAATTTGTGCTCATTTCTCTGTGTATATGATACTTCAACAAAGCCTAACATAAACCTAGATCCTATTATACAGAGTTAAGTAAGTTAAAAGGAGAAAAGCAAATATATATTATTGCATTCAAATGGGATCTAGGAAGATGGTACTGATAAACATATTTGCAGGACAGGAAGAAGAGGCAGAGGTTGAGAATGGACTTGTGGACACAGCGGGAGGAGAGGGTGGGATGGATTTGAGAGAGTAGGATAGACAGATACATACTACCATGTGTAAAACAGCCAGCCAGTGGGAAGTTGCTGTGTAACGCAGGGAGCTCAGCCTGGTGCTCTGTGACTGGGATGGGGTAGGGGGTGGGGGGGAGGTGCAAGAGGGAGGAGATATATGTATACATATAGCTGATTCACTGTTGTACAGCAGAAATTAACACAACATTGTAAAGCAGTTATTCTCCAATTAAAAACAAATTTTAAAAAAAGAAGGCAAACCAAAAAAAAAGCACTAATGTAAAATTAGACTAGTGCTCCCGTTATCCACCTCCATCATCTCTTCCAAATAGGTAATAAACATTTAAATCAATTGCCAATTTATCTTCAGGGCATCACTTTCAGAGAAATGCCTATCCTACCCAAGACTCCGTGGGTTTCAAGGAGGGAAAAGCCACTCAAACTAATTCCAAACAAGGGGGTGTTACTGAAAGCATCCTGGGAAATCTCACCCATCTGAGTGGCAGGAAGTACTGCTGTCCTTCATGAGAATCTATACATTGGCATCTTTGAGGGGCACTTAATAAATGGCAGCCCTCTTTGCAACATGGTGCTGAAGAAACTGAGAAATACAGCAAAGGAGTGGTCTGTGGAGGCCAAAATGCAGCCTTTATTTCTGATAGAGGCCAGACTGGAGTCTGTGGCTTTTAGTCTATTAACTAAGCATGCTTGCTAATTCCAACCTCAGAAATCAGATCACTTACCCAACTGTCTTAGCTCATTAAAGCTTCTATAACAGACGAACTTAGATTGTGAAGCTTATAAACAACAGAAACTTACAATTCTGGAGGCCTGGAAGTCCAAGATCAAGGTGCTGGCAGATTCACTGTGTGATAAGGACCCACTTCCCAGTTCATAGATGGCTACTGTTCACTGTATTTACATATGGTGGAGAGGGTGTGGGAGCTCTCTGCCCCCCTCCCCCTGCTTTTTTTGGTCAGATCAGGGCACTAATCATCTCCCAAATCACCTCCCAATCACCTCCCAAAGGATCCTCCTAATGCTTCCTACTAACCACCACATTGGGGTTTAAGATTTCAACATTTGAAATTGGAGAGGCCAAAACTTCACTGATTTACAGAGGGAGATTTTAATCCAGTGCTTCAAATATTCATGCATATGCAAAGTTTGAGGCTTCCCTGGTGGCTTAGCAGCAAAGAATCCATCTGCAATGCAGGAGACACAGGTTCAGTCCCTGGGTCAGAAAGATTCCCTGGAGGAGGATGTGGCAACCCACTCCAGTATTCCTGCCTGCAGAATCCCATGGACAGAGGAGCCTGGTGGGCTACAGTCCATAGGGTCACAAAGAGTCGGACATGACTAAAGCAACTGAGCATGCATGCGTGGAAAGTTTACAGTGGAAATTTGAATCAGTGATAATAATAAATTGACAGTTTTTAGGTGGAATAATGCTCTTTTGGGGCTAAATGGCATGCTTGAGGTTTATAATTTACTTTAAAATAATTCAGGATGAAAAATAAAGTATAAAATTGAAGGGAGGCAACTACTGGAAAATAGATTGACAGCTTCTTAAAAAATTAGCATTATCATATGACCCAACAATTCTAAGTATCTACCCAAGAGAAACAAAGAATATGTGCACACAAAATCATGTACATAATTGTCAATAGCTTCCCTATTCATAATGACCAAATGTCTATAAACTGATAAATGAATAAACAAAATGTGGTATATAAAACCAAATAATGGAATATTACTTGGCAATAAAAAGAACAAAACACTAAATCGTGGATGAATCTGAAAAACAGAAAGAAACCAGATGCAAAAGAACACACACAGCATGATTTCATTCATAAAAAATAGTCAGAAAAGGCCTATCTACAGAAACAGTAAGTAGTTAGTGGTTGCCTAGGATCAGGGGTAAGAATAAGGAGTAACTGTAAATGGGCTCCGGGTTTCTATTTAGAGTGATAGAAATGTTCTAGAATCAGATTGTGATGAAGGCTGTACAACTCTATAAATACACTGAAAGTCTTTGAATTATTTACTTTAAATGGGGAATTGCATGGAACGTGAATTACATCTCAATAAAACTATTTTTTAGAAGGAAAAGGGAAGGAAGTGTTGGGGTGAGGAAAAGGAAGGAAGGAAAGAAGAAAGGGAGGGAGGGAGGGAGACAGGAAGGGAGGAAGGAAGGAAGGTTTTTGTTGGCCATGATGACCATAACTTTCACGGTACCTGAATTCAAGAGAAGCCAAAATTATCACCCAAATACTTGATGAGAGAGAAGGAGAAGGTCTTTAAAGATTTTAGATGCATGATATTCTGAAACCTAATAAACCTCTCATTCTCTGCAGTGGTTCTGAACAATCTTTCCTCTGAGCAATGTTAGATAAACACAGCAAATGTCTGACCCATTGGTTCTCTTTTTCCTTTGGTTGGTGGTGAATATCCCTTTTTAGTTACACACTCTGAGTCTATAGGATAAAATATGACAGAACTAGTATTTTTCTCTAAAAGTACATCCAAACTGGACTTCCCTGGTGGCCCAGTGGTTAAGAATCCACCTCCCAATGCAGGGGGCACAGGTTTGATCCCTAGTCTGGGAAGATTCCACATGCTCAGTTGCCATAGTTACTGAAGTTTCTGTACCCTAGAGCCTGTGCTCTGCATCAAGAAAGTCACTGAAATGAGAAGCCCACACACAGCAACTAGAGAGTGGTCCTCCCCTCCCGCCTGTAGCAACCAGACAAAGCCCACACACAGCAACAAAGACACAGTGCAGCCAAAAATAAATAAGTGAATAAATAAATATTAAAAACATATCCAGACTGCCCTAATTATGATCTTCTGTGTTTCCAAAGCTTTTAAGTCACAATTATTTGAACAAGCCCCTAGTTCCATCCCATATCTGGATACTCTTTTTCATTATGTATGAATTTTTTGACACTCAAATGGTAATCTTACTTCCACAGTCTTGGGGAAACCATCATTCTCAGGTCCAGGTAGCCCTGATAGCATATTAAGGTACAGAATTATCAGGGATTTTTGGCAACTCTAGTTAGATGATATGCATTTCTTTATCAATTCAGTTTCATTAAATTTCTTTCAGGATTTCTGCTCTGTTGACGGCTTTCTTCCTGTTTCCCAGGACTGTGATGGAATTAATCTCAAAATTCAGACTCATACAAATATTCTAATCCCATTTCTAGATTTTGAGAGTTGGGGAGGAAAGGTATATGTGTTTGATTTGTTTGATCTGCCAGTTTAATCCAATCTGCAACTTCATTTATTATGATTATATAATATCCCAGTGTTTTGATGCAACAATAACCATTTCATAGTTTTCTATACTAAAATTAATGTGTGAACAACACCCTTATATGTAAAAACGCTGGTGTATGATTCTGTTTCTAAAGAAAGCTTTTTAATGTCTGTTGAACAAAAGTAAAATGAGTTGGTGATCTCAGTTTGGATTTTCATAAACATATATTATCAAAAGGTTAAAGATCTGAATATTCAAAGCAATCATGAGAAAAAAGAACGAAGCTCAAAGTATCAGGTTCCTTGACTTCAGACTATATTATAAAGCTATAGTCATTAAAACGATATGATACTGGCACTAAAACAGGCATACAGATCAATGGAACAAAATAGAGAGCCCAGAAATAAACCCATGCACATATGGTCAGTTAATCTATGACAAAGGAGGCAAGAATATGCAATGGGGGGAAAACAGTCTCTTTAACAAATGGTGCTGGGAACACTGGACAGTGAAAGAATGAAATTAGAACATTTTCTCACATCATATACAAAAATAAACTTGAAGTGGATTAAACACCTAAATGTAAGTCTGGAAACCATAAAACTCCTAGAAGGAAGCAAGCAGAATACTCTTTGATATAATTCATGGCAATATTTTTTTGGATCAGTCTCCTCAGACAAAATAAACAAATGGGACTTAATTAAACAGAAGCTTTTGCACAGCAAAGTAAAACATCGACAGAACAAAAAGACAACTTACAGAATGGAAAAATATATTTGCAAATAATATATCTGGTAAGAATCTAACATCCAAAATATACAAGCAGCTCAAACAACTCAATATTTTTAAAAAAAAGACCAAAAATCTGATTTAGAAATGGGCAGAAGACCTGAATAGACATTTTTCCAAGGAAGACACTGGCACACGAAAAGATATTCATCACTAATTATTAGAGAAATGCAAATCAAAACCACAATGAGGTATCACCTCACACCTGTTGGAATAGCTATCATCAAAAAGACCACAAATAATAAATGTTGATGAGGATGTGGAGGAAGGAGAACCTTACTACACTGTTGGTAAGAATGTAAACTGGTACAGCCATTATGGAAAACAACATGAAACTTTCTCAAGAAACTAAAAATATTAATAGAACTACCATTTTATACAGCAATTCTATGTCTGGCTATATATTGAAAGGAAAAAAAAAACACTAATTCAAAAAGATATATGCACTCTTATGTTCATGGCAGCACTGCTTACAACAGCCAAGATATGGAAGCAACCTAGGTGAACAGCAACAGATGAATAGCTAAAGAAGATGTGGTACATACATATAATACAATGGAATATTACTTAGCCATAAAAAAGAATGAAATTCTGCCATTTGCAACAACATGGATGGACCTGGAGGGTATTATGCTTAGTGAAATAGGACAGACAAAAGGACAAACACTGTATGTTATATGTGGAATCTGAAAAATAAAACAAACGAATAAATATAACAAAACAGAAACAGATTCATGGATATAGACAACGAACTAGTAGTTGCTTTTGGGAAGAGGAACTGGGGAAGTGGCAAGATAGGGGTAAGGGATTAAGAGGTACAAACTACTATATATAAAATAAATAAGTTACAAAGATATATTGTACAGAACAGGGAATATAGCCAGTATTTTATAACTTCAAATGGAGTATAATCTATAAAAAACATTGAACCACTATACTGTACACCTGAATCAATATAGTATTATAAACCAACTATATACCTCGATAAAAAATTTTTTTGAGGTTGGACATGTCAATGGACAAGAAAATGAGAAAATCAGATGAATCTTCAGTTTGGGGATCAGACCACATAAGAATTCTCTACTTCCAACTCTGATTCTCAGCAGTCCATTTTTCTCATCGTTTATTCCCTTAACAAGGATCCTCTACAGAATCAGAGGAAAAACAACATGGAGAAAGATCTAAGCTAGTGAATAAGCTCAGCCCTGGAGAGCAAATGGATGTTTGGCTGGAACTACTCGGATACCTAAAATCTTTTCATCTTTGGAACCATTAATCTAACACTGTCACTTGCACTAGCTTTATTTTTTAACTTACAAAAAAGATTTGTGAAAATTCTAGGCTCCTTTGTACTTTGTTCTGCACAACCTAATGAACCCTAATGAGCTGCAAGCATTTTTAAATCTCTGTTAATTCAGCACTGGAAAAACAACTGAAGCTACTTTATATCTCTGGAGGCCCTGAGTGAAATAAGAGAAGTCAGAGTTGTAAAGGTAGGCTTTAGAAAAGATCAGAGTTACCTGCTAAGAGCTAGAGAAGATGGGAGGAGGTACGGAGGAGGCATGAACTCCAGCAGATATGTAGGAGGTTCTCAATATAACATTTGTTAAATAAATGAGTCAGAATTATAGCCAAGAAGAAAAAAATATCAAATCTCTAACTAGGTGCATCAAAACAACCATTTTTTTTAATCAAAAAGGGGGGAAATAGGACATTTATTTTCTAGGTTAGAAACAGGGTTATAAGACATCTCAAAAGTGATTAACATAAATTTGGGAGGAACCATAAGATTTCACTGCAATCCAACATGAAAATCCACTTGCTCTCTTTCAATTTTCCTCTCTTCTCGATTCATCCATAACCTTTTCTCTGCTGTGAGGAAGTGCCAGAATGAGGAAGGGGGCAGGACAAGCAGTCTTTCAAATCTTTGTGTCTCATTCGTTCAATTACCATTTATTGAGTGCTTAATATATGGAAGAGATCATTCTCTCATTAAAACAAAAACATTTTCTTATTATAAATTAACAGCAGAAATTTTGAAAATTCATAAAAATATAAAGAAAATAGTAACAGTTATGTGATGCTCCAGCTCAGTGGTAAAGAATCCACTTGCCAATGCAGGAGACACAGAAGACGTGGGTTTGATCTCTGGGTTGGGAAGGTCCCCTGGAGAAGGAAATAGCAACCCACTCCAGTATTCTTGCCTTGGAAAACCCCATGGACAGAGGAGCCTGGCGGGTTAATGTTTTGAGAGTATTTCCTTTTGGTCTTTTTTTCTATTCTAGCTTTTTTTTTTTTTTTTTTTTTTAGTAATTAGGGACCTATTAAGTAAAAAATTTTTTCAAGTTACGTTAATGGAATTTTTTATTCTTAGGTTTTTTAAATTAGCATTATATTGATCCCATTGTCATGGGTCATTAAAAATATAAAAAATATAATTTTGTTCATACATAATACTCCCTCAACTGACTGTGCATATTCCCTCCAATGAATGTACCATACTGTATATAACCTTTCCTCTGTTATTGGCTATTTCAGTGTTTTCCAGTGTTTTTTTACAAGGGCATTGTAAATTATTTTTTTGCACATAAATATTTTTTGTGCTACTGTTTATTTTTATGGGAAAGTTTGCTAGAATCACACTGCCTGAGTCAATTGGATTATGATAAACCCAATAGCACTTGGTAATGGTGAAACATTTATATCTGACATTGTCCAGTATGGTGGCCAATCACCACATTTGACTGCTCAGTGCTTGAAATGTGGGTAGTACATCTGTGAAATTGACTTTCTAGTTTTATTGCATTTTAATTAATTTAAATGTAAATAGCCTCTTGTGTTAATGGCTATGGTATTGGACAGTGCAGCAATAGCAGTTCCAAGGTCTTAATTTGTTTGATTCTTGGAGACTTCCACAGAATGGCTCTCATTCTGTTTCCGTAGCACTGAATTCAGTGTGTGGGTCTGGAGAGTCTGAACGTGATAATGAGGGTTTTGTTTATGCCTTGTGAATTGGACCTGTTGGCATATCAGGTGTTCTCAGCAGACAGGAGGCCAGGCTATGAGTGGGCTTGGCTCTGCCTCATGAAAATAAGCCTTATGAATACATGGTAGACCTAGAGAGAAACACTTTGTTTCTAAAAGCGTTAGGGACCTTCCCTCACTCAGACAGTACCATCCCTAACTGTGTGCCTGTTGGTGAAGCTGCAGGGACGTCCATCTACATCTTGAGACGAGTAAATGATGATTAATTTACTCATAGGGCGCCTGAGTCTGGTCTTTCCACCAGTATACACTTACTTCTGACATGTTTCAGTAGAATAGTCATGCAAAGGGATGCACTTCTTTGACGTTCTTTAGATACCTGAGCAGACTTCATCCATGAAAGAGTTAGTACCAATACATCCCCACCACTAACATATGTGAGTACACGTCTCAGCACCACCCTGTCCCCAGTACTGGTATTATTTTTTATATTTACAACTTAAGTGGATTAAAAAAATTACATAGCATTTTCATTTAAATTTAGAAGTATTTTATTTCTACAAGCAGAGAACTAACAGAGCTCCCTTTAAAAGTTTTCTCTCTTGACCCTACACCCCACCTCTGGCTATCATTTCATTTCTCTGTTCTTAACAAATCCTTTGAGTTTTCTCTGCTCTCTGCCCCCAGTTCCTCTTCTTCTTTTCCTTCTTGGACTCATTTCAGTCAATTTTTCACCCCCGGCCACTCTACCAGAACTATTCCTGTAAAGGTGACCAACGACCTCCATGTTGCTAAGCCCAGTGTTCACTTTTTAGTCCTTTTCATATTTGTCAACAGAATTGATGCAATCACTATGCCCTCCCTGAAAGCTTTCTTCTTTCAGTTCCTTGGACCTCTGCTCATTGTCTCACCTCGCTGGCCACGCCTTCACAATTTCTTTTGCTGGTTCCTCTTCATCTCCCCAGCCTCAAAATGTTGATGTTCCTTTGTACTTAGCACTGGAACTTCTCTAGCCTACTGATATCTGCTCTCTAAGTTCTCATTAGATCTCTGCCTAAGATCTCATTAGTCCCAGGGATTAAAATGGTAATCATATCCCAACAGTTCCCAATATTGTATCTCCAGCCCAGACTTCTCCCCAAACTCCAGACTTGTACGTCAACTCTATCACCAACTTCACTTTGATATAGCAAATAAACATGTCCAAAACCAGGCTCCTGGTTTCCCACCTCAATTTAAAAATCTTAGTATCATCCTTGATTATATAATTTCCCTCACATCCCAAATATATCAGCAAATATTGTCAGCTTTACATTAGAATACTTCAGAATCTAACCACTTCTAGCTACATCCATAAACCAGTATCATCTCTCACCTGGATAATTACAATAGTTTCCTAAGGGGCCACTCTGCTTCTGCCCTCAACACACCTTGTTTATTTTCTATACAACAGCTAGACAGAGCCTTTAAACTATGAGTTGAGACTTCTCCCTCCTTTCCAGAACCTCCAACCAGGTCTGTCTCTAACAAGTAAGAGGCCCCATGCAAGAATAAAAGGAGCAAGGCTGCAGCTGATCCACAATAGACAAGCAGGATGGCTGTACAGGCTTTGAGATCTGAAAGTCTTGTTGCCACAGCATAATCTATACACACATCTTGCTCTGTGAATGTGAGTGACCACATCTCACTAACTTATATCCCCAGCACCTAGCGCAGTGCCACGCACATAATAAATACTCAAGTAGTAGTGAAGAATTGATGCTTTTGAACTGTGGTGTTGGAGGAGATTCTTGAGAGTTCCTTGGACTGCAAGGAGATCAAACCAGTCAATTCTAAAGGAAATCAACCCTGACTATTCATTGGATGGACTGGTGCTGAAGCTGAAGCTCCAATAATTTGGCCACCTGATGCAAACAACCAACTCATTGGAAAAGACCCTGATGCTGAGAAAGACTGAAGGCAGAAGAAGAAGAGGGTGACAGAGGATAAAACGGTTGGATGGCAACACCAATTCAATGGACATGAACTTGGGCAAACTCTGGGAGATGGTGAGGGACAGAGAAACCTGGTGTGCTGCAGCCCATGGGGCTGCAAAGAGTCAGACATGACTTGGTGGCTGGACAACAACAACAGTATTGAATGATTGCAACCCTTCTACATTTCATCTGTATGATTAAAGGTGTTACAGTAGATATTCTTTTTTTTCACTTCCAGAAATAAGGGTACTTTATGAAAGTATGTAACAACAAAAAAATAACAAACACTTTCTATGACAATAAAAATAACTACATATATTATATGACTGGCTTCACCCAAATAGTATTTAAAGTCTAAAAAGTTTACCTGATTCTACGGCAGTCTGCTACTTATTAATAAATAAATACATCCATGACATGAAACAAAAATATTTAAGAAAGTAATTGAGTTGTAGATATTCTATAAGATATCTTCAAATTCTAGCCTCCTGTGATTTCAATAATTTCAGAAATAAAAGGTTCTGCATTTCCTTCTCAAACAGCTACATGTTAAAGCCTCATTACAACCTGAATTTGCTTTTTCTTCTGACGAAAAGCTTTTGTACATAGCTGTGTATGCTTACAGCATTGCAAGAACTGCTTAGGGTATTAAAATCCTGGTGCGATCAGCCTGTACAGGCAAGAAATTAAATACTGAGAATGCCTTTTCTGTCCCTGAATATTGTAACCCTGAGTGAGGTCTCCCACCTCCACCCACTTTTGCTGCTGACTTGGGCGAGTATACCTGCTGTTCAAAGACCATCTGAAATTACCTCTAAGAAGGAACTGCTTTGAGAGAATGAGGCTTATAATTAGACAGTAATTGAAGTCTCCTGCAGCTTTATGCATGGGTCTTATCTAATGCCTAAGCAGATGAATTTGCATGACTTGAGTCAAATGGAATTAGGTGCTTGTCCAAGTTAGAGGAGGTCTCTGTTCAGCGATGTTGCTTCTTTAGGCTCCAACTAGGTTTCCAGCACTATTGTCAGAGCACCTGCACAGCACTACGACTGTTCAACCCTGTAGAAGTGACTGTCAGAGAATCACGGAAGAGTAGACCCAAAATGTGGGCTTCAGCTAGCTCCCCATGCGAGGCCCTTGTTTCATGGGAAACTGAAACCCAGTGAGGTAAAGTAATTTGCCTCAGGTCACAGGTAGAAGAGGAGCTAGATCGGGGAAATTAGGAGGTAAGACAATGATGATTTGCTTGATTTACTTGATGTACGTTGTTAGAAAGACAAAGGAAGAGAGGCCAAGCCCACAGTTTCTCAGTTGGGCAAATAGGAAGAATAAGGGGGTCAAAGGAGAAAGGGCAGGTCTGGAGGAAACTTGATGAGCATGGTTTTAGGTGGTGTTGAGATTGAGGTGTCTTTGTGCCATACAGACAGATATCAAGCAGACAAGTAGATATTATCAGACAATTAGATATTATAAATCTGAAATTGAGGGGAAAGGACAGGCTAAAGAGATAAATATAGGGGTCATCAGCATAGCCAGCCATCAGCATAGCCATCAGCATCAAAGGGCTTTGTTAAAAATTAATAAAATACAAAGTTTTACAATGTAGACTACAAATGAGTGGCCAAGGAGATGGGAAGGAGACCAGGATAGAAGGGCATTGGCAAAGGCAAGGGAGAGAGGGCTTCAGGAAGGGAAGCGTGGTCAGCAGTTGTGTACACGCTGCTGGTTGCTTCTCCAACTTCCGTTCTACTCTTCTTCCCCGGTAACAAATCTGTAATTTTTTTCAAAGTGGCAATGAATCTGGTCAACACCCCTTCCTGCAAACAAAATCTTGATTTCCCAGGTTCCTTTGCACAGAGGTGACCACTAAGACAGCCTTCTGGCCAGTAAGCTATGATGTCTGACCAGTGAGCTATGAGAGAGCTATGATAGAGTTCTTCATATGATGTCTATCTATTTGGTGCAGCTGCCAGGAAAACAATTACTTTCCTGATGCGAATGGTGAGCTGGCTCACTTTTGCTCTTTGCCTTTCTCCCTTTCTTCCTTCTTTCGGTCCAAAATAATGATTCTGTGCCAGAGGTACAGCAGCTGCCTAGTGAGGAAGAGTAGATACTGGAGTGGAAAACTGAGACTGATTCCTGATCCACCCAGTGGAAAGAGCTGGAAACCTGGGAGTCAGCCTTGCACTCCAATCACCATCTTACTTTCTTTGATCCTTGATTATAGCCTTAAATGTCTTTCAAATTCACTTTCTCCTAACCACCCCTACTAGCCCTGCATTGTTCAGATCCCTACCGTGTCTCGCCTGGCTTATTGAACTGTTCTCCTACAGGTCTCCTTGTTTACCCCTCAACCCCTTCCAACCTGTCCTCTAACCTACTGTCACTGTCTGTCAAACATGGAATAGTTTACGTTGATCCCTGCTTCAAATACTGCCTCCATTCTTCACTGCTTAGAGTCAAAGGTCCTTAGCCCCTCAGACAGGCTCTTAACGACTTGGCTCCTGCCTTTTATTGATCATCACGTGCTAAGAAATATGGGCTTCCCTGGTGGCCCAGACAGAAGAATCCCCCTGCAATGCCAGAGAACCTGAGTTTGATCCCTGGGTTGGGAAGATCCCCTGGAGGAGGGCATGGCAACCCACTCCAGTATTGTTGCCCGGAGAAACCCCATGGACAGAGAAGCCTGGTGGGCTACAGTCCATGGGGTCACAAAGAACCAGACACAACTAAGCTACCAAGCACAGCACAGCCCAAGCAAGTATATGGGCTTCCTTGGTAGCTAAGCTGGTAAACAATCTGCCTGCAAGGTAGGAGACCCCACTTGGATTCCTGTCAGGAAGATCGGGTCAGGAAGGTCCCCTGGAGAAGGGATAGACTACCCACTCCAGTGTTCTTGGGCCTCCCTTGTGGCGCAGACAAAAAAGTATCTGCCTGTAATGGGGGAGACCTGGGTTTGATCCCTGGGTTAGGAAGATGCCCTGGAGGAGGGCATGGTAACCCACTCCAGTATTCTGGCCTGGAGAATCCCATGGACAGAGGTGGCTGGTGGGCTACAGTCCATGGGATCACAGAGAGCCTGCTGCGACTATGCGTGCACACACACACACACACACACACACACACACACACACAGAAGCAAGTATACATTCCATCCACTTAGTAAATTAGAACCATGTACCAAGCATCGCAGGAGGAACTTTACATTTAGTCCTCAAAGAGTTTGTTCACATATTTGATAGTAATATTTTCATTTTACAGATGCGTCAACTGATTCTCAAAGCAGGTAAGTCACTTGCCCAAGAATACATGATTAATTTAAGTGGGGAGAAGAAGTCCTGGAGGTCAAAATTCTTTCCACCAAAGCACGGCCTTGATGAAAAATACTACCCCATCCCCTCCCTCTTGCGACTCCGCCCTTCTCTGTCCGGCTTCTCGCTATCCCCCATCTACCCTAAATGAGCAGCCTTGTTGAAGAACCCCAGCCAAAGCCAGTCTTGCCCCCGGGGCCAGAGGAATCCAGCCCGTGCGCCGGTGGGGAGGAAGCAGGGTGTCAACACCAGCGTGGGTGAAAGAGGGGAGAATCGCCCAAAGCTGCAGCTGCTGGCCGGGCTGATCCGCGAGTCAAGGCCCCTCCTTCTCCTCGCTAGCTGGCTGTTGGGTGCCAAGTTCAGGGGGATGGAGAGCCGGGGCTGGAAAGCCCATCTCCTTTGACCCAGCCCGCGTGGCTGGCACCACGGCCGTGTCAGAGTGGGATCTGGGCTCCAAGGCACCCCCTGCAGGTCCCAGGGCTGTAAGACCCGGGTTGGGGGCGGGGGAAGGACTCTGGTGACGCCCCCAAGGCTTGAGCAAGGCCCGGCTGACCACTGACTCAGCCTGGGCGCGAGCCCGGCGCGCTTCGCTACTGGAGCGCTGTTGTGCGCCGCTGCCGCTCAGCGCCCGAAGACAGAGCTGTCGCGGGCCGCAGGACCCCGAGAAGTGCAGCCCGCAGAGCCCCAGAGCCTCGACGTTCTGAGACAGGCGCTAGGGGAGCCTCCTGGGAGCTGCTCCAGGGCGCATCGGGTCACCCACATCTGCAACTGGAGAAGGATCCAGGTCCCCGGGGGACATCTCCAGCTGGCACCTCTGCCCCTCGGACCGCGGACTTGGAGCCCCGGCTGCCCCGTGGGCAAACCGGCCCGAGTTCCAGTCCCCGGCCCGCGGCAACCTCGCACCTCGGACTCTCCCAGGACACAGCAGCGGGTCCAGCCGCCCTGCTCAGACCTCCCAAGCAGCGGCGGGACGAGCTCCGGCTGCTCCAAGCTCCCCAAGTAGAGCAGCCTCTTCTGCCCCGGGGGCCTCTCCCTGGGGTCTGGCCCCCTCGCGCCCCCGCGCGTCCTTCTTGTTTCTGAGCTTGCTCTGAAAGTGATGTAACCAGGCCAGGCTCGCGCGCCGCTTTCCCTCTTTTCCAGACTAAGTCCTTCCTCCCTCCAGCCCCCGGCGCTCTTCGCGCAGAGCTGGGCGCTGGGCTGCGCCGCCGCTCCGCTCCCAAAGCCCTAGAGACCGACGCACCACCTGGATGTAGAGTCAAGGGGGAAAGCCAGGCTTCCCTTCCAGAAGCAAGGGAGAGAGCCGAGGAAACAGCTGCTGTGAAGGTTTCTAAGGAGACTCAGACTGGCTTTTTTCCCTGTTCCCGGGAGACGGCAGGAAACCTCAGGTACCTTGGCCACCCCAACCGGTGGATATCTATCCTAGAGAGAGACAGGGGTCGCAATAGTAAGAAAGAGGCAGAGAGAGCGCAACAGAAACAGAGGGGGAAATAGAGAAGGAGACCAAGACTGACAGCCAGTAGAGTCAGAGATAGTAAGATGGATGTTTGGTGGGTGGGAAATTGACTAGGATATTTTTGTTTTGTTTTTAACCCGGTACGGTTTTGCCTCTGACAGCAGAGAGAAACACTGCTCCTTGGTCAGCGGACAGTCGCCAACCTGGATGGAGTGAAAGATGCGGCCCGATGACATCAACCCGAGGACTGGGCTGGTTGTGGCCCTGGTCAGTGTCTTCCTGGTCTTCGGCTTCATGTTCACCGTCTCTGGGATGAAAGGAGAGACTCTGGGAAACATCCCCCTCCTGGCCATAGGGCCCGCCATCTGCCTGCCAGGCATTGCGGCCATTGCCCTGGCCAGGAAGACCGAGGGCTGCACCAAGTGGCCGGAGAATGAGCTGCTGTGGGTCCGAAAGTTGCCTTGCTTCCGGAAACCCAAGGACAAGGAGGTGGTGGAACTGCTGAGGACCCCTTCAGACCTGGAGTCAGGCAAGGGGAGTTCAGATGAGCTGGCTAAGAAGGCGGGCCTCAGGGGGAAGCCTTCCCTCCAAGGGCAGGGCGAGCTGCCTATGGCCAGCTCCATCACCACCCCAACACCCGTGGAGGAAGGAGAATGCCAGAGCCCCGGCCAGAGCGGGCGTCGGGAGGAGTCCAGATACTTGGATGGCTATTGTCCCTCGGGCAGCTCCCTCACCTATAGTGCCTTGGATGCCAAGTGCTCAGCCTGGGACAGGTCTGAGCACCCTGAGCCCGAGGATAGCATCTTCTTCGTGCCCCAGGACAGTATCATCGTTTGCTCCTACAAGCAGAACAGCCCCTATGACAGATACTGTTGTTACATCAATCAGAGCCGAGGCAGGTGGGACCACGAGACCATAGTCTAAGTTTTGCATACAAGGGTCGCTGTGTTGATAGAAACGTGACTACACTCGGCTCCCAACAGAAGGAAACTGCCCTGCTCCAACAGCCTTCACACGGTTAGAAACTGACCTGGTATGTGATGGGCGTGCAAGCCCGGTGTGTGAGAGTCATGTAAATAGGCATGTTTGGGACACGTTTCAGGAAAGGAGGCTGAGGGTTAAGGACACTGGACGAGGCAGTGGGTAGGAAAGGAAGCAGTTTCAATTGCTTTTAAGCAATTTAAACGATATTGGATGCTTTGTAAAATATGGCAGAAAGTGCTACCCAGCACCTGCTGAAAGCAAGATAAATCTAGAGTGGGTTGCAGATAACAGACATGAAACAATATGTGGACTACTCATAGGGAAATTGAGCTGCTTTTGGTCTAAAGAAGTTGAATGAAAAAACAATTCAATACTTCATTCTATGAAATGATTTTTTTTTTGTCCAGTGAAAGCTTTTCACACTTAGTATTTGCTGAAAGAAAAAAAATTAAGATAGAATAGCTACATCCCTCCTAAGGTGTGATGGTTACTGGAGAAAGGGGAGTTAAAGACAGGTGAATCATGTAATTGAGTTTTATGGTTATTTACCTTCAGACAAGATCAGGGATTTTTAGTAAAGTAAAATAAGTGTGACCAGTTATGTGAAAAACTAACATTTTTTAGATGGCTATGTTACTTCTGAAACTCTTCATTTGTATTGACTTACTGGGTCTTTATCTGAAGTGTTTTTTAGCATATATGGTCAATCATGTACAATTTCCTCATCAGGTGCAATATGACTTGATGTAATATTTTCATAGATTAGAATTTGTTTTCATCAAGTCAAAATGGACTTTACATATGTATACAAGTGTCTTTAACATTTCTGGAATATGTAATTATGATTCTTAAATGCCTTTTAAATTGTGAAGATTGTGACATCAATACCATTAGTCTTGAACTTTCTGCAGAATTTATGCATAATGTGATGTTTAAATTTCTGGAAATGTCTTTATTTGTACATTTGTTTGACACTCCCAAAGACTGTCAATGCCAGTGAAACAAGTTAATCCACTAGATTTAACTAAAGCCCAGTTTTCATTGAGTTCTCCTGATCAGTGAACATTACATGACAAAGGTCTGTTTCATTTAATTTTTTGCTGCTGAGGGAAAAAAAAATCACAGTGGGATCCTAAAAATGTATTTCCTTTTTCATTTGCTCAACTGGCAATCAGCCAAAATACCATTTGATCCCTGTTGAAGAAAAAATTAAATTATATGTAGAAATGCTGGTATATTTCATTTTGAAGATCAGGATAACTTTGCATCCTTTAGAGAATGATTTGCTTTTAATGACTGTATAGTTTCAGCCACTTCCTCCCAAAAGGGGAACTGAGGACAAAAATTTGGGGCATACCTCTTTTGTATATTTCAAGTCCGACTCTGCAATTCTTTACGTGTAGCAATTATTTTGTCTTGAGAATTATTCCCCTAAAATCACAATTTTCTAACCAAATTCAACATCAGAAATATTTAATTGTTGGAAAATGAAATCTGTAATCCTGAGCACATTTTACCACCTCTGTCCCTGAAATGAGGGAAGTGGGACTTACTTACACTAGATTAGTTCTATCGTTCATTCCCGGTTTGGATATTCTATGGCATTATGTCAAAAGCATTTTATATTTTGCCAGGAAATGATTTACAGCAAAATGCATGCCAAAGTTATGCAATTCATAATAACAATTATGATACATGGATTTAGCTCTTGTTGCTATTCAAAAGAATTTTGTAGATGTATGAAAGCATATTTGTTTTGCTACTAAATATTATTTATTCAAAAAATGCACTTCTGGGGATAAAATAAAGATGATAAGAGTGAAATATTTTTCAGGAGAAAATTTTCAATATTGGTATAACCCTAAATAATCAAATACATATCTTTGCACTAAATGTAATTTACTTTGGATTTGGAATGGAGGAAAAATCATTTCCTAAATTGTAATGCCTCTTAATAAGTCTAAAGCATTTTGAAAGATGGAAACCATGTTTCTAGGAAGGTAAAAATTATTGGATAACTCTAAGGAATAAAAAGTTGCTCTAATTTATTTGTCTTTGTGGACATCTTTAGAGGTGAGGAGAGAGCAAGACATCAGAGAGAGGTGTTCACACAGACTCAGCAAATCCTACACAGGGTCTGAAAAGAGATGGCTGTAAGGTCAGGTTTGGGATTTGGAAAAGTTACTTGCTGATTTCTTCAATTCAAACTCCTTCATATCATACACACACACACACACACACACACACACACACACACACACACTCCACTTTCCATATCCAAAGTCAGCTACTAGTCTAGAGAGATAAGGTATTTTATCACACTTTCAAGTCCTATTTCAGAAGAAACTTAATTTTAAGTTTCTTCTTCCATCTACCTACTTAAGATCCTTAAATTATCTAAGAAGGCATTTGAGGGAATTTTCTGCAATGCTAAAATAATGGAGTGCAAGTGTTGAGCTGGGAGGCTTAACTTTGACCAGAAAGAATAAAATGTGTAATTGTGTGTGTGAATTTTGCTTTAACAGTTTATGTTATTCCACCCCTGCCTAACATGAAGCAAGGTAGCCTAGTGCCCCATGTCAACACTTGTTAAGTGCTATTCAGGGTAAAACTGTCATTATTTTGAACAGAGTGGACAAGAAGAGAAAAGGGTCTGAGCGCTTTACAGGAACACAGAGCAGTTCATTCCCGTCAACAGTGCTAGCAAATGATTAACATGAACATCACCAACATGAGGATTATTCCTGGTATCCTGTAAGAGCTTTCAGAGAGATATAAATTTAACTCAGCATTGGTTACTTTTACTTTTCTGTTAATCCAAATAGTCATTTCAACTTGATTTTAAATAGGCATTTTATTTTTGAAATCCCCTCTACTGAATTTTTCTTGCTCTATATTCCTATTTATATTATACACTGGTTCTTTTTCCACACTGTTTCTTGAATCCGAAGTGTGATTTCAGCCAAGATAGCCAAGCTGGAGCTTACTTAAACAACTGTTTCGAGATTTAGTTTCCACTGCAATCATGACAAACAAATCCAGATACAGTTAAGTTCAGGCTCTCTTTCAAACCGTGCTAACCAACTCCTTTGAGAATGTTTTCAGTAGTATGGATCCTAATACTCATAAACTGGTAATGTAGAGAAAAGAGATGCATTCTTTCAAATATTTTTCCTTTTGTTATATCCAACCTCTACTTCTTTATGAATATCACCCTCCTACTTCTACAGCATCATTTATTTGGTGAATTTGCTGCTTTATTATTATTTTATAACATTAAATAAAATGTTTTTGAAAATCCACAGACCCACTATCCTAACAGAACTACACACATTTCCATTTCAGTTTATTATCTTCCAGGCCTCCTCTACCTGCATATGCAGCTTACGTATTGTAATTGTGCTTCATTTTCTTTTCTCTTTTAGTTATATCTCAAATATGTTTTCATGTTTCTATGTAGTGTCCCTAATTGTCACTTAACAATTGTGTAATATGACATTTTAGTGAAGTACCATAATTTATCATGCCGTTCCTTACTGCAAGCCAAATATCAAGGATTATGGATTACTTTGTTGGTTTTTTTTTCCTATTATTGGTAACATAGCCACATTATTTGTCATTTGCCACAGAGGTGAAAATTTACAATTGATAAACTATTTCCTAGTAGGTGAGAGTGAGGAGGCAGAAATGTGTAAATGGATCATACACTCAAATTGTTTTTTTTTTCCTTCACTCAGATAGATGCAAAGAATAGGGTAAGAAACAAAATGATGCTTCTTCAAAAGGTCCCCTGTTAGGACCAAAGGCAGTATTTTTAAGAGCGAGATGAGGCAGAGCCACTATTTCTATGAGTAAGATAAGACATTTCCCCAGTTAAGATGCTGCTAGCATGTAACTCAAAAGCAGATGACAGTGGTCTCAATCTTCAAGAGCATAATGTTGAACAACCAAAATGAAGAGCAGCTGTAGACAATAATGATTACTTTGTACTATGTCAGAAGCATTTTCTTAAGGTATCTCACCATATATTTTATATATATTTAATATGTATGTATATTCTTACCTATTAGTGACTTTCAAATGAACTGGAATTTCAGGAATTCAATAGACTCTATCCATGAGTTTTCTATGTTTCAGTTCCTCACTGGAAAAATTAAACTGGAGATAAAAATGTGGATAAATGCTTGGTTCATCCGAATATCTCAATAAAGAATTGAATTCCATTTAGTCTCTTGTCCAAGTAACATAAAATCATGTAAGCACCATGGAGCTGGAGCTCATGTCTTTGATTTCTTCCTGCCTATAGGGTCCTTCACCGCATGGACACTTCCCAACAAGTTTGTTTGTGATAACTATCCAGATACTCACACAAATAGCTGGGCACCGATATTAGATCTCTGTGACCTTTGACCAGTTATTCTTGGGCCTTACACTTATTAGAGATCCTCTCTTCATTTTCCTCCTTTATTACTCCTCCTGAACCCACGTTAGAGCCTGTAGACTTGGTATCCTCAATGACAGAATGAGGCTTAGCACGCTTTACCCAAAATAAGGTACAGAGCTCCAGAAGAAGACAAAGTTATCAAAACATCTCCTATGCTTGCTTCTCTTTGACAAATCTATCCTTAGAAAGTTAAATATAACAAATACTTTGCAATTAATCACCTTCTTATTTTTCATGGTAATGAATTATTGAACGTGAGACACCACCAGTCTAAGACAAGAGCACATCTGTTTAGAAAAATTAAGCTTTTTGAAAATTACCTGCAATTGAACATGAAAAGTACGGACAGTTACCTTCTACGTAAGTGATCAGACCACCTCACAAAGACCCGCCTGTCCCTCTGCTCCTCCACCCCACCTGCCATCCTCCACAGTAGCTCCTTGGCTGTTCCCTGACTCTGCCGGCCGCTGACCTCCCCGTCTTCACCCCCATGATTTTCTCTCCCTTAGATGCTCACCCTGTCTTGGTCCCTCTGCTGCTTAGCCCCCAAAAAGCCGTCAAGCGGCAGCTCCCACATCTTCCACAATCCTGTAGATTTTCCCCCTCAGAACTAACACTTCCATTATTCTCTGGTCTGATTACACCTCCACCATTATTATTGTGTGTATTAGTTGAGTATGTATCTGCCTCTCCAAACACAACGTGAGATTTTCGAGGGCAGGAGCCACATTTTATTCAACATTCCACTCCACTCTCCGCCCAGCACACATATTCACTCTGCCTTGCTCAGTGAAAACTCTCAGTTGTACCATATGGGTCACTCTCAAAGCCTATTTCCCCTTTCTGGTAGGAAAGAGAAAAAAAAAAAATAACTCTACCTTGTTAATTTGAATTAAATCAAATTGAATATAGTCAGCAAAAATGCGGATTAAAATAAGCTTCTGTGGGTTGGGGCCCTAACTTCTTACTTAGCATATTGCTTCTCTGGGGAAACCACATCTTACATAACAAGGAGAAGAAAGAGATAAACCTTTCCAGAGCAGTTTCTTTTCCTTCCAAGACTGACCTGACTTTCCCACTGCCTGCCTCCCTCCATGAGTCAGTGGCCATACTGCACATGTGACACGAACTGGTCCTTCTAAGAGCACTTGACAACCGAGCTTTTGAATTCCTGACCAGAAAGAAGGCGAATCAATGTACTTAGGTTAATCCTGTAAGTAGGTCAACAAACAATAATTCCAGATTTGGCTATTGTCCCTCTATTATGCTTCCATCCTATTCTTAACAGGACCTTCAAGGCCCCCTGGGTATTTTCTTGGGCAGTCTTAGGATGCTGAGTTGCAGACCGTCACCCCAACATCTTCTGAAGCATCCATTCTCTGTAAAGGCTGAGAAATGCTCAGAGACTGGTTGGTGGTTTAGGGAAGCCCTGGTTTATTCGAGAGCGAGACGATGACATCATTCAACTCCCCTGAGCAGGATTTGAGGCCAGTCTTAATAACCTCTGACCCATATCATTTGTCCTGCGAATTTCCCAAATTATCTGATTGGCTAAAAGTGGGATTTACTTTCAGATACTCTTTTTCCTGATGATGCAAATATCAGTTCTCCTTTAACAACAGCAAGAAGGACCTCCTTTGAATATGAGTGGGGAAGAGGGCAGCAAAGGAAGAGCAGGCCATAGGTTGTCAGCACAGGGAGAAGGGCCAACCAACCCTTGATTGAGCCCGTCGCTGCTGTGGATCCACCCACTCCATCCCTGACATCGCCGATTCTCACCTTTCACAGCTGTGAGTGCTAGACAATGGACTAGAGGACACACCAAACAAAAATGTCATAAAATATACAGAGCAAAAGGAAATACTAGCTAATTTTGATACATTTTCTAAATGGCTAAGAAAAGAAATATGTACATTTAGAGTATATTTCAATAAGGGCAAAATTTAGCTAAAAATATCCTGCTGGGTTGAGTTAAAAGGAATATAAAATAACATTCAATAAATAAGATCAAATTAGTTTAAAATTATCCAGAAATTTTTAACCTAAGCTTCCCTGGTGGCTCAGTTGTAAAGAATCCACCTGCAATGCTTGCAACTCGGGAGATGCACGTTCAATCCTTGAGTCGGGAAGATTCCCTAGAGAGGGGCATGGCAACCCACTCCAGTATTCTTACCTGGGAAACACCATGGACAGAGGACCCTGGCGGGTTATAGTCCATGGGGTCACAGAGAGTCGGATACAACTGAGCATGCACTACGATCTGACCTCTCTGGGGTCTCCACCAAATGCCCCCAAATGATGACTGAGGGCTCCCCACTTCAGCTGGTCTTCCTGTTGTGTGTGAACTCCCCTGATCCTCCCCTATCCAATAACAGACTGACAAGTACAATAAAAACTAGGAGGTTAAAGGAGCATCACGCAAATGGTATTAGCCAAAGTATTAGAAATGGACAGATAGTAAAATCAAGTAAATTTAAATTTGTAAATTCAGCCAACAAGTCCCACTGAAAGAAGAATGGGGTTTCAGATGCAAGCAGCTATACCAAGACCAGGACTAACAGCCCGACCACACGTGCTCAGCCGATGCAAAGACAGGCTGGGCTTACTCCTCCTCCCGGACAGGATTTCCCTGAAGTAGACTGTCACCCTTTAGGTGGCAAAAATATAGAGCCCAGAACTGCCACTCCCCACAAGCCTGAGTGTCTCACTAGAGCTCACTTCGCACTCTCCAAGCATTAGAACAGGGACCAGCAGCAAACACATTTAGGGGCGATGGGCAGCATGGCCCCATGGAGGTCCTATCACAGGGGAAGGGCCACTGACTCTGCTCTTGTCAGCCTGGCCTGGTCTCTGCCCCCCGTCTCCCCCTTCCACAAGCCAGCCCAGCATCCACGCCTTCACTCAACAAGTCCTGGCTAAGGGGAAGGTATGAGTCGGGCTCTCTGCTGGGCCTGGGACACAGGAGCGAACAGATCAGCCCAAGTTCCTGCCTTTATGGCACTCACAGTCTAGCAGGGCAGCCTGGTGAGTAAATGATGGTGTCAAAGGCTCAGATAATTTTTTTAAAGATTATATTATGATTTTTCTAATGCATGCATAACTATGCACACATATGTAATCTGTCCTTTTATTTTTTATTTTATTTATTTTTTACTTTGGCCTCACAGCACATGGGACTGTGTTCAGTTCCAGATAGGGACTGTGTTCAGTTCCATATAGGAACTGAACTCGAGCTCTCCACATTGGGAATGCGGTCTTAACCACTAAACCTCCAGGGAGGTCCCTGAGATAAGGTTGTGACAGCAGCACTTGGCAGGCACACCTAATCCTCACCTTCTTGGGAGAAGGTAGTGAGCAAGAAAGAAGTCTAAAAGCATCTGACATTCAATTCCAATGTGTATATGTACGTGTGTGTGAAGGAGTCCCCACATGTCCAAGCAATTCTCTAAAACCAGCTGGGTATCCTAAAACTCAACTTAATTCTGACACTACCTACCCAGAGATAGCATCAGATTCCACAGGAATCCTACAATACTAACTCCCACCTCCACTTCAGATGCCAGGAACCAGCCCAGATTTTCACTTGTCCTTCTGAACTAACCTGTTACAGATTAGCAGTTCCAAAGGACCATACCTTGGATTCAGTTGGCTAGAAAGGCTCACAGAACTCAGAGAAACACTTTAGCTAGTAGCTCACTGGTTTATGATAAGAGGATATAACTCAGGAACAGCCAGATGGAAGACACACACAGAGAAAGGGCAAGGAGCTTCTGTGCTCTCTCCAGGCACACCAGTCTTGCCAAACCTCCACGTGTTCACCAACCCGGAAGCTCTCCAAATCCTATCCTTTCAGGGTTTTATGGAGGTTTCATCACATAAGCATGATTAATTAAATTACTGGTCATTGATGACTGAACTCAACTTCCAGCTCCTCTCCTCCGTCCCCTCCCCAGAGGTCAGGGAGGTGGGATGGAAATTTCCAACCCTCTAATCAAATGATTGACTCCCCTGGCAACCAGCTCCCATCCTTAGGTGACCTAGGAGCTTTCCAGAGGTCCCCTTACTAACATAATGGAAGACGTCTTTATGGTGCTCACTTAGGAAATTTCAAGGGTTTTAGAAGCTCTGTGGCAGAAATCACTGTATCACAAATCACAGAGGGAAAATGTACCTGAAGAATGAGTAAAGAAAAGTGGGAAAGAGTGTTCTGAGCCAAGAAAACAGTATATATGAAGACCAAGAGGGGACAAAGAGAATGACACACAGTTGTTTGGAGAAATGCAAAGACCATCATATAGCTGGAGACGGGGGCCAGGTGGGGAAGGACAGGTCATGGATGGAATCTCTCCTCCCCTACATTAAGGCTTTGCTGACCCCAGAGATCCCAGGCTGGACCGTCAGAAATGAGAAAGCTTGAAGATAATCCATTGGCCTCCTATCTCACAGAGTAAGAATCTCAGCCAGGGGCTTCCCTGGTGGTCCAGTGCCTGAGACTCCAAGCTCCCAATGCAGGGGTCCCAGGTTATTCCTGGCCGGGGAACTAGATCCTGCATGCCACAACTAAAGGTCAAAGATCCCACATACCACAACTAAGACCCAGGGCAGACAAATAAATAAATGTTAAAAAAAAAAAAAAAAAGAATCCCTGACCAGCCTGCTTGTCTTCAGCACAACGTAAGAAAAGAAGATTAGACTCCCCTTGACTAGAGCTTATAGGTTGAACTGAATTCTACTGTTTGCGATTCAGAGGTAAGGCTCCTTTACACTTGGAGGCAACGAATCAGTCTAAGCAGTCCCCCTTTGAAAACTGTTGTTCTGCTGTTGCATGGACTAAAATAACTTGGAGCTCTCAAACAAAAATATCTTATATAAACCCAGCTTCTAAACTCACCATCTCTGTGATACTTATTACAGACAGACCAATACATGGGAAAAATTTTCTCCATTGTGGACAAGTCAACAATAATCATGATGCCAAACAGATTTACATCTCTATGCTTAACATTTTCTGTGCCTTAAAATGTCCCTAACTTTCCCCTTACTTCAGGTCTCTTGTCCCTCCCAGCACAGAGATATCATTCTCAATGAGTGTCCCATCAAATGTTATTTCCCTGAGAGGTAAATATATGTTAAAGAGTAAAAGGTTTTCACAGTTTGGAAATTTCTGTGTTAAACCAACATAAACATTTTTTTGTTTTACTGTCTGTATCCGCAACACTGAGAATAGATAGGACCTAGTCCAGAGTGGGCACTCAGCGCTGATTGAATGAGTGACTGTAGGATTCCATAGAACCGTTTACACACGGGCTCAGTGACATCCAAGTGGGGACGGAGTGTGCCCCCGTCCCATGGGCTTCCCTCCAGACTAGCGTTCAGTGAAATTTACTTGCTGAAACCTTGCCCTCATCCCTAAGTCAAGAAGCACCAACCCTGGCTAAGAAGCCAGATTTTCAGAAATCAGAAAGAATGAAGGATCAAAGGAAAGATGGAAAAGTACCATATTCCCCAGAATTACCCTGATTTTTTTGGCCCTTGCTCTTTATCCACTAGCAGTCTCCCCAATAAACCACTCTTATTTCCACAGGGAGAATTTATGTAATTAAGGCAAAGATGTATCTGCCAGACACACTTTACCTCCAGATGTTAATTTCCTAGCTCCGCAGGTTTGCCCAACAAAGGTTGTTAGGTCTTGCCTTCAGTTCCAAAACTGAATCATTCCTAGACACTGGAAACCGGTGAGGAGTTTTGTAAAGAGTTCTAGGAAGATTTATGTTGCTGAAGTAATGGGTTATGGAACCAGCAACCCATGGGAAATTGTAATCCCAGCCTTCCCTATTCCCACCCTAGAAGACCCTGAACCAGCATTCTCAGCCTCAACCAAGACATGAGCAAACACCATCAAGGTAGACCTGAGGTTCTCAAACTCTAGCGTACATCAGAATCACCAGCAGAGCTTGTTAAAATGCAGATTGCTGGGACCTAACCCAGAGTTTTCTATTCAGTGGAATTTACAGTTCTGAGCAATTCTCAGGTGATGCCAGTGATGCTAGTCCCTGGTTGCTTCCTCACTGCTACATGTGCTTTGATTTTTTTTTTTCACTTAGCAGTACATCCTTTTTTTTTTTTAACTTTTATTTTACATTGGAGTATCCTGATTAACAATGTTGTGTTACTTTCAGGTGTATTGCAAAGTGATTCAGTTATACATGCCTATGTATCTGTTCTTTTATAGATTTTTGTCCCATTTAGGTTACTACAGAATATTGAGCAGAGGTCCCTGTGCTATGCAGTAGGTCCTTGTTGGTTCTCTGTTTTAAATATAGCAGCGTGTACATGCCGATTTGTTTTAGAGCCACAAGCCTGATGTAGACCAGATTCAGCTAGGCCCATGCAGTACCATTTGGGTATAATGTGTGGCACACGATAGGTTCTGATTAATTAATTGGATAGAGTTAGTGAACATTAATTCCTAAGACTGGGGTTCTACTTTGGGGAAGTGTACCCTTCCTCCCCTGATGTAACTGGTGCCCAGTCTTGACCCGAACTGGCTCTGCTGGGCTCATGGCCCCATCCCTGTCTGTCTCCAGATCTTGCAGAGGCCATGTGCCCAAAATGGCCTTTTGATCAGCAACAGGAGATATGAGGGCACCCAAGTGGGACAGGCCCTTTTTGGACCCTAGAATTTAGAGCCCTGGACTGCCTGGTGGAAGCCAACTCTAACATGGCCCAGTGTGCTGCCACCGTTCCTGGTTGATTGCGCTCCCTGTCAGAGCACTCCAGAGCCCCCAGAAGGACCCTGGCTGAAGCTTCACAGTCATGGTTAGGGTCACAAGGCAGGAAACTGAACCAGGTTCTAATCCGATTTTGAAGTAGAGACTTAGACTAGAGACTCCTGGAGACTTTCCCAATCAGCCAGAATAAGGAATGGCTAACTTTATCATTTTCTTTTGTACTATTTTCATTAGACCCTGATGACTAATTTCCTTGTTCCCTCTCTGGGATTCGTACTTGTGAACTGCATGGTAGAGAAAATTGTACTATGGCCCTGGGAGTGCAACATATTCAGGCTTTGATGGATGATGGGGGAGGGCTTCCTGGGTGGCACTAGTGGTAAAGAACCTGCCTGCCAATGCAGGGGACATGAGAGACTTGGGTTCGATCTCTGGGTTTGGAAGATCCCCTGGAGGAGGGCATGGCAACCCACTCCAGTAATCTTGCCTGGAGAATCCCATGGACAGAGGAGCCTGGCGAGCTACCGTCCGTGGGGTCACAAAGAATCGATCACGACTAAATGAGTTAGCATGCAGCATGCATGGGAGAAGTAAACTCGGAGAATAAAGATTTTTCTGAGTAATCCAGAAAGAGAAATTAAAATATATTGTTTATCAACACTGCAAGACTTTGATATTCTCCACAATCCCACTTCATTGAGGAAGTGCAGGTACCTGCCTGTATATGGACACCTGATAGAAGAGTAACCCATCTGTGCTAACCACAGCTTTCCCACTTCTCTGTTACAGCTTCTACCACTGTTTCCCTTGGAAACCAAAGGAGCAACTGCCTGCAGAAACATCTCTCTCCCTCCTCGCTCATCAGTCCCAAGGACTAGTAACCTGTTTTTTTTCCTTGTTGGAAACATCTGATGTTGTGGGATGGCGTGCATGTGGGGGACAATATAAAATTATTACCACACTGGGTCAGACACAATGTGCTTTTCATCTAGTATTCTTTCCTGGATGGTTTCATTGGTCCTCTTCATCTCATATGCTGCATCATCAGTTTCTTCTCTGTATTTTAATGATTTGTGAACACAAATTTTGATCACTAGATCTCAGGTTACTTAAAATCTGAGAAAGACATAGGCTTCTGTTTGGGATTCCAAACAGAGCCATAGCAAAGCCCTTTGCTTGACAAGAGTGAGCTTACCTATTGATTAATATGATTTTAACCCAGTGATAAAAGTTTTAGCATCCATCAATGATATTTGCCTGAATCAATTATTTCTTTAGTGGTTACTAAATATTCATTTTTCTTCTCTCATTCCACTCTTATCAGTTAGAATTCTACCTTAAGAAAGAACTCTTCCTTCTCCATTTGTTCATTCACTTATTTGCTTATAAATGAGTATGGACTCATGGATTATTATTTTATGCAATGGGTTACAGTCTGTTATTATAATTTTTTAATGATCATATTGCTCCAGGTTGGGTCAGGGGAGCCTCTTCAAATTTGTTCCTGTGTCCCTTTGATATGTCTCTACCTTGCTTTAAACATTACTCTCTGACGCAAGATGTTTCCATAAGATTCTTAATAATTACCAAAAGAAAATAGTAGCTTTATATTGGATAAACCTGGTAGACAAACCCTAGCTAAGAAACCAAAGCCAATATTGCCAGTAAGAGTGCATCCTGTTATACTATAGTGAGGACACATCACTGATGGCTTTTCTGCCAAAAAGTGAATAACTGAAATCTAATCATGAGGTTCAGATCAGAAAATACAAATTGGGGGAAATTCTACAAAATAACTAGCCTATATACTCTTCAGAGCTGCTCAGTTGTATCTGACTCTTTGTGAACCCACGGATTATACATTCCATGGAATTCTCCAGGCAAAAGACACATCTAATAAGTGAAAAGTAAAAGTGAAAGTCGCTCAGTCATGCCCAACTCTTTGCAACCCTATGGACTGTGTAGTCCATGGAATTCTCCAGGCCAGAATACTGGAGTAGGTAGCTGTTCCCTTCTCCAGGGGATCTTTCCAACCCAGGAATCAGACTTAGATCTCCTGCATTTAACAAACTATTATTCAAAGTATACAAAGAACCCTTAAAACTCAGCAATAAGAACACAAACAATCTGACTTTTAAAATGGGTCAAACAACAGGTACATGAAAAGATGCTCATAACTAATCATGAGGGAAATGAGAATCAAAATCATGATGCGATATCACCTCACATTTGTTAGAGTGGTAGTTAACAAAAAGGCAAGAAATAGCAAGTGTTGGCAAGGATGTAAAGGGTACCCTGATGCATTGTTAGTGAGAACATAAATTCGTTCAGTAATTATGGAAAACAGTATGGAGTTTCTTCAGAAAATTAAAAATAGAACTACCATATTACCCAACAATCCCACTTCTGAGTATCTACCTGAAGAAAACAAAAACACTGTCTCAAAGAGATACCTGAGCCTGCGTGTTACTTGTCACATGATTCACAACAGGAAAACAACCAGTGTTCATCTGCAGATGAATGAGTGGATAAAGGAAATACGTATACATACATAATGGAATAATATCCTTCTATAAATAAGAAGAAAATTCTGCTATTTTTGACAACATGGATGAACCAGGAGGGCATTATGATAAGTGAAATTAGAATGACAAACACTGTGTACTGTCACTTAACATATGAAATCTAAAAAAGCAAACTCACAGAAGTAGAGAGCAGATCGGTGGTTTGCCAGAGGCAAAGAGCAGGGAGAGTGGGTGAAAGTGGTCAAAGGGTACACACTTCCAGTTATAAGATGAATAAGTTCTGGGAGTCTAATGCACAGCATGGTAACTATAGCTAACCATATTGCATTATACATTTGAAAGTTGCTATGAAAGTAGATCTTAAAAGTTCTCACCAGAGGGAGGAAAAATAGGTAATAGGTGCTTTAACCAATCTTATTATTAAGGTAATCACAACACAGATCTTTTGATTTATAATGGGGTTAGGTCCCAACAAACCACTTTAAGTAGAAAATATCATTAAGTCCAGAAAGCATTAAGTACACATACCCTACCAAACATCATAGCTTAGCCTAGCCTACATTAAATATGTTCAGAACACTTGCATTAGCCTACAGTTGGACAAAATCAGCTAACACAAAGCCTACTTTATAACAAAATATTGAATATCTCACATTTTTTATTAGCTATTGTACTGAAAGAAAAGTATCAAATACAATATCACATATATGTGGGAATCTAAAATATGACACAAATGAACCTATCTACAGAACAGAAATAGAAATAGACTCACTGACACATTCAGACAGACTTGGCATAAACCTGGGGTGAAGGCAGAACATAGCCAAGAAGTCCATTTGATTTTGACTTGGGATGGGCCTCCCAAACTTTTGCAAGCCCTTTTGGCTTTCCAGGTGGCTGAGTGGTAAAGAATCTGCCTGCCAACCAGGAGACACAGGAGACTTGGGTTCAGTCCCTGGGTGGGGAAGATCTCCTGGAGAAGGGCATGGCAATCCACTCCAGTATTTTTGCCTGGAGAATCTCATGGACAGAAGACCCTGGCGGGCTACAGTCTATGGGGTCTCAAAGAGTTGGACACAACTTAGCGACTGAGCACACATGTATAAATTTTAACAGTGGTCAGTCAGTGAGTGGTTAGAGCTATTTCTTAATATCCCAAAACTTGACCAAAATGGTGGAACTTCCTGCTGGCCCACTCCTAGTGCAGGGGGGCCTATGCTCAATTCCTGGCCAAGGAACTAACTCCTGCATGCCGCAACAAAGACCCCACATGCTGCAACTAAGACCCAGTGCAGCCAAATAAATAAATTAAAACAAAAAAACTTGACAAAAATAGTACTTTCCTCTCAATAAATCAAGATTGGCTAATTAAAATATCTATGCCATTGGCTGAGGTTATCCCAACTCCATGAGGTAATGAATGGGGTTTGGTCCTGCTATTCAGAGCCTCCAGTTGGCAGCTACATGTGACTTTTGATTAATAAAAGGTTAGGGGGAAAAAAAGATTTGGGGGAAATTAAACACCTCTAATAAGTATAGTTTTATAAAGAAAACCTTTTTTCAGAAAAAAAATATTCACAGATTTTTCAATGGAAGTCCATCTTCATGATGAAGTCCTACTTCATCACTTCCAGCCATTTTACTTGCTGAATCTTCTCAACTCAGGTGTGTAACCTACACAACCATCCCAGCACCCTGTCTGACCTGGTCAGATGTTGGGCCAACCGGACCCGACTCCTCCACAGCCTGCCCTTTGGCATCTGGTGTTACCAGATGGCACTAGTGGCAGCGCCAGGCCCTGCCCCAGGGCATCAGCACTCCCAGCTACCGCACCCCAGCCGCCCCCTGCTACCAGTGAGTCGCTCAGTTCGTGTCTGACTCTTTGTGACCCTATGGACTGTAGCCCACCTGGCTCCTCTGTCCATGGGATTCTCCAGGCAAGAATACTGGAGTGGGTCACTATTCCCTTGTCCAGGGGATCTTCCCAACCCAGGGATCGAATCTCAGTCCCCTGCATTGCAGACAGATTCTTTATAATCTGAGCAACCAGGGAAGCTACCAGGCCTTAAGTCAAAAGCCAAACATGTGGTCCAATGGGGACTCGAAAGCAGGAGCTCAGGACATCTGCTTGTCTCTTTACGTGAAAGCCAAGTCAGTAGACTGTTTTTCACTAACAAGTTGTCCAGTCCCAAGAAACAAGGTGAGCTAACATGCACTTCAATGTGGAAATACAGGTAGCACATTGTACATATAAGAAACATACTGTACAAACAGACAAAATAATCACCTGGGGTGACTTGCCTATCACAAATCACACAGTTCAAAATTGTCTCAGGAAACTTGTATTCAATACAAAAATCATCTTCTGAAAGCGTGCAAAGCACCAGACACTTCAAGATGATGAACCCCATCCTTGCTTTCCACGTGCCTTCAATCTAAATAAAGAACAACAGCAGAAGCACGCAAATGACTACGAGGTGACCGTGACTGCATGGGAGTGTCTCCTAAGATGCGACCATGACAGCCTTAAGGTGGGGAGCAATTTCCTCAGGTTTCATGGAAGAGCGAGTGTTTGGGAACTCAGCCAGGAGAGCTGGAGAAAGTATGGGGAGTGAGAGGAGGAGCAACGGCAAGGGCAGAAATCCCAGGAAGCAGGGGAGGTGCTCTGAAACCACGAGCCATTCAGTTCCCTGGGACGCACAAGGAGCAAGCACTGGAAAAAGCAGGTGGAGAGGGCTGTGGGGCCCTCCCTAGAGAAGCGGGAACTGAGGCAATAAAGGGCATAAACTCCCAGCACCACACTGCATGGGATCAAATCCCCACCATTCCTCTTGAGAGATTTGTGACCTTAGGTATAACTTCTCTGTAGCTCAGCTTCTTCAGCTGTAAAGTGGGGACAATAACCGTGCCTGCTACATAAGGTTGTGAGAATGAAACAGATTACTGTGTGTGAAGTGCTTAAAACAACGCATGAGTGGTGCCCACTCAGTCGTGCCTGACTCTTTGTGACCCCATGGCCTGCAGCCCACCAGGCTCCTCTGTCCCTGGGATTTCCTCAAGGAGTGGGTTGCCATTTCCTCCTCCAGGGGATCTTCCCGACCCAGGGATTGAACCCACGCCTCCCGCGCCTCCTGAATTGGCAGGTGGCTTTACCACTAAGCTACCTGGGAAACCACAATGCGTGGCACGTAGCAAATGCGTTGTAAGTGACAGGTGCCAATGCTATGACTGTGGGAGGATCTGAGAGGCCAGAGTGAAGTGTCTGCACTCAATTTAGACAGAGAGCCAGGGAAGCTTTTCTGAGCTGGGAGGCAACAAGATGAGAACTGGAGGTTAAGAGGCTAAGTCTGGCCAGCTGTAAGGGATGAAACGAGATGCAGTGGGGGTGAGGAAGGGGATGGGGAGTGGACCCAGGGCAAGTAGTGGGCACGAGGCTGTGAAAGAGGGACTGCACTCTCTCCCTGAGGTTAATGTGAGTGGGTCCAAGGGGACCCTGAACATGAGGATTGCTGTCTTCTCTCAGAATCTGCCTCCTCATTCAATTCACCTGATTAAAATGTAGAGGAAACTGGAAAGGATTTAATTCATGTGGCAAGGAGCTCCTACCAGTCTGAACCCAATGATGGAAAGCAACTCCTGATATAGCAAAAGGCAAACTGACTCGAAAAGCTTCCAGTGTTCCTTTCATGGCCAGAACTAAGACTGAAAGGAAATTAAGAGTCTTGTTTAAAAGGACACAGAGTTCTTTACTTCTTTACCCTGCAGAAGGTGTTGAGGCTTGCTAAAAGCTTCTGCAGAGCAAAGAAACCATAAACAAAATGAAAAGACAACCCACAGAATGGGAAAAAATATTTGCAAATGAAGCGATTGACAAGAGATTAGTCTCCAAAACATAAAATAGCTCATGCAGATCAATATCAAAAAAACAAACAACCCAATCAAAAAATGTTCAGAAGATATAAACAGACATTTCTCCAAAGAAGACATACAGATGGCCAAAAAGCACATGCAGAGAGACTCAACATCACTAATTATTAGAGAAATGCAAATCAAAGCGACAATGAGGTATCACCTCACACCGGTCAGAATGGCCATCATCAAAAAATCTATAAACAATAAATGCTGGAGAGGATATGGAGAAAAGAGTGAAATAATGCCATTTTCTGCAGCAACATGGATGACCTAGAGATTGTCATACTATGTGAAGTAAGGCAGAGAAAGACAAATACGATAACACTCATGTGGAATCTAAGTTTTTAAATGATATAGATGAACTTATTTACAAAATAGGAACAGACGCACAGACTTTGAAAACAAATTTATGCTTACCAAAAGGGAAGGGGGGAGGGATAAATTAGGAGTCTGGGATTAACATATACACACAACTACATATAAAATAGATAATCAACAAGGACCTACTGTATACCACGGGGAACTCTTCTCAATATTCTGTATTAACCTATACAACAAAGGAATCTGAAAAAGAAAGGATATTTGTTTATGTACAACCGAATCGCCTTGCTCCCACCTGAAAATATCAGCACTGTAAATCAACGGTGCTCCAATACAAGAATAGCTTCTACCAAGTCACACACACACACAAAATCCCCTTCCACGAGCCTGTCCCCAGACTGCATCCCCACTGTAACTTACTTCCAGGAGATGAAACAATTTCAATCCCTATTAACATACAAAGGTCACCTTTCCCACCCAGAGGTAATACCTCAGCAAGATAACTTATTCAATGAACACTAACCTAGTCACCATGAGCCCCACAGACAGCTGGGTTTGTCTGGGAGCCTGGAGGAGGACCTGATCTAGAACTCTGGATAACAGAGGGGCCCCGAGCGGGGTGGGGGTACAAAGGAAAACACTCAGTGGAGAGGGGTGGAGCAAAGGCCACATTTAGGAAGGAAGCAAATGCCAAAAGGGGAGCAAAAGCATTAGGGAATCCATTTGCCAACCTCAAGATCTTGTTGGAAACCTCCCCTAACATGCTTAGTGGCAGCCTACATCTGCCACCCAAACTATACAAGCTAGATGATCCCTGGCATTGGATTCAGTGCTCTCTCCCTCTGGGTGCATGTACAGCCCTGCCAGGGACCTCAACTCACTCATTTTCTCTAGGGAAAAGGAAAAAGGGAGAGAAAGAGAGACAGTAAGAAAGTGTGAGATCAAGAAAGAGTGAGAGACCAACCGATCATGTATAATTTTAGTCCTCTGGGATTTCAGATGATCTGAAGGGCTAGATGTCATCCTTCCCACTGGCCCAAGATGCCACTAAAATCATAGAACTCCAAACTCCTCTGTGTTTCATGGGAAGACTATGTCAGGCTACATGGCAAGAGAGAATAAAGATCCAATGTAGAAAAAAGAAATTGCTTTAAGCCAAGTTATAAAGAGGCTTGTTGCTAACAACTCCGGGAATTAAATGAAGAGTTTCTCTCTTATCCTTAAATGGGAACAGCAGTGAATCCCACAGATCTCTTTGGGAAGGCAGCAGACTTCTTCCCTCCCACACACCCCCCCACCCCCAGCAATGGGTGACCACTGTCCCCTTTTCCTGGGGAGGAAAACCACAAGTGCTTAATTAGGGAAGAAATAGCCAGCTCAGCCAGAAAGGGAGTCATGCAGTGATAGACTGGCCAACTCATTGGACATGACAGAGCACATCCTCAGCCTGCTCAGGAAAGCCTGGGGTCCCTGGGGTGGGGAGGGTGTCCCCAAGAGACTGCTCTTTAATTGGCTCCCCCACATTGCTGAGAGCTGGCTGGGCACTCAGGGCAGAGATGACTGCTTCAGGGGCACCGCGACATACTGGCTGACTAATGAGTCATGGTCACCCGCACACTCTCGCTGGTGCTACCACAGCTAACAAATCCCACGTGTGCTGCCAACCCAGGAGGAGGGAGACCTGCACTCGGCAGCTACTCGGCCCTTCCGCCAGAGCTAAAAGAGGACGATGACCCAGTACGGGTGAGGACTGACATCTTTTTAGGATGGTGCCGAAGCAGGCAGTATCCCCACGTGAAAAATCCATGTGCCCTTCCATCAGCTGTGAATCAATACCACCCTCCCAGCCCAGGGGTCAGAGCCTCAGCCTCTCACCTACATGGAAACTAGTCTTCAGAAGCTTTAATTCCAGACTGACTTTGATACACTGTACAAAAGAAACATCATCTGCCTGTATGGGCTGATCCAGTCCCATTTAATTCATCGTGATTCCTATCAATAGAGAAACACTCTTGCAGGCAGAGCTTTGTACAAAATGAATTTCAGAGTTAAGCCATGGGAGTGAGTTGCTTTTCCTTGGGCTTTCTATGTGGGTTACCATGGTACTCCCTCTGAGCAGATTTCATATTTTCAATACACAAAAATCCAGCAGACACTATTTGGACAGTGTCTGGAGAGAACCGCCCACAACTAGTGCACATGCATCTCACACTGTTTCATTGCTGGTTAAATTGACTTCAAGCAAGCTTGTTTATTCACTGTTTTATAAAATCACACAATCATTATCCCTGCAACCTTCCATCTGCGGGAGCTGGAGCAGAGTGAAATGTCTCAGGTCACCCCCGAGCTACTCTGAGCGGAGGAAGAATGAGACCCTGGTGGAAGGAGAGACCGTGGTGGTCCTTTCTCAGGCTCACCTCCCCTGGGGATGGAGACAAGGACTAGGGGACCGAAAGCCTCTCTCACCTTATACGAGTCCTACCTTCTGTCCCAGATGCAACCATGTCAAATATTAAAGTATTTTCAATTACTTGAACACAACTAATTCCATTGCCTTGTTCATGGGATTGATCCCCTTTTAAACTAAAACTCTCCTTAGAAGCTGAGTGTCCTGGGAGTACCTCACTGGAATGATTTCATGAATAGACTTCTTTAGAAGAATCCCAGGTGATAGGAGAGGATTGGGTCCAGTGGCTAGGAAAGACAAGGAAGCTGAAATAGAGAGACAGGATCTAAAGAGGTCGGGGAAGTGGGGGGAGACATAGTTTGTCTGATTTACAACTTTGCCAGGGCTGGCCCTTCCCAACTTAACCTCAAAGAAGGAGTTTTCCACGAAAAGTCTGATTTGTTCATCATGATTCAGGAATGGAAAAAAACATCTATTGTATAAACCAACAGAAACATGCAGGTCTCAGACAGCTGTATAATTCAAATACCTGCAGAGGCTAATATCTGGATCAAAAGTCAAAGGATTTCTGAGTTTGTATGGGACTTTTCCCCTGTGGCAGGGACAGCAGGTGCTGCAAGTTTTACCAGTGGTCTTGCCAAGAGCAGCAACCCACAGGCCTAAGGGCAAGATCCCTTCTCTCACATGCATGCCTCACAGATACAGGTAGCCAATGGCTAGCTTGACTTGTAGATTCCCACAGCACACCAGTGGGTAGTCTCCAGATTGTTCCAGGAGCTGGTGTGTACCTGAACTGCACTGGGTTTTCAGAGCTAAGGTACAAAAGAGGAAGGAACACAGTTACATGAACTCAGTCAATACTCCTGCTTTTGCCTTGTCCTGAAAGACCAAGCAGCTCTAAAGTATGACCAAAGAAACTCAACTCCAAGAATCTTTTCCCATGAAGAGGCACCTCAGGGCACATCACAGCAAACATTCTGACATGCTTCACATAACATCCTATAGCTGATTAGCTTTTCCCAGCATAGTTAGGTGGCAAGGGCTGCTGACCTGGGAAAAGCTTGCATATTCTGGAGAAAAGTTGACAACCTCATCTCTACCAGGTAGCAACATCAAGATCTGGACTCAGGCAATCTGGTTTCAGACCCCAAATTTCTAATCCTCAAACTAAATTTCCTCTCTTTGTAAAAGAAGGAAGACAGGACTGATGTTAAGTAAAGAGGGGTACCAAGACAGGTTTTTCTATCCATGTCTGATTTTGGGCGGGAAAGTTATGATTATGGGTCTAGACTGAGAAAGGGGATCCATGGAGAAATATGAAGACCCTAAAAAGAAAAGAAAATCAATGGAACAAGTTCCCAGAGGAAGAAGGTGGAAGCAGAAACAATTCCTTATCTATTAATATTTTTAATTCCTCCAGCCCTTAATGAATTCCTACATGCCAGACTCTGCTTGGAGTCAGGGATTTAGTGGTCAACTACAGAGGTGGGGCCCTGACCCCAGGAAGATTCCAGCCTAGCAGTGAGAAGACATGTGAAAAACGAGAAAACAGACCAACAACATAAACCTTGGCATGTGTGATGAAGGAAACGAATGGGGTGCCGGGAGAGAAAACAATCTCCCATAGATGGTGATGTTTAAGCAAACCTGAAGTTTGGGAAAGAGGCAGCTTTGTGAAGACTGGAGGGAAGGAGTCCAGGTGGTGAGTAAGGGGGAGAGGGGCATGAGGGGCCGCAAGAGAGGTAAGCAAGTCACCAGGTGGTTTTTTAAAAGTGCCATTGGGACTTCCCTGGTGGTCCAGTGGTTAGGACTCCATGCTTCTACTGCAGTGGGCATGGGTTCAATCCCCTGTCAGGGAATTAAGATCCGGATGCTGTGTGCTACAGTCAAAAGTTAGATAAATAAATAAATAAAAATACTGTTGGCCAGGAAGTCAGAATGTCTGGTGGAGGTGCCTGGGCAGGTTACTTTTTAAGTTCTTTAAGTTTTAAGTTCTTTTAAGTGCAGTCTGCAGTGAGAAAGACTGTTTTCATACAGACATTTCTAGAAAACCACAATGAAGGGTTTGTTTTTTAGTCACGATGCAACAGAAAGCATCTGAAGTGTTTCAAGTGGAGAAATGATCTTCCCGACCTACGGATCAAACCCCAGTCTCCGGCATTGCAGATGGATTTGTTACCAGCTGAGCCACAAGGGAAGGCCAAGAATACTGCAGTGGAAGCCTATCCCTTTTCCAGGGGATCTTCCAGACCCAGGAGTCGAACCAGGGTCTCCTGCATTGCAGGCAGATTCTTTAGCAACTGAGCCACGAGGGAAACCAGAGAAACAATACCACCACGTTTATGCTTTTAAACAATCAAGCAAACTAAACAGGGAGTGAATCAGTTTCATGGGGGTGAAAGTGCAGCGCTTTTTTAAAACAGGAAAGAAAGAATGAAATACTTTTACAGACAAGGCGAAATGTGAAAGGGAGGGTTCATACCTAAGGACCTCGACCGCCTCTAAGAAAGATGGAATTCCCTGGTGACCTATCATTAGACTCTGTGCTTTCACTGCCGAGGGCCCAGGTTCAATCCCTGGGCGGGGGGGAGCTATGATCCCACTAGCCATGCAGCAGAGCCCTCCCAAAAAAAGAAAAGAAGAAAGGAAAGATACAGTCTCACCCGCAGTGAATGAAGGGCATGGGGATGGGGCTTGAAGGAGAGATGGGGGATCAGAAACAGTCAGCAAAGGGGAGCAAGAAAGACATCTCGAAAAATGAAAGACCTACAGGGTAGCCTCAGAAGATTCCAGGAACCAGGTCTTCTGGTGGAGTCGTTGTTGCCAGCAAGGTTGGGTAATCTCCTCTCCCGTGCCGAGGAAGAGCGTGGAGACGGCTAGACTAGCTGAGAGGTGTGAACCGCAGAGGAGGAGCGGGGGAGAAACCTGGGAGTGGAGGATGCATGATAAAAAACCATAATCGAGATTGATGGTGTATTCCAGACCACTTCAGACAGCAAGCCAGGAACATGGGTTAACCTGGTGGCCATCTAGGAGCTTTGAGGCAGTTGAAGAACAAACAGATGTAGTGATGGGGAAGAAGAGGGGTGTAAGCATGTGGACGCTGGGTGGGGATTCTTCACAAGAGCTGTTTCGAACAAAGCCAAGGTCTGGGCTGTGACCAGAGGGGTGGAACTGGCAACATCCAGTTCACCCACTGCCTTCTCCAGGGAGCCTGGCAAGCAGACGGGCTTTTGTTTGTGGACATTATTTGAGTCTAAATTAAAGTTAAAAGTGCTGTATGTACATTTTACTTTTTACACTCTGATACAACTACCAAGTATCAGAGTGTTATTGTGAAGGGATGCTGGGGAGATGGCTTCAGATCATAGGCTTAATGGTTGCCTGGCATCTTCCTTGTGGCACTTAAACCCTGAATACAAACAACCACGAACCTAAATTATCTCAGCAGGTGGGAAAGTTCTATTTAAGAACAAGAAACCATTATGCCATCAAGAAACTAAAACCACTGTCTCAATTGAAAATGTCACACTGTGGCCAACACACGATTCTTACAACCCCCAGTTATTTCTCAATCTTGGAGGAAGTGCCTGGCAAGATCTCAGCTGGCTTACTACAAGATGATTACCCCTGGGTTGTCAGCTTATGTACTGGTTTTTCCAGTCAACGGACGGGTTGGCTGTGAGAATTAGCTGACAGTCCAGTGACTGCTTTGTGAGGAGTGAGGGTGAGAAGTAGGAACTGAAGCCCGAAGCACCCAGCTATGAGAGGTGGCAGGGGGAAGAGTCAAGCATTCTGACTCAGTAGTCAGACCTGGGCACCACAAACTCCGTTCCCACCTGCCAGCCGAATAGATGGATCCCATTCACAGTGTCCTCGTCTGTGCTTTGGGCTGTTAATCTACGTTGTCTTGATGTATTTTTAAATGAAGAAATTCCCAGGTGGCTCAGTGGTAAAGAATCCACCTGCCAATACAAGAGACACAAGAGATGTGGGTCTGATCCCTGGGTGGGGCAGATCTTCTGGAATAGGAAATGGCAACCCACTACAGTATTCATGCCTTCAGAATCCCATGGACTGGCGGGCCACAGTCCATAGAATTGCAGAGAGTCAGACAGGACTTAGCAACTGAGCACTAACTAGCTACAGCATGGACAAAGAAGGGGAGGGACGGACAAGACCACAGCTAGGGAAGCCACTTGGAGGCTGTCACTATAACCTGGGCAGGAGGGGGCGGCGACCTGTCCCGGAGTCTTGTCAAGATGCAAAAGAAAAAAAAAAAAAAAGATGCAAAAGAGGCGACAGATCTGAAAGATGGTAAGGAGACAGAGCTCCGGGACCTGGTGGCTGATAGGACAGGGGTGTGAAGGAGAAGGGTGTCTGACTTGGCCACCAGGTGGGTGAGGGGGCCTTTCCCTGAAATACTGAAAACCAGAAGAGGAAGAGGAACCCTGGAGGAGAAAGAATATGGGCTTCAGTATGGAGGTGGAGGCACCTGAAAGAGGGGGACAATCCCCTTGGGGCTCAGGAGATAATTCTAAGCTGGTGATAAAGCCTTCAGGGTCCCGGGCACATTAGTCAAGGTACAAGCCGTGGGAATAGCTGAGACATCTGTGTAGGTGTGTGGATTTAGAAGAGGAGGGGGCTGCAGGTAGAACTCTCAAGGTCATCAGCATGAAGCCCCCGGAAGGAAAAGCCCCTGGAGGAGCCTGAGAAGGAGCACCAGGAGGAGTCAAAGGAAAACCAGGTAAGTGAAGTCATGAAACTCAAGAGAAAATTGTTTCTAGAAGGAGGAATCAGACAGCAAATTTATATGCTCCTGGAAGACCAAGACAAGGAGGATTGGGAAATATTATTGGAGGTCCCTGCTGACTTTGGCAAGATTCATTTCAGAGATGTGATGTGGATGGATGCCAAATGGCAGGGGCCAGCCAAGGAAGGATGTGGAGGCAGCAGGTACAGGCAGTCCTTCAAGAAGATGGGTGTCGAATGAGTATGGAGAGATCGGACAGTAGCTGGGTGTGGGTTGATGCAGGGATTTTCTACTTTGTCTCAAGTTTAGAGAGACATGTGCATGCTAAGTCACTTCAGTTGTGTCTGACTCTTTGTGGCCCTATAGACTGTAGCCCGCCAGGCTCCTGTGTCCATGGGATTCTCCAGGGAAGAATACTGGAGTGGGTTGCCATTTCCCACTCCAAGAGTTCTTCCCTACCCAGGGATTGACCCCAAATCTTTTATGTCGCCTGCATTCGCAAGCAGGTTCTTTACCACTAGCACCACCTGGGAAGCCCAATGAGCATGTTTAAAAGCTGATGGGGAGGAAAAAAGTAAAGGAGAAGGCTGGTGGAGGAGGAAAAAAGATGTAATGTGGGCCAAGCTGGCCCTGAGAGGCATCCTGGGTCTCAGATCACCCCTCCAGGATGGAATTAGCACCTAAGGGTCTCAGAGCACCCCCAGAGTTCGCTGTCCCACTGAGGAGAAGAAGGGACACCAGGGAAAATGCATAAGTTAAACAACTTGGATCACACTAGTGCCAAGCCTCAATTTTAGTCAAAGCATTGCCATTTGGGGGAAATGTGACTAAAACTTACTTTTTAAGCTATTCTATGAATAACTTTCCATGAATATCTTTACCAAAATAAATCTTCACATCCTTTAAAGCTTAGAAAAGGGGTCCAAACTAGCAGCCTATAGGTCCAATCTGCCAGGAAGACAAATATTTTGCCTAAATAGTATTATACAATTCAGGAAATTCCACATGAAAATCTAGACTACTTTTTTAAAAATTATCTTAATATTTATTTATTTGGCTGCGCCGCGTCTTGGCAGCAGCATTCAGGATCTTCGATCTTCCTTGCAGCATGTGGGATCTAATTCCCTGTTCAGAGCTCAAACCCGGCCTCCTGCATTAGGAGCTTGGAATCTCAGCCACTGGACCGCCAGGCAAATCCCAAAAATCTGAATTTCTGAATTCTCTTGCAAACTTGAAATCTGGAAATGCTGGGACCACATGGCATCCATCAGGTGAGCCTAGGGGTTGCTGAACTCATGGAAAAGAGGTAAATGCCATCTAGACTACCCTAGCCTCACCCAGCCTCTTTCCTTTCCTGCCTGGCACCTCAAGGGGGACTCTCCCACATGGGCACCAGGTTGGGTGAGGTGATTCTGTCAGCTGTTCCAGCCCTGCATTATCATTAGGCACTTTCTGTGTGCTGGGCAGAGGGCTAAGGCACTGGGGATACAATTGGGAGCATGGCACTGTCCAGGCTCATGAAGCATGGAAGTTAGAGAGGCTGTGTGCATGCATGCTAAGTCGCTTCAGTTGTGTCTGACTCTCTGTGACCCCATGGACTGTAACCCACCAGGCTCCCCTGTCCATGGGATTCTCCAGACAAGAATACTGGAGTGGGTTGCCTTGCTCTCTTTCAGGGGATCTTCCCGACCCAGGGATCAAACCCAAGTCTCTTACGTCTCCTGCATTGACAGGTGGTCTTTACCACTGGCGTCACGTGGGAAGCACAAGGAGCCCGGCGTGCTGGGCAATGGGCAGAGGCTGGTAGAACCCTAATCTCAATAACTGGAACTTCTGGCGCCCTCTGACAGCACAGATTTCACTTTACATTTAGAAAACATTCCAGCTGTCTGCTCATCCCACACAACCACTGATGAACAAAAGCCCATTCAGGATGGATGTTCAACTGGCTATAGAAATTTTGACACGAATTTCTTTCAGTTTGACATTGTATTGTAACTCTTTGCTTTAGGAGTCAGGCCAGACCACTGTCTGAATGAGGTGTGGGGGTGGGGGGAGTCTAGCTTAGCACAATAGGAGAGAATTTCAAAGAGCACTGAATATTTTTGTTAATAGCAGTCTCCTTGTAGTCCTTCCTTTTTCTCTCCAAGTTGAAGTCATTTCTGATACTATGTCAATACCTGACCCTGTCCTTGCCAGAAGACAGCTGAAGAGAGATGAAAACAACAGAGCACGTTTGACTCATGGGGCTCAAAAGATGCATTTGTTTTGCTAAAACTCCTGCAGCTGGTCATTTGGCCAATGTAAGCATGTCTGGCTGCCTGTGTCCCTTGAGGGTACTATTTTAAGGAAAAGGTGCTCCTTGGAACAGAAAGGCTTTTTCACTACTGAGCTATCCCGCTATCCCTTATTCCTGCTGTGGAGTGATGGGGAAATTAAATTTGATAAAGCTTTAATGTGAACTGAGAAAAGGCATTTCACACATAAGGAAGACCTTCATCTTTTGCAGGAGAATTACTTTTTCATTGAATAAGGAACAAAGATGAAAACAGAGGAGATCCTAAAATATTCCATACAATAAGAATATTCTTGTTTTTTCCCTCTGGAAAAAGAATCCTCCTGTTTGAGAACTCATACTAACCAAAGACTCTGAAGGGGTGTGGGGTCCAGGTAAAGGACACGGGTCGGTCTAATTTTGGGGCTAAAACATTTGCCGGATTTAGAAAGGAGCTCACGCTGGCTGCTCTGTGGACCTAGTGATTCTCCCTCTGAGCCTCTCTTCCCCATCAAGACAAAGCATAGCTCAGTGCATCACAGACCAGGGACCCTGCGTTCACCTGGGACAACTGGATTTGAACCACGTCTCTGGTGCTCGCTTCAGCCGCACATATACTAAAATTGAACCCCACCTCTGCTACCTATTAGCTCAGTGACTGGTGCACTTACTAGCTGTTAACCTTGTCACTTAACACTTCTAATCTTCATTTTCCTCTATTGTCAAGCAAGACTATTAATATACATTCCAGAGGGCTGTGGTGAGGATAGGATGAGAAGCCTTGCAAACTAGTTGGTCTGTAGCAATTATTCAGCAAGGGCTGCCAAAAAACAGCATATGGTCAAATAATTGGGGGAATCTTTTTATGATATCCATTATCAAAATTTGACAACTGAATTCTAGTATTCTTAGCCAAACTTTCAAACTATTGAAGTGCCTATTATGTAAATCTAAAGAAACTCTACAAAATCTAAATAGGGTCGAGGGGTGTAGAGCACTTAGATTAGGGGACAGAAGGGCAAAAAGACAGGTGTGAGAGGGAGAATTACTTTTTTATTCTTTATACCCTTTTCCACACTTGGGATTTTTGTCAACTTTACTGACATATAATTTACATACAATAAAATTCACCCATTTTTAAGTGCACAGGTTAATGAATTGGGGCAATGTATATAGTAATGTAATTGTATAACCACTCAATCAACAGTCTATCACCCTAAAAAATCCCTTTTTGTCCTTCAGTCAATACCCTCCTCCATCAGGACCCCAGCCAACCACTTGTCTGCTCTCTGTCATAACTGTTCATGTTTTCTAGAATGTCATACAAATAAGATTATATTGTGGTACATTTTACCTTCATGCTTAGTATATTTTAAAAATGTACCCACATTACTGCATGTGCTGCTATTTAATTCCTTTTTAAAGCTGAGTAATAGTTCACAGTATGGACAGAGGACAGTCGGTTTATCCATTCATCAGGCAATGAACATTGGGTTGATTCCAGTTTGGGGCTACTAGAAATAATGCTGTTGCTGATGTGTATATACAAGTCTTTGTATTGTATCCTTTAAATTTTGTTCCAAATGTATGTATTCCCATTTTTTAAATTAGGGTGTGTGAAGACATCTCTCTGAATAACTAGAACCTGAAATAAACAAATATAATTACAGTTTGACCAAGATTTGTATAACTTCTCTTAGCATGCAATACTCGGTGTCTTTTAATGTACTATGTACGTAAATACTCAAGCACTACTTGGCTTCCTCTAAGCAGTATATCTGGACAAAATCCATCAAATCACTATATGGGACTTCCCTGGTCGTTCCAGTGGTTAACAATCCACCTGCAATCGCAGGGGACACAGCTTCTATCCCTAATCCCGGAAGATTTCACATGCCACAGGGAAACTAAGCCCGTGCCCCACAGCTATTGAGTCCACATGCTGCAGCTACAAAGCCTGTGTGCCTAGAGTCTGTGCGCCACAACGAGAGAGTAGCCCCCACCCGCTGTAACTAGAAAAAGCCCGCCTGCAGCAACAAAGACCCAGCACAGCCGAAACACATAAATCAAATTATTTTTTAAGAAATTTTAAATCATGATGATGATATCAAATGCTTCCCTGTGGCCTTAAAGACATTTGATTTTCTCTTAAAAAAAAAAAAAACTTTAACTGCTACATACAACAACACATGTGCTTAGTCACTCAGTCGTGTCCAGCTCTTCGTGACCCATGGACTGTAGCCCACCAGACACCTCTGTCCATGGAGATTCTCCAGGCAAGAATACTGGAGTGGGTTGCATTTCCTTCTCCAACAACAACACATAGGGGATGGGAAATATATGCATTTGGAAACAAAGAATACATAAATTCAAATACAGGTAAAACTAATCTATGGAGAAAAATCAGATGAGTGGTTACCTCTAGCAGGAGTCAGTGGTATTGATAGGAACTAGGCTTGAGGAGGGATGTGATCAAGTCTTAGGGCACTGGAACTCTATCATCATCTGAGTACTGGTTCCAGAAATGTACACATGGATAAAAATTCACCAGGCTATGCAACTAACATTAATGCACTTTACTATCCACATGCTTATCTCCACTATAAAAGTATAAAGCAAATACTAGTAATAATCTTTAATCTTGGGTCAAATAAGATCATATGTATGACTATCTGGCATCACGGTGGTGGTGGGTTTAGTCGCTCAGTCATGTCCAACTCTTGTGACCCCATGGACCATAGCCTGCCAGGCTCCTCTGTCCATGGGATTTCCCAGGCAAGAATACAGGAGTGGGTTGCCATTTTCTTCTCCAGCAGATCTTCCCAACCCAGTGATGGAACCCATGTCTCCTGCATTACAGGCAGGCTCTTTACTGCTGAGCCACCAGGGAAGCCCTGGCACATAATAAATGATGCTTTTCCTTGCTTTCATTTCCAAGGGAAATGTTAGCCAAAATGCTAACATTCAGTCATGAATTTTAAATATTTGTTCTTTTTTATCTGCATAGATGGTGTCACATTGTCTCCCCTGAAAACTGACGCATCATGGGGTGTGGGGAGAAGCGCAGCTCTTAGTCCATCCTGTCTTGTCTCACCTGAATGGATCCCAGCCTGGATTTTCAGCTGGACATTGAGCTTACGTGGAGTTGCAAAGGTCTTACATATGGTAACCAGGTCCAGGACTGTGCTTTGCTACTTTCCCAGAGTGGAGGATCCCACTGACCTTAGGCATCCCAGATATCACCTTGTCTGAAAACGATGGCACAGTTGAATGAGCTCAGTGAGGCACGCTATGATTTTCTAAGGCTGCTAGCAGCAACTTGCTATCCCAAAACTTTACCTAGACCTTCCCTTGCAGTTTAGAAAGTTCATGTAGGGCATCGAGTCCAGAAAGACTTCCAGAAATAAGTCTTCAAGAGCAAAAAGTCAACAAGCTTGGGTGGTTTGGACATGAACCTGTCCAACAAATTCTTTTTTTTTTTTTTTTGGCCCCACCACACTGCATGAGGAACTTCCTCCACTAGAGATTGAACCCATGTTCCCTGTATTGGAAACATGGAGTCTTTTTTCTTTTAACATGAAGTCTTAATCACCGACTCAACAGTAAAGTCCCTGATCCAACAAATCTTTCTGGTCCACAATGCGAACACATTACCTCTTGGCAGCTGTTGGTCAATGCCTCTTATGTTTAAGTAGTATTGCTTTCCTTGTCTTTCTGAAATAGCCTTATTCTCTCATACTCACTTTCAAGACAGATAAACACTTTGAGGCAAACAGCTATGTTTGAGTCATTTTCTTATATCTGCATTTCACACCAAGAATAAGGACTCTTGGCCAAAGTCACTAAAGGTCATAAGAAATAATGAAATGATGTATCAAATGTTAATTCTTTGACTTCCACAAGACCATTTATATGGGGAGAGGGACATGTAACAACGTAGTAGCCCAGTAACTTGTAACAGTCAATAGGGCTTTCAAATACATGGAAAACTCATAGAGGTCAAGTCCTCAGCTCAGTGTAAACAAGAGGGATTTTCTGGCTCAGAGGTGAATGACCTGTCTTTAAAAAACTGAACTTCCTTAGGGAAATGTGACAAAAATCTCAGAAGTCTGAAACAGTGCAGTGTATAAGTAAGTGGTTCTCCAGAGTGGGGAATCCAGGAAGTTAGAAGTTCCTGCTAGAGATGAGGCTGGAGAAGGCTGACACAGCAGGGTCAGCAGGATCAGAACATAGTAGAATGGTGATGGGCACCGATACAGTACAGAATGAGAATGTGGACGCTGACCTTGAAGATACGCCTACTCCGCTCTGCTGGAGATACCAGCTGGTTGTTTGGGATTTTAACTGAAGTGGTGATGCTGAATGGCGGTTTCAATCTTTTCTGACATCATTGTTTAATGGGTAGGGAAACACTCTCTGCTCTGCACCATCACTCCTTTCTGCCTGAATACTGAAGGAGCTGCTTCTAGACACCATTCAGTAGACATGCATGCATACACACACACACACACACACACACACACACACACAGAGGAATATTATTGTCATGACGACTGAGGCATGGTCTAAGTAAAATACATATCAAGGTCACATCTGATTGAAGCCAGTAATTCAAACCTTTTACTACAGACATCTTTTACTTGCTTGTCTACCCAGAGGCAATAAAAATCCACCTGTCTACACTACAGTCAGTGGTCCCCCCATCCCCCGAGTGCTGGATCCTGGGGTCTCAGGATACTAAAATCAAAGCATTGGTATTTAAGGCATCAATTATTTTTCAAAAGAGTTCTCTGGATGGGGTTTGCCCATGTTTTCTAGATTCTAACCCACCAGGGCTCACAGAAAATAGACCACAGTAAAAATAACTGCCAAAAGAGTCTAGCACTGAGTTCTGAGTTCTGGTTTCTGAGAAATATTTTGGGTCATTTTGTTTTGTGGGAAACATGAAGGTACACAAATATCAATCCACTACTTTTTTTTTCTTCAAACATTCTGAATCTCAGTTTGAATTTGATTGTCTTAGGGTCTGATGACTCATTTAGGTAGCAACTTATCTAAATTAGAGCCCATGTAATCAGAAATAGTGAGATACAGCTAACAAAGGTGCCTAATTTACAACCAAAGGAAAACTTAGCTCAGATCATTTCCACAGAGATTTACTGAATTCCTTAGACACTAGGAAAATTACCATCATTATTAATAAGGATTTTCTGGGTAATTTACTTTGTGGTGGACACACACACTACAGAGAGATGTGAAGCTCAGGGAAGGCTATAAATACAGCCACATCACAGGGCCACACAAGGCAAATATTCAACTAGTTAAAAAAGCTTGGCAGAAATTTTAGAGGGCAAGTGAGACTTGAGCTGAATCTCATATAAAGTGTGACATTTAAGCATCCTAGAAGGAAAGGAAGAAATATTACAGGTTAAGGAAAAAACTGCATGAAAGCATGGGATGGTTTGGATGTTGTCTTGTTTGGTGGGTGATACCCTATTAAAACTCAACATTCAGAAAACTAAGATCATGACATCTAGTCCCATCACTTCATGGCAAATAGATGGGGAAACAATGGAAGTGGTGAGAGACTTTATTTTGGGGGGTTCCAAAATCACTGCAGATGGTGACTGCAGCCATGAAATGAAAAGACGCTTGCTCCTTAGAAGAAAAGTTATGACCAACTTAGACAGCATATTAAAAAGCAGAGACATTACTTTGCCAAAAAATATCCATCTAGTCAAGGCGATGGCTTTTCCAGTAGTCATGTATAGATGTGAGTTGGACTATAAAGAAAGCTGAGCACCAAAGAAATGATGCTTTTGAACTGTGGTGTTGGAGAAGATTCTTGAGGGTCCCTTAGACTACAAGGAGATCAAGCCAGTCAATCCTAAAGGAAATCAGTCCTGAATATTCATTGGAAGGAGTGATGCTAAAGCTGAAACTCCAATACTTTGGCCACCTGACGGGAAGAACTGACTCATTTGAAAAGTGAGTCCTGATGCTGGGAAAGATTGAAGGCAGGAGACGAAGGGGATGGACAGAGGATGAGATGGTTGAATGGCATCACCAACTTGATGGGCATGAGTTTGAGCAAGTTTTAGAAGTTGGTGATGGACAGGGAAGCCTGGCGAGCTACAGTCCATGGGGTCACAAAGAGTCGGACATGACCGAGCGACTGAACTGAACTAAACCCTGTGGAAGAGCAATGGGAAACAAGGCTGTCCAGTGAATTAACTTTACCAGAAAAGAAGTCTGGCCTTTGCTCTTGGCTCCCAGGAGCTGACCTCTAGGCCTCTGGAATGTCCTGCCCTATAGGAAGGTCTTCGTGGCTGGGGGGCTTTGGCCACCAGCCATCTAACAGTGTGATTTGTGATAAATGCCTCAGGGCCACGTGGTTTTGTCAGTTACATGTCAGTTATGACCTCCAGGAACTGATGACTGGAGGTATCGGCCTGACCTGAAGTACCTGGAGACTAAAAGGTCAGCTGTGGGAGCAGTGTGTGATGCAGCCCCAGTAATAACTCTGGACACCAAAGGCTCAAGTGAGCTTCCCTAGTCGGCGATACTTAGTGAGCCTGGCCACACACAGTGACTGGGAAGGGCGGTGCTTCTGTGACTCCACAGGGAGAGAACAAGAGGACCCCTCCCGGACTCTGCTCTAGCTGTCTCTCCCCTCGGCTGATTTTCATGTGTATCCTTTTGCTATAATAAAACTGTACTAATAAGGATAGGACTCCTGAGTTCTATAAGTCCTTCTAGTGAATGACCAAACCCAAGAGCAGTTGTGGAGAACCTAGGATTTGTAGCCAGCTGGCCTGAAGTGAGGGTAATCCTAGGACTGCTACACCTGTGACCGGTGTCTGAAGTGAGGGCAGTCTTGTGGGGACTGTTCTATCAAAGCATACGGTGGGCAAAACTCACAGCAGACTCTGCAGAAGCAGTTACATGGGGCACCATCTGCAAGCCTGGAGAGTCTGAACGTGATGTTGTGGTCAGTTTAGCTCTTGAACAAAAGAATGAGCTCTGCAAAGTATAGTTTCACCTCATAATCATGCAAAAACAGGCCAGGAGATGAGCTGGGGGGGGGGGGGGGGGATGTTTTTGTCCAGATGTGGGAAGACGAAGATCTGGACCAGGGCTCAGGCTGAGAAAGGGAAAGTTGTGTGAATAATAATGATTATGAGGGCATATGCTGCACCAGTCATAAGAATATGCTCCATACACTTTGTGTGTGTGTGTTTCCTAGTTTTGCATTTCTTTTTAATGATCATGGTCATTGCTTTATTTTTATTTGGTCACACTGTAAAATAAAACGTATGCATATAACTTGAAAAATACCCAAACATTAGGAATTACAAGGGCATTAAAAGGGGACTTACCAGCTGAAAGAATATCCTATACTTCAGAACAAAACAATACCAATCAATAACTTGAAAGTCCTTTGTTCAACACACAAATCTTTGTCTTATTGGGAAATATTTAGGGACTTGAGCTAAGATTCTCCTACTGCCTGAGGCAGGGCCTGGTTCCCTTCATATGTTTTTAATCCTCAAAACAACCTTATAAGGTAGGTCATATTATTATCACCATTTTACAGACAAAAAAAAATTGAAAATACAGACAGATTAACTAATTTGTCCCAAATCACCCAGCGGGCAAAGCTGAGATTTCACCCAGCTAGAATCTGATGGCAGAGCCTGACTCATAGCTGTTCTATTGCATGAGCTCTCCCACCATAAGACACTGTGATAGAAAGATCAACAGCAACTGCTGGCTGATTGGATATGAGAGGAGAGAGTCAGGAAGAGTAAAGGGGGACTCCAAGGCTTAGCACATGGATAAAGGGAACGGTGTGGATGCCCCCAGGGCCCAGTTCTTCTATTTTACCATAAGCAGAAAGGATGTGAAGCCAGGTCCAATCTGCACTAACGAGGGAACCCTAAGTCTTTGGGCCTCTGGTTCCTTGGCTAGCGTAATCCCTAAATTCTCTACCAACTATGAGAAGTCACACAGTGAGCAGTCATCAGCGTGACTCTTAAAACAGACACGTTTGGGTAGATCCCACTCTGTATTTGCTCTGTGGCCTTGGGCAAGTAACTGAGTCTCGGCATTCTCATCTTGGAAATGGGGATTATAACATCTAGGTCACAGAGATGCTGTGAGGATAATTTACTATTTTGAAATAATCCATCGTGAAGCCCCTGGCACACCGCCTGACATATGGCTAAGCATTCAGTACATGACAGTCTTATTATAAGTATTACAGCTCTCACATGCTAGGAGACAATGTAGAACCACCAGTTCAAATAATTTCTTCAGCCAGACTCAAAGATGAATAATTTATCAATCTGTATTCATAAAAATACAGGGGAAACTAACATTTTTTAGACATGCTTGTGCATATGTACATTCTGTATTCTACTGTGTGACATGTATTGTTGTCTGGTGCTGTGTTCATATGTTTGTTAAGTGTCCAAGTCCACACTGACATATAACCAAATTGTGCAACAACAATAAAACAGATGATATTATAAAATAAAGATTCAGCTTCACCTCAAACATTGACCAAAACTCAAATGAATCAGCACTTCCCTAAAGTATAACAAAGCAGAACCTTGGTTACAATCAAGTCCTAGATGCCTAAATACTTAATCCAATTTTTTGGTCAACTCCAAGCAAAATTTACTTCAAATTTAGCCAAATAATTATTTCAATTTTATTCTCTTCTTTTTACCATAGTGGCCATAAAAGATAGTATTATGACTTCATCCACATTTCTGTATAATGAGCTTACTCTTGGTGAATGAAAGAAAATCCTTTAAATCTGAGGATTATTGAAAATAAGCACCCCTGCTTACTATGTATCTAGTGCCCTATATTCACCCATTAACTGAGTTCAGTGAAAACTCAGCATAGCTGGGTCTAAACACCTGTTTGTTGGTTCTGATTTAGAGGCAGAGGTGAAAAGCCCGCCCAGAGATTAAAAAGTGAAATGCAAAGCAAATGTGGTTAATTACATGATCGTGTATGATAGCAGATTTAATTTCCTAATGCAGTGGTTTCCAGTAATGACAGGAAATGCAAGGACTGTATAAACAAAAGAGTCCCATCAACACTAACCCCACAAAGCAGTACTTCTCAGTAAAGAACAAAAAGGAAAGGAATGACAGGTGCAGTGAAGCACGCAGGGGCCTGCACGAGCAGGAGGTCGGGTAACAAAGGTGAAGTGGAGAAGCATCCTTCCCTCCTAACGTGGCTACTGGTCTGTCTTTCTATTTATCACCAGGCTCTAAGTTCCCTGCAAGCAGAGATCCTGTCTGTCGTGTTCAGCCTTATGACCGCCAGAGCTCTATGATGACACAGTGCTGGCACATAATTAGATTCTTAATAACTATGCCTTGAATAGATGAACTTTAATATTTTCTAAACCTACTTTCAGTTTGCGGTGTCTAGTGAAGCATTTCATTGATGCCTTCTCAATGTATACAATTAAAATTAAAATTAGAAAATTTAATGACTATTGATATTTTATCTAACTATTCTTCCATGTTTGCCGCCTCATATTTCAAAATTCACAGCCTTCCCTCACTGGCCATGGAGAAAGGGAAAAATACCAATGTGAATAAATGGGCAGTTAGAGCTGGCTGAGCTAAGTGCCTGAGAATCTAACCACACAAAAAAGCATAAACCAGCTTCTTTCCCTTATTATAGAACAAAGATGGTTCTCAAATTAAATCAATAGACATTTTCTGGGTGCCCCCTGTGAGAAAAGCCATGCGCACAATGCAGGTTACTAAGAAGATTTGCTTGCTGAGACCTTATGACTTAGGAGAGTTAGAAATTTTATATAAATTATTTGCTTCTGTTAACTCCTAGCTTTGTTCCCGATGCAATTCGGTATCATTCCACGTTAAGGGAGGGCCCATTCATCCGGAACCACTCATATGCATCTCCAATTGGCTGTAGACAAAACACGGATCTATAATTTCATCGGTGGTACTGTACATCATGTTCAGGAAGTCCGCTACCTGATTTGGCATTCTGGGTCTGCAGAACTGAGTGAAACCCACAATGTCACTGAGAAGGGGCAGTGAGGTAGAAAAAAGTTACATCAGGCAAAATAATTGGTAAGACCTGATTAAGCAACGGCACCTCCTTGTTCAGCACAATTTTTTGAAGTTCTCAGAATGCTAAGCCAGGGACGCTAGGACTCACGGGCCAGTTAATTGCTTTAGAGAATATTCTTAGTTGTTTCATATGCTTGGTTAGTTTTTCTGCTTAGTTTGGTGTTTGAGGTTTGGGGGTTTTGTTTTTGTTTATGCTTTGCTTAGCTTTGCCTTAGACTGTATTGGCATATTCAAAGCTAGGCAGCTTGTTTGATGAGCACTTCATCCCCTAACATCTGGCCTTGCCCTGTTTCTGCCAATCAAGTCACTGGGTTTACATAACAAAAGATTTACACAGATTGAGACGGCTGTGCAAAGCTCATTTAGAGCAGTCCCAGGTTATCCTGATTCCTACCTATATTCCAGGTCTTTTATTTGGCGGTTAGTGGGGCTTTCATTTTTTCAGATAAATCACTTTGAGTTTATACTCCTCCACCTTCCCCCCACCCTAGGAGAGGCTTCATCAGTGCCAGGGCAGGACCCAGTGCGTCTTTAGACCCCGGGCTCACTTTCTCATCAGTAAGGTAAGCAAAGTCCCTCACCCCCAGACAGGAGTGCCTGCAGCAAACTGCCCCAGTGCAATCACAAATCGTTTAGAATGTTTCAGCCTCACAGCTTACAACTTCGATTTATAGGTTTTTGTCTGAATTTTCAAAACTTAGCCCCCCACCCCCACCCCGCCACAAGGCAATCTCGATTCTCCCTCACCACTCCTGTGGCCATTGTATCCTTTGCTATGAAAGGCACAAAAGATTTGGCCTACTTACTTCTTCAAAACACACGCCCTAAGATGAAGTATACCTTTCTAAAGCAATTTCCTACTGTTTTTGCTAAACTGAATGCCTTTCAGCTCTAAGAAATTGATTTAAGTTAAAGAGAAACAGTGGTGGGAGTGAAGGGACTTAACAAAATCCCGCCAACGTACCTTATTAACAACACGCCTAAGTGGTAAACTTGCCACTACGTCGCTCAAACACCTGCATTTTCTTCTTTTGCAAATGGTATTTACTCTCCAGCTAATAACAGGCAGGAATAAATTGTATGAAAATGTAGATTGCTTCATCTCTCTGACTTCAAGTTGAAATCCGAACTCCAACTATGTTAATTTCCCTGAAAAAGATGGATGCACTCAGGTAACTGTGCTTAACAAGGTCAGCCTTCTGTTAGTCATCAGCAACTTGTTTCAGCAACCTGCCTATTTTCAGGTATGAATTAGAAAATTATCCACAAGGTCCAGTCCTCACATCTGTAGCATCATGTGTCACCACTGGCATTCTCAATTGTTCTTCCCTCCACACACAATTGTAAGATGTTGTCTGTGTTGTCTGTCTGGCCCTAATGGATTTGTAACGCGCCTATTACCTAACCTGAGCTCTCCCAGTGGGGTCATGGGTGCTGTTAGGGGTAGAGAAACAAGTTTTAATTGGAGGAGTGGAAGCTCTGCTTGTAATCTCATTTGCACTGGGCTTTACTGGTGGAGCACTTTGATCTTTTTTTAAAGATTTTATTTATTTTTGACTGCACTGTGTCTTCATTGATATAAGCAAGCTTTCTCTAGTTGTGGCGAGTGGGGGCTACTCTTCGTTGAGGTGCACGGGCTTCTCATTGCAGTGACTTCTCTTGTTGTGGAGCGCGGGCTCTAGAGTGGGCTCAGTAGTTGTGGCTCCTGGGCTCTGGGGTTGTGGAGCACAGGGTTAGTTGCCCCAATGCTTATGGAATCTTCCCAGGGCAGGGATGGAAACCATGTCCCCCACATTGGCAGGCAGACAACCAAGGGACCCCCTACTTTGATCATTGAGACTGACACCTCCCTGAACTGGAGATGCTACTATGGGAACCAGGACCTCTCAGGGTGAGTTAAGCAGGCCCAGCTGCTACGTTGCAGGGATTTGCAATTTAGGTGTTTCAAGCTGTTGAGTATTGTTAGAGAGCTCTGGGACTTTGAACTTGAGCAGGGGAGGTTATGGAAGATTTTGTTCCCAAGAGCTGGCACTTTCTTCACAGGGAATTTGGCAGTGCAAGAACAATTGTATCTGCCTCCTCTAGTCTTGCGAATTAAAAAAAAAATCTAATGTTACTTGAATTTTTAGGCCATTGAAAGAAGCAAAACAACTAAGATCTCCATTCTGACTAGAGGGTGAAAACCATCAGAGTGATTTACCAGACACATTTAGCACTCATTTCACTTGCAGGAAGCTTGGGACACCCCCTGGAGAGATAAAGGATGAATATTTATTGGAGTCTAATAACAGTGGGAAAATAAAATTTTGTATTTTTCAGTGAAAGAAATGGGGTGATAATTTTGTATTTCCCCCAGGAATTTCTGAATCAGTAGACCACTTTTGATATACATATTCATAATCTACCCTGGTAATAAGCTAAATACTTATAAATGTCTCACGATCTGGCTGTATTGCTATTTCTTGTATTTGTAGTTCATTGAGGAATATGAAATGCAGTCAGGCTTCCAATCAATGTTTACAGAGCTGTGACCATGTCCCAGTCACTGGGGACACATAAATAAATAATATTCAATCCCCACACACTAGTAACACATTTATTAAATAAACAGAAATGTATACAACTAATCACATATATGTGTTAGCTGAACATAAAGCCCTGGCTTCCTCTGGCTGGGAGGAGGTTTAAAGGGTTACACAGTAGTATTGACATGTCTCTGCCCAAAGGGGAATCATTTCAGGTGGATTTGGAAAGTAACTCACCCCACTGAAAGGGAGAAACCAACTCCTCTATGTCAGAACCGTCACAGTCTCCAAAGGCTGATAAGTGAACCACTCAGATTGGCTTGCTTCTCCATTTTTGAGCCCTCTTTAAGAATGTGGATAAAAGCAGGGCCTTCTCCTAGGAAATGTGTCCATCTTGCATGGAACTTCAGGGATTCACGGACTGCCTGCAGCCAAGACCCAGACTGTCTAGGGTACCAAGTTTAGATGAGCAGACCAGAGCCAGCAATAATATTTGGGTAAACATCAAAATTTAGGGATAAAAAGCATTAGAGAGAAATAGGCCAGAGAAGAACCATCAAAGGAAGCAGGGGTATCCTCAGAATTGGGGTGGATTGTGGGGGGTGGTCATCCAGGGCAGCATCAGTCACCATTGGTCAATAAAACATCAACGCAGATGCAATGAGATGGAGAAAATTACATTCATTATATTCCTCTAGAGGGGCTTACCATATATGATTGAAAGGGATAATTAGATAACCCACTTGGAAGGACAGTGATAGCCGTAATGAACATGCTGTAAAATAAAAAATAGTCCCCCACCTGCCTTCTAAGGAAGGCAGATCAGAGTAACCACAGCAGTTTTGGTTTTACTGAGTACTGTTTGCAAGTTGGGGGCCAAAGCTGAACTGCCTGGGGCATGGGACGTGGGAACCTGGAAGCCTTCAAACCTACATAGTTAGTGCTCAGCCCCCTCCTCTTCATTATATCACCACCATCACGATTATCGTCATTATTATCATTATCGACATCATCACTAACACTTATTTTGCTCCAGAAAACAATACTTTATATGGACTAACTCACTGAATCCTCACACAGACTCTATGACGTTAAGTATTAAGAGCCCCATTTTACAGATGGGGAAGAGCAGAAGAGCTGAGAATTAAATTCAGGGAGTCTAAATCTAGAGCCTTCTTTCTTAGCTACACTGTGATACAGACAACACTCAAATAAAATAGTTTCGAAAGGACACATTTTGGTCTTTCCAGAATACCCATATGCCTTGGTTTGAACCCATGTGTCTTGGACTTTCCTTGAGTCAGAGAAGATGGGAAGAGAAATGAAAGTGCATAGTGTCTGAGAAGCTAAGGGACAAAAAGGAAAGAGTGATCTTCTCGAACTGTTTAGAGACAGCAACTAGGGTGAGGACTGTCAACCTCTGGTATAAGTCATGGCCTTGGTGAGGGCATTTATTATGGAATGATGACAGTGGGAACCAAATGCAATGGGTTGAGGAACGCATACCAGCTAAAAAGAAATCACTGAGCATATATCACTTTTTAACAAGTTCTCTAGCTTAGAGGACGGAAAACAAATTTACTTCTGGGTGAGGAAGCTCAATTTAGACCACTCTAAACCCCTAGCCCCTACCTTCTACCTCCCACCCACACCCACACCTTGCTCTTTTGTAGGGAACTAACATTTGCAGCGCTCCTATTAACAGACAGACACTAAGTTCCTCATATTCATTATCTCACTTTATTTTCACACTAGCCTTGTTAGGATTATTTCAAGGTTCAAAGAGATTGAGTCACACAACCAAGAAAGTGGAAGAAACCAAATCTGAACTCAGGATGGCATGGTTCCAAAGCTCTCGGGATTTCATTTACATGAAGAAAAGAAAAACTGCACATGTTAGTTAACTGAGGTGAAGGAGCAAAGGCCAAAGGAGAGCCTGGAGGTACAGTGTACAGTGGAGAGAGGAGACCGCCATGGGGCCAAGGTCCATCAGGTTTTTCCCTTTCTATTGGGTCTTTCCTTTAGATACGGCATCTCCTAAATTTAATTTAAAAAGAAAATTCATTGACTGCTTTAGTTACAGCCTCGTTTCTCTGCTCCTTTTCAGGGCAAAACTCCCCTGAACTCCCCTAACCCTAACCCTAAACCCTAACCCTAAGCCTCTGTTCCACACTGGATGGTGGATGGAAGTAGTTGCCTCTACTTGCTATCTCCACTTCCTCTTATCCTATTGTCCCCTAAATACTCTCCAAAGAAGGCTGTCCTTCTTTGGAGAGTTTCCTCCAAACTCCCCCAAAACTGCTCTTGTTATTCGGAATCTCCACATTACCAAATCCAGTGCTTGATTTAAGAATCAATTGTATCTTTTATTTAATAATCTTATTTTTCTTTCTTTGGCTGTGCTGGGTCTTCATTGCTGCTCAGGCTGTTCTCTAGTTGCAGAGGGCAGGGGCTACCGTCTAGTTGTGGGAAGCGGTGGCTTCTCCTTGTAGTGGTTTCTCTTGGGGAATGCGCTCTAGCGCACATAGGCCCAGTAGTTGTGGCTCGGAGGCTCCAGGGCACAGGCTCAATAATTGTGGCGCAGACTTAGTTACTCCGTGGCAACCAACCTAGGGATGGAGTCTGTGTCTCCTGCCTTGGCAAGCAGACTCTTTATCTCTGAGCCACCAGGGAAGCCCCAACCTCATCTTAGCTGTAGAAGCAACGGGAAATTCCCAGGTGGGCCAGTGGTTAAGCATCCGCACGGGACATGGGTTCAATCCCTGGTCAGGGAACTAAGATCCCACATCCTGTGGGGTAAGCCTGCAGACCACAGCTACTGAGCCAGGGCTTCAGAGCCTGTGCTCCGCGACAAGAGAAGCCCCCACGTGCCCCAACAAAGAGCCCAAGTTGACAATGAAGACCTATCACAGGCAAAATAAATGATAATGATAAACAGCAGCAGCTCGGAACACAGTTGCTCATTCTTTCCTGCAGGAGACTCTGTCCCCCCCTCAGCTCCTGAAACAGCACCTAATCTTGATTCCAGCAGCTCCTCTCTGTCCCTTCTGCTGACTTGTCCCCTCCCTCCCTCTGACCTCAACCTTGAGGAGCCAGAGACAGCAGGCCTAAACTTGTCCCTGCTGCCTCTTTAGCATTTACTTTATCTCCTACTTCTTTGCCCCACTGTCCCACTCCACTGACCCCCTTGCTGACCCTCCAGCTCCAAGCATGCTTCTGCCTCGGTAGCTCCTGTCCCCTGCGCCCCGTGTCCCTCACTTCATTCTGGATTCTGACCACACCATGGACAACAGGCCCAGTCACTCTCTCAGGCCTTACGTGGCTTTCTCTTTCTTCTAGTACTTATCCTACCTGATACATTATATAACTCTTCATTAGTCTGTACATTTTCTGTCTTTCTTTGCTAGATTCTGAGCTCCAGGTGAGCAGAGAATCAGTCTGTCTTGTGTACCGGGGCACTGTCTGCCTGGGACAATGACAGCACATGGCAAACGATCAGTAAGTGCTGGTTCAGTGACTACAGGAGGCAGCAAGATGGGGTCCGCAACCCAAGTGGAGAGGTTGGCCTTGGAAAGCAGAAGGCACACGCTTTCCACAGAGGAAAGAAGAAATGAGGTGAGGACAGGCCTTTATTTGGTAAGTTTGGTGATAGTTGGAAGTGGGGAACGTGGGCTGAGTTCAGCCTATAATTAGGAAGATGGGATGGTGGAGCAACGTGATCCACTGACAGGGAGGACAGACGAGATTAAGAAGGAATGTAAGGGGGGACTTCCCTGGTGGTCCAGTGGCTAAGAATCGCCTGCCAACGCAGGGGACGCGGGTTCAATCCCAGGCCCAGAAAGATTCCACATGCTGTGGGGCAACTAAATCTACGTGCCACGAGTACTGAAGCCTGCACCCTCTAGAGCCTGTGCTCTGCAAAAAGAAGTCACCACAATGAGAAGCCCACACTCCGCAACTAGAGAGCAGCCCCTGCTCACCACAACTAGAGAAAGCCCGTGAGCAGCAGTGAGATCCAGCACAGCTACAAATTAAAAAATTGGAAGAAAGGAATGTCAGGAAAGCAGTAAAGGCTGGGAGTTAACCAGCAGGCAATTAGGGATAAATAATAAGACTGCCTCACAGTTGTATTCCACGTGGCCCAGAACATCCAGGTCAATGGCTGGAACTTACATACCTGGGTGTCAAGACAGATGGAGAATCAGCAAAATTCTGTAAAGCAATTACCTTTCAATAAAAAAATTAATTAATTAAAAAAAAAACTCTAGCTTTGGAAATCAGTAGCATGTAGGTAGTGGTGGAAGCTGAGAGCAGGAGCTAAATCAGAGAGAGTTTGAACAAGTGAAACACACACAGGATAGACCCCAGGAAACTGTCAATACCCAAGGTGTGCCTGTCGGATGCAGAGCTGCGGAAAAGACTGTGAGGAAGCCTGCAGGGCAGCAGGAGGTGAAGAGGAGAGAGAATAGGGGATCCAGAGAGGAGAGAGCTCCGACAAGAAGGGAAAAGTCAGAGGTGTCGACACTGGAACACAGTTAAATAGAAGGACCAACAATTCCAATTGGTTATTAAGGAATTATGGGTTTGGCAACTACCTTGCTACCGAATGTTTACTGATTCCATTGTGTTAGAACAATGCCTAGTTTACTTGCTAAACTACTAGTTAGTAGTTTTCCAAGCTGGGATGCCAGTTAGTACCTACCAGTGAGCCTTTTTTTTCACCGCTGGTCTAATTTTTTTGAGAATTTTTTTAAGAGGATAATTACGTTATAATATTGTGGTTTTGCCATAAATCAGCATGAATTGGCCGTAGGTATACGTATGCCCCCTCCCTTTTGAACTCCCCCCCTCCCCGCATCTTGCACTCCATCCCACCTCTCTATATTGTCACAGAGCACTGACTTTGGGTTCCCTGTGTTATACATCTAATTCCCACTGGCTATCTATTTCACACGTGGTAAAGTATGTGTTTCAATGCTACTCTCTCAAATCATCCACCCTCTCCTTCCCTCACTGTGTCCAAAAGTCTGTTCTTTTGTCTGTATCTCCTTTTCTGCCCTACAAGTAGGATCATCAGTAATATCTTTCTCAATTCCACATATATGTGTTAATAATATTTTGTATTTGTCTTTCTCTTTCTGACTGACTTCACTCTGTATAATAGCACTAGTGAGCTTTTAAAATATTATTACCTGAATTTCCCCCTTGAAAATTATAGCATTTTGTCTGAAGGGTGGGGCCCAGGCATGAATTTATTATGAAAGTCCCAGGGGATTGTAACATTCAACCAGGATTGAGAAGTATTTTGTCAGGGAAACCAGGCCTTCTCCGGTAACCACATGGGGAACCTCCATGCCTGGCACATACTGGGCAACCCTCCAGGGCAAAAGGCAGAACACCTTGGTCCTTGAGATAATGGGAACAGTCTGTTGGGATGCTGGGGGACCTTGCCTAAGCACCTAGGCCTAGAGATATGATGGTCACCCTCTCTGCCAGGTACCCACTGTCTATTTGCTTCTCTGGTTTAGCACATCCTTCAAAGATCCTGGTCTATCACCACCACTGTCATCATCACCATCATACCTATTGAGTGCTTCACTGAACTAGGCACATGCTTAGAGCATTACATGCATTAACTCATTTCATACAACACCCCTATCAAGCAGGTACAGCTTTCAATCTTTATTTTGTGAGATAAAGAAGTGGAGGCTCATAAAGTGACTTGCCCAAGGATCATAAAGCTAGAAAAAGGCCAAGCTTGGCCCCTAATCCAGCCCTGGGTCACTCCACAACCCAAATGCTAAGTCATGCCTACATCAAGTCTGCACCATACCTCACTGCCGGGGTTGGGGTCTGCTACCTGAGCACCTCTGCCTGCAGCTTCCTTGGTGGGCCGCTCTCCCAGCTGCCCCCCACCTCACCCAGGCTGGGATCTTCTCTGGGAGATATATGCCCAGCTGCCCCTGAATCCAGTGCTTACATTAAGTCATTTTCTTGGCATCACAGGTAAAATTTCTCTTCTCCCTTCAAACTTGCACAACATTAACTTCTTTTTAAGGGACTCAAGCATTATCAGATTATACTGCAAATGAGAAATGACCCTTTAAAATTCATACAATCAAAACACGGGATTTTAAAACAAAAATGTGAAATTGTCATTTCCATGGCTACAGCAGTTAATTCTCAGATAAGAGCATTCCAGAAAAACAAGGCAAATATAAATGCATGAACTAACTAAATTGGCTTTTATTATTGACATTGTACTTGAATAAGGCATTGCTTACTATAGAGCAGGAGGTCAGTTCTTTTGGTTTTTAGATATTAGGTCTTGGGTCCTTTCTGCCACAAGGACTTCCAGGTGTTTCCTTTGCTTCTCCATCTAAACATCCATCACAAAGAGAAATTATTTTATGGGAACACTTTGCTCCCTGCATATTAAGCTCTGACTCTTTGAAAGCTCCTAGAAGGCAGGGTCTTGCTCTGAATTCTGGGTAAATCCATACCTGAATAGTGCAGTTAGTGAGGGCTGGGAAGTCATCCAAGCTTACCAGAGACATCATCAAATTCACTGGAAAACTTTGTCAGGATTCATATTACATACAAGCTTCTTTATTTGTTCAAAGTGGGTCTTTAGGATGGTTGTTTTTCCTGAAATTCCTCATCAACTGTAGTGATGAAGAGTAACCATCATTTAATGATTTATGGATATTCTAGAAAGAATTGTAGAACTGAACTTTAGCCCCACCAGCCAGGAAGATTTGGTTGAGCTTTGCATTCAGTAGCTACAACTGCTAAATCAATATGCATGATTTGTGTTCATTTTCCAAATAGGAAATTTGATAACACCACACAAGATACGTACTCTTTCAGGGGTCCATCCCAGGTCTGATGCACGGCCTATATTTGCCCCCTTGGACTCACTAATATACTGAGGTATCCTTTTTATCTTGAAGGAAAACTAAAGGAATTCCCTGGTGGTCCAGTGGTTAGGACTCCACACTCTCACTGCTGAGGGCCTGGGTTCAATCTCTGGCTTAAGGATTTAGGGGACTAAGATCTCACAAGTGGTGGGGGGACCTAAAACCCAGAGATTCTCAGATGCCAGAGACCTGGGGGTTTAAGGTCAGGAGGGCAATTAACCCCATGGCTGGGGCTAGACCAATGAACTCTGTAATACCACTGGCTGGTCCATTCTACTCCACCACTGCCCTCTGAACTGCACCTAACACTTTCAAAGTCACAATTCTGATTTCATGTTTTGATAAATTAATTCTTATCAGTTATACAAATTATCGTAAGCCCATATATATGTGTAAATCCCAAAGTGACAGGTGCTATGGCTCCACAGCTGTACCTATGTATGCTGCATATAAACATACTTGCTTTCTTTTCATCATCATATATGTCACTTGGTCATGTTTTACGGCACCAGAATACTGCAGGAATGTTGGTCTCCCAGCTTGAAACCTGCCCTCCCTCTTCTCTCTCCATATCTTCTCCCAAGGAGCCTTCACCCCCATCTATGGCTACATTACAGCATAGATAGTGAGGGTCCCCAAATTCCTATTTCCCTCTAAGCCTGTTTCAAGTTCCTGACATATATTCCAGTTGCCTACTGGATCATCTCTACCTGGAGGGTAAGTTTGGAAAAGCCAGAAAAATGCCAAGAAGTTGTCAGTTGAGGCAACAGCCTACTCTTGTTGATATATCTCTTTGCAAGACACAACATGAGCTCGTGCTTAGCCAGTGTGATGGCTCCAGGATCAAGTTCCCTTTTCCTCCTCACCCCCCTTCCCTCTGCACACTCTGAGGGGCAAGGACAGAGATTCTTGGGCTTCTCCTTTCTCAAAAGGGAGACACAAGGAATGCCCCACAGAATGAGGCTTCTTTCTGTGGGAGTGAAGAAAAGAAAAGAAGAAAAGTAAAAACAATTTGGTGTTAGAAATCGTCAAAACAGAAGCACGGAGCCTTCCCTGGCAGTCCAGTGGTTAAGACTCCACCTGCCATGCAGGGCACGTGCGTTCAATCCCTGGTCCAGGAAGAGTCCCACATGCCTCGGGGCAATTAAGCCCACGAACTGCAACGAAGAGTAGCAACCCCCCTCCACTGCAACTGGAGAAAGCCCACGAGCAGCAACGAAGACGTAGCACAACCAAAAATATTTTTTATTTTAAAACCCAGAATCATGTGCCAAACACTCTAGAGCAAAATATAATTCAGAACTACCCTTGCTTTCACTGATTTATGTATTCATTCACACAAATAATATTTACTGAGCACCTACTATGTGCCAATTATATCTTAGGGTACTCATGACATGGGGGGAAGAGTGGGGCAGGGCAGACAAACATCCTGTCTGCAAGGAGCTTACAGTCCAGAGGTGGGAGATAGTAGTCCACCAAACCCAGAAAATCTGCTAGTTTGTGATAAGATGACAGAAGAGAATTTAGGCAAAGGGGTCTATATCAATGATGGACAATGAAATCTAAGGCAAGTAGGGAGGAAAAGGGGAATATAAGAGGGAGTAAATTGCAGTCAGGTCAATGGATTGGACATCCCAGCCTGATATATTGGTGGAGTCAGGGAACTAAAGGGAAGTTGCTAAAAAAATCAGAGGTGAACATCAAAGAGGGAGATATTGACATAGATACTGTGGTGGGGATACAGCGTGGGGTAATGAAAGTATCTCAGGTGTGATGTAAAAGTGGGTGGTTGAGGCAGGTGGAGGACAAGATCACAGGAGTAGACAGAGGTCAGAAACTGACAGGTATTGGACACGTCGTCTTCATGGATGTTGAGGTCACGCAGAATTATAGAGGAAGTCGAACCAGAGTGAGAGAGAAAGAGGGAGCCCAGGGCTGAATCGGTGTCCTCCCACCAAAGAACTGAATGGGACTGAGGGAGTGAGCTGGAGCCTTGGACTGCTCGCTCAATCTCCCTAGGTCTCAGCTGTCACATCTGAAAACAAAATGGCACAAATAAACATTCTATAAGGTAACTTTTACCTAATAGCTCTAGTTTGGAATGCCCCCAAAGGGACAAGCCAAGATGACTGATTCAACCCCTCAGGCTCCCTCTGACAAGTAAAAAGGGGTCAAGTTAGCTGGTATATCAATTTACCTGTTAGCATTTGGAATTACACTGTGCATTAGGCATACCTTTATGAGGTCCACTCTACAGCCCTTACTAAGTACTGTGACCACGAAGGAAAGGAAGTTCAATTCTGCCACCAATACCTATCTCTCTTTCCTTTCCATGAAGCCATTCCCACCATTTAAGCTCTGTCACTGCTCCTTTCTGATCAAGCGTGACCTTCTCAATCTGGCATTTAAGGATCTCCACCCATCGGCCCCTTGTAGACTCCCAGTCATTTCAGTGCTCTGACACTGCTGCTCAGGCCCTTTCCTCCCCACTCCCCCCGCAACCCACACCCTCTGTCTCCCCACCACACACACTCATCCCACTCCTACAGACGACAGCAATGCCAGCCTAGCCCCTGCTATTGACAAGTTCCATATACGGCTACTGCTCACTGCAGAAATGACCTTGCTCATCTGCACTTGTCTGAGAAAGTCTATTTTCAGATAAACGACAAATGGTAGCCAATCTCCACAGAGAGTGTGAGTTTGCTGTTTTGTTTCATTTTAATCCCTATGGGATTACACTTAAACTGCATGGGGTTGTTGATAATTAATTTGCTTAATTATATAGTAAAGCTATAACTAGTTAATTGGGCAATAACTAGATAATCAGGAGAAATAGGAATAGTGTATGAACCCAAATAATAATAGTATAGTTATTAGTATAAAGTAAATTCTCTACTACCATCAATGTTTCATGATTCCTTTGCTCTGAGTGTTGAGGCAGATTTTCTCATCATTTTTCCCTACTTCTATTCCTCTTTGTATTTATTTAAAAGTACCAAGATTAGTACTTGTAACATCTCTTGATTTTATCCATTAAATGGCATTCAGGAGCACATGAAACTGTTGGCCAATACACACAGCTCCCAAGCTGTGTATTTATTTAAAATAAAGAAAAGTTATTTCAAAGAACCATGCCCCACCTCACCAGCCTCCTATTTCTCTTACAGATAATGTCTTTATGACAGTTTTGGTCTCTGCTGACACTGTGTATAATTTTTGTGATCTGTTGGAATTTATAAACCTGGAGGGAAATTGCTTAAAATAAGTAAACAAAACCTGAGGGTAAGAAGAATTTATTTAAGGATCTGCATCCTGGGGAACAAAATCCACACTCAACCTCTTCATGATTGGAATGTGGTCAAACAAAACAAATCCCAGAGGATCTTGGCATTCCAGATGCAGGGGAGAGTATTTTTAGTCCCGCTTTCCTTTAAGTCAATATGTCTACATTTGGATGGGGTACTCATTCAAATACCCTGAAGACTTTACAATATGGAATTTTTTTTCAGTGCTTTTTCAAACCAAAAGTATATGCTATTCAAATATAGAGAGACAGAGAGATAGATGATATATATCTTATTCTCTCCCAAAGATATGTGATCAAATCAGACAGGACACCATTCTCCACCAGGATAGGATACACTGTTCATTGCTTAGCAGTGGAGACATAGACTGTCTAATGGTTGACTTGAAAATATGTCCAGTCAAAGCTAGGTCTCTTCATGCGATAGTCTCCAACAAAATGATGGTCAAGCTGCCTAAAGATACACAGGTTATTCTGATGTGAAATCTTTCATCCAGAGCAAATTAAATATCCACACAGACAGTCTTCCTCTGCAAAATGTTGAGCCACTTTCTGTGGGGCAAGTGGAGACATTGCTTCAGGTAAGTGTAGCTATACCCACATTTGTGAATGCTGTGGGCTCATAATTACCCAGAAAAAAATATTTTTTGTCCAAATAAATCTGACTTATCTATTTGTTTATTTTATAACAGTAAATTTAGATGTTCATAATCTTATCTGTAATTACAGACCAGTGGTTATGTGTTATGCTGCTTACATTGCTGATATTTGTTAATCTATGAATATCAATCTGAACTCTTTTGTTAGTTATAATTGTTAAGAGATTATGTTAGAAATACTTTTCCCAGATGCTCACATTCCTGTTACATTTTCACTGTGGAGTTATATAATCATATCTGAGTGTTTCCTTTTGGAGCTTCTAAAAATTTCATTTTTCATATTGAAAATTTAAAGCTGTCCCCAAATTAATTTTGGTTAAAGGTGTGGACTAGGAATCTCATGTTATTTTTGCCAAATTACCAGTTTTCCTGTATCCTTTATTCACAAATCTCTCCTTTCCTCACTTACTTGAAATTCCATTTTTATCAAATGTTAAATTATCATATCCACTCTGGCCCATTTCAGAACTATCTGCTTACTTTTCTGTGTCATTTCTCACCACTCCTACCTCCCTCTCCACCCTCAACTCTCAACTCTGGTCATACTTAGTTGATTTACAATCCCAGACTGGACCATCTCTTCTGTATCTTCCTCACATTGTTCCCTCTGTTTGGAATGATCTCTCTTCTTCCCTTCTCCTGGCCAATGTCCACCCTGCCTCAGCTCACCTCCCCCGGGGAACCTCCCATGGCCATTCCCTAAGCCCAGCCTACCTAGATACCTCCCCCAAGCACCTGACACTCCCCTAAGACTTCTGTCAGCACTTCTGTAACTCTGCTTATTTGTCTTTCTCACCAAGCCAAGACGTTTTTGAAGGCAGAGAATATTTCTTATTTTTGTGACCTTCATTGTTCAGCGCAGTGTTTGTTATATAAATTTACTAGAGCTAGCCAGTACCTACTACTTGTCTGTAGTTATATTCTTTAGATACTAAACAGGGTTATCTGTCAGCATCTCCATCAGGTCTCCCCTGGGTACCAGTGGGTAAGCCTGGTTCAAAATCCTGTTACCTCTAGGCATTCTTGCCTAGACCATGATTCCCATTCATACCCCAAGATATAACACAAACCTTCTTCCCAGATAATGCATTCAAATGACAACAGATCTTTGGGAACAATGCTGGAAAGAGGGCTTGGTTGTAGGATTTCACTAATTGTGTCTCCCACCACTCAAATGCCTGGCTCTTACTGGAAACCCCAGTCGAGAGGAATGTCACCACCGAGCGGAGCATCCATCGAGCCACCCCTGGGGCAGTATTCTGTCACAATAACCACATCTGTCACTTCAACACAGACTCCACTGAAACCTGCCAATGTTTGTCTCTAGTGATCTAATTCTCTGGGAAAATCAATAATACAGACCAGAAAGGATCTTTCTGGAACATGATCTCCTAATTCCTGCTTTTAAATTTGACCTAGCTTTTCTGACTCATAAAGGAACAAATGTCCTCCTGGACTTAACGTTGGGCACAGATAAAGCTTACAAATCCACCCATTGTGATGCAGAATTAAGTATTTAGAAAAAGAAACATACATCATCATCACAATTTATTCTGGGTCAAGCACTTTATTTCTTTTTTTGTATACCCGTCTCCTCACAATACATCTAGATATAACTTTCCCCAATGTCTACGCTTTTTTAACTTATTTTATATTAAGGTATAGCTGATTAACAACGTTGTGATAGTTTCAGTATGGAAAAGGGACTCAGCCATACACACACATATCCATCTTCCCCCAGACTCCTCTCCTAACCAGGCTAGGGTAAGGAACTTTACATCCCATTATCTCTAATCTGCACAAAATCCCTCCCTGGTAGCCATGAATTTCTTCACTCTGAATGAGGTAAGTGAGGCTCAGAAAGGCAAATTAACTTGGTCAAGGTCCCCCATAGGTAACAGAGCCAGATCCTAAGCTTGATTTTTGCCTAATTCCAAAATTCATTCACGGTTTTTAATGTTGCCACACTGTATTCCAATGTAAAATACAAATACAAAAAGAAAAGATCTCACATTGAGAAAAGTTTCCTTTTTCTCAAAAATGTTGCTTTGGAAACAAAAAGCAATTTTCACAAGCCAAGGAGTCACAGATTTTGGAGAGTCTTTCCACACCAGCCTTTCAGATGTCTGTTTCTCTTTAAGTTGGAGTTCCCCCACTGCTGGAGAGGGAGAGGGTTCTCCCCTGATCCCACGCATGCAGCTGGCTTTTCTGCATGGCTAATTACTGCATCTGCACCATCAGCACAGAGGCACAGGTGCTGTTTTACATAAACCAAAGACTGACTTGCAGATGATCCATGGGGAATTTTCTAGGTATAACATTTGTCTCCAATCAAAATTCCACCATCTTTGCAGCCTCAAGCTTGTTTCCCCAGTCATCAATCCTCAGATTAGATCACAAGCAAGATATCCTCCGAGGAATCCCACAGGGCACTGCTCTTCAAAAGTGACTCTGGTGAGGGGAGGAATGTTGATGCTTGCTGATGAAGGACCTTCTGCCCCCTCTCCCCACTGGTAGGAGGGCTGGACAAATGCTCTGGTCTCTCCTACCTGTGATTCACCTTCAACTGAAAAGGTGGGCATGGGATGGGTGACAGTTCACGCTCCCTGTGCTACAATGAATGGTGGACATCATTACTGTATTAAAGACTGCCCCTTCTTTCTCTGCTCCACATGGTAGGCACCCCTGGGCTGTCTTTCCTTAGTGGGGCAGACCTGCCATTCTTCTTGTCCAATCAATGACTGGGTAGGTATGGCAGGCCTGTAGTCCTGCTATGTGGACGGTTAGGGAAGTGACCCTGCAGGCCCAGTTCCTCACTTGCTCACTCTGTCATGGGCTGAGCATGTGAATCCAATACATTAGACTTGGGCTGGGTAGTGGAAGCATGCATGTCAACTTCATGCCAGACTCAGGTTCTTTGATTCAGCTTTTACCAAAGTTTACTCTGAGTATTGGGAGCTTGTCTATTCATGAAAAAGTGATACTTTCCTATCTGACTATTATCCCTTAAGTGAGTTTCCCCATGGTCAGAATCCAAAAGAGAAGGAGAGGTAAATAGCACCCTGAACATCTAACAACTAACGGTTCTTGGAAACCAGATTCTGAAAATACTCTTTATCAACATTAGAATGGCACCAGGTCAAGGGCACATAGGAAAACCCTCCTGACAGCAAGATGAGACATTTCAAATACCTGAGGTATGGCATATTAAAAGAGCCATCATTTCTTCCCTATTTCATATCCCATGATATGCTTTTTCTATAAATGTCAAGTCAGTGATGCTTTGGTTTGCTGACCCTGGCAAGCCACAGAGCCCTTTGCAAAGGCGAAGAACTGGAAGTTGAGCAGCAAGTGGCTGCCAGGTACTGCAGGCTACTTTGTACCTGAAAGATTAGTTTCAGTATCAGGATTGTTTTACATAACTGCAAACTTTAACCCAATCCAGTATCTGCTAACCAATATAAACTGCTGCCAGCCCAGTGGCTCCCCCTTCATTCCCTACTCTTTTTTTTATTTGAAGAAGGAAGTGAATGCTGACATATTGCCCCCCCTAGTTTTGGGAGTAAGGAAAGAGGGGGAAATGCAGTGTGCATATTCCTCACTCCCCATTCTCTCCTGAGTCTCAAGTCAACCACGCAGGGCAGGGAGGAGTGGTGGGAAGTAGAAAGCAGCTGAGTCACTGAAGGGAAATACAATTATGATTTCTGCAAATGTTAAGTTTCTAGCATAATCTGTAAACAAAAGAAGGTCTTAAATGTGTTTTTATAATGAAGTCTTTTTTAATCATAAAAAACTGTTGTGCCTTTGCTCCAAACAACATTCAAGTTCTCTAAACATTTGTGATATTAATTCTATCCAGCTCTATTATACTGGTCATCACCCTAGTCTTCTAGCCCTTAATGTAACATGATTTAGCTTTTGCTATGATGGGTTGAATGTAAAATAAAATATAATATGATTCAATGAAAAGCAAGAAGGGTCATTAGGATTGTATTCATGTGCCAACTCTGAGAGATGATTGATAATGACTAACTGAAGCACAGTGTTGGGAAGGATTCTGAGGCCTATCTGGGCCCTGTGGAAAAGGTTCTAATGAGAAGTTCCTTGCATATCAGCAAGGTGTATGGGCATGGGTCTTGCACACATTTCCCATCCTTGATTGAGACATAATCTCACCCTTGAAACCAAAAGGCCAATTTGTAAGGACATAGGTAGGAAGGTCTAATGCCACAATAATATATATTATAAAGGTATGGAGTTTGAACTTACTACAAGCTTAATATGAGCTAGCAATGTGAAGGCAGTAACAAGAGGCTAATGCTATCTAGGGTAGCATGGGTGAAGGTGTGCTGACCAAAGTTAGGGAGGTGTGTTCTGCCCTGTTCTTGAAAGATCATGGTGGCAGTGGTGGGTCTCACTCCAGATGCCAGGAATGTTAGTCAACAGGTTGAAAATCAGTGTTCTCCCAGATAACCACGATGGTGTGATCACTCACCTAGAGCCAGACATCCTGGAAAGCAAAGTCCAGTGGGCCTTAGGAAGGATCACTACAAACAAAGCTAGTGGAAGTGATGGAATTCCAGTTAAGCTATATCAAATCCTAAAAAATGATGCTGTGAAAATGCTGCATTCAATATGCCAGCAAATTTGGAACACTCAGCAGTGGCCACAGGACTGAATAAGGTCAGTTTTCATTCCAACCCAAAGAAAGGCAATGCCAAAGAATGTTCAAACTATTGTACAATTGCACTCATCTCATACACTAGCAAAGTAATGCTCAAAATTCTCCAAGTCGGGCTTTAACAGTACATGAACACTGAACTTCCAGATGTTCAAGCTAGATTTAGAAAAGCCAGAAGAACCAGATATCAAATTGCCAACATCCACTGGATTATCAAAATTATAGAAAATCATCTACTTCTGCTTTATTGACTACACCAAATCCTTTGACTGTGCGGATCACAACAACATATGAAAAATTCTTCAAGAGATGGAATACCAGACCAGCTTACCTGCCTCCTGAGAAATGTGTATGCAGGTCGAGAAGCAAGAGTTAGAACTGGACATGGAACAACAAACTGGTTCCAAATCAGGAAAGGAGTATGTCAAGACTGTATACTGTCACCCTGCTTATTTTACTTATATGCAGAGAGCATCATGCAAAATGCCAGACTGGATGAAGCACAAGCTGGATCAAGATTGCCAGGCGAAATATCAATAACCTCAGATATGCAGATGACACCACCCTTATGGCAGAAAGTGGAGAGAAACTAAAGAGCCTCTTGATGAAAGTGAAAGAAGAGAGAGAAAAAGCTGGCTTAAAACTCAGCATTCAAAAAATGAAGATCATGGTATCCAGTCCAATCACTTCATGGCAAATAGGTGCAGAAACAATGAAAACAGTGACAGACTTTGTTTTGGACAGTCTCCAAAATCACTGCAGACAGTGACTGCAGCCATGAAATGGAAAGACACTTGCTCCTTGGAAGAAAAGCTATGACTAACCTAGACAGCATATTAAAAAGCAGAACATTATTTTTCCATAAAGGTCCATCTAGTCTATGGTTTTTCCAGTAGTCATGTATGGATGTGAGAGTTGGACTATAAAGAAAGCTGAGTGCTGCAGAATTGATGCTTTTGAACTGTGGTGTTGGAGAAAACTCTTGAGAGTCCCTTGAACTGCAAGGAGATCCAACCAGTCAATCCTAAAGGAAATCAGTCCTGAATATTCATTGGAAGGACTGATGCTGAAGCTGAAACTCCAATACTTTTGGCCACCTGATGCAAAGAACTGACTCACTTGAAAAGTGAGTCCTGATGCTGGGAAAGATTGAAGGCAGGAGGAGAAAGGGAAAACAGGATGAGATGATTGGATGGCATCACCGACTCAATGGACATGAGTCTGAGTAAGCTCTGGGAGTTGGTGATGGACAGGGAGCCTGACATGCTGCAGTCCATGGGGTTGCAAAGAGTTGGATATGACTGAGAAACTGAACTGAACTGAACTGCACTCAACAGAAGACTCTAGAAACTGTGCTTTATGAAGAAAAACAAGAATGCTCTGCCTGGAGCTTCACTGATGGCTCAGTGGTGGCACGTCCACCTGCCAATGCAGGTGACAAAGGTTTGATCCCTGATCTGCGAAGATCCCACATGTCACTGAGCAACTAAGCCTGTGTGCTACAGCTATTGAGTCTGTGCCTTAGAGCCTGGAAGCCACAACTACTGTGGCAAAGCTACTGAAGCTTGGGGGCCCTAGAGCCCATGCTCACCTACTAGAGAAGCTCGGCAATGAGAAGATTGCACAATGCAACTAGAGAGTAGCTCCTGCTCGCTGCAACTAGAGGAAAGCCCAAGCTGCAATGAAGACCCAGTACAGCAAAAAAAAAATTTTAATTAATTATAAATAATTCAATTAAATAATAAAAATTTAAAAAAATTGAAAATAGAATGTTCAGCCTGGTGAGAAAACTTAAGGAGGCCCTGATACCCATCCTTCCCAGAAAACTAGCATACTGCTGACCCCAGAGTGGACTACCCGAGGTCTTTAGCAACACTAATTTATCTAATTAGGCAACCCATATGAGCTCTCCAGTGTATGTACCTGCCTGCCACTACCTTGGCATGTCTGCTACACCCAGATGTTCAGCTAGTGGGCTGGAATCAATTAGCAATTATAATTAAAGCCGAACATCATTAGCAACGTGAGAGTGAGATGTTCTTGTTTAATTTCCTGAAGTTGGAAGACTATGCTGTTCCTGACAGAAGATAATAAATATAAATAAAGTTCCCAAATTCAGATAAGTATTTGAGTCATCTCTGAATAATTGTTCAGAAAGCCATTGTCACCAAGTAGGAATTCACTGGCCCGTGGAAACATAGATTAATTATCTTAAGGATCTCGTGGCCCACTGCTGATACACTTGGATATCCCTCCTGTCTTTAAAAACTAGGTAGCTGATAATTGCACAACAATTTGAATGTACGTAATGCCACTGAATTGCACACTTCAGACAGGTTAAAATGGGGAGTTCCCTGGTGGTCCGGTGGTTGAGACACTACGCTTCCATTGCAGGTGCACAGATTTGATCCCTGGTCAAGGAATTGGAATCCTGCATCTGGCTCGGCTCCCCGCCCAAAAAAAGGTTAAAATGGTAAATTTTATGCTCTGTATTTTTTACGACAATAAAGAAAAAGACTTTTTTTTTTTTTTTTTACAATAGCATAATATAAAAGTATAGACTGTTGAGTCAATCAGAGAAGAGAAGACTGGGCCACTTACTGGCTCTGGGACCTTGAGCAAGTTGATAAGCCTCTCTGAATCCCTGTTTCTTCCTCTGCAAAATCTAGGAATGATGCCTACACATGGCTGCTGAGGACAAGTTAGATTCAGCCTAAGGACCAGTGGGTGGAAGATCCATTGGCTTTCAGGATAAGGAAGATTTGCAGACCTAGAGTTGTCTGACAATACAAGAGGTACCGCCACAGAAAATCTGCACCTCTGCAAAACTCCAGCCCTGAAAACAACAACAGTGGAGAAATGATAACCTAAGAAGCAGAGCTTCAAAAACAATGGTTCATTCTCCAAGATTAAGGCTCCCGGTCCATTCCAGAGCATGAAGGGTCACCTGTTAAAAGCAGACAGCCATTGTGCAGCTCAGGCTTCCCAACAGGGGTCATTCATCCAGGTCACCAGCCCCGTGTTTCTGCCTACCTTACTTACTCCACTTCCCTATGGATCACTTTGGAGAGAGTGAATTTCTTCTTCTTGATCCTCCTATGGCCACAGCCCTACCATCACTGTATTAAAAATGCCACTTAATGAGGTCCTGACACCTCCACCAAAAAAAAAGAAAAAGAAAAAAGGAATTCTTTAATATCTGCAAATCAATCAACGTAATACACCACATTAACAAATTGAAAGATAAAAACCATATGATTATCTCAATAGATGCAGAAAAAGCCCGTGACAAAATTCAACATCCATTTATGATTAAAACTCTTCAGAAAGCAGGAATAGAAGGAACATACCTCAACATAATAAAAGCTATATATGACAAACCCACAGCAAACATTATCCTCAATGGTGAAAAATTGAAAGCATTTCCCTTAAAGTCAGGAACAAGACAAGGGTGCCCACTCTCACCACTACTATTCAACATAGTTTTGGAAGTGTTGGCCAGAGCAATCAGAGAAGAAAAAGAAATAAAAGGAATCCAGATCAGAAAAGAAGAAGTAAAACTCTCACTGTTTGAAGATGACATGGTCCTCTACATAGAAAACACTAAAGACCCTACCAGAAAATTATGACAGCTAATCAATGAATACAGTAATGTTGCAGGATATAAAATTACCACACAGAAATCCCTTGTATTCCTATACTCTAACAATGAGAAAACAGAAAGAGAAATTAAGGAAACAATACCATTCACCATTGCAACAAAAAGAATAAAATATTTGGGAGTATATATACCTAAAGAAATGAAAGACCTATACACAGAAAACTATAAAACACTGATGAAAGGAATCAAAGAGGACACAAACAGATGGAGAAACATACCGTGTTCATCGATTGGAAGAATCAATATTGTGAAAATGACTATACTACACAAAGCAATCTATAGATTCAATGCAATCCCTATCAAGATACCAATGATATTTTTCACAGAACTAGAACAAATAATTTCACAATTTGTATGGAAATACAAAAAACCTCGAATAGCCAAAGTAATCTTGAGAAAGAATAACGGAACTGGATGAATCAACCTGCCTGAATTCACGCTCTACTACAAAGCCACAGTCATCAAGACAGTATGGTACTGGCACAAAGACAGAAATATAGATCAATGGAACAGAATAGAAAGCCCAGAGATAAATCCATGTACCTATCGACACCTTATCTTTGACAAAGGAGGCAAGGATGTACAATGGAAGAAAGACAACCTCTTTAACAAGTGGTGCTGGGAAAACTGGTCAACCACTTGTAAAAGAATGAAACTACAACAGTTTCTCACACCATACACAAAAATAAACTCAAAATGGATTAAAGATCTGAATGTAAGACCAGAAACTATAAAACTCCTAGAGGAGAACATAGGCAAAACACTCTCTGACACAAATCACAGCAAGATCGTCTATGACCCACCTCCCAGAATATTGGAAATAAAAGCAAAAATACACAAATGGGACCTAATGAAACTTAAAAGCTTTTGCACAACAAAGGAAACTATAAGCAAGGTGAAAAGACAGCCTTCAGAATGGGAGAAAATAATAGCAAATGAAGAAACAGACAAAGGATTAATCTCAAAAATATACAACCAACTCCTGCGGCTCAATTCCAGAAAAATAAATGACCCAATCAAAAAATGGGCCAAAGAACTCAACAGACATTTCTCCAAAGAAGACATACAGATAGCTGACAAACACATGAAAAGATGCTCAACATCACTCATCATCAGAGAAATGCAAATCAAAACCACAATGAGGTACCGTTACACACCAGTCAGGATGGCTGCTATCCAAAAGTCTACAAGCAATAAATGCTGGAGAGGGTGTGGAGAAAAGGGAACCCTCTTACACTGTTGGTGGGAATGCAAACTAGTACAGCCGCTATGGAGAACAGTGTGGAGATTCCTTAAAAAACTGGAATTAGAACTGCCATATGACCCAGCAATCCCACTTCTGGGCATACACACCTAGGAAACCAGATATGAAAGAGACACATGCACCCCAATGTTCATCGCAGCACTGTTTATAATAGCCAGGACATGGAAGTAACCTAGATGCCCATCAGCACACAAATGGATAAGGAAGCTATGGTACATATACACAGGGGAATATTACTCAGCCATTAAAAAGAATTCATTTGAATCAGTTCTAATGAGATGGATGAAACTGGAGCCCATTATACAGAGTGAAGTAAGCCAAAAAGATAAAGACTAATACAGTATACTAACACACATATATATGGAATTTTAAAAGATGGTAATGATAACCCAATATGCAAAACAGAAAAAGAGACACAGATGTACAGAACAGACTTTTGGACTCTGTGGGAGAAGGCGAGGGTGGGATGTTCTGAGAGAATAGCATTGAAACAAGTATACTATCAAGGGTGAAACAGACCACCAGCCCAGGTTGGATGCATGAGACAAGTGCTCAGGGCTGGTGCACTGGGAAGACCCAGAGGGATGGGATGGGGAGGGAGGCAGGAGAGGGGATCGGGATGGGGAACACATGTAAATCCATGGTTGATTCATGTTAATGTATGGCAAAAAACCACTACAATATTGTAAGGTAATTAGCCTCCAACTAATAAAAAAAAAAAGAAAGAAAGAAAGAGAGAAATGCTACTTAGACTCTTATTTGTGTGAGGTCAGAACAATGTTCCCTCCTCATCCACGGGTAAAGCTGAAGCAGTGTCCTCCCAAGACATTGGGGAAGGTTTGATGGGCACATCAATTTTCTCAAGAATAAAGAAGACACATTCTTTGATGGGGGCAAGGGGAGGGGTGTTAGGAATTTGGAGCAGTACCAACAACATTAACATGCAGTAGTCCTTCTCGCTGAACACTTTACTTTGGGTTTTCATTATTACTTTCAAGCCTCTAAGAGGAATAAGAGGTGCAGAGGCAGAGGTGAGAATTACCACTTAAGTACAAAATTCTGATAACATTTCTTAAATTGTTTTCCCAGCTTCTTTGAGCACTGCCTTCTCAGAGTTACTAAAGAATTGTATAAGCCTCTCTTAATGCCTTATCTGGGCTTCCTTGGTGGCTCTGGTAAAGAATCCACCTGCCAATGCAGGAGACACAGGCTCAACCCCTGGTCGGGAAGATCCCCTGGAGAAGGAAATGCAACCCACTCCAGTATGCTTACCTGGGGAATTCCATGGACAGAGGAGCCTGGCAGGGCTACAGTCCATGGGGTCGCAAAAGAATCTGACATGACTTAGCAACTGAACAACAAAAACCAGTGACTCCTTATTTTTAAATTATCCCACTTTGCAAATCAAAGCATTTTTAATACTTATTAATCTAAATGGATATTCCTAGAAGTCAAATGAGTAAGATATATTTTTAACCTTTAATGCAGACAAATCTATCAATATTTTCAAGTTTATCCACTGCTTTTTTCATTTATCCAAGGCTTCTAAATTCCTTTCTAAAAATTTACTTCACTTTCATTTTTTAAAATGAATTATTTAAACTATTAAGAAATAGAGTCAGTTAAGGATAAAATTTGATTTTTTTCTATACACCGTATCTATTGTTCTGGCACTATTTATTAAATAATCTTTCCTTCTGTTGGGGAGGAAGAAATTTTCCTATATGCTTCTAAATCCTTTTGGCTGGTCTAAGAATTAAATTGACATGAGGCAGATTAACAGGAGAAAATCAAACAAAAGTTTGATAATGTGCATACATGGGAGAGACCAAGGAGAACTGAGCAACTCACCAAAATGGCCCAAACACTCACCTTAATACCATCTTTAGCAAAAGATGAAGGATGTTGAGGATGTGGCTTGGAACTTCAAAGAAGGAAAGCACTTTACACAGAGATAGAAGAGCAAATCTTTGGTAAATGAATACTTTCTGGGCCATGTAGAGACAATGGGACACAGAAAAGAATTTCAACAAACAGATTTTGCTGGGTTCTTCCATGTCTACATGCCCAATACCTACATAGTTATCAATGGTGACAGCTCCCTTCCTGGACAGGTCCTGTATCTACATTCTTTCAGGCAGTTAGGGGGAAGGTTGAAGGTTCTTTCTGAGTCTTTTAGACCTTGATTGTTTTCATCTAAAAATAATCCTCATGCCAAAGTGACATTCTGGGGTAGCAGATTTTGTTCCCCTATACTTGCTTCACCAGTATTTTTCTGTCATGCATTTATTTCAAAAATATCCTTTTGTCCATTTCAAATTACCTATTCTATTCCAAATCTATTTGCCAAAATTTTTTTTAGCAACACTCTTTTGTATTTAATTTTCTATTATTTTCTAATATCAAAAAGTGAAAATACTCCCTTTTGTTACTATTTTTTTAATTTCATAAATGTTCTCATTTGTTGATTTTTCCAGTGAAATTGAGAATCATTATGTTAGCATGGTCCTGAGGCTTCTGAGGTAGAGAAACAACAGAAGGTCTTCTCTGCCTGTCCCTTCTCATTCTTAGGCAAGCAGCCCTGCGCTTTTATAGGAGTTGAAGTAAGGCAGTCCACAAATGGTTTTGTCAACCCAACTTCCCTGTTCCTACAATTTTTGGAAATCCATACTTTCAGAAGTTGCTTCATGTCAAGCAGGATTTAGCAAAGCCTGTTCTAGCTAAACCCATACTAGACCAGTTAGAATGAACTGGATGGTTAAGATAAGGGCTGGACTTTCTGAGAAATAGCACTACTTAATTACAAAGCCTGTGATGCTTGAAGCAAACAATCAGAATACTTAGAAACCTGAAGAAAAACTTGTAAGAAGTACTTTTCAGGTGAATGTTTTCAATATAAAAACTTGACTGCCTTGTGTTGGGGTAAGAGAATATTTTTAGTTGAATAGACTTCCTTCCCAATAATTGATAGAATATCAACCACATACAATACTCCCCACAGCAGATTCAAATCATACTAAAAACTGTCTATATGAATTTTGATTATTTATCCTTTTGTTTCTTGTCTAGGTATTTTTCTTGAAGTTGTATAAAGATATAACAGATGCTATGAAACCATTAATTGTTATTTTAATGGGAAGCTGGAAGGAACCATGCTAGGTGCTCTACTGAGTAATCTACCAACATGTGACCCAGAAATCCAGACATTTGTTAAGTTTAATTTGCACTACTTTTAATCAGCACTGAGAAAAGCCTGGCTTTATATGAAGGTGCTTAGAATCCAAAAGACTTGAGTTCTAATACTGACTTTATGCTATTGAAAGCCCTGGGCAAGTTTATTCAACACCCTGTATCTCAGTTTCCTTGTAGATAATATCGAGAAAATAAAACGGACCTTGTAGGATTCAGGAATTAGGAATAATACATACAAAAGTGCTTAAAAATCCATGGCTAATTCATATCAATGTATAACAAAAACTACTGTAATGATGTAAAGTAATTAGCCTCCAACTAATAAAAATTAAAAAAAAAAAAAAAGTGCTTAAATAACAGTTGGCATAAAGTATCCCTAACAAATAGTTATGAATGCCACCAATCACATGAACAGTCTACATTTCCTTATTATTTCTCGTTTAAAGGTTTACCCAGAAAAAGTAAGAGAACGTCAGCTATGCTGAGTGGAGAGAAAAGATAATGGACAGTTCTCCCAGCCTACAGAGTTTCTGCCTCGAACACTAGGCTCTTGTCTCCGGCTTGAATAGTGTCTCTGGGAGCTCAGTTGCTCCAGCTCACACTTAGCACAATCATGGGCATGTGCCCCTGCCCCAACTTGAACACATAGTCAGTGATTCATAGACAAGAAGAGAGGACTACTTAGCAATAAATAAGGAATAAGATCACAGTAAAGTTCTAAATACCTTTCATAAGCTGCCTGAGACTAGGCTGCAAAATGAAAGAGCTCCAGTATGCTACTAACTAGTTATCAAAAAGTACAACGTTGCACTTAAAAACTACCAATAAGTCTCTGTTTTCACTACCTCCTGACAGGTACAGCCCAATTAGGAATTCCAAGGAGCTGGATTTGGATTTCAGCCACCCCTTGGACTGGAAGTTCTGCTGACCACAGCTAAGCTGCCGTCGGTTAATCACAGAAGGAGACTGGATGCTCCCACACCTGGGACAGGAGGGGGCGGCGTGTTGTCTCCTAATGACTCAACCCAGATGACCTGCAAATCCTGTCAGGCTCAATGCCTTGTTTGGAGGCAGCAGCCTCAGAAGAATTCATCTTCATTCAAGCCCAGAATGGAAGTAAAAGCAGGAGAATGTTCAGGAATTCAAATAATAGTAACAAAGGGGAGTTGATATTAGAAAATAATAGAAAATTAAATATCAAAGTGTTCCTAAAAACAGATTTGGCAAATAGATTTGGAATAGAAGAGATAAGTTTGAAATGAAGAACTGGATATATATGAATTAAATGCAACCATCCCAGGGTTGAAACTACATACAAATGCAGGAGTAGAGGACATCAGGAGAGCAAGCTAGGGGTCTTTTCGTGCAACCGGAACTTTGCAGTCAGTTCCCTGAAGCCTTTGAAAATTGTGCTGCTTTCATTCAATAGCCATTTACAGAGCACTAACTAGGAGCCAGCACTGAAGCAATAGCTTTGTTCAAGTCAACGAACATCCAATGAGCACTTAGCAGGTGCAAGGCTTTACGGGAGAGCACGCACCTACACCTACCTGAGGCGGACTTCTGGGCTTTTGCATCACTCCTGCTCAGCTTATGGCCCTGGTAGAGAGCTCTCTCAATGCTCCCAACAGGATTGTGTCTTTACCAGACAGGGCACTAGACCAGGAACCGGAAGGTTTAAGTCTAGGCTCTGCCACTCACCTCCTGAACAATTTAGGCAAGTCACTTAACCACCGCACCTCAGCTTCTCAAATGCCAAAAGGCATCTGACTGGATAAGATCCAACATGATGAATCTAGAATAATTATCCTTGAAATTTGAGAATGAATGAAAAATATTTTTTAATCCTATTTAATTTAGTCATTATAGCAGACAAATGAAATTCTCTAATTAATAAAGACATAGGAACTGCACGGGCTTCCCAGGTGGCTTGGGGGTAAAGAATCTATCTGCAATGCAGGAGATGGGGGTTCAGTTCTTGGGTTGGGAAGATCCTGTGGAGGAGGGCATGGGATCCCACTCCAGTATTCTTGCTGGAGAATCCCATGGACAGAGGAGCCTGGGGGGCTACAGTGCATGAGTAGCAGAGAGTCGGACAGGACTGAAACGACTGAGAACACAGCGTCTGCATAGCAAAGGAAACCACAGACAAACATGAAGTGATAACCTAAGAATGGGAGAAAGTGTCTGCAAGTCAAGTATCTGACAGGGGTTAATATCCAAAACATATAAAGGACTCATACAACCAAATATCAAAAAAACTGATTAAAAACTGACAGAAGGTGCTCGGTGACAACCTAGGGGGTGGGATGGGGTGGGAGGTAGGAGGAGGCTCAAGAGAGAGGGGACATACGTATACCTACGGCTGATTCATGTTGCTCTACGGCAGAAACCAGCACAACATATTTTAAAGCAATCATCTTCCAATTAAAAACAAATTTTAAAAAATGGCAGAAGACCTGAATAGACATTTCTCCAAAGAAGACATACAGATGGTCAATAAGTATCTGAAAAGACACTCAACATCACCAGCCATTGGTGAAATGTAAATCAAAGCCACACTGAGCTATCAACTCACACCTGTTAGGACAACTATTATCAAAAAGCCAAGAAATAACAAGGTTGGTGAGGATATGAAGAAAAGGGAATCCTTGCATACTGCCAATAAGAAAAAGATTACCAAAATTGACTTAGGAAGACATTTTTTAAATCTAAATAAACCAATAACTATTTAAAAATTAAAAAGACATAGGGAGACAGACAGACTCATTCCCTGGAGAACAGAGCCACTGATGGGTTTATTCTCAAGGTTCCTGCACCTGTTTTTCGGTGTCCACTTGGTTCAGCAGCCAGTCCCAGGCTGCAGAATTGTCTCCACACCACCCGCTCCACAGTCGCTGGATATTAGCTGTGGAGGGACCCTCAGCCCATCTCATTCAGCGTCCTGCTCCCACAGCACACCAGTCACTCTGTTTAACACACAACCACAGGAAGCTCATTGTCAGGGTGTCTCTCCACCCCTGCTCACTCAGATGAGGAGGAAACATGGAATGCAAAAACTCCCCCTGTACTCTTAGTGGAGTCCTAGGCCAGCCCTCTGAGGCTACCTGAACACACCCAGCCCTCTGAGGCTACCTGAACACACCCAGCCCTCTTCTCCAGGGCAGTCTTGGACACAGTCCCTCGTCTCCTTCACAAGAACTCCCAGAAAGTGCTTAGGGGTTTGCAAAGCACCTTCCTTACAGGTCACCAGCAAAATGACATTCCAAAGTGGGAGGAGGATCCCACAGCCTGACATTGCTTGGGCCCTATTAACAGAAACGAGTTCTTCACCCTGTTTATTCAGAAATTGACATTAGGCATAAAACATAGGCACGACCTTTTCAGTCAGACCTTAAGAAGGAGATACTAAAAATAGATCCATGTCCTCAGGCACTACAGTCAGAGCTGACACTATGAATAATCCTCCATGTTCCCTGGAGAGTCAGGCAGCCAACAAGAAGGGGCCTGCAGGCCAATTTGTCTGTGGGAATGCAGGGGGAGTCAGTCTTCAGTCAGGGCTGGCCTCTGTCCTCCAAGAGATGAGGCAGGACCCAGAGCCCTGGAGACCTTGTTCACTCCTGAGCTAGTGAGAAGGTGCAGAGGAGGGGAAGGCAGGGAACAACCTGACCATAGTATAATAATCATTATTTCCCTCAATATTTGAGAATTATGAGCAAAGACTTGGACTCAAGTTAACTTGCGTAAATTCAAAAATTGGGGACTTCCCTGGTGGTACAGTGGATGGGAGTCTGCTTGCCAGTGAAGGGGACACAGGTTCGATCCCTGGTCCAGGAAGATCTCACATGCCACAGAGCAACTAAGCCCATGCACCACAGCTACTAAAGCCCGTTAACCTAGAGCCCGTGCTCCGCAACAAGAGAAGCCCCTGCAATGAGAAGCCCCAGCTCTTCATAACTGGAGAGAACCATCGCACAGCAATGAAGATCCAACTCAACCGAAACTAGACTTATTTTCTTAAAAAACTTTAAATAAGTTCCCATCACTGGGAAGTGGGATGACTTAATCCCACCTAAGTATTATCACTTAATAATCATAATAATTAACACTGATTGAGCTAGTCACTGGGCTTTATCTGTATTATCTCATTTAATCATCACAGCAAGCCCATAAGGTGGTACTACTATTATCTTCATTTTACAGCTAAGGAGACTGAAGCTAGAAAGTAAGGTTATACTTGCCTAAGGTCACATGACTAGTAAGTAATTTACTCTGAGCCCATGTAACTCAGATTCTGAGCTTTTAAGCAAGAAACAAAACCAGAGAAAGAATGAGGCCCCCTGCCACAGTCAGGCAGTCAGAGAGCCATTCAGAGCAGAGCAGGGTCTAGACACCATGCGCTCTCTCCCATAGACTTCTCCTGACAAGCGAGCAGGACAGGCCTCCTGCTGACGTGGGCTCTGAGGGGTCTCTGCGTCCAGGACTCTGCCGTTTGCCATCTTGGCTTTACCGCAGCTGCCAACTCAAATCAGACCTGAATCCCTAGGCTCCCTTGGCCCCCCTGCCACCTACACCTTCTTGACTGAGCCGAGGAACATGAGCAGACCCCAGCCTGTGTGGAGCCCCTGGACCCTTAAAGCCAGCAGGGGATCCCCAGAAAGACACACCCCATCTGTTCTTCCTTGCCAGCCACCTCTGTGCAGGTGCCAGGGAGCTTGTCCCCTGTGGGGTGTTGTTCACTCCTGCACTAGAGAAGGAAAGTCTCTTCCAGAACTAGGCCCCCAAGCCCATACACCTGACTGGTCACAGAGCTGAGTCTAGAATCCAGGTTCAAACAATCGCCCTAGTGGCTGCCGCTACCTCAAATGGATTAAAAGGTAAACAGAGGTGGAGTTTCTTGGCAAAGAGTTGCCATTTACATCGACGTTTATAACTGTGATCCTCAGAATCTCCAGAGTTAGACCAGCTAAAAATCCTTTTCTTTTGCTTTTGTTGCATGACATTGATCTGCATGATTAGGTTTTGGGTAGGCTGAGACTCAAATTATTTTGAATTCCTGATTTCATCCGAGGTGACAGTGGAACTTGGTGCCCCACGAATGGGCTGGGTATCAGAGAGAGCATAGTTAGGGATTCTAATCTGTTGAACACAGTCTCTGGGTCACTGAGAAGTGACCACAGGCTGCTTAAACTCACTGCCTCTCAGAGTTGAGAGGGACATTCATATTATCTGTCCATTCCTGATCATGATGACTCCCCAAACACCGTCAGTCGCACACTACTGTCACGATTTTTGGAATATCTGTGAATCACTATTATCTCTTTCGTGTGTTTCCAAAAAGGGCTTATTTATTTTATTCACTTGTCTAAATGTAATATCTGTGAAATCACAAGCTGATATCTTGGTTGATTTTTTTCTAATACGTATTAAAACCACAACTGTTACAGTGTTTTAAAATTTCCCATTGGTGGTACATAAACCACTACTGGCTCATACTGCCTTATCAGTGGCATAAATCCCTTCTACACATGGTAAGTACCTGAAGAGTTCATTCCCAGCTAACTCATCAGACAGCACCAGAAAGACACCAAGCAGTGTAGAAGTGACCAATAGTATATACGGCAATTTTTTCTTTTTTTTTTTTCAGAAAGAACATCATGAGGTGGTCAGAACTTTAACTCCACTACTTGAAAGTTCCTGACCACATGACAGCTTCTCTGAATCTCAGTCTCTTCATTCTACAAGGGGATAATGATAACCCACAATACCCATCTGACCAGGCTGTGTTCTGGGTTAAAAATATACACAAGGCATCTAGCACATCACCTGGCACAAAGTAACTACCTAAGGAGTGTATGTTCCCTTCCTTTCCCAGGAGAGTAGCAAGTAAAATAACCTGGAAGAGCTGAATGGCTTTATTTGGTAAGACTGTCTGGTTTATTTCCTAGAGCCACTCCAATCCACTGTTTTGCAGTGAATTGGGGCCAGTAATTTTCTTCAAACTTGGCTGCAAGCCTGATTATCTTTCCAGACCATAACAAGGGGACACGATCATTCTGAATAGCAAGATGGAATTTGTATCTTGCAGTATTTATTCATTTATTTGGCTGCATGAGGTCTTAGTTGTAGCACACGGGGTTTTCGCTGTGGAATCTTTTGTTACGGCACACGGGCTTCTCTCTAGTTAGGGCACACGGGCTCAATAGTTGCAGCACATGGGCTTAGCTGCTCCGCAGCAAGTGGAATCTTAGTTCCCCAACCAGGGATCAAACCTGCGTCCCCTGCATTAGACAGCAGACCACCAGATCACCAGGGAAGTCCCAAGACAAGATTTCTGACTGAGAAAGCAGAGCCATCACTGTTAGTTTTCTAAGTGATCCCCAAGGGCTAAGGTAGTCTGCCTTCTGGGACACAGAGGAGGACAAGGTGGGCTTTAACCTGGGAGGCCCCAGGATGCTTGGATGCATAAGTGGACAGAATTTCAGCAGAAAAGTATCAACCCTCACCATCACTGTCAAAAGCACTGGGGCCTTTAAACTCAGGCTCCATACTAGAAGAAACAATAGGAAAAGTTGAGCTGGAATGCGCACAGTCCTAATGAGGTGGGCTGGTGGGCAAAGCTTTATTTGCATCCATTTCACTCATTATTATGTGGCATTAAGGAGATTTTCTGCTGAGCAGAGTGACCTTGACATGTGATTTTCTGTGTTCTCTGGGTATATGCAGAGCATTATAAGAAGTAATGATTCCCAAAGAGCCCATCTAATCTGACAATTTCCATCAGCCTCCAAAGGGAGATTTTATCTTTTGTCCATTTCTCCCATTTTTTTTTAAGAGTGTTACTATTTTAAAAAGAGAGAGACACTGAGAGAGAACAATATCTATAACCTTCAGCCATGTCCTTGCGAAAGTCAGAAGTGTGACATAAGAGCTCTCTTTCACTCGTCTCTACCACCAGTCAGCATTTCTCAGCAGGTGCATTAAATATACTTTTATCTTTCTTTAAATCTCTGTTGTACTCTCCAGAAGCCTCATGTGAGTGTGGCCTAAAACCACAGGCACTAGACTGTCAGGACCAAAGAGCATGAACCTAGGCTGTCAGATCCTGATTCATTTCAAATGATTTTGACCATGTTAGGAAATGTGGGTTATGAAGGGCTTGGGAATAAAATTCTGATTCTGGTCATTTACAAATGTTTTTTGGTATGAGTGAAATCTACTATCCAACTTTCATCTTCAAACAGCTTTTGCATCTGATACTGAAACCACTAAAGAAAAAAGGCAAAAAGGAAAGAAAACAAAAAATTGAAATAGGATTTAAATATTTTATAGTAAAAATTAATCAAAACAGTAGCCTTCAGCACAAAATCAATACTTAACTATTCATCACTAGCAACAGTGAGACTACCAATAAGATGACAGTGCTCATTCTTGTTTTATGACCCTGGATATGTTCCAGTGTCTCCTAGTTTATAGTCTATGGGAACCTGAACAGAATTTGTATCACTGTGTCACTGTTGTGACAATTGTATACATCTTAATTATGTTAAATTGGTTCATGGTGCTTTTCAGGTCTATACTTCTCTGTATATTCATCCTATTAATTTTTGAGAGTTTGATACTGAAAACTCTAACTAAAAAATTTTAATTTATCTAGATAAAAAATAATAATATATAGTGGAGCTATATAGTCTCCTGTAAATGTGTTATCATACTTTCATAATTTAAAAAAAAGGAAAAAATTTTTTTAAAAGATGATGGTGTTCATTAGCAGAGTCAACTGCAATGGGTTTAACAAGGATTTTAATTAAAAAGACATAGAGGTCATTATAGGTTATTGAGAAGAGTTCCCTAACTTAACATTTTAAATCAACTATACTCTAATATAAAATTTAAAAAATAAAAACAAGAAAGACATAAATGAAAAGCCAAAGATTTAAGAATTCAATACAAATTTTAAATTTCACATGACTTTAGACTTGTCAAAATCCTGAATTTTTATACACTGCACATTTCACATTCAAAATAAAAACATACTTAGTTTTCTAGCCCTCCAAAAGCTATTGGTACTTTTCCTCTCCACCCTGTCCCTGATTCTCTAGAATCATTCTTTAGCAATCTTGTGAACTTCTATCCATTCTCTTACTAAAGATTTCAATGAACTATTTCTCTCTTACACACACACACACCCCACCCACACTTTTCCCCCAAACCACAGTCAATGAGCTGTATTATCTACCCCAGGGAGGAAAACATTAGCATCAATAATCCAAGACAATAGAAAATGCCAAACCACTGACATCTATTTCAGAATATACTATATATGTTTTGGATATAACTGGGCATTTCTTAACACAGTTTCTAGAATAACATTTAGATGTACTTGTTCAATTTTTCTAGATACACACCAGGTGACAGGAGGAGAGGAAACCATATTTTGGAGCATCAGGTGGTAAGAATTTGAGATTGTAAATTTGCCACAGTGAAGGCACTTGAAGATGATTTGACAGGGGACCAAAACATGCATGAGTAGCCAAGGTCTTCCCCAGACCACGCCCATCCCTATATAAAGAGGAAGTTAACTTCCAGATCAGCTCCTAGATCTTTACGTATTGTGTGGAACCAAGATAATGGGGGAGAAGGGAAATTAAAATCACCAAAAAGGCTATCTTAACCTACATAAGGAAAAGCTGAGAGAAGGAGAGAGAGTGCAGAGATAACTGAGTCCATGTGAGTTCGGTTGAGTAAAGATTTGGGAAGCAGCTTTTATGGGGGAGAAGAAAGACTTTGGAGCATCTACTGTGTTAGGGAGATACTTGGAGATAGAAAAAGATAGAATCTCTAAGATGCTCTGCTATGGCATTTTCAAGAGAGATAGCAAGAATGCTTTAATTTGTTTATGATTATTATTTGCTCATCTGTTATTCATTGAATGGGACTCCATGGTGGAATGGACCTCAAGATGATTATCCCCTCAGTTTGCATGATATCGAGTGTCAATAAAGATCCAAGCCACCAGATTAGCTGTCAATCGTTGATGCGCTTGTGTGTGTTTATGCGTGTGTGTTGTTCTTTTAACACAGTGAGCTCTCCTCTCTCTGTTAGACATTAAGCTGGTTGATATCACAACTCTGCCTTTCATTAAATAAGAATAAAAAGTGCAGAGTTCTTTACACAGTGTGGCAGGATATGCTTTTTAAGGTTTACTACTTAACTATAAAAATGGGCTGTTAATGCTGGTCTCAGAGACATGTTGTTAGAACTAAATGGAACCTGCTAAAGTACATTAAATGTAAAAGAACTATATACATAGCATATAGTTCATAGAACTATCTGACTGGTTCTATGGAATGGAAAGACATTCTATAATAAATATCACAGAAGTTGAGTTACTTCATATTACTTGTGGAACATGGTGATATAACTTTGTAAGTAAATAAATACTGTTTAAATACAACAAAAAGTTTGCTGCTTGATGCAGAGATAGGATTGAGGCCAGTTAGCTCCAATGGCCTCCATGCAGAATGCACTGTACATTCTATTCCTGTCAATGAGCTCTGGGAAAGGTCCCAGCTGAAATCCCCAGGTGCACCAGCCCCAGGTTACTTTACTATAAAATCCTGGCACATGAAAACTCATTTCCCCACACAGTACATCTTAATAGCATGGCTGAGAACCACAGATATAAACTATTTGTTTTTGACAACCAAAGGATCCATTTGAAAATCACAAATGTCTATAGAGACTGACTCCACTGGCCAAAAAAAAAAAAAAAATTCCCCAAAAGTAGGGCCAGACAGTGATGGTCAAGCTCAGTGTGGACCTTTCCAAACTCTGGGATGAGTCTTGCACACCTCTCCTGCCCAAGGGAGCTGGGGCCCAAGACTGTCTTTAAAGTGTAGTGGGAAGAGCACTAGATTCAGAGCCCAGAGAACTGGTTCAATCAGAGCTCTGTCACCATCTGAAGAGGGAGCACCGGGTGAAGGTTGTGGAAAGAAATAGACTTTGGACCTAGACAGATTGGATTCAAGTCCCAGTTCTCTCACTAACTCTTCTTGTGACCCTGGAAACAGCACTTCACCTTTTGATGCCTCATTTTCCTCAACTGTAAAAAGGGATAATAATATTTACTTTACAAGATTTGTAGTAAGAATAATAAGGACATATGTAGGTGCTCAATAAAGGTCATTTGCTGCTGTGTGGCCTTGGGAAAGTAACTTAAGAGCTCTGGACCTCAGTTTCCTTATTTGTATAGCAATAGAGATGGATGGTATTATTTCAAGGACTTCTGACAACAGAGAATTCAAGAAAGATGTCAAATCTTGACACAGAATAATAAACATAAGGAACAAAGAGCTCAGCATGAGATAGCAGGAGATGTTGATTCAGTTTTCCCGAAAGGGTCAAGGTGGAGGAGGCAGCAGAAACCAAGCTGATTGGGAAGGCAGTCATCACCCAGGCATCTAAGCAGACCTTCCCCAGTCAACCGGGCACATGGAGCAGCTCTCACTCTCCTCACAAAGGCGAGCCCTACAGACTGAACCGGTGAAGAGAAAGAAAAAGAATGCTAAGAACAAAAGAAGTGTTAATCTAGAAGAATGGTACTGATGGACCTATTTGCAGGGCAGGACTAGAGACACAGACATTAAGAACAGACTTGTGGGCATGGCAGGGGAAGGACAGCGTGGAACGAACTGAGATGGCAGCACTGACATATAACCCTAGCCTGTGTAAAATAGACAGCCAGCAGGAAGCTGCTACATAGCACGGGGAGCTCAGCTGGGCTCTGTGCCGACTAGGGGGCGGGGATGGGATGGGGCAGGGGAGGGAAGCCCACGAGGGAGGGGATAGATGGATACTTATACTGATTCATGTTGTGTAGCAGAAACCAATACAACATTGAAGAAATTATCCTTCAACTAAAATTAAATTTTCAGACCAAAAAACTTAAATTTCAATAACAAATTTTAAAATGGAACAAAGAGCAAACTGACCTAAGACTAGGTTCTGACACTGGTTCTATGACTAGCCTGGTTTCCACTTTTGCTTTGGATAGGCAGGAAGCTCATAGCCCAAGTTATTGTTCATTTTTAACTGACCCTATAAAAGTTATATATTGTCACTGTAAGTCCACTCTCCCTTCAACTTGGCCATCATACTTTAACTCATTCCCCATCATACCCTCACTTTTACTTGAGATTTCCCTATTCCATTGTACCTATCCTTACAACCCACTTGAAATCCTTCATGAAACAAGACAGGGTATATACAAATGAAAATCATTTTGTGAGTCAATTACATTGCACCTCATTTCTCTACGTATAAAATAAGCACTTAGGACTCAAAGTCCAACCTCTTTCAGCTCTAAACCTGTTCTTCTAATCCTTTATTTCTAAAACTCCAAGTCCATTTTAGGTTGCCTTTTAGAGCCTTGACTCTATGTATAACTACTAGGCATTCCACTAGTATCCTAGAAGAGGATTTATAACTCTAAGTAACAGTTGAATGGGGATTAACATTTGTACAGAAACTATCATCTTGAATTTGAAATGATCTCACTCTGGTCTTCAGCAATCCTGTGTGATAAGGGAAGCGGAGCCATGTCTCCATTTTATAAATGAGGAAACAGAAGTATAAAGATTAAGTGACTAGCTCCCAGTCTCATAAGTCATGATTGACACCGGGACTCGAACTTTAACTTTCTGACTCTAAACTCTCTTCAATCTCCTGCCTCAAGAAAGAACCCTCCAGCTCCCGCTGGATGCTTCCAGGTCGTACATCTCCCAGGACAGCCTGTTTGATATGACATTCTGGAAAATTTTCCACTCCAGGATGGCAGCATACCACAGAATTGGTCTTATTCCTCTTTGACATGACAGAGTTCTAGTGTTTGAAACAGTAATCCTATAACCTTTAAATCTTTATTCCAGCCAAACATCAGAGTCAAATTATGCAGGGCTGTTTGACCCATTGGACCCAAAAAGCCCAGTTCTTGAGGCCCAGAAGCTTTCTAGGGGGCAATGAGAGAAAAAAATAATTGGCTCCAAGATACACAAAAGCAAACTGAAATTAATAAGCATTTAGTTAACTGCCTGCAAAATGTGACATTATGTCAACTTCATTAATTACTCAATTTATTATTCATAAACAATTTTATTACACATAAGAATAACTTATGAATTAGATTCTTTTATAAGAATTCTTGAGTAGGCACATGATAAGAAGACAAAAGCAACGGTAAATTCAACACGGTATTCATAAGCAAATCATTTTAAAAGCAAAATTACAAAATACTTTCAGTACTTTTATGGAAAATTTTACATTTAATTGATATGTGGGCACACCATAGTATGTTTGGTCTAAGTGATGAAGCCTCTGAAAGAATTTGTGGAAAATTTTAAATGGCCCTGAAGTCTCCCCTTGCCTAAATTTCTGCATGCAAATCAATGTGATATACCTTTTAGCCACCTGTGGTCTAACAGTTTATGTACTTTCTTCCAGTTGCTGGATTTGCCCAATAAATTGAACCTCATTGGTTTGAACGAAAATGAAGGGGCTGGGGAGCAACTGGGGCCCTGCCACATCACCACCAACACAGCTTTTGGTGTGCCGAGACAGTAGATAACTAAGAACTCTAAAGTACCCTGGGACTCCTCTGGGCTCCAGTGTCTAAGACTCCAAGCTCCCAATGCAGGGGGCCTGGGTTTGATCCCTGGCCAGGAAACTAGATCCCACATACCACAACTATAGATCCCACATGCCACAGCAAAGATCCTGCACAGTCATAGCAAAAAAAAAAGGACCCCCTCCCCCACCACAGGAAGCATCTTCTCTGTGCACACAGTCAAACCTATTCCAAATATGATGAAACGTTGCACTAAGAGAAATGCAGACTCTGACAAAACAGCATGCATGTTGCCAAGGGCATGGTTTTAATTGCCTCAAAGAACCTTGGGGTATACTGGCAGGATCCTAAAAACATTATAGGTTAAAAATCATATTGTATCTAAAGATACTGCTGTTAAACTTCTTGCATTCAAGCGGTAAGCTCACATCAAAAATGGGCAGTTCTTTAAAGGCTCAGAAGGTCTGTGTGTTGTCTTCACAGGGCTTAGGTGAGACCATCTGGCATGAAGTCATTACATTCAGGGCCTCCAGAAGCCACCAAAGGGGAAAGCTAATGGCCCCAGCTTGTGAATCCCAAGGGCTGGTAATGATGCCAAACCTGCTTCCTGGAGGGTTGAACCTGTGACCATTGGCTTTAGTCCCAGGCCCCTGGAAGTCCTGAGGATCTGAATTACTGAAACAACATTTGGAGAGTAACTGCTAAAGTCACAGCCAATTCTAGAACTGCTTCTCTGCCTGGGAAAGAAAAGCTGGAACTTTATTTGGATCCTAAAGGCACTTCCTGGGTTCTTCTTCCTGAGGCAGGAAATAAAGCAAGTTCCTGAGAGAGGAAGGAGAGTGGAGACGGGGCCCTGCATCAAGAAGATGTGTGGAAAAGGCTTCCACTCAAAGGTACTCTATGTTCTCAGAGGGAGTTCTCTGAGGTCTGATCCATAAGGGTATAGCCTTTCTTATTCTCTGTATCAGAATGTATCAGTGTCCTTGTTGTTGTTTAGTCGCTCAGTCATCTCAAACTCTTTGTGACCCCATGGACTGAAGCATGCCAGTCTTCCCTGTCCATCACCAAATCCCAGAGCTTGCTCAAACTCATGTCCATAGAGTCAATGATGCCATTCAACCATTTCATCCTCTGCCACCCTCTTCTCCTCCCACCTTCAATCTTTCCCAGCCTCAGGGTCTTTTTCAGTGAGTAAGTTCTTTGCATCAGGTGGCCAAAGTATTGAAGTTTCAGCTACAGCATCACTCCTTCCATGAACACTTAGGACTGATCTCCTTTAAGATGGACTGGTTGGATCTCCTTGCAGTCCAAAGGACTCTCAACAGTCTTCTCCAACACCACAGTTCAAAATCATCAATTCTTCCGTGCTCAGCTTTCTTTATAATCCAACTCTCACATCCATAAATGACTACTGGAAAAACCATAGCTTTGACTATACGGAACTTTGTTAGCAAAGTAATGTCTCTGCTTTTTAATATGCTATCTAGCTGAGTCATAGCTTATCTTCCAAGGAGCAAGCATCTTTTATTTCATGGCTGCAGTCACCATATGCAGTTATTTTGGAGCCCCCCAAAATAAACTCAGCCACTGTTTCCACTGTTTCCCCATCTAGTTGCCATGAAGTGATGGGACCAGATATCTTGATCTTAGTTTTCTGAATGTTGAGTTTTAAGCCAACTTTTTCACTCTCCTCTTTCACTTTCATCAAGAGGCTTTTTAGTTCCTCTTCACTTTCTGCCATAAGGATGGTGTCATCTGCATATCTGAGGTTATTGATATTTCTCTCAGCAATCCTGATTCCAGCTTGTGCTTCTTCCAGCCCAGTGTTTCTCAAGATGTACTCTGCATATAAGTTAAATAAGCAGGGTGACAATATACAGCCTTGATGTACTCCTTTTCCTATTTGGAACCAGTCTGTTGTTCCATGTCCAGTTCTAACTGTTGCTTTCTGACCTGCATACAGATTTCTCAAGAGGCAGGTCAGGTGGTCTGGTATTCCCATCTCTTTCAAAATTTTCCACAGTTAATTGTGATTTACTCAGTCAAAGGATTTGGCATAGTCAATAAAGCAGAAATAGATGTTTTTCTGGAACTCTCTTGCTTTTTTGATGATCCAGCAGATGTTGGCAATTTGATCTCTGGTTCCTCTGCCTTTTCTAAAACTAGCTTGAACATCTGGAAGTTCTCAGTTCACATATTGCTGAAGCCTGGCTAGGAGAATTTTGAGCATTACTTTACTAGCGTGTGAGATGAGTGCAACTGTGTGGTAGTTTGAGCAATCTTTGGCATTGCCCTTCTTTGGGACTAGAATGAAAACTGACCTTTGCCAGTTCTGTGGCTACTGCTGCATTTTCCAAATTTGCTGGCATATTGAGCACAGCACTTTCACAGCATCATCTTTTAGGATTTGAAATAGCTCAACTTAAATTCCATCAACTCCACTAGCTTTGTTCGTAGTGATACTGCCTAAGGCCCACTTGACTTCACATTCTAGTATGTCTGGCTCTAGGTGAGTGATCACACTATCATGATTATCTGGTTTGTGAGGATTTTTTGTACGGTTCTTCTGGGTATTCTTGCCACCTCTTGTTAATATCTTCTGCTTCTATTAGGTCCATACCATTTCTGTCCTTTATTGAGCCCATCTTTGCATGAAATGTTCCCTTGGTATCTCTAATTTTCTTGAAGAGATCTCTAGTCTTTCCCATTCTGTTGTTTTCCTCTATTTCTTTGCACTGATCACTGAGGAAGGCTTTCTTATCCCTCCTTGCTATTCTTTGGAACTCTACATTTAAATGGGTATATCTTTCATTTTCTTCTTTGCCTTTTGCTTCTCTTCTTTTCCCAGCTATTTGTAAGGCCTCCTCAGACAACCATTTTGCCTTTTTGCATTTCTTTTCCTTGGGGATGGTCTTGATCACTGCCTCCTGTACAATGTCATGAACCTCTGCCCTTAGTTCTTCAGGCACTGTCTATCAGATCTAATCTCCTGAACCCATCTGTCACTTCCACTGTATAACTCTAAGGGATTTGATTTAGGTCATCCCTGAATGGTCTAATGGTTTTCCCTACTTTCACCAATTTAAGTCTGAATTTGGCAATAAGGAGTTCATGATCTGAGCCACAGTCAGCTCCCAGTCTTGTTTTTGCTGACTGTATAGAGGTTCTCCATCTTTGGCTGCAAGGAATACAATCAGTCCGATTTCAGTATGGACCATCTGGTGATGTCCATGTGTACAGTCCTCTCCTGTGTTTTTGGAAGAGGGTGTTTGTTATGTCCAGTGTGTCTCTTGGCGAAACTCTGTTATTCTTTGCCCTGCTTCATTTTGTACTCCAAGGCCAAGTTTGCCTGTTACTCCAGGTATCTCTTGACTTCCTACTTTTGCATTCCCGTCCCCTCTGATGAAAAAGACATCTTTTTTTGGTGTTAGTTCTAGAAGGTCTTATAGGTCTTCATAGAACCATTCAACTTCAGCTTCTTCAGCATTATTGTTTGGGACATAGACTTGGATTACTGTGATCTTGAATGGTTTGCTTGGAAATGAACAGAGATCATTCTGTCATTTTTAAATTGCACCCAAGAACTGCTGTTGTAACCCTCTTACACTGTTGGTGGGAATGCAAACTAGTGTAGCCACTATGGAGAACAGTGTGGAGATTCCTTTAAAAACTGGAAATAGAAATGCCGTACAACCCAGCAATCCCACTGAGGGGCGTACACACAGAGGAAACCAGAATTGAAAGAAACACATGTACCCCAGTGTTCATTGCAGCACTATTTATAATAGCTAGGAAGTAACCTAGATGTCCATCAGCAGACGAATGGATAAGGAATCTGTGGTACATATACACAATGGAATATTAGTCAGCTATAAGAAAAAAAAGAACACATTTGAATCAGTTCTCATAAGGTGAATGAAACTGGAGCCTATTATTCAGAGTGAAATCATTCAGAAAGAGAAACACCAATACAGTGTATTAACATATATATGTGGAATTTAGAAAGACAGTAACGGTAATCCTACATGCAAGACAGCAAAAGAGACGCAGATGTAAAGAACAGACTTTTGGACTCTGTGGGAGAAGGTGAGGGTGGGATGATTTGAGAGAATAGCATTGAAACCCGTATATTATGATATGTGAAATAGATAACCAGTGCAAGTTCGATCCATGAAACAGGGCACTCAAAGCTGGTGCTCTGGGACAACCCAGAGGAATGGGGTGGGGCGGGAGGTGGGGGGGGGTCAGGATGGGGGGACACATGTGCACCCCTGGCTGATTCATGTCAGTGTATGGCAAAAACCACCACAATATTGTAAAGTAATTAGCCTCCAATTAAATAAATAAGTTTTAAAAAAAGGAAAGGTTTTACCTTCATGGACCAATACCACCTGGAATAGCAGGAAAGCGAGGAATCAGTACGGCCAATGTTCTTGTCACTCCTTCTACCTGACTGCCATTCTAGTTCGCGCACTGTTGCCCCGGGCTATCTCTTCTTGGATATCTTGGCCATACATTCAACAGTCACATCAAGTTGCAGTTCTGGTGAAAAGAAAGAAAATATGATAGACAATAAACACCCTATGGCTATTCATGTAGTGAAGGCTGAATCTGACCTTTCCACTGGAATTAAGTTGAAGTAATTTAGCTCATTGGAGCATACATGACAGGAAGAAAAATGTAGCTTATGAAACCGTATTTATTTTATACTAATCTGACAACAGTATCCCTCATCCAGGTTAAAATACTGAAAGCCAAGACTCACAGTTACCTGCAGGCATATGACTGATTGGAAAGAGGCATTCCTGATTCATGATATTGATTCTTTAAAGGGTAATACCAGGAGACAGGGCTTCCCTTGTAGCTCAGTTGGTAAAAGAATCCAGCTATAATGCAGGAGACCCAGGTTAGATTCCTGGGTTGGGAAGATCCCCTGGAGAAGGAAATGGCAACCCACTCCAGTATTCTTGCCTGGAGAATCCCATGGACTGTAGCCTGCCAGGCTCCTCTGTCCACGGGGTCGCAAGAGTTGGTTACAACTTAGCAACTAAACCACCACCGCACCAGGAGACAGATTGCCTGCTCTCTTATTAACAGATCTCAAAGTAAGTCTTCTCTTGTCTATGACCACAGACTGGTTTCTCTGAATTTTGCAAAACTGCTAAGGTCTAACTCAAATCCCTCCAAAACATCATCTCATCCTTACTCTCTTATGCTAACTTCAGTGATATTAAATTTTAGAAGCAAAATATACATCATTTAGATAATACACCATAACAACTAAGAGTCTGATTTAGCATTTTTAAATTATATAATTATTTTTAAATTGGCTATTTCATCGTCTTCTCTATATTCACTGCAAGGTGTATCTCACTTTGTGAAGAAGGTTCACTTTTAAAGTGAATCTTTCCCCTCTGACATTCACATAAAACCAGTTCCAAGACAGAAGAAAATTGCCTTTAATGAGGCAGAAATCTTTTTAAAATTACACATTTAAAGGAGAACTTTTTAAATAAAATAATAAAAATGCACATACGAAGTCTGAAGTTTCTTTTGTTTGGCAGAATCACTTCTAGAGTTAAAAAGAAAACAGCAATTATAGCTTAAGAACAGAACATCCTAGACTAAAAATTCATTCAGTTTTTATCAAATCTCCTTGTCATCGTTTTACAAGAGAATAACAGGAAACTCTTCTTGGGTGCTCAGACCCTGTTTCCTAGCAATTGACAAGGGCTGCGGGCTCTTAGGAATAAGCAGTTGAGCTTAACCTGAGGAGAGTGGAAACTGAGGTTCCAAATGCGACAGGGAGTATTAATAGATTGATGGAAAGTTATGAAAAAGTGGTACTCCCTCTTTGTGTTCATAGTATTACCTGTTACCCAATTTAAAGTTAGGCTTTAGACACTGTATAATAATTCATTTGATCAACCAGAATATATATATATATGTATATGTATATGTATATAAATGTTGATAAGGGGATGACTCAAAGGATGAGGAAAAAGTAAGTTTAGTAAAAGGAGCCCAAAATGTCGAGTGTTGTGAATCAGGCTGTAGAGTGGCCAGGAGTTCAGTACCTTAGCCAAAGATACTGGTAACAGTGTGTGTGTACTCACACACGCAGTACTGTGCTAAGTCGCATCAGTCATGTCTGACTCTGTGCGACCCAATGGACTGTAGCCCGCCAGGCTCCTCTGTCCACGGGATTCTCCAGGCAAGAATCCTAGAGGGTTGCCATGCCCTTCTCCAGGGGGTCTCCCCAACCCAGGGATCAAACCCACGTCTCTTTTGTCTCCGGCATTGGCAGGCGGGTTCTTTACCACTAGCTCCAGCTGGGAAGCCCACTCACACAGACACACATGTAAATAACAGTGCAGTGACAGTATCATGACTTTGCTAAGGGTTGGGATGAGAATAGGAAGAATACAGACCTGCATATGCAGCTTATTTGAATCAGGTAAAAACAAAGGAAATTCACCAAACTTTGCCTGTGGTTCTTTCGAGGGCGGTGGATGATGGTGGATGGTGTGTCTTCACAGTTTCTGTATTTTTCTAATTTCTACAGTGAGTATGCATCTCTGACTTCCACAAGAGAAAACATTTTGCTTAAAGAAAGAAAAAGTTTGAGATCAAGCAAGAGCAGACAAAAGGCAACTTCCCTGAGGAGAGAAAACTACTAAAAGGCCTACTCATCCCCGAGAACCATGGGGTGGAGGTAGTGAAGAGGACACTGACACCCGCCTGAGAGACTGCAGCTGAGGTGAGGCCCAGGTTGGGCTTAAAGGCCACTCTCAAGACAACACAAGGCAGGGGCTATAAAGGCGATGGACTAGTTAGTGAAGCTCGCTAGTTCTGATGTATACTGGTGCCCCTGACTGTAATAACATGTGAAAAAAGGCCTCACAATGTAATAAAACAGACTTCGGACCTAAATTACCAACTGAATGTGCCAACCCAAGACCCATTCCAGAAGAAGGCATCAGAGGAGTGGAAAAGGAAGATAGCCATCCCCAAAGTGCCATCTGAAGGGGGCATCCCCCAGTGCCAGTGGGAAAGCCCACGGCAGAGGCACCTCAGGAGCAGATTGGTAGGCACCCAGAGCCGGTTATTAGAAGATGTGGCCCAGGTCAACAGCTTCCAACCCTCAATCACACAGCAGGAGCAATAGAATCCCAAAGGCAGACCCAGGGGAGGAGTGGAAGAGACCCTGAAGAGGGCCCAGTGTGAAAGCTGCCATCCACCCCTTCTTTTCCCAGACACTGCAATAAAACCCAAGATAAGACATCTGAGAGTGAATCTCTAAGGGGTATACAGGATGCCTGATAAGAGGGAACTAGCTCATGTATGTTGGTTCCCAGCCTTTCTCTTCCTTCTGACACTTAAGAGAATTCCATCTTGACCCTCCTCACTCTATCTCCCAGCTGGGGACGGTCCTGCCTTGCTAAATAAACTCTTTTGAGAACTTGCAATTTAGAGGAAAGGGGCTGGTGAGGATGACAAGGGGCATGGGGACAAGAACTGGCGGGGTGGCCTGGGGATCTTGTTGGAGAGAAGCTGGGGCAAGGGAGATGGTGGAGCTGCTTCAGCTAAGGGAAACAGATGGAAGAGAAAAGGAGATGTTAGAGATAGATGACTGTGGTCTCTTTATCTCCCCTTCCAGAGTTCAGGAAAGGCAAGTTAAGGGCTGAGACCTTTGGAAATTACTTTTAAATGCCGGACTGTATTATTTTAACCACAATAGTGCTCTGAGACTGCCCTTTGAGAGCACAGGCTTTAAAAAGATTTCACGTGTGCAGCTAACAAACATCTAATAAAACCACAGCAACCTTTACTTCCTCATGTTCCTCATGTGTATTGGCTAAAATAAGGGTCTTTAGCCCTTACTGCTTCCCCCTGGGTTTTTTTCCTAACAGAATTGTCTCTGAAGCTCCTAACTCTGAAAGCTGCTCAAATTTCTCTGACAGTACAGCAAGGATAAAAGCACATCATGTTGGAAGTGACAGGGGGAAAAAATGATAATATCTTCCCTAAGCTTGAGCTGTACTGAAATGTCTACTCCAGGCATGTTTTAAAGGATGAATGACCAAATGTGAAGTATTCTTTGCATCTAGAGCTTGATGCTTGACAATTTCATAACCTGGTGCTCTTCAATGAAAATAAGACTCCATTTAATGCAATCAATTGTATTTAGCATAAGCGGTAGGAGAAATGAGCCATTTTATTATATGTTCAGCAAGACAGTGTTACTAATCTCATATGCAGTCATTCATAGACATATACATAAAAATGCACACTGGGACCTGCTAAGTGTCATGAGAACCCATAGTAAACCGTCAAAAGCTAAATGGTGATGAACGACTTCCCTGTTGTGGTACAGAAATGTCACTGCCATAGCACAATCTAGGACAAAGAAATCTATTTGCATTTGGCATTCTTTTTCTGTGGGAGGGTTATGGTGAAATTGTCAATGTGGGGGTTTGTGCGTAAAGATCCCGCCTCGGGGGCACACAGTAAGTTGATGGTACAGAGACAACCAAACAGCAGGGTTGGGCTTTTGCAAAGGGTGAAGACAAAGCACTTACAGGGGGCAAGTGGCAGAAAAGGACTCCCTGCCTCCAATCATCTCTCAACCTCCAAACCTCTCCCATTTTTCCCTCTTGGCTTAGCCACTGAGGGCTGCTATTCAAGCAATGGTCTTTTGAAGGAAGAAAAACCTTTTGAATTATATTGTCTTTTAGAAGCACCCTGGCTCAAATTAATTTTTCACATCAACAAATTAGACACTAGAAAAGAGAAGGATTAGGGTTCAAACCAGATCAAGTTTGAAGAGGTAAATGATCAGGAATTCATCAAAGAAGGTGTAAAGGGCTGGGTCCAGAACACCCCTTTGCACCCACAGCTATCAGGAGGATCGGCCGGAAACCTAAAACTGAGTATCGGAGCCTCAAATAGGGAAAAAAAAAAACCCTACAGTAAACAGCTGGAGGAGAACATTAGATTAGAGCTTTACCTTGAATAAATAAAACTAAAATTTTAAATGATACATTTCCTCTTACTTTTTAATTTAGATTCTAATTAACATGATTACACACTACATCTTTCAACAACTCAATATTTACGTTAGGGGGCATATATTTTAAACAAAGAGTATAATCAGTTCAAGTTCAGTCACTCACTCCTGTCCGACTCTGCAACCCCATAGAGTACAGCACGCCACGCCTCCCCGTCCAACTCCAAATCCCAGAGCTTGCTCAAACTCATGTCCATCGAGTCGGTGATGCCATACAATGATCTCATCCTCTGCTGTCCCCTTCTCCTCCTGCCTTCAATCTTTCCCAGCATCAGGGTCTTTTCAAATGAGTAAGTTCTTCACATGAGGTGGCCAAAGTATTGGAGTTTCAGCTTCAACATCAGTCCTTCCACTGAATATTCAGGACTGATTTCCTTTAGGAGGGACTGGTTGGATCTCCTTGCAGTCCGAGGGACTCTCAACAGTCTTCTCCAGCACCACAGTTCAAGAGCATCAGTTCTTCAGTGCTCAGCTTTCTTTACAGTCCAACTCTCACATCCATACACCACTACTGAAAAAACCATAGTTTTGACCAGACAGACCTTTGTTAGCAAAGTAATTGTCATGCCCGATGTCCGAATCCCCGAGCGGGAAGAGAGAAAGCCTCCAAGACAATGCAACTCACAAAAAGGGAAGTTTATTGCTGACTGAGTCAGGGCTCCTGCCACATCCAACGCAGTGGTGCGGGGTCAGAGAGCCCCGAGCCCAAGCTGTTACACAAAATTATAGGGTAAGCACACGCCCGTTTGTAGTTGGTTTAAGCAGATTGGTTACAAGTTTGCAAAGCAAATTCATCGGTCAAAACTTTCGCGCGGGCGGGACTTTCCTGGGGGTTTCCGCCCCGTTCCTAATTGGCAAATAGCAGTCAGTGTTAAGCTGATTGGTTGTATCCAGGTGGCCTGATAATCTTACCACCCAGAAGTTGGAAGGCCTACTCCTAATCTAAGCTGCCTGCCATGGCGTTACTTCTGCTCGCCTCACATTCCCCCTTGTCTGTTGTTCAAGTAGAGGAATCTTCCTCTTTTCCATCTTGGGCCACTGGCTGATATTGTTGTCTCAACACCATAATCTGAATGGTGTTGAGGTGTTTTTTAATAAATTATACTAGTCGGTTTAAAATACATGGGCCAAATGTGAGTATCAATAATAGCACTATAAGTGGACCCAGGAGGGTGGAAATTAAGGTAGTCAGCCAGGGGGAGTGTTGAAACCAAGACTCAAACCATCTCTGCTGGGCTTCCCGTTCTCTCTTTCGTTGCGCCAGCCCCTCTCTCACTTTTGCCATAGATTCTCTTACCACTCTTGTATGGTCTGCATAGAAACAACATTCTTTTCCCAGAGCTGCGCAGACCCCACCCTGTTGGAGAAAAATCAAGTCTAATCCTCTCCTATTCTGCAAGACCACCTCAGACAAGGAAGTCAAAGACTTCTCCAAGTGACTGATTGATTCTTCTATGCGAGTTATATCTTCATCTACAGCAGCTCGTAGGGAGGAAAGCCCTTGGCCTTGCAGAGATAGTGAAGCTATTCCTGTCCCTGCTCCTGCCAGCCCAAGACTAAACAAGGTTGCTATGGTGATCACACTGATTGGCTCTCTCTTTTGTCTTAGCATTTCCCGGTCCCAATGTGAGTACATAACCTCTTCAGAGTGGTATAAGATTTTTGGCATTACAGCACCCAAGACACAGAATTCTTGACTCTGGTTAAAAACCTTCACATTTAAACATGGGGTTAGCCCAGTATGTGAACAAATCCACCAATCCCCAACCTCTGGCACAATTCAATGTTTGAGGTGTCTTATAAGGGGTGTTGCACGCCCAAAAGAGTGCGAAGGGAAGGAGGGTCACCCAGTCCCCGCCAGTCTCTATCGCCAACTTTGTCAAAAGTTTCTTTTAGGGTCCGATTCATTCTCTCAACCTGACCTGAGCTCTGGGGATTATATTCGTCCCCAGAGCTTGGGCCAGCCCTTGTACAATCTAGCTCACAAAGGCAGGTCCGTTATCAGAGCCCATAGTCACTGGCAGCCCACACCTAGGCACTATCTCAACCACTATTGCTGTCTCTCCCTTAGTGGGGAAGGCCTCCACCCACCCCTAGAAGGTATCTACCAGAACCAACAGATAGCGATACCCGTACTTTCCTGGCCTTACCTCAGTGAAATCTATCTCCCAGTGTTGCCCTGGCTTTTCCCCTTGGTACCTCGTTCCTGTGTGCTGCTTTTTCCCTGTCCTCATCAGCTGGCATGCTTTGCAAGCCTGAATTATCTCTCGTACAGTTGCATTTTGTCGAGGGAACCTCAGGCAGGCCCTCTGGAGAAGTGTTAGGGTCTTTCTTTCTCCCAAGTGTGTAGTTGTGTGCAGGTGTTCACACAGGTGACGACACAGGGTGGCAGGCAATATCAGGTCGTTGCTTTGATCTCGGTATCATCCATCTTTGTCATCCTTCTGGAGGGTGGTATCCTTGTTGCGCAATACCCCAAGGTGCCTAGGGTCTGTAAGAGGTCCCCGGTGGCATGGCTGCATGCCTCCTCTGTGGTTCCAGCCAATATAAGGTCATCCACATATTGTAGCAGGATGACCTCTGGGTGGCAAGTCCGATATTCGTAGAGGTCCTCACTCAGAGCCTTGTTAAACAAGATAGGGGAGTTCTTGAACCCCTGTGGGAGGCAGGTCATCCATGAGACGTTGAATGTGGGGAGTGATCCCCCACCGAGCTTCCTGGCTCATGGGGTACTGTCTCACCCTCACAGGAGTTGCCCCGGTCTTTAGCTCGATGACGACCGGATTTCTCTGTTTGGCCAGTCCCATCTCTGCCATTTCAGCCCAGGCCAACGGGTATTTATGGACCCACAGTTGTACATCTGGTGCTATGGTCTCTGAGGGCTTAGGCGCAAAAAGTCTGTATTCATCTCTTAAGGCTAGGGACAAGACATGTATCAACTGTCCAAGTCCATCCGTGACTGTCATTCCCCCAGGGTCAAAATGGATCTGAGCATTAACTTCAGTCAACAAGTCTCTTCCAAGTAGAGGGGCTGGGCATTCTGGTATCACCAAAAACGAATGGGACACCTGGTGGGTCCCCAGATCTACTTTTCATTCCGTGGTCCAACAATATCTTTTTGTCCCCATGGCTCCTTGCACCAAGCTGATTTTCTTAGACATTGTTTTAAATCAAAAACTGGGACCAGAGTGTTGGGCAACAGTATCTACCATGAAGCCAACGGGTTTCCCCTCCACATGTATGGTTACCCAGGACTCGGAGAGGGGTGCCGAGTCTTGACTCCCCTAGTCACTGTCTTCCCCCGCATATAGAACTCGAGTTCCAGGGGAGATTCTCTCTCTCTGGGTCGTTCCTCTCCTCGGGTCCCTCTTAGAGCACTCGTTTTTCCAGTGCCCCTGTTCTTTGCAGTAGGTGCACTGATCTTTCTTTAGGGCCTGCCTTTTTGGTTTCTCTTTTTCTCCCGTCCGGGGGTCTCGAGGCTCCCTCAGTTCTGTTTCGGCCTTTATCCCCGCAAAAAGAATCTGGGCTAGCTCCCTCTGGTTCTTCCTGTTTTCCCTTGCTCTATATTCTCTATCTTCCTTCCTGATCTCAGCTAATTCCCTTTCCTCCCGTCGAATTCGTTCTTCCCTTTCTTCTGGGGTCTCTCTATTATTAAATACCTTTTCAGCTGCTTTCAGTAAATCCTGTATTGTCTGTTCTCCCAATTCCTCTATCTTTTGTAATTTCCTCCTAATATCTGGGGCTGCCTGATTTACAAACGCTAGTAGAACTGCAGCGCGATTCCTCAGCCTGGGGGTCCATAGGTGTATATTGCCTAAAGGCTTCCATCGGCCTCTCTAGGAAGGCTGCCGGGCTCTCCGCGGGCTCTTGCCTTACTAAATTTACCTTCGCCAAATTTGTCGGCTTTCTTGCTGCGGCCCGCAGGCCAGTGATTAGAGTCTGGCGGTACACCCGGAGACGCTCCCTACCTTCTGCTCACTCAAAATCCCAGTTAGGCCGCAACAGAGGAAACCCCTCGTCCACGAGATGAGGCTGGGCGGTTGGTCTCCCGTCGGCCCCCGGGACCGGTTTCCGCGCCTCTGCCAGGATTCGCTCCCGTTCTTCTGTGGTGAAGAGCACCTGTAACAGCTGCTGACAATCATCCCAGGTGGGGTTGTGAGTGAACAAAATGGAATCTAAGAGGTCAATGAGGCCTTGGGGCTTCTCTGAGAAAGGAGGGTTCTGGGTTTTCCAATTGTACAGGTCACTCGTGGAAAAGGGCCAGTACTGGTAGGTTCGCTCTCCGTCTGGGTTAGCTGGTCCCACTCGGACGGGGAGCGCCTGAACAGTGGATGAAGGTAACTCTGGGTCCCCAGGGTCTTGCCCACCCCTATCTCCCCTAGTTCTCCCCCGGGTCCCCAGTGCTGGTCCCCCCTCATGGTCGGTTCCCGTTGGCCCTCCTAGTCCTCTCGGTTCACCCGTGGGAGCTTCTCTCCTCAGAGGGGATTGCAAGGAGGGCATATATGGCGGAGGCCTCATCTCCGTTTCTAGATCTATCAGGTTTGGATAAGATGATTCCTGAAAGACTAGTTTGGGGTCCTCTTTCTTTTTGGTTTTCTCCGGGGGGGGGGGGGGGGCCTTCATCACCAGGACCTATGAATTAGGAGAGCTAGGAGGTTTGTGAATGAAAGGTTTTAACCACTTAGGCAGATCTTCCACTAGATCCTGCCAAACCATGACATAGGGGACCTGATCCGGATGGCCCCAGGGATCCGGAGCCATAATCTTCTCCTTTACAGCCTGTATGATGGACGGTTGAAAGGTGCCTTCTGGAGGCCATCCAACCTGGAAGGCGGGCCACTCTGCAGAGCAAAAAGTTATTAATTTACTTTTCTTGACTAGCAAAGACAAGTTATGGGCCCTGGCCCTGACATCCGAAAAATGGTCAGTCATGAGGGAAAGTGGGGTAGATTCCCCCTGACCCATGGTCAAAGAATAAATGGTAGGGAAGAGAAAGGGAGAGAGGAAGTCGCTGAGAACGACCACCAAAAATCCTACCGGGAGTGGTGGCGGCCAAGAGGTTGGGCTTATGGTATGCTTTTGGAACTGTTTATATGCCTGCGTTGTTGCACCGAAGTTTTCTTGCTGGGGGTGGGCACCCTAGGGGTTTCTAGCCTGTTCGGTGACCCCCTTATCCTCTCACAGGAGTCTTCAAGTGGCAGGCACCCTAATGGCCTTTAAGTGCCTGACCCGTGTCCATACAAAGAATTTTAGGCCACGTCCTCAGTTAAGGATGTTAAAGGAGAGTTTAGGCTCAGTTATTGTAGGGCCTTCAGAGTCTGCCAGTGTGTAGCCCTGGCCGGAACTCATCAATTGCCCCCACAACCGTTCGCCTGTTCACTGAAACTCCTGAAAAGAGTAGGAGTTGAGGGCAGATCAGAGAAGAAGGGGAGAAGGAGAATAAGTCAGAAGAGAGAGAAGAGAACGATGCACCAGAAGAGAACGAGACCAGAGACAATGCCAGCACACACACAAACACGGAGAGCCAAAGACAAACACACAGACAGACAAACGTCGGCCAACAACACAGCGCTGGGTTTTCGGGCCCCCTGAGTTTTCTTGCCTCCCGGTACTAGGTTCACCTTACCGAATGGTGTCCACTGCTCACCAGACTCAGGCTCAGGAGAGGAACTCTCCTTCCCTCAGAGCCGGCTGCCTTCCAGCGCGCTCGCTGACCTCGGTCTTGCGCTGGCTGGAGCGTCCAGTCCATTCCCAACCCTCTATAGAAAGCTTTCTCCTGCGCCAGATACCTTCCTGCCTCACAGCAGGGCCTCAGATTTACACCGGACTTTCCTGTCCTGCCTGAGCACCGGTGCTATTATCTATCCTTCCCCTCTGTCCTGGAAGTGTTCTCTTCCCCTGGTCAAGGGATCCTGGACGAGCCCCCAAATGTTATGCCTGATGTCCGAATCCCCGAGCGGGAAGAGAGAAAGCCTCCAAGACAATGCAACTCACAAAAAGGGAAGTTTATTGCTGACTCGAGTCAGGGCTCCTGCCACATCCAACGCAGTGGTGCGGGGTCAGAGAGCCCCGAGCCCAAGCTGTTACACAAATTTATAAGGTGAGCACACACCGTTGGTAGTTGGTTTAAGCAGATTGGTTACAAGTTTGCAAAACAATTTCATTGGTCAAAACTTTCGTGCGAGGGGGACTTTCCTGGGGGTTTCCGCCCCGTTCCTAATTGGCAAATAGCAGTCAGCGTTAAGCTGATTGGTTGTATCCAGGTGGCCTGATAATCTTACCACCCAGAAGTTGGAAGGCCTACTCCTAATCTAAGCTGCCTGCCATGGCGTTACTTCTGCTCGCCTCACAGTAATGTCTCTGCTTTTTAAAATGCTGTCTACATTGGTCATAGCTTTTCTTCCAAGGAGCAAGTGTCTTTTAATTTCATGGCTGCAGTCATCATATGCAGTGATTTTGGAACCCCCAAAATTAAGTCTATCACTATCTCCAGTGTTTCCCCATTTATTTGCTATGAAGTGATTGGACTAGATGCCATGATCTTCATTTTTTGAATGCTGAGTTTTAAGCCAACTTTTTCACTCTTCTCTTTCACCTTCATCAAGAGGCTCTTTAGTTCTTCTTCACTTTCTGCCATAAGGGTGGTGTCATCTGTGTATCTGAGGTTATTGTTATTTCTCCTGGAAATCTTGAATCCAGCTTGTACTTCATCCAGCCCAGAATTTTGCATGATGTTCTCTGCATAGAAGTTAAATAAGCAGAGTGACAATGTACAGCCTGTTTGTACCCCTTTCCCGATTTGGAACCAATCTGTTGTTCCATGTCCAGTTCTAACTGTTGCTTCTTAACCTGCATACATGTTTCTCAGGAAGCAGGTAAGCTAGCCTGGTATTACCATCTCTTGAGGAATTTTCCACAGTTGGTTGTGATCTACACAGTTAAAGGATTTGGTGCAGTCCATAAAGCAGAAGTAGATATTTTCCTGGTATTCTCTTGCTTTTTTGATAATCCAACCAATGTTGGCAATTTTATCTCTGGTTTCCCTGCCTTTCTTAAATCAAGCTTGAACATTTGGAAGTTCACGTTACACATACTGTTGAAGCCTGCCTTGGAGAATTTTGAGCATTACGTTACTAGCATATTAGACAAATGCAATTGTATGGTAGTTTGAACTTTCTTTGGCATTTACTTTCTTTGGGGTTGGAATGAAAACTGACCTTTTCCAGTCCTGTGGCCACTGCTGAGTATTCCAAATTTGCTGGCATATTGAGTGCAGAACATTCACAGCATCATCTTTTAGGATTTGAAAAAGCTCAACTGGGATTCCTAGTGGAGCTAGTAGAGGTAATGGAATTCCAGTTGAGCTACTTCAAATTCTAAAATTTGAAATTTTAATCAAATTCCAAATTTAATCAAATTCCAATCCCAAAGAAAGGCAATGCCAAAGAATGCTCAAACTACCACACAATTGCACACATCTCACATGCTAGTAAAGTAATGCTCAAAATTTTCCAAGCCAGGCTTCAGCAATATGTGAACTGTGAACTTCCAGATGTTCAAGCTGGTTTTAGAAAAGGCAGAGGAACTAGAGGTCAAATTGCCAACATCCACTGGATCATCAAAAAAGCAAGAGAGTTCCAGAAAAACATCTATTTATGCTTTATTGACTATGCTGAAGCCTTCAACTGTGTGGATCACAACAAACTGGAAAATTCTTAAAGAGATGGGAATACCAGACCACCTGACCTGCCTCTTGAGAAACATTTATGCAGGTCAGGAAGCAACAGTTGGAACTGGACATGGACCAACAGACTGGTTCCAAATAGGAAAAGGAGTATATCAAGGCTGTGTATTGTCACCCTGCTTATTTTACTTCTATGCAGAGTACATCATGAGAAACACTGGACTGGATGAAACACAAGCTGGAATCAAGATTGCCAGGAGAAATATCAATAACCTCAGATATGCAGATGGCACCACCCTTATGGAAGAAAGTGAAGAAGAACTAAAGAGCCTCTTGATGAAAGAGGAGAGTGAGAAAGTTGGCTTAAAGCTCAACATTCAGAAACTAAGATCATGGCATCCAGTCCCATCGCTTCATGGAAAATAGATGGGGAAAAAGTGGAAACAGTGGCTAACTTTATTTTTTTGGACTCCAAAATCACTGCAGGTGGTGATTCAGCCATGAAATTAAAAGAGCTTATTTGGCTTATTCCTTGGAAGCAAAGTTATGACCAACGTAGACAGCATATTAGAAAGCAGAGACATTACTTGGCCAGCAAAGGTCCATCTAGTCAAGGCTATGGTTTTTCCAGTAGTCATGTATGGATGTGAGAGTTGGACTATAAAGAAAGCTGAGTGCTGAAGATGCTTTTGAACTGTGGTGTTGGAGAAGACTGTTGAGAGTCCCTTGGACTGCAAGGAGATCCAACCAGTCCATCCTAAAGGAAATCAGTCCTGAGTGTTCATTGGAAGGACTGATGTTGAAGCTGAAACTCCTATACTTTGGCCACCTGATACGAAGAGCTGGCTCATTTCCCAGCATCCCCCTGATGCTGGGAAAGATTGAAGGCAGGAGGAGAAGGGGACGACAGAAGATGAGATGGTTGGATGGCATCACCGACTCAATGGACATGAGTTTGAGTAAACTCCAGAAGTTGGTGATGGACAAGGAGGCCTGGCGTGCCGCAGTCCATGGGGTCGCAAAGAGTCAGACACAACTGAGTGACTAAACTGAACTGAACTGAAATTCCATCACCTCTACTAGCTTTGTTCATAGTGATGCTTTCTAAGGCCCACCTGACTTCACATTCCAGGATGTCTGGCTCTAGGTGAGTGATCACACCATCGTGATTATCTGGGTCGTGAAGATCTTTTTTATATAGTCCTTCTGTGTATTTTTGCCACCTCTTCTTAATGTCTTCTGCTTCTGTTAGGTCCATACCATTTCTGTCCTTTATCAAACCCATCTTTGCATGAAATGTTCCCTTGATATCTCTAATTTTCTTGAAGGGATCTCTAGTCTTTCCCATTCTGTTGTTTTCCTCTATTTCTTTACACTGATTGCTGAGGAAGGCTTTCTTATCTCTCCTTGCTATTCTTTGGAACTGTGCATTCAAATGGGAATATCTTTCCTTTTCTCCTTTGCCTTTCACTTTTCTTTTCTCAGCTATTTGTAAGGCCTCCTCAGACAACCATTTTGCCTTTTTGCATTTCTTTTTTTGGGGGTAGTCTTGATCACTGCCTCCTGTACAATGTCATGAGCCTCTGCCCATAGTTCTTCAGGCACTGTCTATCAGATATAATCTCCTTAATCTCTTTGTCACTTCCACTGTGTAACTCTAAGGGATTTGATTTAGGTCATCCCTGAATGGTCTAGTGGTTTTCCCTACTTTCACCAATTTAAGTCTGAATTTGGCAATAAGGAGTTCATGATCTGAGCCACAGTCAGCTCCAAGTCTTGTTTTTGCTGACTGTATAGAGGTTCTCCATCTTAGGCTGCAAGGAATATAATCAATCTGATTTCAGTGTTGACCATCTGGTGATGTCCATGTGTAGAGTCTTCTCTTGTGTTGTTGGAAGAGGATGTTTGCTATGACCAGTGTGTCTCTTGACAAAACTCTGTTAGCCTTTGCCCTGCTTCATTTTGTACTCCAAGGCCAAGTTTGCCTGTTACTCCAGGTATCTCTTGACTTCCCACTTTTGTATTCCCATCCCCTCTGATGAAAAGGACATCTTTTTTTGGTGTTAGTTCTAGAAGATCTTGTAGGCCTTCATAGAACCACTCAACTTCAGCTTCTTCAGCATTATTTTTGGGGGCATAGACTTGGATTACTGTGACCATGAATGGTTTGCCTTGGAAATGAGCAGAGATCATTCTGTCATTTTTGAGATTGTACCCAAGTACTGCATTTCAGACTGTGTTGATGATCATGAGGGCTACTCAATTTCTTCTAAGGGATTCTTGCCCACAGTAGTAGATATAATGATCATCTGAGTTAAATTCATCCATTCCAGTCCATTTTATTTCACTATTACTAAAATGTCAATGTTCACTCTTGCCATCTCCTGTTTGACCACTTCTAACTTACCTTGATTCATGGACCTAACATTCCAGGTTCCTGTGCAACATTGCTCTTTACAGCATCGGACTTTACTTCCATCTCCAGTCACCTCCACACCTGGGTGTTGTTTTTGCTTTGGCTCCATCTCTTCATTCTTTCTGGAGTTAATTCTCCACTGATCTCTAGTAGCATATTGGGCACCTACTGACCTGGGAGTTCATCTTTCAGTGTCCTATCTTTTTGCCTTTTCATACTGTTCATGGGGTTCTTAAGGCAAGAATACTGAAGTGATTTGCCATTCCCTTCTCCAGTGGACCACATTTTGTCAGACCTCTCCACCATGACCTGTCCATCTTGGGTGGCCCTATGCACCATGGCTCATGGTTTCATTGGGTTAGACGAGGCTGTGGTCCATGTGATCAGTTTGGTTAGTTTTCTGTGATTGTGGTTTTTATTCTGTCTGCCCTCTGATGGAGAAGGATAAGAGGCTTATGGAAGCTTCCTGATAGGAGAGACTGACTGTGGGGGGAAAGTGGGTCTTGTTCTGATGGGAAGGCCATGCTCAGTAAATCTTTAATCCAATTTTCTGTTGATGGGCGGGGCTGTGTTCCCTCCCTGTTGTTTGATCTGAGACCAAACTATGGTGGAGGTGATGAACAATGGTGACCTCCTTCAAAAGGTCCCAGGCAGGCACTGCCTCACTCAGTGCCTCGACCCTGCAGCAGGCCATCGCCTACCCACGCCTCTGCCAGAGACTCCTGGACACTCACAGGTGAGTCCAGGTGAGTCTTTCGTGGGGTCATTGCTCCCGTCTTCTGGGTTCTAGTGCACACAAGGTTTTGTTTGTACCCTCCAAGAGTCTATTTCTGAGTCCTGTGTAAGTTCTATAGTCAAATTCCATTGGCCTCCAAAGTCAAGTTTCCTGGGGCTTCTCAATCTCTTTGCCAGATCCCCAGGTTGGGAAATTTGTTGTGGGTCCTAGAACTTTCTTAACAGTCCGAGAATTTCTTTGGTGTAACTGTTCTGCAGTTTGTGAGTCATCTGCTCGGCCGCTGTACGGTGGGGTTAATGGTGACCTCCTCCAGTAGGGCTTACGCCACAGGCTGTGTGACCAGGTCTCCTGCACCCAGAGCCCCTGCCCCTGTGGCAGGCCACTGCTGACCCGTGCCTCCACAGGAGACACTCTGACACTCACAGACAGGTCTGGCTCTGTCTCTGTGGGGTCTCCGGGTTCTGGTGTGCAGAAGGTTTTGTCTGAGCCCTCTGAGCATCTCTGGCAGGTATGGGGTTTGACTCTAAATGTGATTTTGCCCTTCCTACCATCTTGCTGGGGCTTCTCCTTTGCCCTTGGACGTGGGTATCTTTTTATGGTGGGATCCATACCACCATAAAACATTCAGAACATTCTTCCAAAGGAAGAACATAAACATAAAACATTCTTCTGTCGATGGTTGTTAAGCAGTGAATTGTAGTTTTGGATTTCTTGCAGGAGACGATGAGCACATGTGTATAATAGCATTATATAATAACCCTCACTTCATGGCCAGTTTTTGCAGTGAGATCATAAATAGGCTCATTTCCTGCCTGGTCTCATTTTACTGCAGCTGAAGGGATGGAGTAGGGCTAGAGCCTAATTGCCTGGACCCCCACCCCGACTCCCTCTTGCAGAAGGCTATTTTTCACCAGAGAGATCCCCCTCTTTGTTCCAGTACACACAGCACATTTCCCAACCAGTATGATATCTCCTCCTCTAAAACTTGTATAATGTCCTCTTCCCAGGATTCTGGTGGCTGCATGCCGCATGCAGCCCACATCATTTCCCTTTGTAGTTGGTGGTTTTGTGCACCCACCCCCTCTTGAACAGGACTGCTGGCTGCTATTCTGTAAACAAAGTTGAATGTTGTTTGGATTGTCAACATTGAACGACATGGCGGGGGCGAGGGACCGGTCTAAGATACATTGAGGTATATGAGTACAGGTTGTGAGGTTGTGTTTTGCTATCACAAAAGCTCTTAAAATACAAGAGTGGGATTTACTTGCAGAATAAATAGGGTCATTTCTGCAAAGAAAATACTCAAGGACATATTAATTTACCAGTGTCAATATTATGATCAAATCTTTTGCTTTGAAAAACTATCATGTCATAACCCTTATTGGTTTTCTCATCAATTGTTACCTTATCTGATTTTCCCAAACCTCATTTGTGGGTGATCTGAGCAATATTTAAACATCATTTTCTTCAATCTTATGAAATCCTAAAATGTTTCCAGGAATGACGATTGCACTGCACAACCTTTTTGCAATGAGTTTGCATGTATACTATCAAAGTTTACAATATTCATCACTGAAGCTGGAAAAATATATTGATAGATGGAGAGGCAGGTACAGGCATGAAGCAGGAGAGATACTTGAGAGGAGGCAAATTTACAAGTAGAAGAATATTTTCACGTGGTGATAAATGTTACTTCCCATGAAACCATGTAATTGTTGTGACTGGAATCATAACCACTTAGATATTGGGGATATTATGCCACCCTCCTTCCTGGGCCACAGATGACTGGATCAGACATGAAAAACCACCCCAACTAAAGCAATTATCTTCTCTTTCTTGGGATTCTGGGATTGAGACTCTTGTTCTATGTATAAAACAGTCATCTCAACTTTTTGATGGTACATCCTTCTTAGTAAAAAGGTTTAACTACACTTTAAATACAGGCATACCTCAGAGATAGTATGGGCTCAGTTCCAGACCACTGCAATAAAGCAAGTATCACAATAAAGCAAGCCACATGAATTTTTTGGTTTTCTTGTTCATATAAAAATTATGTGAAACAATACTACAGTCTATTAAGAGTGTAATATCATTATGTCTTTAAAAACAGTGTACATATCCTTCAAAGATGACACAAACAGATGGAGAGATATACCATGTTCTTGGATTGGAAGAATCAATATTGTGAAAATGACTATACTACTCAAAGTAATCTACGGATTCAGTGCAATCCCTATCTAACTACCAATGGGATTTCTCACAGACCTAGAACAAAAAATTTCATAATTTCTATGGAAATACAAAAGATGCTGAATAGCCAAAGCAATCTTCACAAAGAAAAACCAAGCTGGAGGAATCAACCTTCCTGAGTTCAGACTACATTACAAAGCTAAAGTCATCAAGACAGTATGGTACCAGCACAAAACAGAAACATAGACCAATGGAATGAGGTAGAAAGCCAAGAGATAAACTCATGCTCCCATGGGCACCTTATCTTTGACAAAGGAGGCAAGAATATACCATGGAGAAAAGACAGCCTCTTTAATAAGTGGTCCTGGGAAAACTGGACAGCTACATATAAAAGAATGAAACTAGAACACTTCCTAACACCATAACAACATAACAAAAATAAACTCAAAATGAATTAAAGACTTAAATATAAGGCCAGAAACTATAAAGCTCTTAGAGGAAATCATAGGCAGTACACTCTTTGACAGACATCACAGCAACATGCTCTTTGACCCACCTCCTAGAGCAATGGAAATAAAAGTAAACAAATGGGACCTAGTTAAACTTAAAAGCTTTTGCACAGCAAAGGAAACAATAAACAAGATTCAAAGACAACTCTTAGAATGGGAGAAAATAATTGCCGACAAAACAACTGACAAAGGATTAATCTCCAGAATATATAAGCAGCTTATATAGCTCAATATCAGGAAAACAAATTTCCCAATCAAAAAATGGGCAGAGACCTACACAGACATTTCTCCAATGCAGACATACAGATGGCCAACAAACACACGAAAAGATGCTCAACATCACTAATTATTAGAAAAATGCAAATCAAAACTGCAATGAGGTATCACCTCATACCAGTCAGAGTGGCCAACATCAAAGAATCTACAAACAGCAAACACTGAGAGGATGTGGAGAAAAGGGAACCCTCCTACACTGTTAGTGGAAATGTAAACTAACACAGCCATTATGGAGAACAATATGGAGATTTCTTTTAAAAACTAGGAATTAATTTATCATAAGACCCAGAAAGCCCACTACTTGGTGCATATCCTGAGAAAATCACAATTCTAAAAGACAAGTGCCCCAATGTTCATTGCAGCACTATTTACAATAGCCAGGACATGGAAGCAACCTAGATGCCCATCAACAGATGAACCGATAAAGAAGATGTGGTATATATATATATATATATATATATATATATATATATACAATGCAATATTACTCAGCCATTAAAAGAAAAGAATGAATTTGAGTCAATTCTAGTGAGGTGGATGAAACTACAGCCTGTTATAGTCAGAAAGAGAAAAACATATGTGGTATATTAACGCATATATATATATATGAAACCTAGAAAATGGTATTGATGCACCCATTTGCAGGGGAGGAACAGAGACACAGATGTAGAGAATGTGCTTGTGGACACAGTGCGGGAGGGAATAAGTAGGATGACATCCACACACTATCATGTGTAAAATGAATAGTTGGTGAGAAGTTGCTCTATATCACAGGGAGTCCAGGCTGGCGCTGTGAGGGGTGGGATAAGGGTAAGAGAGGGAGGCTAAGGAGGAAGTGGGTATGTGTATAATTAGGGCTAATTCACATTGTTGTATGGCAGAAATCAACACAACATTGTACAAATCTTAAAAATAAAAATCAATGTACATATCTTAATTTTAAAACATTTTATTGCTAAAAAATGCTAATCATCTGAGCCTTCATTGAGCCGTGGTCTTTCTCCTGGTGGAGGGTCTTGCCTTGATGTTGATGGCTGCTGACCAGGGTGCACGCATGTGCACTAAGTCACTTCAGTTGTGTCTGACTGTTTGCAACCCTATGGACTGTAGCCCACCAGTCTCTTCTGCCCGTGGGGTTCTCCAGGTAAGAATACTGAAGTGGGTTGCCATGCCCTCCTCCAGGAGATCTTCCCAACCCAGGGACTGCACTACATCGCTTATGTCTCCTGCATTGGCAGATAGGTTCTTTACCACTAGCACCACCTGGGAAGCCTGATTGGTCAGGGTGGTAGCTGTTAAAGGCTAGGGTGGCTTTGGCAATTTCTTAAAATAAAATAACAATGAAGCTTGTGGCATTGCTTGACTCTTCCTTTCATAAATGATTTCTCTATAGCATGCAATGTTGTTTGATAGCATTTTACCCACAGTAGAACTTTCAAAATTGGAGTCAATCCCCTCAAACCCTGATGCTGCTTTATCACTTAAGTTTATGTAATATTCTAAATTGTGTGTTGTCTTTTCAACAATCTTCATAACATCTTCACCAGAAGTAGATTCTATCTCAAGAACCATTCTCTTTGTTCATCCATGAGAAGCAATCTTTATCTGTTGAAGTTTTTTAGTCATATCTTCAGGCTCCACTTTTTTATATTGTAGTTCTTTTGCTATTTCTACCTCATATGCAATTACTTCCTCTATTGCAGTCTCAAAGTCATGATAGTCGGAAACTTCTTTCAGGTTCCTGTTAATGTTGATATTTTGACCTCTTCCCATGAATCACACTTGTTCTTAATGGCATCTAGAATGATGAATTCTTTCCAGGAAGCTTTCAGTTTACTTTGCCCAGATCCATCAAAGGAATCACTATCTATGGCAGCTAGAGTCTTATGAAATGTACTTCTTAACTAATAAAACTTGACAGTCAAAAATTACTCCTGATCCATGGGATGAAGAATAGATGTTGTGTTAGCAAGCATGAAAACAACATGAATCTCGTTGTATTGATACATCTCCATCAGAGCTCTTGGGTCACCAGGTACATTATATGAAATCATTTTTCTGAGTAGTAATGATACTACTGTTACTTAACAGTAGTATTGAATCCACATCGCTTGTAGCACTTACCAGGAGGCCTAAAATATTCAGTAAACCATGCTGTAAACAGATGTGCTGGCATCTACGCTTTGTTTCTTCGCTTACAGGGCACCTCTGAGTAGACTGAGAAAAACTCTTAAGGGCCCTAGGATTTGGGGGATAGTAGTGAGCACTGGCTTCAATTAAAATCATCAGTTGCATTAGCCTGTAACAAGAGTGTCAGCCTGTCCTTGGAAGCTTTGAAGCCAGGCATTGACTTCTCTCTAGCCATGAAAGTCCTAGATGGCATCTTCCTTCTTCCAGTAGAAGGCTATTTCCTCTACACTGTTTACAAAAATGTGTTTCTGTTTAGTGAAGCCACCTTCATTAATTATCTTTTCTGTATCTTCTGGGTAACTTGCTGCAACTTCTACATCAATACCTGATCCTTCTCCTTCTCCTGTCATATTATGGAGGCAGCTTCTTTCCTTAAATCTCATGAACCAGCCTTGGCTAGTTTCCAACCCTTCTTCCTCACTTCTCTCAGCTTTAATAGAGCTGAAGAGAGTTAGGGCCTTGATCTGGATTTAACTTCAGCTTCGGAAAGTGTGGCTGGTTGGATCTTCTATCTAGACCATCAAAACTGTCTCCATATCAGCAAATAAGCTATTTCACTGTATCTGTCAGGAGTTCACTAGAGTAGCACTTTTAATTTCCTTCAAGAATTTTTCCTTTGCCTCTATAACTTGGCTAACCACTTGGTGTGAGAGGCTTAGCTTTCAACCTATCTTGGCTCTTGGCAACCTTCTTTACTAAGCGTAATCATTTCTAGCTTTTTAAAGATTTTTATGATTTATTTATTGTTGGCTGTGCTGGCTCCTCGTTGCTGCATGTGAGCTTTCTCTAGACTCAGTGAGCAGGGGCTACACTCTAGTTTCGATGCACAGGCTTCTCTTTGTGGCGGCTTCTCTTGTTCTGGAGCACAGGCTCTGGGACACTTGGCCTCGGTAGTCGTGGTGCACGGCATGTGGTCCCAGACCAGGGATCAAACCAGTGTCCCCTGCATTGGCAGGCAGATTCTTAGCCTTTGGACCATCAGGGAAGTCTTTCTTGCTTGCTTTTGGTTAAAGCAAGAGACTTGATTAGAAGTGTGACTTCCTTTCACGTGAACACTTAGATGCCATTGTGGGGTTTTATTGGCTTAATTTTAATATTGTTTCAGGGAATAGGGAGACTGGAGGAAAAGGAGAGAGACAGAAATGGCTAGTCCGCGGAGCAGTCATAACGCACATGTTTATCAATAAGGTTCATCATCTTACAAGGGTGCAGTGTGTGACATTCCAAAACAATTACAGTAGTAACATCAAAGATCACTGATCATAGATTTCCATAACAGTTAATTAAATAATAATAATAATGAAAGAGTTTGAATATTGCAAGAATTACCAAAATGTGACCCAGAGACACAAAGTGAGCAAATGCTGTTGGAAAAATGGTGCTGATAGACTTGCTTGATGCAAGGTTGCCACAAATTTTCAGTCTATAAGAAATACAGTATCTGTGAAGCACAATAAAGCAAAGCACAATAAAATGAGCTATGCTATAGGTATGTCCTTATTTACAAATTGTATTCATAATCATCTTCATGTTTATAGTTGTATATAAATTATATAAACATAATTTTTTACTCTTTCAAACATTTAAATGAGTTCAGATATTTTAAATATTTTTATGTTATAGCTAATATAACCTTTGTATTCTCCATAACAAAATTATTAATAAAATATTTATATTTTATTGTTTATTATTCATTGTTTTAATAGATTTCATTCAACTCTATGACACAGAAACTTGGGCATGACGTGAGCAAACTCCAGGAGAAAACAAGGGACAGGGAGGCCTCACAAGCTGTGGTCCATTGGGTCACAAAGAGTTGGACGTGACTTCGTGATTGAACAACAGCAAATGACACAGAAAATCATGTCAGATGATACATTCATACATATTAGCTGGTTTTAATTCTCCTGCATAGCTGAAAACCTAAGTTATAATGACAGTAGGTCCAAGTGGGAAAGAAAGAGCCATATCATTGGCAGAATTTTCAACATTATGAATTTTTAATCCCAATTACCAATTATGCAAAGACTTTTGTTGAAATTAGGCTCATAAATTCCTGTGTTCTCTGATATCAAACAGTTCTTACAAAACCAATCAAACCCACTGAATTTCTCTTCTGGAAATTTCAACTGAAGTATAGTTGATTTACAATATTATACTAGTTTCAGATATGCAGCATAGTGGTTTAGTATTTTCACAGATTGAATGCATGCATGATCAGTCACTCAGTTGTCTCCAATTCTTTGCGATTCCATGGACTATGGCCCTCCAGGCTCCTCTGTCCATGTAATTTTTCCAGGTAAGAATATTGGAGCAGGTTACCATTTCCTACTCCTGGGGATCTTCCTGACCCAGGGGTCAAACCTGAGTCTCCTGCTTTGACAGGCAGATTCTTTACCCCTGAGCCACATGGGAAGCTCATTTTTATAGATTATATTCCATTAAAAATTGCTACAAAATAATGCTAATAATTTACTGTGTTGTACAGTATATCCTTGCTGCTCATCTATTTTACACATTATAGTACGTAGCTCTAATCTTGCCCCTCCTCCTTTCCTTTTCTCACCAGTAACCACTAATTTGTTTTCTTTATCTGTGAGTCTGTTTCTGTTTTGTAATATACTTTATTTCTTAGATTCTACAATAAGTGATATTGCATAGTATTTGTCTTTCTCTGACTTACTTCACTAAGCATAATATTCTCTAAGTCTATCCACATTGCTGAAAATGGCAGAATTTCATTCTTTTTATGGCTGAGTAATATATTCCATTATAAATGTATATAATAATATTCAATTATATATATATATATATATATCACATCTTGTTTATTCTTTCATCTGATGATGGATATTTGGGTTGCTTCCGTATCTTGGTAATTATAAATAGTGTTGTTTTGAACATTGGGGTGTATTGTCTTTTTGAATTAATGTTTTCTTTTTTTCTGGATATATAACCAAGTGTGGAATTGCTGGATCATATGTACTCCTAAATTTATTTTTTTGAGGAATTTCTATACTGTTTTCGGTGGTGGCTGCACCAATTTACATCTCAACAGTGTACAACAATGTCCTTTTCTCCACATTCTTGACAGTATTTGTTATTTATATAATTTTTTATGATAACCATCTGACAGGTATGAGGTGATATCTCACTGCTGTTTTGATTAGCATTTCTCTAATAATTAGCAATGTTGAGCATCTTTTCATGTGCCTGTTTGCTCTCTGTATGTCTTCTTTAGAAAAATGCCTATTCAGGTCTTCTGCCCATTTTTGATTGGGTTGTTTGGAGTTTTGAGTTTGTTTTTTTTTGTTTGTTTGTTTGTTTTTCAGATACTGAGTTGTATGAGCTCTTTATGTAGTTTGGGTATTCACCTCGACAGTCATATCATTTGCAAATATTTTCTCCCACTCCAAAAGTTGTCTTTGCATTTTGTCAATGGTTTCCTTTGCTGTACAAAAGCTTTTGAATTTAATTAGATACCATTTGTTTGCTTCTGCTTTTTATTTCTTTTGCTTTAGGAGACAGATCCAAAAATCACTGCTACAATTTATGTAGAAGAGTGTTCTGCCTGTGTTCTCTACTAGGAGTTTATAGTTTCAGGTCTTACATTTAGGTCTTTAATCAGTTTTGAGTGTTTTGTGGGGTTTTTGTATATGGTGTTAGAGAATGTTCTAGTTTCATCAGTTTACATGTAACTGTTCAGTGTTTCCAGAACCACTTATCAAAGAGACTATCTTCTCTCCATTGTGTATTCTTATCTTCTTTGTCATAGATCAAGAAACCGTGTGTGCACGGGCTTATTTCTGAGCTCTCTATCCTGTCCCACTGATTTATGTGTCTGTTTTTATGCCAGTGCCATGTTATTTTCATTACTGTAGCTTTGTAGTATAGTATGAAGTCTGGAAAGGTAGCATCTCCAGCTTTGTCCTTTCTTCTCAAGATTGCTTTGGCAATTCAGGGTCTTGTATGGTTCCAAGTAAATTTTAGAATTACTTGCTCTAGTTCTGTGAAAAATGTCACAGGTATTTTGACAGGGGTTATATTAAATCTATAGATTGCTTTGGGTAGTATGGCCATGTTAACAATATTAATTCTTCCAGTTTGAAAGCATGGGTAGTCTTTCCATTTCTTTGTATCACCTTCAATTTCCTTCAAAAATGTTTTATAGTTTTTAGAGTATAGGTCTTCCACCTCCCTGGTTAAGTTTATTCATAGGTATTTTATTCTTTTTGATGTGATGGAAATTTTTATGCCAGTTAGAAAATCCTGTTCTCTTAAGTACAAAAGTATGAAATTTTTGTGGTTGAGGCACATCATTTTCCACAACAAAATCATATAATGTTTGAAACATTTCCAAACATCCATTTTCAAGATGTTCTCACCACAGCAAGAATTCTTTTGAAAAGCAGGTATTTTCTCTCATTGATAAAATGTCACCTTTGCTTTGAAGAATAATAAGCTTAAAACAACAGCTGCCAGTGTCACAGAAAAGGTTAGTGAATTTAGAACACTTGTTAAAAAAGAAAAATGTGTAACTCAATTTTAGCCATTTTAAACAAAAGAATATACAAACATAGAGAAGTCATTTATTCAGATGTGCTGAGAAAATGCAGCTCTGTAACTTTGTCTATAACTAGCATAGTTTAATCATAACCCCAACTACTTTGTGGATAAAAACTAACTCAAATCTCAATCTAATTACATATTTAATAAAATTTGGTAATTACTCATCTTTAAGATGGACCATTCTTTTGCCTCAAGACGACCAGAAAACTTCTTGTGGTATAAAAGTTTTTCATGGTCCCTCTCTTTTTCACAAAGTTTGAGATGATTCTACTATAAAAGTCCATGATTTATCACAGTAACCACATCAATGACCTCCTGTGGCATTTTACATCCTTCTGATTTCAATTCTCTCCTATGCTAGGTTGACAGTGAATGAATTTCACATGTGTAGCTAACATTCTAGTCTCACCCCAGAATTATTTTCTATTCCAATCACAGCAACTGCCCCATTAGTGGTTAGTTATAGGCATAAAATGCCATTCTTAAAGAATGCATTTCCGGGGACCTCCCTGGTGGTCCAGGGGTTAAGAGTTCGCCTTCCAATGCAGGGGACACAAGTTCGATCCCTGATTGGGGAACTAAGAGCCCACGTGCTGAGGCAACTAAGCCCACGAGCTGCAGCTACTGAGCCCATGTGCCTCAACTAGAGAGAAGATAAAATGTATTTAAATAAAATATAAATTTAAAAAAAATAATGCATTTCCCATGTAACTACAGCTGACAGTTGCATGTCCTGTGTTGTGTGTTCACAGATGCCTCATAGCTTCAATGTCATTTCACTGGTCATTTTGCCAGCGACAGACAGAATATGAGTGAATATTTGTCCATTGTCAGGAATTCAGGGGCCACACGCCACACCTTTCCCCTTCACCAAAAGAAAAAAATACTGTTTTGTTTTTAAAGAAAAATAGATAGAGATGAGAAAGAATCGGTTATAATGATAAGAACGTACAGAACAAAAAGCAAAAGAGGAAAAAAAAAAATGATCACAAGTAGGTTATTTACACCCTTTCTCCTAGACCAGGGCTACTCTGCAGCAAATGCAGAGCCTAATCACTCTGAAGAGCTCTGAAAATGGGTTATTTTAGCTCCCTAGTCAGAATCTAATGCAACTGAATGCAATTCACCTTTAAAAAAAAATTCTGTCTTTTGTTCTCAAGGACCATCATGGTAATGAACTGGATACCCAAAGTAGAGCTATTATGTTTAAAATGCTCATATGGCTAGGCCTACATATGGTCTCCAAATACTTGAGTCTTTGGAGGAAATTAAAACATACTGGAAGGTTAGAAGGAATATCCCAAAGAATCACATTTTCACCTCAAATCAAAGATTCTTGGCCTGCCATAACCACAAGCTTTGGGTCTGATTCTCACCATATATGAAATATTTTGACTGTTTCTCACTATGACAAAAATTGAAATTTAATTTCAAACAATAAAGGAGAAATGACATTTACCAAATTATAAGAAAACACAATCTTCATATACTCTTCATACAGTACTTTTCAATCTTAAAATTAACAAAGATCCTCTAACTGCAAGTAAAGTTCAAACCAAAACCTAGTGTGACACCTCTGGCGGGTGGGACTTTTTTTTTACATCACTAAGAAGAGTCTTCGGTAAAGTTTATCAATCCTATATATATTTATTAGCAGGATTGTTTTCTGTTTCGCAGGGTAGACTTTCCAGACATATTTATTTCTCAGGCCTGTTTAAAGGTGAGAATATTCAGTTCAACAGACTTGTGCTGAGCTCCTGCTTTGTACAAAGACTTAGTTTCAGTTTTGTGAGAGTTTCAAAAATGAAAAGGTCCCTACCTTCAAGAGTTTCTTCGGGGAAGAAGAGGTAAACTCATTTTTTTCTTTTTTAAGCTGGAAAAGTCAACAATATAAGAGCTACAAAGTATTAAAAGGGCTGTTCCAAAATTCTAAATTATTAAATTATAACATTTAGTTAGCAGAATAATCCAGGCTGAAAGCTAAATCCACTTTTCTCCTTCAGTCAAAATTAAAGTTTCTATAGGTTGAAAATACAGAAGTAAGATGTATAAGGAAGTAAAAAAGACAAATGGGGTAAGAATACTTAACTGTTAACTAGGCTTTTAACCCATGAATAAATATAGTCTACCTCCTGCCATTTTAAAAAGACACAAAGTGGAGAAGGGTAGAGCCTAAGAGGGGAAGAAATCTTTTTATTTACTGACTCAAATGCATTCTTTTTTATAGCTGAGTAATATTCCATTATATATATGAACCACAACTTCTGTATCCATTCATCTGGGTTTTTTTAGTATTTATTTATTTTTAATTGATTGATGATTGGTTTAAAATATAGGTATGATTTCTGTCCTACATCAGTATGAATTAACCATAGGTGTACATATGTCTCCTCCTCTTTAATCTCCCCCCCACCTCCTGCCTATTCTCACCCCTCTAGGTTATTACAGAGCCCCAGTTTGAGTTCCCTGAGTCATACGGCTAATTCCCATTGGTTGTCTATTTGTTAGTGTATATGCGTCCATGCCACTATCTCCATCATCTCACCCTCTCCCTCTTCTCCTCCAGTCATGTCCAAAAGTCTGTTCTCTATGTCTGCATCTCCACTGCTGCTCTGTGAACAGATTCGTCAGTACCATCCTTCTAGATTCTGTATATATGTGTTAAAATATGGTATTGTTTTTCTTTTTCTGACTTACTTCACTCTGTAAAATAGGCTCTAGGTTCACCAACCTCATTAGAACTGATTCAAATGTGTTCCTCTTTATGGCTGAGAAATTTCCATTGTATATATGTACCAATCCCTAAACCAGAAAGCCAATCTCTCCTGCATTCAAACCATGACTCATTCCAAAACAAATTTAAAGCTACCTAGAAATATGCAAACATATAATAAGAGAAAATACTTCCAAAATAAAAAGATGAGTCAGAAAGCAAATAAAATTAAGAAAGCCAGATGGCATTGGGGGTCAAGTCAGTCCACAAAGCAGAGCAGGAGGTCCTGTGTTCTTCCTTGAGTAGCCTCCTCGCAGCCAGAACAGAGGTGAACGCAGTGAGACACACGACATGCCGCCACCATCCTAGTGTCAGGACACCAAGGAAGCTGAGCAACAGTCAGATTTTCCAGAACAAAGAGAAGTGTCAGGCTGGGGAGACACATTCCCCTAACTCTAGGAAAATTTGATATCTTGTTCCCCAGACAAGTCTCAGGACCCAGGGACGTGACTAGAGAGTCTCCTACACAATGTCCTGTGTCTCATCTCGTGTCTACTCCCTGGTCCGTGCCACAGAGCTGCTTCTCTATGCCTGCTTCATGGCGCTCACACTGCTCTTTCACTGACATATGAAGTGGTACTGATGATATCAGGTGTCTGAGGACACCTAAACCAACGCCTTGTGTGAGTCTAGACCCATTCTGTCCTGTCTCCTTTACTCACTTGTCCTTAAATCTCATCAGACTGGTAAAATTCAGCATGCAACATATTAGGCAAAATGCACCAGCTATAAACTAGATAAATGATTCCCCAAAAGCAGCAGCAGAGCCTTCAAGCTGTCGGGGATCTTGGCACAGGTTAAACGAAGAAGAGTGGCCCAAGATACAAATACTCTACAAGGAGTCTTACCACCAGCAGTAGGACACACTTGCAGTTTCTGCTCACAAAAAAAGAGTACACCTCACCCAACAGTAATTCAGCAAATGGGAATGTGTTCTAAGGAAGACATGCAAAACAAGAAAGAAATAGCAAGTATGTTCAAACATATCCATTGTCAAAGATGTCTGTGTTGTTTATAGCTATTTATTTTTAAAGAACTTGAAACAGCCTAAATGTCCAAGAATTGGGAAACTGATAAGTAAACTATTGGGTCAACTCAATGCTATATTAAATTATCACTCAAATGATGTTTAAGAAAATTTTGTTGCACCATACAAAGGCTCATGATGCAATTTACATCATAAAGAAATTCATGTATGTATATTAGAATCTCAACTTTTGGAGAAAAGTTCATATGCATAGGATAAAAAGGTTGAAAGGAAAATCAATCAAATACACACCAAAAAATGCCTTAGAATGATAAGACTATGGGTGACTTTTTTTCTTTTATCTATTTCCAAACTTTCTTTTATTGTGGTTATATCAGTCTTATCATAAAATATGTATAAATTAATTAAAATATCCAAGTTAACATAAAAATTATGAAACATAGCAAACAAGTTTTTAAATTATTATCTATAGATAGATAATTAGAGAGACAGTGATAGAGATCATGAGAGGTTTGTGCTCAAAAGGATATAAGAGAATCTCTCCCTGGAAATCAGTTGAAACAAAGAGGAGGCGTAAGAAGACATAGCAAGAAGAAGGTCCTTCAATAGTGAATGGGAGCTACATAATGTATGTTGTATTATTACAACATTTTCCCCAAGATGTTGATAAAACCAAGGCACAGCAATCAACTCTGCCACTGCCTAGACTAAACAATAATAGAGTCATCATTTCTAACCCTCTCTCCAAAGTCATTTTTCAACACAATCTCTGCTAAATCCTTCATGGCATCAGAGTGGTTCAAAAATCCCACATTCCACCAGAGACTTGCTTCTGGGAAAATTGAAAGATGCTCAGATGTGCAATAAAAGATAATGAAAAGATAATGCCTGATCCTGCCTGATTCAATTCCTAGCCTCTAAATGCCATACCTGCCAGTAAAAGGGGAAAAAAAAAGTTCTGTCCATCTGTTGTATTTTTGCCTGCTCCATTAAATGCATCTATTTTACATATGGTCTTGAGACTTGATACTATTCATAGAAATTTAAACAGACCTTATATTGGTTTTCTAGGGCTGTCATAATAAATACTACTAACTGGATGGCTTAAACAACAGAAATTTATTTCTTCACGGTTGTAGAGGCTAGAAGTTCAAGATCAAAGTGTCAACTGGGTTAGTTTATTTCAAAGTCTCTTTCCTTGGCTTACAGATGGCCGTCTTTTTCCGGTATTTTCACACGATCTTCCCCCGTGCGTTTCCGAGTCCGAATCTCTTAAGGACGCTAGTCATATTTAGGTTAGGGCCCACCCACATGACTTCATTTTACCTTAAGGACACCTTTAGAAGGCCCTGTGTCCAAATACAGTCACATTCTGAGGTACTGGGGGTTAGGGTTTCAACATAGGAATTTGGGCGGGGATGGGGGGGGGTCACAGTTCCATCCATACAGTCCTGTATCCTGCGCTCTGGAAGCTCTTCATCTAAAACATAAACTAACACAAATGGACAAAAACTAAATTAAGTAAGCACTGAGGAAGCCCTGGCTCCGCTGTTTGGGGTGGAATTAGCACTGGTATTATGCGGGGCTTTTTGTGCCGTGTTCCGTTTTCCCTTAGACCATCTGAATCATGCAATGAGCCATGTCACAGAGGAGCGCCTGGAGTCTTGCTCTTCTGTTCCTGAATCTAACCTCATGAGCTGACACCACGAGCTCTCAGATCCTCCTTGTGGGGCCCTGAACTGGTCATGTAACTGATCTTTGATTCTCCCAGAGCAGAGCTCACAAACTGTTAAAGGGAGCATGATTTAAAGACTCTGTAAAGACTTCTAGACGCCGACTGCATGCACAGCGCTCCTCTCCGCCGGGGCTGGAGAAGCAAAAACCAGGCCCCCTGGAGGATGTGACCCGCTTGCAAACAGCCCTCAGATTGCTCAGAGTCACCAGAAGGGAGGAGCTGACTCACTACACACACATTAGGTGCCTGCCGAATTCATAGTTATCACAGGTGAGACAAAAGGAAAAGGAAAAGACCCTCAACTTCTAACAGGTTAGAGGACTTGACAGCCTGGCCATGAGCACTTCTCCAGAAGAAATTCACTCTGGGCTTCATGCTTTTCCCCTCCAGGGAACAAGCCGCACTACATTTTCCCCAAGTCTCACGGCCCTGTCTTTTTATCTCGACTGTGACAGTCTTTCACTGATAGATAGCTATCACATTTAAAGAAAATTTTTAAATTATGATTTTTAAACAAAAGATATTTTGCCTGCAAACTACTCATTTTCCAAAGCCTCATCAAAAAGACGTCTGAATTTGTGACTGTTAGGAGAATCCACATTACGAATTTTCTCAAGGCAAGTTTTCTCCCCCTTCTGCTAATCCAGTATCATGTCTCCCTCCCTATCCTCAAAAAATCAATTTTCAGAAATAAATTTAGGTGTAAATCAAAGGTATGCCTGTAGCTTGTCATTTCAATCAATAAAGGAGCAAGCATTTGTTAAATGCTTCCTATGTGCCTAGCCATGTTCTAAGTGCTTGGAGATGCAAGAGCAGCACAAGGAATCTCTCTGGATCTATTTAAAACCTATCTGTCACACTGAAAATGTCTCAAAGGTGCCAAAGGAAAAAGAGAGTCAGAACTTCAGGAAGCTTTTTTCCTTTGTGAGCCTTTGTAACTCATGTTAAATACTACAGAAGAGCTTTTGAAACTTGGATTCTTAAACAGGGGAAAAAACAGATTGGCCTGAGGTTTGAAAGAGAGGTTGTTACAGCTACTATGAGGCATTCTTCAGGGGAAACAGTTCTTTCAGTGTTTATGAGTTATCCACTAGAAAAGTAGCATCTAGCTGGCTGACACTGTGGGTGTTTGGGGAAAACTTTCATCCCGGCTAGAGGGGAAGAGCTATAAAGCCAAGTAAGGGCTGCCATATATTTCTAGAAGGCAGTTTTAAATCACAAGAACATAGAGAAACACAGAGAGGACAGCAGACATCAGATACAGAGAAGATTTTGCTGTCTCATACACAGAATAAAACGATGTATGTCAGAGGCAGAGCTACTCTAAGGCCTTATTATTGGAGGTAGGAGGCCAGGGTAGCCCTCATTTTGAGATGACAATCCTAGGAACCGTCTTCTCTGCCATAATTTTTAAATCCAAAGGTCAGAATGGTACCACCTCAAGAGTCTGACACAAATAAAGCAGTTAGTTCAAGACCCAAGACTATCAAATAGATGAGGTTTAAAGATGAGTGATTCACTGAAATAGAATTCAGGCCTGCCTTGTTTTGCACAGTCCCAAGATGTACAAACTGCAGTTACTATGGTTTAGTTAAATAACACCAGTCATTCAATAAAACAATTCAAATTTCAGTGACCACCATCTAGTAACCCAAGTCATCACATAAGATAAAAACTTTGCTGCTAACCTTCCCGCCACAGATCACAACGTAACAGGTGGTCGTCACTCTCAGTGACCGCACACATCACTTCTTTCCCAGTCTGCCAGTGACTGCATACTGCACATTCACCGCTTATTTATTTCACAGACAGCAAATAGTACAGTTGCATGGGCTCCTTGTCTCCCAGTGATAAATTAATGAAGCAGTTTACAAAACAAGATTAACTGCAGGAAAGAAACAAAAAGGGGTAACACTGGAAGTGAAATTGGCTGCAAGCAGAAGATCTGAAAAATGGCAAAAGAAAGGAGATCCAGGCTTCCATGAGGCTCTGGTCTAAACTACAGTGACAAGATTCAATGAATATAAAAAAACAAAGTAAAGTTGCTCCCACATATTTTAGTTTAAATTGTATCAATAGAAGCAACAGAAAGCCAATCATGGTTGAAATGGAGCACTTACTTCTACTATGGAATGAGACTGCAAGAAGAAATCATTCAAATCAGGTGAGCCAGCATTCAGGCCAAATGGTAAAGTTAGCTGCCATATGAAAAGAAAACAGTAATTAAAGGGAGCCCAAAAAAGAACCTCTCACCACCAGTAAAAGTTTCCATCATTTCATATGTTGGCACGAACTGACTAATGATACACTATCTGATGAAGTGGTTAGCACAAACATGGATGCTGCTGTGAAATTAGAATCCAGATTGCAAGGGTTAGTTAAAGCAGGTAGTTATGATGCTTTCAGATATGAAAGTGGCTGTGACAAAAGCGTACCAGTGTTCCCGAGGAAGTGATACTGCAAAAAAAAAAAAAACAAAAAACCTAAGGTTAAGAGAACTCTCAGACCTTTCATGACATTAAAAGCACAAAGGATAAAATGTTGAAAGCTGATTCAAACTTAAAAAAGATTATGACAATTTGCCAAGGCATAAAAAATTTCCCTGGTGACTCAGCGAGTAAAGAATCCGCCTGCAATGCGGGAGACCTGGGTTGGGTCCCTGGGTTGGGAAGATCCCCCAGAGAAGGGAAAGGCTACCCACCCCAGTATTCTGGCCTGGAGAATTCCATGGACTGTATAGTCCATGGGGTAGCAAAGAGTCGGACACAACTGAGTGACTTTCACTTCACTTCAGAGTACTGATACGTGTTAAAACCTGGAGGAACCTTGAGATACCACGCTAAGTGAAAGAAGCCAGTCACGGAAGACTACATACTATATAATTGCACTAACGTGAAATGTCCAGAATAGGTAGCTCTTTAAATACACAGAGTAGGTTGATGTTTGCTTAGGGATGGGGGAAGGTGGAAAGGGAGGGTGATAGCTACAGGGTATGGGGCCATCTGTTTAAACATGTTAGAGAACTGTCAAAATAACCAGAATGTAAAGGGCCAAGATTCCAAAGAAAAGGGAAGCTTGCTAAAGTGAGTTCGATATTCTGTTTCTCTCTTTTCTCCTCAGAAAAATGATGGTTCTTAGGGTGTAGAGGCTTTATGGGGTGAGGGTGGGAAGGCAGGAGGGAGAGTGAGAGGCAAGACAATCTACAAATAAATGAATTTATCAAATTTACCAGTAATTTTTTTTTTTTGGTGTGACTGCAGCAATGAAATTAAAAGACGCTTGCTCCTTGGAAGAAAAGCTATTACAAACCTCAACAAGCGTATTAAAAAGAAGAGACATCACTTTGCCAGCAAAGGTCCTATATAGTCAAAGCTATGGTTTTTCCAGTAGTCATGTACGGATGTGAGAATTGAAACGTAAAGAAGGCTGAAGGCTGAAGAACTGATGCTTTCAAATTGTGGTACTGGATATGAGTCTTAAGAGTCCCTTGGACAGCAAGGAAATCTACCCTGAGTATTCATGGGAAGGACTGATGCTGAAGCTGAAGCTCCAATACTTTGGCCACCTGATATGAAGAGTCGACTTATTAGAAAAGACCCTGATGCTGGGAAAGATTGAGGACAAGAAGAGAAAGGGATGACAGAGGATGAGATGGTTGGATGGCATCACCAACTCGATGGACATGAGTTTGAGCAACCTCAGGGAGACACTGAAGGACAGAGAAGCCTGGCATGCTGCAGTTCATGGGGTGGCAAAGAATCGGACACAACTTAGCAACTGAATAACATCAATCAGTAAACAAGATTAATAGACAAGAAAAATAAACTATAAGAAAATGAGATTTGAAAAATGATGCAATAATAACTCTCATCTCCCTCCTCCCCAGTAGAAAGAAATTAAGATAGTGCTAAGTCATGTCCAACTCTTGCAATCCCATGAACTGTAGCCCACCAGGCTCCTCTGTCCATGGGATTCTCCAGGCAAGAATACTGGAGTGGGTTGCCATTTCCTTCTCTAGGGGAACTTCCCAACCCAGGAATTAAACCCAGGTCTCCCACATTGTGGGCAGATGCTTTACCAACTGAGCTACGCAGGAAGATCCTCTCCCCAATGGAGCTCAGATTAAGTTTCTTTAAGGAATCATCTGGTGATGAATTTAACACCCTGAAGGAAGTCATATGGTCTATATTTAAATAGCTGAACTCCTGTTTATCCAACAAACAAGAGTACATGCAGGTATTCCTTTTAGACAGGCCCTCAGAGCAGCTCTCCCGGCATTCAGCTGTGAGGAAACCCAACACCCCAGATGCCACAGTAGTTCTGGGCACATCTTCCTGAGTTCTGGGAGAGAAGAAAGGAAGCTAAATCATACAGCAGATACAATCCACAAGCTTACCTTCAGTCACCTTTATTTTCAAGGGGCACTGATTCTGTAAGGAGACCTTCTTGGGCCTGGTGGAGAGCCTCTCGGAAATGTAAACAAAAGGTTAAGAGCCAGAGGTCAAGAAGCCTGGTTGGTGAGCCTCAGAACTTGATGGAGAGCCTGCTCTAAAGACTTTTAGCACTTCCCTTCCACTGCTGCATCAGTGACTGCTTGGAAAAATGATTATTAACAATGAGTTATTAATGCCATTAATAGATAATGAACATAGAAGTATCAATCTAAAAGACCTCTAAGACCCAAAATACAAGTGGAGAACAATACCAAGCAGAGTTTACAGAAAAACATAATAATACAAATGCTTCATAACCATCTGAAAACAACAACCACCATCCATTGCCTGGGGTAGAAATCAAAATTGAAATTAAAATGAGTTATCTGCTTTGCCAAACACATTAGCAGAGATTTTTTTAATAATAATTTTCACATACAGAAAGAGAGATGGGCACCCTTGTATCTACTGGGGAGTGTGTTAGTATATCTTCAAAAGCTGTGGAAGCTTAAGAGTAAAAAAAAATTCAAACAAGGCTAATTCTGGTCTAAATGCCATAAAGGAACAGATGCTGTGGGAATGGGGGGTGATATGTCCTAGGCCACCTCATGTCTAAGTAAGTTGAAATAGCTCTTACTTGAAATAAGTACAGCCCTCCAGCTGCAGCGAATAGGAAGACTACTATCTTCCTTTATGCTGTTGACCTGGCTTTTCAGTCAGGAACCAGGAACGACCTTAAAAGAGAGCTAAATCTACCGGCAAACTGTGTTAGAAAGAAGAGCTTGGTAGAACATGTTTCAGAATTCAGACTGAAAACATACTCTCAATACACCCCTCCAGCCCACCCAGCCGCCATGCCCACACTCCACACATACTCACACACACACTCTTTTTCTGTTTCTTTCCTTTATTTTCAAAACATACCTCCTCCTAAACCTGTTTTTTTTTTTTTTTTTTTTACAGGATTTTAGTTCCCCAACCAGGGATTGAACTCAGGCCACCGCAGTGAAAGCATGCAGAGTCCTAACCACTGGACCACCTGGGAATTCCCTCAATCCTCTAACCTCTTTTCAGCCACTTTCCCCCCTCTGCCGGCTAATCTTCCTCTGTCTGCCCCTTAAATACCCACAAAGGTTGGAATCCCTGCCTTTCTCCTCTTTAACGTTTACACCTTCTGGTTGAGTGGTCTCAGATTCTTCTATTGCTTCAAGAGCTATCTCTACGCTAACAACTTCCAAATCCAAACCCCCAAACCTGCGTGAACTTTCCTCACAAACTACTACATCTATAGTTTTTGTATTGCCTTCAAATGTACACATCTAAAATGGAATTTTCCTTTCTTACTTCATCTCACCTACTTTTCATCTTATATTTATTCATTCATTCATCCAACAAATAGTTACCAAATTGGCAGCTATTATTCTTCCAAACTAGGCTCCTGAGAATCAACCTTAATTATTCTCACCCCTTCTCCTGTTCAGATCAAGGAACACACAGTACAATGGCTTAGGTCCAAAACCTTGAGACTGAGTTAAACTTCAATTCCTGGAATGCTGAAGCCAAAGAATATTCTGGAAATAGACTTTCTAATTACCAGAGAACCCGAGGCCCCTTACTAGATCAGGCTTTTGATGAATTATCATTTACTCTTCCTTTGATTTGAGACCTTTTAAAGCCTGAAGGTCATCTTATCCCCCCAACTTCTCATTACAGGTCCTTTTGAGATCAAGTGTATCCTGAGGCCATAGGTTGGGCTCCTGAAGCCACCGCTGCTGCCAATCACTTTTTCTCTCCTCCCTCACCTCCTCCTGGCCGTTGCTGGTCCAGATTCCCACTGGCCGTCTTCCCCTATCTCCCAGTGCTGTCCTCAGGCAAACACTCTCCTCACCCTGGGGCATTCGGAAAATCATGGGTGCTGAGACTCAGAACCTGTGCTCCTAACAGTGAACAGTGATCGTCAGCAGCATCTCTGAAGGATGAGGAAAGGGGTCCCCCTGGGCCAGTGTGAAGCCCAGTCACAGTACAGCATCAGGGCTGTTGGGCCCTGAGCAGTTCTCAAAAATTGAATTTGGAGTGAGCAGTCACAGCTGAAAAGCAACGTGTAATTTTCTCCAAGTGGAGTGAGTGGACTGTGGGCAGCTTCTCCCCTCGGGGGGCCACCCTGCCCCGGCACCCTGCTGGTGCGCAGCCGAGAAAGGGAGCGTTCCAGATAGGGCTCCAGGTGGCCTCTGAGGGTCCCAGAAGGATGCACCACTGCTCAGAAAGCCTCCCCGAATGCCAAGATGTGGGACGTCTAAAAGCCAAGGTGGATGCCCCCTCACTTCACTGGCAGTTGTCTCTGCATGGGGATAACCCCAAACTGGCCAAGTCAACCTGGCCACCTGCAGGGGCTGGGACTGGAGGACAGACGAGGGAATGGGTGGACCGGCTGACAGGAGCGGGCAGCGCAGCACAGCCCAGCATCCGTGGAGCACGGCCCAGCCCCGCTCCTCCTCCCAAGGTCAGCATCCACTGTCCGACCCGAAACAGAGGCTCACGGCGCCCCCTGGTGGCAGCCGTCGGGATCCTGCGAGGTGCGCGCTCAAGAGGAAGGACGCCTCCCTCTCTGACCCCAAACGGCTTCCCCGCGGCGCGGTGGTAAAGAAGCTGCCTGCAATGCAGGAGACACAGGTTTGATCCCTGGGCTGGGAAGACCCCCTGGAGGAGCAAACGGCAACCCACTCCAGTATTCTTGCCTGGAGAATCCCACGGACAGAGGAGCCTGGCGGGCTACAGTCCACGGGGTGCCAAAGAGTCAGACACATGGAGCACACACGAAAGAAAGCAAGGCTGACCCTAAAGGCATGAAGCTGGCTGGTCTCAGACGCCGAAGCCACCAGAAGGCCTCAGGAAAGGGAGCAAACCCCGGAGGTCGGGGTGGGGGGCAAGAGGGAACAGATTTCTCCCTACAAAAGTAGGTTACAAATTGAGAAGGGGTGGAGGGCTTCTCTGGTGATCCAGTGGTTAAGACTCCCCGCTCCCAGTGCAGGGGGCCCAGGTTCTATCCCTGGTCAAGGAACTAGATCCTGCCCGCTGCAGTGAAATCTGGTGCAGCCAAATAAAATATTAAAAGTAAAAAAATGAAAACAAATTTAGAAGGGGTGTCTCTGGGTCCCGTGCAAGGAAGATCCTACCCACAGGTCTCTGTGAGGCCTCAGTCGTGTCCGACTCTTTGCGACCCCATGGACTGTAGCCCGCCAGGGTCCTCTGTCCATGGGATTCTCCAGGCAAGAATACTGGAGTGGGTTGCCATTTCCTACTCTAGGGGGTTTTCCCGACCCAGGGATCGAACCTGTGTCTCTTATGTCTTCTGCATTGGCAGGCGGGCTCCTTACCACTTGCGCCACACAAAAAATGAGGCCAAAGGCAGGCGCTATTCCAAGGATGGGGCTGTGGAAGTTGGATAAATAGATATGACAAATGGTTCCTTGAGGAACCCATGAACTAAAGGGGAAAAATACAAGGCAGTCCCTGAGTAAAGCTGCGCTAAATACCCAAGCCTGGCTTATCTTTGTTTTCACCCTGGGTTTCTTCTCCGTGTGACAGAGCCAAGAGAGGCTCAGACATTTCCAGAAACATCCCAGAGATAATTACCAAATTTTTGTTTACTTTTAATTTTTGACACTCACAAATGGATGCTTTTACACACACGCGGAGTAAGAGAATGATTTGCTGGGCACCAGAAAATCGCAGGCTATTGTTTTAAAGAATGACATCTTGTTCACTCCAGGCAGGTGCAGGCTTGAATTTGGGGGACAAATAGCTTCCTTTGATGCTATCAGGGCATCTCTGTGATGTTGTCCATGTACACAAAGTCCTTCACAAAGAGGGCAAAAGTCTCTTCCTGGACGTGAGGCTGGAGTTAGTAATTCACCTGCCACCTCCACCTCTGTGAAGTACCTGCTTGGCACATCGAGTGGTCTTTTTTTTTATTGAATTGGGCACCGAAGGGTCTGGAGATCGAGAGGAGATTGTAGAACATCTGGTACCAGTTGAAGATCACCATCTTTATTCCTTTGATGTTGGAGGCAACGTGCATGCTGAGTCACTTGTTGTGTCCGACCCTTTGCGACCCTATGGATTGTACCCCACCATGCTCCTCTGTCCATGGGATTCTCCAGGCAAGAATACTGGAGTAGGTTGCCATGCCTTCCTCCAGGGGATCTTCCTGACCCAGGGATCGAACCCACATCTCTTAAATCTCCTGCACTGGCAGATGGGTTCTTTACCACCAGCGCCACCTGGAAAGCCCCAAGGCAAGAGATGAGGGCAAGAAATGTGCTGACCTGTCTCCCTCCCCTTTCTGTGGCTTGAATACCACTCCCCACCTTTGCAATGGACTTGACCTGGCTGAAGGCAAGTGTTGACCTTTAGAGAGCAAGAGTGGTGGGGGTGGGGCAGGAGGCACTGTCATGGCCCACCCCCACCCCACTCTGATCAGTGTCACCCTCTGGGAGGATTGTGCACTAGGCGTTGAGATATCTCAGAGGCAAATAAAGAGTTCATTATTAACCTGGTACATTTGTTCCACGTGGCCCAGTGTTTACTTGCTATCTTATTGACAGATTTGGTAATGGTCAGTTCTGTTAATAAGTTCTGCAGACCTGAGTCCTCCAGTTGTCTTTATATCTATTTAATATTGATACTTCCTGGGTTTGCCAACCCATCCTGTCACAGCGAGAAAACACAGGGCAAATGCCTGGGGCAGGGGCCTTGGACCCCAGAGTCAGACTTGGGTTTGATCCCAGTTCTGCATGTCTGCAAATAAATGGTTCTTATTATGTCTACGCTTCCCAGGTGGAACTAGTGGTAAAGAACTCGGCTGCCAATGCAGGAGACAGAAAAGACAACGTTTACTCCCTGAGTTGGGAAGATCCCCCGGAGGAGGAGGGCATGGTGACCCACTCCAGTATTCTTGCCTGAAGAATCCCAAGGGCAGAGAAGTCTGGCCGGCCACAGTGCATGGGGCTGCACAGGGAGGGATACCACTGGGCAACGAAGCACACGCTTTATTCCACACCCACACTCGGAATTGCCTCTCCTCGGTCCACTTCCTGTCTGAGCCTCTTGCTCAGCTGTGGATGCGACTCTGGGAATCTGTTTATTGTGGAGTTCCCATTCCTTCCGAGGCACACACAGAAAGAAATTTTATTCATTCTGACCACTGTTCTGTCGCTTGATAATAGCTCGAGCAGATTGTTTTACTTCCTGAAAATCTCACAGGTAATAAAAGGATCCGATTACTTGGGAACGTCACTCTCCCGTCCAAAGCCAAGCTCTTTCTCTCCCCCATCAGAGGAGGAGGTGGGGGACACCCAGGCGGTCTTGCTCGAGTTCTGAGAACCCGGAGCAGAGTAGGGAGGGGGCGTGGTCCCACCCTGGACCCCCTCGTCCTCCCCACTCCTGACCAAGCTCCCCTGAGGCAAGGTGGGGTCTTGCTTGGTCCGTTGACCTGGGATGCTACTCCCAACTGGCTTCTCATCGTCGACAAGCGGACGGTGTCCCTGGGTGGGCCTCGAACTTGGCACCTGTGTCCTCCTCTGGCCCCTGCCAGCAGTTCAAGTCTCCCGGCCGCTCGGGGAGAAAGGTTCTGTCACGTGGTGACCACTTGCCTCCAATCCTGTCCTGTGACTCCGTGACCCGGTAACCTCCGGAGCGATGCTGCCCGGAGCCCGGGGAGGCCTGAGCCGAGTGACTGCCATCCCCAGCCCCACCACTTGGTGGCGCACTCTCTGCACGCTCCGCGGGGCTCCCCTGTTCCCGGCTACTTTTCAGGCCAGTGCTGCAACCCGGGGTCCCCTGCCACAGTCCGTGTGGGCCACAAGGAACTAGGGTGCGGTCTTCTCCCCTCTAGGCCTTCTTGGTCACAGGGCACTTCTCTGATGAACGCTACCCCTGGCAACTTCCGTGCTGTGGGGGAAATAACCACTGCCCTCACGGTAACTGTGGAGGCCTGGTGGGATTACACAGAACAATGGGCCCAGGGGTCAGAGAACTGTGGCTGGTCCCGCGCTCCTGGTTACAGTTGCCCAGGCTGCACACTGCACAAGTCTGGTGTCACTTCACCTCTCGGTCATCAGAGACGCTATCTTATCACAAGTTTCTGGCAGAAGACAGTCAGGTGGCGACATAAAGGTTGACAGCGGGGTTTGTGCCACCACCATCCCCTCGCCAGGCAGAGTCAAGCCCTCTCTTCTCAGAACATCAAGTCCTGCTCACTGTCTGCCACAAAGATCCTAGAAGCCAGCAACCAAGAGCCCATTATCCACTGACGCCCAGCCAGAAGATCCTCACCGGGTCTCTTCCAGCACCTTGGTGACCTCATCTCCTGCCTCAGGCTTTCGGGGCCTCAGGCTGCGATTTCTATCAGGGATGGAGGGACCTCCAAAGACCCTCAAACCAGGCCACTGTGCAAAGAGGGAAACAGGAGGGGGAAAGGGGCATCCAGTGAAACTCAGAGTCAGATTCAGTTTCTGTCTTTTTTTTTTTTTTTTTTTTGGCTTTTATTGTTCCGTTGCTCAGTTATGTCCGATTCCTTGTGACCCCATGGACAGCAGCACTCCAGGCTTCCCTGTCCATCACCAACACCCAGAGCTTGCTCAAAGCCATGTCCATCGAGTCAGTGATGCCATCCAACCATCTCGTCCTCTGTCGTCCCCTTCTCCTCCTGCCCTCAGTCTTCCCCAGCATCAGGGTCTTTTCCAGTGAGTCAGCTCTCCGCATCAGGTGGTATTTTTGGCGGCGCTGGGTCTTTCTCTTGTTCAGCAAGCAGGGTCTGCTCTCGAGTTTGGTGCCTGGGTTTTTCCTTGCGGTGGCTTCTCTTGTTGCGGATCATGGGCTCTAAGTGCGCAGACTCAGCAGCTGTGGTGCCTGGGCTTAGCTGCCCTATGGCATGTGGGATCTCCTGGGCCAGGGATCAGACCCACGTTCCCCGTGTTGGCAGGTAAACTCTTAACCACTGGACTACCAAGGAAGTCCTAGGCTCTGTCTTTTAAGGGGCAAGTCTAGAATTAAAGGAGGTTGCATAAAAAGAAGCAACAATTGGGTATAGTGACTTACAACATCCAGCAGCATCGTGGAAAACAAAATAATTTGTGAGATGTAATAAGTGACATTAGACATTAATATATAATTCACAGTTATGGTCACTTTAGCAAATGCCTTCTGAACCATAACCCTAATTAATGTGTATCTTTAAGTGAATCACACACACCTTCCTCTTAATTTCCCTGCTAGCAATACTAAAGTACTTGCTTCTGTGGACATAAGCTAGTCGAGCTTACTGTCTACGTGTGGCAAGGGTGCTTATAACTTAAGACAGACAAGGAAAAGTAAACTAAGAATATTCTAAGCTTTTAATTTACATGTGGATTTTGTTACAGACCTGGGGTGCATCCAGATGGTTTTTATTTCCCTTTGATGTATATTTGATGAACAGTATTCTTCAGATTCATAAATGGAAAGGCTTCTTAATATGGAGAGAAGTGTTAGTCAGTGCCACCTGCTGGCAATCTGCGGGTACTGCAGGCCAGCTATATTTCCGAATGAGGGGTGAAATGTTTAGTTGCTAAATCGGATCGGATTCTTTGCCACCCCATGCACTGTTGCCCACCAGGCTCCTCTGTCCATGGGATTCTCCAGGCAAGAATACTGGAGTGAGTTACCATTTCCTTCTCCAGGGGATCTTCCTGACCCAGCGATCGAACCCGCGTCTGCTGCGTTGCTGGTGGATTCTCAGCCCTGAGGGGTGAAAGTTATCAGGAAAAACCCAGGCAGAAGAGAAATTCTTAAGGTCGATGGAAGGATATAAAGGTTGTATTGGACAGACAGTAACCAAACAATGCCACAGTCAAGGTTTCACAGGGATTCTAAGCTCACACAACTAAAAGAAAATAACCTCATTTTGCTTTTTGGGGGGAGTACATTTTCCAGAAGGAAAATATCAATTATGTATTAAAATAACTGGTATGCCTTATTTTACCCCATGTGCACCCTAATTTTCAATGTATTCCTTCGGGAGATCACCCTAACCTCAATCAGAGTATGGATCTGCTTTATAATAAAATGGAAAAGGTTCATTTTTCAGAAACGTGTTTCAGTTGGCTGCTGGGCACATCTCTTCCTAAAAGCAGGAAATCCTTAACTGAGCCAACTTCATCATCCCACTCCTTTTATTCTCAATTATATGAGACTATACCACCTTAGACACTGGTTGTTCTTTTTCTTTTTTTTTCCATATCCAAATGAAGACATGCGGGGGTTAAAACAGATGAAACAACCAGCATAAAGGGATACACCAGGACTTCCCTGGTGACCCAGTTGTCCAGACTCCACACTTCCATTGCAGGGAGCGTGGGTTTACTCATTAGTGAACTAAAAGGGGCTTCTCTGGTGGCCCAGCAGTAAAGAATCTGCCTGCCAATGCAGGAGATGTGGGTTTGACCCCTGGGCCAGGCAGATCCCCTGGAGAAGAGAATGGTAACTCACTCCAGGATTCTTGCCTGGAGAAGTCCATGGACAGAAGAACCTGGAGGGCTACCAGGCTCTGCAATAGAGACCAATAGAGGCTGAGCAACTAAACTACAGTGAACTAAGATCCCACACGTCTCAGGGCGCAGTCAAAAAACAAAAAAGAGGACACAGCAGAGCATTCAGATTACAAGGCGGTTTATTGAGTTAGTGGCATGCGAGCAAGTTCTTCCCGTGATTGGCAAACGCAGGCATTAGTGCGTTTCAGAGGAGTTCAGAGGAAGGAGAGGCTGGTGGGGTCAGGAGGACCTTGAAGCCAGGGCCTGGTCATCCGGCGACGTGCAGAGCTCTCTAAAGGGGCCTGAAGCTCATCTCAGGGGCAATGGGTGCAGACGCCCCCATACGTGCAAAAGCAATGTTCAGGCCTCACTCCTCGCTGAAAAAGAAGGAGGGGAGAGAAAGGTGAGAGCTGATACTCACTGAGAAGCAATCAACACTTTGATTCTCACCAACCCAGAAAGAATACCCTCCAAAGAAAGAAAACACTTCCTAGCAGCTTCCTGACTTCCTGCCTGGGCTCTGGCTGTGGCTCCAGTGATGCCCAGGCTGGGTCCTCTGCCCCCACTTTTCTGGACCCCCAGGATGCTATTGGCCCCAGACGGACCACGGTGGGGCAGGGGGCGCACACTCACAGGCTCTTCCGGCGGTACTGCTGTAGCGCTTTCTCCGCCACGTTCTCCATGAAGTGAGGACTGGAGACTTCCTGAGGGACCATCACCGTGATGGGGAAGAAGTTGAAGAGTTTCACGACCACCTTGGTGAGGCCAGATGGGACGCTGGGGTCAGAGTTGTGGGAATTCACCTGGAAGGAGAAAAGAAAGGTTACGAGGGGGCGGGGATGACAGTCAACACGGACTCGGCTGGCAACTGAAGTCAGGCTTCATTCGGATGCATGGACCCCTTTGCTTTTCACTAACCTCCACGTTCTACACAACTCGGGGAACAGAAATGCCCTAACCCAGACACACTAGTCTGTGGGGGGTAAATGCCTTCCACGAAGGGCCAGTCCGGGGGAGCCCCACCAAGTAAAATATGGTTTTGAGCCGCCTGCTTCCTTTGGGCAGCCACTGGCCAGGTGGTGGTAGAAAAGGCATCAGGGAGAGAAAAAGAAACACTTCCTGGTACTAGAGAGAAGTTTCTTATCACTGGAGGACAATGGGCCAGTTCATGAGGCCTCCTGCGTGGGACAGGGCAACTCGCCAGAAAGAGCTCTCGCTCTGCAGCTGGACGGGTGATCGCCCCTCAGGTGGGAGATGTTGGGTAAGCTGTTGAACCTTGCCCTTTCCTCACCCATAAAATGGGATTGTGGCACTCACTGGGAGATGGGGCCTTCATGCAGCGCTGTGCCTGAGGGTTTGTTCCTGCAGTAGGACAAGTGTTCCATCAAAAGCAGACATGCCCCCGTGAACATCTTGATCCCGTTTCACCCCCAGGGGAGGACCACACGACCTCCAGACCGCACCGTGAGCGCAGCGGCCGTGCGCGACCAGCGTGGACTCACCGTGGAGACCTGCAGATAGTATTGGTCGTCGCCCTGCGTGAGGTTGGCCAGCTGGGACACCCAGGTGAACTGCTCGTTCAGCTGCTTGAGCAGGGCCGACGTGTTGAGCATCTTCTGCTGGTAGGACTGGAGCAGCTGGTCGTAGAGCCTGCTGAACTTCTCCGCCAGCTGCAGGGACGTGTTCAGCTGCTGGCGCAGCAGTGTCTGACTCGGGTCGCTGGTCGAACAGTCTGCCCAGAGATGCAAAGAACACAGAGAGATGACAGAAATGTGAAGGGAGAGCTCAACAGGGATGAAGACAAGTGGCAACCAGGTCATGCAGCCAGGACTTGAGGCAGAGCTACTCAGCATGCCACCTTTCCATCAGGCGTTCGTGGTCAGCCCAAGGCAAAGCAGAGAGCTGGCCCCGAGTGTGAATCAGCACAGGCTATCCTCATTGAGAAAGTCTTGCTCTTGGAGATGGTGTCAGCTGAAGTAAACTGTCTTAGTGACATCACTGATTTCTCTTGGGGTGTAAGACCCTGTCTCCCTGAAGACGGGCAAGGAGGGGCATTGCCCCACACCTCAAGAAGCACAGCCTCGGGGCTCCATGTGCTCAGCCCAGGAGATCCTCTCACTACTCTGTCCCCTCAGGAATCATCTCCAGAAATCTGGTGGACGTTATCTGTGGCTGCTATTTGTCCGGTACCGTGATGCCTATGCCCAGGCATTACCGAGCGCTCTGGAGAGCAGTGATGGCTAATAGTCTGCTGCATTCTGATGTCCAGCAATGAAAGTGAGGACCAGAGGGCTAAATCATTTGCCTAAAGTCATAGGATGAATGACTGGGGAGGTCAGGATGGTGAACCCAGAAATTTAACTCCTAAACTTGAGCTCTTGCTCCTCAGTCTGTGGCTTTGGAAAGTTCTCCAAGCTAGCCTGTATCTACAGAGTTGGAAATTGTGGTCCCAAGAACCTAGGTAGCAGAAGAGCCAGCCAGGATCCTCAGACCACAAGCACACAGGAACGGAGGGCTGCGGGTCCGGGTCTGCCCACCTGCCCACCATGGCTGGCTGCCAACCTCATCAGAGTAGGGGAGTTCATTGCTTTTGGTCCCCACCCCCACCTCCTGCAGATGGTCAGGTAGACAAGAGCTACAAACAACACTCTCTCTTTAAACACTCTCTGTTTTTCCTCTCCCTTAAGTGTTGAAAAATATCCCCAAAAGAGCACATGAAACTCAAGCAAGGCAGGGAAAAGGAGGAGTTCTTTGCATGCTTCATCATGCTGGTTGTAACCATTTCTATTAAATTAAAATAAAATGGAAGGTGGGGCAAGACATAGGATTATGAACAATTAGCTGGGTTGAGAAATACACACAGTGACTAACTCTCTGTGCCAGGGAGTCATTGAAAACAAGGACAGTCACTAGGAGCCGGGACACAGCCGAGGGCAGTAGCTCTCAGCTGCGGCGGTGCAGCCCCAGGGATGTGTGACCAGGCCTGAAAACACTTCTGGTTGTCACAACTGGCAGGGTTGGGGGGGGTGCGGTGGGAGGTGACTGGCATCCAGGGGCTAGAGGCCAGAGATGCTGCTAAACACCTTCCAATGCACAGGGCAGCCCCCATCACAAATATGATGTGGCCCAGGGACTTCCCCAGTGGTCCAGGGCTTGCGAATCCGCCTTGCAATGCAGGGTTCACCGGCTTGATCCCTGGTTGGGGAACTAGGATCCCACGTTGCATGCCACAACTAGGACCCAGTGCAGCCATATAAAAATAAGTAAATATTTAAAAAATGATGAAGCCAATCATTTAAAAAAAAAAAAAAAGAATGATCTGGTCCAAAATGCCAGGAGAATGGAGATTGCAAAAGTCTAGTCTGGAGGTCTCAGGCAGCACGCACATGCTCCAACGGTTGCATGCACCTTAGATAAGAGGCCATAAGTCTTCCTCAATGTAGAAAAGAAAACCAGTGTTTCAGGAAGCTGTGATCAGTGACGGTTAAGATCAGTACCAGGGGCACCAAAGTGAGCTTGGGCCCACCTGGAGGTCTCTTCTTCTGGCCCTAAAGTGACTTTCTCACCGTGACGTACTATGTGATTTGTGGTTTTCTAACTATGATCTTTCATGGGCTAAACCCAAGAGGCGGGTTTGTGGACTCACCTCACTCCTTCATAGGTCAGCCTCATAAAGCACCTGCACTTTCAGTGGCTTCCAAAATCACAGCACCGAGAGAGGAATATTTAACCAGACTCTGAAGGGCTGCCCAGGCACCCAAAAGAATTAAGTAAGAGCAATGCAAACACCCCCCAGGATCGATTCACTCAGTACAGGGAAATAATTAACCCCTTCCTTCCAAAAACAGGCTTTTGTGAGCCAGGGAGCATGTCACTGCTTTTATACCTGTTTGCCTCCAAGTAGGAAGAATTCAGACCCCTTGATAAAACAGGGAGCAACCACAGAAGGGAGCTATTTCCTTTAACTCAGAGACCAACCAACCACAGGGAAGGTGGCCAGATCGTGAAGGTACCCCAAGGAGAGACCGTATGTTCAGGGCAGAGAACACAGAAGCACTGGTGGGGAACACCTCCCAAACATCCCCCAGGAGGGGCGTCCAGTAACCTTGGGCAGGTCACCAAACCTTCTCTGACTCAGTCTCCTCCTCTAAGAAAAGCAGCCACCCCAGTTATTCTAGGGAGAAGAGTAACTGGTAAAGTGTTTAGAAGAAGGGTGTTTAATAACAAACACATGGCAAGAGTTTGTTTAATAGAGTCCATACTGTCGAAGGGCTTCCTCGACGGCTCAGTGGTAAAGAATCTGCCTGTCCATACAGGAGACTTGGGTTCAGTCCCTGGGTTGGGAAGATCCCTTGGAGTAGGAAATAGCAACCCACTCCAGTATTCTTGCCTTGGAAATCCCATGGACCGAGGAGCCTGGCAGGCTACAGTCCATGGGTTGCAAAGAGTCAGGCACAACCTAGCGACAAAACAACAGAACAACAACAATATCCTGTCTAAATTTTCATCATCTGCAGCCAAAAATGAAGATGTATACTAGGTTTGGCCTCTGGGAACAGACTAACTGGAGGAAGTCACAGGATGACAGCTTTTTAGAAAGTACAGCCACCCCTCCCACAGTCAGCCTGTTAACTGTGAGCTGATGTGATAAGTATTCTGTCTCCTGACCTCAGGGACAACTCTGCATCTTAACCCTCAACCCCAGATGGGGATCCAAGCAGAGCCAAGCAAAGGACAGCCCCCGCCCCCACCAAGAGCCACAGCTGGAAGGTAGCAGAGCTGGCATTAAACTCCCACCCACCTGACCCCCTAAAGGCAACCCCAGCGAGGTGCTGGGGACCTGAAGACCCATGAGACCAGGGGGTCCCTGACTCACCCACTTCCAGGATCTCCTGGCACTTCTCGCACTGGTCCTTCATCCGCAGGCATCCCGTGGAGTTGTGGCGGATCTCCTTACACACCGTGCGGTCGTTGTTTGCTGGGAACACACACGGACACGTCACACAGTGCAACACAGGCTGCCCCCATCTCTCTGAGCCCTTCCACACCACTGTCAAGCCCTTTGAGATGACTCTGCGGGCAGAGCAGGTTGGCATCTGGCTGTCTGCCTGCAGACAGACAGGCTCCGACCAGCAGTGAGACCCCCTGCAGTGGGACCAGGAGATGGTTCCCGGGCCCCCCTGAGCTGGGCATGGCCGCCTTCTCACCACCTCCACCTGCTGACCCCTCTCCCACCTCCAGGCCCCCTTTGCTGTGCGTACTTCTCTTTGGGATCATAACCTGTTCTGCTCTGCATTCTGTCTTGGCTCATTTCTCTCCCCCTGGCCAGGCAGCAAGCTCCTTGAAGGCAGGAATAAGATTTACCTTGGAACCTCCTTATAAGCCAGGGCGACCCCCCTCCTCCACCTTATGGATATGCAGGAAATGCTTGTTCAGGTCAATCTGTTGTTTAGCTGCTAAGTTGTGTCAGACTCTTTTGCGACCCCATATAGCCTGCCAGGGTCCTCGGTCCATGGGCTTCTCCAGGCAAGAATATTGGAACGGGTTGCCATTTCTTTTTCCAAGGAATCTTCCCAACTTAGGGGTCAAACCCACATCTCCTGCATTGGCAGGTGAGTTCTTCAACACTGAGCCACCAGGGAAACCTGTTTAAGTCAGTCCCCTCCTGTATTTCCAATCCATTACAAGCCAAAACCCAGTGCTGGTCCAACTGTAGCATTTAGGCGACGGGGTTGGCCAACCAGTGTCTATTGGCTCAATGAAAGAAATCACTTCTATAAATTTCGGCTTTTCATGTCCATGTTAGTTTCATTCATTCAAAAGATACTCTGGGCTCATTTTCTACCAGACCCTAAGGTTATAGCCAAAAATAGCTTTCTTAACTGTACAGTGAGCTGATTATATAATTCATTGCCAATATATGCATGGCAGCCACATAAAGCACCTGAGTTCCCAAGACAAAGGGGTCTAGCCCTCAAGAGCAGTGGTCCGCAACCTTTTTGGTTCGAGGGATCAGTTTTGTGGAAGACAATTTTTCCAGGGAGGTGGTGGGTAGGGAATGGTTTCAGGATGATTCAAGAGCATTAAATTTACTGTGCACTTTATGTCTATTATTATTACACCAACTCCATCTCAAATCAACAGGCATTAAATCCCAGAGGTTGGGGATCCCTACCCTAGAGGAAAAGAGTGTCATACCCACCCGCTGTTGGAAGGAGCCTGGAAAACTCAAAAGAAGACCAGAGTTACAAGTCCTGTAGGGCTAGATTTGACCAGCCCAGGGGATCTTCCCAAACCGGGGATCAAACCCACGGCTCCTGCATTGCAGGCGGATTCTTTACCACTGAGCCCACAGGGATGTCTGTGAACCTCTGGGCATGTTCCTACACCCCCTGTCAAACAGGGATGGCAGCCCCCTCCCCAGGTTGCTCTTTCGGGGATTGAGATGATACAGGCCAAGTCTTGGGCACAGATCTGAGCATCTGAGGCTCCCTGCCTCCACACGTCCTTGGCTCCTCAGCTATTCGTACATCTCTTCAGCATCACAGCCTGTTTGACTGGGTTAAGCATATCAAAGAACTGAGCTTTCATCCCCCTCCTTCTCACCTGTGAATTCCTCCATGGGGAATTGGTAGGGAGACCTGCGCAGGTGGGCGTCCATGGCCTGCTGGGCCTGGTAGATCATGTCGTAGAAGGGCTGAAACACATCATGGAAGTTGATGGGTTCCAACAAGGGGAAAGGCATCACGTTCCGGGCGAAGCGGGACTTGGGATTGAAGAAGAGCGACCCCCTCGGGAACGAGCTGAAGGGGGAGTAGTAGTGAGTGTCCTGGGGCCTCCGGGGGAAGAACCGGTCCTGGAAGAGCTCGTCCATGATGCTGGACGCCCGGGTGAAGCTGTCCTCCATGACGTCCATCACGTGGCTCTGCTGCCGGTCGTTCTCCATCAGGGAGTCAATGCGGTCACCGTTGATCCAGAAGTAGAAGGGGGAGCTCTGGTTTAGGAACTCCTCGAGCTGTGACAGGAGATGGGGGATAGTCAGGGGTGCCTCCCCCTTGTCAAGACGGGCCAGGCCCATCCCGGCTGCACCTGGGACATCTCAGAGTCACAACACGGGGCGGAAGGCCCGGCTGGGAATGGCTCCCCATCTCTGAAATGTCCAGGACAGCCCCCCTTCCATTCTACTGACCCGAGCGGGGAGGAGTAAGAAGACCTGTGGGGCTAAGAAAGGCACATGACCCATCAAGTGAGACCCGTCTTCTGTCCTCTTTGACCCCCGCCTCCCCAATCAGCCAAGTGCCAACCAACAGGACTCTGGGGAAGGGCAAAATTCATGACTCCTAATTGAGCAAGGCCTTTTGCTAAAGAGGACACAGGGCTCTGCCCTACCATGGAGCCATTTGTTAACTTATGCAGCTAAGAATAGCTGGATGAGAGTCTTTTAAGATGGCAAATACCAGGCACAGGTGTTTTTCACATTCCCACATTACTGAACTCATAGCAGACATTACCAATCAATCACACACTCTGGGCCCCAGTGCAGCCAGAACTAATCAATTGCAACTGGCATATGAAATGAAGCTGTGATACAGTGATTTATCATAAGAAATATATATTAATGGTCTGGTTCCTGACAAGAAGGTCCTAAAGGTCTTGGAATTTCCTGTGATAAGAGCAGTTAAGGTGTCTTTTGTTATGTTAGGGAGGCGACTTTTGGAAAGCAACTAAGGATGGGGGCTGACTGTCGGGGAGTGAACTATATGATTAAAGGGCTAGTGATTTCGGGCCCAGCCCCTGATTTCTACAGAGGGGAGAGGGGCTGGAGATTGAATCAATGACCAATGGCCAATGATTTAATCAATCATGCTGGTGTAATGCAGCCTCTATTAAATCCAGAAGGATGGGCTTGTAAAGCTTCTGGGTTGATAGACACGTGCACCAAGGAGATGCGAGAGACTGCTGCACTTGGAGAGGACGTGAAGGCCCCCCACCACCCCCCACCCCTAGCTCTGGGCATCTCTTCCATCTTGCTATTCCTGACTCATATCCTTTTAGTTTTATTATTTTTTTAATGGGTGACCAATGGGCTGGTCACCCATTGGTGGCTTTTTAAAAATTTTTTTAAAATTTCACCTACGTGAAATTTACCCCGTGGAAAATGGGATCCTAGTTCCCCAACCAGGGTTCGAACTCATGTTCCCTGCACTGCAAGGCAGATACTTAACCACTGGACCCCTGGGGAAATCCCCTGAGTTATATTCTTCTATAACAAATTGATTATCTAGTATGTAAAATGTTCTTCCAGGTTCTGTGAGCTTCTTGAGCAAATTCATTGAACTTAAGGGGGCAATTCACCTGTAATGTAGGAGACTCGGGTTCGATGCCTGGGTCAAACAGATCCCTGGGAGAAGGAAATGGCAACTCACTCCAATATTTTTCCCTGGGAAATCCCATGGACAGAGGAGCCTGTCAGGCTACAGTCCATGGGGTTGCAAAGAGTTGGACACGACTTAGCGAATCAACAGCAACAAAAGGAAGTAATCATGGAACCCTCTAATCTACAGCCAGTCAGTCAGAGGCAGAGGTAACCACCTGGACTTCTGACTGGCTGTTGAAGTCAGGGGTGGGCGTGATGGGGCAGTCTTGTGGGACTGAGCCCTGAACTTGTGGGGTCTGACGCTGTCTCTGGGTAGATGGGGTCCAGCTTGAGTTGAACTGCAGGGCACCTGGCTGGTGTGGGAGAACCCTTGGTGGGGAAACCCCCCCACACTTGGAACTCAGTGCAGAATCGAAGGAGCACATTCAGTTCTCCGCACCCCCCGCCCCAAGCCATGCTGTGCCGCAGGAGCGGGGCCCTCGTCACCTGGTGGCCAACCAGTCCCGAGCCGCTTCTGCACACACGCGCGTAGAACTTCATGCAGGTCTGTTTCAGGCAGGGCTTGCATTCCTCCCAGAGGGCCAGCATGGTCTCATTGCACACCCCCTGGGACGCCTTCAGCTTGTTTTCAGAATCCCTGGTATCATTCAGGGCGTCCTAGGGGATGACACAGGCCGGCTTAGCCACAGAAACCACAGGCTTCCCCTGCCCGAGGTGGACATGGGTGGGCCCTCCCACCTCTGCCCAACCTGGCGTTCTTGCTTCCATCCCTGCTCTGGCTCGCAAGTACCCACATTTGCCACCTGGATGTCCCTTCTCACCTGGTTTTAAACATCCTCCCTTCTTCATCCTGCTCCTCAGTCCTTTCTGGCCCCTAGAGCTCATCTGGACTTCTTTCTCTGATGCTGCACCTACAGTCTTTACCCCCAAGACTTCCCCCCTATCACTAAATACCCCACTTTCTACTCTCAACCTCAGGAATTTCAATGTCATCTTCCACAGCTTCCCTGAATCTATTTTTCTATGGCAACCACGGCCCCTGACATACCACAATAATAGGTAAGCTTCCAAAATCAAAGTCACATCTACTACCAAAACTCTCTAACATGACCATGGCATTTGACCCAGTAAATCTGCAAGAATCTATCCCAAGGATTTCCTGCAATAAAGGAGAAGTTCATATGCCTTAAGATACTTATTACAATATTCATGAATGGCAAAAAAAAAAAAAATACTGGCATCAACTCAGATGCTCAAAACTAGGGGACCAGTTAAGGAAATTGTGGTGCCTACAAATGATAGGATAGCACTACCAAGGATGTTTATAATAAGTGTTAAATATTATAATAAGCATTTCTCACATTAAAAAATTCATGAGTTTGAGTACAGCCATTGTCCAAAAACCATAGAGGAGAAAAAGTAGTAATAAATAGATCAAACGCAGGTATCCTTAGATACCTAAGGAATTGTCCTAAGGTAAAAGGATTATGGAAAAACTTTTTCTCTTTGGCCTTTCTATATTAAAATCTTGATAAATGAGTGTATCAGTCTTCAAAGAATTAAGTAGACCATCCATACCCCCAGATGAAGCTACACTAGGAGTGTCCGACCAGGAGGAACGATGGGAGATCCTCCCCTGCTCCGTGTCCCCTGTGCCCCGGTCCACGTCCACTGCCTCTTGCTCCCAAATGGGGAAGGCCGCCGTGCCTTATCCTAGGCCAGATCACAGGCAATTCCTTTCTTTCCCGTTCCCATGTTCCTCAACTGGGAAGTCATGGAGTCTTTGTCCAAAGATGATGTGCTTTATCATAGGTTGTCAACTATCATATCCCAGTGAGTCGCACAAATATTCAAGAAAAAGACTTGCCACCTCTCAGTGGGCTCTAGGAGCCTTCTCATAGCATGGCGGGAATTTCTACTCACGCCAAGAAAGGGCATTAAGTTCCAAAGAAAGAGCTGCACCCAGGCCAACATTTCTGTAAGTGGCTTCCATGAAATGGTGCTACAAGTTATCAGGAAAAAAATAAATGGATTCCCTGGTCAATTGGATTTGCAAAGCACCTCGGTTGAATGAAGTCACATATGTTTCTTTACTGCAGAACATCTCTGAGTCTTTACAATGATTTCACTCCATGCATTAGGGACCATAGGCCCCATTTCAGCATCTCCATCATTAGAGTTAGGGTAGCAATAGGAGTAGAATTTGAGGATACCTTCAAGGAGACTATTTATTTTTTAAATAAGCTGGGCTTCCCAGGCGGCACTAGTTGTAAAGAACCCGCCTGCCAATGCAGAAGACATTTAAGAGAAGCGGGTTCAATCCCTGGGTCAGAAAGATTTCCCTGGAGGAGGAAATGGCAACCCACTCCAGTACTCTTGCCTGGAGAATCCCATGAACAGAGGAGCCTGGTGGGCTACAGTACATGGGGTCTCAAAGAGTTGGACACAAATGAAGCAACTTAGCACAGCATAAATAAGCTGTTTATTGAAAGACAGTAGTTTAGTTCTGTGTGTTCACCAGTGGACTTAGATGTCTCTTTACAAAGTAGTCCAGAACTCAGAGGTGGGCTATTGCCTGCTGTACCCCAAAGGTATTACTCACACTAGATAAGCTTCCTGAAGGTAGAGTGACATCCACCTCCTAACCTGTGACAATGACAGACCCTACCCAAAGCCGACCTTGGAGCTTGCACACATCAGGGTTTGGAAAAATCTATTGAAATGAATCTGGGCAGCAGGCCCTAGGCCAGGCTTGAAACGAAACCAGATCCAAAATCTCACCCCTTGAAGCTTTCAAAAGCAAATAAACCTTCCCTATTTGTTAACCACAGCCCTGGGTATCAGCTGACACAGCCGGGAAGGGAAGACAGAGGGTCACCATGGCAACCTGGCAGGGCTTCCCCATGCCCTCCCTCCAGCACCGAGGATCAAGGTGGGGGCAGCTAGGGTCTTCCTTACCTCTTTCTTCTTCTTGGCTTCCTCTAGGGAGCTGAGCAGTAATTTGCGCTCTTCATTGGTTTGTTCTATTTGGGTCTTTATCTGTTTCACCTCCTTGAGGGCATTTTTAATTTCTTTATTCACGTACTTACTCCCTTCGGTGGACATTTCTGCAGGAAAAGGGCAGGAAGGTGGATGATGTGAGAGGAAGGGATGGTGCTGGGAATACAACCCTGGAACCAGTTTAAAGGGTCAGAAAGGCCAGGGGGTTTAGGGGCTGCCAAGGCTGGGGTCCCCCTGGCAGGCAGCCTTCAGGGTCCCAGCTTCACCCTGACCCAGGTTCCATTCCAGGTTCCATCTCCAGGGTACACTGAAGACCCAGGGCCAAGTCAATTACACCCAGCTGCTCAGAAATGCAAACACTGGAGCAGACACACCCCAGAGGAGGAATAACCCAGTGTGCTCCTGGGGCACTGGAGGAGCAGCCTCACCAGCTGCAGAAGAAAATTTTCAAGGAGAAAAAAAATCCTGGAAGGGTAATTGTTTAAGCATCAAAATGTAAAATAGTATCCAATTGGATACAATCTCTTCTGGAATGCAGTTTAAGCAAACTTCTGAATTTCACCTTTGTTCTAACAAATGGTATCAGGTGACAGGGACATGGAGGTGAGACTGTGATCAGACACCACATCGTGTGACAAATACAATGAGATAATGTCACCGAAGTACTGAAAGTAACAGCCCATGCTTCTCTGGTGCTTATCCTCGGCCAAGCACCGCGCTGGACACTTCACGTGCATTTAAGACTCTCAACACTGCCTTCACCCCACTGCACAAATGAGGATGAAGAATCACAGTGAGGTCAAGATTCTCACCCAAGGTTATAACAGCTGGGGAGGGCAGAGACAGACTCCCATCCACCTCTGATCTCAACATTAGGGTTTCTAACTACTACGCTGGAGAGCTGGTCAGCTCTCAGGACGAGAGTGAAGCAGAGGGAAGACAGGTGTCAGGAAGGACCTAGCAGAAGTGGGGAAGGAAGAGCTGGGCTTTGAAGGATGACAAGCCCTCCTAATAAATGACATTTCCTCTTTCCTGAATCCAGAGCATTGGTTTTCTGGGTGGCAAGGTGGCAGATACAGGTAGTAAGCTTTATGGAAACTCGAAGGGATAGTCCACAGAGGGCCCAGTGGTCCAGGCTGCAAGGAGCCTCATGGGGGAGATGTGGGCACTGGGCCAAGCGGACTGTGAAGGGAACAGCTGAAGGAGATGCAGCAGTCAGAAAGGGCTTGGGGTCCACCTGAAAGAGCCTGGCTGGCGACAGAGGGTTCAGAGAGGGGCTCGAGCAGAGCAAACCAGATCCGATGCACAGGGCGGAAATGGTCCCTGACCCCTGGGGGCCTGGTCACTTACCCTGGAGCTCTTTGTCCGAGATTGCCCGGCCACTCTCCCAGCTGAGCAGCAGCCCCACCAACAGCAGGAGAGTCTTCATCTTGCCTCCTTCTCCACTTCTGGAATCCCAGCACGCCTCTGTTTGTAGAGAACAGGGGACTGTCATGGCAACAGCTAGACAGCCCGCTGGTCTCCGGCCCAGCCTGCCGCCTGCTCTCCCGGAGCCCTGCTGAGGCCTGGCCCTCTGCTATGCCCTCAGCTCGCATCACCGCCTTTCTATCCCAGGGACTGGACAAGAAAGGATCAGTCTTGCCAGTGGACACCTTCAAAAGAAAGTGGGAGGCAGCGGGTACTGGGAAGAACCCCAGGAAAGCAGCCTCATACAGAAGAAACGAGGATCTGGAGTCAGAACCACTGGACTCTGGTCCAAGCTACCCTCCTCCTGCTCCTCCATCCTCCCCTTCCTCCCCCTGTTCCTCCCCCTCCTCCTTCTCTTCTCATCATAGCTGCCTGTGCCCGAAAAAGGCACAGGAACTGTCTGCATCCAGAGGGCATCTATCTGACGATACCTGCTCACATCAAACTCAACTCTGAATACACCTCTCTTGGGTCACTCATCTGGCCTATCCCATCCCCCTAAAGTGGGGACTGCAGCCCCAGAGCGCAGCCAGCCCCCTGCCATCGACATCACCAGGCCTGCTACAGCAGGCATCACCAATCGATCACAGCACTGTCCCCACCATCCTCCTGAAAGTGCTTTTGGAGGGTCTGAGGCTGTTTCGAGGGCCTGAGGCACTGACAGCCTCAGAACCTCTGGGTTGGCACAGGAAAATAAATCCATTTGTCATCCTTAGCGTGAGACTTGAGGCAGGAGGCGTGGATGGGAGTAGAGCAAGGCGAAGACAGTGGTCTCCAGGGAGCGTAGCGAGGGCGGGGCAAAGCCAAAGGACTGATGGGGGAGGGGGGCCCGGGGTGGGGGGACGGAGCCTCCCCAGAAGAAGTCCTGCTGGGAGGCGCGCCTCTCTGCTCTGCCAGGTCCCTTTCACTCAGCTGGTCTCTCTAAACCCACCGCAGCGCGTCTGCCAAGGTCCTCCCACCACACTCGGCTGGCTGCCTGAACCCTGGACCGGCTGGTCTTACACAATGGATCCTTTCCCCAAAGCTGAAGTTGTTGCAAAACAGAAACCCCTCCCCCTGCATCCCTCCCCCCAACTGCTCATCTGAACTCACCCGCTTTCCCTAACAAGAATGAGAGGGGGCTCTCCCCTTCCTGGAACGATGCACAGTCCAAAGCTGCTCTCAGCTCTGCAGGCTGAGACCCTGGGAGAACGTGAATAAGGCAAGTCTCTCCTGAGATGCAATTAGTGAGGCAGCCGGCCTGTGGTCCCTGAGCAGCGTGGGAGAGGAGAGTGGGTCACTGACCTCCCCAGAGATGGTGGGTGGGCGGCTGAGCCAGGGCGCTATTTCAGGTCTGCCAGGCTGCCCCAGCTGCTCACTGAGGCCTGAAACGCCTCAAGCAGGGACAGAGGCTTTGTCACGCCAGAGAGACAAAACCAGAGAGAGACACCCCTCCAGCAGAGCACCCCCGTAAGTGAAGGCTTTTGAGAAATCCACACACCAGCCTTTGAAAAAGGCTGGAACCAGAAGACAGGGCATTGGGTCCAAAGGAAGAGACGCAGGGAAGTCAAAGGCAAGAGCACTGGATGAGGAGTCCAGAAACCCACAGGTCAGTACAGGATCTCCCGTCAAGGGCCTGGACGCCATGGGAGCCGTGAAGCGGAGAGCTGGGACAGAGACCTGTCTCCCATTCAATCCTCCACCTGAGAGGGGAGGCGGAACCCAGAAACATGATGGGGCTCCCCAAGGCCTACAAGCAGGTGGCAACCCCAGGATGAGAACCCAGCCCTCCCAATCCCCCAGTCCAGTGTTCTTTCCTTGACACCAAGTCACTGAAATCTAAGCCTCAGTTTTTCCATCTGTAAAACGGACCTAATACAGACCTCAGAGATTTGAATTTGTTCTGTAAACACAAGGGTCTTATGTCATCACAGGAAATTCTGACTCCTTCAAAAATAGATGTAGGACCAGTTGTGGGCACTGGCACGATATATTTCAAGGAAGTGGGAAGAGGTGGCATGTAGAGACAGGGACAGAGGACCTGAAGCAGGCATACAAGGCCACCTGCGGTCCTTCCCTGCTGTGGACTTTGCCTTAATGAAGCAATCGGCTCCTTAAAAGTACGTGGGAATTAGCCAGGAGTCTTGTTATCACACCAGATTCTGATTCCGAGACTGCTATGCTAAAAACCTTGCAGGTGATACGGATACTAGCCCAAGGACAGTAGGAGAACAGTGGCTGTGCAGCCAAATTACCCTCCCTTTGCACTAACTCCCCTCCCCTCCCAGCTTCGGACCAGGGCACCTGGTTGCCAACTGCTCTGATTAAACAAGCCACTCAAAGGCCCTCCTTTCCCCAGAAGAAGCCATGGGGAGGACACGGTCAGGCAGAGTAAGCTGCACGGTTCAAAGCCCAAGTTCCTCTCCTACTCCCTCCCCAAATAAGTAAACTCAACCTAAAGGAAAAACAAAACAATTCACCTATAATTCACACCCTCCAGAGGTAAACATTAGCACCGTGGTATCTTTCCTCTTTTCTATGTATTTGCATACAATTGGGTCCTTTACATCCACTATCTTCAAATACACGCGAAAAGCATACTTTCATGGCTGTGTAATAGTCCTTTTTCTGGTATACCTTATTTTGCCATCCCACATGGCTGAGCATTTAAATGGTCTTTAATTTCTGACTTATTATAACACTCTCAAGAGCATCCTTTTATAGAATTTGTACTTACTCTTAAATTCTTAACCTCAGTCTTAAATAGTCATAATCAGCTTCTTTTCTTTCAGTAAGTCCAGAAATTCTGGAAGGTCAAGACTTGGGTTCTAATCCCAATTCTGATACCTATTTTCTGTTTATCTTTGGAGATTTTTCTTTCTGTTTATCCTTTCAGATTTTCACCTATAAAATGCGACGACAGTTTTGAATCAGATGTCTGAAATCTGATGGAGGTTGTGTGACATTGCTCTGATGTACTCTGGGGCATTAGGAAGCAGAAAGAGTTTTCCAGGTGGCTCAGTGGTGAAGAATCTGCCTGCCAATGCAGGAGACTCCAGAGATGCAGGTTCCATCCCTGAGTTGGGAAGACCCCCTGAAGGAGGAAATGGCAACCCACTCCAGTATTCTTGCCTGGAGAATTCTATGGACAGAGGAGCCTGGCAGCTACAGTCCATGGGGTAGCAGAGTCGGACACGACAGAGCGACTAAGCACGCACACAACATATACTTAAATCAAAACATCAAACTTATCAACATACTAGCCAGGGAACTAGAGAATTCAGCAGCAAACAAGATGAGTCACGCGCTCGAGCTGACTGCCACCCCCTGAAGATATCAGCGCCTTTCCAAGGAAAATACTGCAGGAAGGCTCTCAGCGCGGGCCAGCTCTGCCACTCACTAGCCTGGCCTCCAGCGTCTGCGGCAGTCCTCCAAATGTCAATTTCCCCATCTTTACAAAAGGATGTTCACTACACCTATCCTGTTTACCCCACAGAACTGTGATTGGAGTTCATGAACAAAAGGGCTCCCGAGTCCTTGCCTGTGCTCCGACCCCAGCAATTTTCGGACCCCGCCAGGCTCGCAGGCGATGGGGCTCGGGTCACCTGCCTTCCCTGATCTCCCGACTCCACCCAAAGCGCCCCCTCTGACAGCCCTATAACTACGAGCGATCATCCTCTCCTAGCCTGGCGGCGGCGGCGGCCACCCCCGCCCCCCACCCCCGCTCATCACGCCGGCGGCGGGGCTCTGCGCAGGGGACTGGAAGGGTGGGACGTCTCACCGGTCACCGCTGCCCCGCGCTCCTCCTGGCCACGCCGCGCGCACAGCACCGTGAGGCGCCCGTATTTATAGCCCTCCGCTGCGTCTACACCCACTTTGGGGCTGGCTGCAAACCTGCATGACTCACGCCCAAAGAATGCCGTAGAAAGCACCGGGAGCTTTCTGGAAGCCGGCGCGGGAGGGGGTGCGGAGATGCGGGGGGCGGGCAGTTGGGGGCGGGTGTCCGGTGCAGCACTCGGCGGGGGGCGCAGGGGGGCGCTTCGGCACCGCGAAAGGCTCCGGCGTAGACAGACGCTGGGGTGCGGGATCGCACCCTTGGGGCTCAGAGCTGGGGCACGGCGCCCCCAGGAGGGAAGAGCCTGAATAACCCGCACGGCGAGCGCCCAGCTCCGCAGAAGTGGAGGGATGCTCCGCGCCCCCCGCTGCTGCCTACTCCCAAATCAAAACTCACAATTCCGCTGCCCGATTGAGCGTTAGTTTTTCGCGGGCGCCACTCCTCCGGCCGCATTTAACAGCATCAGAAATAACGGGGGTGTAATGGTGAGAGATGTTGTGATAGAGAAGGAACGCAGCAAGTATGAAATGACAGCTTCCCAAACCACTACAGTGGCAGACCTGCTAGGCTGCAGGGAACAGAAACAGCTTCTTAGGAATGAACAGAGCATCCGTTTGGGAAATCATAAGGACTCCCTGACTCTCTGATTCCAGGACCTTAACTAAATGTTGTCCCCATCCACTTGAGACCCAGCCAAACCGGGTGGGCTTCATGAACATGGGACCCTGCTGCCCCGTGAACTATTTGATGAGCTACCGTCCAAGTCTTGAAATTCTCAATCGTTTTTGAACAAGGGGCCCTGCGTTTTCCTTGTGCACCGGGCCTCACATGTTATGCTGCTGATCCTAGTTGCAAAGGCCCTCACTGATCTCCACCAGCCCCAAGTTCCCTCTGCTAGCAGGAGGAAGCTTGCCGACAGACTCCCTGTGGCAGGGGGCTTTGATGGGGCTGAGGGGTGGGAGCCCTTTGCCATCCCCTGGCAGGGAGGGGACCAACCCAGAAGCCCCACAGGCATAGCGATGAATACTTCCTGGGGAAGAAACAGTTAGGCACTCTGATCCAGGATGTTTGAGCCCTACGAGAAAGGTCTAGGGACTTCAGGGTGGTTCTCGCCCTGGCTTGGGGAAGATGGGTGTGCAGGGCAGGTGTGGACAGTTTGATTCACTTGCCAGCTGAAAACCGGCAAGATGACAGAGTCGGAGGAGAGTCGTATGGCAAAGGGCCAAGTTTTCCTGCCCACAGCTTTCAACGTACAGCTTCAGACCCAGTCCCTGGTTGCCCAAGGTCGGGACAACTAGGACCCCACCCTTTTCAGGAAGGAGCACAGGGGGAGCTTCTAGGCAAGTGAAAAACAGGGAGAAAGTGTATGTGGGGGCGGAGGGTGGGGGTGGTTGTTGCATAGAATTCTGACGGAGCTCTCAGCTCCATCCTGAGGATCTGGGTGACCTTGGCCAGCCCGAAGATTTTAATCCCCCACACCCCTTCCCAGCTCCTCAGTTCTCAGATTCTTCCTTCTGGACAATGAGGAATCTGGAATGTATCATCTCTGAGGTCCCCTTCAACCTCACCAGGAGCAATGCCAAGTGTGAGAAGATCATCAGCCCAGGAGGAAGGGGGAAAAAAAAAATCCAACCAGAATTTGCAACAGTATTTCTCCCCTGAGGCTTCACTTTATCTTCCTGAAAAAGTCTAATTATCAGTAACAGCTACATTTTCTATGGAAACTGCCACCTCTTTAGCATCTTATCAATGCTCCCAGGCCAGATGGATTCTCTTTGAGCTCGCTCCTTGTAACTTTTCCGTTCTGTGACTCCCCAGCATCGGGTACAGTAGACACAAATCTGTAATAATTATATTTCTTAAAAAAATCAGACTTTGGAGGACAAGACAAGGGGATCTGCCTTAGTCAGCTGAAGCAGGGGACGGGAGGAGAAGGGATTGGGAGAAAATAACATGATTCACAGCCTCAACTGTGGTCCTCTGGGAGCAATTACTTGATGACTCCAGCTGGCCACTAATCCCACAAGGCTCAGAAGATGAAACTTAAAGGGGAAAAGTGCACCATAAATGTATAAACTAGATTTTAAATAGTCTAAATATATCATGGAGACCAATTGGTACAGCCCTCACCCCATAGTTGATTCTAACTTTTATTGGCACATAGCTGATTTACAATGTGTCAGTTTCAGGTGTACATACAGCAAAGTGAATCAGCTATACATATTCATGTATCCACTCTTTTACATTGTTTACCCATATAGGTCATTACAGACTAGTGAATAGAGTTCCTTGTGCTATACAGTCTGTCCTTATTAGTTACCTAGTTTGTATATGGTACTGTGTGTACATCAATCCCAATCTCCCAGTTTTGATCCCTCCCCTTCCCTTACCTCTTGCAACAATAAGTTTTTTTTCTACATCTGTATTTCAGTTTGTTTTGTAGATACATTCATTTATACTCTTTTTATATTTATTTTAAAGACTTTTTTAATTGAATGTGTTATCATATTGCTTTTGTTTCATGTTTTGAGTTTTGGCCACAAGTCATATGGGATCTTAGGTCCCCAACCAGGGATTGAACCTCTACCCCCTGCCTTGGAAGGCAAAGTCTTAACTACCAGACCTCCAGGGAAATCCCCTTATACTTTTTTTTTTTTTAGATTCCACTACATGATTCTCAACTGCCCCCGATACCACCACTGCCACATTCCCATCAGGCGGTCACCCTGGCTTCTGTTTGGATGCCCCCAATAACTGAGCACTCACTACCTCCAGGCACAAAATCATCTAGGAACCTGTCTACAGAGTTAGTTGTCTGTGGAGCTTGTTGAAGTTAGAGTCTGGCTCCTGCAAGGGACAATCTCAGACCCAGGTCTGTCATCTGGAGCCACACAGAGAAAACCCAGTCCATCTCCCCACTGCCAGTAGCCTTTCAGCTATTTGAAGCCTGCTAGTCATTTCTCCAGCATTTCCCAGGCTTGTCACGGCCTGCTCTGTCACTGTTTGCAAATTCTTCCCCAACCCTTTGGCCTTCTGCACCTCACCTCTCTTGAGCCCTGGGCTTGCCAATACAGGTGAGGGCTGACCACACGCCAGAGCAGGACCACCTGCTCCCTTGCACAAACATTCAAGATACGCTTTTATTCAGCTGCTGAGTCACTTGGCTGATTCATATAGAATTGATCTTTTTTTGGCAGATGCTGCTGTTGAGTCATTTTTCTCCCATTACAGACTTAGGCGGTCGGGTTTTGGGGTTTGGGGCTTGACTTTTTTTCTTGGCTTGGGGGAACCATTGGGGAGGGGGCAGGGAGAAAGTAAGGAACTTTACGTTTAGCTGTGCATCCCTTTCTGCTTTACCCACCATTTCTCCCCTGTTCAGTGGTATCTTTGTTATGCACCCACACCACCACCACCATCATGGTCCAGCTCTGTGCCAGCAGCTTAACTACCACTGATGGAAGTGGAACAAGCTAGAAATGGATGAAAGCAGTAAATACTCCATGGCCTATAATTAAGATTCACCCTCCAGGCTCTAATTATAATTTGGATGTATTCAGTCATACAAAAAATAATGGATAATAAAATCATAAGTGATAAAATCGGCCTAGAGCTGATGCAGAGGCATCCTACTGCTTTTTCAGTCCTTCCCTAAGTCCAGAAACATTGGCTCCATCCACTATGTTTCCCTTATTTTCCCAAATAGGATCTCTTTGGGAAAAGATCTGATGCTAATCTCTCTTGAGTTGCTTATCATGGACCTACAAGTAGACAAATATTACTTAATCTTCACTGTTAATCCTTTATTGATACAAGAGGTTCTGAAATTGGGATTGTAGGGTAAAAGAGAACGTGTCATCTTAATGTTAATATATACAGGCTGATGGTAGCAGCAACTCTCACTGTCTCTGAGAAAACTCACTTTCCATGTGACCATCAGTCTGGATGCAGTCGTCCTTTTGAATGTTTGCCACTGGTGGCTGAAACTGACATTTTGCTCTCTTACTTTCTTTGTGTGTTTATTGTTTTCAGCTAGCTATTTTAAAATAAAGTTTCATTTTCTACGACTTGCTTATTCATATTATTTGTTTGCTCTGTTGGGTTAGTCATCCTTTTTTACTTTGAAGTATATTGATTTACAGTGCACCCCCTTTTTCTAACAATGTATAGGAGCTCTTTAAATAAATGATGTAATCCTCTGTGTATTGCAGATGTTTTTACCAAGCTCTCATGTCTTTTACCTTTCATTATGGAGGTTCTTAAAATTTTTTTGTAGTGAAATTTCCTTATCTTTTCCTTTATAGTTTCTAGGTCTCCTGTCTCGCTTAAGAATGTCTTCCTCTTACTAAAATATAGACAGTTAAAAATACTGTATCACTATGTTATACACCTGAAGCTAATATTATTGACTTAAATATAAAGTCAACTAACTTCAATACAAAATAAAAATCATTAGGTAGATGTCTATTATGTATTACATGCCCAAATATTGCATGGTGTAGATTGGGTATAGTTAGATACAGATAGATAAATATCAGATAGATATTAATAAATAGATATAGAATTGAAGACAAGTAATATAGATGATAGATACAACTGATGATAAACAGAAGATAGATAAATAAATAGACACAGAGAGATGATGGACTTCCAGGTGGCGCTAGAGGTAAAGCACCTGCCTGCCAATGCAGGAGACATAAGGGACACGGGTTCGATCCTTGGGTTGAGAAATCCCCTGGAGAAGGGAATGGCAACTCACTCCAGTATTCTTGCCTGGAGAATCCCACGGACAAAGGATCCTGGTGGGCTACAGTCCATGGGGTCACAAAAGAGTCAGACAAGACTTAGCGAATTAGCACAGCACATGTTAGCATAGAGAGATGATAGATGATAGATATAATAGACAGTAGGGCTTCCCTGGTGGCTCAGCTGGTAAAGAATCCTCCTGTAATGCAGGAGAGCTGGGTTCGATCCCTGGGTTGGGAAGATACCCTGGAGAAGGGAAAATCTACCCACTCCAGTATTCTGGCCTGGAGAACTCCGTGGACTGTATAGTCCATGGGGTAGAAAAGAGTCAGACAGGACTGAGCAACTTTCACTTTCAGATGACAGATAGATGATAAACAGAAATGGATAGATAAGGCCTTATCCTCAATGGAATGGTAACGTGATAGAGTAACGTAATACTTCTCTGGACAAGTCTTCACTCAAGAATGTTGACAGATTCCCACCCACCCCACTCCAGGAATTGTTTATTACTTTAAATGGAGGCCAATAGGGAAATGGGTTTTAGATTTTCCTTTATGACCAATGTGGCTTGAACCCTGTTCTGAAATACACTGGACTAACCCTCTCTTCTTTTCAAGAATATTTTACTATGTGCAGTGCGGGTGGTACCGTGGTAAGGGACTTTCTTGGCAAACAAACAGGAGCATGGAATCTCAGCCACTGGACCACTAGGGAAGTGTCCAACCCACACTAGATTGTGATGTGAGAAATAAAATTTTTGTCCTGTTAAGACAGTAGGTTGTCACACCAACTACTATAAGGGGAGGGAATGTCTACATTCAGAAAGCAGGCTTTCCTATTTGGTATATGGAAAAAGGAGTCAAAGAAGTTTAGAAGGAGAACTGGAAGTAAGTAACCTAGAAAAGAAGAGCATTTCAAGAAAGAGCTACTTTGTGATGGTTTGTGATGGTTAGTTTTCTGTGTCAACTTGGCCAGGCTATGAAACAAGATATTTGGTCAGTCATTATTCCAGATGCTTCTAGGTGTGAAAATGTATTTCAAGTGGGATTAACATTTCAATTAGTCAAGCAGAATACCATCCATTGCATGGTGGGCCTTGTCTAATCAGTTGAAGGCCTCAAGAGGAAAAGAGTCTGACCTTTCCCACAAATGAGGGTATTCTGCCAGCAGACTGCCTTTGGACTTGAGCTGCAACATCGACTCTTCCCTGGATCTCCAACATGCCAGCTGTTGGTTCTATGTCCCTGAAGCACCCTGCCTACTACAGTGTTATTCCACAAAATGGCGAAGAAGAAAAAGATTTTGAAAAGGCTCTTCTATTTGGCAACCAGGAGGAGGGGAGCAATTTCAGTGAGCACTGAGGTCTGAAGCTCTATTTTAAGAAGGAGAAATGGAAGCAAAATCCTAATGCTGAGAGGAGCATGGGTGGGGGAGGAGGGAGTCAAAGGCATTAGTGGAGGGATTGAGTTTTAGGAGAAAGAATTTTTTTTTTTTTCCTGAAGCAGTAAATAGAAAAGTGTTTGGGGAGCTCCCTGGAAGGCTTTATTCCAAGCAAATCACAACATTGCTCAAGAACTGAGATGAAACAACCCAAGTTCCCATCAACAGATGACTGACTTAAGGAGATGTTCAGCTCAGTCGCTCAGTTGTGTCTGACTCCGTCAGCCCTTGGACTGCAGCACGCCAGGCTTCCCTGTCCATCACCAACCCCTGGAGCTTGCTCAAACTCATGTCCATCAAGTCGGTGATGCTATCCAACCATCTCATTTGCTGTCATCCCCTTCTCCTCCTGCCTTCAATCTTTCCCAGCATCAGGGTCTTTTCTAATGAGTCAGTTTTTCAAATCAGGTAGCCAAAGTATTGGAGCTTTCAGTTTCAGCTTCAGTCCTTCCAATGAACATCCAGGACTGATCACCTCTAAGATTGAAGGAGATGTTAAGCCGATCTTATAACTTAGACATAAAAAATGAAAGACCACCACCAATGAATGGACATAGAGAGTATTATCCCTACTTAAGTAAGTCAGACAGAGAAAGACAAACATTATATGATATCATGTATGCTGCTGCTGCTCAGGCATGTCTGACTCTCGAGGCTCATCTATCCATGGGGATTCTCCAGGCAAGAATACTAGGGTACGTTGCCATGCCCTCCTCCAGGGGATCTTCCCAGGGAGTAAACCCAGGTCTCCTGCATATATAACTGAATCACTTTGCTGTACGCCTGAAACTAACACAATATTATCAACCAACTATACTTCAGTATAAAAAAAGGACTGGGGTGGAACTTCCTACCTTCATTAATACATGGAAGTTTCCACCAGTAGTGATCATGTTTTTTTCCTCCAAATGACCTCTGCTCTTTAGTGATTTCCTTTGACTTTCAACATAAGTACAGTATATGTGCCACAAGCAACTGTCCCCACACTTTCCCCACCCCAACTCAAGTTAAAAACAGTTTTAAGCAGTCTCCCTAGCCCATCCCACCCCGCCCACCCTGTCTGGTGCCTCTGCATTCAAGTCCCAGCTGAGCCACATCCTAACAGTTCCAAACTCTGGTCCCCCAGGGGAAGTCATCCCAGTTGGCCCTGGGTTCGGCACTCTGGTTGTTGATAGAAATTGCCTGAAGTTGCAGCTGAAAGCTCTCACCTGAAGGCTGGTTTAATTTCTAAGGAGTCGATCTCCCTTCATCTGTGATCTATGATCATGATCTATGATCATCCTTTACCCCCTCTTTCTCCCTCCTTCCCTCTCTGAACTACTCTGGTACTTTGGCCAGTGGGTCCCCAGCTCTTTCCTACCTCTCGGCAGTGCTGGACTCCTCTTTCCAGGGTCCTTCTGGAGCAGGAGTTCATCCTCTGAACCTCTTCAGGCCTGGGGCTGGCTCTGCTCAGCCAGGCCCCATCTGTGGTCACACACCAGCATGTTTCATTTCTCTGAGGCTGCATCTGCATTACCGTAGCAACACCACAGGATACACACACCCTCCGATCCCAAGGGGGCAAGGAAGTGTGGGAGAGGGCACTCTTGCGTACGGAGTTAGGACCTTTTCTCACCAGACATCTTGGATATAGCCAACTAAAGAAAGCATGGAGAAAGCCAAGGGCCATTTGTCTGTTCTTTCTTTTTACAAATATTTGGGTAGCTTCTGTGAGGGTCAGGATGGTGCACCCTGGGGAGAAGGACAAAGATGCTGGATTCAGCAGCCTCCCTGGGTTCAGATCCCGACATCTCCACTTAGAGCAACATGATGCTAAATGCAATATCTATCCTCTGAGAAATGAGGACCATCATAGTACTTATCTCCTAGGACTGCTATGAGGATTAAACCCATTAATACACAGGTAAACCACCTAAAGGACCCTTTGGGGTGGCTATCTCCCTAGTGTTTACAAAGCGCTGTCCTGATCCATGCCATAGTATAGGAGACTGCGGTTCGTGTGGCAGACTTGGAATCCAGATTCAAAGCCCCAGGAGTACATCATGACTACTACTAGGTAGGCAAAACCCTTTCTGAACCTTGGTCTCTTCACCTGTAAAATGGGCAGCAGGTTCTTGGCTCCCTTTCTCAAGGTCATGGTGAGGTTCACCTGAAATCATGGAGAGGATGCATTGTCTGATCTGAAACTTGCCACTGGGAAGTAGACGAGATTAGAGAGAGCTGAGCGTCCCCCTTTCTGATTGGCTCAGATTTGTGAATGGGGTGCAGGGGTGGGAGTGGGGGTGTGGGGGAATGGACTGTCCTTGGCCCCTTCTCGGTTCCTAGGCTTAGGAGAAAGCTTCCCTGCCCCTTTGGCCTGACCTACTTTACTCCAAACTCTGGAGGAGGAAATGGCAACCCACTCCAGTATTCTTGCCTGGAGAATCCCATGGACAGAGGAGCCTGGTGGGCTACAGTCCACAGAGTCGCAAAGAGTCAACACGACTGAGCACACACTACTTTACTCCAAGGGCCAGATGGGGGTGGGCGTGGAGGTGTGAAGATGGAGACAATGGAGAGGGCAGGCCAGGTGGTCGCACCCTATAGTGGGTCTCCCCCTGCACCATCCAACCACCAAGCTTGTCCCACCACGGCCTTTGTCACATCTCAGCACGTTTACTTGTTAAATTGCTGTCTTTCCTCACACCATACAACCACATGGAGACCTGGACGGTGTGGAATGTTCCCCACCCTCCCAGAGTTTGGGGCAGGACCTGGCCCATGGCTGGTACTCAGTAAGTGTCCCATCAGAGAGGATGACTTGTGAGGCTCCGGGTGGAGGGACTCTGGGGAGATCACCACTCCTTGCCTGAGGCCCACTTCCCTCAGACATCCTCACTGTTCACATCAGAGGCCCCTCCAGGAACAAAATCACACAAGCTGGGAGGGCTCGGGGCCCAGTATTCTCTGGCAGAAAACCTCATGGACTGGCCACCCAAAGCCACTCGCCCAGATTGGCAGAGCTGGGGTGACCAGCCGTCCTGGTCTGCCCCCCCTGGGACTGAGGGGTTCTCCGGGATGCGGGACTTTCAGTGTCTAAAGGGGGACAGTCCCAAACAATGTGGGGTGTTAGGGCTGGCACCGGGGGATCCTAACTTCTCCAGTCCGTCTACCCCTCAGATGGGTGAGAAAAAAAGGCCCGGGGGAAAATCCAGAGCCCCCAGGCACCAGGCGGCCTTCCCTGGGTCTCCCCTTTCCCCCTCCCCGATGTAGCGGCAGCCGGGCCAGGCTCGGGGGCTTGCGCACCGCGCGGGGGCTCCGGGGGGCCGGGCGGGGCGCGGGGACCATCATGGGCCGCACAAAGAGGCCGGGCAGCGGCAGTTTTGAAAAGAGCAAGGAAGTTGATCTGGGCCGGGGCCCAAGCAGTGACGAGGAGGGAGGGCGCAAGGGCGGGCGGGCGGCGGGAGGGCGGGCGCGCGGGGCCAGGGGCGGCCGCAGTCCTCGCCTCGCCGGCCTCCACGGGAAGCGCGCGGCGGGATGGGCGGTGGGGCGCTGCGCCCCCAGCCGGCGACCCCGCGGACCCTCCCCTCGGCGCGCCGCCTCCGCAGCCGGGGCTCCGGCGCGACTCCGGCACCGAGTCCCACTCCCGCGGGCGGCGCGTAGGGAGGAGATCGATCGCTGCCCTCCGGGAACCCGCAGGTTTCAGCTCGGGGTCGTAAGGCCGCCGAGCCGCCTCCGGCCGGGCCCGCCTGAGGCCTCGGAGCGGGGACCATGAAAGGTAAGCCCGCGCGCGGGAGCTCCGAGGCGAGCCCCCTTGGGGCCCTCCACCCTGACCGGGCGCGGCGGGCATCTCTCGGCGGGCGGGCTGAGGACCGGAGGACTCCTCTGGGGAGGATGGCAGGGGTTTCCCTACCCCTTTCGTATTGTCTGGAGAGAAGTCTTAGGAGGACAGGATAGAGCCCTGAAGTCCAGAGGAGGGGGGAGAGGAGAGGGAGAATGGAGAATGTTCTTATCTGTCATTGCTCTTGCCTGAAAAGCCATTGTAATTTCCAGAGAAGTTTTTGATCCCTTTAACCAGTCAGCACGGAATTATGCTACAGCCCAAACCTTCTAGCAGTGTCGACTTCATCTAGCACACCCATCTCACAGTCTGCTGCAGCCCCCGTCTAGCCAATTACCCCATGGGATCCTCCTCTGGGAGCTTCTGCTGTGACAGTTTCTTAGCCCAGGCCCTGCCCTTCCCAACCTCTGAACCCTGCCTGACCTACCTGTGACCTCCTGGGGACAGAGCAGTGGCCGGAGATCAGCGGCCCAGGCCTGAGCTCTCCCTGGGCCAGTGAGCATCACCACAGTGGTCCTTGCAGCCAGGTCCTGGGATGGAAACAAGAAGCAGACCTGGTCCCAGATGTTCATCCCTGGACCCTGGCTTTCTTGAGACCAGGGAGAGTGGACATCTGGGCTTCATGCTCATTCTCAGGCTAAGGGAGAAGCCAGCTCTGGAATCATACTGTGAGTCTGGAAACTGAGGTTTGAGCCTGTCTCACCTACTTCATGCTAATCCTTCCATAGGAGCCAGGCAGATGCTTTTGCTCCTAGCACCTCTTCCACTTACTGAATGGTAAAACGACCAAGGGCTTGTGGGTCATCCACAGGTCTTTCCACTATGTTCTCGTGGGGTGTTGGCAAAGCAGACTTGTCCACCATAGAAGGGTTCAGGGTTCCTGTGAGGAAAAGGTTTCATGGGTAAACCTGTGATTGATGACAGCCTCCATGATGTGTGGTTGGGGAAACTGAGGCCCAAGCAGGTAGGACTGGCCTCTTGGTTGGATCATCTGTGCAGTCCCCCAAGGTCCCAGGGCCGTTCATGAGGTTCAATGGCCTACTGTTGCTGTCTTAAAATTATTATTATTTTAATATTTTTTTGGCATGTGGGATCTTAGTTCCCTGACCAGGGATCGAACCCATGCCCCCTGCAATGGCAGCATGGAGTCTTAACCACTGGAGCACCAGGGAAGTCCCCTGTCTTGAAATTATTAATAATTTTTTAAGCAACGGAGCTCAGCAGTTTTATTTTGCACTGGAACCTGCAAATTACACTGCTGGGCATGTGGATGAGAGAAGGGACTTGCATAAGAGTCACAGCCAGTTGGGGGGCCAGCCCAGGGCTCCTGACCTCCAGGCCCGTGTGCTCACTCATACGTGCATCCCTCTCCCTTCCCTCCAGTCTCTGGTCCCTCCGGTCTCTGGTCCTTGGTGGCCTCACCATGTCTTGAGCTTCCTGGGATGAGGCGAGCAGGTTATCACCAACTCCAGGGAGTTCCCTTAGCAGTAGAGAGGGGCCTCCCTTACTGAGCTCCTGTTATCGGCTCCCACATCTGTGGTGCAGTCCTGTGCCTGGTCAGTGACCCCGGGGAGGTCATTACCAGAAGATTCCAGAAAGGTCTGAGACCACCTATCACCACAGGCTCGGGGCCCACGCTGCTCTGAACCTAGGTAATGATGGTAAGACACTGCACGTTCTCAGAGAGGCTTGGCTCCAGCAACATTGCAGAAGAACACTTGGGGAGAAAAGATGGTGAGGGGAAAACAGGCAGGGCTGAACGCCTCTGACATGGAGGAGATGCCCAGTTCTTGTGGGGGTGGGAGGCTTCCCTGGTGGCTCAAATGGTAGAGAATCTGCCTGCAATGTTGGGAAACCTGGGCTTGACCCCTGGGCCAGGAAGATCCCCTGGAGGAGGGCATGGCAACCCACTCCAGTATTCTTGCCTGGAGAATCCCGTGGACAGAGAAGCCTGGTGGGCTACAGTCCATGGGGTCGCAAAAAGTCAGACTGAAAGACTAACACACACACCCAAGTCCCGGGGAGGGAGTCGGGAACACAGGACCCTCCTTTCTGAAAGTCAGTGAGGCAACAACACTCCTCTGAGCGGAGGAGGAAAGGGAAAGAGCTGGTATGAATGGGTGTTTAGAGGAGGTCGCTGAGGAGGACCGGCTTGTTGGCTGGGAGGCTGTGGACTCCAAGTAAGAAGCCTGAGGCCTGCTCTTTTCTCTCAAGGAGCAGCCTCACCACCATAGGGGGCTGAATTCCTGTTTGCTGAGGCCTTCAGGGCAGCTCTTGTATATTTTTCCCCCAGTTTTGGGAAACCTTCCACCATCTCCCATGACATCCCTGGGCCCGGGCCTCAGAGCTGCGGGTGTGTTCCCATTACGCCTCCCTGTAGAGTCTCCCTCTGTCTCCCTCGTCCTCCCCGGGAGCCAGGAAGAGCTGACACCGCTACCTGAGATGGAAAAGCCAGGCCAGGCAGTCAATATTTGGCCCTGGGGAATCTGTGGACTGTGAAGAATCAGAACTTTTTTTTCCCCACATGGAAAAAGGAATGTGCCAGGAAAACGGTCCCGGCCCCTTCCAGGATGGCCCTTCCCCGGGGGAAGCTAGCTTCGAACTCTCCCACCAACCTGCCACGGATCTGAGGATTACATGTGTGGGCAAAGGCTCACCAGCCCCGCTCAAAGCTAAACACGGTGATGTTATGCTTTGTGGGGGTTGGTGGGGATGGTACTTAGACAAGAAAACAGGTCTGCTAAGGAGTGCCACCGCCAGCGGCCAGGCGCCAGGCCCGCTCTGCCAGCCAAGCTCTTTCCACCCTGAGGCGCCTCCCACCGGCATGCCCACTGGCCGGCAGCCGGGCCTCCCAGGCAGCCGCATCTTTTGATGCAAGCCAGCCCCAGGCCCGCAGTCCAGCCCCTCTCACATCTGAGGGCACACAGCTGCCACCGCCCCTGGTGATGGGCCCACCTGGGAGCTGCCCACTGGCTTGTCTGAGCCTTTAACAGCCACCTGTGGAATTGTTCCCACATCTACAGTGAGAGGGTCCCGTGGCAAGAGCCCCTTCCAGCCACATGAGGTCCCCGCGGAGCAGTTGGGTTCACTGCAGAGATGACTGATTTGAGAGTCAAGGACACAGGCTCTGATCCTGGCCACACGTGAGGCTCTGGTCAATGTTCCCTTCTCCAGCCCGCCTTCCTCCTGCTGGTGGTCCCGAGGCCCGTCTTGCCCTGGTGCCCTGGGACTCAGCCCAGGAGCTTTGGGCCGAGGGCCAAGCAGAAGCGACTTGGTAAAGAGATGGTTAGAGGCAGGCCTGCCGCATAGGTCCCTGTGCCCAGAGAGACTTGGCCTCAGCTTCCATAGATGGGCAGACCCACATCCTGCTGTCCCCCAAGCCTGGGGGAAAAGCCCTTCCCCATGGAATCGGGGAGCCATGCCCACACGCTGAAGGCAAAGGGCAGGCAGGAGGGCAGGGGGACTCAGAAAACAGCAGTGAGATCCCGGAAAATCTACCTCCCGCTGCTTGGCAGGGGGGATGTATCCATTCACGGACATGCAGACTGGGTCCCTTTTGGAAGCCCGACTTCATCCCCAGACCGCAGGGCACTGGAGGTGGGTCTGACATGGCAAAGGTGCACAGAGTCAATAAAATGGCCTTTTGCAGGGATGGGGGGTGGGGGTGGTGCACGCTGGCCACCTTGCCATCCAGCTGGGGTAATTTTAATAACTGAAGACTCCCCTCTCAAGCTTATTTGGAAGAGAAGATAAAGAATTCTGCTTCTCTGTAGATGTTGGTGAACGGTTTGGCAGGTTTTGTAAAGGCCTTTGGGGGCAGTTCTTGTGTATCTTTCCCCCAGTTTCAGGAAACCTTCCACAATCTGCCTTGACATCCCGGGGCCCCAGCTGCAGAACAGAAATACACTACTATGTATAAAATAGATAACTAATGAAAACCTCCTATATAACACAGGGAATTATACTCAATGGTGACCTAAGTGAGAAGGAAATCCAAAAATGCAGGGGACATATGTATACATTTAGCTGATTCACTTTGTTTTACAGTGAACACTAAAGCAACATGGTAACGCAACTATACTCCAATAAAAATTAGAAAAAACAGAAGAGAACCAAGTAATCCAGGGGGATGTCATGAAGGCACCAATGAATGGTACAGACAGTAGGTTCCATAGAAATCTGAGGAGAGAAAGAACCTTTCATGTTGGGGCAGGTGGGGAAGGCTTTAGGATGTAGACGAAGGTGAGCAAGGTCTGGATGGGGTCATGCAGGAGACAGGCAGGAGGATGGGAAGCGTGTTGGTCAAAGCTGGGCACTGTCATTGGGTGAGTGTATTCAAGGGTGATGGGCAGAGAGGTTGGCTTGGAGGTTGAGGGTTTGGCAGAGAAACGCAGCGAGCCACAGGACCAGGAGGCCTTGAGCACCATGCCAAGGACTCCAACTGTGTCCTGTTGACTTTGGAGAGGCCCTGAGCAGGTTTGTCAGAAGATGGCCTGCTTGCTAGTTCTGTAATGACATTCACCCACGTTGGGAAATCTCTACTTTTAGAGAAAGCCATGAGGGAAGAAGAAAATGAGCCTGTGAAGGAGCCAAGAGGAGCGGTCAGGGACACAGGGGACGAAGGAGGATGTAATGTCATGGAAACTGAGAGGAGAAAGTTCCAAGAAGGAGGAAATGGTCAACAGCATTGACTGTTGATGGACAGGCTTTGCTCAGGGTTATTTGATCCTGAAAAAAACAGGTGCCATAGACCGAGAGAAGAGTGGGTAAGTTTGAAACAAAAACCCAGAGAGGCCTTGTGTTACAGAAGTTTGAGAAAAAGAGAGCTAAGAGGTTAAAGTAAGAAGCAGGCCAGGCATGAAGAGATTTTCAAGGTGGGACTGGCCGGCTCATTGGAAGGTCAGGGGAGAAAAGAGGAGAGGGGGGCCTGGGGATGATGGAGACATGAGTGGCTGAGCTTCGCTTATAGAAAGAAGAAAGGGTGCCTTCATGGTACCCCAGGATGTAGACATAGGCTTTTTGCATCACTAATTGCACTGAATCTTTTTACCATACATCCCCAGTATAAAAATTTTGAAAAATGCAGAAAAGGAAAAAAAATAGCCCTCACATGAACTCCTACCCCTCCGAGAAAATTGATAAGATTTGGATGAGAATTCTTCCAGAAATTCTTCTGTGCTTATTTGCACAGATTTTTTCTTCACATAGGTAAGATTATACTATATATGTATTTTTATATGTATTTTTAAATTTCAACAATAGAACCTAGACATATTCCTCGGGCAATAAGTATAGAGCCGCATTCTTTTTTAACAGCTGCATAATATTCCACAGTATGGCTTTATAAGAGTTTATTTAATCAATCCTTAGTGCTGTGCTTATTTGCTCAGTCATGTCTGACTCTTTGCAACCCCATGGACTGTAGCCTGTCCATGGGGATTCTCCAGGCAAGATTACTGAAGTGGGTTGCCATGCCCTCCTCCAAGGGATCTTCCAACCCAGGGATTGAACCCAGGTCCCCCGCATTGCAGACAGATTCTTTACTGTCTGGGCCATCAGAGAAGCCCAATCCTTTATCAATGAGCACTTAGGTATATACATTTTTCCTCACATTTATCACAGCATGCAGTGACAATCTTTACATGTCCATCTTTGCCTATGGTATATTTATCCCTTTAGAAAGTAATTCCTAGGAAGCGGATTGCTGAGTGAAAAGGAAACACTGGATTTTTTGAAGGTTGCAAACCAGTCCTGAGTGTGACAGACCTTAGGGAAGGGGAATAAATGACAGCAGATTTCAGGCAGGACAGAAAAATAATTGTAATAAAAAATGGCCGACGCTCCCGTTTATCAAGTATCTGGTACTTTTCACATGTTGTCTCATTTTTACAGCAGCTCATGAAGTTGATGGTTTTCTCACTATTTTGCACGCAGAGCCCAGAAACAAAAGGGGAATCCCCGTGTGAGAGAAAGCATGACTGGAAGTGGTGACAAGAGAGAATGAGGGGGTTGAAGGCCTAGACGTGATGGTCAAGATCAAAAAACTAGTGATTCCCACCCCTCTCATCCACTGGATTTGTGGAGTTCAAGGGCAGTGGAGGAGATGCTATCTCCCCAGAGAAGACCAGTGTGTATGTGATGGGAGAGGGTTGAGGTCTGCTGTGCTGAGTGAATAGCCCAGATGCTCTTCTCAGATACCACCCCCCATATCGGTGGGGTTTTATTCCAAAATCCCCACGGAATACCAAAATCCAAGGATGGTCAAATCCTTTATATAAAATGGCATAGTATTAGCCTTTAACCTACCCATAGCCTCCAGTTTAATTTTGTTTTTTATTAATTTTTATTGGAGTATAGTTTCTTTGGGGGGCTTCCCTGGTGGCTCAGATGGTAAAGAATCCGCCTGCAATGCAGGAGACCTGGGTCCTATCTCTGGATTGGGAAGATCCCCTGGAGGAGAGCACGGCAACCCCCTCCAATATTCCTTCATGGAGAATACCATGAGCAGAGAAGCCTGGCTATAATCCATGGGGTGTCAAAGAGTCGGACACGACTGAGCGACTCAGGACCCATGGTTGCTTCGCAATGCTATGTTAGTTTCCGCAGTACAGCAGTGAATCAGCCACACATGTACATGTATTTCCTCTTCTTTGGATTTCCCTTCCCATATACTTTAAATTATCTCTAGATCACTTATGATATCTAATACACTGTAAATGCCTGTTTAAATGTAAATAGTTGTAAATACGGTGTAAATGCTTTCTAAGTAGCCGCTGGTCACTCAGCAAGTTCACGTTGTGCTTTTTTGAAACTTTCTGGGAAGTTTTAATATTTTCTTACTGAGGTTGGTTGAGCCTGTAGATGTAGAACCCATGAATATGGACTGGCGTTTGTTTTACACACACAGACACACACACACATGTATGACAGTGACAGTGTGAGTGACTCAGTCGTGCCTGACTCTGCAACCCTGTAGACTGCAGCCTGCCAGGCTCCTCTGTCCATGGGATTCTCCAGCCAAGAATACTGGAGTGGGTTGCCATTTCCTTCTCCGGGGGATCTTCCTGATCCAGGGATCGAACCCGTGTCTCCTGCACTCAGGCAGATTCTTTGCCGACTGAGCTACGAGGGAAGCCCTATGTGTATGTATAATAAATTGTATTTACTTGGCGGTGCCAGGTCTTAGTTGTGGCACTTAGAATCTTCCATCTTTGTTCATTGTGGCATGTGAACTCTTAATTGCAGCACATCTGGTCTTTTCTTAGTTGTGGCATGTGAGATCTAGTTCCCGGACCAGGGATGGAACCCTGTCCCTCTGCATCATTGTAAGTGCAGAGTCTTAGCCACTGGACCACTTAGGGAAGTCCCCCAGTTGGCATTTTGAGTTTATCAAAATAGCCAGGGATTGCTCCTGGCACTGTGTGGGTCACCACGCCAGATGTCTGCCCAGTGTGGGTGAACCTTGTGTAGTAGAGATCTGTGCCACCCGAATGCCAAGAGTGCCCCAGTGAGAACACGGAGGGCAGGAAAGGGGGGGAAGGTCATTTAGGATAGAGAGGGAGTCTGCCCACAACCTCTGTGGTTACGGGAACCGTGAAAGGCAGCCGATGCTGGGAGCTGTGGGCTGGCTCTGAGGATTCAGGCAGAAGTGGCAGGGAGGGGAGAAGGGGAGAGGTAATGCCTGTTCCAGAGCATCAGATATGGATTTTAGGGATCAAGATGCTGAGAGGCGGCAACTGTCACAGGGAATAAGAGCATGATACCTCCTGGGCAGGAGAATCTGAAAGGAAAGGACCAGTTCATCAGAGCAGAGAGGGACAGACGGATTCCCACCCAAATATAGACGCATCTGCAGCGGAAGACTGTGGGGAGGGGGTCATGGCAGAAGGCTTCCAAGGAAAACAATTTTTCAACCCTAATTACAGCATTCTCCGACCGTAAACTACAATTTATCTGCGACTTTAAATATAGCCTTGGTTCCTGAGAAGAGTTTGAAATCTTTATTTTTACTGACCCAATTGGCTGTTTTGAAAACCCACTCTGTGAACTCCATAGAAGATAATCATCAAAATATGTTCCTTGAAGTTCCTGAAGAAAGCCCTTTTATTCAGTTCCTCGAATCTCTCCCCCTCGCTGACTCCGACGGAAGATTGCAGTCCCAGAAAGGCCAAAGAGTGAATTAACTCCACATTTTTGGTCAGCCAAAAGCGAGCCTGAGTCGACGACCACAGTTGTGTTAGCAGGCTGGGGCTATTTTCCGCCTCCACAGGGGAGAGGTGAACCTGGTTTAACCTCAACGGAGCCAGGAGTCACGCCCAGCCACGTGCCCACTCGGGAACCTTCAAATCGAACTCTCTAGACGTGGCTCTGTGGGAGTCGAGGCTTGAAAAAACAAGGGCGTTCCCTTGTGGCTGTCCCTCTGATATTTGAGTTGGATGACACGACCGTAGGTATGGAAGAAACAGAGGCGCTTTCAACCCTCCAGTGGTTGCCACTGCTGCATGAGACTGAGCTTGCAGCGCTGTCTTCGAAGGCTAAGTTGTTTGTAAAGTTCACAGCTTGGAATTTGGGTAGAGATCGCTAGCTGAAGTGTGGGGCCGGTTATGCCTTGGGTAGTTCATGTGGGATGCTCCCTCATGACGGCCCCCTCTAGAACAGGGGAGGCTGAAACGGACATACAAAGTCTTTGAGGTTTGGTACCCCAAACAGCAAGCTGTCCCCAGTTTGTCCCAAAAGAGAGGTTTACCCAAATACTCGTGGGTTCAGGCATTACCCTATCCCAAGGGTATACTCCTTTCCCAAGCCCCACTCGCTGCCATCCCAGTACCCTCTATCCTGGAGTCAGCAAAATGAAAGAAGGATGAAAAAGAGAGACAAAATACAACTAGAGCCTATTTCTGCCTTCCTGGAAAGGTGACCTCGTTTAGACACCTATGGAGACCTCTCCAACCATCCCAGGACCCAGCAGCCCATAATATTTGACATGATGAGGCTCCTTAGTTTTCAGCATGTCAAGAAGCCCTAGATTTCATGAATGGTTTACATTTGATGCAGGAGAGAACTGAAGCCGGAGAAGGCAATGGCACCCCACTCCAGCACTCTTGCCTGGAAAATCCCATGGACGGAGGAGCCTGGTAGGCTGCAGTCCATGGGGTCGTGAAGAGTCAGACATGACTGAGCAACTTCACTTTCATTTTTCACTTTTATGCATTGGAGAAGGAAATGGCAACCCACTCCAGTGTTCTTGCCTGGAGAACCCCAGGGATGGGGTCACATAGAGTCAGACACGACTGAAGTCACTTATCAGTAGCAGAACTGCAGCCTGAGTTGAGAGGGCTGTAAAAATGCTGGTGGGATTCTAAAGTGATCACTGGACACAGATGGAGAAAATTAAACCCCTCTCCCACAAAAAGGGAGTATTTTTAGCCTTTAGGAGTGAAAAATCATAACCCTTGCTGCAGCTCTGGGGAAAGGGAGGGGAAGCAGATAACAAATTTTGCTGCACCACCCCCAAACCCCTCTTTCATTCCTTTTCAATCCAAACATTAGGCCCCTCCCTGTATATTCTTTCAAAGGTTCTGCTCCTTTAAGCCTTTGCATCCTGAATTCATCAGAACTCCCCAGCACTCCCTTGCCATGGAGAACTCTAAAAATAGATCATGTTTAAACCATATTTGAAGTCATTAAACTTTTTTGTGTGTGTAAAACTGAACTCTTAATCAAAAAGGGCAGAAGTTAGCAATACTCTAAGGATGCAGGCCTTCTCAAAGGGTCAGTAAACCCATCTTTTTTGAATATCCGCATGAGGTCAGCCCCGTGTTGAAAGAGGCCCAGGAAAGACTTCCTGACCTCAAGGAGGTGACAAACTGCTGGCAGGCCAGACGTGCAAACAGATGCCGGGCCCAGATGGATGAGGCTTTTCTGAGCTCTGTGGGTTTGTGTGTGTGTGTGTGTGTGTGTGTGTGTGTAGCTGTGCAAGAACTCCATAAGTGTATTTGCATCTTGCTTCAGATCACTTCCCTGGTGGCTTAAATGGTAAAGAGTCTCCCTGCAAAACAGGAAACCCGGGTTCGATCCCTGAGTTGGGAAGATCCCTTGGAGAAGGGAACAGCAACCCACTCCAGTATTCTTACCAAGAGAATCCCATAGACAGAGAAGGCTGGCAGGCTACAGTTCATGGGTTCACGAAGAACTGGACACGACTGAGCGACTAACACTTTGACTTTTCAGATTGCTGGCCAGTTAGGAGCCACTGACTAGCTAAGAGATCACTTAACCTCTCTGAGCCTTTGTAACATGACAAGTGGGCTCTGTGACTTACTAGTTCCCCTCCCAGTCCCCCTCTCTTTGAAAACGCAGGAAAGCCAGGGCATCCGACACTAAATGACGTGCCCCAGAAGGCATGGGAACAGGCAGCACGGAAGATGGACTTGGGAGGAGATTCTTTTCCTGCCTCCGCCGACTCCAGTTGGTCTGGTGCAAGGACCGGGTACAGATCCTGCCTCATCCACCGTCATCTCGCCCATCATCGCCTTTGTGTCCTCTAGCCAAGCTCTTCTCCATTCTTCATGTCTGTCTCCTCTCCCATCCTCTCACTGGCTCAGTCATGGTGTAATGCGAGTATAATGAGTCCATGCTTGCGAACAGTTTGGCTTCTAAAACCCTCACAAATGCTTTGGATTATGTTCTCATTCAGAGGAACAGGGCTGGGACAGTTGCTATAGCCTTCCAGACATAGGTAAATGAGGGGTCCCCGGGGTCCATGGTTCAGCACTAGTAAACAGGAAGTTTGAAAGATTAGAAAGGGAAGATCTCTTTGGGGATGCTGGGGAGCAGTGCAGTGAGTTATGGAGCCGAGATGTCAGCAAAGGGAATGGGGCCAAACACTTGTGAAGTCTCTCGTCTAAAGAGAGCTGAGATCGTGCCCACCAGCGGTTCCCTTCACGTGGGCTACCCCGCGAGGCTTCAGATGGGTCTGTGTGGATTCCCACTTGCTCACGACTGCCTATCTTGGGGCTCTCGACAGGAGAGCAGAGTTATGACAGAGCTGTGTGCTTTCCTAGGGAGTGTTCACTGAAGGTTAGTGTTAATCTTGCTTGATTTAAGTCTTCCCAGATTCCCTTCCAAGGCTATAAACAGCAAAGTAATGAAATTGACCCTGGAAACAGAATAGAGAGGAGACCTCATCACAGGGGTGGGCAGAGAAGCCCCACCAGGGGAGGAGAGAAATGAGAAATGGGCAGGAAGGCCTGGAAGGCATCTCTGCTCTAAGAATGGAAGGAATACCTCCCCAGGGGACCCCTAAGGCTGCGGTATATCCAACAGCGTCATTCTGGTTGAGAAGTTGGGGGTGAGAGGGCCCCGCTAGTTAGGGTGAGGTTTTGGTGGTCACAGCACAGAAGGCATTGCCTCGCCTGGGGTGCTGCTTTATGGAAAACTGATGGCAGAGCTGGTAACCTCCCAGGCAGAGTTATCCTCCTAAGCTCTTGGCAGATTGATGACAGAGTAGCAGCCCAAGACACAAAAGCAGGGCTGAAGAAGTTGATTTCTCAGGATACGTAGAAAGGGTTCCCATCCTTGTCAGCCTTCCTTCTGCTGCTGTGCCCACCCTCCTCCAAAGCATGCACACACACATACACACACACACATTCATGCACACAGCTGAAAACACACTAACTCTATCACATAGAGGGTACCCAGAGTCTGTTACTATGGAGAGGAAACTCAAGCAGGAAATTCAGGAGGTTATGATACTCTTACTGATCAGGGTCCTTGTATTGGAGTGCAGTTTCTTTTACAATGTTGTTTTACTTTCTGCTCTATAGCAAAGTGAATCAGCTATATGTATAGCTGTATCTCCTCTTTTTTGGATTTCCTTCCTGTTTACTTTTTCTGAAGCTCTTGAGGGTAATTTACATACATCATGGTTCTTTACTTCTGAACGCTTCAGAGTGGATTTCCTAGGAACAGGAAGATGATCAGGGTACAGTCATGAACTATTGAATTTGCTTCAATTCTGTATCTAATTTACCATATGTATTCTGATGTTCATTGATAGATTTCCTTTTCCTTCTGGCACAGGATCCATTCTGACATTAAGGACTGTATTTGGTTGTCATGTTGCTTTCACCTTGTGTTGTCTTTTTAGAATCTAATATTTTTTAAAGTACAGTCCCCCACCAACTTTTTAAATACAATTTTCATGCTGTGTTTTTCTCATATTTCCTCATGATTCAATCGGGGTTCTGCATTCTTGGCCAATAAATTTCATAGATGATGGTGTGTCCGGCTCAGCTGTCACATCTAAAGATATACCATGTCCATCTGTCCCTCTCCTGGTCAGTGTTGCCTGATTTCCTCAATGTACAATTACTGAGGCTTTTTTCCTCCTCTGCAGTAATAAGTAGTCTGTAAGGAGACACTTTAAGGTGGTGTGTAGAGGCTTATACATAAACAGACATACATGCTGTTCTTCATCAAAATTTTCCCAAGAACTGGCACCCATTGATGGTTCTTGCCTGATCTGGTCCTGACCATGATGATCGTTGATCCCCCAGCTCCAGAAGTAATAAGAGCCCTCCCTTCTCCTGTCAGTTTTTCTGTGGTATGGATTCCTATTTTTTCAATGACTCATAATTGCATTATTATACATAAATATTTCAGTACTCAAGTTGTTTAGGCTGGCTTCCATATACTTGTGACATGCCCCTATCTTTTTTTTTTTTTTTTGAGCAGTCTCTTAATTTCTGAAATAGCAAGATGTTCCAGATTCATCTTCTGTCTACCTTTTGCCCCAACTGTAGAATTAATCATTTCTTCAAGGTGCCCTGGCTCTTTTTAGTGGGAAATGGTATGAGAGCCCAATATCTGGGTTGCTAGGCATGCTCAATGCTATTTTGATGTCTTTGCTTCCTGGAAATTTCAACAAAGTTATATGTCTACACATAGCTACACATATAGATACCTCTATACATATATGTGGATGTAAACAAATATCTGCATACATAAACACATTTTTGAAATTTTGAATTCCCACTGATGCCTTCAACTTCAGTCCATCCCCAGAGGGTTCTTTCTTGTCTCTTCCATTCTATATTTCTGATCCCCTTTTCCATAGTGAGATCCCTAGGTCCAAACCAATCAATGCATTAACTCTATCTGCTCAGTCTTGAATTAATCTAAAATAACTTCCAAATTGCTTTACCCATTCTACAACAACAGAATAAGTTTCTTTGAAGGTTCAAGATTTGTTTGCACTTCTTCCCCAATCCTACCCTATCACACCCTAGACTGAGGTTACACAGTCCAAACTATGTCGTAGTAGATTAGTTTTTTCCTTGTTTCTGCATTTAGTATATTTATTGTATTCATTCCAGCAAGGAAGGCTTATTGGGTTCCAAGTATTTTTATTAATAAAATTTAATTTTTCAATATGTAAAAACAGCATACTTTTAGAAATCCAAACTATACACAGAATTAGAGTGAGAGAACGGTGAATCTTTTCTGTAGTCTTTTCCCCCACTCCATCCCTTGTAGAAAACAGCTTTGTTGTTTTTTCATTGATTCTTCCAGTGTTTCTTCTTTTAGTGATAAGCATATATATGGATGCCTTATTTTCCCTTCTTTCTTATAAGAAGGGTGGCACACCATATGTGCTACTTTGCACTTTGTTGTTTTCTTGTAATACCTCCTGGAGGCGACTCCACATCAGTTAATAGAGATGCCCTTATTCATTGTTTAGCTGCGCTGAGCCCCACTGTGGGTATGTATACCATTGGATGTTAGTCAGTCTCCCATAGTTGCATGCTGAGATAGTTCCCAGTCTTTGCCATTACAAATAATCCTGTAATGAATAACCTTGCCACATATATTTTCAGATTGTCAGAGGTATTTATCCTAGACAAATTCATAAAAGTGTGATTGCTGGGTCAAAGGGTAAATGCATATATTAAACCCCCTCTACAAGCCTTGGGCCATTTTTGCTTTCAGACCCCAGCTCTTCACCACCTAGGCCAACAGAGTGTATTGTCAAGCCTCTGCATTTTTGTCCATCTGATGGGTGAGAAATGTTATCACAGTATAGTTTTAAACTGCTTTTATCTTATAAGTAAAGTTAAACACCTTTTTATTCACTTGGGTACCACTTTTATATCTCTTTTCATAATTGTTCTGGTCTTTTGTTCCTTTTTCTATAGGATTTTGTCTCCTTTATTTCCTTTATTTTTAAAAGCTCATTATAAATTTGGTATATTAATTCTTCATCTGTGATGTATGTTGCGAATATTTTCTCCTGTTTGTCATTTGCTTTTTTGGCCATGCAGAAGTGTTGTTTTACTGTTTTACTTTAATATAGTCACAAGTATTCATCTTTTCTTCTATTGCCTCTGGATGTTCAGGCATGGTTTATAAAATCCCCCCACCAGATATCTCCCAAGCAGTTTAGTTGTCATCATTAGTTGCACCCCCCACATCCCAGCACAAAAGCCCTGGTCAGCTCGGTGCAGACCACCTCATTTCTCAAACATTCACTGGGATGTTTGTGTTTATTCTCCCTATTTTGGGCATTTTCTTCTGGTCATTCATAAAAAGACCAGATCTTGTAAGGAGGAAGGGGTATGTAGTGTCTAGGGGAAGGGGAATAATATTCTGAATGGAGGAAGGCATCACTTGGGTTTTATTTAGGAAGCACGAGTTCCCAGGGAACAAGCACTACATCAGCCTTCCAACGTGAGACCTGTTCCCGCCTCAGTCCCGTCCACCCTCAGCAGGTCCTGCATGAGGCAGCATGTGAGGCAGAGGCTGTGCCCATCCTGTATCCTCACACCGCCCCCACCTCCTCTCTGCAGTGCCTCCCCCCTCCCCACCCCACCTTGGCTGGATGCAGAGTCTTGATGGGGACTGTACTGGAGCCAGATTCATTCTTGTCCCTGCAGAAGCAGAATCCTGCTTTGGGTACCATGTGCCAGGGGTGGATATGTGCTGAGCCACATCAAACAAGCTATATTTCTTCTTAGGCTTCCGTGGTGGCTCAGTGGTAAAGAATCCACCTGCCAATGCAGGAGACGTGGGTTCCATCCCTGCGTTGGGAAGATCCCCTGGAGAAGGAAATGGCAAACCACTCCAGTATTCTTGCCTGGGAAATCCCATGGACAGAGGAGCCTGGAGGGCTGCAGTCCATGGGATTGCAAAGATTCAGACACAACTTAGCGACTAAACACCAACATTTCTTCTTATTTCATGCCAGGGATCTGAGCAAGGTGTAGACAGAATGGGCAGCTAGGCTGGCCTGTGTATTTTTATAAGTCTGCCAGAGATCATGAACTCTCCTCTCCCAGATGTTGGGATGTCCTGGTCCCTTAGCCATTCGATCCTGCCCTCCATCCCCCTTTGCTCTGATTACCGTCAGGTCACCTGGAGCTCAGGTGGGCTGACTTGGACCCAGAGGTGAGGGTGAGCACAGGGCGGGAGACTATAAATGAGCGGGGCGTCTGGAGAGGGGTGGGTGCGGCACACCCCTGCCTGGGGTCTGACGGTGCTGGCTTCGTCACAGTGAGGTCAGCCGCTGGTGACGGAGATGCGCTGTGTGTCACAGAAGAGGAGCTGGCTGCTGATGACGAGGACATGCCGTCCTTCCCGTGCACACAGGAGGGTAAGGGCTCCGGAGTGCCCCTCTGATCCCCTCTCTGGGCTGAGAACCACCCCGCCCCTGCCCTCAGCCCCAGGCTGGGAGAGACTTGCCTATCCACATGGCTTCACTGTCCAGACTGTTCATTCCCCACCGCTCCCTGGAGGCTTAAAGGGCGGAGTTGCACAGGCCTGGGTTATGCGGTACAGACGAAGTCAAAGTTTGTCACATGTGACATCTGTCTCCAGGGCGGGGACCTCTGCCATCTCCCCAGGGCCCACCTTCCAGTTGGCCCAGAGCTGTCCCCTTCATCCTGCCACTCAAGTGGCCACTCCTTCTCAAGTCCATGGGACCCAGCTTGGCATGAGAAACCAAGGCCCTGTGAACTGTTATTTGGCGTAGGGCTTCTTGACGGGTCTCAGTCTAGATTATCAGCCTTGGCTGTGCATTGTCGTCACCCAGGGATGTCTGAGACTGACCCTCAGAAATTCTGATCTCTTGGTCTGGAGCGTGGATGGACACCAGGGTTTTTATTTTTTATTTATTTATTTTTTGTGTGTGTGTAATAAAGTTGTATTAAAGTATAAAGGAGATAGAGAAAGCTTCTGACATAGGCATCAGAAGGGGGCAGAAAGAGTAGCCCCCTGCTAGTCTTCAGCTGGATGTTATATAGTCACTTGCAGTCTGTTAATGAAAAGAAGTGAAGTTGCTCAGTCGTGTCCGACTCTGCGACCCCATGGACTGTAGCCTACCAGGACTCTCAGTCCATGGGATTTCCAGGCAAGAATCCTGGAGTGAGTTGCCATTTCCTTCTCCAGGCGCCAGGGTTTTAAACATTCTTGTTACTCACAATGCGCAGCTGAAGTTGGATCTGTCTTAGACATGCACCACTGGGACATCACAGCTTCCTCGCTGGGCAGTGACCACCTCCCAGAGTCTCCAGGAACACTGGCTTCCCTCCTGCTTCTGTACGAGGGACCAGCTGACACACGGGAACCATCCGTTTGGATTCCAGGAGAACCTCAAGTAACCTCCACAGTTTGGGGACTAGTGACCGGCCTTCTGGTTGGCCTGGGACTGAGGGGTTTCCCAGGAGGTGTGACTTAGAGTTTTTAAAACTGAGACAGTCTTGGCGAGTCATCCTGGTTTGCCCAATTTTGAGGAGTTCCTTTAACAAGAGACTTTCAGTGCTAAAATCCAGGAACATCCTAGGCAAACTGGAAGGAGGTGGTCACCCACTGGTGAGGCAAGGCTGGCTGCCCCATAGTGCAGATTACGACTAAGACTGATGCCTTGGACAGGGGCGACTCCCTACAATGTGGGCTGAATGATGACGCCACGGAGACAAAGGATAACGTGATACCAGTGTTCTTCCAAGGCCCTGACTCTGGTCTCACCTATTCCTAAAAGCTGTGGGCTTCCCAGGTGGTGCTAGTAGTAAAGAACCCACCTACCAATGCAGGAGACATAAGAAACGCAGGTTTAATCCCTAGGTGGGGAAGATCTCGTGGGAGGGCACAGCAACCCACTCTAGTAATCTTGCCTGGAGACTCCGATGGACAGAGGACCTGGTGGGCTACAGTCCTTGGGGTCGCTCAGAGTCAGACACAACTGAAGCGACTTAGCACGCATGCCCATTCCTGAAAGCTCCAGGACCTCGAGAAAAGGCAGTGATGTGGGTGGAGATGGAGACCAGCGCGACAGCCCCCTTTCTGAGGATGGTTCAAAATGTGCCGAGACAGGCCAGAACAGGAGAACTGACCCTTTTAGTCGCAGCCTCCACCCCTGGGCTTTTTTTGTCGCCATCCCTCCCCACCCCCCACAGGCCGACCGGGACCCCGCTGCAGCCGCTGCCAGAAGAACCTGTCTTTGCACACGTCCGTGAGGATTCTTTACCTCTTCCTGGCCCTGCTCCTGGTGGCCGTGGCCGTGCTGGCCTCTCTGGGTGAGTGCAGGCTGCCAGTAGGATTGGCTAGTCCAGGGCTCTCTACCCTGGGCTGTTGGGGAATTTCTCATCAGGGGTCTGTTGGGCACCAGAACCCCAAAGACAAGCATAGATCTCTGCAGCTCAGGACCCACAACAGCATCTTCCTGGCTAGGGGCTCTGGATGCCTGCTCCAAGCTGGGAAGACTGGCTCCTAATTTCTGGCCAATAATGAGCTGTGTGGCTTCGGTCCCTCATAGGACCTCTGTTTTCCTACGGGTAAATGACAAGATGGGCTTCCCAGTGACTCATTTGTTTAAGCATTCTCCTGCTAATGCAGGAGATGCAGGAGATGTAGTTTCGATCCCTGGGTCAGGAAGATCCCCTGGAGAAGGCAGTGGCAACCCACTCCAGTATTCTTGCCTGGGAAATCCCAGGGACAGAGGAGCCTGATGAACTATAGTCCATGAGGTCACAAAGAGTCAGATACAGCTAAGCAACTGAGCACGCACACACACAAAGGACAGGATAGGACTAGACAGCAGCTCTCAGTTTCAGCTCCATGTTAGAATCATCTGGGAGCTGTAGAAGAAATATGATGCCCGGGCCCCACCCTGGATAATGGAATTAATTCAGTATTTAAGCTCTTCAGATGATTCTGGTGTACTTCCAGGCTTAAGGTCACCGGATCAGATGACTTCCAAGCCCTTTCCATGGTCCCTATGTTTCTCAAAGTGAGGTTGGATGCCTATCTGCATCAAGGTCACCCCCAGGATCTGTTAAGACACAAATTCCTAGGTCTCACCCAGGCCTAGTAAATCAGAGTCCTGCCAGTGGGGCCCAGGGATCTGAAGCTTGGTGGTTCTCATACGCTCAACAGTTTGTGTGACAGTCTGCATGCTGCCAGATTCAAGTAACCTCTGCCTTCTGTGGGCTTTCCTGGTAGCTCAGCGGTAAAGAACCCACCTGCCAATGCAGGAGTTGACAGTTCGATCCCTGGGTCAGGAAGATCCCCTGGAGAAGGAGGAAATGGCAGCCTACTTCAGTATTCTTGCCTGGAAAATCCCATAGACAGAGAAGCCTGGCAGGCTGCAGTCTGTGAGGTCGCAAAGAGTCAGACACGACTTAGCAAGTAAACAACAGCAACTGCCTTCTGGATGTTAACCATTTATGTTTCAAAGTAAAAACAAATTTGAAAGCTTCTTACTGCAATCCCATTCCATTCCTAGCTTCATTCTTTAAAACTCTTCTGTACAAAGGGAAGCCAGTAGGTTTGCTTGCTCCAGTGGACTAGACGCGAGACAGCGGGGCTGGGCCTCGGGTGAGGCAAGGGAGACACGGAGGATGGCCCCTGTGGGTGCCGACCCTGCGCTTGTATGACCCCTGGGGTGGGGTGCTTCGTCCTGACCCCTCTTAGAGATATGCAGTAACTGGCTTTCCCAGCTTGAAGGCGAGAGGCCAGCACATTAATGATTTGAACAAACAAATCCTTGTTGGAATCATCTTCCAATAATCCTGAAGGTGTTAATGAAATTCAGCACAAGCCAGCACCTCCTACGTGTCAGGTATTGAGAACACTGAGATGAGTCCATTGCATTTCACCCTCAGAAGGAGTGGTTCTCAGTCTTGTCCGCAGGTTAGAATTCTTTTGAGAGCATTTAAAAATGCATGCGCTGGAGCCCTCCTCACCATGTGAATGAAATCATAGTCTCTGGGTAAGACCCAGGCTTTAATCATAGATGAAAGCTCCCAGGTGATCCCAATGAAGTGGGAATGTTGGTAACCACTAATTAATCATTAAAGTATTATAATAACTATTATAATAGTTATATAGTAATAATAGTTATTAAAATAATTATAATAGTTATTAACAATTTAAAAGTTCACTCTCCCTGTTAGTTATATTAAATTATTATAGCTGCATAATAAGATATTAATGTCTTATTATTATTTATTAATTATAACATAATTGTTATCTTAATATTATATATTAACTATTGTTTTAATTATTATCTTGTTATATTATTAATTATAACTTATTAATAGTAACTTATTAATTGTATAATAAGATGTTATTGATAAATAATAAATAACATATTAACATGCTTATGGGATTTACCTAGTGGTCACTAGCTAAGACTTTGCAGTCCCAATGCAGGGGGCCTGGGTTCAATCCCTGGTCAGGGAAATAGATCCCACATCGCTTTAGCTAAGAGTTAGAGAGCCACAACTAAAGATCTTGCACGCTGCAATAAAGACTCAGCACAGCCAAATAAATAAATAAATATTTTAAAAATAAATTTCTTCTAAGGAAAAGAACTTCCCCAGCCCCTCACCCCCACTCAGCTCTACCTCTCTCTCTGCTAAATCACTTCACAGAGTCTGGACACCCGGAAAGTGGCTGAGATCCCTGGTCAGAGAAGGGTGAGGAGCTATAGCCCTGCCATTTAGAGGCAGCAACCTGGCCACTGGACCCTGAGCAGTTCCTGGTCAGCCCTCAGAGAGGCTGGGCTCCCAGCACCCATGGGACCACTAAGACAACTCCAGTAGCACATGGAGAAGAGCCTGTATAGGCACCAGAGCCCTTCAGAAGGGACAGACAGTTACTGTGCCCACTGGATGCCAGGCACTCTCCCATACGTGATGGTCACGAGTCCTCTGAACAAGGCCCCGAAATGGGAGGCTGGCTCCACTCCACATACGGGAGGTGAAATGATTTCCTCCAAGATCCAGGGTGAATGGGCTGAGGATTATAAGAACTGGGGTGTGTCTGGGAAGCAGTGTGTCTGGGTGATCAAAGGAGAACTTTCGATTTTCCTTTTTATTTTCACCTCCAGCCTGGTTGTCCCCACTCCTTAGGATAGTGCTGGCCTTGTTCATTGGGTTTATAATCTAGAGTACAGTTGGCAACCTTTCTTTGTCAAGGGTTAGGAAGTAAATTCAGACCATGTATTGACTTGGTCGAAACCAAACTCCACTATTGCAGTGTTCCCAACAGTAGGAAATTTTTATACAATTGCTGAATTGTTTATATAGAGTATGAAACAGACATTAAAGTAATGATTTTAAAGTGACTTAAGGCTCAATAAGAAAATGTCCATGACACGATACCAATAAAGCAAAAAAAATAGAGATGTGCAGAACGTCCCAATTTTGTACTGTTGTCTTCTACAAAACCGTGTAGCTATAGCATGTATAGGGGCTTGCCTCAGTGGTAGAAGACCAGCCTGCCAATACAGGAGACACATGCTCGATCCCTAGGTCAGGAAGATTCCCTAGGGAAGGAAATGGCAACCCACTCCCATTCTTGCCTGGGAAATCCCATGGACAGAGGAGGCTGGCATGCTGCAGTCCATGGGGTTGCAAAGAGTCAGAAACAACTTAGCAAATAAACAACAACAGCAATGTAGCTATAAAATGACTGAGATAAATAAGGTTTAAGAGATATACAACAATGTTGATGACAGCTGTATCTCGGTGGTAGGATTAGGAATCATTTTTATTTTCTTTTTATATTTCTTTCTTATTTGTCCTTATTCTAGCCTATGGTCAGGTTATAGTTCTAAAATCTGAGTGGATGGAAATTATATATGTATATGCATGATTTATGTATTATATATTCTAATGCATACATATATACCTCCATATGTACATATACACTTAAGGGAGATATGTAAAGAGACTATATATATATATCTATGTCTATAGATATACACTAAGTCCCCTACATACAAACGAGTTCCATTTCATGAGCACGTTCGTATGTCTGGTTTGTTCGTAAGTCCAGCAAAGTTGGCCTAAGTACCCAACTAACACAATCGGCTATATAGTATAGTATTGTCATAGGTTTATCATACTTTTCACAAAAATAATACATGAAAAACAAGCAAACACAAAAAATAAATACAACATTTTTAACCTTACACTACAGTAACTTGAAAAGTACAGTCGTCCAGTACAAAAGCTGGCATACAAGGGCTGGCATCGAGTGAACGGGCAAGAAGAGTTAGTGACTGGAGGAGGGAGAGGAGGTGGGAGATGGTAGAGATGGAGGGTCATTAACAAGAGGAGACAGAAGGCAAGCTGTGATTTCACTCACGCCTGACGCTGACGGCACAGGCTCTCTTGCTCCTTGCTGGACTCAATTCTATCTACCTTCTTGCTTCCAGACATCCTGGGTTTGAAATAAAGATATTATACTACTGTACTCTATACAGCACTCTACAGTAAGTTACACAAAAGCACACCCACTCGTAGAGGATGCACGTGTGTGAGAGTGTACGCCAGACACATGAACTAGCTTACGTGATTGGACATGCATACACACGTTCGCATCTTTGACAGTTTGAAACCTGAAGGTTCTTATGGAGGGGACTTTTGGATATAGATATATAGATACACAGATACGTTTTTGAGAGAAGTGTGATAGACTCTGGCCATTGAAACATCTTCCCTTACAGCCATTGGGAAGCCCCTTAGAAGAGTGGATGGTTTTGGCTAACGAGGGGCAGATAAAAATGCCTTCTCAACAAACGACTGCTGTTTCTCTGAGCTAAGCCCCTTTTCTCATTCCTGTTTCCCCTGAAGTCTTCAGGAAAGTGGACTCTCTCTCAGAAGACCTCTCCCTGGCCCAGGCCATGTATGACAAGAAACTCATGTCTATGCAGAAAAATCTCCAAGGGCTGGGTAAGTGTCCAGGGTTTAGATGTGCTAATGAGCAGGAATGAAGGCCAGTATTACTTGGAGTGGGACCAGGGACCCCCCAGGCCATGGTGCCCTGGAAAGGGCAGTCTTCACCAAGCTTCTAGGCACAAGGAAAGGACAGTCATGGTCCCTGCCTCCCTGTCCAAATGGAGAACCCACCCGACAAGGGCTGCTACCCTGGGATATGCCCAGGAGTGGGGCTGAGAGTTCTGTATGTGGCACAGATCTGCCCAGAGCCTCTAGGTAGAGAAGAAAGCTGAAGATAGGCCACTTGCCCTCGTGTATCCGAAGTTATTGGGGTGGCCAAAAAGTTCATTGACACGAACGAACTTTTTGGGCAGTCCAATATTTTTATGACTTCAAACACTCTTGACAAGTCAGCCCTTTCCTCATCACTGCCTTAAAGTTTGCATGGTTTACGGTCTGTTTATCTCTTGCTTTCACAAGACAATCTTGTTCTGAGAATGAGACAGAAAGCCATAATGGAAGGGTTTAGAGGGAGGCTGCTAGGTGAAAAGAGAAAGTTTTATTCTACAACTAATGAGCTGAGTCATATTTGGCAAGTCACTTCTCTGAGCTTCATTTCTCAGAAGTCTTAGGGGAAGAACGTTCCTGCACCCTTTTCTCCACTAGCTTATGAGAGGTTCAAATAAAAACAAATGCTAAAAAAGAATTTTTTTTAACCAAATATTAAAATATGGGGAGAAGTTTTAAAAATAAAACGGGAGGTTCTTGGCAACCTTAGAAAAGTTACAAAGATATATTTTCTTGAGACTTTGGTGAGGAGATGGAGAAAGTGTCCTAAAGCCTAGATGTCCTGTCAGAACAAAGACTTGGGGTAGAAATAAGATGGCAGAGAGGCTAGCAACGTTTTTCCAAAAAGGATGTCATAGCAGGTCTTAGGGAAGAAAGAGGGACAGGACAGCCACATGCCAATTCATGATGCTCTGAAATATTAAATTGAAAGAAGCAACCTTTGCCCTGTGAGCCTTCAGCAACTCAAAATGTTGCTCCTTTCTCCTGAAGATCTAAAAGCCCCGAACAACTGCTCTTTCTGCCACGAGGCTGGGCTGCTGGGACAAGAGATCAGAAAACTGCAGGCGGAGCTGGAGGGAATTCAGAAGATGCTTCTAGCTCAGGAGGTCCAGCTACACCAGACCTCCCAGACCCACGACCTGCTCTCCACCACCAGCGGTCAAATCTCCCAGGAGATGGGCAGTTGTTCCTTCTCCGTCCACCAGATCAACCAGTCTCTGGGGCTCTTCTTGGCCCAGGTGAGAGGCTGGCAGGCCACCACTGCTGGCCTGGACCTATCTCTGAAGGATCTCACCCAGGAGTGCTACGACGTCAAAGCGGCGGTACACCAGATCAACTTCACCGTGGGGCAGACCTCCGAGTGGATCCATGGGATCCGGCGGAAGACGGAAGAGGAGACCCTGACCCTCCAGAAGATGGTCACCGACTGGCAGAACTACACACGGCTCTTCGGCAGCCTGCGCACCACCTCGGCCAAGACCGGAGACGCAGTGAGGAGCCTCCAGGCCACCCTGGGGGCCTCATCCCAGCGCATCAGCCAGAATTCCGAGAGCCTGCATGATCTGGTGCTGCAGGTCATGGGCTTGCAGCTGCAGCTAGATAACATCTCGTCCTTCCTGGATGACCACGAGGAGAACATGCACGACCTGCAGTACCACACGCGCTATGCCCAGAACCGCACGGTGGAGAGGTTCGAGACGCTGGAGGGACGCATGGCCTCCCACGAGATCGAGATCGGCACCATCTTCACCAACATCAACGCCACCGACAGCCACGTGTATAGCATGCTCAAGTACCTGGACGACGTCCGGCTCTCCTGCACCCTGGGCTTCCACACCCAGGCTGAGGAGCTCTACTACCTGAACAAGACTGTCTCCCTCATGCTGGCCGCCACCGACCTGCTCCGGGAGCGCTTCGGCCTGCTCAGCGCCCGCCTGGACCTCAACGTCCGCAACCTGTCCATGATCGTGGAGGAGATGAGGGCCGTGGACACACGGCACGGGGAGATCCTGCGGAACGTCACCATCCTACGAGGTGAGAGGCGGATGAGCGGGGCTGCCAGGGAGCTCCCAGAGGGGAACACAGAAGGACCTAGTTTGGGGCCCGGTATACTGGTGGGCTGATACAGCCCTGCAGCAAATGCCTGGGGAGACTGGCTGCTTTCACATCCTTTGGGAAGAGTGTATGGCAGTGGTGAAGAATCCTCCTGCCAATGCAGGAGACATGGGTTACATCCCTGGTCTGGGAAGATCCCCTGGAGAAGGAAATGGCAACCTGCTCCAGTATTCTTGCCTGGAAAATCCCTTGGACAGAGGAGCCTGGCGGGTTACAGTCCATGGGGTCCCAAAGAGTCAGACACAATTGAGCGATTGAGCACACACACAAGGCTCCTCACCTGCATGACATACAGATTTGGATTTTTACATGTGGACCTATGTATGAGTCCACAGAGAGATATAGGCAGAGCTCATCCTTTGGAAACTCTGTTTTCTCTTGTTTTCCCCTTCCCTCCCCCTCACTGATGCTCTCCACCATCTGCCCCCTCAGAGGCCGGTCACTCTGATGCCCTCTGCTCCTCCCATCTCACCCTTGCATTTAGGCAGAGTTCTCCAGAGAAATATGAAAGAGAGAGAGAGACTAAAAGGAATTGGCTCATGAGACTGTGGAGACTGGCAAACCCAAAATCTGCACAGCTGATGTCCTAGTTCAAGTTCAAAGCTGGAAAGCTGCTGTAGAACCAGGGAGAGAGAGTGTGTCCATTGGAGGTTTGTTGGGCAGGAAATGCTCTGTTACTCAGGGGAGGGTCAGCCTTTGGTTCTATTCAGGCTTCAACTGATTCAGTGAAGCCCACCCACACTGGGGAGGACAATCCATTTTACTTGGTACTGATTTAAATGTTAATTTCATCCACAAACACCCTGTGCACACACCCAGAGTAATGTTTGGCTAAATATATGGGTATCCCATGGCCCAGGTAGCTTGCCACCTAAGATGAACTATCACAAGTGCATCCCTCATCACCTTGGCACCCATGCCTATCTCCTTTGTTGTTGTTGTTCAGTCGATAAGTTGTGTCTGACTCTTTGCGACTCCGTGGATTGTAGCCCACCAGGCTCCTCTCCAGGCAAGAATACTGGAGTGGGTTGCCATTTCCTTCTCAAGGGGATCTTCCCGGACCAGGGATTGAACCTGCGTCTCCTTCATTGGCAGGTGGACTCTTCACCGCTGAGCCACCTGGGAAGCCTGGTCACATTTGGCAAGGAGGCAGGGATCATTCAGGGAGCTCTAGGAGACAGGAGGGAAGTACCCACTATCCCAGGCAGCACTGTTGTCTCCATGGAGCTCGGGCTGGAGTCAAGCTCTCTGATCTCTGGTTCTCTTGAACCATTTAGTTTCAAATCTGTGTTGCCTTCAATTTTATATCAGTGAGCATTTTTGCTAATATTTTCTTTACTCTAGATTAGTGGTGTTTCAGGGGCTGGGGGCGAGGTAAGATCTTGTTTGCCTGGTGTCATATTTTTGCAACGAAGCCAGGTACTGAGTATTTCCTTAGTAACTGAGACAGTCTCCCAGTGTTTCATGTAAAATATGTATCTGTGTGACCTCTAGGATGCAGTGTTCCAGGGAAGGCGTTAGCAGATAGTTCTCATGATTCATCCTCTAGTAATCTTGTTTTCTTAGGTTGCGTTCAATCTGAGAACAACTGAAATGTAAAGCTTGCCTCATGACAAAGCCTATTCATTTGGCCTCACAATCTTTTTTTTTTTTTGGACTTTTATTTTAAATTGGAGTAAAGCTGACAATGTTGTGTTAGTTTCAGGTTTACAACACAGTGATTCAGTCATACACATACTTGTATATATTCCTTTTTAAATTATTTTCCAGTTAAGGTTACTACAGGATGTTGAGCAGTGTCCCCTGTTATACAGTGGGTCTTTGTCAGTTATTCCTTTGAAATATAGCAGTGTGTACATGTCCATCCCAAACTCCCTAACTAGCCCTCCCCTCCACCCTTCCCCGCTAGCTTCACAACCTTTGTGGACAAGACGTGTTACAGGTGTCGTGTCTTTATTTTACAGAACGGTGACCTGAGACTAGGAAAAGTGAAGGGACAGTTCATGGTCACACTGTGATTAAGATCCTGACCCCTTACCATGGCTCTGAGGTGCAAATGTCTGGTGATCAGCCAGGAGACACTGAGAGTGTGAGCTCACAGATATCACAGATATAAAAAATGCATTTCCACTGAGGTCCTGCTTACACATCATGTGTGGGACAGACTGGAAAAGAAGGAAATGGTACCCAAAGTGTCAGAAGTGAACCATCTGAGACCCTCATTCCAAGTATAACCCAACAATAGTCATGAAAATTTATATTTGCGCCTGTCCTAATGATGGCAGAGTTCTCATCAAAGGACTTCATCTTAACTGGAGACCAAGGCGGGACATCACTTTGAGCTGCGTTTGACTCTCAGTTCAACCTCTCTATATTTGTTTAAATGCTGTCCTTTGGCCAACATTCTTCTTGGTTGTTAAATCACCACATATAAAGCCTCTCACATCTGAAAGAAGATTTCAGGGACAAAATGCGCATCACTTCCCACGGGAAGTGCCATTTATTCACTCGTTCACCTATAGACAGGGGCTGACAGGCTCTCACGCTGGGCTGGCAATGAGGTCTCCCTCTGTCTGGAGCCAAGCAGCTATCTAGAATGAAGGAAGAGGGATATTCATGGCCAAGTGCTGACTGAAGGGCTGGGGCTCATAAACTGTGCAGGAAAGGAGCCTGGATTCTAATTTGCTCTGGGTCTTTAGGCAGAATCACTTAATCTTTCCGGGCCTCTGGTTTTTGGGGGTCTTTTGTTTTGTTTTGTTTCATATGCAAATCAGTGGATAAGACCAGTTGTTCTTTATATCTTCCAGCTCTGTGATGAAGTCTGAGTCTCCATTTGCCAACCAGAAAGCCTTTGGTACCTCTCATAGAATGTTTCCTCTCATTCTATATTTCCTCCATTTCCTCCTCCAGGGGATCTTCCCAAACCGGGGATCAAACCCTTGTCTCTTCATTGGCAGGCAGATTCTTTACCACTGGGCCCCCTGGGTAGGGAGGGAAATGCCTGCTTGGAGGATTAGCAGGTTTACTTGTTATCGAGCAACGAGGGCAGTCAGTGAAAAGGAGAACGATGCCATCTTCTGCTGGTGCCTGCATGGGAGCTTACCGTAACGCCTGGCCTATTTCTGGCACATTCTTACTTCCCGGGCACCATCCTTGAGGCTTCCCACCTATGGGCCTTGGCCTGTAGTTTTCATCTCCCCTGCCCCAGAGGACTGAAGAGATGAAGCCTAATTCTTCGCTCAGTGTTTCCATCCCTTGGTCCTTACCACAGATGCCCACACAGTTTCCTTTCCTCCTGAATCCCAGCCCTGGGCCTTGACAGCCCTGAGCCCCAGCCCCAGTGAAACTGCTAGAAACCCTTCTCAGCCTCTCTGCCCAAACCACTTACTAGTCAACAAATGGCTTGAGAGAAAAAGGGGCAAAGAAAGTCAGGCTTCCTTCAACAAGTTCCCCTTTCCTGGGGAGTCTGGCGTTTGATCTCTCTCCAAAACTTTCCGAAGGATGTCTTGGCATGGTGCCTAATGGTTCTAATTGTTCTCAGTGGGAGGTCTATTTGGTACAAATTAATCCATCATAAGCTGACGTGGAAATCCACTGGCATTTTTTCAATGCTCCTCAGGTAACAAGAACCAGGATTGAGTGTCCCCGACCCAGGCTAATATTCTCATTGAACAAAGGGGAGCCTGCAGACAGAATTCAGTCCAATGAGGACCAAATGATGTACCCAGTCACCCAATTTGTTAGTATGGGAACTGTGCTTTCCATGGCACCAGGCCAATCTCCCGAGAGGCCCCCCACTTCTGTTTCTGTCTCCGTCCACCTGTTTTGGACAGGGGGGTGGGCTGGGTCCCCCCTCCCCGCCCATGCACCCCCCTACCCATGGGTGGGCAGTGCTGGTATGCTGACGCCTTGGTGCATCTGCTCAGCCCCCCAGCCCCTCCCCACTCGCAGTGCAGACCCCGAGCAGACCACCTACTTGTCCCAGACATGTAGTCAGTGTGGCTCTGCCCTAATGTGCCGGGATGGCCTAATTACAGCCCAGGGCTTCCTGAGTAATTATGGGCCTCTCCTCCGGTCTCCAGGATGCCCGGTTCCTCTCCCATCTCTGCATCTCGGCCACTGCTGCCCCCATTTTCTCTTTTGTCCTAAATGTGCCCCCGCTGCTCAGAGCAGCTCTTAGCTGCTCCCCGCCCTCTATCCCTGAGACACCCAGATCTTATTACAGGCTGGGTGAGGGGCCCCTGTTGCAGAGAGCCCCCGATCAGCCCATTTCTGCATCCCTCCCCGCCATGCTAACTGCTGAACTCTGCTTGTTGATTTCCTCCCCGCCAGCTCTCCGTCTCTGACCGCATGACTCATGGCTGGCCCTGGAGGGACAGGCGGAGGCTTGGCTCACCCGAGGGAGACAGTCCTTAAGGTGACCCCTTCCTGGCTCAGTGGGCCCTCTCCTCCGGGCAGCGACAGAGTGGGAGGTCCTGGCTGTGGGAGCAGGTCTGGGAACAGGCCCCAAGCCTCTCGGGCCTGGGTTTGCATCCTATCTCCATCCTCCCTGGTTAGTGATGGTTTGCAAGTTGTCACTCTCGGCACCTCAGTTTCTCATCTGTAAAATGGGGTGATGATCTCAATGTATGATGCCACGGACATAGGAGAGACTCAGTTTCCCTCGCCCTTCCCTTCCCCGAGAAAATAGATCTCAGAGAAGTTAGGATGAGTGGGGGGCAACGTGGGCACGCTGACACCAGACGTGGTGGGGAGAGACCAATGCCTGTAACACAGGCCCTGTTCCCAGTGGAGCCTCCCCGACAGATGTCCTCATCAAGCCACCACCTAGGAGCCCTCCATGGGTTCTCAGAGACGGGTCAGCAGCGGCAGGCGTGGAGAGACTGTGGAGAGGGAGGTGACCCATTCCTGGCAGGCCTCCTTCCACGGGCTCTGGGGGCTGCAGTCCTGAGGCGCTGGTGAGGGGACAATGAGACTCAGGCTTCTGCTCAAACCTTCCCCCTAGGCACGGGGCCCGCAGGCTTTCCCACCAGGGGAAAGACACCCAAGAGCTTCCCCAGAAAGAGGCGCCTGAGGAGGCTGGAGGGGAGGAGCACACAGAAGCCTTTGTTCTCTGCTCTTTCTCCCCGGCTGTTGGCACAGAAACCCTGAGAAATCCTTCTGCGGGCTGCTGCGCCCTCAGGGGCCAGGGAGCAGAGGGCGTGTGCTGGAAATGGTGGTGCAGGAGGGCGGGGGTGTCCCAGGGAGGGGCAGGGGGCTCCTGGTGGATCTGTGAGCACGCTTGTCCAGATAAGACTTCACAGGTGTTCCCTGAGTCCAGGCAGGGGCTGGGAACCATCCACCCAGGGAACAAGAGTGAAAGTCACAGGAGAGGTCCTAGGATGAGAGAGAGAGGGACCAGGGAGCTGGGGCAAGCCCTGGGCAGCGTGTTCCTAGAGCAGGAGGGACAGAGGTGGAAGGAGAACTGCTGGTGGAGCCGCCGTGCCCTGGGGGACTGTCAGGCGTGATCTCAGAGAGATAGGTGATGTGAGCACAGATGCGCAATGCCTTGCCCAGAGTCGCTTGGTGCCCTCAGACTCCCTTGCACGTGAACAGCCTGCAGGGGCCTCTCCACCTCCAGACGGCTGTGCTGTTCCAGCCCCCACCCCCGCCCTGGCTGCCCCAGGTGCCCAGGGCAGAGCTGGGAGTGAGGACAGGCTGGTTCCCAGCCAGACTGGGGGTGGAGGTCCCTGCCGGCCGTCTCCCCGAGCCCTGGTTGTGCCTGTTGTTCTGGCCGCTGTGCTGCAGACGATCGTTGCAGACAGAAGGGCAGGTCAAGCTGTTCCCTGGTCACCGCCACCACTGCCAGCCCGCCCCACGCCCACTCCAGCCAGCCGATGATGGCATGCCAGCCGGTAGTGCTGGCGGGCCATGTGAGCCGAGCCCGCACAGGCCACAGCCCCGCTGTGTGTGGGAGGTGGGCATGGGCAGGAGGTGGCCCGGAACAGGTTTTTATTGGCCCCAGTGGGGCTGAGTATGTCTGGGCTCCGGTTTCCAGTTTAGATCGTAATTGGAGGACGGTGTTCAGTGACTCTCTGCTCCACTTACGAACCCTCCGAGAGAGAGATGAGCAGGGGTGGAAGTGTGAGGGGAGGCCAGGACAGACGGAGGCAGTGTCTGCATTAGCGGGGAGAGGGGCCCAGGGCTGCAGAACTGGGTCAAGCCCGCTGGAAGGGCTCCCAGCTCCTGCAGAGAAGATCCCTTCTCTTCAAGGGCTTCTGGTTTCTGCTTGGGGACCCCTGGGCTACCACGTCACTTCTCTGGTTGCCTCCTCGGTGAAATGTGGAAGTTGGACTAACCCCCACCAAGCTCAAAAATTCCAGGATTCTCTTGCAAAGGTGATGATGTAACAGTTGAGTTCTCAGGGAGAGCGGAGCGTGGGCATAAGAATTCACCTCCCAGCCCCAGGGTCATTGTCCCCACCCCCGACCCCACGAGCTGGTACCCAGACCACTGAAAGCCAGGGCTTTGCTGCGCCTTAACCCCAAGGGGGCTAAAGCCATTCTCTGCAATTCATGTCGTCACCAGGCCAGAGGGTGCTGTCTCCTCTAGTCCTGGGGCATCCTACCTGCTTAGACCAGATTGACAGCCACACTCTAACCTGTGTTCTGAGGGTGGGTGGGTACAGCTCTGAGAGGTGGTGACTCTGATCTACCCAGCAGGCAGATAGGCAGTTAAGGTCATCTGACCCCTGCTTTGCGTGCTAGGCTGGGCTGTTTAAGGAAGGGCATATAGGGGGAGGTGGGAGGAATTGGGAGACTGGGATTGACACATACACAGTACTGATACTATGCATAAAATAGATAACTAATGAAAATCTACTGCACAGCTCAGGGAACTCTACTCAATACACTGTGGTGAGTGACCTGAATAGGAAGGAAGTCCAAAAAAGAAGGGAGATGCGTGTATGTTCCCTGGTAGCTCAGACGGTAAAGAATCTGCCTACAATTCAGGAGACCTGGGTTTGATCCCTGGGTCAGGGAGATCCCAGGCAGAAATGGCAACTGACTCCAGTATTCTTGCCTGGAGAATCCCTTGGACAGAGAAACCTGGTGAGTTACAATCCATAGGGTCGCAAAGAGTCAGACATGACTGAAGCAACTTAGCACTAGCCCTATAGCTGATTCACTTTGCCATACAACAGAAACTAACACAACTTTATAAAGCAACTATACTCCAAATAAAAATCAATTAAAAGAGAAGGGATTCATCCTGGCATCTCCCCCAGGCCCTACGCCAGAGCTGGGTGGGAGCTAGGGGTCCAGAACTGTTTGGTGCCTCCCCCTTTTCAAGCATATACTGAGCTTTCCCTGCTGTGTGCCTAAGCACCATGCCCAGGGGTGGGTGATGGGAAGCGTTGTCCTCACTATCTTCTTGGGGCCCCACAGTTCAGCGGGGTCTACCAGAGAGAAACCAAGGATTTGCTTTCACTATACTGTGACTTCTCTTCCTACATGTCAAATAAAAAAATTCAGAAAGTAGCAGCCCCAAGAGTTCAGAGGAGAGGCTGGAGTGGTCAGGGAGGACTTCCTGGAGGAGCTGCCCTTTCTCTGGTTTGTTGTTATTCCCACTCACTCACACTGGGAGGCATCTACTTCTCACACCTCACTTCACACATCACTTTCTTGGCTTTCTCGTCCATGTCACCTGACTCCACTCCTGGTCCCAGGTGCCCAAAGGTGAAGCCTGGGGTTGGGATGGGGGTGGGGCAGGAGGTAAGGACCACAGCAGTTGAAGTCCATTATGAGTATTAGCGTCCAGGCTGGTCTCCAGAGCAAAACAGATGATCCTGGATGGCCATGACCTTTGCCCAGAGCTGCCCAGCTCGCTCAGCCTCCCACCTGAGTGCCCACATGGAACTTGAGCCCAGTCCTGAAGTTAGAAATATGAGTGCCCGCCTGGTGCAGGCATTGTGCCAAACACCTATGCATGTGAACTCGGGATGGGCTCCCAGCCTCACTTAAGATTCTCAGCCCCCCTTCACAGCTGGCCAAGCCGACTTACAGGGGTCATGTCAGGGGCCTGAACCCCCAGAGCCAGTAGTTGGCAGACCTGGGACTTCAGACCCGTGGGTGCAGAGTGCCTGGTGCCCACTTCATGGGACAGCCTCAGGAGACCTGTCCTCGTACACTGACTTCTGCCCTCTTCTCTCTGACTCTAGGTGCCCCCGGCCCTCCAGGACCCAGAGGACTCAAGGGAGATGTGGGCATGAAAGGGCCTGCTGGTGGCAAAGGACCTAAAGGAGACCCCGGCAGCTGGGGCCCCCCAGGACCCCAGGGTCCTCAGGGGCAGCCCGGGGAGCCTGGGCCTGCGGGGGAAAGGGGGCCAGTTGGCCCAAGAGGTTTCCCAGGCATCAAAGGGTCAAAGGGCAGCTTCGGAACTGGGGGCCCAAGAGGACAACCAGGCCCCAAAGGGGACATGGGGCCCCCAGGGCCAGAGGGCCCCCCAGGATCTCCAGGGCCAGAGGGGCCTCAGGGAAAACCAGGGATCGCCGGGAAGACAGGGTCACCAGGCCAGCGGGGGCCCATGGGGCCGAAGGGTGAGCCAGGGATCCCGGGTCCCCCTGGCTTCCCCGGGCCCCCAGGCCCACCAGGAAGCCAGAGCAGCTACTGAGGAGAAGTCCAGTCCCAGAAACTGCCACACAAACGGCAGGGAGTGGGCTTTGGCAGAGAGAGGCCCCTATAAAGCCACACCTACAGACGTGTGGTCCTTTGACCCCAAAGGGGGTTCCCCCAGGCCTGACTCTGCACCTCCGGGCTCCCCAGTAGTGACTTACCATAGAAAGCAGCCCCTTACACACACACACACACACACACACACACACAGGTGCATCTCCCTGCTGGCCAGGGCAGCTGACTGGGTTTCCCTGGCTGGGCGGGAGGAGAGGTTAAGAGAAGCGCCCTCTCCCGTGACAAGCCTGCCAGGGAGGTGGCTACCTCGGGGGGGACAGTCTGGACTCCGGCTCTGAATGGGTGGCCAACGCCAGTTTTTCTAGCATCTTCACCCCATCCTAACTGGCTGGCAGTTCCCTGAGGCTCCCAGGGGTTGAAAAGACCCAGGAGAACATTTGTGGTGGGGTGAAGGGTGCGGGGGGGGGGGGAGGGGAAGGGGGGCGGCAGGGGGAATTATGGTTCAAACTCTAGGGACAGGGTGGGCTTGGCAACCACCAGACCCTCCCCCGTAACCATGGGAACAGGGTCCCGGGCCCAGCCCTGCCCTGCACAGGACCTGGTCCACCTGGGCCCTAAGGACTACATCCCCAGGAGCTCAGCCTCTTTTTCTGCACCTCCAGAAAACTTCCTGGCTTCATCCTTGTGTCTGCCTCCAGGAGCATCCCAGGAAGAAACCAAGTGGGAATTCCATCTGCACCAGGGCTCTCTCCTAGCCCTGGAATTTTCTGTCAAAGGAGGAGGCCCCACTGCAATCCTGGGGTGACCTCTTTGTGGTGACCGGGGGAGGGCTGCCCCCTGACTGGCTCTCCTTCCGCCCCCCTGACCTCACCCCACTGTGACCCAGATTGGCCCAAGGCCTCTCTGCAGAGACAGCAACCCCAGACAAGGGGGAGGGGTCACATCCCTCTGACGTCACCCCTCACCCACCTCCGTCCTGCATAGCCGGCAGCGAGGAGCACTGGGCCGTCCCCAGCATGGTGAGCTCCCAGTGAAGCTGCCCTTTCTTTGTGTCCTAACAGATAATGACCCCTCCTCCAGGCTGGGTGCTTGCAGCTGTCCCCCCTCCCGATCTCACCCAGAGACTGGCCTCTCCCCCATCCAGAAGCCTTATCGATGACCCCCCCCAACCTTCTTGTAACAGGTGTGCAACTGGCTTGCACTCCTGCCCCCCCAACTGCGTGTAGTTCTCCTGTCTACATATGATATCATGCCACCTAGTATCACCGACTCAGTAAAGACCTGTTTCTAGGAGGGAGGTGTCTTCTGGTCCTTTCTGCCTGATGGGGGCCCTGATGCCTTCAGGGTCTTCACCTCGCCTGGCCTTTGAAGGGGAGCCGGGGGGTGAAAGGTCCCTTAAATCTTCAGTCCCACTGTGGAGTCCGGGGCTGAACCCTCAGCCCCTTGCTCCAGAAACACTGAGCTCCGCGGGGCCTTCCCAGCGGTCCCGAGGGGCCAAGGGGCCAGGATGGCTGAGGGCTTACCCACAGCGAGCAGGGACCTAGGGGAAGCCACATGGACTTACTAATCTCACAGCAGAGTCCCGGAGCGCGTGTGCTAGAACAGGACTGGAAAAGAAGACCTGACCCCCAAGAGTTACCTGCTTCCTCCTCCTCTTGTTCCTAAGATGAGGAGATGAAGCAGAAAAGGAGGAGGAAAGCAGGCCAGACCTGCCGCAGAGGGCCTGACGTCCACAGGAAACACAGGACACCTGGGTCCTTGTGAGTCAGCGGGCCTGATCCAGGAAGTGAGATCTGGGATCAGTTCCAAGGGATGAGCCAGGGGCTGGAATGAGAGTCTAGCCCAAAGGGATCAAACACTGAGGTGCTCTCAGAACCTACACAGAAACACAGAAGAAAAACTCCTGGGTCCCCGACGATTGCCACCAACACGTCCCTGGCTGTGCGGTTTGGGGGGATCAGCTTGGTTCACCAGCACGGGGTGGAGGCGGGCACCTGGAGCCCGTCCCTGCGGCCACCCCCATGGAGCCAGTTCATGCCGCCACCCGGGTCACAGGAGTCCCCTCGAGCTCTAGCAAGGAAACAGGCAGGGGGCACACATGACAATGCACATGAATTTGAGCAAACTGCGGGAGGCAGTGGAAGACAGAGGAGCCTGGCGTGCTGTAGTCCATGGGGCTGCCAAGTCAGACACGACTTAGGGACTAAACAACAGCAATTTATGACCAGGAGGACGCAGCAGGTAAAATCGAGCCTATGAAACTTGATGCAGAGCTCCGTCCTGCAGTGGCTAGATGTGGGGAACTGCCAGCGTCTCAAGCCCCCATCTTCGCTTCCAGAGAACATGCCAGTCTCCTCTCTCTTCTCCTTCGTTGTCCCCTTCCTGCTGACCGACATTTTCTGTTTGCATGAGGCCCAGTGTATCAGGGTCACTGCTCACCAGCAAAGGGCCCAGCCCTACAGTTTCTAGTTCCCAGCCTTAGGAGGGCAAAATCTGATCACTTACCCTGTGGGTTCAGGGGTCTGGCTACAGAGGGAGAGGGTTCACTCTGTAAAAAAATTAGAGGTACAAGAACAAGAGTTACCATTAACAAAACTGGCCACAAAATCTGTGTTTGGCAACAGAGGAATAGAATAACCTGAACAGTAACAATAATAGCAAATGCTGATGGAAGAGTTACTATGCAGCAGAATACCATTTTAAGCACTTTACATATTAATTCATTTAACCCTCACTACAATGTGTAATGTAGCTATATATCTGTAGTCTCTATACTGTGTGTGAAATCATCATGAGCAATGTTAGAAAATCCAGCATTTTGATGGAGTGTTTGCATGTGTTCAGTCACTCACTCATGTCCAGTTCTTTGCAACCTTATGGACTGCAGCCTGCCAAGCTTTTCTGTCGGTGGGATTTTCCAGGCAAGAATACTGGAGTGGGTTGCCATTTCCTCCTCCAGGGGATCTTCCTGGCCCAGGGATCAAACCTGCGTCTCTTTTTTCTCCTGCGTTGGCAGGCAGATCCTTTACCACTGTGCCACCTGGGAAGCCCCTCTATGTTTACTGTGTCTATATTATTATTATTCCCATTTTACAGATGGGGAAACTGAGGCTTGGAGAGATTAATTAGCTTCCCAAACTCACAGAGCTAATGAGTTTTTAGATGTATCTCTATTGAAATTCAGTCTTGGGTAATTTAACTTCTCTTCTGTTTCCTCCCCTGTAAAGTGGGGGTTATAATTGTACCTACCCCAAGAGGCCGCTGAGGGAATTAAATAAAATGATGCTCTTGGCCAGTTTCCCAGCAAATTAGTCAGCCCAGGCCGCCGTAACAAAATATCACAGATTGGGTGGCTCAAACAACAGAAATTTATTTTCTCAGAGCTCTAGAGCCTGGAAGTCTAGGATCAAGGTGCCCACTTTTCCTGGCTTCTGGCTGTGCCATCATGTGGGGTCGGGGAGAGAGATGCCTGGGGGAGGGGAGAGAGAGACACACACTCAGAGATAGAAAGGCAGCAGGAGAGCCCTCTTTCTTGTCTTGGAAGCCTGCAGGCCTGTCGGACTAGGGCCTCCCTCATTTAACCTTCACTGGGCTTCCCAGGGGCCTTCCCTGGTGGCTCAGACGGTAAAGAATCTGCTGCAATGCAGGAGACCTCGGATCAATCCCTGGGTCAGGAAGATGTCCTGAAGAAGGAAACCGCAACCCACTCCAGTATTCTTTCCTGGAGAATCCCATGGACAGAGGAGCCTGGAGGGCTACAGTTGGTGGGGTTGCAAGGAGTCGGACATGACTGAGCACGCATGCGCATGTGCAAACCTTCATTGCATCCTAAGACCCTCACCCTAAGTACAGTCACAATGAGGGTCAGGGTCTCCATATATGGATTTTGCAGGGACACAATTCAGTGCTGGGTGCCCAGCGATGGTTACCATCCCATAAACATCAGGCAAACTCATGCTGATGTTTATCCTACAGACTCCGGCTTTCTGAAGGATAGCATTACTCACCACTTCCCTCTGCAGATGAGCGGCCAGAACATGAGCTCCCACACACACCCACCCACCCACCTTCCCTGCATGATTAGAGCCAGGAACGAGCTGGTGACTCACTTGGCTCCAAACACTTTGCTATTCAAGTGAGAAACCAACGGATGAGAAGGGCCTGAAGGGCTTGTTGCCCAACAGGGATCAGAACTCTCATGTCTGGGTTCCTGGGCAAAGCAGTTTCTCATGTCTCGGGTTTTTCAGCAACTTGGCTATTGGTTAGAACCATCAGGCAGCAAATGATGTACATCCCCCAGAAAGTGCCCCCCCCCCCACATACACACACACACACACACACACACACTCCCTCTCTCTGTCTCATTTCATCAAACAGCATTCCCCCCCACCCCGCCCCAGCCCAGCACCACTAACACAGCCCTTCAGGGCATCTCATTTCAGCTCCGTTCAGTCCAGTTCAGTCACTCAGTTGTGTCCGACTCTGCTACTCCATGGACTGCAGCATGCCAGGCTTCCCTGTCCATCACCAACTCCTGGAGCTTGCTTAGACTCATGTCCATCGAGTCGGTGATGCCATCCAACCATCTCATCCCTTCTGCTGCCTTCAATTTTTCCCAGCATCAGGGTCTTTTCCGATGAGTCAGTTCTTCACATCAGGTGGCCAAAGTAATGGAGTTTAAGCTTCAACGTCAGTCCTTCCAATGAATATGCAGGGCAGATTTCCTCTAGGATGGACTGGTTGGATCTCCTTGCAGTCCAAGAGACTCTCAAGGGTCTTCTCCAAAACCACAGTTCAAAAGTAACAATTCTTCGGTGCTCAGCTTTCTTTATAGTACAACTCTCACATCCATACATGACTACTGGAAAAACCATAGCTTTGATTAGATGGACCCTTGTTGGCAAAGAAATGTCTCTGCTTTTTAATATGCTGTCTAGGTTGATCATAGCTTTTCTTTCAAGGAGCAAGTGTCTTTTAATTTCATGGCTGCAGTCACCATCTGCAGTGATTTTGGAGCCCCCCAAAATAAAGTCTGTCACTGTTTCCATTGTTTCCCCATCTATTTGCCATGAAGTGATGGGACTGGATGTCATGATCTTAGTTTTCTGAATGCTGAGTTGTAAGCCAACTTTTTCACTCTCCTCAGGGCATCTGGACCATTGAAAATATTGCTAAAAATCCTAAGAGCTGACCACAGGGGCTGGTGGGGCCAGCAGTCAGAATCATAAAGGTTTGCTACAACCACTGTGAATCAATATGTTGTTCTGTGTGTAAACTTTGGAAAATGGATCTACCCACATGCAGTGGGGTGATGAGGGGGTGGTGCTTCATGATAGAGTCCCTCAGTGAACGTGGAATGGAAGTGGGTTGTGGTTGTTCTCTGCTGGGTCCTCCATGTATCAGGGGACTGTCAGCCCAGCACTGCCTTCTCTGACCTCTAGTTTCTTGATCCGGAAACCAAGAGGGCATCCTGGGCTTGACTCCATCTGGGAGTCACCAGATGTGGCCCGATTCCTGTCCTACAACTCTGACCAAGGGCTCCTCCTCCTGCCCTGCATGGTTGCTCTCCTGGGATGAGCCAAGTCCAAGGCCAAAGCAGGAAAATCTGAATCCAGACTTGGAGGTGATGGCAGTGGGGTGCAGTCAGTGGGCTAGAGTCATGGCCTTCACCACTGAGTTGTTTTCATCGCCACCAGATGCACAAAACCTTGAGGAGTTCTGGGCCTTTTTCTAAGCAGAACAAGAGCCTTTCTGGAGGCCACAGGCCTGGGACATATTCTTGAGCACCTCTAAAAACCCCAGACTGGCCCACCTTTCTCCCTGGCAGGTGCCCCTCCAGCTGGGGCAGCACAGGGGGTCTGGGCGGAACCTTGGGGCCTTCCTCCTGCTCCTTCTCCCCAGCCAGGCCCGAGCTGACAACATCTCCCATGCCAGCCCTGGACACACCTGTCAAAACAGAGCCACAGGAGAGGAGAGCGGAGAGTGGAAAGCTGACAAACACGATCTGACCATACCGTGTTTTCCAGCAGGGCGGGCCCAGCTAGCAAGGAGCTGCCTGGACACATAGGTGGGTGGTGTGCTGAGCAGACTCCCTGGGCATTTATTTTCCTTGCCTGCACCTGTTCAGTCCTTTTATTTTCTCTTGAATGCTTCAAAGGGCAAGGCTCTGTGTCTGATGGCATGGGAGAGACACAAAGGCTAGTGCCATGCACTCAGTGGGGACAACCACCTGGGAGCCAGTGAAAATGCAGGCTGCGGGTCTGCACCCCAGACCCATTGCTTTAAGACCACAGAGATGGGGTGGGATAGGAGGAATGAGGGGGAGAAGTCTCTAGGGCATTCTGATGCCCCCATATAAAATTTGAGAACCAGGAACGTAAGAAACAAAGAAAGGGAAAAAATGTTTTTATTTATGCATATGTTGCTATTCAGCCAGCAAGTCGTGTCTGACTCTTTGCAACCCCGTGGACTGCAGCATGCCAGGCTTCCCTGTCCTTTGTCCTAGGTCAACTCTATTGTTTCTGAAGTTGTTCCTTGTGACAAGGCAGAGATCCCTTAAATGAAAGGAAGAAAGAATCTGCACATGATAATTGTATCCAGATTCATAACCTGAGAGTTGCTTCTTTTTCTACCATCTCCCAGAATTTTCTCAAACTCATGTCCATTGAGTCGGTGATGCTCTCCAACCATCTCATCCTCTGTTGCTTCCTTCTCCTCCTGCCCCAATCTTTCCCAGCATCAGAGTCTTTTCCAATGAGCTGACCACAGTACCTCATTTAATCCTCAGGAACTAAATGTATTTACATTTAATAGGTCAGAAAACCAGCCTCAAAAATGTGAGTTGCTCAATGCCACAGAGATGTAATATGAATCCTAACCCAGGATTAATGGAAGCCAGCTATGCTGAGCTGATATCAACCAAGGTTCTTGGCTTTCCCCAAGCAATAGAAATAGACAAGAGGCCAGACAAGAAATTCAGCCAAGACTTTATTATGGCCCCTGCTGCCGCAGCAGCAGGGAACAAAAACAAACAACAGTTTCCCTTGCTCACTCCCCAAGGTGGAGGGTGAGCTGGTTCCTCATACGGAGCAAGGATAGAGATGTGTCCAGGGGTCAGGCCAGAGGGTGGCTTAGGTAGTCTGTCCACCCCTCAGGTGGTGTCGAGTGCCGGGGACATTTGCAATGACTGGCTTTTGCTCCCAAAACCCTGTTTTTGCTCCTGGCTCTTCAGAAGTGGCGTGCATGAATGCTAAGTTGCTTCAGTCATGTCTGATTCCTTACGACCCCGTGGACTGTAGCCCACCAGGGTCCTCTCTCCATGAAATTCTCCAGGAAAGAATACTGGAGTGGGTAGCCATTTCCTTCTCCAGGGGATCTTCACAATCCAGTGACTGAACCAATGTCTCCTGCAGCTCTTGCATTGCAGGCAAATTCTTTACTGCTGAGCCACTGGGAAAGCAAGTTGGATTGCTTTCATCTTTTTGTATCTTTTTGTCCAGAATTTGCTCTAACGGTACATGCATGAAGTAATTTTTAGTCTCTTATAATTTCTTTATACTTTTTTCCTTTAGAAGATGTTTGTCCACATACAAGGACTGCAGCAAAGGGAGCCAGGTCCCAGCCTGTCTCGGAGCTACTTCTTACAGAATGGTGAAATTGGGAATTCAGTGGGGCCTGAAAAAGCAGAGATCCACAGAAACCTCCCTGTGGCCTTTTCCCTAAATCCAAGGTCTCCAAAATGGGAGCCCGGCCAAATCCTCCCGGGGGAGAGGAACAAACTTTTAAATTCTAAACCATCTTCTTCTTGTGTTTTATTCATTCAAGGTCACACTTTGTTTTTACACGATCAGATTTGACCAAAAAAAGTATGAAATGATCAAAAATATGACTTGAAAATAAATTTAACTTTATTATCCTTGATGATAAACATCATTCTAAGTGCAATTTTACTTTGAGACATTAACCAATAATAGAAACATGGAAAATAATTCATAAATAAATTTACATTTATTAGGAGATCAAAGAAATGATCCTCCAATTTTTTTTATTAATGGTGGGTGTGATCAAAATAATTGAACACCACTACCCTAAGCCAACTCTATTGTTTCTGCACTTGTTCCTTGCACTGAGGCAGAGCTCCCTTAAATGAAAGGAAGAAAGAATCTGCACATGATAATTGTATCCAGATTTATAACCTAACAATTGTTTCTTTTTCTAAACTGTCAAAACCTCTAAATGCCCCCAAAAAGCCTGACCCCAAAGTTTATAATCTGGAACTTCCTTGCTCTCCATCATCCATCTTGTTCTTATTGCAGCTTCACAGAGCAACCTTCTTCCAGACATAGAAACATTTAGACACTGAATCGGCAAAGTGGGCATCCCACTGAATTTGTTCACTCATTCAACATTTCCAAGCTGCTGCTAGCTGGTTGTACTTGCTGGCACTTACTTACTTACACATACTGTGCTCAGTACAGGAGGGTGAGCTGCAGATTCACTGAGGCTTCCTGCCCAGAGCGCTTTCCAAACCACCCCCTAGAGAAGAGGGTCCGAACGGGCAGCAGTGGTCCCACGGGGTGGAAGAAACAGACGTCAGGGTTTGGAGTTGTCAGGGCAGCTTGGAGTTGGGTAGCAGACAGGAGTGCTGGGCAGGAGGCAGCTGAGCAGAGAAAGAGCCCTAGAAATCTGCAGAGTTCCCCCTGAGTGGTTGGTTGGAATACACATGACAATAATCCATGGGCATCTGTAGGTCGACTGTAAGCTCACTTTACAGCCACAGCACCAAAGCCTAAAATAATAAGCTTTTATTCTTACTCTTATCTCTTTTAACACTCCTTAATGAATAAGCAGAAAAGCAATAAGAATATAGAAGATTTGAACGATACTACTTACAGCTCAGTTGGTAAAGAATCCACAGAAGACTCTGGTTGGATTCCTGGGTCAGGAAGATCCCCTGGAGAAGGGATAGGCTGCCCACTCCAGTGTTCTTGGGCTTCCCTTATGGCTCAGCTGGTAAAGAATCCGCCTGCAATGCGGGAGTCCTGGGTTCGATCCCTGGGTTGGGAAGCTCCCCTGGAGAAGGGAAAGGCTACCCACTCTAGTATTCTGGCCTGGAGAATTCCATGGACTACAGTCCATGGGGTTGCAAAGAGTTGGACATGACTGAGCGACCTTCATTTTCACTTTTCATCCACCAGTTGGACCCAATGACATGAGAACACTGCAGCTAACAACCAGTGAATATTCATCCTGAACTGATATTATAATCACAAACATACCAACATTTGTTGGATGCAGATAAAGCGGTGCTTAGAAGAAATTCAGAGCTTTAAATGACTATATTCAGATAGAAAAAAAGCTTTTTAAATCATTGATTTATGTATCTGGCTTAAGAGGCTAGAAAAAGAAATGTAAAAGCATAGGATATTTCAGGAAAACAATGAAGCTTAAAGTCAAAATCAATAAAATAGGAAACAAACAATAAGGAAAATCAACATGGTCAAAAGTTGGTTCTTTGAAATATAAGTAAAATTGATAAACTCTTATTAAACTGATGAAGAGTTTTAGGAATGAAAGAGGCTGTCCTATCCTACAGACAGTGAAGGATAATAAAGGAATATTTTGAGCATGGTTATACCACTAAATTCAACAGTCTAGGTGAAATGGAAGAATCCTTTGAAAGACAAAAACCATAGAAACTAATATAAAATAATAAAAAAAATCTCCATAGCACTATGTATATTTTTAAAAATTGGATTCGTAGTTTAAATTTTTATCTAAAGAAAACTCTGGGCTTATATGATTTCTTCTGTATTTATTTCAAACATTTAAGGAATAAATATCAATCTTACACAGACTTTTTCAAAAGAGGAGGGAAGCAACAAAGTATTGTAAGAAGAGATGAAATCATAGACCAATAATTCTCATTTATTTAATGAATTTAAATGCAAAAAATTTTTAATTGAACTAGCAGTATTAAAAAATCAAATCTAGGCATATATAAAGAAGGTAATTTATCATGACTAAGTGGGGTTTATCACAGTAATGTTAGTAAGTTCAACATTTGAAAATCTACTAATGTAGGTCATCATACATACTGAGTAAAGGAGGAAAAATCATTTGATCATCTCAGTGGATGCAAAAACAATTGTTGAAATCCAAAAACAATTTAAAATTAAAACCCTTGGCAGAATAGGACTCAAAAGGAAACTTCAAACTTTGATTAAGTCTTACAGAAATCCTTCAACTAACAACACACATAAAGATGAAAGACCAAATGCTTCCTCTCTAAAATCAAAAACAAGACATGAGTGTAGACCTTCACCACTTGCATTCAACATTTAATTGAATGTCTTAGCCAGTGAAATAAGATAAGCAAAGGAAATATAAAGATTAGAAAAGAAGCAAAATTGTCTCTGTTTATAAGCATAACAATGCTAACTGTAGAAATGCCTAAGGAATTTACAAAAAAAAAAACTTTATTTTTACTAAAAAAAACAAGCTTATCAGGGCAGAGTATACAAGATCAATATATAAAAATCAGCTGTATCTCTATAGACTAGTTACAAAAAATTGAAAAGTGATATTTAACAAATCTCTTATGAGAGCACCAAAGAACACAAAATATTTGGGAATAAACTTAACAAAATATGTATAAAATATCTACATATAAAATTATAAAATGTTGCTCACAGAAATTTTAAAAGACCAGAATAAATGTAGAGATTACATGTTCACAGATTGGAAGACTCAATATCATACATTCTTCCTGAATTGATACACAGTCAATGCAATCCCAAACAAATTAGCAGCTGATGCTAAAAGATACAAGGAAATATAAATAACATAGAATAAATTATTGAAAAAAAAAAACTAATTTGGAGGGCTTACACTGCCTGATTTCAGTGGTTACTATGAACATATAGTAATCAAAACAGTATGGTATTGGCACAAAGATAGACAGACAAATGGAACAAGAGTAGTCAGGAAAAAGTTCAATATTAAATGGTCAACTGAGTTGTTTTTTTTTTTTGCAAAGGAACCAAAAGAAACCAATGAGAAAAAGAAAGATTCTTCAACAATGGTACTGGAAGAGTTGAATATCTAAATGGAAAAAAATATGTATCTTCACCCCTACTTCATATTCTACACAAAATTAATTCAAGAGGATCAAGATCTAAAGATCAAAACTAAAATTATAGAGCTTCTAGAATAAAATGTAGGAAAATAAACTTCATGATCTTGGAGTGCCAAAGAATTATGTTAACCATAAACAAAAAATCTAATAAAGTAGGTTTCACAAAATTAAAATCTCACATTAAGAGAGCCAGTTAGTTAAATAATAAGGCATGTTACACATTGGAAGAAAATATTTGACAAATAATTTATAAATATATGCATATCTCTTGTAACTCAGTAACAAGAAGATAAACAACCCATAAAAATAGGTGAAATGCTTGCACAGACACTTCACAAAAGACATTAGTGCAAGAAAAGATGATCAGCATGACTGCTGCTGCTGCTGAGTCTCTTCAGTCGTGTCCGACTCTGTGTGACCCCAGAGACAGCAGCCCACTAGACTCCCCCGTCCCTGGGATTCTCCAGGCAAGAACACTGGAGTGGGTTGCCATTTCCTTCTCCAATGCAGGAAAGCGAAAGTGAAGCCGCTCAGTCGTGTCCGACTCTTAGTGACCCCATGGACTGCAGCCTACCAGGCTCCTCCGTCCATGGGATTTTCCAGGCAAGAGTACTGGAGTGGGGTGCCATGTAAAACCACCATGAGATATCACAACATGCCTGTTAGAATTGCTAAAATTAAAAAGACAAAACATGTCAAGTGTTAGGATGGCAATGTAAAATGATACAATCTCTTTGAAATACAGTTTGGTAGTTCCTTAAAAGGTTAAACATATACCTATTGTATGGTGCAGTCATTCCACTCCTAGGAATTTATCCAAGAGAAATAAAAACATATATCCAAAAAACATTTGCACAAGAACATTCATAAAAGGGTTTATTCATGATAGGCAAAAGGTAAAAACAAACCAAATATCCACTCTCAGGAGACTGGATAAACAAGTTGTGGTTCATCCATACAATGGAATACCATTCAGCAATAAAAAAAGAAAACAAATATGCTGGGTCAAAGAAGGCATACCAAAAAAGAGAGGGAGAGTATCTCATGTATGAGTTCATGTATATGAAATTCTAGAATTGGCAAAACAAATCAAAAGTGGTAGGAATAAGCTTGGGGCTTCCCTGGTGGCTCAGATGGTAAAGGATCTGCCTGCAAATCAGGAGACCCTGGTTAGATCCCTGGGTAGGGAAGATCCCCTGGAGAAGGGAATGGCTACCCACTCCAGTATTCTTGCCTGGAGAATTCCACGGACAGAGGAGCCTGGCGGGCTGCAGGAATCACTGTAGTGTTATCTGGAGCAGAAATAGAGTGTAACTGGCTGAAAAGGAGCATGAAGGAATTTTGTGAGGTGATGGAAATATTATATACCTTAGTTAGGGTTGGTGGTGATACAGTTGTAGATAGACATTTGTCAAAACTCATCAAATTATATACTTTAAAATGTATGCATTTTATTGTATGCAAATCATACATCAGTAAAACTGATTTTAAAAAAACAACTAAAATAGCACACTTTGCTCACTAAAGTAATTAAAATTAAAAAGTCTGGGACTTCCCTGGTGGTACAGTGGATAAGAATCCGCCTGCCAATGCAGGAGACATGGGTCCGATCCCTGGTCTGGGAAGATTCCACGGGCTGCACTTAGCTGCAGCTAAGCCATGTGGCATAACTACTGCGCGCTTGCACCCTAGAGCCGGTGATCAGCCAAGAGAGAAGCCACTGCAATGAGAAGCCCAAGCCCCACAGCAGAGAGTGGCCCCCGCTCGCTATAACCAGAGAAAGCCTGCACGCAGCAACGAAGGCCCAGCGCCGCCAAGCAGATAAATAAACAAATGCATTTTAAAAATAAAAAGACTTAGAGCATCCAGTGTTAGTGAGGATGTTCCTGGTGGGAGTGTGAACATGGAAGAACATCTCTGGGAAACTGGCAGTTTCCTGTAAGGGCAAACAAGCACTTACTCTATGACTCAACACCTCCATGCCTAGATATTTACCCAAGAGAAATAAAAACATATTCCACAAACAGACTTGCACAAAAACATTCATAGCAGCCTTCATCATAATTGCTGAAAACTGGAAACAGCCCAAATATCCACTGACAGGGGAATGGATAAATAAATTGTGGTATTTTCATGCAATGGAATATGAACCATTCAAAAGAAGGAGTGGAGAGAGGGCGTGGGGTGAGGATTAAGACAAGGAGGAAAGGAAAGCAAAACAAAAAAAAAAACTACAAGCAACATCATAGGAACACTAAAAAAAACTATATTGAAGAAAAAAGCTAGACACCAAAAAACCCATACAGTGTGATTCCATTTATAGTAAATTTTAGAAGGGGTAAAGCTGCTGTATGATGCTAAAAGATGAGAAGGGTTGCTGCCTTATGTTGTGTAGAGAAAAAGCATGTATTGATGCGAAAAGCATAAGGCAACTTTCTGCTGCCGTGGCCATGGTCTGTATATTGATAGATGTGTAATCTATACAGATTTATGCATTTGGTAAAATGTATATACACATGGTCTGTGCTTTTCACTAAATGTAAATTGACACTCAATTTTTTAAAAAATCACAAAAAAGTAGAAATTCACTTCCAAAACCTCATGAGTCAAAAAAAGAAGTTATAATAAAGATTGGGCTGAAATAAAGAAACTATTTTAAGATTTTTATAATGATAAAGACTAAGTCGCAGAAGTTGAGGGTGTAGCTGAGGCATACTTGGGGAGAAAATGAAGTGTCTTAAACATATATTAAAAGTAGAAAAAAAGACAGGCTAAAATTAACAAGTCAGGTGTCCAATTTAAAAAGTTTGAAGATGTACACAGAAATACAGATAAAGAGTATGCTATGTGCTCAGTTGTGTCCAACTTTTTGCAACCCCATGAACTGTAGCCAGCCAGGCTCCTCTGTCCATGGGATTCTCCAGGCAAGAATACTGGAGTGGGTTGCCCGTTTCTTGCTCCAGGGGATCCTCCCAACCCAGGGATCAAACCCATATCTCTTGCGTCTCCTGCATTGGCAAGTGGGTTCTTTATCACTTTTGCCACCTGAAAGAAAGAAATAATAAAGGGCAATAATTAATGAAATTGCAAAAAGGCAGTTTAATAGTGAAGATTTTTAAAAGACTAATTAAACTGATAGACCCTAGGCAATATTGATCAAGGAAAATGGAAGAAGACATAAATAAAGAATATTAGGAATGAAAAAGGTGATATAAAGAGGAGGTATTATGAACATTTGATGCCAAAAAATCTGAAAACTTAGATGGAACAAACAAATTCATAGAAAAGTGCAACTCACCAAAACTGACTTATGAAGTCAAAAGCCTGAGTATTCAGAAACCATAAAGAAATTGAATCAGTGGTTTAAAATACCCCCCCAAAGAAAACACTCAGCCCACGCAGGAAGACTTAGAGGCAAATTCAACGGAAACATTCAAAGCACATGCAATTCTATCCAACACAAACTCTTACTGAGAACAGAAAAAATAGGGAGAATTCCCCAATTTATCCTAGGAGGAGAGAAAATCTTGTTACCAAAGCCAGAAAAGAACATAGATAAACAGATGCAGAAAAAAGCATTTAGTTTTTATATGCTTTTAAATTAAATAGTTTTAAATTAAGCATGCATTCCTGACTTAAGAAACCTTATCAAACTAGGAATAAAAGGGAACTTTTACACCTAAAATATAGTATCTATCCCAAAAAGTCTACAGCAAAATCTTTCATAAAGATTGCATTGAAATTATTCCCTTTAATATACATTCAACTTGGAGAAGGAAATGGCAATCCACTCCAGTATTCTTGCCTGGAAAATCCCATGGACAGAGGAGCCTGGCAGGCTACAGTCCATGGGGTCTCAAAACAGTGGGACATGACTTAGCTACTAAACAACAAACATCCATCCATTGTCCCACCTATGTTAGAGGTAATTTGTGTTACTCTTTTGGAGTAATGCTAAATAACCTGTTTGTTAGCATGTGAATTCAAAGCACTAACTGATTTGCTCTTGGAGCATCTGAAGCTTCCAGTCTGAGGAATTCTCAGGTTTCTCTAGGAAGAGGCATGATATATGAATTTGGAATGACAAAAGCCAAGTCAAGAGGTCCCCCATGGGCCAAGGTCAGGGGGGTCAGAACCACGAGAAGGTGATCCTTGAGCAGATGCCCAGGATGGAGACAGAGCCAAAGGGTGGACAGTACCCCTACCCCAGCTGTGGCCACTGCAGGAAGGTTCCTGAGAGTCACAGGTCCACTAGCCTCCTCCCCATCCAAGTGACTGCTCTCAACTGCTTTCTGTGAGAACAGTCTTAAATGGAGCCTCTCCTTCATAAACGATGGAATTCTGTAAAAAAAAAATATATATATATATATATATATATATGTACGTTCAACTGATTCACTGTGCTGTACACTTGAAATAAACACAACATTGTAAATCAACTATACTCCAATAAAAATTTTAATAAAGGAAACTATTCCCTCTAAGAGAATCAGATATTACATAACTCCTGATATGAGGCAATAGAAAGTACATAATTCCACCTATAAAGCAAAGTTGCAAAAAAAAAAAAGAGAGAGAACGAGAAAGGAAGAAAGAAAGGGGAAAAATTGACCCTTACTAAAATCAAGCCTTTGGGTCCATCTCCTACATTACATACAATAGTTCTAAAGACACATGTTAATATTATCTACATCATCTTGAGATCCAGTCAAAGCCAGAATGACTCAGCTTCTTCAACAAATGGCTCAAGAAAAGTAAAGCAAAGAGGAAATGTTACAGAGAGGAAATGTTAAAAAGACTTAAAATTCATCTTCAAGTCAAAGTGTAATGAAAAGAGAAACTCAAGAGACATGTCAACTAAATGCAATGTGTGGACTTCAGATTTTAATTCAAACTAACCAACTTATAAAGACATTTTTTTTAAATCATAGAAATTTGAACACAGATTTATGATTAGACCATTTAAGAAATTATTACTTGTGATAATATATTGTTATTATGGTTTTCTTCAGGGGTACACATCTGAAATATTTAGAGGTGAAACGATCTGATGTCTGGGATTTGCTTTAAAATACTTCATGTGAGGGCCTTCCCTTTGGTCTAGTAGCTAAGACTCTGTGCTCCCAATGCCGGGGGCCTGGGTTCGATCCCTGGTTGGGGAACTGGATCCCACATGCTACAACAAAGAGTCTTGTGTCCCAGTGAAGACTGAAGATGTTGTGTGCTGTAACTAAGACCTGGAGCAGGCAAACAAATAGATAAATAAGTTTTTAAAATACTCCATGGGATATGACAAATCAAACACTATTAGGAAAACACATGATAATTGGAAAACTGGGTGATGGGAACATGGAGTTCACTCTTCAGTCACTTTACCTTTGTGTATGTTGGAAATTTTCTTTTTTTAATTTTTAAAAAATTTTCCTTGAAATAGCGTTGATTTCCAATGTTGCGTTTCAGGTTTACAGCAAAGTGATTCAGTTAAAATTATACACATATATAAATCTTTTTTAAGATTCTTTTCCATTATAGGTTAGTAAAAGATACTGAGTATAGTTCCCCACGCTGCACAGTAGGCCCTTGTTGATTATCTATTTTATATATAGGAATGTGCATATTTTAACCTCAGACTCCTAATTTATGCCTCTCCCTACGCCAGTTACCCTCCAGGAACCATGAGTTTGCTTTCTATGTCTATGAGTTTATTTGTGTTTTGTAAATAAGTTCATCTGTATCATGTTTTTGGATTCCATATATAAACAATACCATATGATATTTGTCTTTCTCTGTCTGACTTACTTTACGTGGGTATGATAATCTCTAGGTCCATCCATGTTGCTGCCAATGGCATTATTTCCTTCTTTTTTACAGCTGAGTAATAGAAAATCTTTGCTAATACAAACTTAAAAGACAAATAATGGTGATGATGATAATGACGAAAATGTTATTTTAAAAAGAATACAGAAGGCAAGAGGCCCTTCTCCTCCTTGGACATCGTGGGGCCTCATGAGCCATCATGGAGGCCCAGCCTGCTAGATAAACTGTCTCCAGCCCACCTCCAAGGCCGATGCTTTCACCATCTCTTTCTCCCAGAATTTCTTTCCTGCTGGTCTCTGCAGGCTTCAACCTGCAAATTCAGCACCCCTGCTGCCTAGAGCACATAGCTGTTGTGTTAGTTTACCAAGCACCCACTGCCTCTTGTTCAGGTAACAACACCCCTATCTTTCTTTGGATAAACACCTTTAATCACTCCATGTGGTTCAAATAGGGTTGACCACACCACCCGCGTTCCCCCAGAGTGGACCAGTGACTCAGGTGTGACCAGTGAGAATACCACTACTCGACACACCCTCTGCAGGAATGGGCATGTTACCTAGGCAGGACTTATTCACCAAACAGCATCAGCACCCAGACTTTTGCTGGACATATAAGAAAAGAGGCACTTTCTCTTTATGGGGTAGCAAGGTCAGAAGACTGAAGAGCCTGGATTGGCTGGGGACATTTGCCTGAAAATGCAAGAAGATCCTGCCTAGGAAAGAAGCCATCATAAAACAGCAGAGACTCAGAGCCAAATCTCAAAGTCATAATCCCTGAATAGAGCCACACTCCCTCTCTGCAAAGCAGTTCCCCCCCCCCAACTCCATTTTTCCTGCACATTAATCAACAAAACACCTTTTTTCTGGGAAGGGAGGAAGAAAAAGAGAGAGAAAGAATGGGGTGGGGGAGAGGGCAAGAGACTGCAATACAGGAGGCCTAGATTCAATCCCTGGGTTGAGAAGAGCCTCTGGGGAAAGGAATGGCAACCCACTCCAGTATTCTTGCCTGGGAAATCCCATGGACAGAGGAGCCTAGCAGGCTACAGTCCACGGGGTCGCAAAGAGTCCAACATGACTGAGTAACTCAATCATCACACAGTGGTCTCAGGGGAGCCCGTTCTGAGTTTCCTGTCAGACCTACTGGGTCAGTTATTAAGCTGTTGTCTTTTTGTTTGAAATTCTGCACTCAGCTCAACGCCTGCTCTGTAATGCTAGGACTCGCTTCCTCACCTGACTTCCAGTTATACTCTGCCCAGAGAGAGGGGCCACCAAACAGAGACGGAAGTCTGGAGAAGGAGAAAAGACTCTCTCTTCCCCATCTGCTTCCTGTGAGCTTTCGTTCTTGAATCTCCCTTCTTCACCAGTAACAGCAGCTGAATCCAGTTCAACGTTTGTCCAACACAGAAACAGCCTGATTGCATTCCCCTCGCCTCTCCTGTTGGAAACACTGGTACCAGATGACTGGTGACCCTTCTCACAAATCTTGATCCTTTTCTCTGAGCTTGGAGATACCAGGTCAGCTGAGCCAAGCCTCCTGCCCTCTCTTCAGACATCTGCATTTCAGCCTCATGGGCCCTTCCTCTAAGTTTCTGAGTTTCAGTAATTCAGTCTTGACCCTTTGTTCCACCAGCCCTGCTTTCTGAAGTTGCTGCCTCGTGACACCTCTGGGTTCCCTCCTTGCTTTTTCTCTGATGAACCACTTTATACCAGTCCACACTTCCTTATATTAAATTATATCTGAATAACAGGTGTGATTTCTGCTTCTGAGTGCATCCCCAGTGATACAGCAACTCAGGAAAATTTCATTCATTTAAAAATATTTATTGAATGCCCCTATCCTTCAGGAATTCTAACTAAAAATGATGGCCAGACCTGGATTCTGTGACCAGTCACTGTGTCTGTAATCAGTTACCTATGTGTGGTTTGCACTCTAAAATTATTTCCATCTACAAGAGTGGATGTTGTATTGTGCTCCTGATGGCTGATGGTCGGTGATGACATATGACGAGGAAGAAGGGAAGGAAAGGGAGAGAAAAGACACAGGATAAAGGGGAAAAAGCTGTTAAAGTCTTCAATAGTGGCCAAGAACAAATCAATCAATCAAAAATATTTTCCAAAAAAAAAAAAATGCAAGGGGAATATTTACTATAGAAAACCACTTCTCCCTCACCATGCATTCTATTTGTGAAGCTTTTTTTTTCTTACCTACAAACACTTCTTCCTAACCCATCCGTGGACTAGGAGTCAAGGTCGGATGCGAGCCAAGTTCTGGAGTTTCAACATCTGGCAAGAAGACCGTGTGTTATTGGATGCTGCGAGTATGGGGGGCGGGGCATTCTGGAAAAACAACATCTCAGTGTTTCTCAGGCTGGTTTAGGAGGAAAGGGCTTACCTGAATTTCCACGCATGATACAGATAAGGGGCCGCCACAAGGGGGCTTCTGGAACACTGGCAATATTGTATGCCTTCGCCTGGTGAAGGTACCATGGGTGTTGGTTTTTAGTTTTAAGCTGTACATATATGTTTTTGTACTTGTCTGAAAGTATGGTAGAGTTAACAAGTTTTTCAAAAGGGGTGTGGGGAACTCTGTAGTTGAAGAGGCTTTCCTTGGCAGCCACGAGGCCCTTCCTTAGAACCTGGAATTCCATGGGGAAATACTCTGAAAACTTTAGGACCAAACCGCCAGTCAGAAAAGACTGAAATCAGAAACAGTGTCTAAAAGCAGTGTGCCCAGGCAACTAGAAATTTCTGAGTGAGAGATGTGGTAAATGAGTTCTGACAGTGTCTAGAGGGGACACTCTCTGGACTTGGGGTGCCTTCAGACATCCCCAGTTCCAGGCAAGGGGTTGACGTGGAGAGACACTGGGAACAGCTTTTGTTTCGTCAAAGTCTGGAAAGCTAAGAGGGAAAGGGCTGTAAGCCAGGCTAGGGGTAGAAACTCCCTAAGAACACGGAAGTGAAACGGGGCTGCCCATTAAAAGCGTGATTATTCCCGTGGTGGTTCCAAACCAAACCAAGTGACCCAAAGCAATGAGCCGCATCTTGCCTGTAACTCATCTTCCCACACTGCAGAGGAGGGGTTCTCCTGGCGAGGGCAGGCTTCCTAAGATCCCATTTCAGAACAAAAGTTCTCATCCGAAAAAGAGGGGATATATATATATATATATATATATATATATAGCTGATCCACCTTGCTGTAGAGTGGAAACTAACACAGCATTGTAAAGCAAGTATACTCCAATAAAAATTAAAAAAAAAAAAAAAAGAACAAAAGTCCCCTTGCGTTTGGATGTGGGTGTTTGGGCACTTAAAAAGACACCCAAATGCTCTAGAACCTGGGGAATCCTGTGTTTGGGGGTGACCTGGCCTTGAGGTCATCTCAGGACCCCAAGACATCACAGAACCTGGTGGGGTGGAGCAGGCCCAGTGTGCTATCTTAGCTTTGCTCAAGCTAAGCTGGACCCCGTGGATGACCCCCGCCCATGCCTAAGACCAGTCTGGACCAGAAAGCTGATTTAGGTTATTTATCATGAAGGATGCATAGTTCTAAAGCCCTAGTATCTCTATCCTTTCTCCAGAGACTTGCAACCTTTCCCAGTGCTAGGGTAGCCGAGAGACTGATCTGAAGTTATTGGGTTACTTGGGATTGCTGGCACCTTGCTGAGCTCCATTTTCTTGGACAAGATACAGGAACGACTTGCCTCCGCACCTCACAGGATTGTTGGAAGAGCTGAAACAAAGGGCATGGATTAATATAATGGTATCTCTGATCTGTTTTTTCTCCCATCAGTCAGATGGCTTCACAAGTGAGCAGCCAGCATGCATCTCAAGAAGGGAGCAAACATTCTCCGTATTTCAAAACGTACATATCCTTTGATCTTGCACCTCCACTCCTAGGTCCTCCCTGTTCCCTCACACACACACCAGACATACATATCAGACACACACACACATATATGCACTTACACAGGGTGATGTATGTTCAAGGATATTTACTGCCCTGTATGCAGTATATAATAGCAAAAGATTGGAAATTAACCTGAATTCCCAATAATAGGAAACTAGTTAAACTATGATACATCTAGAAGATAGATAATTATGTGGCTTTTAAGAAGTAACAAGGCATTTCTCTATGAATTAGTAAGGAATAATTTCCAGGGACTTCCCCGGTGGTCCAGTGGCTAAGACTCCACACTCCCATTGCACAGGGCCTGGGTTTGATACCTGGTCAGGGACTAGGTCCCACATGCTGCAACTAAGGAAAAATTTTTTTTTTTAAATCAAAAAGTTAAAATTTGTAAAAAGCAAAGTTAAAAAAAACATGTACAGTGTGCTATTGCTTGTATGAAAAATATCAATATTTACATAGGAGTTTTTAAACACTGCAAATCTCTTTGGAAGGATCCAAAGAAGTCTGATAATAGGAGTTCCTCTGAAAAGAGGGAAGCAGGTGACAGAGGTAGCCGGGAGACCTGTGTTTCTTTTGCACCTATATTCTTTTGCACCTTTTGGATCTTCTGCATGGGTTAAGCAATTATTTTTAATTTAAAATGTGAAACAGGAAAGATGTTAGGCTGCCTTTCCAAAGTGAGGAGTATTTGCATTTAATTGAGACTGGGGTTTTTGTTCATCACTTAGTCGTGTCTGACTCTTTGTGAGCCCATGGACTGCAGCATGCCAGGCTTCCCTGTCCTTCACCATCTCCCAGAGTTTGCTCAAACTCATGTCCATTGAGTCGGTAATGCCCTCCAACCATCTCATCCTCTCCAGGAGAGGGAGACTGGGAAGACCTTAGCAAATCACCAGGACTCGTCAGAATACAGCTTTCTAGCCACCCCATGTTCGAACCTCCAGTTCAGTCTCCCTTGACCAGAACAGCAGAATATCTGAGATATTCTTACTTTGCTTTAGTTTCTTCTCTTTTTCAAACTCTCTAACTCCTTCCCTTCTTCTTGCACTCATCAGGACATTATGCTTCATTTCCTTAGACTTTCATAACATGCTAACATTTCTAACTAGACCTCTTGTTTCATCCTGATTATAAATGATACTGGCACCCTTGCCGAGACCAGGAAAGACTGGTTCCACTCATCCAGTTCCTGTCTGTCCACGTGTGAGTGACTTCTGGGAAGGCTGCCTGCCTGCTCCATTAATCCCGCCCCCATGGATTCCTGTAAATTTCAGTATCGGATGACCTTTTGGTCACCGGAGGTTCTGTTCTCCTTCTGACCTCATCCTCAATCCCTACTTCTCTTAGATTTTGGACCATTTCCTTGTGAGTCCTATGATTCCTTTTCTGCAGTTTTCCCTTACTTAAATCTCTGATTTCCTCAGCTAAATTCTCCCACCCTCCTTGCTCTTCTGTGTCTGATCACAAACCCTCAAAAATCACTGAGGTTCCAGTGGGAGATGATTAGAGAGGACCCCTAAATCTGACCATTTCCATCAGGGCAATGCTGGACCACAGTTCTATTCCCTGTACATCTTCTTCCCGTCATTCCATCCCCAGGGGTCAGGGAACCATATATGCCCTTTGATCACTTAAGGCATCTTTCTAAATTAAAAAATTATTGATTTATCCTTTTGGCGGTGCTGGGTCTTCGTTGCTATGTGTGCTTTGCTCTAGCTGCAGAGAGTGGGGCTACTGACTAGTTGCGGTGCATGGACCGCTGCCATGCTTAGCTGCTCCAGGGGCATGTGAGATTTTTCTGGATCAGTGATTGAACCTGTGTCTCCTGCATTGGCAGGTGGATTCTTTACCACTGAGCCACCAGGGAAGTCCTTGAGACATCTTTCTAGGGAGAAAGCATTTTATAGTGAAAAGAACCCAGATTTGAGCCAGAGAGATGTTGCTTTGAATCCTTGCTCTGTTGACTGCCAGCTGCATCTTGGGGCAAGTTAAATTTACCTCATTGAGCTCCAGCTTTCCTTTGGAAAAATAAGTATTACGAATACTTACTTCATAGAGTAGTAATCAGGTTTAAATGAACTTTGTACGTAAAGGGTCTATTTTAGTGCCTTGACTCAGAGTCAGTGCTTAGTAAATAATAGTTCACTGCCTTTGGATGTTCTCCAAGCTCACTTTACCAACTTCATTCCTCAGAAATTATGCCCCACAGGTTCTTACTAACAGAAGCATGAACATCTCCCATCAGGTGTGTGTAAATCATATACATGTATATGAATTTATTTATATAAGTACATGGAAATCGATTTACACAAAGATATGTACATATTCATATAACCCAAGAAAAAATATTTAATAAGAAATAGAGAACCTAGAGACTGTCATACAGAATAAAGTATCTGAAAGAGAAAAACAAATATCATATAATATTGCTTATATGTGGAATCTAGAAAAATGATACAGATGAATTTATTTGCAAAACAGAAATAGAGACACAAACATAGAGACCAGACATATAGATCCCCGGGGATGGAAGGGGGGGTTTGGATGAACTGGGAGATTGAGATTGACATATCATTATATATGCTGTGCTGGGCTTAGTCGCTCAGTTGTGTCCGACTCTTTGCGACCCCCTGGACTGTAGCCTGCCAGTCTCCTCTGTCCATGGGGATTCTCCAGGGAAGAATACCGGAGTGGCTTTCCTCCTCCAGGGGGTCTTCCCAACCCAGGGATCAGACCTAGGTCTTCCGCATTGCAGGCAGATTCTTTACTGTCTGAGCCACCAGGGGAAGCCCGGATATATATATATATGCTACTATCTATGAGATAGAGAAGTAGTGAGGACCTCCCGTAGAGCGCAGGGAGCTCCACTCAGCGCCCTGTGGTGACCTCAGTAGAAGGGAAATCCGAAAGAGCGGGGATGGATGTGTGCGTATAAATGATCCACTTTGCTGTACAGTAGAAACCAACACAAGACTGTAAAGCAATTATACACAATAAAAATCAACCTAAAAAAGAGAGAGTGGAAAAACATGTACAGAATAAGAAAGGCGTGAGCACAAATGGACAGATTTCTGAAACCAAAGGCAACTAAGTTGCTGCGTTAGCTCTTGCTGGATCTCCGCCGGCCTCGGTCTGCCAGTGCTCTTGCGAGCCGTGTGCCGCCCCAGCGCTCACACAGGTGTGTGTTCCGTGTGTACGCGCGTTTGAAACAAACACTCGGCGTACATGTGTACATAATCAACACATATTATATCTACACATATCTAGTTTTATTACTATAGTCTATAAGAGTTGGTGGTTAACATGAAATGTTCCCTTTTAACAGACTGTTTTTAAAAAATTTAAAATGTTATGTATAGGTTTTGAAACTTTTTTAAAAAGGGGGGAGAAAAGACTGTTAAGAGGAGGCTATTTGATGACATGTTAACACTTGAATATTTTATGCCTCATGCTGTTTATCAGTTCTAGCAATCTGTATAAATGCATTTTAGAACTGATAGACAGTCAACTTGAATTTATCTTTGATAAGGATACATGCCACTGTACATTCAGATATTATTTAAAACTGCAAACACACTGTTCTATATGTAAGGTACTGTATGTAAAACTCTTTATTAAAAAAATTCCACATATCATAAAATTTCAGCTTGCCTTTTTGCAGCCTTATATTTTGATGTAAAGATGATTAAAAGAATGTGCAAAGCAAAAAAAAAGAAAGAAAGAAAGAAAGGCGTGAGCAGATGGTTGAGAAAATGAACAGCTCAGGAGAAAGGGAGGGGCATGTGGGAATAAGAAGTAAATGGAGCCTCCATCAATAAGAAGCTTAGCTCCCTAACATGGCCAGTACAGGTTACTCGTGATCTAATTTGTGAATTCGACATGTAGGAGTAATGCAAGATTGTCTCAAAGAGAGAGATTTGTGCCTATTTATGAACTGCCAGGAGGTAACGCTGACCCAAAGGAATTAAACACATCTGTTTGTCACCTCAGGTTCCAGCAGGATCAGATCACCGGAGGCCAAGGCTATAACTGGAGCTCTCCTCCAGGTGAACTTCCTGATGCAGGGATTGAGCCCAGGCCTTCGGCATTGCAGACAGATCCTTTACCATCCAAGCCGCCAGGGAAGCCGAAGGCCTGTCATAGTTCCACCCTCAAAAGCAAAAAACTAAAGCCAAGCTCTAAAAAATGTCTAAGAGACAGGAGTTCAGAGGTTGGGGCCTGTGAAGTTAGAGGACTTACACCTCTATTCAAATAAAAAGATAAATACTCGAAACAGAAATGTAAAAGTTGTCTTTATTCATAAACAGCATGGTTGCTTATGTACAAAATCCTAGGGAATCAAATGAAAACAATTATTAATAATTGGATTTGTCAGTGTCAAAATATAGAGGGCCAATGTATAGTCATTGCATTTCTATAATGAGGAGCAAAATAATTGGAAAAATAAAAATTTAAAAATGATCCAGTAATAGTATAAAGTCATAAAATACATTGGAGAAATGTACAAAAGATGTATATGATATTTATGCTGAAAATTACAAAACATTGCTGAGAGAAATTTTATAGGATCTTTACAAGCGGATATATATATTATGTTCATACATAAGAAGACTCAATATTATTAAGATGTCCATTCTCCCTCTGATTCTATAGATTCTATACATTCCCAACACAATCCCAGCAGATATTTTGGTAGACATTGACAAACCAATGCTAAAAAATGTGTGTATAAATTGCAAAGGACCTAAAAAGCCAAAAGATTTTTGAAGGAGACTGAAGTTGTAGTCTTGATTTCAAGACTAAAGTAACAATAATAAGACAGTGTGATAATGGTGTAAAGATAAATATATACATTAAATGAACCAAATAGAGAATGCAGAAATAGAGCCACTTATATATTATCAACTGATTTTCCTCAAAGGCACCAAAGAATTGCAATAAATAAAGAAAAGTCTTTTCAACAAATGATTTTTTTTCCACAAAAATTTATCTGATATTGATCACAAAGCTAAATATTGGAACTAAATCTATAAAACTTCTAAAAGAAAACATGAGAGATGATTTTCATGACCTTGTGGTAAGCAAAGATTTCTTAATATAAAAATTAAAGCCCTGTCTTCTTCAAAATAAACCTTAAAAAAAAGTAAAAAGGCAAATCACAGACAAGGAGGTAGTATTTGCAATAGATGTATCAGACAAAGAATTTGCACTCAGGATATATAAATAACTCTACAATTCCATTTTTAAAAGACTTACAGCCTGGTTTGAAAAGGGATAAAAGACTTGAACAGACATTTTGCAAAATAAAATAGATGAATGACACGGATGTACATGAAAAGTACTCAACTTCACTAATCACCAGAGAAATGCAAATTAAACTATGATGAGATATTGCTAGAATGGCTAAAAATTTTTAAACTTACAAAACCAAATGTTGGTTGTGTAGCAACTGAGACTCTCAGATGTTGATGGTGTGAATGTAAAATAGTACAACCACTTTGGAGAAGTTGGGAGAATTTCTATAGATAGGAACATGCACTTAACAAATGATCCAGCCATTCTACTTGTATGTATTTACCCAAGAGGCACAAAGACTTGTATGTAATATTAATAACGGCATTATTCATCAAAACAAAAAAACTAGAAAGGACTCGGATGTTCATCAGTTAGTAAATGGATAAACAAATTGTGGTATATCCATTGAGTGAAGCTCAAAAACATGCTGTTGAACAAAGGAAGTCAGACTTTAGAGTGTGACTCCTGGGACTTCCCTGGCAGTCCAGTGGTTAAGACCCCAAGCACTCCACTGCGGAGGAAGCAGGTTCAATCCCTGGTCAGGGAACTGAGATCCCACATGCTGCTCAGCACAGCCAAAAAACAAAAACAATAAAGAGAGTGACTCCTTTTATACAAAGTTCTAGAACAGGTAAAACTAATCTGTGGGTAGGAGTCAGGTAAATGCTTACCTGAGATGGGATGGAAAGAATGGGATTGACTGCAAAGGAGCATCAGGGAAATTTCTGGAGCGATGTAAATATCTGACAGGTGTCACAGTTACATGGATTTATATATGGATAGGGCTTCCGTTGTGGCTCAGATGGTGAAGAATTTGCCTGCAATGCAGGAGACTCGGGTTCGATCTCTGGGTTGGGAAGATCCCCTGGAGAAGGGAGTGGCTGCCCACTCCAGTATTCTTGCCTGGAGAATCTACAGAGGAGCCTGGTGGGCTACAGTCCATGGGGTTGCAAAAGAGCTGGACACAACTAAGCAACTAACACTTACTATATGGATATAGCCCACCAGGCTTCTCTGTCCATGGATTCTCCAGGCAAGAATACTGGAGTGGGTTGCCATGCCCTCCTCAGAGGATCTTCCTGATCCAGGATCAATCCCAATGTCTCCTGCATTGCAGGCAGATTCTCTACCTGCTGAGCCATCAAGGAAGCCCATATATATATGGATATAGATATGGATATATTTGTTATATATATGTGTGTGTGTTTAAAATATATATATGTTAAAATATATATATTTGTTAAAACTGGTCGAACTGTACATTGAAATATGTACATTGTGTTGTGTATAAATCACACCTCAATACAGTTGATTAAAAAAAGAAGTCCACCCATAGCTCCTAATTGCTCACAGCTGTCATCATGGTAAAATTTCCCAGCTCTGGTCCTAAGTAGCAGCCTGTGCCTCCGCCGAGTTGCGTGCTTTCATATGTCCTTCTTTTGGCCCCTCATCACATGCTATCATACAACTGTCACTGTTTCCAGATCATGAGCTACTTGAGGCGTGGGGCTAGCCCGACCAAGCCTCCAGTGTTCAGTACTAAAACTGAGAGTCCCAGGCAAACCAGGTCTTTTGATCACTTTACCTGGGACCTTGGGTTTAGCTTTATGCCAGGCATAAGGGTGTACGCTCAGAAAACTTTTGCTGAACACCTAGAATGTTTGGGTTGAGGGGATCTCAAGGTTTTTCTTCTTTTTAATATTTGTTTTTATTTATTTATTTGGCTGTGCTGAGTCTTCATTGCAGCAAGCAGGATCTTCAGCTGCAGCATGTGGGATCTAGTTCCCTGACCAGGGATCAAACCCAGACCCCCTGCATTTGGAGCGTAGAGTCTTAGCCACTGGACCACCAGGGAAGTCTCTCAAGGTTTTTCAACTTGGTGCCCTCATGCAAACAGAGGCCCCGAGAGGTGAAGCCAGAGGCAGTGGATACAGGCCCAGATGCCAGGTTCACTTGCATCCTGCCCACAGCTCTGGCCTCTCTGCCATGCTGTGGGGTGTTCTGGAAGGCAGATAAACAAGCCTTATTTAAGTTTTAAGGAGCCTCGAGAGTCTCCCAGGGCCCCATCTCCAGGAAGCTCCCCTCCCCGCTCCGGTGAAGTCATCTGACCCCAAGTGGCCTGCGGTTTCCTCTCTCCCCACACCTCCCAAACCCGCCCTGAGTCCCAGGCTGCCTGGGATGAGGGCTGACCTTTCAGGGAGCAGTTTGCTCAGAAAGCGCTTTTATGTCAACAAAAACAGCCTTCAGGTCTTCCAGAGGCAGCCTTGTTCTGCTCCTTAAGTCCCCGGGGGAGAAAAACAACCAGCGGTAGGGAGGAGGGAGACCGAGGGAGTGGCCCGCCTCCCCAGACCTTGGGCTCTGCTCTCCCAGGCCCGTTGCTCAGGGCCTCCTTTGTCAGAACTCAGCTCTCAATGGGGGGGGAGAAGGGGTGTGAGTAGGGGATGGAAACAATGCCACCCTCTCTGGCAGCGGGAGCTGGACGCTTGACCTGATTAGGCTCAGCGAGAAGGAGACGGCAAAGGCGGGCTTGAAAATCCCCACCCAGGAGACGTTTCCTCCCCGTGTCTCTGCCAAGGCCGCTTCTTCAGTGGAAGAGGCTCTCATTTCCCACTGGTCTCTGTCCTCTCGGCCTGGACAAACGCTTTGCCTCTCCGTCCCTCCTTCCCACCAATCGACTCCCAAACACAAAGTGTTTTTCTCGCTGCAGCTCTCCCTCCTCCGGGCCCTGCCAGGGCTCAGGAGTCCAGCTGGCATCCACATGAAAGCTCTTCCTGTCCAGAACCCACGTGGAACCCAAGGCTGCCCACACCCACAGGCCTGGCCCCTGGTCCCCACACGCAGGGCCTTGGAAACTTGGCTGTAACACACCAGGGAACAGACAGCCCCGAGCCACCCAAAGAGGAGCCTCCCGGGGGCACTTGGTCCATGGGGCACCTGGGCCTGGCAGAGGATGCTGAGCACGTGGACACAGCACTGGGCCAGCACTTTCCGCCTGTTGGTGCAGGTGGAGGGAACACAGGAGCCCTGCTGTTGCCAAGGGCTTGGCAGAAAGAGGGAAAGCCAAGAAATCAGGGTGGCTCAAGGGGATCAGAGGAGGTGTGTGGCCACGCCAGGAATCTGGGTCTGATCCTTGGGATGGTGGCTAAAGGAACAGGCTGGAGCTTTCTTGAGAGAATATCTGGTCTCTCGACGGGGTATGGTACCAACGGGCAGGGCCAGTCCTCTTCCTGAGATGCAGGTACAGTCTGGGGACACTGAGCCCCCAACAGAAGGCCAAGGGGCTGCAAGTCACTCAAGGCCAGCTTCAGCTGCAGGCTCACTTCTAAAGGATCTCCTAGTAGATCTGGAAGGGTTCATTCTTACAGTGGGCTTCTCGGGTGTTGCAAATAGTAAAGAATCCGTCTGGCAATGCAGGAGACACAAGAGATGAGGATTTGACCCCTGGGTTGGGAAGGTCCCCTGGAGGAGGAAATGGCAACCCACTCCAGTATTCTTCCCTGGAGAATCCCAAGGACAGAGGAGCCTGGTGGGCTACAGTCCATGGGCTTGCGAAGAGTCAGACACGACTGTGTGCACACACATACACACACACGTTCTTACAGCAAAGTCTGGGAGAACATACACCACCATGTCAAAGGCGTGATTATGGAGGGGAACTTAAAGTTTCTGTTGTTGCTTTTTGTTTGGTTTTAGTCTACCTGCGCTTTCTTTCTTTCTTTCTCTCTTTCTTCTTCTTCTTTTTTTTTTTACAAGCAAGGATTACTCTTGTAAAACATTTAAAGAAAAAAAACTTCTGTTAAATGACACATTACCCATAAGGTGTTTAGCAAAATGAGGGGCTGGCCCCTCCTCACAGATAAATAAATGTTAGATGTTACTGTTACTAGTTTAACATGAGAAGGAGATGAGAAGAAGAAGCTGAGGAAAAGAAAAAGGATGAAGAGGAATATGCAGAATGAGGAAAGAATCAAAGGAAAAAGAGAAGGAGTGAATGAAGGAAGAAAGGGAAAATGTGTGGCCATGCTCCTCCACACTAGGGATTTCCCAGACAAGAATACTGGCGCAGGTTGCATTTCCTCCTCCAGGGGATTCTTCTCGACCCAGGGATCAGAACCTGCATCTCTTGCATCTTCTGCATTGGCAAGCGGATTCTTTACCACTCACACCACCTGCGAAACCGCAAAATATATCGACATGAAGAGTTCACATTCCCCTCGCAGATTTCTGGGGCTCCGTGCTGGGTTCTCAAAGAGTAAGGCATTAGGGGAGCAGAACAAATATTAGCTGGGGACCCCTTCACTTTCTGGGTCAGCAGTAAAGAGCCTGGGCTGAGCTGGACTAGGGGGAAGCTTCCTGAACTGGCTGTGGTTATAGCTTCAGAGATTGCTCATCAATGCCTTTCACAGCCCCTGTGTGGGGTTTGTTTCCCGTCTCTGGTTTCTGTGTGTGTGTGTGTGTCTCTCTCTCTCTCTCTCTCTCACACACACACACACACACACACACACACGACACCGGGCCAACTCCCTTCGGAAGCTCCATTCCTGCTTTTAAATGAATGTTTTTGTCTCCCCACTGAGGGAAGACGTGCTGGACATGGGAGTGGGGTGTCTTTGCTGCCAGCACCCTACAGGCTAATCAAGCCATCTTGGGTGACATCATGTGTTCTGAGTGGATGTTTGCTGCAAAAGCTGCAAAATAATCTGAACTTTCAGCCCCAGACTGTTCCCCAGAGGGCGGTATCCTCTGAATTGGGCCAAAATGGAACCCACACCTCTGCTCCTTAAGGGAGCGGTTACTGAGGGTGCCAAGGGGCTGCCTCCCTCCTGCTTTCCAATTGCACATTCCACCCTTCACCCCCCACTACTGCCCTGAAAATCCTCATGGTCTGAGTCTCTCAGGGTACCAGAGGCAGAGAAAATGAGTGCTGAGGTGGGTTCAGGAGGGAAGGAAGGTGGGTCTAAGGAGCCTGGGACTGAACGAGGATGACCCCAACTGCCTCCTTCTGGGGCTGCTGTCCTTATCACAGGCACTCGGCTGCTGGGAGGCCACAGCAGGACCTTGGCAGACCCAGGCAGGAGCAGCTGGGATTAGTGCTGGTGGCGACACAGAGAAGGGGAAAGAAAGCAGGGAGCTGTGAGAGGTCACGAGGGGGAGAAGCAGCGGAACTGGGGGGCTGAAGGGATCTTGCAGGAGAAGAGGAGGCTTGGACGCTGAGAGGTGTGGTAACTATTTTAGCACCAAGGAGGAGGAGAAATGTTTTAGTTGAGAATCTATGAGAAAAGAGCCAGTTTATTTCATAGGCCCTGGAGAAGCTCAGAACTTGAAGATGGAGGGTAAGGTGAGGTATGGGAGGAAAGGGGGGACATAAGTAGAAAACCTACCTACATTCAGAACACGAGCAGCCAGATTCTTACTCCTTAGGCATGAGACAGGAATTATTCTTGGGAGAAAGAGAACAGAAGAGGTTATGAACTTGGGGACTCCAGGCACCAAATTGTAGGGCTGAGATTCAGGGCTCAAAAGGAAGTATCAATTGACAGTCTGATGGGAATCTTTTCTCCAGGTGGAACAGTGGTCCAGAATCCGCTGCCAATGCAGGAGATGTAAGTGATGTGGGTTTGATCCCTGGGTTGGGAAGACCTCCTGCAGTAGGAAATGGCAACCCATTCCAGTATTTTTGCCTGGAAAATTCCAAGTACAGAGGAATCTGGTGGGCTAGAGTCCATGGGGTCACAGTTGAACATGACTCAGCATACACACACACACACACACACACACACATAAAAACAGGATTCTTTAGAGAAACTGAATAGTCCTCAAGAAAAGAGCCTCCAGATACTAATATTCAGAGGGAGCAGTCTTCCAAAGAAATAGCAAAGTCTCAACCCAGTCACTTTAAAGTGATAAGCAACACAGAGTTTCTAGTCAACTTTTATAGTTTTTCATTGTTAAATATGAACAACCATTCTCATATGTTCATAGAAACATGAAAGGCCATAAAATAAGAACAAGGTGCTATGATAAAGGAATGATTATTTAACAGGAATGAGCTCTTGGAAATTAACAGATAAAATAAAACATTCAATTAAAGGGTTAGAAGATAATATTGAGGACGTTCCCCAGAAAATAGAACATAGGAGTAAGAAATAAGAGAGAAAAGATAAGAAAATCAGGGGATCAACCTAAGAGGTTCAAAGACTAACAGAAATTCCAGAAAGAGATAGAGAAAATGAAAAAGAAGAAATTATCAAACAAATAATGTAGAAAATGTTCCAAAAATTAAGGAGTATATTCATAGGATTAAAAGAACCTGCCAAGGGACAAGAACAAAAAAATTTGAAAGACCTAAACCTAGGTCTTCGATCCAAAAATTCCAGAATGCCAAGTATAAAGCCAAGAATTTAAAAGCTTCTAGAGACAGAATAAAGTAAAAAATTACACACAAAGGAATAAGAATGACATTCGACTTCTTCAGATCAAATGTATTGACACCTTAAAATTATGACATAAGATTATTTTCAATCTATGTTTCTGTACCCAGTTAATTGATCAGCCAAGTGTGAGAGCAGAAATGTTTTCTAAACATGCAAAGACTCAGAAAATTCAGTTCCATTCACATTGTCTTGGGAAACTATGGGAGAATAGGTATATGCAAAACAAAAAGGTAAACTCAGACAGAATCAGTCACAAGTTCCCAGAAATGAAGTTGCAACTCAGAGGAGTATTGAAGAGACATCTAAAAGGATACTTTAACAGCACACCTAGGGAGTGACCTGTCCAGACTGGAGAAGGATGAAGGACTCTGAAAAGGAGCTCTCTAGAAAATACCTAGATTCAATAACATAAACAATATTGTTGATTATATGATGGAGCTCTTAGAAGTATGGAAGGACTTCCTGGGTGGCCCAGTGGTTAAGACTTTATACTCCCAGTGCAGGAGGCCCAGGTTCAATCCCTAGTAGCGAACTAGATCCCACGTGTTGCAACTGAGACCCAGCACAGTCAAATAAAAAGAGAAGGAAGTATCGAAAATTATGCTAGTAAAAGAAGAGCAATTATTAACTCCAGGAAAAAAAAACCCTATATTGGAAAAAGAATGCAATCACAGTGAGCCACTTGACTTTGTCATAAACAAGATTTATAAAGTCTTAATGATGTAAACCCTGATTACTGCCATAAATAAAAAATAGTGATTCATCTATATTGAGAGAATGGGGAGGCAACAGGTAGGTGGTGGAAAGAAAGCTCATAATATGTTATCATAACAGAAAAATCAATAAATATGTCTAAAACTGAGAGAAAGCAGTATAAACATGTAATCTTCATATTATAGAGATAAATGCCAAAAGAAAAGACTAAAGGTGGTTATGTGGGTGATGGTTAGGGGGACAATTTTTGGAATGTGGTGAGAGGTAAACTCTCACTATTTTTCATTTACAGACTTTAAAAATACACACTGATATTCCTTTTATACATTGTTTTAGCTTTAAAAAGTTAAATGTAAACAAAAAAGCCAAAAAATAAAAGTAAGTTCCCATCTCATTTCCCTCTCTCAGAGTGTGGGGAGCTCCCTATCAGAGTGGCCCTTGCATTTCAGAGTCAGGAAAAGGGAGAAAGGCAAGTTACTTGAAAGTTCATCTATAGTCCACAGTTGTCTTCTGGGCAGGCCACACAGAGGTGACCTTGGTCAAGCAGCCAGTATAGACAGCCTCCTCAAGAAATGTCAGTTTTCCTTTCTTCCCCTACTTGAGTATGCACTTCTCATATATATGGGGTTTTTTTTTTAAGTTAAATTAACACACTTCAGAGAAAAGCAGAAGATCAGGCAGGAACAGACTCCAAAAACCAAAGTGAGACGATTTAGTGACCATTTGGAGGAGTATGTGGTTTCATTCTCTTTTTAAAAAAACATTTATGTATTTATTTGGCTGTGCCAGGTCTTAGTAATAGTTGTGAAACTCGGGATCTGTGACCTTCACTGTGGCATGTGAGATTTTTAGTTTCACTATGTGAACTCTTAGCTGTGGCACATGGCTTGTTTTTGTTGTTGTTTAGTTGCTAAATCATGTCTGACTCTTTTGCGACCTCATGGACTGCAGCACACCAGGCTCCTCTGTCCAATTTCCAAGGCAAGAATACTGGAGTGGGTTGCCATTTCCCTTCCAGGGTATCTTCCTGATCCAAGCACATGAGATCTTTTTTTTTTTTTTTTAAGGTTTTGGCATGTGAGATCTTTAATTGTGGCATGCGAAATGCTAGCTGCTGCATATGGAATCTGGCTCCCTGACTAGGGATTGAACCTGGGCCCCCTGTATTGGGAGTGTGGTCAGTCACTGGGCCACCAGTGTAGCCTCAAGTGCATGGTTTCTAACCTGTGTGATCATCAGAGTCACTGAGAAGATTTCACAAAAGGTTTCTGGGCCCGACTCAAGACCTAGAGTCCCTGGGGCCCAGGGAGGAGTAAGTGACCAGGCCAGGAAGAAGCGTGACTGGTCGAGGCCCCAGCCTCCTGGCCACAGTACTGTGGCCTCCACACACCCCCTTGGGCCACTCAGGTTTTCTCTTCGATGTACCCCACTGGGTCCATGAAGCTCCAAGCAGGTACCTCGTTGGATAGGTTGAGATTTAGGGCTGGGGCAGTGGGTGCTTCAAGTCCCACGGAGTCCAGCTCAGACTCCCCAGCCCGCCCTAGGATTCCCCCAGACCCAGAGGAGCAGTGGAGCTCTGTGTGTGTCAGGTAGGCAGCTGCCTGGCTTCTCAAAATGCCCTCCAAAATGTGCCCAGAGGCATGGGATGTTGGCACAGGACTGGAGCCAGACAACCCAGCTGACATTTGGGCGGCCAACCTAGTGTTGATGCCTGGTTCCAGCCAACTCTGACTCATATACTTCATCGCTTGGACAAGATCCCATCCCCAACCTCTCCTTCCTTCCCTCCCTCCAGACCGCTCTCCCTGCCGGCGGTTGATGGACTGGTCCAGGCAGTCCACCCTAGGACACAGACATCAAGATCCCTGGGTCAGCAAGTTCAGTGGTATGTGGCTGCAGAAAATCAGAGAGACTTCTCTTAGGCTTGAGTAATCCCATCATACTCGTTTTTCCTATATTCTTATAGCTTGGGGCCAAGAAAAATTCTGTTTAGGAGAAGGGTTTGAAAATAAAAACAATCTTGCCTTACATTTGCATATCATTTTCTACATACAGGCTCTTTCGTATATATTTTCTCAGACATTTGAGCCTCACAAGTACTCTTTATTTATTGGGTTGTGCTGTGCTGTGCTATGCTAAGTCATTTCAGTCCTGTCTGACTCTGTGACCCCATGGACTGTAGCCCACCAGTCTCCTCTGTCCATGGGGATTCTCCAGGCAAGAATATTGGAGTTGGGTTGCCATTCCATATAGCTTTAACTGTACGGACTTTTGTCGGCCAAGTGACGTCTCTACTTTTTAATATACTAAGTTTGTCATAGCTTTCCTTCCAAGGAGCAAGTGTCTTTTAATTTCATGGCTGCAGTCACTGTCCACAGTCATTTGGAGCCCAAGAAAATAAATTCTGTCACTGCTTCCACTTTTTCCCTGTTTGCCATGAAGTGAGTTCTTTTTATCCTAAGGTATTTCCCACTAAGGGTGTACAGTCAAATTACTGTGTTAGTAATTAGGTAGTTTAAGTAATTACTTTCAGTGTGGTTAAACCTCCAACTCAAAATGCAGTTGTATATTATGCTTCTTAGTTTTTTTTTTTTTTTGCATCTTAGGGATAATTAGAGAGAGAAATGGAAATGACAACCCACTCCTGTATGCTTGCCTGGAGAATTCTGTGGACAAAGGAGCCTGGTGGGCTATAGTCCATGGAGTCGCAAAGAGTTAGACACAACTGAGCGATTAAAACCCTTCTAGAAGGAAAAAAAAGAGATTTCAGTTGGTAATAATTTTTGGCAGAAAGAACAGGATGGGTGGAAGATAGAGGAGAGAGGTCCCAAAAGTTAGTCCTTTTCATAGAAAAGGATTGAAAAGCCACAAAAACCATACAATGTCTTTGGAGAGGAACTAACCGATATCTATCAATATGTATTTATAAATTTAAGAAATGATTTGATTGATTATTTTTGGCTGTCCTGGGTCCTTATTGCTATACAGGCTCTTCTCTAGTTGGGGTGAGCAGGGGCCACTCTCCACTTGCATTATGAGGGTCCTCAGTGTGGAGGTTTCTCGGGTTGAGGAGCACAGGCTCTAGGAGCTTGAGACTCAGCAGCTGTGGCCCATGGGTTCAGTAGTCGCAGTTCCTGGGCTCCAGAGCACAGGCTTAACAGTTGTGGTGCGCAGGCTTAGTTGCTCGGAGGCATGTGGGATCTTAATTCCCTGACCAGGGATCAAATCTGTGTCTCCTACATTGGCAGGCAAAATCCTAATGACTAAGCCTCGAGGGAAGCCCTCTCAATATATATTGGATATTTCACCATTATGCAACATTTATCACTTACTGTGGACCCAAGTCTGTATGTAAAAAGACTTACTGAGCAAGATATACATGCTCCATCTGAGCATGGGCCATCTCAGAAGGTGAAAATGGCCCCAAAACATAGGGTGGTTAGTTTTTATGGGCTGGGTAATTTCATAGGCTAACAAGTGGGAGGATTACTCCAACCACCTTGGAGAAGGGACGAGGATCTCCAGGAACTGGGCCACCACCCACTTTTTGGCCTTTTATTGTCAGTCTTGGAACTGTCATAGCACCCTTGGGTATGCCACTTAGCATATGCTAATATATTGCAATGAGTATATAATGAGGCTCAAGGTATCCTGGAAGTTGAATCTTCCAGCACATTGGGCCTCAGTGGTTCTCACCAGTTTATGTCGTATCCTCAGGACTACATCATTCTTTTATAAGTTGTGCCCTGCCCAGTTCCCTCCTATTTTAATCCCAGCACTAGTCAGGGCCTACCCCTTCCTGGATCTCTCTAGCAATGCCAAAGGTTGCCACCCCGTCCTCTGGGAAGAAGAGAGATTTCTGCCCCCCCAAACAGGCCTATTTTCAACCTCTCCAGTCAAGTCCTTGCAGGTCCTTTCTATGCTGTGGTTGGAAATCTTGTGTTGTTCTCCAAGTGTAGGGCCTGGTAGGCCTGGAAGGCAGTTCAATCATGTATGGATGTGTGTATGGGGGAGGAGAGGGGGATGAGCATAGGCCATTCTGTCTGTGCCTACAACTAGTAGATCTCAGGTTGCAGCAGTCTGAAGCTGATACCATTTGCCAGGAGGAAGAACATAACCTTACAAATGCAAAAATTGACACAGACCTTGGAAGGGGCTCTGTGCAAGTGAGGTGACCCTACACAACACTGGTTTCACGGTGAGCTTTTCTCTGCTAAGACACACGCCACATCCTCCCCTCACTGTGGGCTGGGGTGGGGTGGGGGGTCGGGGGAGGTGGGTGTGAGTTGCAGAAAAGAATAAGCTTAGGACCCTGATTCTAGTCCAGTCTCTGCCCTGAATAGTCCCATCAGGGCATATCTCTGTTCTGGTTTATCTCTAAGGTACTTTCCAGCTTCATTGCTTCATCATTTCAGGAAAAAGACCATTGAAAAATCAACCAAGCCTTTGTTCTCTTCTTTGGAAACTCTAGTCCATCTCACATTAAATAAATGTATTTAATTAAACATGCTGGTGGCAGTGGTTTAATTGCTAAGTCATGTCTGACTCTTGTGACTCCATGGACTATAGCCCACCAGGCTCCTCTGTCCATGGGATTTCCCAGGCAAGAATATTGGAGTGAGTTGGTGTTTCATACTCCCAGGTATCTTCCTGACCCAGGAATCCAACATGGGTCTCCTGCATTGCAGGCAAATTCTTTAGCGAGTAAGCCACCAGAGAAGCCCATTTAACTGAACACAAACCCATTATATATATATTTGGCTGTGTAAAATTTGGAAGTTGTTTTTACAAAGTGAAGTGTTTTCTTCACTTCAGGAAATGTCATTCATTAAGCATACATGTACTGCGAGGCCATGAGGATTCAGGCACTGTTCTAGATATTAGGGTACAGAGTTAACAAAAATCCCTGACTCTATGGCACCTATGTGGAATGGAGCCCAACAAGCAGATACAAAAATTAGATATTGTGGCACATGGTGGTAAGGGCTATGGAGAAAAATAAAGCAAATGATTTAAAAGAAAAAAAAAGGAAAAAAATTTAAAAATAAAGCAAAGATGGGGACGGGTGCATGCCAAGTCACTTCAGTCGTGTCACTCTTTGTGACCTTCTGGACTGTAGCCCACCAGGCTCTTTGTTCATGGGATTTTCCAGGCAAGAATACTGGAGTGGGTAGTCATTTCCTACACTGGAAGATCTTCCCAACCTAGGGATCGAATCCATGTCTCTTGTGTCTCCTGCAATGGCAAGCAGATTCTTTACCACTAGCAGCATCTGGGAAGCCCCCAAAGATGGGGCTGGGGCTGCGGCTGGTTCATTGCATATAAAGGCCCTGGGGTTTGGCAGTCAGTTTTGACTTTTGGTAATGACAGATGAAAGATAGTGGCCTCTGATGATAAAAGTCAGCAAGACTGGGGGTCTTGCCAGCACACTCAGGACTCTGGAGCTCAAATCTCAATTCAGGCATGATTCAGATGCTCTTTGGCTTTGATTAACTCAAATAGTTTGCAGCTGAGTGTGATTTCTCATTAATCAATGCACACTGCTAACTTAGGAGTTTGAAACGAAATGTTTATATGCTATACCTAAGCATAAGGATGGCAACTAGTATTATATTTGTAGACATCAGTTAAACATGTATTCGTGTGCTGGTTTCTATTTGAATTTGGAAGCCCATCCATGCTTTTTATTTTTTTTTAAGACTTTTTTTGATGTGGACCATTTTTTCCCCCCTAAAGTCTTTATTGAATTTGTTGTAACACTGCTTCTGTTTTCTGTTTTGGTATTTCGGCCGCTGGACACATGGGATCTTAGCTTTCAAATCAGAGTTTGAAGCCGGCCCCTGCACTGGAAGGCAGTCTTTTTTTTTTTTTTTTTTCCATTTATTTTTATTAGTTGAAGGCTAATTACTTTACAATATTGTAGTGGTTTTTGCCATACATTGACATGAATCAGCCATGGATTTACATGTGTTCCCATCCTGAACCCACCTCCCATGGAAGGTGAAGTCTTAACCACTGGACCACTAGGGAAGTCCCACCCATCCATGCTTTCAAAGGCCTCATACATTTTTGTCTGCTCTGGAAAAGTTGGCAGAATTGTGCTGAATGAGTGACCTTCCCTGATAATGACCTCCACCCATTGAGGCAGGTGCTCCGTGGACATAAAATGGAATGAAGACCCAGACAGGCCCTGGGGGCAGAGCCCTCATTGTTTTTTTTTTCTTACATCTACCCTGGGCTTCCACGTCTCTAGAAGGAAGATCCTATTCGTGGACGATCCCATCGGGGAGTTTGAGGCTTTAGCAACATCACTCCTGGTCCTCACACAGACCCCGCAACTTTTGATGCCTTCATGGATATTATCCAGAGCTCTCCTTGGGAAAACAAACCCACCAGCTGCACTGTCACAGCCTGCAACTCACCAATGGGCCCCACCCCACTCCTAAGAAGCTGACTCCCAGAGCTGCTGTCAACAAGCGTGACCTTCCGGCTTTGCCACCCAGAATGAGTTTTTGTTCACTCTCAAATCCTTCCTCTCCTTCGCCCTCCTCCTTAGCCAAAGTGGCTCTCCCCTACCCCCTGGGGTCTTCTCCCACTCCCGTCCCTCTCCAGGGCCGTGTAGGGAACTCGGCCTCCACCCGTACGGCAGCCTCCAGGCCCATCACCGTCCTCTGCTCCTTCTCTGAAGTTCCCGCCATCTGTTTCTGTCTTTCACTCTTTACCTCCAGCGGCTCTGGCACCTAACATGGGCCATGTGCCCTGACGTAGCCCACGATGCTCACCTGCCTGGGAGGCCTCACCTGAGTCTGCTCCTGCCCTCCTGACGTCACTTCCTGGGGCGAACCTCAGCAAGAAGCGCCCCTTCTGCGGACCGAAGCACCCCTTCTGCGGATCGCATGACCACCCTACTCACTGTATCCATCCGCCTGGCCCCTCGGGGGCTTCCCTGTCCTACCATAACCACAACCCGCTCACCTCTCTTCAGACCTCTGGTTATACCACCTGTCCCATCTCCCCCCGTCCCCCCACCCGGCCACACCACCTTCAGGCCATCTGATTTCCTTCCCCGGGGGGCTGGAACCTCTTGGATGGTGTCAGCCTTTTGGATGGTGTCAGCCTTTTGGATGGAGTCCTTGGCAATGGCCTAAACTCATCTCAATTTGCCCCTCAGCCCCAAACTGTCCTGTCTTCTTTCTCTCCTCTCCTGGCCCTTGACTGATGAAGAAAGCTATCATTCCATGCTAAATGGGCCAGCTACTAAATCATTTTAACTCTGCCACTTCCTTTCCGCAATCTGATCCCTTTCCCGCAAAAACATGCTTTTCATTACCCTGGGGCTATCTCAACCTTGGCCTTTCACCCTCAAATTCTTAATACCTCTCCTACTGCCAATTTCTTAAAATTACTTCACCTACCACTTTCTGGAAGCCAGTCTTTAAGAGCTTTGTCTTCTTTCCTTCTTTGCAGTAAACATGCCTTTCTTATCTCTGGGGATCAGCTGCCTCTGAGTCCCTCCAAGTCTAACTTCCTGGTCCAGGTCAAAGGCGCTCCGGGTAATGAAAATGTGTGAAGCGAGTTCTCCTGGTGCAGTTTGTGGACTTCGAGAAATCATGGAAAGCAACAGATCAGAAAGCATACTTCTGGTTTTTCAAAGGTTGAAGGCAATTTCCCACAAGTATAGGCTTGGTGACCTTGCCCTCAATCTCATCAGTTCAGTTCAGTTCAGTCGCTCAGTCGTGTCTGACTCTTTGCAACCTGATGGACTGCAGCACACCAGGCCTCCTTGTCCATCACCAACTCCCAGAGTTTATTCAAACTCATGTCCATTGAATTGGTGATGCCATCCAACCATCTCATTCTCTGTTGTCCCCTTCTCCTCTCGCCTTCAATCTTTCCCAGCATCAGGGTCTTTTCAAATGAGTAATTTCTTCACATGAGGTGGCCAAAGTATTGGAATTTCAGCTTCAGCATCAGTCCTTCCAGTGAATATTCAGGACTGATTTCCTTTAGGATTCACTGGTTTAATCTCCTTGCAGTCCAAGGGACTCTCGAGTCTTTTCCAACACCACAGTTCAAAAACATCAATTCTTCAGCATTCAGCTTTCTTTATAGTCCAATTCTCACATCCATACATGACCACTGGAAAAACCATAGCCTTGAGTAGATGGACCTTTGTCGGCAAAGTAACGCCTCTGCTTTTAAATATGCTGTCTAGGTTGGTCATAACTTTCCTTCCAAGTCTTTTAATTTCATGGCTGCAGTGATTTTGGAGCACCCCCGAAAAAAGTTTGTCACTGTTTCCACTGTTTCCCTATCTATTTGCCATGAAGTGATAGGACCAGATGCCATGATCTTAGTTTTCTGAATGTTGAGCTTTAAGCCAACTTTGTCACTCTCCTCTTTCACTTTTATCAAGAGGCTCTTTAGTTCTTCTTTGCTTTCTGCCATAAGGGTAGTGTCATCTGCACATCTGAGGTTATTGATATTTCTCCCGGCAATCTTGATTCCAGCTTGTGCTTCATCCAACCCAGCATTTCTCATGATGTACTCTGCATATAAGTTAAATAAGCAGGGTGGCAATATACAGCCTTGACATACTCCTTTTCCTATTTGGAACCAGTCTGTTGGTCCATGTCCAGTTCTAACTGTTGCTTCATGACCTGCATAGGAGATTTCTCAATCTCATACAAAAACATAAAAATCAAGACTGTTTTATGCCATTTAGAAAGCAGTAGAGCAATTACTTGTAAAAAATACACATCTTGATGAGGTTGCTGAACTGATAGATCAGGAAAATGCCATAAATATAGGTTATCTGGATTACAAGCAAGTTTTTTTTTTTAACTAAGATCTAAGATATAGTTGATTTACAATGTTGTATTAGTCTCACTATGTCAAAGTAGTGAAACACACTTCACTGTGTACAGCAAAGTCATTCAGCCATATATATATATATATTCTTTCCCAGAATATAGCTTCCTGTGCTTTATAGTAGGTCCTTGTTGTTTACTTTATATATAGTAGCAAGGTGTTTTTTGATAATCATCTGAGCAAGTAGAAAAATAAAGTCTGAATTAAAGTAAAACTAGGAGAATTCATCACTGGGTGAGTATACTCAAAGAGTATTAAATAATAGATTCATCTCAGTCAGAAAGTATGTTTCTAGAAGTTTGCTGAAGGTACTACCCTGAGACTTACCCATTCAATATTGCCCCAGATTTTTTGGATGATAATATAGAAGGAATACTTACAAATATGTATATAATATCTAAAAAGGGAATTATGTTAGAGGAAATAATTAAAGCCAGAATTAACTGGACTGTAACAAGATATCTGTAATAGGGAAAATTAAACACATAATATTGAGTGAAATAAGCAAGTCATAGAAAAAAATCATAATAAGATTCCATCTATATGTAGTTGAAAATAGGTGGAACTTACCGGTGTATTGTTTTGGGGAATACATGTAGGAGATAAAAACCATGAAGAAAAGCAATGGAATGATCATCAGAGAAGCCAGGAAAGTTGGAAGGGAAGAAGGGATGTGATCAGGGAAAGGAACTAAGGGTCTGTAGGGGATACTCTGTAATTTCTTACCTTGGGAGATGGAGTGTTAAGTTGATTCGGTCGTGTCTGACTCTTTGCAGCCCAATGGACTGTAGCCCACCAGCCTCCTCTGTTCATGGGACTCTCCAGGCTAGAATACTGGAGTGGGTTGCCATGCCCTCCTCTAGGGGATCTTCCCGACCCAGGGATCAAACCTGTGTCTGTTATGTCTCTTGCATTGGCAAGTGGGTTCTTTACCACTAGTGCCAGCTGGGAAGACCTTGGTGATGAAACACTGTATTTATATTATCTTTGCAAATGAATGCATTCTTTTGGGTGTTTGTTACATTTTACAGTAAAAAAAAATTTTTGAAAGGAATAAATCTACAGTCTTCTGGCCTAAAAAACTACCCCAAAGTTCTAATAGTCTAATCAATGTGATGTATGGAAGAGTTAGGGGGCTTAGTTGATAGTCAAAGACTCAGGTAATCGAGAGCCACTGACTGGGGTCCTGGCCAAGGACCGTGCAGAGTCGAGGAGTTGCTCTTTCCCTGGGAGGAAGGGAATTTGACCCAGGAGATGTGAAGAGTCATCGTCTCTCCTCAGATGCCTGCTTTTCCTGCTAATAGGAGTTTAGGAGGAGTCATGGGTATAGTTGACAGCTGCCTTCAAACCTTTCAAGCTGTTACATGGAAGAGGAATTCAACTTGCCCAGGTAGGCTCCAGAAGACAAGATGATGTAGAAGCCACTGGGAGGCTCCATCACGTAACTTTCTAACAGCCAGATGGCTTTGAAAGGTCATGAGCTTCCCATCTCTGGAGGCATTCATGTGGAGCCTGGGGGAGTTCTGTTAACAGGTAGTTGGAAAGGACATAGAAGAGTGTGATTGGTTTAAATGACCTTTCAGTTTCCTTGCAACTGCCGCAGGCTATGACTCTATGCAGTTCCATGATTCTGTGAGACTTGTGCATTATGCCTGGGAAGTAAGCAAGAGGCTGATTCTAAACAAGAGAGATTTGTTTTCAAATATAAGCCTTGTGTTTTGACAACCACTTCCTTTTTATTTCTTTTATTCCATGACTTTTTAAACTTTTTGTTTTGTATTGGGACATAGCTGATTAACAATGTTGTGACAGTTTCAGGTGGACACCACAGGGACTCAGCCATTCGTATGCAGGTATCCATTCTCCCCCAAACTCCCCTCCCATCCAGGCTGCCACATAACACAGCTGAGTTCCCTATGCTATACAGTAGGTCCTGGTTGACAGACACTTTCTTTTAAAATCAATAAATGGTATTGGTACCTTGCATTTCTCAGATTTCAATGGCTAAGGGCTTTGAGACCCTATCCCCACCAACAGAAACATCACTTTTCCAGATGTGCTTCAAGATTCTTGGTGATGGAGAGATTCCTGAGGTCCTGTGTCAACCTCCCATCCTGCTGCAAGAACACAACAGGGGTTCAGAGTGACCCCCGGAATCACAACTGATGGACGGAAGTTGGGACTTGTGCTATTCTCTCCTGCCACCTGCTGGCTCTTCCTTTCACCTCCTGGAAGTGTCCATGTGACACCCAGAATTCCTTCTGGGAAGGGACCCTTCCTGTAAGGGGAAAAGCTTGGATGACTTCCAGTGCCTCTAGTCTAGGAAAAGCATGAATTCACAGATGATGAGGGCTGGAAGAGACCTTAGAACTCTTCTAACCCAAAGCCAACTGATAGCCCATGGGTGATGGAAAGGCCTGATTGGATCCAGCAGTGGTGAATAATTTTGAGCTCTCATATACACATCTGGAAATTTGACTGAAAATGAGGTTTGTAATGCCATTTGCTATTGGATATTCATGAAGTCTCAAAACTGAGAGCAGTACGTAGTTGAGTACATCCACCTTCTAGTTGCAAGACACTCCAATAGCCAGATTACAATGGTGCTTATCCCCAAAGACCCTTCCCCTTGGCTACTATAGAGCAAGACCAAGCGGTAAGAAAGCCTCCTAAAATCTGTCTAACTTCGGCCCCACCCCTAGAGGAGCTGGCTGCTGGTGGCAAGGGGAGCATGGAGAAGTTGGAAGAGGCAGAGGGGAGAATCAGATGTGAACCAGAAGGTGGGCTGAAGTTTGGAATCTTATTTGTAATTAAAGTTTGGATTTAAATGAGACTGGAATTTAAAAAAAAATTTTTATTGAAATAGAGTTGAATTACAATGTTGTGTTAATTACTGCTTGCAGCAAAGAGAGTCAGTTATATATATCTATACATTCTTTTTCATATTTTTTTCATATTATGGTTTAATCACAGGATATTGAATATAGTTCCCTGTGCTATGTGGTAGAACCTTGTTGTTTATCCACTCTATGTAAGACTGGAGTTTTTAATACATAAAACGAAACTGCCATTTAAAGATGGACCTGTTCCTATCCTGGGAAGTGGGAAATCACAGAATCTGGCCTATTCATCCAAAGTATAGACCAACAGTAGGGAAATCAAACCATTGTTGAAAATGGTGAAGATAAAAAACCCTGGGACTTCCCTGGTGGGTGGGTTAAGCAGCTCAGACTCCACCTTCCAATGCAGGGAGGGGCGGGGGAGGGGGAGGGTGGGTTCATTTCCTGGTTGGAGAGCTAAGATCCCACACGGCTCGTGGCCAAAAAACCAAATCATAAAACAGAAGCACTATTGTAACAAATTCAATAAAGATTTAAAAAATGGGCCACATCAAAAAAACACCAAAATCTTGCGGGGGGGAAAAAAAATGCCCTTTCTTTTCCCTACACTGTCAAGTTCAACCCCTTCAATGAATCGGTTACTAATTGGCTTATCTTATGGAACTCAATTTCCCCGTGACAACTCCCAGGTGGGGCTGAGCAGCAGCCCCCCATTTAGAAGGGCTACCCACATGTACTGTGCACACACTTGCCCACCCCACCCCAGTGGCCCAGAGTCCCGTCACTTGCCTGCCCCCCACAGTGCTAGGATTTAGATTCCTTCCTTTGGTCCTATTTCTTTTCCCCTGGGCACCATAAAGCCCAGAGGGGACATGGGACTTGTCTAAGTCACACAGAAAAGGAACTGAGTTATATCCTAAGACCCACACTCTGAAGGTAAGATCTAGGATGGAAAGAGTGAATGGCTCCCCCTCTTTCACCCACACTAGATCTTCCCCGCCATCCTTTCTGCAGCAGTAAGCGGAGGCACTGGGGCGCCGGGTGGCTAAGGTATTAAGCTGAGGGCAGGACAGAGAACCAAAGTGGGGGCTGGGGCGCTGACATCACAAGACGCCTGAGGGCAGTCCTGTTCCCACCTCCTCCCCACCTCCAAGCATAAACCGAGATGAAGAAGCTTTCTTCATTTGTTTGTGCTCCACTAAGGGCAGACTTTAATTAGAACACGGGAGTTCACTGAGAGAGAACGCGTCCTGTACCGCCTTGTCCTGGCAGAGGTTGTTTCACGGGGAGGACACCAGGACACTGCCCACCCTCTTGCTCCTCTCGTTTCGAGCTCCTGACCACTCCCTCGGCCCCAGCCAGGGGCGACCCTGGGAAGGGGTTGGGCATTTTCACTTGGATTAAATGCCCCAGGAGGCTAAAGCATAGAGAAGCACCCCCGCCCACACACACCCCTACACACACACACACACCAGACACACACACCACCTTTCTCTGAGCCCCTGCTGCATCCAGTCCAAGAAGCAGGCAGACTGAGCTAAGTCCAGGTCTAGACATTTGTCATTGATTAAAAAAACAAAAAACAAAAAACAAACTGGTGCTACTGGTTGCCTCCAAGAAGGGGAACTGGGAACATTTATCAGTTTAACTTTTTCTCTTTTAAATAGACTTTAGTTTTTAGAGCAGTTTCAGGTTCACTGCAAAATTGAGAAGATACAAAGATTTCCCATGTATTTCCTGCCCCCACACATACACAAAACCTCCCCCACCATCAACAGCCTCCCACACCAGAGGGTACATTTGCTACAGCTGATGGGCCTACAGGACTTGTCGTTATCACACACAGTCTACAGTTTACAGTTGGGTTCACTCTGGGGTTCACTAGGGGCTGGACATTCTGAGTTTGGACAAACGTATAAAGAGGTGTATCCACCATTAGAGGACTATCCAAAGAGTTTCACAGCCCTAAAACACCTGTGCCCTTCTTTTCCTTTTAAATTCTGAATTTCTACTCATATCAAAGAAAACATTTTAAATATTCTTCCCAACTCAGAATCCTGGGAGATCCATGGAGTCCACAGCTGCTTGGAGGGAAGAGAGGGCATGCTGAAGCGAGGGAGGGTCTGTGTGTTTCCTTTACCCTCTTTGTTGTTGTGCAGTCGCTCAGTCATGTCTAACTCTTTGCAATCCCATGGACTGCAGCATGCCAGACTTCCCTGTCCTTCACTATCTCCTGGAGTTTGCTCAAACTCATGTCCATTGAGTCGGTGATGCCATCCAACCATCTCACCTCTGTCGCCCCCTTTCCTCCTGCTTTCAATTTTGCCCAGGATCAGGGGCTTTTCCAATCAGCTGGCTCTTCGTATCAGGTGGCCAAACTACTGGAAATTCAGCATCAGTCCTTCCAATGAATATTCAGGGTTGATTTCCTTTAGGAATGACTGGTTTGATCTCCTTGCAGTGCAAGGGTCTCTCAAGAGTCTTCTCCAGCACCACAATTTGAAAGCATCAGTTCTCAGCCTTCTTTATGTCCAACTCTCACATTTGTACATGACTACTAGAAAAACCATAGTTTTGACTATACAGACTTTCATTGGCAGAATGATGTCTTGGCTTCTTAATATGCTGTCTACATTTGTCATAGCTTTTCTTCCAATGACAAGCATCTTTTTCCTTCTTTAATCCTTGATATATGAGTGGCTGTCTGGACAGATGTGAGGAAGAAAAAAGGTCCAGGTAACAGATGTATTGTTCACCAAGGTTTTAATACTACAAAATCCTAATCAATAACTGGATTTAACCATGGCAGCTGAACCCTTTTCCCCAATGCAGGAGGGGGACCATGCAGGGTCTCACCTAGTGGGCTGGAAGCAGGAACATGGACTGCCAGCTCTCTTCTCATTGAAAAAGGAAATGTTTTCCAACCATCAGCACCAGTACAGCTTAAAAAAGAAAAAACGATTCCATAGCTCTAAATTTATTTTTATTTCTTGGCTATGCCACATAGCATGCAGAATCTTAGTTCCCAGACCAGGTTTCAAACCTGGACACCCTGAATTGGGAGCATGGAGTCTTAACCACTGGACCACCAGGGAAATCCCAGTACAGCTTTTTTTGTGATTAAATTTAAGCCATCTATTTCAGACCTTTTCCAAAGACTTTTCAGATACTTTGCCAAAGACTCTTCTAAGGTCGATGCTAGTTTTGAAATAAGTTTAGTCAGTTCAGTTCAGTTGCTCAGTCATGTCCAACTCTTTGTGACCCCATGGACTGCAGCATGCCAGGCCTCCCTGTCCATCACCAACTCCCAGAGTTTACTCAAACTCATGTCCATTGAGTTGATGATGCCTTCCAACCATCTCATCCTCTGTTTGTACCCTTCTCCTCCCACCTTCAATCTTTCTTAGCATCAGGGTCTTTTCAAATGAGTCAGTTCTTCACATCAGGTGGCCAAAGTATTGAAGTTTCAGCTTCAGCCTCAGTCCTTCCAATGAATATTCAGGACTGATTTCCTTTAGGATGGACTGGTTGGATCTCCTTGCAGTCCAAGGGACTCTTAAGAGTCTTTTCCAACACCACAGTTCAAAAGCATCAGTTCTTTGGCGCTCAGCTTTCTTTATAGTCCAACTCTCACATTTATATATGACCACTGGAAAAACCATAGCTTTGACTAGATGGACCTTGGTTGGTAACCTTTGTTGGTCTCTGCTTTTTAATATGCTGTCTAGGTTGGTCATAACTTTTCTTCCAAGAAGTAAGCGTCTTTTCATTTCATGGCTGCAATCACCATCTGCAGTGATTTTGGAGCCCCCCAAAAATAAAGTCTGTCACTGTTTCCACTGTTACTTATTTATTTGCCATGAAGTGATGGGACCAGATGCCATGATCTTAATTTTCTGAATGTTGAGTTTTAAGTGAACTTTTTCACTCTCCTCTTTCACTTTCATCAAGAGGCTTTTTAGTTCCTCTTCACTTTCTGCCATAAAGGGTGGTGCCATCTGTATATCTGAGGTTATTGATATTTCTCCCGGCAATCTTAATCCTAGTTTGTGCTTCATCCAGCCCAGCGTTTCTCATGAGGTACTCTGCATATAAGTTAAATAAGCAGGGTGACAATATACAGCCTTGATGTACTCCTTTTCCTATTTGGAACCAGTCTGTTGGTCCATGTCCAGTTCTAACTGTTGCTTCCTGACCTGCATACAGTTTTCTCAAGAGGCAGGTCAGGTGGTCTAGTATTCCCATCTCTGTAAGAATTTTCCAGTTTGTTGTGATCCACACAGTCAAAGGCTTTGGCATAGTCAATAAAGCAGAAATAGATGTTTTTCTGGAACTTTATTGCTTTTTCGATAATTCAACGGGTGTTGGCAATTAGATCTCTGGTTCCACTGCCTTTTCTAAATCCAGCTTGAACATCTGGAAGTTCACAGTTCATGTACTGTTGGAACCTGGCTTGGAGAATTTTGAGCATTACTTTACTAGCGTGTGAGATGAGTGCGATTGTGCAGTAGTTTGAGCAGTCTTTGGAATTGCCTTTCTCTGGGATTGGAATGAAAACTGACCTTTTCTAGTCCTGTGGCCACTGCTGAGTTTTCCAAATTTGCTGGCATATTGAGTGCAGCACTTTCATAGCATCATCTTTTAGGATTTGAAATAGCTCAACTGGAATTCCATCACCTCCACTAGCTTTGTTTGTAGTGAAGCTTCCTAAGGCCCACTTGACTTCGCATTCCAGAATGTCTGGCTCCAGGTGAATGATCATACCATCGTGATTATATGGGTCATGAAGATCTTTTTTCGTATAGTTCTTCTGTGTATTCTTGCCACCTCTTCTTAATATTTTTTGTTTCTGTTAGGTCCATACCATTTCTGTCCTTTATTGTGCCCATTTGTGCATGAAAATTTCCCTTGGTATCTCTAATTTTCTGGAAGAGATCTCTAGCCTTTCCCATTCTATTACTGAAATAAGTTATGTAAACCTTATTGGGTTCTGAGTATGTTAACAGAAGAACAAAAATTTCAGAGTTCTGAAGGGATGTATTGAATAATATAATGAAGCAATGGGCATCATAACTGAAGACAATTCTGGTAAGGCTGAACTGGATAAAAGACCGTTGCCTCGAATAATATTTTCCCTTTATATTTCTCAGTCTGTAATTTTAACCTGTTGACCCTGCATTTTTACTAAGAGCTAAAACGATTCAAGATCAACAGACTAGCCCTCAACACCTGGAAGATCCTGTTCTCATAAGCACATCCCAGAAATCATAAGCAAATGTTGACCTTCTTTTTACAAGGCAAACTGCTGAGGCAGAAACCAAAATACCAGCAAGTATGCAGACAGCTAAGGCTTCATCTAAGCAGGATGTAAAATGTCAGGCCATTAATCTTATATTTTTAATGCAGTGGTTACAAAGGATGGGGTTGATGTGGGACTGAAAAACAATACTGAATTTAGAGAATTCCTTCCCCCGCCACCGCCCCCTCCCCCTGCCTTTTTTAAGCCTTAAATACTGATACCTACTCACGAGGGTTGGGAACTAGCAAAAGCTCCATGGGATTCCAGGGTGAGCATTCATTTCCCAGCCTCCATTCCTTGGCTGTCAACAAAGGCAGAAAATGCCCAGTCAGGGCCCATTGGCGCTTGCCAACACAGAGACCTGTTTCTTATTTCATCCGGCAGAGTGTAGAGCTGTAGTTACCATCACTAAGGTAGAGAGCTTGGCATCCCTCCAACAACTGATACTGTGAATTCAGCAAGACAAAACAAGGCAATCCCAGTTGTAAGACAGAAAAACAGGGGTGTGTATATTCTAATGGTAAGCCATGGTTAATACACGGCGTTAGACAGGTATTGGTATTTTGTGTACTCTTGAGTCCAGTAAGAATATAAATGAATCTCTACATTTTTCTATGTGAAAATTCTGGTTCTACATTCCCCAGATAGGTTTACTGACTCAAAAACTGAAGCCCCAGAATTCTAGTAGCTAAGGCAGTTAAAACCAAAAGAATGCAGGTTTACCTTGCCTAGTGAGAAACAGAACCCAGTATCCTCTAATATAGCAGTCCTTGACCTTTTTTGGCACTAGGGACTGGTTTCATGGAAGACAATTTTTCCTTGGACTGGGGTGGGGTGGGGTCGGGGGATAGTTTTGGGATGATTCAAGCACATTACATTTATTGTGCAGTTTATTTACAGTTCATGGAATTCTCCAAGCCAGAATACTGGAGTGGGTAGCCTTCCCTTCTCCAGGGAATCTTCCCAATCCAGGCAGGTCTCCCATATTGCAGGCAGATTCTTTAGCAGCTGAGTCACAAGGGAAACCCCTCACTTATTTCTATCATATCAGTTCTACCTCGGATCACCAGGCATTCGATCCCAGGGTTTATTGCATGCAGATTCTTTAGCAGCTGAGTCACAAGGGAAACCCCTCACTTATTTCTATCATATCAGTTCTACCTCGGATCACCAGGCATTCGATCCCAGGGGTTGGGGGCTGTTGAGTCCTGCGCCAAGGACACAGGGGCAAGGCTTTGCACCAAGGCCAGAGAAGTGGAGCCCAGGACCAAGGTCATCTCCAAAGCTGACTAAGTTCCTTTGTAATCATTGCCAAAAGCCCCTGTGATCACTAACAGGCTTCCTGACTCCAAATTAAGCAAAAATGCCCATGCCAGTAGTCACCCTACAGCTCCTTAATCAATCACCTAATGCCATCCTTCCAGCAGGAATTTTGTGGAAGCTATAAAAATTGGTTACTAACCCATGAAAAGCAACGGCTCTCTCTGGTCTGTCAAGGAGGTCGGCCTACTGCACTCACAGAGCCCACATTACCCCTGGTCTTTGTTCTAATAAACTCACTCCCTTCTGAAATGCTGTGTGTCTGGAAATTCTTTTCCAGTCTGAGCTTGGACTTCCTCAATGGGGGCCCCTACTCTAATAAACATTTAAGAAGTCATATATGCTTTTTACAGCTGGGAGAGAAGTCTGTTTCTGTGGTTCCTTCTACCCTGACACCTCCTGCCAACACACTGGGTAATGTGCGTTGTCAGTAGTGACAACACAGAATCCCAGAAGGGGCGGCTCTGTGAACAGAGCACTGGCCCCGAGCTACCACATTCATCAGGGATACCATTCCAGCAAGCCTGCGTGTTCACACCTCATCCAGGGGTCAGGGTCTCAGGCAGACCCCTAGGAACTCCAGCGGGGTGGGGAACTGAGTCATAGACATCACACTCTGGTGCATGGAGATCACGGGCCTGAGACTACGAGGTCTTCAGTTCTCTCCCTGAAATCCCTGGGCATCTCCCCTTTGCTCTAAGCTGTTCTTTTCTTCCTGCTAAAGAGCAAAACTGACTGTTCGAAGGGCATCATCCCATGTCACCAAGAACCTCCTTCCTACTTGCCTAAAGTAAGTTCACACAGCCCATCAATGAGACTGCGTCATGATGCAGGAAATGAAAGCCCGCACGCACACTTGGTTCTTCTCAAACTATAAGCTTTTATTCTATTTTATATGTCACTCATCCAGAACATGACGAGTATATGGGTGGCATGGTTCATACTCAATGTGAAATGACGTAATGCACACAAGTCACTTGCCCTTTGCTGGGCCCACGTGCACGAGGCAGGAAAGAGCGCTCACGAAGCCCACCTTGAACGGTGGCCTGCTGGGGTACTGGATGTGCTATCCTCATTTCCCAGCTCTCACACGCTCCCTGGAGTTAGATGGGTTGAGATGGACATTTGGCTTGGAACTGAAGTTTCTAATTTTACACTGCTGAGTACAGCTGGACTGTTTCCCAGCCTACTTCAGAATCAAGATGCTGCCCACTCTCTCTACTGTGATCATTCTGAGTGTGGGATTTATTATTCACCATGCTGTCCTTCAAATCAAACAGAGAAAAGCAGGCCTCAAGACCACAAGTCAGGAAAAATTGGAAAGTGTTCCCTTTCTCCATCCTGCTCAGTTTTTCCCATAACCTGTTCCGGCCTGGAAGACGAGAGCTTCCCGTCTCTGATGGATACAAATGTGGGAACAGCTTTGGTCTTAAACAAGAGGCCAGAGCCTTCTTCCCTCTCTAATCTTGCTACCTGTGTGCCTCACACCTTCCTTCCCAAGCAGGGGGACCACTGGCAGTGAACAGTTCAAAGGTTCACCAAAATCGGGGCTTTAGACGATGTTCAACACAGCACAGCAGCAGATACTGAAGGGGCTCCACCACAGCTGAGCGCCTACTTTGCAAAGGTCAAAACCGTCCCCGTTTTGGTAAACTTCCTAAAGTCTGTTCTACCCCACGCACTGTGACAAACTTCCCTTGCCCAAGACTGCAACATCGGGTCAAAAAAGGTGAATAAGAAATAAATTCTCAAGCTACAGGAATATGACAGTTTGTTAAGTAAACCATCATGTGACCCTCACCTGCACACAGATCAGAGTGGGGAAACTGGAGGCAGAGTGGAAAAGAGAAATGCTCATGCTGTGTGATTTGATCAAGGGCACAGCTCATAAAAATGCCAACAATCTGGAATTTTCCTATAAAAAGTTGAGGAAACATGCCAATAGCCAGAAATGAGATGACTTAAATGCCAATAGTTTGACCTGTTGGCACTGAACCAATGTTCTCCGAAGAAAAGGAGGATGCTTCCTCTGGGGCCAGGGGAGCTGGTCAAAAACCCCACCTATCACACAGAAAGAGAGGGAAGGGGGGCGATCAGCAAAGAGCAGCTGCAAAGGGTTGAGGGCCAGGGATTTGAAACCAGTGTCAGCTAAGAGTTTACCATGTGGACCCCAGGATCTCTCACACTACAGTAAAAACAGATGTATTCTTCCAAAGTTCTCCCTGTATATGCTGTAACGTGGGGCAGAGATGAGGTTACACAGGCAATGCCAGAGGTGGTCTCCCCACTCTAGACATCTGCAGCAGTTCATTTACAGTAACCAGGTGGGAGGGCTATCTGACTGAAGAAGCACAGTTGCTGAGTTACACTCAATCAAGAAGGTATCTGAGAAAGGTCGTCCACTCTGGACCCCATGGGCATCTGGGACAGACACATCTGTCAGTGAGGGAGGAAGATCACCCCTGTAGAACCTGTCAGATTAAGCCCACATGACAGAGAAGGGTTTCACAGCCTGATCACCCTAAGAACCAGCTTGGGGAGGGAACTAACAAGCATATTCTAAGAAGTTATGGATTAGTGTCCTCCCAAATAAAACATGAGTCTTTATTGTTACATTTCCAACTCACAGAATTCCAGGCTATCATGAGACATATATACACAGATAATCACTAATCTATGCAGTTATCTTCTGCACCCTCTCTCAAAATTTGGCCCAAGATGTTTTCCAGTTCAACTCCACACACCAACTCGGGATAAACAGAAACGCTGAAGTCTTGTGGTTTAACCCTCTGTTCCAAAGTACTATTAGAGGTGGAATATCTGTTGGAGGAGGCACTTTTGCTGGGTTGGAACAGAGCTGAAGACTTCTGGGTGTGGTTAAAGTGTGAACCTCTCTGCCTTCTGACCCACAGACATTGTGTCTTTCCTCTTCATTGTTTTGTCTCTTTCCATAGCGGTTGCCTTACAGGTTGTCATAGAGATCGCTCTTCTATTCAGAATCACCCTAGAAGGCAGGTGGTTCAGATGAGCAGGACTGTTAACCTATTAAGTTACTGAGTCTACAACTGAGGAATCTGAACTCTGGGATTACCACTCAAAATAAATATTATTTCAAAGGAAATAACAAACTACTTGGCTGGCAAGTGAAAATGCCTAAGTCTTTCTAAACCACAACTGCCAAATAGACTCGGGCTTTATGCTACATCCCAAGACAGAAATCAGGTAACCTACATCTTCAGAGGAATTCACAAAGCACTCCTTCCTGTTTCTTCCCTCAATGCTGAGAAATGACTCTGGAGCCGGAAGCTGTAATATACAACTTGGGGCTCAGGTAAAAACAGACCTAAGGCCCAACCCTGATTAACACTGACTATTCTTTTTCTTAAGTCTAATGGTGCCTGCGTGGAGGCTCTCAATGGGAAAAGGAAGGATGTAGCAGGTGGAAGCTTGGAGAATCTGAGAGATGAGGGCAGATCCATTAACAAACTCGGACGGCACTATGGGACATGACCACTGAAGCCAGTTATCTTCTGAAAATATCACGATCACTTCAAAACCCATATCTTTTTTTTTTTCCTTAATCAGGAAGTCAGGGGTGAGAGGAACATTAGCTTATATTGCTCATCAACACGTTCTTCTTAACAGAACTGAGACTATTTTAAGAATATGAGGAGCTTTTCAAGACATCTGTTTTCAGGACAGACTGCAGTAATAGAAATACTTTCCAGAGTTGGTTCGTTCTAGAGTCTATTCCAAGAACAGGGGCGGCCAACTTTCGTGAGGTTCCAAGGCATGTTCTGGCAAAAATATTTTCACTTTCCTAAAGTTATATGCTGTCTTAAAGTCCAACTATACTGTATACACATTTATATATACATATATATATATTCATCTGATCCTTTTCTGACAGCAAAAAAGGGAACACTTTTTTTAAACTCCAAAGTTGGTAATATTTGTAGAATATTATGAAGGCAGAATTTTGGTTGGTTGTTTTTTTATGACTCAGAACACAGATGAAATGAAAACTGCTGCACACTGCCCCAAATTCACATCTTTAAAAGGTCCTTTTCTCCATTCACATGAATTCGTCTGAATCATTGCCATCCTGTAGGAGACAAAACAGTGAAACCATAAAAGCCTCCAAAATAAGTAACTCAGTATAAAAACTTTCATGTCAGTATTAAGGAACTAGCTTCCTTACAATGAACTGTACAATTCAATTAAAAAGTAAAATAATTAAATTCAGTCATTTCTGCTCCATCTTAAATTGTTAGTTGTTTAGAATGGCGACAAGAGCAGTTGTGTTCTCGAAGGTGTCATCACTGCATGGCCTGGATTGCCCAGCAATGAGAGACCAGTGAGTCCCAAAATGTGAAGTGAGGCCCAGCGACTTACTATAGGGTGTGGAAAACAGGACTGCTTCAACGAACAGACCACAATATGAAACAAAACAATACTGACTCGATGCTTTAATGCCAACAAAGGTATAAATATGCAAAAATATTTTTGACCTAAATTCCATTATTTTGAGCCTCGGGGGTATCATGTATTTGTTATTTCACAAGGTGGCTTCTTTTTTTTTAATAGAAAAAGTCATCCAGAAGCTACAGGCTAGTTACCAAGTTAGCTGGCTTGCCAAATTTTTGATTAGGAAAAAAAAATCCTCACATGGCAGTGGTATCTGTGTAAGGACTGACTTCATTGTGTATAAACAAGCCCGGAGACCAAGCACGAAAGCGAACCCCGAAGCTCCTTTCTGGGCTTCCCCGGTGGCTCAGACGGGAAAGAATCTGCCTGCAATAATGCAGGAGGCCCGGGTTCGACCCCTGAGTCGGGAAGATCCCTTGGAGAAGGGAATGGCAACCCACTCCAGTGTTCTCGCCTGGGGAATTCTATGGACAGAGAAGTCTGATGGCTCCATAAAGTCCACAGCATCGCAAAGAGTTGGACACAGCCGAGTGACTTTCACTGTGAAGTTTCCTTCTGAGCTACTGCATACCCTAAGACAACTGCTCTGGACGCCAACATTCAATAATACTGTGAGTTCTGGTACATTTGCCTGAAAATGTCATAAACTGAACACAACATTGTTCTGGCTTCTCTCTCTTTCCCATGCTTTATACCTGCCTTGACAGAGAGGGAGGGGACTTCGGCTTACAGGTATGCGACATGCTTTTCTCCTTAATAGCTTGTGTTAAAGATAGGCAGGGAAGCAGGGGAGAAAGTAGAAAACAGTGCTTTCTGGGAGTCTGGCTTGATTTCCATTCAGCGGGCTTCTCTGTGCTTCTCTTCAATTAGCACAACGAATCGAGGCCACGGTGGAAATGCCTTGGATAATTGTACAAAACGCCAACTACTGTTTGTAGTCTATCCACGCATGCGAACTCTGACTGCCCAAGAGTTCTACACTGGAATAACAGTGTCAGAGATGTTGAAAGAGTCATCCTATACTTCTGAAGGTCAGCTTGAGATCCCAAACACTAAGGATGTTTGTGTCCCCAAAACTCACTAAGATAATGTGGCTTAGTGCCAGTCAAAGTGAATTACTCCCTACAAAACCTGTGAGTTAGATCTGCAGAGTTCCCATCTGTCTGGGGATCTGTGCTTTTTTGGGATTATAGTAACTTTTAAATGTATAGCTGCAATCCAAGACTTGATTTGGACAATTTCTGTATTTTAGATTCCCTTTAAGAGTTAAAATATTTTGGGGGAAGATTCCCTGGAGAAGGGAATGGCCACCTACTCCAGCATTCTTACCTGGGAAATGACAGAGGCAGAGCAGCCTGGTGGGCTACAGTCCATGGGGTCACAAAAGGGTCAGACACAATTTAGCAACTAAACAAGAGTCAACATGCTTTTCAGTGCAGCAAAGCAGGGTTCTCGTCACCCACTTAGAAAGTGATAAGCAAATAAAATGTCACAAGAAACGGTTCATGGTTCCTGATACCAAATTTAGAAGTTAGAAAGAAATGATAGATGGAAGAAAATTATTCTAAACAGGAGAGCAAAAATTCAAAATTAAAACCAACCTCAGGGTGGAAGACTAATATTTTTCCTGATGAACTTGTGTAAGCTAAGTTAAAAATTAAGTTGTGTCTTAGGTAAACACCAGTCTTTAGCTGAAAATAACTGACCAAGCTGTGGATTCAAAAATTTCTGTGTCGCCTTAACAGAAGATGGTTACAAGGAGAATGAAAGTCCATTCTTTTGAAGAAGGAGGAAGAGCTATGTAAGTCCTTGCACTGTGAGAGAAGGGAAACACCCAGCACAAAACTTCCTCGGAAATTTGAACCTGGTTCCAACACGGGCCTTGGGAACAGCAGCAGCAGTGACAGAGGGAGAGGAAAGGCAGGAAGGTTAATAATCCTTTGGTCTACAAACCTGACTTTCTAATCCTGGAACTTTTAACATGTCACCAATTGGGTAGTGTCTGTACACAGATGTATATTTGTGTGTGTATATGGTGTGTTTCTTAATTCCAAAACAACATCCAAACTTTGAAAATCCATAATGAAAATGCCTAAGGTCATAACACAATCTACATGCCAGATTTCTGCTGGGAAGTTGTCTCTAAATAACAGAAAACTTCAATAGCAACAACAACCACAGCAAAGACATCAGACCTGGATTATGTTAACAACTTCTGCTCAACTGTTAAACTGTTTTCTCAGAGTAGTTTCCAGAAGGGATTAAATACACCTCATCTCTCGATACTGATGCTCTGTGGATAAATAACAACCAAAGACTATATGGATAAGAAATAATAATGACCATTTATAGAGTGTCTAAGTCAAGGAAGAACTTTCACATACATGACTTTGTTTAAATTCTAGAACAACCCCATGAGATAACATGTCTCTCTTTACTACTGATGAATTGTCCCTTGGAGAGGTTAAGTAACTTTATTAGTCTTATCCAATTAAACAGATGGTTTAAGCCTCAGAACTTCAAAGTCAAGGCTCTATTTAATTACCAAATACTACTCTGGAATTTTTCACGAATAAATGATAAAGGTACATCTCTGACTCATAAAGGAGCCCCGTAACTTTAGTTCTCCAAAGGGACAGGAATAAGAATACTGTTCTTATCAATTTTTAGAAGGACATTTACAGATGAACAAGGTGCAAAATGCTATTAACAATTACAATTCACACACTGAATATGGGGTTTGGTGAGGTGACCTTTAAGGAAACTTAAGTTCTGTTATTTCTAAGCATCTAAAGCAGTGTTGCTTAACAGTATTTTTTGCTGTGATGGAAATGACCTACCTCTGCACCATCCAATAGCATAGCCACTAGACACACGTGGCTAGTGTGACTGAGACACTGAATTTTTAAACTAAATCAAATTAAATGTAATTTTTTAAAAAAATGTAATTTAAATAGCCACATGCAAAGAGTGCCCAGTGCACTGGACAATACATCTAAAGCATTATATGCTATACTATAAACATGCAACATAGCAGCAGATACACCTAATTTCATTTTTTTTTTGCACAGACTGTTTAATAATGGCCTAACTATGCTATCTCCAGCCACTTCAAAATAAATTTTGGGCAAGATAGCACTTGTGGACAGGAAGTCCCTGCCACGGTTCCAGTAAAATAATGATGTGCTTGCTGATGCCAAGATGACCCCTTCTACACTATAACGTGAATCACCATCTCTCTTTATCTCAGGTCCTCAGGAACATGAAGACAACCAATGTTTGGTACTTAGACTACAGTTAAGATCTTTCATTTAATTTAACTGAAGGTGATAATTTTGTCCTCGCTCAATTAAAACATAGAATCTGCAGTCACATTACTATAGAACGTTAATAAATAAAGGCACTTTTGGCATGCCTGCCGGAAAAGAGGGAAACAGGGAATGAAAAAGTTCTTGAAAACAAACATGGGGCAAAGACCACAGGGAAGGTGGGCAGTGTCTAATAGAATCCACCTGAGTGTTCAATCACTGCCAAACCACTGTTAAGCCATCCGCGAGATGTCAACCAACACTGGCCAGAAACTCAATCATTACAAACTTAGTTATTTTAAGGCACAAAATTAGAGTGAATAACTTGAATGTACCTGATTTGAAGACATATTCTCAACTTTCATTAGTGACGAATAGCTCCTAGAAGAAGAAAAAAAAAACAACAAAAAAAACATTTTAAGTAAGATTTTCTGGCTGGCAAGTATTTCATGAACATTTACCAAGTATCTAGCAATGCTGAGGGCCTTCTGAAGAAAACAGCATCTCTGCTGTGACTTGTTGTCTCACCTGGGTCTTGTTCTTTTTTAACTTCAATCACCTGAAACTTGGGCTTCAACACTGATCTCTGAAGCTGCCAACTCTGAAACATCCCCACCTTAGGTAGACCGAGGTCCTACCCTTGGTCTTTTCTGATCTGTTACACACTTCTCCTCTACTGACTCCTTTTCTGATTTCTGCTTATTCCTTCCAGTTTCAATGTTTACACTGTGAGCTAGATTTCAATGTTAATTACTACGAACAAAGCTAGTGGAGGTGATGGAATTCCAGCTGACCTATTTCAAACCCTGAAAGATGACGCTGTGACAGTGCTGTACTCAACATGCCAGCAAATTTGGAAAACTCAGCAGTGGCCACAGGACTGGAAAAGGTCAGTTTTCATTCCAATCCCAAAGAAAGGCAATCTCAAAGAATGCTCAAACTACCGCACAATTGCACTCATCTCACACGCTAGTAAAGTAATGCTCAAAATTCTCCAAGCCAGGTTCCAACAGTACATGAACTGTGAACTTCCAGATGTTCAAGCTGGATTTAGAAAAGGCAGTGGAACCAGAGATCAAATTGCGAACATCCACTGGATCATCAAAAAAGCAAGAGAGTTCCAGAAAAACATCTATTTCTGCTTTCTCGATTATGCCAAAACCTTTGACTGTGTGGATCACAATAAACTGTGGAAAATTCTGAAAGAGATGGGAATACCAGACCACCTGACCCACCTCTTGAGAAACCTATATGCAGGTCAGGAAGCAACAGTTAGAACTGGACATGGACCAACAGACTGGTTCCAAATAGGGAAAGGAGTACGTCAAGGCTGTCTATTGTCACCCTGCTTATTTCACTTACATGCAGAGTACATCATGAGAGATGTTGGGCTGGAAGAAGCACAAGCTGGAATCAAGATTGCCAGGAGAGATATCAATAACCTCAGATATGCAGATGACACCACCCTTATGGAAGAAAGTGAAGAGGAACTAAAAAGCCTCTTGATGAAATTGAAAGAGAAGAGTGAAAAAGTTGGCTTACAGCTCAACATTCAGAAAACTAAGATCATGGCATCTGGTCCCGTCACTTCATGAGAAATAGATGGGGACACAGTAGAAACACTGTCAGACTTTATTTTTTTGGGCTCCAAGATGGTGATTGCAGCCATGAAATTAAAAGATGCTTACTCCTTGGAAGGAAAGTTATGACCAACTTAGATAGCATATTAAAAAGCAGAGACATTACTTTGCCAACAAAGGTCCATCTGGTCAAGGCTATGGTTTTTCCAGTGGTCATGTATGGATGTGAGAGTTGGACTGTGAAGAAAGCTGAGTGCCGAAAATTTGATGCTTTTGAACTGTGGTGTTGGAGAAGACTCTTGAGAGTCCCTTGGACTGCAAGGAGATCCAACCAGTCCATCCTAAAGGAGTTAAGTCCTGGGTGTTCATTGGAAGGAGTGATGTTGAAGCTGAAACTCCAATACTTTGGCCACCTCATGTGAAGAGTTGACTAGTTGGAAAAGACCCTGATGCTGGGAGGGATTGGGGGCAGGAGGAGAAGGGGACGACACAGAGATGAGATGGTTGAATGGCACTGACTCGATGGACATGAGTTTGAGTGAACTCCGGGAGTTGGTGATGGACAGGGAGGCCTGGCGTGCTGTGATTCATGGGGTCGTAAAGAGTCAGACATGGCTGAGCGACTGAACTGAACTCAACTGAAAAGTCTGTTACAATATCACAAAAGCCAAGTAAGTCATGCAAGGTTCTAACAGAGCACATGGGCAGGCCATGAGGAGGAATCCAACTACGGAGATGAAACTGACTCGGATCCACTGCGGGGGAGCTGCAGACACTCCTCTCCAGTGTGTCAGTAAAGGATGGTGTCCCCTGAGAGACTCACAGGTACCTGTTTGAAGGCCCTCTCCAAAATCCACATAAAACTGAGCGAGAGCTGTTCTGCTTCTCTCACTTTCCAAGCAAGGTCACTTCTAGGGCTCCGACTACTTTCATAACCTCTGCTGTTTCTTCTGCCGCATCCTTGCTCTAAGTGTGGCTTACAGCACAGCAGGTGGAAGGGACATGTCACTCAAGGCTTCCTCTCTACAGGTAACCCTACACAAAGGTTCTCTACACAAAAGTCCCATTAGATGCTAAGCTACAGGGCAAGTGTCAGCAAAAAAGCTGTCTAAAGAGCTAATGAACAAGATGGTGAGAATTAATATGTGGAGACTAAATAAGGGGAATTTTTCATTATTGTGTAAATGAACAAAATGGCTAATAGAAGGACTGATGCTGAAGCCCTGATACTTTGGCCACCTGATGCAAAGAGCCAACTCACTGGAAAAGACCCTGATGCTGGGAAAGACTGAAGGCAGGAGGAGGAGGTGACAACAGAGAATAAGATGGTTGGATGGCATCACCGATTCAATGGACATGAGTTTGAGTAAACTCTGGAGTTGGTGATGGATAGGGAGGCCTGAAGTGCTGCAGTCCATGGGGTTGCAAAGAGTCGGACACAACTGAGCGACTGAACTGAACTAAAGTATATATTTAAATCTTCATGGGAATAGATACTGGGAAAGATTGAGGGCAGGAGAAGGGGACGATAAAGGATGAGATGGTTGGATGGCATCCTTGACTCAATAGACATGAGTCTGAGTAAACTCTGGGAGTTGGTGATGGACAGGGAAGCCTGGTGTGCTGTAGTCCATGGGGTAGCAGAGAGATGACTTACCAAATTATCCACAACAAAATATACTGTTACCACTTAGCCTTCACAGTTCGGCATTCTCCCAACAATCTAAATATTTCTTTAAGAAAACTACCTCAAAGAATGATCTTTACGTAGACCTATTCCAAGTATCAGATCACTGGAATTTCTGCACACTGAGGACAGGGTAGGTAAAGCACTTATTTGCAAGAACAAGATGGAGCTCTGTCTTCAGGGACTGCTGCTCTTTTCATCTGAGAAGGAAGGTGGTGCCTTCTGGGTCATGGGTTTTGCTGTGTTCTGAGCTAGAGGCTGATGGATAGACTCCTGACTAGAGCTTAAAGAACCTGGACTATACGATAGCAATTCCATCCTTTTTATTCTCCTGATAGAAATTAGGAATAAAAAGCTGATTGCCATTCTTGTTCAGAAAGTTGAAAAAGGGAGTTTAGAGTCTAAAGAATGGCAATAGAATTGGGAAGAAGTTGGGCATCACCAAGATATGAGGCTGTGAAGGACTTCCTCCCTGAAACCATTTGGAAGTACTGCGGGTACTGTCCAAGGTGAGAATGTCTTGTCACTCTATCTGTAGAATTCCCCAAAGATTCAAACATCAGTTTCTTCAGCGATCACAGCAATTAACTAGATGTTTCTTAGCAGATGGTCCAAATAAATGAATCGACTGTTGGTGAAATTTAATGGTATTTTCCATGTCAGAAAGGCAAGTGAAAGGCTTTAGAATGAGAAGATTTTGTAGGCATAGCATTCGATCTCTTGGGTCAAAGTGTCAAAGACAGAAATTAAAGTGATACTAGCACCAACAGGTTATAAAACAAATCTGAGCTTAGAGGTTGTTGTTGGAGTTTTACTAAAACTCTGAAACAGCCTGAACAGAGGGCAAAAGAGAGTGGAAACAGTGTGTGTGAGATTGAGAAGCAGACTGAGATGAGCAGCATGTCTCGGTGAGTTACTTAGTCTCTTATTTTCCTCTTCTACAAAATGCAGATGCTAAAAAATATTTGCCTCACATGGCTATTGTTAGGATTAAATGAGATAATGCAGTAAAGCACAATACAGTGTTGGGAAGATGACAAATATCCAAAGATGTTAGCTAACCTTTCTTATTAAATATTATAAGTAAATTAAGTGACATTATCAAGGGAGCCTTCCCTGGTTGCTCAGATGGTAAACAATCTACCTGCAATGCAGGAGACTCAGGTTTGATCCCTGGGTTGGGAAGATCCCCTGGAGAACGGAATGGCAACCCACTCCAGTATTCTTGCTTGGATACTCCATGGGGTCCCTACAGTCCATAGGGTGGCAAAGAGTCGGAAACGACTGAGCGACTAACACTTTCACTTTTTTTTCATATTTCTAACATATAGTATTATGTTTCTAAACAAAATTATGGTAGATTTGTAAAAGCACAAAAAAGTATGTTATTTTTACCCCACTGCACAATGAAAACAAAAAGAATAAACTAGTCTAAATCACGCATCACTCAAAATTCCACACAATTTTGAAACCGATGGTGTTGCTAATTGTTCTTTCATTCACAACATAAAAGAGACTCACAATTCTACAGCAAATTGAATGTTTAAGTCTCTGCAATAATCTGTCTCATGCTGGTTATAACCTGGGGTAACACTTTCAGAGGTCTTCACTGGAATACTGTATTGTAAATGAGACCATGAAACCTATTTTTAGCAGAACTCCCAACAGGGACACGTGCATGTCAATAAAAAATAAATAGCAGCACTTGATCATAATACCTCCATTCTGGCCAAACAATCTTGCTAATAATCCAGAGTATTCCAAGGAAACCAGGGCAGGACAGGGCAAGACAGCTCATGTGAATCCTATTCCCTTCCCAAAGGAATCAGTAACTTTTTTGGTACACGTATCACAAATTAAATCTACCATTCCTAAGGGTTAATTCCCAATTAAGTCAGCAGTGAGGACTTGTCCAAGGTCAAGGCAAGTGTCTTAGCTCCAGCATACCTAAGTTCGTCCATCTCCCTCTTCTTTTTCATCTCTTCCTTTTCTCTCCTTTTCATTTCCTGAATCTGGGCTTTCTTCTCATTTCTCTCTTCACGGTCTCTGCATTCTTTCTCTGCCTCTAGGTCCGGGAACCGCTCCATTTTGGTCTTTTCTAATCGGTTCAGGATCTCATTCACTTTCTTCTCTACTGTCACAATTTTCACCTTTGACGGAGATGTAGGAAAAAAGATACTTAATCCTTATGGTTTTCCCCTCCCCCTCAGAATAGGGCAGAAGCTTTCCTCTGCCACCCAGGTGGAGTCCCTTTAGGAAACAGGCATGCGGATCCCTTGACAGAAGAGACGGAGACCCCTCAGCACCAAGACACCCCTCCGCATGAGGGCGCCACCCCTTCCGGTGACGTCACACTCACATCCTTCTGCCTGTGAAAGCCAATCTGGCCCACGTCCATATCGGCCGTCTTCTTCAGGTTAGACCACGGGGTGTACACCACATTAACATTGTTCATCTTGCAGCCTGCCAAGAGAAACTGTCCTCAGCATGTGGGCAGGAGGACACTGAGCAATGCGTGCCCACACCCATGATTAAGTCACCATAATCCAACAGGGGAGAAGGGTGAGAATGAACGAGCCACTGAGCATTTCAAACCACAAAATATTTTGTCTCTTTCAAAAAGCAGCTCCCTACAAAGACAAACGGTAAAGCCCACAAACAATTCAAGCTAAAGTATTCCAAAGGAAAGCAGGGGTCTAGAGATCAGCTTCAGGGACTCTGAGGCTTTCTAAAGTTGAACATTTACTTTATGTGTTTTTAAAGAGAAAAGGGCCATACAGGTTTTCTCAGATTCTCAAAGGAACCCTTGACCTAATGAAGATTAAGCAGCAAGATAAAGGAATTCAGGAGACAGGATCCTACCCAGCATTACCACAAACCAGCTGGTTCACTTTGGGAAAGTCCCCATGGCTCCTGGAATCTTGTCTGAAATATGAGGAAGTTGGACCCGTTTAGCAGTGTTCCTGTTGTTTGTTTCTTTTAGCAGTGGAACATCTTTCACCAAAGAAAACATGTCAAAGCAATCGAAGCAAAGATGCTCTGGATAAAAGGGGTGCCAGGAACCCTGTTCATGCCTCCTATGCCCTCACCGCCCCCACTTCATGTGCCCCTCCATGCCAACAGCCTCCCAGGCAGCTCTAAGAATCCCAGTTTAGTCACTGGTCCAGTGCTCCCTAAGGCCCTTCTGAGTTTGATGGCGATACATGTCAGTGTTTATAGTCAATGATCACATACAATGGGGAAGTCTGGGGAACACAACCCCATTTAAATGATCAATGTTAACGTCACCAAAAATGAGGTAAACTGGCAGCAGGTACCTCCTGACTGTAATGCACAAGGCTTGACTTGCATAGTAGTCCTGCCAGAAAATTTGATCCTACTGAACAGGAAGCTCACTTGCATAGTATTCCTGCTAGAAAATTTGATCCTACTGAACAGGAAGCATCACACCAACCCAAAGTGGCCTCCACTCTAAAAGTGTCAAAGTCCTGAAAGACAAAGAAGTGTCCAGATTAAAGGCGACCAGAGAGACATGACAAGTGAATAGAATACAGGATCCTGGATCAGGAAAGAGATGCTATAAGGTGACAGAAGTGGGACTACGGACAAAACTTACATATGGTCTCTCTATCAGGTAACGGTATTCTCCCCATGTTACATTTCCTGAATTTAATCACTGTAACACAGTTACTTTAGGCAATGTCCTTCTGAGGACACACTGCATGGTCATGATGGCTATGATTTTCTTTCAAATGGTTCAGCTAAAAAAAACAAAAAACAAAAAAACCATTGAGTATATCATAGGGAGAGAGCAAACAAATATGGAAAAACTCTTGACTCTAAATGAAAGGCAGATGAGAGCTGTATTTTTCTTGCAACTTTTCTGCAGGTTTGAAATTTTTTTCAAAATCAAGTTAAAAAAAATCTCCATATGCAAGGCACTGTGGGAGACAGAAACATGGCTCGCACAATGGATCCTGTCCTCTAAGATTAAAAGAGGACAGATAAATACATTTGTTTTTTGTTAAGCCACTAAGTTGTGTCCGAGTCTTTGCAACTCCATGAACGGCAGCATCCAGGTTTCCCTGTCCTTCACGATCTCCTGGAGTTTGCTCAAACTCATTTCTGTTGAGTCAGATAAATAAGCTCAAGTAAAATGAGATACTGTCAAGTGATATTGGAAAGATATAGGTAAAGCGCTAAGACAATTCAGAGAGGGCAGAGGTCACTCAAAGATGGAAAAAGAGAAAGATTCCACAGGAGAGGTTAAGTTCCTCAATTCTTAATTGTTTAATCTCGGCTTCCTCATCTATAAAATGAAAATAACTTTCTTAATTCAGTAGAGTTGACAAATGAATAATGTGTAATGTTTCTGGCACAGTGCCAGACATGTAATTAACATTCAATGTTAGCTGCTCTTACTATTGTAACTACTGTGTCCACCCTCAGCCTTAGCTCCTATCCAGACATGTGATGGCTGAGCAGGAGTATAACATTGAGGGCAGAGGGAACAATGTAAGCAAAGGCACAAGGTGGGAAAACAGCAGATATTTGCTTTGGCTAGAGTGTGAAATACACAAAGGGAAATAGAGTCTGTGGTCAGATCGGAGATGCTTAAATGCCAGCTTAGGAAGTCTGGACTTAACTGTACAGACAAGGTGTGGGGTGTCATGGAAAGTGTCCAGGCTTTGAGACAGTTTAATCTGGCAAGAGATTATAAAGTGAATAAAGAAGAGGCTGACCAGATTCCGTGAGGACAAACAGCATGGGAGGTGGTCAGCCAGGGAGGAAAATATTTTAAGGACTCAGTGACACAGATGGAGCGCACTCAGCAGATCTCACAGCAAAGGCAATCTTCGGCACCCCTCAGCATCCACTGCTCTTAACTCCTGACAGTGCGATGCCTGGGCTCAGCTCCTTCCTCAGCTGAGTGAGCCATCCCCATGGCAGGCTGAAGGGGGAGGTTAAGGACTCAGTGATCTAAGGACTTCTCTTTTCTCGAGAACTAGTAAACTACAAAGGGATTAAGGAGAAAGAGGCTCAGCCAAGAATAACAAGGCCAGGGCTCTTTGCTCTTGTAACAAAGTTGCCTCTGCCAGCCAGAGGCCTGGGAAGGGGACAAGAACAGTGAAAGGTTGCAACACACAAGGAAAGAGGACATGGCAGTCTTGATTTTTATTATTTTTATTTCAGTAACCAGAGATCTTAACTGGGAATCTTAGGAGCTTGGTTCTACTCTAAAATCAATTGCAATTTAATGATTTATGGAGCTGAAGATGAATGGGTCTACAGGACAAGGACAAGACTTCCGGTTTCTTTGGCTAGGCCCCTGACCCAGGAAAGCTGCCTGCGTGAGATCCGCAGGCTAAAAGGTGGGGGAGGGGCTCATTTCCAGCTCTTCTCAGTAATCACCGACCTCTGCGACCTGCTGTCAGCTGTGTCTGCCCCATGCTTATCTTCTATGTAAACCATATTTTTTCTCAACACTCTGGATCAGCCCTCAACTTCAAATGAACCCAAACTTACCTCAACCCTATCTAGGTCCATGTCCTACAACTAAAATCCAGTCTATCAGCTCAATCCTTCTTCACAGAACACCATCTCCCTACTCTCCTTTGTAACTGCCACCTCCACTCCATTAATTGTCCTTCTTGACCTACACTGACCATTGAAAAGTTAAATCTTGTACAGTAGAACTCAACAGGCACCAAGCCCAGTATCACAGGTCCTACTTAAAACCCGGAGGCCAAGTGTCCCAACACTCTGCACGCTGGAAACATCTGGAGAGCACTATAAAAATACTGACTCTAACATATCACCCCAGACCAATTATTTAAGATTCTCTGGGAGATAACAAGAGTGGATTTGATATGCATAGGAAGAAAAAAGTCTGTAAGGAGAGAAGAAAGAAAACGCAGGGAAGAGCAAATGGGAGACCTGAATTCCAGAAGGTATTGAGTTGGCCAAAAAGTTCGTTTGGATTTTTCTATAACATCTTATGGAAAACCCCAAAAGAACTTTTTGGCCAACAGAACAGTAACAAATAACAAAAATAAAGATATGCAACAGCATTACAAATAAAGACCTGAGACACATTTATCGCCTGGCTTTTAATATAACCTAATTTCCAAATGTCTTTTCACAAATAACCTTAAGGGTAGGCAAGTCTAGACAACTTTCTATTCAAGGGAAAGAAAACAGGGTTAAAAAAAAAAAAGACTTCAGATGGGCCATGAACATTAGAGGGGTGGGGAGATTAGTCTTCAGTTCTCTGACAGGCAGCGAGATTGCCATCTTAACAAAACAGGGGAAAGGCATATCATATACATGTTATTCTCTAGACTCAAGCCAAAGTCAGTAACATGTTCTCTAAGATATAATCCATTTCAGACACAAAGTGTGTGAGTTCTGAAAACACCTCTAGGAAAACTGACCTTGAATGCTATTGGCCTTCACAAGATGGGCACAGTCCATCAGCACCTCCTTTGGAATATCTTCTATTTTCTCTCCCTGAAACACAAAAATAAACCAAATGGCTCACCACCTTGTTTCTGAGCAATACTGGAGCACTTTTATGGGGCTTTGCTACTTTACTAGGCACAATTTTATTAAAACAAGGGGCTCCTCAACTGTATTTCAAGACACTGAAAAATAAAGACAGTTATGGAAATGTTTAAGAGAAGGCAGTAATATGGAAAATACTGATACTTAATAGGTAAATAAAAAACAGGGTATGAAAAGAAAACCACCAAAATATTAAGCATTTTTATGTCTGAGTAATTTTTTCCTCTTTCTTCTCATTCATACTTTTAGAAACCGTGTGGAAAAGTGATATCTGTTTTTGATAACGGGAAGATTTCTTAGCCGAGGTCCCTATGCCCTCCCTCTCAAGAGACATCCCTCTCAAGGGCTTCCCCGTTGGCTCAGATAGTAAAGAACCCGTCTACAATCCAGAAGACCTGGGTTCAATCCCTGGGTTGGGAAGATCCCTGGAGAAAAGAATAGCAACCCACTCCAGTATTCTTGCCTGGAGAATCCCACCGACAGAGGAGTCTGGTGGGCTACAGTCCATGGAGTCACAAAGACTCAGACACGACTGAGCGACTAAAACACACACACACACACACACACACACACACACACACACGAGGCATCTTACAGTTGTGGGTCTCAATCATCTGGTAGGTTATGTACCCTCAGCTTTAGTCAGGAACCAAGCTCCTGGTGTGTGACATATAAACTTCCACCATAAGGGAGAAAAAAATATCAATTCATTCACTTTATAGATACAATATCAAAGTCAAAGCTGAATAAGCAAAGCCATTCCAAAGGAACAAAAGCATGTCAGAGGCAAGAGCTGGTGGAAATCAGCTCAGCACTGGCTGTTAGGCATGGGATTACAGAAGCACTTCTGTCTAGGAGTGAAATGTTTTATCTACCTAAATATTTTAAAAATTAAGTTTATTCTGTTTTTATTTTTTTTTTCCTCTTAATGTTTCAAAATAGGACTCTCTCAAATACCTAAATTTTGACCAGAAAGTACTTAAACCCTATCTCATCCTGTGAATAGACTTATTCACTTAAATACAGGATTCTGAATTTACCAACTTGATTAACACAATGTCATCATCATGAATATCAACCACTACACTAAGCTACAATATAGTGATGATGATGCCTTCAGGGGCTTCTAACACTCATAGAAACTGACTGACCCTATACTAAATACATCAAATGAATAATAAAGAACAAATTAGGAACCACTTTAGGAATATTCACTTTTTGAATGCTAGGAACACTCAGTAAATAGCTATATGAAATGGATAGTATTATTATGCTCGCCTTACCAATGAAGAAAATGAAGCTTACTGAGGTTTAGTAACTGGGCCAAGATCCTCCATGTCTTGTAAATGTCAGAGCTCAGAGATGAACCCAGGATTAAAGTCAAGCTCTAACAACTGGCCCCAGAGTACGGTGCTTATGGAGTTTTTGTGGAAATGTTATCTTGGCCCTTAATATCAGGTTATGTACCAACAGTCCTCCTTACTACCTAGAGCTACTGCTATTCCTGAAGCAATCCCCTCTTCTTGTTTTGCTATTTCTAATAAAATGAGCAGACCAAATAAAATAAAATCATTTGGCTTAGTATTATGCATTAAGTCAGAGTAAACAAAATGCATGGAGAGTCTAAGGTAAAGGCCAAAATTCTGTCTGTAGGCTTTGCGCCATCTGTGTTAATGAGATAAGAAACCTCTTGATAAGTGAGATTTTCCTATAGGTTTTCAAAAAATCAAAGAAGCATAGAGAAAAAACCAAACCCTTGATGAATATCCATAAGCTTTAAAGCCTGGGTTGAATTCACCTGAATTTGACCAAAAAAAAAAAAAAAGAATAAACACACATAGCACTTAGCAAGTGCCAGGCACTATTAGAAATGCTTTAGCTGGGACCTGCCTGGTGGTCCAGTGGTTAAGATTTTGAGCTCTGAATGAAGGAAGCAAGGGTTCAATCCCTGATCAGGGAACTAAGATCTTGCATGGTGCAGCCAAAAAAAAAAAAAAAAACAACTTCAGTCATGCTAGGTCATTTAATCATTACAATGACCCGATAAGTCAGGGGTTGTGAGCTCCCTTTTACAGAGGAAACTGGCACAGCTGAATAACTTGCTCAGAGGTGCACAGCCGGTATGAGCAGAGTCAGGATTTGAAGCAGCAGTCCAGCTCCAGAGTCTAGGTTCTGAATTACTTAGTCTCACTGCATCTCCAATGCTTACTTGGTACCTACTAATTAATACGAAGGGCTATGGCCTTTACTTTTATGACCAGTAGTCATGTATGGAAGTTGAGAGTTGGACTATAAAGAAAGCTGAGCGCTGAAGAATTGATGCTTTTGAACTGTGGTGTTGGAGAAAACTTCTGAAGAGTCCCTTGGACTGCAAGGAGATCCAACCAGTCCATCCTAAAGGAAATCAGTCCTGAATGTTAATTGGAAGGACTGATGTTGAAGCAGAAACTCCAATACTTTGGCCACCTGATGCAAAGAGCTGACTCCTTTGAAATGAGCCTGATGCTGGGAAAGAGTGAAGGCAGGAGGAGAAGGGGACGACAGAGGATGAGATGGCTGGATGGCATCACTTATTCAATGAACATGAGTTTGAGTAAACTCCGGGAGTTGGTGATAGACAGGGAGGCCTGGCATGCTGCAGTCCATGGGGTCGCAAAGAGTCGGACATGAATGGATAGCCTTTACCGCAGGAGATCTACCAGGTAGAAGTTCCTTTAGGAGCACAGATTTTTATCAAGTACAATTATGGGCTTACAAAAGAAAATGAAATGGAACTCCTGTTTGGACAAGTACTAACTGGTGGTAAGGTGAACCTGGGACTATCACCATTATTTCCATTTTCTGACACAGCAAAATCCAAAGGAAAAATCTTAATCTGAACCAAAAGGAAGTTGGGAATACCATTCTTTATTTTCTCTAAACTTAAAATAGTTTCAGAATGGCAAGAAGTTGCCTAGGAAAATTCAAAATTTTGTTCCAGCACAGAGTTCACAAACGTCTTTTTTTTTTTCTTTTTTACAATACTGTTCTCAAAAACACAAGCAAAGTAAGTAAAGGTGGGCTAGCATGTTTTATCTTGTTAGTACACTGAGAAGTAAATATTATCAGCATAATGAATATCATTTTTTATTTATTAAAAATAGTCAAAAGGTTGCTCTTAAGTTATAAAACCCCAAAATGTTTTTGGAAAAACCTATACATATCAGGTAGCATTTTAAACCAGCACAATATTTTCAAAGGGCAATCTGGCATAAAAGGAGTTACTAAAATATTTATATCTTTTGACCCAATAATATGCTTAAAAAAAAAAATCAAAAGAAAAAAAATAGTTCATAAAAAATATTTCTTGTTGGGGCTTCATAATACTGAATGCTGTAAACAACTTATATTCTGACAGGGAGCTTTCAAATTAACTGTGGCATACTGTCAACTCGAAGCAGCCAGTCAAAACAATAAATATAAAAATTATATGGTCACGTAATACAATCAACAAGGGGATGCCAAGGAGGAATGCAAACTGAGATGAAAGAATCTAAGTGCATGACAAATATCAATGAAAGGCATGGGGGGGGAAAGCAGCTTACAAATAACTTTGAAAAACAGCATTTTGAATGGAAACTGTAAGGCAGAAACCAAAAATAATTGCACATAAATACTGTACTTTAGCTGACAAAGTTGTTTCTTATGAGTATACAAGTCACCAAATCTGAAACCACTTCCACACAGATTGGATTCAAATAAGCAAATGATGGTGTATGGTGGGAGCCAGGTCTCCTTTCCCATTGTCTAAGAAGGAAGTAATAATAAAGGAGCAACGAAGGAAGGAGAGAAAGGCCCCCACAGTAATGGATTCACCAGAAACATCAGTAGGAGCTCATGTTTCACTTACTAGGTACAGAAACAATTATTCACACAAATTACTAACACGGGTTAATATATATGTATACATACTTCCTAGCTCTGTCACGCGAGAGGGCCTAGAAGCAATGACACTCCAGTAGCAATAAGCACTCCCAGAGTCCAGGTCTTGGTTTCTAAATACCATTTCTCAGTAAAAGGAACCAAGGTTCTTTGGAGAAATGACTGATTCTAGGGCTGGAGCAGGGAAAATACATGAGCCTGGAGCATCTAGCAGTATCAGAAAGTAAGGAAGGGCTCCAAAACCAAAACGACAGGAGCATGTCAGAGGAACACAGGAGCAGAGGTGGGAGAATCAAAGCAGGCACGATTTTAGCCACAAAATGCCACAGTCCATACTGACATAAGTAAATGACTAAATCAAATACATGGGGGGAAGAGACAAATCTTTACAGAAGAATTCCAAACAATACAAGCAGATACTCCTGACTCTAGGACGTGGGACTTAATTCCATCCTCTCCCTGCCTCAGTACAGGATGGGCTCAGTGACTTGCTTCCAAATAATGAAGTATGGAAATGGGGAGAAATGCAACTCTCTGGTGGAAAAACCCAGCAAACATTACCCTGGCCAGGAGACCAAGGTTGACAGCATTAGTGCTAAGTCCTGTGAACAGACGTACCCTGACACGATGGGATGACAGCACCCCACCTCTGTGCTGTTCTTTCCCTAAACCCGTAACTCCAGTCTAGTCATGAGAAAAACCCACAGAGCGCCATTCCATAAACAACCTGAGTGGTATTTCCCAAACCATCAAGGTCGTGACAAACAGAGAAAGAGTGAGAAACTGTCACAGGCCAGAGACCAGGCAGACGCGACAACCAGAACGCAGTGTGGGATCCTGGACCAGATACTGCAACAGAAAAAGCATGTGAACAGAAACACTGTAGAAATGGAGACAGAGCCCCGAGGTTACTGAACAGGGCTGCACCGTGGTTCCTGAGTTCTGGCAGATCTACCATGGCCATGGAAGATGCGGGCAATGGGGGAAGCTGGACATGCGTGTACGGGAGTCTGTGCTACCTCTGTGACTTTTCTGTACATCTAAAATCATCTCTAAACACATATATAAAAAAGCAACACACGTAACAATTATCTGTACCCTGTGATTCAACTGTACAAAATATATGGATATAAAGACAGATTATAAAAATGGTTTTATGTGACATGGCAACATGGAATCTTTCCCCTTTACTATGATAACGCTGTTTTAAACCTCCTGAAGAAGCCCCGGCTAACAGGGACATGTGCCCTTGGTGAGACAGGAGAATCACCAGTCTGAGAAAAAGGAACCACAAATGCCATCTCCCCAGAAGAAGACAGGAAGTCCAGTAGTGTCAACTGGAAGGACAGGGAGAGACAGCAGGGGTGACATACAGACACCTCAGCTGGCAGGACAAGACAGTGCTGCTAGCTGGAAAGTATGTGCTGTGTTCCCCTTCCAAACCTCCTTACCAGACCTGCCCTTAGTGATTTCCTAGGTGAGGGGAAACATCTCTTCATCTGCTAATTTGTAGACTTTTGTACATATTTATTACTCTAAGCAATTTATTAAAAAAAAAAAAAAGACAGAGGACAGACAGGATGCTCATCACTAAAAAATTTTGAATCCATGTTTAAATCCAATTACCTTATGCAATCGAAGGTACACATGAGCCGAAGAGAGTTTGTCCACATGAAACCTACAAAGAATGAAAACCACTTTTAGCAAGAGGTACAAGATAACCATCTCCTCAGGTCACCTGCGTTGAAAGCACTCCAATCCAAAAATATGAATTCAGTTGCCTATTGCATGCTGAGCACCACGGTGAGCAGAAAACACAGCCAACCGCCTCCGAAGGCCTCACTTTCAACTGGGAGAGGTGAGAAAAACATGGAGAGTTCTGCAGCTGTGCAAGGCTAAGTGCCGAGATGAGCACAGGAGGTGACGAACATGAAATGCCCAGGAAGTGTGACTTTTCAAGTGAGAAAGAGCTATCAGTGACCCAAGGATTCACTGGTGAACTGAGATCTGGAGGGTCCCAGGCTGAAGCATGGGATGCACAGCAAACATGGGAAAGGAATTTTAGGAGGGAAGAGAAGGGAATGAAAGAAGTCATCAAGACTCCAGGGCTGCAAGCCTGGGCAACCTGCAGGACCACTGACAGACACACCTTACAGCTGGAGACGGAGCCAGCTGGGAAAGATGAGAGGTCTGGTTTGGGACATTCTGAGTTTCAAGCAATAGCAAAACAATCCAAAGAGAATGTCAATCAGAGACAGAAGAGTCAGGTAAGGACTGAAGCAGTAAGTGGACCACCTCCCATTAGGTGTCAGACTAGCAATTCATCCAGCAACTATACTCCAGTAAAAATTAATTTAAAAAGAAAAAACACAACCAAGAAAACTCCAAAACCCAATTCATCCAGCCTTACATCTAACAATGACACTAATACTCAATTCCTGGGAAAGCATGGCTATTGCCCTTTATGATGTTGTCCTAAAAATATCAGAATGCCCTCTCATTCCCTAAGTCCTGCATTTACCTTTCATTAAGGCTCTATCATTCATTAATTTAATTAAATCTTTAAAAAATGTCCTTTTTTCATGTAACCCAACATTTGGGAATTTTAAGTTATTCACCTTTAGAAATCACCAAGTGATGTGGATCTCTCTTCCCAACACCCAAAGATGACTTCAGAATGCTAGCAAACAATGGTAACACACAGCTGTCACTCCTGATTCTGTTAACTTCAGTTTTCTGTTCCTTAGTCCTTTCCTTCAAGACTGAAGAATGTTCAGTAAAATTTTAAGGGGGCAACATCATAGCCCCTTATGTATTTCTCTAGATATTTTATTAGCATTAAAGGATTTTTTAGAACTGAAAATGGCTACACATTTATACCCAGTCCAAGATGTAGACAGTGTGATTCCATATAAAGGTCAAGATTATGCTGTTTGTAATGCCCTCTTTAAAAAGATTAAGCATCTTGCTAGTGACTTTGACTACAAAAGTTTTACACATTTTTTGGCAGACTCTGATGACTCTAGGTCTTACTCCTCACAAATACTGACAGCCAGAAATGAACACAACATCTTGGTTTATTTTTCCTCTTCAGGTTCACTTACTCATTTGCATTCTCATGTAAGAGATTCCTACTGATTTTCTTCTTCTGCTTGGCACTCTCCAGCCAGAAAATAAGCTTCCTGAAAATCTAGAAATGATATCTCACTACCCTGTTTCAGAATGTTAGAAAAATACCCCATTCGTAAGCAAGCTCAATTGAGAAAACTTCTCCCATTCCAATTTAAAGTTCTCTATTTACAACAACTCTTTTCTACATACCCACAGTAGCTTGACTATATTCTGACTTCCCTTAAAGGTCCCTGATATGGAATTTTGTCAATAGAAATACATAAATAGTTCAACATACATATATACTGGGTTCAAATATAGGCAGTCAAAGTACTAAAACACACACAGGAACACCACTGTTGATCTACATGAACTTCAGGCGTGTAGGTACACCTCTGCAAAGGGCAGGGCAAATGTATGGATATTCAGGGCTTTGGTTGAAGTGTAAAACAAAAAGTCAGCTCTGTAAACTATTTGGAGCAAGCTTCCTTAACAAATGTCCCAAATGCTTACTCCAAGTTTAAATTATGCCCAACTAGTTCCCTAGTTCTCTCTCTTCTGGTTACTTTCCTCTCCCTGATTAATCACTATTACCCTTCACTGAATACAGAGACTAGACACTTGAATATATGAGCATCCTTGACCTGAGACTGGAGAGAGGCAGAGCACCCAAAGCTGGGTAATTTTACTTCTTCAAGTGGGGTCTCTGGATATATCACTCGTTAGGGAGTCTGGAGGCAGTAAACGCACATTTCTATTTTCCCTTGTTTAAAAAGAATTTAGGGACTTTCGTGGTGGCCCAGTGGTTAAGACTGCATTTCCAATACAGGGGGTGCAGGTTTGATTCCTGGTTGGGGAGCTAGATCCCACATGCCTCATGGCCAGAAAAACCAAAAACATAAAACAGAAGCAATATTTCAACAAATTCAATAGAGACTTTAAAAATGGCCCACATCAGAAAAGAAAAAAGAAAAAAAATCTTAAAAAAAAAATGAGTTCAGTTCCATTCTCATTTAATCCTAGAAAAATTCTTTGCTTCCAAGCACTGTAGGTTTCCTAGGATAAACTCAGATGTTGACATTCCCAGAGGTTCAGTTCCAGAGTCTACGTCAAGGTGACCCAGGCTGAAAATCTGCCCTGGAATGCAGATCAACTCATTCATTTTTCACATGCCTCAGAATGTTTCCAGAATTGACGGTTTGTGAACTGGAACAGGTCTTGAAATTTAGGGCTATGCCAGCTCATATCAGACCTCAAATAGCTTCTGGAAGTACTAGTCGATCACTTCCAACAAGACATTAAATCTCAAGATTATAAATATTAAGAGTGTTGAAATGGGTATCGAGCATCTGTAGACACCAGTTGGGTAAGTGCATTCCAGGAGAGAGTCAACCTTAATGAAATGAAAAACCCAAGTCAGAATACATGAGATGTAGGCTGAATGTTGGAAATTTCTCTTCCACTTACTTTTTTTCTTTTATAAGTCAGGTAAAAGGCTGTTGTGAATTGCCTTTCATAGTGCATCTGAATATGTAATCATTTCTCTGCAGGTATGTCTGCCCCAAACCTTACAGCAGGTAACTACATAACAGATATAATCATTCTTATCTCTTGCATGACAGATCTGGAGATCTCTGGGGCTTCAGTGTGGTAGTCTCAGCCACCTACTCTGAGGAGACACACAGGCGGTAAACGCAAGCCTATGTTCCAAAGACCTTTGCAGTCAGGCCCAAGGACTATCTCTGAGACCTCCTTCCCAGTTAACGTGGTACTTATAAGTGAAGGGAGCTGGTGGTCAGCTTTTTACCACTGAACAGTCATAAACAAACGGCAAACCATGAGTTCTAGTTTTAATCACAGGAGTCAGGCGGTTGGCCAAGTCTCAGAAAGTAAATAATGATCTGTAAAGAGCAGAACCAAAATTTGTTACCTACCAAATATCTTCAGGCCAGCCATACTTGATCAGATCTTCATCTGCAGAGACAGAAGAGAACAAAGAAAAGGAAACAAATAAGAAACACGATATACTGTTGAGTACAGAGAGGTACAGCTGTAATAACTTTATATTTTATTACTTTGTAAGAATTTTAAATGCAGTACAAACTATAAAAATACCTAATCACTATGTTGTACACATGAAACTAATATAATATTTATTCTTAAAATTTTAATTCAGTTTTTAAATTATTCTTCGGTTCTTTGTTTTTTTTTTTTTTTTTTTTGGCTATGCCATACAGCTTGCAGGATCTTAGTTCCTCAACCAGCAACTGAACCCAGGCTCTGGCAATGAAAGTGCTGAGTCCTAACCCTGGACTGTCAGGGAATTAATTCCCTAAAGTAATATTTTAAATCAACTATACTTCAATAAAAAATAACTTTTAAATAAAACAAAACTGTTCAAAAAAATTTTTTTTTAATTTTCCATCATCAAAGCCTCTTTGAATTACTCTTTTCTTCATTAAGAAAGAGAAAAAGTTTTGTAGAAAAGACTGGTATTTTTTTCCCTTCCCAACTTACAGTAAACTTTAGCACATTTCACTTAACCTTCTTTTTTTAAAAAACACTTTTAATAGTTTTTACAATTGGACAATTATAATCATGAAGTATTTGTTCAAAAGGTGAAGTGAACAAAGGTTAAGTATTTGTTTAAATTGTATGATTTTTTTTTATTTTAATTTTAGCCATACCACATGGCTTATGGGATCTCAGTTCCCTAACAGGGACTGGGCCACGGGCCACGGCAGTCAAAGTGCAGAGACCTAAACAATGGACTGCCAGGGAATTCCCGTGTGTGCATATTTTATTTCAATATATACTTCCAATAAATCATATCAATAATGAGTAACTAATTGTGTTTAATACAGAAGCATTACTTGGTATTGATATTAGGCATAAAGATAAAAAAAGGTAAACAAAGTGATTCACATATGATGATTTAAAATGTACTCAAGTAAAAAAATAAAATAAAATAAAATAAAATGTACTCAAGTATAATCTATCTAACTTGAATGACGTATTTATTGTCCAGAAAAGCAAAAAGATGAGAGTACCCTCTCTGATGAGGGCACTTTAAACAAATGCATACACCTTGAGTTTTCTGAAGAGTTTTCTGTAAGTGCAAGTAGAAAGTTGAGCAAACCTCCAACAAGTAATCAGAAAGATGAGAAAAAGGAAATTCTAAAAACCTCTTTTCATTTGGGCAATGTCTGGCTCCCTGGTGACACCTGCTGGCTAATAAGGAACATATCAGAAAGCTTTTTTTAGTGAAAGTAAACTGTCCAACCTAAAATTCCTTTTTGTTCTATCCAGTCCTTTGTCAGAAGTCGTCAAGACTATTAGAAGTAAATGTGAAGAGCTAGGCACAGTAGAGAACATAGCACCTGAAAAATGTAATACCATTTTAACAGTAGACTGGGAGAGTGGATGACTCTAAAAGTACCTGGGGAAAAAATGTTCTACACAAAATTTTTTTTCCTACGTATACTTTTAACAACAGTGAAACACCACTCCAATGAGGTCCGGGTAGAATCTAAATGTACATCTGTAGGCATAAACTCTGTATCTAGACTTATATCTATAGAAAGAAATTCCTACAACGGAGGTTTAAAGGATTCCACAATCTAGCCAGTCCACTTTAACCCACTCCTCCAAGAAGCCTTCTGGGCTCTCCCCAATCACATTTACTCTCTGTATGTCTGCTGTTAATATTATCTCATTTTGCACTGTTTTTTGTTTAACAGACTTTATTTTTCAGAGCTGAAAACTGACCCCTATTCTGGTCCCATTACTTCACGGCAAACAGATGGGAAAAAGGTGGAAACAGTAACAGATATTATTTTCTTGGGCTCCAAAATCACTGTGGACAGTGACTGCAGTCATGAAATTAAAAGATGCTTGCTCCTTGGAAGAAAAGCTACGACAAACTTAGCATATTAAAAAGCAGACACATCACTTCACCAACAAAGGTCTGTATAATCAAAGCTATGGTTTTTTCAGTAGTCACATACGGATGTGAGAGTTGGACCATAAAGACTGAGTGCCGAAGAATTGATGCTTTCAAACTGTGGTGCTGGAGAAGACTCTTGCAGAGTCCCTTGGACTGCAAGAAGATCAAACTGGTCAATTCTAAAGGAAATCAACCCTGAATAATCATTGGAAGGACAGATGCTGAAGCTGAAGCTCCAATACTTTGGCCACCTGATGTGAAGAGTCAACTTATTAGAAAAGACCCTGATGCTGGGAAAGCTTGAGGGCAGAAAAGGGCAACAGAGGATGAGATGGTTGGATGGCATTACCGACTTGGTGAACATGAGTTTCAGCAAACTCCAGGGGATATAACTGTACCTTATTGCTCAATGTAATACAGGGAGGTATCAGCAGCATCCTCAGTTACGTTCATCAGGAGGATGCTATGAGAAAATTTACCCAGGACATTCATGGATTACAAGGAGAAATATAAAACTCAAGTTTTAATACACTGCACACTGCTTCTCCATCAAGTCACACCCAGAGTCAATGACATAAATTCATTATAAGGAAAAAAACTATTATTAAAAGTGAGTTATGTTATGGTTTTTTTCTCTTGGCTAGGATATGAGTCTTGCTTATACTGGGTCTACTTATGATTATAGCAGGGTTCAAAACTGTTGTACAGATCTGATTTATAATATAGTTATATAACTATCACATCATATTTATAATATTATATACATTTTATGTGATATATGTGTGTGTGTGTGTGTATATATAGATAAAGATACATATGTGAGAGTGGTCAAGAAAGCTTCAAAACACTGTTCACATTTCAACTCAAAAAGAACCATCTTCTGCCTCAAAGAAACCAAGATATATTTCTCAGAAGAGGTAAAAATATACAGAAAAGGATCTTTGCAAAAGTCCAAGCCACAGATTATTTTTATTTGACGAAAACTAGCAAAGGTTAACTTCCGATTTCTATCACCCCTAAATCAAATGATACCACAAAACTATGTAAGTTCCTAATCAGCAACAAATGGTCTAATTCTCTCAGTTATCACTTGATACAACTACATTATAAGAAAATTAATCATTTGGAATTCCTTCTAATGGGTTATAGTAGTTAACTGAAAACCCATCCAACAAACCATGGAGAGAAAAAGCAATTAACACTTACCTGCTGGAAATTTCAAAATCAAATGCTTTTGAAAACTTACTTTCATATTTATCCTTTCCCATGTAAATAGTGTAAGCAGACGAGTTAACTAAGACAAAACAAAAATAAGACATAGTTAGATAACATCATTACAGACACACCTATTTGGTGGGGAAAACAAAGGACAAATGCTTATGACAGGTTGGCAAAACATGGCTGCTAGGCCAAATCCAGCCTTGTTTTTGGACAGCCCTTGAGCTCAGAATGATTCTTACATTTTTAAAGGGGTGAAAGAAGCAAAATGAAGAAGAATAAGCTAGAGAGACTGTATGTGGCTTACAAAGTCTAAAATACTGACCATCTGTAAAACATTGTCCAACCCTCTTTAAATGGCTGCTTTCCTACTTTCTCAGGGAGGCAGCACAATGTAATTCCAGTTTCATCATCTACTTTTGCCTTCTTCAAAAAAAGTATATAAAAATATACTTTTTATTATATTATAAAATATATATTATATATAATATAATATTCCCCCCCCAAAAAAACCACCCAAACTCATCACCTCAACCATTTAAAAATAGGTTCCTATACCAAGGTAAGGTTTATCTTTCATGATTTGATTTAGTTGCATTCCAGGGGTGCTGCAAATCATACCTGGCTCCCTACCACATTCAGGGGAAACATGGCTCCCAAGCTTCTCATCAGTGACCCTGAACCCTGTTTATAGAATCACCTAATTTTGCCCCAGCTCCACTTAAGACCAATCAAATCCAAATCTCTGGGGATTGGTTTTTTTTTTTTTAAGATCTCTTTTTATAACGATTTCTAATGCGAAGTCAGTGTTAGGAACTCCTACCCTAAATCAAACTGGATATTCTGGGTATGGCTTACCTGAGAAATGACATTGGCTTTCCTGAGCTAGTGTGTTTTGCTGTGGGCTCCTCCATCTGCAATCAGTTAGGTTTTGTAATTGAAATCCTAACTGGGTCCTGAGTTTCTGAGCAAGTCTACCAAAATCTTCTAGACCCCATTTGGATCTAGACTCCTGAACTAACAGCCACTCGGTCTCTGTCTACAAAGCCTGGTTGACAGGTGTTAAGGCTGGGCTAGGTGGTCTGCTGGCTGTCGCTCCAGAGCTGGAACTACTCTATTAAGTGGACCTCTGAACTCTTTCATTTGTAGATTCATAAATTCAGGGTTGCCTGTACCTTCCGAATGAAAAGCTCCTTAAATGATCAAGCATAGTTGCCCTTCTTGGGAACAGAAGACTCCCACTTCAGTGAGTAGTTACGATGACTACCATCCATATTACTTGGAAGTAGTTGAGACAAGTTTGAAAGGAGAGAATGTCTGTACTGACTAATTGACAGAGAGATCTGTCTATAATTAGTATTGTATTATCCTGATAAGCCCTTTGCACAGCACTGGACAAACACCAACTGCAGGAATACAACTAAAAAGTGTTTCAGATGTTCACTTGGGGCGCTATTGTATTTGTACACCCTTTTGATCCTATAATGTCACCACTAAAAGTACATACCCTACTAATTAACACTTCTTCAAGCAATGGAGCTCTTCATACAAACTAAACAGGAGTTAATTAAGAACTATAGAACACACAAACAAAATGCCATGGATCCATTAAAAAGAAAGAGTAGGTGAATAACTAACAGAACAGTATTTCTGTGTTATCTATAAACAGTAAGATTCAATCGGTTAAAAAAATTGTACATATAAACATGCTTACATATATGTTTCTAATATACACACCCATTTTCTTTATACTATGGAAGGATATATATATGTTTAACTGTTAACCGTGACCTTACCTATTTGCTTACAAAATGTTTAGATGGTTTTTGTAATCAGAAAAAAGGTGTTTTTTTTTTTGAGATGACTGAAGTAAACAAAGTTGTCTCTGCAGGGCAAGCTAGCTAAACTCCTGCCAAGAGAATGACAGATGATGGATGGCGGACCTATAAAATGAGGTGGTTAATAACATAATTGCTACAACCCCAAACTGAGAGGCATTCTACAGAATAATTTTTCAACAGACAGTGTCATGAGAGACAAAGATTGAGCAATTGCTCCAGATCAGAAGACTCCAGAGAGCAAAGAATGACAAGAGAATGTAACAATTGATTTGCAGCTTTCTTTTGTGATAAATTCATTACTAGGACACTGATGAAAACTGGATAAAAGTTGCTGATTAGGTAACAGTATTGCTGCAATGTTAATTTCCTAATTTGGATAATGAACAGTGCCTTTTGATAACAGAATATGCTTGATTTTAAGAAAAATACCCTGAGGTACTTAGGGGTAAGACACAACTTAAAGATGGTTCAGGAAAAAAAAAAACCTGTGAGTGTGTGTGTGTGTGTGCAGAGAGAGAGAGTTGGGAGTAAGGGGAGATGGAAAAAGTAGAAAAAGGAAAAGAAGAAAGGGAAAAGGAGATAAGGCATATGTGGTAAAATGTTTGAATTTGGGGAATCTGAGAGAAGGCTATAAAGGAAATCTTTTAATATTCCTGTAACTTTTCTGAAAGACTGAAATGTCAAAATAGAAAATAAAATTTTTTTTAAAAAGGAGCATGACTCCTGAGTAAGAAGTCTGAATTAAGCTCTCCTCCACGGCTTCCCTGATAGCTCAGTTGATAAAGAATCCACCTGTAATGCAGGAGACCCTGGTTTGATTCTTGGGTCGGGAAGACCCACCTCAGAGAAGGGAGTATTCTTGGGCTTCCCTTGTGGCTCAGCTGGTAAAGGATCCGCTTGTACTGCGGGAGACCTGGGCTCGATCCCTGGGTTTGGAGAATCCCCCGAAGAAGGGAAAGGCTACCCACTCCAGTATTCTGGCCTGGAGACTTCCGTGGACTGTAGAGTCCATGGGGTCACAAAGAGTCGGACACGAGTGAGCGACTTTCCTTTTCCATATTAGAGGGATAAAGGAAGAGTAAACTGAATTATTCTAGTACTCTTGTAACTCACCCAAATAATGTGATTAGTATGAGAATAAGTTGTCTTGAAGATTCCTGACTCACATGTAGCAATCAACCCAACTTTTGAGGCCTTGTGATAATTTCATAATTTACAGAACCATCTATATTGAGATGGACACTGGTAAAAGGTACTAAAAACATAAGTGAACTTAACGTGCTTAATGCACTAACACGTGCAGGAATCCATAAATCAGAGGGTCTTGAATGTGACACTGAAAATACAGCAAAGTTAATGTTTCCTTAATCTATTATGGGAGCATGAAAGAATAAGCAGATTTTAGTCAGAGATACTAATTTTAAAAGAGAAGGCAAAAATTTTCTATTGCGATTTCCAGCCCATTTTTTTTTTAAAGGTTTTTTTTTTTTTTTTTTTGCAGTAAACCATCAGTTGATTGAAAAGCTTGGCTATCTATACAAAGTCATTTCCTTAAAATTCTGTATGTTCAAATTGTTTTCTGTACTGGAATATGTAAAAAATTTTACTACTATATTACTCTGCAATTTTAAAAGCTGCACAATTGTAGATTTATTAGACTTAAGAGGCCAAATATTTTTCCGACAAGAAGCAGTTCTGATGCTGCCATGGAAGCCAATGAGAAAAAAATAACCCACAAATCAGCTGAAGCCCTCTGCTCTACTAGGGGCATCTCCGTGTGTATGACTGGCACTCAAAGAATTTAGAATCGCTTTAAGGAGAATAACGTAGCCTATGTAAAATACATTTAGTACCTATATGTCCTGCCTCAGGCTGCCCAGGTAGCTCACTAAAGAACCCGCCTGCCAATGCAGGAGTCAGGGAAGATCCTGGGTCAGGGAAGATCCCCTGGAGAAGGAAATGGCAACCTACCCCAGTACTCTTGCCTGGGAAGAGGAGCCTGGCAGGCTACAGTCCATAGAGTCTCAAAGAGTCAGAAAAGAGTTAGCAACTAAAGGAAGACAACAACATGCCCGGCCTATATTTGTCATTCCATTGTTGGACTTGTATGGATAACTATGTTGTCAAGGACTCCCATGAGTGGAGAAGCCACAAAAAGATGCTTAGGTTATATTATGACAGAGGGGCAGAACAGGAGAGACAGCAGATAAAAATGCAATTAGGACCTTATAACGATTTTCAGGCTAGTTTGAATTTTGTTTCTAGCAATTTTAATAATATGGATAAGAAAAAACCAAGCACACAGAAACAGAGAAATAGCTTATAGCACACTGTGGAAGCCTAAACTATTGAGAAAAATGAGATGTGACAGTGTGATGGAGTAGCAGAGGAGGGGCTCTGTGAGTTACAACTTTCCTGGGCTTCAACTTTCTCAAATCTAAAGAGCAAGCACCACCCTGTTCAAACCCACATAACCACCATGTTGTTAGTTTCACTTAAATCTCACCTTTACCAAGTAGGCAGAGAGTAGCAATAGAATAGAGTCCTGCTGTAAGTCAAAAAATAGCATTCATTTATTCATTAAGTATTTATTGAGTTACTATTAAGAGCCAGGCATTATGCTAGTGGAACAAGGAGGTCCTGTAACTGCCCTCAACGGGATTAAACTCTATCTCAAGCAGACAAAAGTTTAACATCATATGATAAGTGCAATGCTGAAAGTATGCATTGTGTTAAAGGCATTCCCCCAAGAGATATACCTAAGCAATCCTGGGTGGGAACAAGGAAAGAAAGGCATTTGGAAAAGATAGGCGAGAGCTGTCTCTGGGGAGAAGCAGCTAACTGGGGGGTTGATTTAAGGCAAAGAGAAAAATATAAGCAGAGAAACGAAGACACAGCAGTTCCTGGGAACTAAAGACACCCTTTTCTCGCCTGCCAAAGACAAATCAGAAACTATCATGTCACTTTTCAAAATCTGGGACATTAACTCTGCCCAACGAGTGGCTGTCTCGCCACTCCAGAGTCTTTCGGTAGCATCCAAACCCAATAACCCTTTCCCGAAAGGGTAAAGCGCACTTTCCGTAAGGTAGAGTTGTTGGCAGGTGTCTCCTTTCTTACCAGAGAGCAGCAAGATTAAATGTTACGGGGGTGGGTGGGGAAGAGAAGACTTCACGATGGTAGGGTGAGTAAGTCCACAAACTGCCTAATTCCAGGTAGCGACAGGTCTTTCCGATTGAGGGAAAAGAAGGTCGCCCGGAGGCAAAGAGAGCTCAGGCGATGGTCCCTCTACGCTCCCTCCCCGCCAACCAGGCACTGACGAGGAGGCACACTGGGAGGACTGGGACGGACACGGTGGAGAGACCATCAGGACGAGCGAAAAAGCACCCACTGCCGAGAAGGCACTTAAGGACCAGGCTAGCAGCGGCCTCGAGGTCAGGGCTTCGGAGCCCCACAGTCGAGGTAGGGACCCGGAAGGTTTCGGCGACCACTCACCGCTACTACTGGTGAAGTAGAACACCATGATTCCAGCGGCGTTGGGACAATTACAGCGCCCAGAAGCAGGATTCAAACCTAGAAGCTCAGGATACCGGAAGCGCGGAGGCCGCGTTTCCCGGAACTGCTCCACGCACTTCCGGCTGACGTCGGGTCGCGTCATAACGCCGGTCGCCGTCGCCATCTTCAATTCGGCCGTGGAGGAGGTGTCGGCGCGCTCAGAACTCTACTTACTTGGGGGTCAAAGGAAAGAGGATGGAGGAAGGAGGATTGGTGGGTGGAAAACGAAGCGGGGGAACTAAAGAGAAAAATGCCATTGCCTGGCTTTATTTTTAGAACCTGCACCCTGTGGGCTATCAAGTTGGTTTCCTTTGACCTTTTTCACCCGCATCTGGTCTCCTCAAAAGTAGAAATCTGCCTTCTTCACGGCTACGCTTTCACTGAACTAATCACGGTACTTGGAACTTAGTATAGAAGCTCATTAAATTTTGAATGAACCCAAATTCCTCCACTATTCTCATTCTAGCTCCATCACTTGGGCATTTTAGCTTGCTGCACTTAGCTGCAAAATGAGGATGAATGGAGCGGTTAATTCACAGGTTATTTTGTCAGGGTTTAGTAAGTTAATAGGTGTGGAAGGTTTAGGACGTGGTGAACACTCTAGAATAAGTGAGTTTCACTGGAGGCAATATGCCTCTCTGCATTTGGACTTGTACTGATCTACCTTTAAATCCAAGATCTGCCATCTGTTACCTACGAGACTGAGGGAACCTCAGATCTTCCGGCTGTAAAGTGGGAATGATCTGACTGAGTTCCCAACAGCACTTCGCTTTAACCTGATTATTTATATTATCTTATTATGTGAAGTTAAGCGCATCACTTAACTAAATTTTTTTAGAACTAAGAAAGGTGACAGGGAGTGTACTAGGAGCTGGTACACAAAGATAACAGTAGCTAATAACAAAATTCTCCAAGCCAGGCTTCAGCAATATGTGAACCAAGAACTTCCAGATGTTCAAGCTGGTTTTAGAAAAGGCAGTGGAACCAGAGATCTAATTGCCAATATCTGCTGGATCATCGAAAAAGCAAGAGAGTTCCAGAAAAACATCTATTTCTGCTTTATTGACTACGCCAAAGCCTTCGACTGTGTCGATCACAATAAACTGTGGAAAATTCTGAAGGAGATGGGAATACCAGACCACCTGACCTGCCTCTTGAGAAACCTGTATGCAGGTCAGGAAGCAACAGTTGAAACTGGACGTGAAACAACAGACTGGTTCCAAATAGGAAAAGGAGTACATCAAGGCTGTCTATTGTCACCCTGCTTATTTAACTTATATGCAGAGTACATCATGAGAAACGCTGTGCTGGAAGAAGCACAAGCTGGAATCAAGATTGCCGGGAGAAATATCAATAACCTCAGATATGCAGATGACACCACCCTTATGGCAGAAAGTGAAGAGGAACTAAAGAACCTCTTGATGAAAGTGAAAGAGGAGAGTGAAAAAGTTGGCTTAAAGCTCAACACTCAGAAAACTAAGGTCATGGCATCGGGTCCCATTACTTCATGGGAAATAGGTGGGGAGACAGTGGAAACAGAGTCAGACTTTATTTTTTTGGGCTCCAAAATCACTGCAGATGGTGATTGCAGCCATGAAATTAAAAGACGCTTACTCCTTGGAAGGAAAATGATGACCAACCTAGATAGCATATTACAAAGAAGAGACCTTACTTTGCCAACAAAGGTCCGTCTAGTCAAGGCTATGGCTTTTCCAGTGGTCATGTATGGATGTGAGAGTTGGACTGTGAAGAAAGCTGAGTGCTGAAGAATTGATGCTTTTGAACTGTGGTGTTGGAGAAGCCTCTTGAGAGTCCCTTGGACTGCAAGGAGATCCAACCAGTCCATCCTAAAGGAGATAAGTCCTGGGTGTTCATTGGAAGGACTGATGCTGAAGCTGAAACTCCAATACTTTGGCCACCTCATGTGAAGAGTGACTAGTTGGAAAAGACCCTGATGCTGGGAGGGATTGGGGGCAGGAAGAGAAGGGGACTGAGGCTGAGATGGCTGGATGGCATCACCAGCTCGATGGCCATGAGTTTGAGTAAACTCCGGGAGTTGGTGATGGACACGGAGGCCTGGTGTGCTGTGATTCATGGGGTCACAAAGAGTTGGACACGACTGAGCGACTGAACTGAACTGAATAACAAACAAGTGCTTTAGGAACTTTTGGGCTTTCCAAAGCAAGAATCTACACTGTCCTATGAAAAGTAATTGTTCTCAGGCCCTCAGTTTTATTTTCTATAAAATGGGAATGATGGTACATATCCCGTAGACTGTGGTGAGTGAAATAAAACACGAAAACGTGCATGAATGCCTGGCACGTAGATGTTACTGCCGTGATTTAATTTTTTATTTAACTTGAAAAAAAGATTGCTTCACCTAACATCTCTAGGGAAAAAAAGCAACGGTACCTCAGTCGGTAAAGAATCTGCCTGCAGTGAAGGAGACCTGGGTTGGATTCCTGGGTTGGGAAGATCCCCTGGAGAAAGAAATGGCAACCCACTCCAGTATTCTTGCCTGGAAAATCCCATGGACAGAGAAGCCTGGCAGGCGACAGTCCATCGAGTCGCAAGAGTCGGATATGACTTAGCGACCAGATCACCAGCATTATAGCGCCAAATGTGAAAAATAACTTGAGACTCTTATGCTGCTATAAAAAAAAAAAAGTCTTAACAGCAAGTGGCCTCAATATATCGAGTAACAGAGAACGCCGTCGTTCTGCGGAAAACTACAACTCCCAGAATGCACCTAGGTAAGGCCTCCAGAAAGGAGCCTGGCGCTGCCGCAAGGGGTTCTGGAAGACGTGGTTTCCGCCAGGGGAGAGGTTTCAGCCTTGCCAAGGGCGGGAGACTCTTGGAGACCGCCTCCTGCGAGGCGGGGCAAGCGCTGGTGCACAACCAATCGTCGAGTCTGCCCTTGGACACGCTCGGAGGCGGCGAATCGGAACGCAGCGGTTTCCGCCTGGACTGGCGCGCCAGAATTTGAATACAGTGAGGGACTAAGGGCTCGGCTGAGGAGAGGTCGTCTGTCTGAGGTGCTACGAGGTAAGTGCTGCCTGGGGCCGAGGCGTGATCTGGAAGAACCTGGAGACCAGGAGGTTCTGTGGAACGTGGGGGTGAATGTCAAAAAAAGAGAGCTTTTGCTTGGGGTTTGGCGCGTTCTAGGCTGGAGACCAGAGTTAGCGACCTGGTGGCCGCGCTTCTAGGTCTCCGGGTTTCCATCTTTCTGACGCTGAGTTTTCTCGCCTTTTTGCCTTGACAGCGTGTGGGGACAGGGTCGCTTTTCTCTCCTGTTTTTCCTCATTCAGCCTCAGAAAGGTCTTTAAAGCTGCAGCTCGGCACGAATTTCCAGAGACTCAGGTCTTTCTGTTTAACTTGAAAGTTACGCTTGTGTATTAAAAATACGCTTGAGCCGAGAGGAAGAGGAAGGGAAAATTTATTGAGCAACATACCATCTGCTCGAGAGTTAACATGCGTGATTGTGTTTATTACTCGCAGCCTTAGGAGGTCAGAGTATTTTGTAAATAAGAAAACAAGCGGCTCCTCAGCTAATAAAATGGGAGAGAATTATGCTTCCCCGTTTTCTTGCTGGCTTTTGGTGAAAAAGTTATAGATGGTTTCTGCCTTCATTGTACCTGCAGACTGTAGGGAAAGACCGTCAAGCCAAAGACGAGAAAGTAGGCAAAATGGATACCAAGGCAGTGCAGGGTGAATTGGAAGCCTAGGGCAGGAGCATCTAACAGCAGGAGAGCTGTTGGGATTTGGGGAGAGGCGGGTGGTGAAGGTTACGGGAAGGACAGCTGCCCAGGATATAGAGTGATTAAACTTGAGATGAATTCATCAGGCTGTTGAAGTCGGGAAAGTGTGTCCTGAAATGGGGTAAAATCCTTCCTCTTTGGTAGGACCATTTTCCAGCTTGAAATTTGTACTGTTCCTGCTTAATTTAAATTGTACTGTCTTTGCTCAATTAGTGGGGGTGGGGGGGGGGTGGGGTTGGAGGTTGGAGGGGAGGGGGTTGGGCTGGGGGCAGCTTCCCTGGTGGCTGAGACGGTAAAGCGTCTGCCTACAATGCGGGAGACCCGGATTCAATCCCTGGGTCGGGAAGAGCTCCTGGAGAAGGAAATGGCAACCCACTCCAGTATTCTTGCCTCTAAAATCCCATGGATGGAGGAACCTGATAGGCTACAGTCCATGGGGTCGCAAAGAGTTGGACACGACTGAGTGACTTCACTTTCTTTGTGAGGTAGTGTTTTTAAATTTTCTTTTTTTTTTTACCTTCATGCTTTAAACCTATATCAAACTAATTTGCTTTTTTTAAAAAAACCTTTTTTTTAATCTTAATGAACCATCACCCTATCTGAGAACTTTTTCAGTATTATAAATCATAGTTTTGATATAGCGATTTTTATACACATTGGATTTATTTGGTTATTATATTGTTCTGTTGCTTTTAGGAGTTAGGATGTCAACTTTAACGCCAACAAAAAGGAAGCAGTGCTCTTTGAACCGTGACACGTAAGTCTCATCCTGAGTGGGAATTCTTAAAAAAAAAATCTACCGTCTTAAATTTTTTTTATCTTCTCTCTCCTATGTCTAAATATTTCCATTCTTTCATTTACCTACTCCTTGTAGTTACAAGGATACTTTATATTAATTAATATGATACTTTATATTCTAATTCTAATCTGGAAATACTATTTAAGCTTTTATAATTAATTCTTTAGAGCGTTTGGAGGGAATCAGAAAAAGGGCTGTTATCTATGGCTTGGAAATGTGTGTCAGATCTTTTATTACCTTGTTTCTTTCTGCTCTCTTATGTAATATTTAGCATGCTGTTTTGCATATAATAGGTGCTCATCCTATTATACACAGCGATCCTAGAAAGCTGTGTACTCTGTGTATGTTATACCAGAGATATAAATTACAGGCCCTAAGTGGTCAGTTTATTGTGTATATAGTTAATCATTTTAGGGAACTTGCTTCAGAGTATATGGCCAAAACTTAGAAATAGGTTTTAAAACACACATACACACACGCACATATCTCAAAGCTTCTTTGTAAAGTGTTTTCACAAACATTATCAGGGTCTTAGTTTTGAAAAATACTCAAATACTTCATAGACAATTTGAGAATTCCAACTGCTAATCTAATAGTGTATGTAGATAGATGCTTTTGGAGATATATTTTTAATATGCCTTCCAGGTGAAGTTGTTTATTGCTTAGTAGTAAATTGACATAAAAACTGAAGCAAAATAACTATCAATGGACTCTGTTTCTTTTCATAGCCCATTATCAGAAATTCCATCAAAGAAATTAATTTTGGACTTCACTGAAAATGTATTTCCATCACCTAATAAAAAGCACAGTTGCCAAACCACTATTAAAAATGAAGGAAAGATTCATTGCTCTCAACAGGGCCATTTGATTTCAAGTCCACTCAAAATGACTAAAAATAGATTGCCATCTGCAAATCAAGGTTCACCATTTAAATCTTCTGTGTCTGCTGTATCCTTTTACAACAAAGATAAGTGGTACCTCAATCCATTGGAGAGAAAGCTGATAAAAGAGAGTAGATCCATTGGTCTAAAAACTAATATTGAGGATAAATCACATTCCTATATGACAGAAAAAATGCAAGGAAAACCAGTCTGCTCCAAGAAGATGAACAAAAAACCACAGAAGAGTTTGACTGCTAAGTGTCAAGCAGGATATAAATGCATCAAGCCTGTATCAAAGAATTCTAAAAATTCCAAGCAGAACCAAGTGACCTATAAGCCAGCTGTGGAGAATAATTGTTACTCAACTGAAAATAATCTGAATGCTCCTCGAGTTCTAAGCCAGAAGGTCAAACCACAAGCTACTCTTCAGGGTGGAGCAGCTTTTTTTGTTAGTAGGAAAAAGCCCTCATTGAGAAAATCATCCCTGGAAGATAAGCCGTTACTGGGACTCACCCAGAAAAATAAATCAGAAGTTATTGAAGAGTCTGATGGAGAGACTGTCAATGAAAGAAGTTTTGAGAAAAGGCAAGCGCCAAAGTGTGTGTTAGTAGAAAAAGAACTGAACACTGAACTGTTGAGTGAAAGAAGTAAAAGTGAAGAGAAATTAATAAAGGTAAAGGGAAATATACAGCTTCTAAAACTAAGTTGGCTTTCTCTGTATATGGTAGTGGTGGTGGTGGTGGTTTAGTCGCTAAGTTGTGTCTGACTCTTGTGACCCCGTGGACTGTAGCCTGCCAGGCTCTTCCATCCATGGTATTTCCCAGGCAAGAATACTAGAGTGGGTTGCCATTTCCTTCTCCAAGGAATCTTCCCAACCCAGGGATCGAACCCCTGTCTCCTGCATTGCAGGCAGATTCTTTACTAACTGAGCTACCAGGGAAAACCGTATCTGTGTGTATGTATGTAGGTAGGTATGTGTGTGTGTAGCTAGTCCCTTAAAATGAAGCTCGGAAAAGAAAGAAAGGTTGCAGAGAAATCATGTCATTTTAATAAGACTGTCTCTTCATTATGAAATAGACATGGAGAAGGCTAATAAGATGAATAGGTAGAAATGCAGAGGGACCCCCCCCCCCCAATACACACACGCTTATTTTGATGGATTGAGAATTAATTTTAGCCTGAGCTGTGCCCCGTATTTTTTTAAATTGACATGTATCTATATACAGTGAATTGTACAGATATATAGTCTGAATTTTTATAAACTCACATAGCATGTAACCGAAACCCCTGTCAAGATATATTTGTGTTTTTTTGTCAGAAACAATATAAAGAATTAGTAGAATTGCTCTTATGGCTTAGGCAAGCAAGAATATGTTCCATTTAGCAATATGCTTGGCAATACTTGATAGGAAGAAACATTGCCAGTGGGAACTGCAAACTTAAATGTTTACAAGGTAAGTAAAATTAGCAGCAAAACTAGTCTGATCTAGGTATGTTTCCATACACTGATTTAGTGGAAGGAAATGAGGAGCCGAGACCTGTCAAGTGGTAGCCTGATACTTTGTTCCTGGAGATTACTGTCATACAGGAACAAAATTGTGTTTAGTCTGGAGGAATGCTTTTATGAAGCCAGATACTATCATCATTATAAAGAATTTTGAGGCAGAGTAGAAAAATAGGATTTTCCTCCGTCTTTTGGCTTAATGAAGCCTACCATCATTTTTTGGTAATATGGTTTTATGGTATTATGGTTTTGGTATTATTGAGGTAGCTCTTTAAGTTCCTTCATGACTGTGGTCCAGAGAAACTTAACTTTTATTTGATAGTCAGTGTTTTTAGGGGGTTCCCAGGTGGCACTAGCAGTAAAGAACCTGGCTGCTAGTGCAGGAGACAGAAGAGACATGGATTTGATCCCTGGTTTGAGAAGATCCCCCGGAGGATGGCATGGCAACCCACTCTAGTATTCCTGCCTGGAGAATCCCAGGGACAGAGGAGCCTGGCAGGCTACAGTCCATGGAGTTGCCAAGAGTCCCAACACGACTGAGCAACTAAGCACAGCTTAGCTAAGGATAAATGCTGTTTTCATTAGAGAGTGCATAACCTTTTCCCAACTCTGTGGAGCCTTGAGAAACGGCAAACTGATGGCTTGTCCCCACTTCTTCAGAGATAGTTATGATCTTGAATAGGAGTTCTTCTTTAATCAAAAGTTTTTTCCTTTTCCCCCAAGCTGTATGTTCTCTTAAGTCTCATCAAATAAGTAGTGTTTACTGAAATTTGTCACAAGTTTGTCTACTTTGTTTTTCCCACCATCCTGTTACTATCCGAAAAGTGGGAGTTAGAAGCCTCTCCAACTACTCCAGAATGTTTTTCTCTCCTTTGCTCCCTGTTTTTAAAGCTTGTGACAAAGGGTTGGTTCTTTTAAAGTTTGGTAGCTCCTAGGGAGATTTTTGGCATTTTTACTGATTTTTCTGCTGCTGTTCAATTTATTTTTGTGGATGGGATGTTCTATGATTTTCATTCTGTCATCTTTGTCAGGAAATAATACATTTTTTGACAGGATGACAAATTATAAACTTAAATATGCACACTCTATCTTTTAAAAATATTACATTTAGTAAATATAGAGGAAATTTTCCTTAAAACAGACTGAAAATTGAGGATTTAAAGTCATTATGAAATGTAATTCATGATAAGCTACATATTTTGTTTTGTTTTAGAAACAGATCTCTTGGGATGCATTGACTAAATGTGCGATGATTAAGAATTATAGGTTTCTTTAATTTTACTCATTATTTTCAGGATGCATCAGATGGAGTCATTTCTTCAAGGGAGTGTAAAACTAATGAAAATAAGAGTTGTCCTTCAGAGGAGTCTTTCAGTGAGAACAAGACAGGTAAGTAAGAGAACTTTTCTTCTCAAAATGAGATTTTTTCTTGTAATAATGCTTCATTACATGTGTCAGTATGAAAGTATATACAATACTATTTTGGCTTTTTAAAATATTCAGTATCCATGACTTTGTATGTTTGTGTTGCTCTCGGTAACACTGTTGAGGAGGAGACAAGGAGAACTTATGTGAGAACTTAAGACAAAATACTCTGATTAATTGGTCTGTGAGATATGGCCCAGTTACTTAAGCTATCTAGAGCTGAGTGTTCTCATCATACCTACCCTTTTACCCCAAATGATAGGAGGGAGTGAAAAAAATATATATCTGTGATCAAAGCCCAATTGTAAGCAGAATTCACTAAGCCATAACAGGTCACTGGATTTGGCATCAGGAGTCTTGGGTTTTGTCTGGATCTGCCAGTGATTAACTGTGATCTAGGGAAGAGATCTTTCAAGTAAGAGGTTGGACCCAGGGAATGAACCCAGGCCATGGCAATGAAAGCACTGAATCATAACCACTGGACCACCAGGGAACTCCCACTTCTTTTCATTTTTTTAAAATAAGCTTTTCATTTTGTAGTGATTTTAGATTTACAGAGAAGTTGTAAAGAGTACGTGTCTTAACCCCATTTACCCTATTGTTGTTGTTCAGTCACTAAGTCATGTCCAACTCTTTTGGGACCCCATGGACTGCAGCACTCCAGGCTTCCCTTTCTTTCACTGTCCTGGAGTTTGCTCAAACTCATGTCCATTGAGTCGGTGATGCCATCCAACCATCTCATCCTCTGTCTCCCCTTCTCCTGTCCTCAATCTTTGCCAGCATCAGGGTCTTATTTTCCACTGAGTCTGTTCTTTGCATCAGGTGGCCAAAGTATTGGAGCTTCAGCATCAGTCCTTCAGTGAATATTCAGGGTTGATTTACTTTAGGATTGACTGGTTTGATCTCTTTGCAATCATAAGGACTCTCAAGAGTCTTCGAAAGCATCAATTCTTCAGTGCTCAGCCTTCTTTATGGTCCAACTCTCACATTCATACATGACTACTGGAAAAACAATATTTTTAACAATACAGACCTTTGTTGGCAAAGTGATGTCTCTGCTTTTTAATCCACTGTCTAGTTTCATCATATCTTTCCTTCCAAGGAGCAGCTGTCTTAATTTCATGGCTGCAGTCATCATCTGTAGTGATTTTGGAGTCCAAGAAAATAACATCTGTCACTGCTTCCACTTTTTCCTCTTTTATTTGCCTTGAGGTGATGGGACCAGATGCCGTGATCTTAATTTTTGAATGTTGAGTGTTAAGTCAGCCTTTTCACTTTCCTCTTTGACCCTCATCAAGAGGCTCGTTTCTTCCTCTATACTTTCTGCCATTGGAGTGGTATTACCTGCATATCTGAAGTTGTTGATATTTCTCCTGGCAGTCTTGATTCCAGCTTGTGATTCATCCAGCCCAGCATTTTACATGATGTACTCTGCATAGAAGTTAAATAAGTAGTGTGGCAGTACACAGACTTGTCATACTCCTTTCCCATTTTGAATAAGTCCTTTGTTCCATGTCCTATTCTAACTGTTGCTTCTTGACCTGTATACAGGTTTCTCAGAGACAGGTAAGGTGGTGTTACCATCTTATACTACTATTGTACTTTTGTCAAAACAAAGAAACTAATCACTGGTATATTATGATTAAATAAGCTCTAGGCTGTATCTGGAATTGACTGGTTTTTTCATTAACATCCCCTTTTTGTTGTAGGACCCAGCCTAGGAATCACATTGTATTTAGTTGCCGTGTCTCCATAGTCTCCTCTTGTCTGTGACATTTTCTGTCTTTTCTTTGTTTTCATGACCTTGAGGAGTACTGGCCAGATATCTTATAGGATGTTCCTGCACCTGGGTTTGTCTGATGTTTTTCTCATCATTAGACCGGGGTTATAGGTTTGGAGGAAGAATGACACTGAGGAGAATGCCATTTTCACCACTTTGGGTGTGATGTCCACGTGACATTATAGATGATGTTAACTTACCTCTATCACTTGGTCAGGTTTGCCCAATTTCTCCACTGTAAAAGTTACCCTTTTTCCTTTGCCAAACTCTGTTCTTTGAAGTAAGTCATTAAGTCTAGCCTACCCTTTCAGGGAGGGATGGGAATTAAGCTTCATCTCTTGGAGGGGGAAATTTTCACATATATTATTTGGAATCCTGTTAAGAAGAGTTATCTCTCCTCTCCCATTTATTTACTCAATTTTTAAATAAATAAATAGACTCCTAAATATTCACCAGTATGCACTCATGAATATTTTATATTTGGGGTTAAAATCTAATACTACATGATTTAGTCTGTCATTCATATTGTTCCAGCTTTGACCATTGGGTCAGTTCTCTTTGACATGTCCCCTTCTTTTGCTTTTTGAGCACTTCCTTATTACTTTCTGGCACTACAAAAGGCTATAGGCTCATCTTGCACTTTCCCTAACCTAGTCCTAGACTCAGCCATTTCTCCAAGGAACCATGGTCCCTTCTGTTGGGGAATATTATTTGGAAACCAGGTTCTGGACTTGATGTGGTTATTGCTACTGGAGTACTTTTGGTGTTGTATGTAAAAACTTATGAAACCCAAGTTCATGTGGAATTTTCTTCTAGAAGTTTTATAGTTTTACATTTTGCATTTAGATCTGTGATCCATTTTGAGGTAATTTTTATGTGAGTGTTGTCATTTTTTTTGTATATGGATGTCAAATTGTTCCAGCATAATTTGATAGCTATCTTTTTGCCATTGAAAAATCAATTGACTATATGTGCATGGGTGGTGGGTGTTTTGGGGCTCTATTTTATTCCATTGATCTGTTTGTCAATACCATACTGTCTTAATTACTGTTAAGTCTTGAAATCAAGTATTGTGAGTATTTTGGTTTTATTAATCTTTAAAATCTTTTGCTTTAAAGCTTTAAGTTTATTCTGTGATACAAATTATTGTTCACTTTTTTCCCTTACCAGTTTCTCCTGAGTCCATTGTCTATCCCATCTTCACTATGTGTTCAGTCAACACAAAACGGTAAGGGTTGCTCTTATTTTAATTTTCAAGGTTTAATTATGAGTCCACTGGGTCTCTTTTTTTTCTTATACTATTTAACTTGGAGAGCATTTTTCTCTTCCCCATTGAGATATTTAGAACAGGAGATGAAATCAGACCCTCTCATAGAAACTTCATAGGAACTTGAAGCATTAAGAAAGGAAAAGACCTTTATGGGCCGGAATAATAGTAATTTCTTCCATTTTTGTGTAATACCTGACCCATAATAATTTATATTCACTATTTCACTTATCCCCACAGCAACCCAGAAGCTTGATATTGTTATTACCCTTTTCAGCGGAGAGAACTTTGTAATTCAGCCACAGTTGCACAGCTCTTTGATGACAAAGCCAGGACTAGAATCCATATTTAATCAAAGTCCATTAGGCTGTATTGCCTCCTCTGTGTGATAACATACTGATAATAGTTCATGTTTAATGGGCACTCGGCATGTCATGGTGTGGATACCATCATTACCCCATTTTACAGATGAGGAGACTGGCCAGAGGAATAAGTAACTTGCAGCAACTCAGAAGCTACACACTATCCTGCTCAAAACTAAAACTGGAACTGGGGGAGGCATGGGTGCTTATGAGTATACACAAAAAAGCTCTGAGGACGAAGTTTCTTACAGTTTGAGCACCTCGCTAAGCAGTGTGTTAAGTCACTTCAGTTGTCTCCGACTCTTTGCAACCGTATGGGCTATAGCCCACCAGGCTCCTCTGTCCATGGGATTCTCCAGGCAAGAATCCTGGAGTGGGTTGCCATTTCCTTCTCTAGGGAGCTGCTCACTAAGCAGCTTTGTTTCTTTTTTCCCTGTTGATGATAAACATCTGAAGATATTGAGCAGAGTACTTCCTAGTAAAGTTTTCCTGCTCTTAGGGCATCTCACCCTGAATTGTCTTGGAGATTGGTTGGGTGGGTAGTTTTTCCCCTGCAAAGACCATATTCCTAATTTCACCTTTCCCTTTTCTCATCTGTCTTCTATTTATTGAGGATCAAAACCTATCACAATTAGCTAACAGTGTGTAAACTAACCTAGCGTAGGGAGATGTTAGGAGACTGTTGGTTGAATCATTTGAAATTTGCTCATTACGTAGGACCCAAAAAGTCAGATATCATCAGTTTCCTGTAGTTTACTCTGACTTTTACTTTAGGTAGATCACAGATTGTCTGGGTTTGTACTCTCACATTTGGCAAACATTTATAGAATACCATGTGGTATTGAAATACACTGGATTTTAGAGATGTGAAGATAAGTACAACATGGCTCTGCTGTCAAGGAAGTCATGGTTAGGAGAGGACAGACATTTAAATGAATAAGTGTTAACATTGCTAGGCTAGAAGTAAAAATGCCTGCAAGGCTGGGAAGTGCTGAGTTACTTAGCACAGGCTGTATAAGGTGTAGAGGAGTCAGTGACCTAGACAAGTGTTTTTTATATTACTGGCATTATTAGCATTGATAGTTTGTCACATCAATAAAAATTTAAGGGCATCACATCTAGCATTTTTTCTTAATGGAATAATACATCTCTCACATAGTATATTTAGTGACCAGTTATGTATGTGTATCTGTATTGGTCATGATGGGAAATATATTTCTCACCATAGTTTTGTCAAGTCATTATAAAAGCCATTTTCTAGTCAGATGATAAGATGTCCTCTTATCATCTGACAGATTGGGTTAGCATATAGCATTACAGAGGGTATTTTTCCAGTGTTTTTTTAATTTATCAACGTGAGTTTCTGTTTGAACTTCTTGCTTTGGGTACTTGTCCCCCCCCTCCACCCCCCTCCCACCACTACTCTAGAGATTTCTATTTCTTTGATCCTTGGGAGACCTACAGAGACTGCAGCCAATTGGAGAAGCACACCCCATCTAAAAGAGCCTGTGCCAGTAGCTCCAACTCTTAGATTCCTTGATGAAACAGCTCTAATGATCTTCCAGTATCTCTTGCAATATTGGAAATACACATTTTTAAGTGAAATCTCTAGATTTTAAAACATTGGTAGCTAATCCAAACTCTATGTGAGCCAATCAAAATATCTGCTAGCTAAATTTGGCCTATGGGCTCCAGTTTGCAACCTCTATAAGCCAGCCCCAGCACTGTCTCCTAAAGGAAAAAGATTGCCTCAACATCTGTCCAGCTAAATTTTTTTTTTTGTATAAGAATTTAAGAATAGTAGGGTGCTGCTTTAGCCGTGTATTAGCCTCACTCACTGCCCCATGCCTCAGTAAAAAGTTGTTGGATCATAATATGCTGGTTGCTGGTGACTGACTTCCTGTGGGTCTATGAGATCCAGTATTAGAGTATACTTATTTGCTGTGGCATTCCATGAATTTCTTTATGCCTGCATGGGTAAATATTGTCTTAAAATTTGAAAAGCAAGAAAAGATTAATTTTTAAAGGTGACATCAACTTATGAAGAAATCCTATGTATATGCATCTGATTTGTTGTTGTTTAGTCACTAAGTCATGTCTGATGCTTTGTGACCCCATGAACTATAGCCCACCAGGCTCCTCTGTCTATGGGATTTCCCAGGCAATACTGGAGTGGGTTGCCTTGTTCCTTCAGAGGATCTTCCTGACCCAGGGATCAAACCTGCATCTTCTGCTTAGCAGGTAGATTCTTTACCTCTGAGCCACCTGGGAAACCCATATGCATCTGATACTGTAGATGAAATCCTTTGAACTTGGAGTTAGAAGACAGGAATTTGAGTCTTTCCATCATTCTTCCCTAGTTACTTTACCTTGAGTCGACTACCAATCCTGTCTGAGTGGGCCTCGGGCTTCTCATTGTTTCTAGCCCTGTTACTTCATCAAGTTATTGCCGATAGAAAGCACTAAAAATTGCAAAGTCCTCTGCAAATGTTACATACATATGTTTTCTTTTCATTATAATTTATCAAACATGTTAAAATTATTAAATAACACCACCTTTTTATCCCAAGATCTCTAGTTGAAGAACAGTCTTCTGTGGGATCCACCACATCTACTAACTTCTTAAAACAAATCAACATACAGAAGAGTACTAATACGAAAGATTCAAATAAAGAAACAAAAGACCAGCTCATCATTGTGAGTAAATTTAAAACAAAGCTCCTCCTGTATGTGGGTCTCACATATAGAACCTGAAGTCTGACGTGTGGTCTTAGCCTAGTTACCAGGAGTTATAGATGTTCTGAGTTTGTAAATGCTACCTTTGCTGTTGTGGCCGCATTTAAAACCTGTCAAGAATATTTTTGAACTGATGGTGTTGGGGAGTGCTGGCAGTTTAGTAGAATGCTGATGAATGAGTTGTCTCCAAATCAGGAAGACTATAGTCAGTCTATAAAAGACTTAATGAGAAGAGCTACACTGCATTAGACCTGGGTTTGGCAGATGATACCTGTGGGCCAAAGTTGGACCATGGCCTTTGAGCTAAAGTAGCGTTTATATTCTTAAAAGGTTGGTGAAAAAAGGAGAGGAATATGTGTGGCCTGCAAAAACTAAAACGTTTACTATCTGGCCCTTGGCAAAAAATTTGCAAACACCTATATAGACAGTTCAAAATTTGGTGTTTTCAGTAGCCTTAAGCAATGCCGTGTGAGATAGAATAGGAATAAGCCTTGACATTGAATGTCCTTGAATTCTCTATATTCATTAATTTATCTATGCTTTTCTTAAACTTTTACTATGTATTATACTTAATTTTTATCAGCTCTTGCAGAAAAGAATTTTAATATTTAATATTTAATTTTATTAATATTTAATTAAAATTAATTTTTTCCTAACCATTTAAGGAAAAAATGCTATCTAATGAATGTATAAGTCCTGAAATTTTCCCCTGCTTCTTTGAAATAAGGCTTTTTTAGGCCTTTCATATAAGAGCTTAATAAGGATGTTCCATTTTTCATCTTAGCTATAATATTTATGATTTCATCTTATTCCTTCTTAGAACTATGGGTCCAGCTAAAGAATCTTGGTGTGTTTTTTTTTCTGCTGTCCATTCAAAGAGGCAGTTTCACTTCTTTTATCATGATGGCATGTTAGGCTCTTCTCATTCTGTTTTGTTGGTGAGTAGAGAGAAAGAGTAACCAGACTTTCATTTATGTTTCACCTGTACCAGCATAAAAGGAAAATAAGGACAAATTTGAATGAATGGACAAATTTACTAAATGTAGAGCTATCTGTGATGTGTTTAGATGGGCTATTTTTTCTCTTTAACTGTAGGATGCAGGTCAGAAACATTTCGGAGCCACCATGTGTAAGTCCTGTGGCATGATCTACGCTGCTTCCAACTCTGAGGACGAACTGCAGCATGTTCAGCATCACCACCGATTTGTGGAGGGAATCAAATATACTGTAAGTATAAAAAAAAAGTTTCCGTTTGTTCTAAAAGTGAAACTACTTTAAAAGAGACATTCTTTTTGCCTAAATATAGAAAGATTTACATATGCAGAAATATTTTATCATCTGTAGTTTTGTTGTGTGTTTAATATTTGAGACTGATGGTATTTTAGTTTTAATAGATGTGCCATTTCAAACTTCATGTGCTAATATAAGAGAAGTTACTGCTCTTGGTTGAATGAACACCCTGCATCCTTACCTCTAGCTTTTGGAGCAGAACTGAGCAGTCAAGGTAGAAAACTCAAAGACTTGAGGAGTTTCCCCTTTTCTCACTCCAGTTTCTTCTTTCTAGATAACCTCAGAAAAACAGCTTTCTTTGACTCCTCCAGGGTATTTCTTTGCTCTTCATGAAGCACCTTCATGAAATACCTCCAAGTTCAAATACAGCCTGTTGTTGGCCTTATCTTTATGATTGCACCTGCTACTCAAATGCATCTCTGTTTTTCATGTTTTTATTGCTGTAGTTCATGCCTTCATAATACTTTTAGCCTGATTTATTAAAATTCTTCTTATCCTGCCCCTCCCCCACTTTCACACTCCTAATTTGTGGGTTTTTTCTCTGTATTCCTACAAAGGGCTCTTATTTGACTTCGCCTTATTTTGTAATGGGCTTCCCTTGTGGCTCAGCTGGTAAAGAATCAGCCTGCAATGCAGGAGACCTGGGTTTGATCCCCGGGTTGGAAAGATCCCATGGAGAAAGGAAAGGCTACCCACTCCAGTATTCTGGCCTAGAGAATTCCATGGACTATGGGGTCACAAAGAGTTGGACATGACTGAGCAACTTTCACTTTCTTTTACAATAGATTATTTACGTGTCTCCCAACAGTATGTCAGCCCCTTGAGGGCAGGAGCTTTGTTTCAGTCATCTTTTATTTCCCTTACCACATTCATGTAGTTGAATTTTATCTTTTTTGTATCATTCATTTATTCATCTTTTTTGTCTTCTCCAGACCACATTATTTAATTTTTTTTCCGCTTTAGATCAAAATGTGCTTTCCCCCCCCACCCCCCACTTTTGACAGGGCTGGAAAAAAGAACGTGTTGTAGCAGAGTTTTGGGATGGGAAAATTGTGTTGGTCCTGCCACGTGATCCGAGTTATGCTATCAGAAAGGTATGAAACATTAGTTTTTCTTTTTAAATTGAAGTATAGTTGCTTTACAATATTAGTTTTTCAGTCTTTGTTTTCCTTCTACTCTCCCCATTCTCCACCAAAAATCGACCTATATTGAAGTATTATATAAAACACCTTTGCTTATAGATCATCACTGTACATTGGTACAGGTGTTAGGATGACTTTCAAAGTAGTTCATATAAAATTAAACTTACAATTACCAAACAAGTAAAGGTGTGTCAAGAAGAGATTAAAGAAAACAGATAAGAGTCCGTAGGTGTATTGCTTGCCTACATCTTCCATTTGTGAAAAATAAACTAAACTTATAAGGTTGAGAAATTAATGGCTCCAGGGTCTAATTCTTAGGTTGGTATTGCCTTTGTTTCTTGGGCTGGATGTTTCGCCCCAGTGGACACGGGATAACGCTGAAACAGAATCTTCCTACTCCCTGTTAGGCTCAAGGGTGCTGAAAATGATCTTTAAAATACTTTCTTAAAACCCTGTTTCTAAAGTGGCAGAACCATGCCTCAGTAGTGGAATAATTTGGGGGTTGTGAAAATTTAAGAAATAGAGACAAAAGAGGTTAAACTGATTAGCATACTTTTGTGTGTGTATATATATATATATATATATATATTCTGTTATATTTTAAAAAACAAATTCATCTCTTTTGGTTTTTGACATCATTAGGTTGAAGATGTCCAGGAACTTGTTGATAATGAATTGGGCTTCCAGCAAGTTGTTCCCAAATATCCAAACAAAACCAAAACCTTGCTGTTTATCTCTGATGAAAAGAAAGTAGTTGGGTGTTTAATTGCAGAGCCCATCAAACAGGTATGGTATGCTGTCTTACAAATTACTGGAGTAACTTTTGAGCAAAATGAAGTAGTCGGGAGAAGTCTCAAGCATTTAAGAAGGCTACCATTAATGATCTTTTTCCTTCTAAAATACCCTTGACCATCTGGATAACTGAAGTCATTTATTTCTATTATGTCTGGTATTTTGCCTTATATAATCAGGATTAGTCAGTCTTAAACTCATATAGTTTTTTATATACTTGGATTATAAAGTATAGTATTTTAAACAAGCTCAGTTATTGAACATGTGGCTTAGTGCAGGTTAATATATTGGCAAAATGGTTGTTCAGTTCAGTCGCTCAGTCGTGTCTGACTCTTTGTGACCCCATGGACTGGCTTCCCTGCCAGGCCTCCCTGTCCATAACCAACTCCCGGAGCTTGCTCAAACTCATGTCCATCGAGTTGGTGATGCCATCCAGCCATCTCATCCTCTGTCGTCCTCTTCTCCTCCTGCCCCCAATCCCTCCCAGCATCAGGGTCTTTTCCAGTGAGTCAACTTTTCGCATGAGGTGGCCAAAATATTGGAGTTTCTGCTTCAACATCAGTCCTTCCAGTGGACACCCAGGACTGATCTCCTTTAGAATGGACTGGTTGGATCTCCTTGCAGTCCAAGGGACTCTCAAGAGTCTTCTCCAACACCACAGTTCAAAAGCATCAATTCTTCAGCGCTCAGCTTTTTACATAGTCCAACTCTCACATCCATATATGACCTCTGGAAAAACCATAGCTTTGACTAGATGGACCTTTGCTGGAAAAGTAATGTCTTTGCTTTTTAATATGCTGTCTAGGTTGGCCATAACTTTTCTTCCAAGGAGCAAGCAATCTTTTAATTTCATGGCTGCAGTCACCATCTGCAGTGATTTTTGGAGCCCCCCAAAATAGAAGTCTGCCACTGTTCCCATTGTTTCCTCTTCCTCATCTTTTTGCCATGAAGTGATGAGACTGGTTGCCATGATCTTGTTTTCTGAATGTTGAGTTTTAACCCAGGTTTTTCACTCTCCTCTTTCACTTTTATCGAGAGGCTCTTTAGTTCTTCCCTGCTTTCTGCCATAGGGTGGTTTCATCTCCGTATCTGAGGTTATTGATATTTCTCCCGGCAATCTTGATCCCAGCTTGTGCTTCATCCAGCCCAGCATTTTGCATGATGTACTCTACATAGAAGTTAAATAAGCAGGGTGACGATATACAGCCTTGACATATTCCTTTTTCAATTTGGAACCAGTCTGTTGTTCCATGTCCAGTTCTAACTGTTGCATCTCTACCTGCATACAGATTTCTCAGGAACAGGTTAGGTGGTCTGTTATTCCCATCTCTTGAAGAATTTTCCACGATTTGTTGTGATCCACACAGTCAAACGCTTTGGCATAGTCAATAAAGCAGCAGCAGATGTTTGTCTGGAACTGTATTGCTTTTTATGTGATCCAGCAGATGTTGGCAATTTGACCTCTGGTTTCTCTGCCTTTTCTAAATCCAGCTTAACCATCTGGAATTTCATGGTTCATGTACTGTTGAAGCCTGGCTTAAAGGATTTTGAGCATTACTTTGCTAGTGTGTGAGGTGAGTGCAGTTGTGCAATAATTTGAACATTCTTTGGCATTGCCTTTCTTTGGGATTGGAATGAAAACTGACCTTTTCCAGTGCTGTGGCCACTGCTGAGTTTTCCAGATTTGCTTACATATTAAGTTCAGCACTTTCACAGCATCATCTTTTAGGATTTGAAATAGCTCACCTGGGATTCCATCTCCACTAGCTTTGTTCATAGTGATGCTTCCTAAGACCCACTTGACTTCACATTCCAGGATGTCTGGCTCTAGGTGAGTGATCACACCATCATGGTTATCTGGGGTCATGAGATCTTTTTTTAATGGTTCTGTGTATTCTTGCCACCTCGTCTTAATATCTTCTGCTTCTGTTAGGTCCATTACCATTTTTTCTGTCCTTTATTGTGTCCATCTTTGCATGAAACATTCCCTTGGTATCTCTTAATTTTCTTGAAGAGATCTCTAGTCTTTCCCATTGTATTGTTTTCCTCTATTTCTTTACATTGATCACTGAGGAAGGCTTTCTTATCTCTCCTTGCTGTTCTTTGGAACAGCATTCAAATGTGTATATCTTTCCTTTTCTCCTTTGCCTTTAGTGTCTCCTTTTTTCAACTATTTTTAAAGCCTCCTCAGACAACCATTTTGTCTTTTTTGCATTTCTTTTTCTTGGGGATGGTCTTGATCACTGCCTCTTATACAATGTCATGAACCTCCATCCATAGTTCTTTCGGCACTCTGTTTTTCAGATGTAATCTCTTGAATCTATTTCTCATTTCCACTGTATAATCATAAGGGATTTGATTTAGGTCATACCTGAATGGTCTAGTGGTTTTCCCTACTTTCTTCAATTTAAGTCTGAATTTGGCAATAAGGAGCGCATGATCTGAGCCACAGTCAGCTCCTGATTGCTTTTGCTGACTGTATAGAGCTTTTCCATTTTTGGCTGCAAAGAATATAATCAATCTGATTTCAGTATGGACCATCTGGTGATGTCCACGTGTAGAGTCTTCTCTTGTGTTGTTAGAAGAGGGTGTTTGCTTTGACCAGAGCGTTCTCTTGGCAAAACTCTGTTAGCCTACCCTGCTTCATTTTGTACTTAAAGACTAAATTTGCCTGTTACTCCAGGTAGCTCTTGGCTTCCTACTTTTGCATTCCAGTCCCCTATGATGAAAAGGACATCTTTTTGGGGTGTTAGTTCTAGAAGGCCTTGTAGGTCTTCATAGAACTGTTCAGCTTCTTCAGCATTACCGGTTGGGGCATAGACTTGGATTACTGTGATATTAAATGGTTTGCCTCAAAAACGACTAGAGTTCATTCTGTTGTTTTTGAGATTGTACCCAAATACTGCATTTCAGACTCTTTTGTTGATTATAAGGGCTACTCCATTTCTTATAAGGGATTCTTGCCCATCAGTAATCAGTCAGTTCAGTCACTCAGTCATGTCCAACTCTTCGCAACCCCGTGAACCGCAGCATGCCAGGCCTCCCTGTCCATAGTAGTAGATATAATGGTCATCTGAATTAAATTCTCCCATTCCAGTCCATTTTAGTTCACTGATTCCTAAAATGTTGATGTCCACTCTTGCCATCTCCTGTTTGACCATTTCCAATTTACCTTGATTCATGGAGCTAACATTCCAGGTTCCTATGCAGTATTGCTCTTTACAGCATCGGACTTTACTTCCATCACCAGTCACATCCACAACTGGGTGTTGTTTTCCCTTTGGCTGTGTCTCTTCATTCTTTTTGGAGTTATTTCTCCACTCTTCTCTAGTAGCATGTTGGGCACTTACCATCCTGGGGAGTTCAGTATCATATCTTTCATTGTCCTATCTTTTTGCCTTTTCATGCTGTTCATGGGGTTTTCAAGGCAGGAATGCTGAAGTGGTTTGCCATTCCCTTCTCCAGTGGACCATGTTTTGTCAGGACCCTCCACCATGACACATCCATCTTGGGTGGCCCTACATGGCATAGCTCATAGTTTCATTGGGTTAGACAAGGCTGTGGTCCATGTGATCAGTTTGATTCATTTTCTTTGATTGTGGTTTTCATTCTGTGTGCCCTCTGATGGATAAGGATAAGAGACTTTTGGAAGCTTTCTGACGGGAGAGTCTTGACTGTTGGGCAAACTGGGGCTTGTTCTCATGGGTGGGGCCATGCTTAGTAAAGATGGCGGAGTAGAAGGACGTGCCCTTATCTCCACGAGAACTCCAGAATTACAACTCGCTGCTGACCAACCATCGACAGGAGAATTTTGGATCCCACCAAAAAAGGATACCCCATGTCCAAGGGCAAAGGAGAAGCCCCAGCAAGACGGTGGGAGGGGTGAAATTGTGTTTAGAAGGAAACCCCATGCTGACCGGAGACGCTGTGAGGGCTCAAACAGAACTTTGTGCACACCAGGACGCAGAGACCCCACAGAGACTGAGCCAGACCTGCCCTTGAGGGTTTGAGTGTCTCCTGTGGAGGTACGGGTTAGCGGGGGCTTGCCCCAGGGGCAAGGGGCTCTGCGAGCAGCAGACCTGGGTCACGCAGCCTGTGGCATAAGCCCTCTTGGAGGAGGTTGCCATTAACCCCACCATAGAGCCGCTGAGCAGACGCCCCACAGACTGCAGAACAATTACACCAAAGAAATTCTCGCACTGTTGAAGTTCTAGGACCCACAGCAGATTTCCCAACCTGGGGATCTGGCAAAGGGAATGAGAAGCCCCAGGGATTTTGACTTTGGAGACCAGTGGGATTTGATTACAGAACTTAAACAGGACTGGGCAAACAAACTGTTGTTTGCACAAAACCTTGTGTGCACCAGGATCCAGGGTAAAAGAGCAGTGATCCCATAAGAGACTGACCCAGAGCTGCCTGTGAGTGTTCAGGAGTCTCCGGCAGAGGCGTGCGTTGGTGGTGGTCTCCTGCAGTTGGGGGCCCTGAGTGCAGCAGTGCATGCCCAGGACCTTTTGAAGGAGGTCGCCATTATCTTTATTACCTCCACAGTAGTTTGGTCTCAGGTTGCATAACAGGGAGGGAACACAGCCCCACCCATCAACAGAAAATTGGAAAGTGGTGGTTACTTGTCCTGTAGTTAGAATCTGCTTTGGATACTAATTAACAGTGTTCTGGCGGAGGAGTTAGCAAATAATAACCCATGGGCTAAGTGTGGTCTTCCTCTTTTTTGTAAATAAAGCTTTCTTGGCCCAGAGCCATGGCTCACTTGTCTTCATATTATCTGTGGTTGGTTTTGTGCAACAGTAGCAGGGTTCAGTAGGTGCAGCAGAGACCACATGGCCCAAAGAGCCTAAAGTATTTACAATTTGGTCCAATACAGAAGAAGTTTGCCAGCCCTTGTTCTCAAATAGAGATAATAATTTTTGCCCTTCAAGGAGCTTACAGGGTAGTCTTAAGCTAGAGAGAGTTATAGCTCAAATGTATTCTTTTACCCTGACTTTATAATATCATACACTTATGTCCCTTTACTTTTAAAAATACTTAATTGTTTTAAGACATCTTGAAATGATGCTAGCATAAATTGGTCTTACTCATTTTTAAAGTGCCTCCCTTTTCCCTGTCCCCCCTTAGTATGAGTGGAGAAAGAAAAGCAGTTGGTTTTATTTATTACTTCTGTAAAAGTAATCAATTTGGCCTTTTCTTTCTTTGATCTTAAGTGCACTGTTTATGTAGTAATAATAGGCAATACAGATTGTCTCTGATTTACAACTTTTCAACTGCAGTGGTGTGAACACCATAGGCATTCAGCAGAAACTGCTTCAAGTTTTCATATTTTCCTGGGCTAGCCGTATGCACTTTTGTGATGCTGGGCAGCAGCAGAGAATGGCAGCTCTAGTCTACTAGGCGGATCACAAGTATAAAAAAACAGTATATTTAACAACCGTTCTCTATATACAGCCTTTTTGGTTTTCATTTTTTGTACAGTATCCAGTAAATTACACAAAATATTCAGCGCTTTTTTTTCCCTTATATTATCGATTTGATTTTTATTTATTTGGCTGTGCCAGCTCTTAGTTGCAGCATGTGGGATCTAGTTCCCTGACCAGGGATCCAACCCGGGCCCTTACATTGGGAGCTCAGAGTCTCAGACACTGGAGCACCAGGGAAGCTCCAGCACTTTATTATAAATTAGGCTTTGTGTTAGATGATTGTGCCAACTGTAGTCTAATGTAAATTCTTAGCATAGTTAAGGTAAGCTAGGCTAAACTATGAGGCTTCCTTTCAATGTACAGTGTGTTCAGCTTATCGCCTAGTTTATTAGGGTGTGACTGTAAGTTGAGGAAGATCTGTATAGCCAACTGACTCGTACATGTACTCTTCTATTCATTCTCATTTCAGAAGCAAAGTGTTCTTGATGGAAGTTAAAGCTTCACATGCACCTAGGAACAACTACAGTGTAAAACAGTGACGATAGCAAATGCTGGTGTGGGTGCAAGGAAAGGAGGATCTTTCACTCTTTCTTTGAGGGAATGTAAAATAGTACAGCCACTCGGGGAACAGCTTGGCAGTTTCTTAAAAAATTAATCATACATTTACCGTATGACTCAGCAATCATAGTCCTGGGCATTTATTCCAGAAATGAAAACTTATGTCTACACAAAAACCCATAGCTGAATATTTATAGCAGCTTTATTTGTAATAGCCAAAAGCTGGAAACAACCAAAGTTTCCTTCAGTAAGTGAGTAATTAAACACACTGGTATATCCATACAGTGGAATATTACTTGGCAATAAAAAGGAACAAACTGTTGATACATGCAACAACTTGGACAGGTTATCAAGAGCACATTGCTGAGTGAAAAAGAGCCATTCTCAAAAGATCACATGCTGTATGAGTCTATTTATGATATCCTTAAAATATCAGAATTTTAGGGAGAGAGAACAGATGTTACATGGCTTAGCAATGGTGGAGGGGAGAAAATGGGTGTGATTATAGAGAGGTGGCAAGAGGAAGAGCTTCATGATAATGCAATAGCTTTGTATTTTGATTGTAGTGATGGTTAAATCAGTATTCAGATATGAATTGTCACAGAACTGTCCCACCCACATTGTTCCCATGTTAACATTTCTCAGTTTTGGTATTGTACTACAATTATGGAAGATGTAACCATTGGGGGAAATAGGGTGAAGGATACACATCCTCTCTGTACCATTTGTTAGCTTCCTCTGAATCTACAATTATTTCAAAATAAGAATTAGAAAAAAACTTAAAACACCACTTTCATAGTTTATATGCAAAAACCTTTAGTTTTTTTTTTTAGGATATCATATATACACTTTAGGATGGAAAGAATGAGAGAAGTTTATGTGCTTTATTAAGAGCCTGAATTTTATCATTTTTTTTAAATCAATGAAGAGAGTTTCACATTGGTATAATACACCAATTGGTGTATAATTGGTATAATGTGGGAATATCACAACACCACTATCATTTTTCTGCATTAAGTGAATATAATTGGCAAGAATTCAAGAAATAGCAAAGAACTTAAACATTTTTGTGAAGGTGGAATAAGATTAATTTTAGATACTTAAGTTTTGTTTTAAAAGAAATGTGAACTTAGCTGTACCATTAGCTCTAATGCCTCTGTGCATCATTGCAGGCCTTCCGTGTCCTGTCTGAACCAACTGGCCCAGAAACCCCAAGCTCTAAAGAATGTCAGAGGGCTTGGCAATGTTCAGATGTACCAGAACCTGCAGTGTGTGGGATAAGTAGAATCTGGGTCTTCAGACTTAAAAGAAGAAAGCGCATTGCACGACGACTGGTAGACACGCTCAGGTAAGAAGTAAAATTGGTTAGACCCAGGTTAGCACTCCCAAAAGCTTTCCTGGCTCATGAGCCAAAGGGAATGACGTTGGTCTGTGTTAATACTACCAAAGTCAGGCTAACGCAATGCTGACACTGAAAAAAAATACTAGGTGTACTCAGTTTTGCACACAGTATTCCAAGTGTGATATATTCTAGACCAGTGCTTTTCAAACTACCTGTAGTCAAAGACTGGATTCGTTTATAGACCAACACATTAATAAGATAAAGATTAAAAAAAAAAAGATAAATTGCTAGGAAATGAAAGAGGAAAAGAAGGCAAACAAATGGAAAATATAAGCCCAACTTTTTATTAAATTCAACAGATGTAAAATTAATTTAAATATAACCTGTAAAAACAAAATAGAGGTTTAAAAAAAGAATTGTAGAAATTGTATGTTTATTGATGTGTGACTAGATGATTATAATAGAGACTTACTGTAACACAAATGTAACTAAATGTAAAAGTGAATTAGCAAGACAACCCAGAGAATAGTTATTTACAAATCATTTATCTAATTAGTAAAAGTCTAGTATATCTAACATATATAAGAGAACTCTAACACACACATACCTTACAAAGGGGAGCAGTGAGAAAAGTTGGTGTCTGTGAAGATTTTTATTTGTAGTTCATTGTGAAATAACCTCCATTTTCTTTATTTTGTATTGAGATACATAAATTTGGCGTGGAGGATGTGTGTGTATATGTTAGCCACTCAGTTTTGTCTGACTCTTAGCAACCCCATGGACCGTGGCCCGCCAGGCTCCTCTGTCCATGGGATTCTCCAGGCAAGAATACTGGAGTGGGTTGCCATTCCCTTCTGCAGGGGATCTTCCTGACCCAGGGATCAAACCCAGGTATCCTGCACTGCAGGAACATTCTTTACCATCTGAGCCAACAGGGAAGGCCATGGAGAATACCAGTATTTAACCTGGTTCTACCAGGCAGTAGTCCGGTGCTTCTCTAATGTGAAAGTGCCTATGAACAACTTGGGGATCTTGCTCTAATGCAGGCGTGATTCAGTAGATTGGGGTGGGCCTGAGATGCTGCATTTCTAACAAGCTCTTGGCTGATGCTGAATGTTGCTGGTATGTAGGTAATACTTTGAATACTAAGGCAATAGATTGTAAGCAGTGATAAAAATAAAGTTGCAAAGGAGAAATATAAAACAATCATTTGAGAACATATCTTCTCACACATTTGGGTTGGAGATATAGGTAACATTGGCAGCTCTCCTGTATATGAGGAGCCTGATCCTCTCTCTGTACAGGCAATGTATGTTTTAAGTCCTCACAAGTGAACAGTATTATTCCTAATTGTTTTGTATCAGAAGCAGCTGAGGCTCAGATAGGATTATTAGTACAGATTACACTGACGGAGCTAGTAAAAGGAGAGTTAGGACTCAAAGCCACAGATCTAATAATACTCTTTGAGTAGCTCATACCATTCATGAAGACAAAGACAACTGCTTAATCAATATTTTTCTTTGGAGTCTAGTATATACAGCAATACACTTTTTATTCAATTATGTAGTAAGTGTACTTGAAGCTGATACCTTTACTTCTCATTGAGTCCAATTCTTTTTTATTTTGAAGTAATTTCACATATGGAAGAATAGTAAAAAGAACACCCTCAATATCTTTGTCCAGATTCTTTTTTATTTTCTTCCTGAATTATTTTAAAGTAAGTTACATATAATATGCCTCTTTACCCCCTTAGTACTTCAATATGTTCACGTATATTGTCTTACATAAGAACAGCTCAGTTACCAAATTTGGGATATTTAATATCTAATGTATAGTCCATATTTCAGTTTTGTTATTTGTCTCAAATGCCCTTCATAGCATTTTTTTTTTCCTCTTCAGGATTACATATTGCTTTTAGTCATAATATCTCTTTAGTCTTCATCTTCCTTAACCTGTAAGTTACTTAGCCTTTCTTTGTCTTTTAGGACTTTGATGAATTTGAAGACTAAGGCCAGTTATTTCATAGACTATCCCTCAGTTTCACTGAATCATTTCAGCTATTTCACTTTATTGCTTTTAATCCCAGTTGAGCTGGATCAAGGAGAGTTGTAGTCAAAAGGTAGTCAAAAGGCAAAATTAGGTTTTGCCTTCTTAAGAAGCTCTGAATGTGTGATGTAGTTGAAAAGAAGATAGTTATTGGTTAAAATTGTTTTTTATTGTAATTATCTGTGGCTTTTAATTAGCAATATTATTTCACATCAGTAGCTTATTACCACGGATCACCTACAGTCAACTAGATGGTTGCCTTTGTATGGTTCTCTTTGCCTCTCAGCGGAACTTTTTATGGGCCTTAGTTTTCTCACCTGTGAAATGATACCATTAAACTTCCACCCCCTAAAATTTAAGACATTGAGTCATTTTACCACTTAATAAAATGATTTTAACTAAGAATATTTTAAAAGATTGAGGGGCTTTCCAGGTGACTCAGTGGTTTTTACAAAAAACAAAAAGCTCATTCCTGCCAATGCAGAAGACAGGAGTTCGATACCTGGGTCAGGAAGATCCCCTGGAGTAGGAAATGGGAACCCACTCCAGGATTGCCTGGCAAATCCCATGGACAGAGGAGCGTGGAGGGCTACAGTCCATGGGATTGCAAAGAAGTTGGACACGACTTAGTGACTGAAAAACAAAGAGATTGAAGTTTTTTTAACTAGATTGCTTTAAAATATTGTACTCATGTTTAATCAAACTTAAGTTGGTTCCATTGTTAAATTGTCTTTTCCTCTTTTTTTAGGAATTGCTTCATGTTTGGCTGTTTTCTCAGTACTGATGAAATAGCATTTTCTGACCCAACACCAGATGGCAAGTTATTTGCAACCAAGTACTGCAACACACCTAATTTCCTTGTATACAATTTTAATAGTTGAAACCAATTTCAACTATAGAACAGTTAGTTATGTGTGAATGAGTTCTGACAAACTATTTAACAAATAGCAATTATCTAGGGATACAAAGAAAGGAAAAATCTTTAATGTATATTGACTAGCACTCTGAATCCTTAATTATGAAACTTTGTGGCTATAGCTGGAAAATTATTTCTCTTCTATGTAAGAACATTGGTTTTTCACAGAAATTTGACCAGTTATTTGTAAAGTACACTTTGAGGCCAGAATTACTTCATGCCTGATCAGAAAGTTTAAAGATAGGCAAATTTCCATCCCCATTTTTTAAAAGTAACTCCTGATTTCACACACAAAATTCTCATTTTATAGGTACTTGGCTGTAGCAACTCAGTTTAAGTATAGTTAAAGTATTTTGAATTTCCAATTTGTACCAGGGAAGGATGTAAGGAATAAGATTTCCATGTCTTTTTGTATAGAACAGAATTTATAGCTAAATATTTTTTATTTTAAAAATCATTATTCAGAAGGCACACTTCAGATTAATTAAACTTTGTAATTGCACTATTGTCATTTCATTAATTTTTGGTGTTTGTGCTACTTCTGTTTAGTGAACTTATTACTAGTGATTGGTGTCTAACAAAACGATACCCAGTTGGATTAGATGATTCATATGGTTAGATTTTAAATGTATACTAACAGAACCAAGGTTAATAAATATATCTAGGCTGATGGGCCACAGAACCTGATGACTTTATGTAAATATACCTAAATATGGATACATTTTTCTAATATAATTCATGGATACTTACTTTGAGAAATTCAGCTTTTTTTATTATTATAAAGTCATGTAGCTTCACTCTGGCAGTAGTGTCCAGGTCGTAACTCTATAGAATCTGTTCCTCTCCATTCTTCTATTTGCCTTTAATAGTTCTAAAATTTTAAAGTTTGGGTTCTAAAAAGACTGTGAAAGTGTTAAAATGTGTGTAAATTTTCCAAACATTTTAATGCTAGTTTCTGTACTGCTGTATTTAAAAATTGTCTGAAATATTTTATTTTAAAACTTTTATTAACATTATTTTGCTCAATGACTTTATGATGAATCAATTAAAATTCTTTTCTGTATTATTTTTCTATTCTGTTATTCAGTTGAATGTACTGATTTTCATTTTAGTTTGTGGTTGTAAAAATAGTACATGCGCTTTGTAAAAAAAAAAACAATCATTGAAAACTCTTATCTACACAACAACCTGCACAGATACTTACAGCAGCTGTTGACCTAACACAAATAGACTGCCACTTAGCGAAAATGGGTTTATTCAAGATCAGCAAAGAATTACAACTCAGGGTCTGCGGCCATATTGACCATGTTCAAGTCCTCAGCAAAAACATGGAGAGAACTCTTAAGAAGAGAGGAAGTTTGGGAGGGCAATAGTAAACAGTCCTGCACTTAGCATTGGGTGAGTTGTGACTGTCTCTCATTGGCCGAGCTGTTGCTAGGTAACAAAGTCTGCTTCTTGTTAGACTCTGCTGTCTTCATAGGGCATGCACGAGAGCTCCCCCTTCTAATCTGGCGACTTTATTTAATAGTAATTTTGATTAGAAATTTGTTTGCAAAATAAATTTTTATTTATATTTGTCACACAAAAGTATATGAAAAAAATTCTAAAATAATCTACACATTGATAGTCATTACTTTTTATTAAATCTTTTTTCCCATTTTATTTATTTTGCCGAAGTATACTTAATTTGGGGCTTCCCTGATAGCTCAGTTGGTAAAGAATCCACCTGCAATGCAGGAGACCCTGGTGCAATTCCTGGGTCGAGAAGATCCACTGGAGAAGGGATACGCTACCCATTCCAGTATTCTGGGGCTTCCCTTGTGGTTCAGCTGGTAAAGAATCCGGCTGCAATGTGGGAAACCTGGGTTCAATTCCTGGGTTGGGAAGATCCCTGGAGAAGGGAAAGGCTACCCACTCCAGTATTCTGGTCTGGAGAATTCCATGGACTGTATAGCTCATGGGGTCACAAAGTCAGACATGACTGAGCAACTTTCACATACTTTTTTTTTTTACAGTGTTTCAGGTATATAGCAAAGTGATTCAGTTGTATATTTCTTTTTCAGATTCTTTTGCATTACAGACTACAAGACATTGAATATAGTTCCCTGTGTTTTATAGTAGTCCTTGTTATCTATTTTATATATAGGAGTATGTATCTGTTACTTTGTATTTATTTATCCCCCTTCCTTTCCCTGTTGGTAACTATAAATCTGTATTCTGTGTAAGTCTGTTTCTGTTTTTTAAAGAAGTTCACTCGTTTCATTTTTAGGATTCCACATATAAGTGATGTATTTTTTCCTTCTTTGACATAGTATGATGATCTCTAGGTCCATCCATGTTGCTGCCAATGGCATTATTTCAATTTTTTATGACTAATATTCATATATATGAATATAATCCATAAAATCATATATATATATATATATATATACTTTATCCATTCATTTGTTGATGGACATTTATGTCACTTCCATGTCTTCACTATTGTAAATAGTGCTGCAGTGACCACTAGGGTGCTTGGCTTTAAGTAGTTTTTGTCCTCTCTGGATATATGCCTAGGCGTGAAATTTCTGGATCGGGTGGTAAATCTTTTTTTTTTTTAAGAACTTCCATACTGTTCTCCATAGTGGCTGCACCAGTTTACATTCCCACCTATTGTAGGAGGGCTCCCATTTGTCCATACCCTCTCCATTTATTTGTGGATTATTGATGCATTTATTATTTATGCATTTATGTAATTATTGAGCATTCATTATCTGTAGATTTTTGATGATAGCCATTCTGAACTGTATGAGATGATACCTTATTGTAGTTTTGAGTTTCTCTAATTTAGGGATGTTGAGCACCTTTTCATGTGCCTGTTAGCCATCTTTATGTCTTGGCAGGTATTTCTGCTGATGGGGAGGTTTGGTCAATACAATGCAGGTACATAGTGCATAGGGGAACGGAGAGAAAGCCAAAGAACAGAGAACATTGTTGAAGTTTTTGTTTTGCCATAAAATACAAATTTTATTTCACATCTCTTTTATAGGGGCACTAATCCCATTTGTGAGGGCTTCACCCTCTTGCAGTCACCTTCCAGATACAAACACGTTGGGGGTTAGGTGTCAACATACGACTTTCAGTGGAACGTTCACTTCCAATCCACATTAGTGTAAAATGATGTTTCCTACAGATTTTGTTAGATATGGACACCTTTTCTTATATTAAGGAAGTTCCTTTCTATCCCCAAGTTTCTAAGACTCCTTTAAACTTCTTGAAGAGATACTGAACTTTATCAAAATTTGTATTCCATCCTTTGATTTTTCCTATATTAATATGGTTGTTTAAATGTTAAACCAACCTAGCCTTCCTAAAATAGATCCAACTTGGTCTTGATGAAGTTTTTCTTTTTTATATTATCAGTTTGGGTTTGTTTGGGATTTTTCACATGTTTATGAATGAGATTGGGTATATATAGGATCTGCAGTGATGTTTCTGTCTTGACATGTCTTTTTTGCTCTCTAGATGAGATCTGATAGGGGCTTATCAATCTTTCAGATTTTCAAAGACCCAACTTCTGGCATTGTTGACCCTATTATGTTTGTTTTCTATTTTCTATGATAGGTTTTGTTTTAAAATTTCTGCTCATTTATTTGCTATTGGAAAGGAGTCCTGGTTTTTCCGAGATTCTTAGCTCACCAATTTTTCAGCCTTTTCTCATGTAGCATTTGAGACTATAACATAAGCACAACTTCAGCAGCATGGTTTTTATATACAGTTCCATTCACCTTCTTGACACTTTAATGATGTTTTAACAGAAGATAAGCCATTAATGATGTGTATACTATTGCTTGGTACAATCTCATACTAGAAGGAAACTTCTGTTGAATTCCAGAATTGTTTAAAGCCCAGAGTGCAGTGGTTCTTAATCTAAGATCCCCCACGTGACAGTAATTTTTACCCTAGACGTATCAGTAGATTGACAAGCACAATTCAGCACTTGAAAAATCCCAGGAGATGTGGCTCAAAGGTAGAAAATAAAGATTCAAATCACTCTCATTTTACAGATTAACAACATAAGGCCAAGAAAGAGGAAAAAACCTGCTAACATTCACTCAGTAAGTTTAATGACAACACTCAACACACCTTTGGGTAACTGACATGTCCTTTATTCTATATTGTCCTATTAGAGTTTTATTTACACCAATACTGTGATATGCTTAAGATATAGATCAGTAAATAAAAATATTAAAGATACCAGTACAGAAAATGCATTCAACAAATTAAAGCAAAAACCAAAGCTCTGGAACAAGACAAGCCTTAACCAAAAATGTTTGGATATACCCAGGGAACTCCTCTTATGAGCCACATCCCAGGCCTCTGGTCTTACACTTTATAGAAAACCCTCTACAATTTTAAATGCTTATTAACATAAGCATACATGTACTACCTTTATAATAAACAGTTGTTCAAATGTTAATAAGGTGCTATCTATGGTCCTAAAATAGGCCACTTCCATCTAGTAAGTATGGATCGTCATAATAACTACATAAATGTATCATGGTAAACAGAATACCTATATACATGAGCCATACTTGAGGCTCCAGCAGTCATGGGTATGAGGTGATCACAGGACATCCATTTCTAAAGCCTCAACAATGCGCGCGGCAGAAGGACGGTCTTTAGGATCTTCATTAGTGCATACGGAGAAGAGCTCAATTACTTTCTGGTATGTTGCATCCAGTTCCTCCATATTAATAGGTGGCCTAGTTCCCAGAGCTGCATAGTATGCATCATCATCAAAGTCACTTTCATCAAAAGTTTTATCTGCTCATGAAGGAGTTAAGAAACAATTAAAATCACTTTAAATCATGGAAAAGGTTAACAACTGCTCAAGCTCACTGTCCTGAAATAATTCATCATCCAATATGCTTTTCATTTTACACAGTCTCTTAAACTGTCCTGCCATGGTGTAGATTAATTATTGTCAGGGATTTAAAGGTTAGCAACCCCAATCCCCTTACTAGGGTAGCTTTCTAATCATTTTCTCAGGCAAGAGGAGTTTTTAAGGTAACTTCTTGCTCCTCTGGATTTTCTCAATTTATCTCCCTGTTCTCAATATACATCTCATTTGTATGAGGTTAAACCAGTTTCTGACCCTGCAACCCCAAGAACTGTAGCCCACCAGGCTCCTATGTTCATGGAATTCTCCAGGTAAGAATATTGGAATGGGTAGCCATTCCCTTCTCCAGAGGATCTTCCCTGGAGGGGAAGAACCCAGGTCTCCCACACTGCAGGTGGATTCTTTACCTGGGATCAAACCCAGGTCTCCCACATTGCAGGCAGATTCTTTACTATCTGAGCTACCATGGAAGCCCCAATTTATAAATTATTCCTTAGTTCAAACTGAGAGGTTGGGATTTATGTTAAAAACACGTAGCTATACCTTCATCATCATCATCATCTGGAAGATTAATGTGTGGAATAGATAAAGTCATCATTTCCCACAGAGTAAGACCAAAAGCAAATATGTCTGCCTTGTCAGTAATAATACCATCCTCCTCCAGAGCTTCCTTAGGTTTCCAAGGCTCAGTGCCAATGTAACAGGCCTCAGGGTCAGTCACTGAAAACAAGATACAGGCAAACTGATCAAAAGGGCGAGCACCAGAAACCACTAAGAAAGGCAAACAACCCAAAGAAAAATGGGCGAGTTATTTAACAGGTAGTTTAATTAATATAGCCAGTAAACATGAAAATATATTCAATCTTGTAAAAAGAGGTTTTCTCTATCAGATTGTTACATATTCAAAAAGCTAGTCAGTAGGCAAGGGTGTAAAGAAACAATTCTCTTAGAAAGGGGCACAAACGTAGATTGTGGATGTCTGGAGCACAGACTTGAGCCAGACTGCCTCACCCGGGTTCAAAGACCTGTGCAAGCTCTGTGACCCTGAGTACATCACCTACTCTGTCCGTTTCTTCCTTTTCCAAACTGTGCTGTCTCAGCTGAGAGACGACCACTTCCCTGCCTCTAGGATTGCTAGATCAGCAAAGAGGGAACAGGTGGAATTACACAGAGGCTTTTAAGCTTCTCTGCCCAGGAATGACACAGGTCCACTCATGTTTCCATTTAAATGTCAGAGGCAACTTCTCAATTGTCATGAGACGGCCAGCTTTCTAGCTGAAACTGGGATTAGACTGAATCACTAGATCAATCTGGGAAGAATTAACATCTTAACAGTACTGTCAGTCCATAATCATGATCTCTCACTTACTTAACGTCTTAATGCTCTCAGTTAAGTTTTATGGTGTTCAATAAAAAGGTCGGACTTTTGGTTTGACTTACTCAATTATTTTATGCTTTTTGGTGTAGCGCCCCCCTCCTCATTTATCCCTGGGGGATACATTTCTGGATCCCCAGTGGATGCCTGAAACTAAGGACAGTACCAAACCATATATATATATAGTATTTTTTCCCTATACATGCACATCTTTAATAAAGTTTAATTTATAAATTAGGCACTACAAGAGTAACAACAAAAATAACATAATAAGATAGAACAATTACAATATACTGTCATAAAGTTATGAGAATGTATTCACCATCAAAATTATCTTACTGTGCAAATGAGTGCCTTCTTCATAACCATGCACTTACAACACACAGTGGCCATAACTTTTAAGGTTTGAGGTGTAATAGCAAAACTAGTATAAATATTTTTCCTACTTCAAAATTTCACAGATACAAGTTGCAGCAGATCTCAGCAAACTCAGCATCCAATTTTTTTTCTTTCCTTATTGAGTTGAGAGCTTTCACCTTTTCACTTAAAGGAAGCACTTTATGGCTTTTCTTTGGCACATCTGAATTGCCAGCACCACTATATACTTTGGCAACATTATTAAGTAAAATAAGCGTTACCTGAACTTAAGCACTGCCATACCAGCAACAGCCATCTGATAACAAGGTGGCTGCTGGGTACCTTCCATCTAGATTAGGAATCCTTCAAGGGGAAGGACTGTGTCCTTTTCTCCTCTATATAGTGCCTAGCACAGTGCCCGACTATACATACTATTAAAAATATTTGGTAAATAATCAACCCAGAAATTACCATCATTAACATATGTACTTTTCATCAGGAAAAGACTGAAGGCAAAAGGACAAGGGGGCAGCAGGGGATGAGATGGATAAATAGCACCACCGACTCAGTGGACATGAATTTGAGCAAACTCCAGGAGACAGTGAAGGACAGAGGAGCCTGGTGTGCTGCGGTCCATGGGGTAGCAGAGTCAGACACGACTTACCGACTGAACAACAATGGCAATGCATCCTTGTAGCTTACTTATTTCATACATAGTAGTGTGTGTCTCTTAATTCCCTATCCTTTTCTTGGTACTTCCCTCTCCCCACTAGTAATCACCAGTTTGTTCTCCACATCTGTTTCTTCTTCGTGATACTCATTTGTTTATTTTCTAGATTTCCCAAGTGTGTGCTCAGTTGCTCAGTCCTGTCGACTCTGTGACCCCATGGACTGTAGCCCGCCAGTCTACAGGCAAGAATACTGGAATGGGTTGCCATTTCCTTCTTCAGGGGATCTTCCAAACCCAGGGATTGAACTCGTGTCTCCTGCATTGGCAGGCGGATTCTTTACCACTGAGTCACTGGGGAACACTCCACATTTAAGTGACAGGCAAATTTTTAATTTAGCTTTACAGTAAATGCCATCATAGTTACCTTCAAGGAAGCACAAACACAGGGTTCATGGCCATACAGGACTGATGCTGCCTGGCAGTGAAAATCTAAGGTGTTAGTTAGCATGTTTACTAGGATTTTTGCTGTTTTTAGTATGCTTTGTTTTCAAGGGTGCATGGGTTTTGATTCTTCTGTTACAACTCTTCTGTAAGCCTAGTCCTAGCTTCTGACTTTTGCAGAAATTAATATAACAGATTAATGTAAAAAATACCCATACTGCCCAATTTTTTTTTTGGAATGTGTTCTTGGGAATGGAATTACAGGACTGAAGGGCATAAACATTTTTAAGGGTTGTTTTTCAGAGAAAAAACATATATCTAAACTGCCCTCTGAAAAGGCTACACACGGTGGTAATTACTATTGCTATTCCCCACCATCTACGTACACAGAAGGACTACCTTCTAGACACATAGGAGGACCACACTTTCCGGCCTGTCATGTTCTTGGGTGAAGCCATTTGACTAGTTCCGGGCAGTGACTTGTCAAAGAAGTGACTTACGTCATTTCTGAACTGGGGCATTTAATTGTCAGGGCAAGACTTTCTAGGGTGGCACTGTACAACAGAACTTTGGTGATGATAAAAATGTCCTTTATCTGTATTGTCCAGTATGGTAGTCACTAGCCACATATAGCTACTGAGCACTTGAAATGTGGCTAAAGTGGCTGAGAAAATGAATTTAAAGAATTTTTAATATAGTAATTAGTTTAAATAGCCATATAGCTAGTGGCTACTGTAGTAGACAGGCTTCCTGGTACCTCAGTAATAAAGACTGCCTGCAATGCAGGAGATGTGGGTTCAATTCCTGGTTCAGGAAGATCCCTTGGAGAAGGAAATGGTAACCCACTCCAGTATTCTCACCTGGGAAGTCCCATGGACAGAGGAGCCTGGTTAGGCTACAGTCCACAGGGTCACAAAGAGTCGGACACGGCTGAGTGACTAAACACAACCAAAAAAACTGCAGTGGACAGTGCAGTTCTAGAGTTTTTTACCTTCCACAGTGATGGACACAGTGACAGCTGTATTCCATACAACAGATATCCTAGCGTGTTATAGGTCCTGATGTGAGAATGACATGGAACACAGGCCTAGTGGATATGCAGCTTGAAAAATAAGCCTTGCTTATTTTAAGGTACTGAGTTTTTGAGGGTTTATGTTACCATAATAAAACTGATCTTAACCTTAATGATAACATTACGACTTCTATGTAGTGCATGAGAGTATGTTAACCTAAACTCTTGTTCATACTAGAATGGGGAAATTTTTCAATGACTTTTCTAGTAGTCATGACTTCTTTTAAAAAGTGGTTTCTGCCTCTCATGTCCTTCTTAAGCCCAACATTAAGGAAATATTCACCAACAATTTTTTCTGTTACTTTTTAAAAAATCTTCAATCTACAGAGATTAGAGTGTGAGAACAGAAAACAACTTTCTCTAAAATAAACAGATACCATCATTTACTAATTTAACTACCTCTTTTCCCACTAATACAAAAACGTCACCTTTATCATATAACAAATCTCATATATTTGGGAACTATCTTTTGACTCTTATGTTGAAATTTTCTGTCTAGTTTGGCATTAGTGTCACTTACTACAGTTTCATAATACTTAACATCTCATCAAGAAAATTCCTACTCAACACTTTTTCACAGAATTTTCCTGGCTGTGTTTGAACATGTATCCTCAAGGATAATCTCTATATTCTCTTTGATATGTTCTATAATAACATAGATTATATTGCGATATTGCAAAATTTGTAGATTTTTAAGTCATTTCTGCTTTTTTCTTCTGGGGTTTCATTTTTTTTTTTTTTTTCTAATTTCAGCTGAAAACTCAGTTTCATAAAGGTTAAATAATGACAGTGTTTTCCTTTGAGTACTTTTGGACCATATCAAATAGGTTTTGATTTGCTCTTACATTCTCATTATTCTCTAAATAGTGTGTAACTGGAATTTCACTACTTCTCAGCTAAGGACTATTTACAAATATTTTAAATTCCTGAAAAAACTGAGTTTTTATTTCCAACTGTACATGAATTTCTATATTTATAGATCTGAGGATAATGAATGTTAACCTTTAGTCTATTCTTACTTTTGTAACTTGAGGTTTTCTTTTGTAACCTAACCAGTATATGGTCAATTTTAATAAATATTCTAACGCATAGAAAATGAACTTATTATTTACTTAGATCTTCTACATCTTAGTTTGTCTATTAGATCTATTAATGATTGAGACAATTAGGCTAAAATCTTATTTTTATTCTTTTTGACAATTTCTCCCTTTATTTGCTAAAGTTACAACCTCGTACCAGTTATTTGGCCTAAGGGTTCATGCCAGTTCTACCTTTATTGACTACAGACATCATTATGAAGTCAATTTATTTATCTTGGTGTTTTCCTTCAATTCAACTTGTAGACTTTAACTGGAAATTAAGATGTACGTAAGTTATAAACAGTATTAGCCTCCCCTATACCTTATATTTTGGAGACAGGAACAGCAACCCACTCCAGTATTCTTGCCTGGAGAATCCCATGGACAGAGGAGACTGTTAGGCTATGGTCCATGGGGTCACAAAGAGTCGGGCACGACCGAGCGACTAACACACACACACACACCCCTTCTATTTATATAAAGAGGCAAATTTAAATGTTATTTATTAAATAATATGTCAAAAGCAGTGGTTTTCTTTGAGGCTTCTGGATTTTGGCTCTGTTCCTCATCAAGAACATATCTTAAATTCCCTGCAGTTTCTCCAACAAATGGTGCTAGGAAAGTTGTACAGCCCTATGAAGTTACAACATACCCCCTCACCATCCACAAAACTCAAAATGCCTTAAAGGCTTAACATAAGACACCATAAAACTCTTTAGAAGAGATCATAGGCAAAATGTTCTCTGACATAAATCATACCAATGTTTTCTTAGGTCAGTCTCCCAAGGTGATAGAAATAAAAACAAAAATAAACAAATGGGACCTAATCAAACTTACAAGCTTTTGCACAGCAAAAATCATAAGCAAAATGAAAAGACAACCCACAGAATGGAAGAAAATATTTGCAAACAATGCAATTCACAAGGAATTAATGTCCAAAACACACACACAGCTCATATGACTCAACAACAAAAACAAACCCATAAAAAAATGAGCAGAAGATCTAAACAGACCGACATTCCTCCAAATAAAAAATACACATGGCCAACAGGCATGTGGAAAGATGATCGACATCACTATTAAGAGAAATGAAAATCAAAGCTACAACGAGGTACCACCTTCACACGAATCAGAGTGGCCATTATTAAAAAGCCTACAAATAACAAATGCTAGAGAGGACGTGAAAAAAAGGAACCCTCTACACTGTTGGTGGGAATGTAAGTTGGTACAATCACTGTGGAAAACAATATGGGGGTTTCTCAGGAAAACTAAAAATATGACCCAGTAATCCCACTCCTGGGCATGTATCCAGACCAAAACAGAATTCAAAGAGACACATCACCACTAGGTTCACAGCAGCACCGTCCACAATAGCCATGATGTGGAAACAACCGAAATGGCCACTGACAGATGAATGGATAAGAAGACATGGTACATATATGCAATGGAATACTACTCAGTCATAAAACAGAATGAAATAACGCCATCTGTAGCAACATGGATGCAACTAGAGATTATCATACTAAGTGAGGTAAGAGAAAAAGACAAATACCATATGATATCACTTATATGTGGAATCTAAAATATGAGACAAATGTACCTGCCTATGAAACAGAATCATTGGTACAGAAGACACACCAGTGCTTGCCAAGGGGGAGGGGGCTGGGGAAGGGATGGAGGGGGACACAGGGGTTAGCAAATGTAAGCTTTTATATATAGAGTGGATAAACAACAAGGTCCTACTGTACAGCAGAAAGCTGTATTCAATATCCTATGGTAAGCCATAATGGAAAAGAATATTTTAGAAAAAGAATGTATTAAAAAGAAAGAAAGAAAGAAAGAAAGAACATACCTTAAATTCCCTGAGAATGGTTAGTATTCACAATAAAGAGAAGAATGAGGTGGGGTGGGCTAAGAGGCAAAACGCAGAAGACTGGCCTTAGTAAGTAATCCTTTTCTACTCCCATTCCAGTTTTTTCTAGCAGTTTCCCAAATCTTGTCATTATGCTGATGCTAAATGAATTTCTTTATAAAACATAAAAATTTTATTTTCTATTCCCAGATCTTTTACCACTTAAAATCCCAATCCAGGTTAGAAACACTTCTCCATGTTTCTTCAATTAAAATATATACTAATGAGAAACCAATAATTTATATTGTGTATGTGGCAAGGGAAGGGGCTGGAGGCTGAGTAGAACAGAGACAGAAGAGATATTTTTTATTACACACTTTTTATTAATAGTTTTTGATTTTTGAAGAATGTGAAGTTATTATTTTTAAATATGTAATTAATAGAAACTTTAAAACTGTACAGAAACCAGTTTAAAATAGAATTCTGCTTACCAGTCATATTTTCATCCAATGGAAGAGAGACTCCTACATCACAGATTTTAATTGTTTCAAAATCACCTTTAATAACAACATTTGAAGACTTTATATCTCCATGGAGCAGTTTCTTATCTTGGTGCAGATACTAAAATAGTGAAAAATTTAAAACATCTGAGCAAAAATACAAACTAATAAAAAAGTGTATAACTTTCAAACAAAAATAACAACCTGAACTCCCTGCCTAACATACAGACTTCTATCTGTCTATCATTTCAAACTATTTGATGCTAGAGAAGGGACCATCCCATGCCATCTCTTAGTCTACCATACTCACCAGAAATCTGAAAGATTCTTTGGAAATTGATGTCTATTTACAGATAAACCAACTTTTAATTTTCAAGCCAACCTCACATACTTATACATCAAAGACTGATACTGCAGATTTCAAAATGTACTACAATTTTACAAAATGTACGATTATTTTGGAAATAATTTTGTAACCTTCACAATGACAGTTTCTGCAAACAAATTATTGAGATAATGCTACACATACTTCACAAGAGGAAGCAGTAATGTAATCTAAGGCTATACTTTAACCCTTTCTTAGAAATGACAAGTGATAATATTCATCCATAATCAAAAACATCGTACAAAACAGTTTTTTTCATTCATCAGCATTTAGGCATCTACACTCCATGACTTGGGCCTGCAAAAGATGCAGAAACAATTCTTGGTATTGAACTTGGAACACTTACTATGCTTACTTAAATGCTGTTAACCATAAATTGAATATGCTCAAATATATTTATAATGTAATTTATTAAATCTATTATACACACACATTTAAAATAATTATTAAATGATTAAGATTATTAGCTTATCCGACCTATTTAAAATAGGTTTTTCTATAGCATATTAAAATATATATTTAAAAATACATATATATATTTAGAAATACTGCCTTTTTCCATTTTCACATTTCATGAATCAACTTTATTTGAACTCAACATGCAACTCTTGACATCACTACATTACATAATCTGTTTTTTGAGTCATCCAACAATTTTCTGGAGCCATGATTACTTAAGTTATTCAGGATACAGAATTTTTATTTCTAACAGCATGTCTAACTCAAAGATACAATAATTTATTTGTATAACCCTGTAAGGGTTTTTTCATTTGACCTATAGATGTATATAAACAATGTCTAATAACATCCCACAAAGCAGTCTTTGAAAGGCTTGTTTACAGCAACAGAGGGTTAGAATATACCCCCAGGAATAATGACTAAATAACAGTCCAATTAACTAAATCTAACATGCAATCTCTATAAGCAAAACTTCCTGACATGGGTGATTTCAGGCCATGTGAAAGTGTGAAGGCCTCTAACAATACTTTGCTGATCAAAACAGTATACTCTTCAGTATGAAAGATTCTATAAAGATTTAAGGCAACTCCCTCTCTTGGAAAAAAAAAATTTTCACCTTGTAACTAGGTATATTAGTATCTGTCCATCATAGATGAATAGATAAAGAAAATGTGGTATACACACACATACACAATGGAGTATTACTCAGCCATTAAAAAGAATGAAACAATGTCATTTCTAGCAACATGGATGGACTTAGTCATACTAAGTCAGAAAGACAAATACTATATCACTTATATGTGGAATATAAAACACACAAATGAACTTATTTACAAAGCAGAAACAGACTCACAAATATAGATAACAGAGCTGTGGTTGACAAGGGGGAGGCTGGGTGAGAGAGGGAAAGATTGGGAGTTTGGGATTAGCAAATGCAAACTACCATATATAGGATGGACATACAACAATGTCCTGCTGTAAAGAACAGGAAATTAAATTTAATATCCTGTGATAAACTACAATGGAAAAGAATATGAAAAAGGAGATATAACTGAGTCACTTTGCTGTACAGCAAAAATTAAACACGACATTGTAGATAATTTCATATTTTTAGGTTCCACAAAACTCATTCAAAACATAATAGCATAGTTACCTTTAACCCTTTTGCCATGTTCAAAGCAACTTTTAAAATTATGGCTGCTGGAAAAGGATTTCGGCTATCTTTATTTCGTTCTTCTATTAAGTCATTCAGAGACTTTTCACCTCCATATTCCATAGCAAGACACAGACTGCCATCGCTAGCTTTAGTGAAAGCACGGTAACCTTAAAGAAAACATGTCATTTTCTTATTGGAGTAAGGAAAAACGAAAGTATTAATTCTTTTACAGTAATGTGACTGAAAACAGATCTGGATCAACACTGTCAAGTACAAAATGAAACAGCTAGTGCTTACAAAACTTGTTTAGTAGATCTAATTTTAAATGCCTTCAGTGTTTGCCAACAGTATCACAAACTGAAATATTTTTTAATACTCTATGCCTTCCTCAGAGAAGGCAATGGCACCCCACTCCAGTACTCTTGCCTGGAAAATCCCATGGATGGAGGAGCCTCGTAGGCTGCAGTCCATGGGGTCGAGAAGAGTAGGACACGACTGAGCGACTTCCCTTTCACTTTTCACTTTCATGCATGGAGAAGGAAATGGCAACCCACTCCAGTGTTTTTGCCTGGAGAATCCCAGGGACGGGGGAGCCTGGTGGGCTGCCGTCTATGGGGCCGCACAGAGACGGACATGACTAAAGCGACTTAGCAGCAGCAGCAGCAAGTCTTCCTAAATATAATGGTTTCACCAGCCTTACTTGTATTAAAAATGAAAAAAGGAAATTACATAAATGAAGATTTTACATTCCTGAATTCTCCATGGTACCAATACCATAATGACTATATCTATTCCATGAAGTTTTAAATATATACTTCAGTTCAGTCGCTCAGTCATGTCCAAGTCTTTGTGACCCCATGGACTGCAGCACTCCAGGCCTCCTTGTCCATCACCAACTCCTAGAGTTTACTCAAACTCATGTCCATTGAGTCAGTGATGCCATCCAACCATCTCATTCTCTGTTGTCCCCTTCTCCTCCTGCCTTCAATCTTTCCCAGCATCAGGGTCTTTTCAAATGAGTCAGTTCTTCATTTCAGGTGGCCAAAGTATTAGAGTTTCAACTTCAGTATCAGTCCTTCCAATGAATATTTAGGACTGATTTTCTTTAGAATGGACTGGTTGGGTCTCCCTGCAGTCCAAGGGATTCTCAAGTCTTCTCCCAACACCGCAGTTCAAAAGCATCAATTCTTTGGCACACAGCTTTCGTTATGGTCCAACTCTCATATACATGACTACTGGAAAAACCATAGCTTTGACTAGATGGACCTTTGTTGGCAAAGTAACGTCTCTGCTTTTTAATATGCTGTCTAGGTTGCAAGCGTCTTTTAATTTCATGGCTGCAGTCACATCTGCAGTGATTTTGGAGACAAAAAAAATAAAGTCTGTCACTGTTTCCCTATCTATTTGCCATGAAGTAATGGAACTGGATGCCATGATCTTAGTTTTCTGAATGTTGAGTTTTAAGCCAACTTTTTCACTCTCCTCTTTCACTTTCATCAAGAGGCTCTAATTTAGTTCCTCTTCACTTTCTGCCATAAGGGTGGTGTCATCTGCATATCTGAGGTTATTGATATTTCTCCCAGCAATCCTGATTCCAGCTTGTGCTTCATCCAGCCCAGCATTTCTCATGATGTACTCTGCATATTCAAATTGCCAACATCCGCTGGATCATTGAAAAGGCAATAGAGTTCCAGAAAAACATCTACTTCTGCTTCATTGACTATGCCAAAGCCTTTGACTGTGTGGATCACAATAAACTGTGGAAAATTCTGAAGGAGATGGGAATACCAGACCACCTGACCCACCTCTTGAGAAACCTATATGCAGGTCAGGAAGCAACAGTTAGAACTGGACATGGACCAACAGACTGGTTCCCAATAGGAAAAGGAGTACATCAAGCCTGTATATTGTCACCCTGCTTATTTAACTTATATGCAGAGTACATCATGAGAAATGCTGGGCTGGAAGAAGCACAAGCTGGAATCAAGATTGCCGGGAGAAATATCAATAACCTCAGATATGCAGATGACACCACCCTTATGGCAGAAAGTGAAGAGGAACTGAAAAGCCTCTTGATGAAAGTGAAAGAGGAGAGTGAAAAAGTTGGCTTAAAGCTCAACATTCAGAAAACTAAGATCATGGCATCTGGTCCCATCACTTCATGGGAAATAGATGAGGAAACAGTGGAAGCAGTGTCTGACTTTATTTTTTTTGGCTCCAATATCACTGCAGATGGTGATTGCAGCCATGAAATTAAAAGACGCTTGCAACCTAGATAGCATATTAAAAAGCAGAGACATTACTTTGCCAACAAAGGTCTGTCTAGTCAAGGCTATGGTTTTTCCAGTAGTCATGTATGGATGTGAGAGTTGGACTGTGAAGAAAGCTGAGTGCCGAAAATTTGATGCTTTTGAACTGTGGTGTTGGAGAAGACTCTTGAGAGTCCCTTGGACTGTAAGGAGGTCCAACCAGTCCATCCTAAAGGAGATCAGTCCTGGGTGTTCACTGGAAGGACTGATGCTGAAGCTGAAACTCCCAATACTTTGGCCACCTCATGAGAAGAGTTGACTCATTGGAAAAGACCCTGATGCTGGGAGGGATTGGGGGCAGGAAGAGAAGGGGATGACAGAGGATGAGATGGTTGAATGGCATCACTAACTCGATGGACATGAGTTTGAGTAAACTCTGGGAGTTTGTGATGGACAGGGAGGCCTGGTGTGCTGTGATTCATGGGGTCGCAAACAGTCAGACATGACTGAGCGACTGAACTGACTGACTGACTCTGCATAAAAATTAAATAAGCAGGGTGACAATATACAGCGTTGACATACTCCTTTCCCAATCTGGAACCAGTCTATTGTTCCATGTCCAGTTCTAACTGTTGTTTCCTGACCTGCATACAGGTTTCTCAGGAGGCAGGTCAGGTGGTCTGGTATTCCCATCTCCAAGAATTTTCCAGTTTGTTGTGATCCATACAGTCAAAGGTTCTGGTGTAGTCAATAAAGAAGAAATAGATGTTTTTCTGGAACTCTCTTCCTTTTTCAATGATCCAACGGATGTTGGCAATTTGATCTCTGGTTCCTTCTCCTTTTCTAAATCCAGCTTGAACTTCTGGAAGGTCATGGTTCACGTACTGTTGAAGCCTGGAGAATTTTGAGCATCACTTTGCTAGCATGTGAGATGAGTGCAATTGTGTGGTAGTTTGAGCATTCTTTGGCATTGCCTTTCTTTGGGATTGGAATGAAAACTGACCTTTTCCAGTCCTGTGGCCACTGCTGAGTTTTCCAAATTTGTTGCATCTAAAAATATACTTTTTTTTTTCTGGCCAAGCCACACAGCTTATAGGATCTTAGGTCCCTGACCAGGAATCAAACCGACACCCCCCAGCAGTTGAAACACAGAGTACTAATCACTAGATTACCAGGTAAGTCCCACTAATTTTTATTTCAGAATGTTTACATTAATTTGATTCTTGCCAAACTTCATCACGCCCTTCATTTTTTATTAGTGTAAGCAGTTAAAATATGTAAACCATTTCTGGATAAACAAGATACTATACCAGATAAATGGTATTAAGTAAATGTGAACTTACCTATAATGTTTGGGTGGTTGAGGCTTTTCAAAATCTTAGCTTCATCAGTTAGTCTCTTTTGATACATACTCTGATAATCATCATTACATCTAGGATTAATCTTTTTCACAGCCCAAGGAGAATGAGACAAACCTCTTGGAGATCTTAAAAAATAAGTAACCAAAAATGTACAGAAAGATTAATACATAATACAGTTCAAATGACTAATAAGAACTTTCACATTTTGAAAAAGACTTGAGAGTATTTTAGGTTTTTTTTTAATTTTAAAATTTTTAGACTATCAACATTTCTGTTATACATCCTTTTTAACTGTGTCATACAACTGATAAACCTACTGATTACAAGAGAAGTCTGATATTGGAAGGGAAGGGTTAAAAAGAGAAAACTAGAAGGAAAAAGATGAAATGTTATAGATTTTAAACTTCAAAATTTCTACAGTATTTTCTAATTTTTTCATTCAATCATGTCAAACTACCAACTACTTAAAAAGCATTTAACTATATGTACCAGATATAAATTATAGAATGTTAAAGTAATAAACATTAATGTCTAAGAAACAATTTAAAGAAGACATGTACAAAATACATTTGGCTCCTGTGTAATCATGCAAATAACAGACTGTTTTTTACCAACAAATATTGTGGCTCTAACGGACACACCAATTCATCTGATATACTTCTCACCATATACATGTGTTTAGGGAGAAAATAATAAACATATGAATAGGGAAAAAAATGTAAACTATTTTCTAGGAAGATGCAGCTGTTTAAGAACACGTAAGGTATAACTGTTTTGAGGTCTAAATAAACAAACAGGTAAAATGAAGTCAGGGAAAGGTTTGTTCACCCCATAAGGTAGGCATTTATGAGTATGGCCAATTACAAAGGACACAGTTTAGGCAACATTTGGGCACAAAAGTCAAAAAGCCTCAAAAGTTAAAGATTGAAAGTTCAACCATAAGAATATAAAACGAGATGGAACCAAGAATCCATTTAGCTCTGTACTACCTCATGAGCACAGCTCTGTGACTGCAGGACCTTTTTTTTAACATCAGAAAACATGTATTCAAAGGATCATTAGATTTCTCAATTCATATACATCTATCATGTGTAAGTGTACTTAAACTATTCTTAAACCTCCAGTTTTAGTTAACAATAGCATTTGGGAATAACCTCTTCCATGTTCTTTTAATATAAAGATTTATTTTTCAAGTTTCAAGGGGTACCCCATAGCTCTTGATTATTTATAATTCAGTAAGCAAATCCATCTTCAGCTTTTCCGTATATCTTAACCTATCTATATCCTATCCTAACCCTGTAGGTTACAGAATGAAAAGGATATTATTTATGTAATCTGAATAAAATGTTGCCAAGTTAAAAGATAGTTCACGGAAAATACTAATACAACAGGCAAATTTCTGTTGAGACTGCACAAGGAAAAAAACAAAAGGAGACACAAACAATACTGCCAACCAAAACGGGGACATATTCAGCAGAGATTTAAAAAATATTCAAGTGAATACTAAAACGTTTAAGCCAATAAAAAGGTAAAATGGACAAATTCTTTAAAAAAGTTAAGAAAACTGATGAAAGAAGAAACATAATCCAGAGTTTAAAAATCTTCCCACAAGAAATACAAAACATAGACAATTTTAGAGTTGAGTTTACTAAACTATAAAGAAACGCTCCATTTCATACAAACCATTCCAGGGAATAGAATGAAAAGGGACTATGAATCTAGCATAACTTTAATTAAAAAAACAAAAATCAAACAGGGACAACAGAAAAAGAAAAATCACAAGCCAATTTCACTTAGAGATGTAAAAATTCTAAACAATAGCAAAATGATTCTATCAGTTTATTTAAAAATAATAATACATCACAGCTATGTTGGGTTTAATCCAGCAGTGCAAATTTAACAGTAAATAATATATACTCTGAATTAAAATGAACATACACATACAAATTTGATCCCTCTCAGGTACCACTGAAATAAAAACTTCAGTTTGAAGACTAAAGACTTGACTTTGAAAGAGAAAAAGCAGAAGGTATTTAGCCTGAGGTAGACTGACACAGTTGAGAACCTGCGGTCTATGTAGGAACAGAGTAATTCATGACCAAATGTGCCTGAAGTGCTCAGTGAGTTTTCACACATGAACATACCTGTGTTATCAACATCCAGTTCAAGATATACATGTCTAGCATCCCCACAAGATATGGGATGCCATCTTAAAAAGGAAAACTGTTTAAGATAATAATAATTAAAAACAAGATAATAATTTAAAACAAAATAATTAAAAACAAGATAGACAAAAATGAAAAGCGAAATAGAAGTATCAGAAAATGAAGTTGGGAAAATTTCCGAGAAAATATTAATAAAACAAAAAGAGAAAACAGAAAAACAGACCAAAAATAAAATAAAGGTAGATCAAAGATTTGAGAGAGTCAATTCCTAGGCAGGTTGATAAGAAGTCTAAGGGTCACCAGGAGAGAGGGGTCTGGAACTCTCAAGGAGGAAGAAACGACAAACTTTTTTTTCCCCTCTACATTCCTTAGGATTATATAACAATAATGTATCCTGCTTGAGGACAGTCTCTGGAAAAAACCTTCTGGCTAATTCTGTTAAATCATGGGAGTAGGTCTGGTGAGGTCTTTACAACCTCTAGACATTCCTTTGATTCACTGTAATAACTAATTGGAGAGCATATAATTCCAGTGCTAAGGCTAGCAAGTGGGTACTCTTTCTACCCGCTTCAGATGTCTATGTCAGAAGCTTTCTCTATCTCCTTTATGCTTTAATAAAACTTTATCACACAAAAGCTCTGCGCGATCCAGCCTTGTCTCTGGCCCCAGATTGAATTCTTCTCCTCCGGTGGCCAAGAACCCCGGTGTCTTTGTGTGATTCAGAAACAACCTTTCAGATTGGGCCAGTAAATCCCACATCCAAATAATAGGAGTTCCAAGACAGAGAACAGAAAAATAGGGGTGAAAATGATCAACAAAGTAATTTTTTAAAATAACCTCTCAAAAATTCAATAGCAATTTTCAGGTTCCAAGAGGTCCATACCCATGCATGTCACTGTGAAATTAGAACAGTGGAGACAAACAGAAGACCATATAAGGTTCCGAGAGAGCAGGAGGAAGAGATAACATAGAGCAGAAACAGCAAGACTCAGCAGTCAGAGAGGCTTCAGAATTCTCAACAGCAGCAACTGAACCATGTTCTCAAATCCTAGGGGAAACATACTTCTGAATGAGAATTCTGACCTAGACAAACAAAAAAGGCCACTCAAGTACAAGTATAAAGTGAAAACATTTTTAGAAAAGTAAATTCTCAAAAATGTATCTTCTGTGCATCTTTTCATGGGGCACTAGCAAATGTCTTCAGCCAGATGATATGTAAACCAAGAAATACTAAGAGGTGAAATAAGAAAAACAGAGGATCCAATTCACCAGAGATGCCAAGGAAATCTCTAGGCTACTATAAAGGAAAATCCCAAGCTAACAGAGCCACATGGAGGACTGGGAGGGTCAGGCGGGAACTGCTACTGCCAATGAAGTTTTCTAATTAAGTCACATACAGTGTAACTTTGTTAACAACACACTCCACATTCTAAAAAAAACTTTTTTAAGGAAAAAAATGAGACTAGCCACAAAACTGTGATAAGTTTTTCTTTCAAAATAACTTAAAACAACAGTTTTAGATATTAAGAAATGGAAGTTCACAAAACTAACAGCAGACAAACACACAAAAGGGGGTGTTTAAGCTGCAAAGATGCTTCAAGAAGACCCACTTATATAAAACCACTATACTAGTCTCAATTCACCAACTTTTTATTCAAGTAAGTATTTCTATTTGGAAACAACATAAACCTAGAGAAGCTAATGATATGCTGCCCTGGACTAATCAGGCTAATTCCTAGGGAGCACTAAACAGTACATAACTGTTTGGCACTTCATAAACATGAAACTAGGTACAGAGTAATGAATAAAAGAAACAACTCTGTAAAAATGTGTTTGTTGTCATATGTAATATTATTGGCTACTAGCATCTATTCTAGTATTCCATTTTTCTTTTAATAATACAATTTTCCTACTTTAGAATCAGGTATTTGCCCTTCTCACTTAACAATGATGACATAAATAAAATAAAAATATTTACTTCTTTAGAAGAGAATATCCTGAGAAGGCAACTCTCCAGATAGAAGGGATTAACAGTCACTGGTATCTCCCAACACTGGTATCCTCTTTGAAGTTTTCTTATTGATAATTCTGTGTTATTATCACACAGGAATCCCTTTCCTCTGTCACTTCCCCCTCCTACACAAGCCAAGGAAAATTTACAAATTACCTCTCTTTTAATAATCCATTAAGAGGAAGCTAGGAGAAAGATGTACCAGGTAGAGCTCTGGCAAAAATACGAATATACCCCAGATCTAAATATTTGAATTTTCACATTCCTTTTGTCTCTAAGTACAGTAGAACTATGGTTCCGTGTAAAAATGTTAACGTGAAATCTTATACTCACCTTTGCATAAGGTAGACATTTACCCCAGTACCAAAGCCAAGCTTCTGCATAAATGGAGAGGCAGGAATATGTACACATGGAGTTAAACATAATGCTAAATGTCAGAAGGAGAAATAAAAGATAAAATTAGTATTTGAAAAGACCTCCACAGATGCACCCTAATGTTCTCAACAAATCATTGTTAAGAGAATTAACTGGCAAAGTCTTGCAAAGCAATTTGACACTATGTGTCCTAACTTTCAATGGATACCCTTTGACCAAGTCTACTTTTGGAGCTCTATTCTACAGTAACACTTAAACAGGGGTCAGCAAAACAGCCTGTTTTTATATGACCCATAAGCTAAGAATTGATTTTTACATTTTAAAAGGGTTGTTAAAAAATAGATAAAGAAGGTCTCTTGGTTGAATCCTTAGACTTCATGACTCTCTTCCAACATGGCCCAAGACAACTATCCAGACAACACCACGGCAACAAAGTATAAACAGAAGCTATACCAAATTCACAGATCAATTGAAAACCCTCATCAGCACTTTTAACCAAAAACCTTATCCAGATTATGCTACCAAATGAAGACTTGCCTTTAATAACACTGAAAAGCCTAGAATCCAGATTTGGTTTCAGAATCAAAGGCCTAGAACTGATTTCAGAAAAGATAAGAACCTGAGGATGACTTTGAATCAAGCCAACACCAAGATCACCCTGAAGAGCAGATTCAAAGTAGAAAAGACAGACAGAGTCAAACCAGCCACGCTCCTCTCAATTACACACCCTCATCAAGGCATTTATGCACAACTCTTATCATGGAATGGATTCCAGAGAGCAACTTTCTAAAGAAGCCAGGGTTACAGAGTCAAGAATTCAAATCTGGTTTCAAAACAGAAGAGCTAGATTCCATGTCCAGAAAAGAACCCGAGGAGGCCTTAGAACAAAGACAATTAGGGACAAGATCCTGGAGATGAGAGAATCCAAGGTACCACACAGAATGGAAGCAGTCTCACCAGGGACTGTCTTATTCCTCTGGAGCCAGAACAGGGGACACAGAGACAGATTAAGTGTACTTGATAACATTAACCTGGATTCTAAACCTCTAACTCTTCCTGGAACATACCCTTCTAAACACACCTTCAGCTTCTCCAGGAGATGAGCCTTCTGGAGACAGTAAACAGGACTTCAGGAGACAGAGACACATACAAAGCACCACAAAGAAAATAAATTTATTAATATTTTTCAGCAATCAAAGTAATGCTAATTTAGGCAAAAAGCAAGGAAAGAAGGAAGGGAGGGAGGCAGGCAAGGAAGAAAGAAGAAAGGAAGAACACTATGCCAAAAGGGTTCCTATATGACCCACAAAGCCTAAACCATTTACTGTCTGCCATTTACAAAAAGTGTGCTAATGCCTGCACTACAGCATGCAGCCAAAAACACCATATACACACGTGAATGCATGCATGCATGTGAATAGTGGGATCTGCTTTTGTGACTACAAAAAAAAAAAAAAAAAAAGAAAAGCCTAACAGTAATCAACATTCAAGTCATAATTATAGCATATCTATATTACAAAGTAGTATAAGGTTATTAAAAGAGATGAGATAGAGTAGTCCTACTTTTGCTCATGAACAATTAACTGCTCTTGGATTGCCCTTTGCCATGAACAACTAGAAAATCTGACAAAGTATAATGGTTTTCACATACTTGACAATAGGCAGGGCAGGACTATAAACGCTGAAAGGAGAGAAACTAATGAGATGAGTCCTATCACTGCCCTAACCTACTGCTTAGAGACACTTTCCAGGCTGAAGCACAAAGAAAGGAAGCCCAAAGGTCTTGTCAAATTGAAGTGACAGATTACCCTCTGTCTGCTGAATTGCCTTGGAAAATACCCTTCCCATATATAGAGGGGGAAAGATAAAGTAGTTCCTTTGAGGTTCAAATTAAGTTGCTTCTTCACCAGGGAGAACCTACAATTCTGCTAGAATGTCAATAAAATTAGATCACAGATGACCAAACTCTGACCTATAAAAGAAGTCTTATTTCTTAAGATCAACATTATAAAGATAACTTATACTAAAATTGTTCCTGTGTGATAGATAACAATGAAAGGATTAAACTATAATACTATGAAGACATTTCTGCTATCAGTAACAATGAAGAAAGGTTTTATATCTTACCAGATTTCCTTTTTTCAGATAATCTGCTTGGTGTCTTGAAATTATTGGTTTCTTCCATTGTAATAATCACTTAAGGTCCTATGATAAAAATAAATAGAAAGGTACACTGCAGTTATAAAAAATACATCTTTCATTCATGAAGTAAAAATTCCTATAATACTGTCACTCATTTACAAAAAATTTGAGAACTGAAAAAGACCATGACAAATGTTTAGTCCAATTGTATTTACAATGAGAAAACTGAAACCCAGAGAGGGAGAAAGATAAAGTAAAAGTAAAATTACTACCCAAGGTCATGCTATTAATGATTGTAGGTCTTTATTTAAAAAATAATGTATGCACTTGGTTAAAAAAAAGAAAAAATGACTAGCACCCTCCCACACTTCCCAGGAGTAATTATTAACAGATTTTTTATATGCTTTTAAGAGCTTGGCTTTGTAGGCAGTATTATTCATAACAGTCAAAAAAAGGAAACAAATAGCTATCAGATAATGAATGGATAAAGAAAATATGGCATACACTACACACAATAAAATATTATTTAACAGTATATAGTCTACATAGGGAATATTATTTAGTCATAAAAAGGAATGAAGTACTCATATATACTACAACATGAAAGAATCTTGCAAACCTTATGCCAAGTGAAAGAAAGCAGACACAAGAGGCCACGTATATGATTGTTTTTCCACACAATATCCAGAAGAGGCAAATCCAGGCACAAAATAAATGAGGAGCTGCCGTGGGCTGAAGGGAATAGAGAAGGTGGAGTGAGAGCTCTGGTGTATGCCTTCTTTTTTGGGGTGATGAAAATGTTCTAAACTTAGGTAGTGGTTTAATATATTCAACTCCATTCCAAAAACCACTTAATTGTACACTTTCAAAAGAGTGAATTTCATGATATGTTAATTACATCTCAGTAAACTATGAGTTTAAAATTATCTATGAAAATACAATGTACATACACAAACAAGTTAATCCAGGCTTTTTTTTTTTCTTCCGTAACATATTTCTTAAAAATTCTTTTTTATTAAAAAAAAATTTTCTTTTGAAATAAGGTTTGGTTTTGTATTAGATTTACTGTAAAGCAAACTGTTCCTACCTGTCTATAAGCTCGTTTGGACTGTCTATAAAAAACTAGGGAGGAAGACAGAACATTGTGATTAAATGCTGCATTGAGCCATTTAATATCCCTTAATAAAGAGCACCTGGGCTTCCCATGTGGCATTAGTGGTAAAGAATCTGCCTGCCAATACAGGAGGTTCGATCCCCAGGTCGGGAGAATCCCCTGGAGGAGAAAACAGCAACCAACTCCAGTATTCTTGCCTGAAGAATCCCACGGACAGAGGAGCCTGGCGGGCTCCTAAGGCGCTTCCGTAAAAAGTACAGAGTGTCAAGCTCTGATTTGAGAAAAGAGCGATTTCTTTCTTCGAATCCCCACCCTACCCCGTAAGTCTGATGCGTACTCGGGTCTCCAAGATGCTTCTTAAGATAATTCCCAGTTTAACGCCATATTCCCAACGTCTTCCACCTTCCTTTCAGGCCCCAAGTTGTCAAAAAAGCAAAGAGGCCGCGGCTCGAAGACGCGGGACCCCCGGCCATGCCCACTCGCGGCAGGACCCCTAAAAGCTCTCTCCTTACCAGAACCACGAGGTGGGACGACGAGACGTCCAGGGAAAGGCTGTCTTGAAAACTGGTCCCGAGCGGCCCCCAACACTCCGCGGCAGCCAGGGGTGAGGGGGTGGAGTCCGACCAGCCAACACACGGACTCGGCTACCGTTGTTCCAAATGGAACCCGCCGGGCTTTCAAAATCGCGCACGCACCGCCCCTACGTCGATCGCGAACTACGGGGCGGCGGAAAGGACACACCAAGCCGGATTCGCCGTTCCTGTTCTTTTTCAGTCCTTTCATTCTGTTCATCGATCCCACCTTACTACCCAATAGGAATACTTTGAAGCCAAATAAAAGGTAGAGAAGCGCAGCAAAGGACGATCTGACTTTTACAGCCACTGTCGGCCTTTCAGAGGGACAACTTCAGTTAAAAAGAAAATATATGCCTGTATTTAGACTGAAATCCTTTCCCAATTAGCGAACGCTGTGCCCAGAATATGTGATGGTTCTTTTGTCATTTTTATTACAAATGTGGCCTTGAAACACTATAACTAAAAATGCACTTGTCTTGAGTAGCAACATAGATACTCGGAAATTTTGCTACCTCTTGTAATCACTACGTTCAGTTCAAGTGAAAGTGCAAGTCGCTCAGTCGTGTCCGACTCTTTACGACCCCATGGACTATACAGTCCATGGAATTCTCCAGGCCAGAATACTGGAGTGGGTAGCCTTTCCCGTATCCAGGGGATCTTCCCAACCCAGGGACTGAACCCAGGTCTCCCGCATTGCAGGCGGATTCTTTATCTGCTGAGCCACAAAAGGATATGTTCATTTATTCAATAAATATTTAGAGAGCATCTTCCCCCTTCTCTGGGGTATCTTCCCCATCCAGGAATCAAACCCAAGTCTCCTGCATTGCAGGCAGATTCTTTACTGTCTGAGCCACCAGGAAAGCCCAGAGAGCACCTACTATATGCTGGATGTGCATCGAATGCCCACTGCAGAAGATATACTATAGCAGTCACTAAAAGGGACACAAAGATGATTAAGTCACAGAGCCCCCTCCTGCTCAGGAGGAGCTTAGGCAGAGGGGGATGAGGGAAGGGTAGGGAAGTGTCCAAAGAAAGAAACACACACACAACACAATACAAAGCAGACTATAATGTAGGTAACTATAGTAGTAAGGCCCATTTCTTGCAAATGAGGAAACTCAAATGGCACAGAGAGGTTAAGTAATTTGCCTAAAGTCACAGAGCCAATAAACGGTAGAGTCAGGATTTGAATTCATGCATAATTTAGAGTTCCTCTTTAATAAATGTGTTCAAAACCTCTTCCATCTTATACACACACACACACGCGCACACACACACGTCTCCACCTTCAGGGCCCTCCCATTTTTGGCCACCCTCCCCTAAGCAGAATCGGTCTCTTTCTGTGTGTGTGTTCAGTTGCTCAGCCATATCCCACTCTTTGCCACTCCATGGACTGTACCCCACCAGGCTCCTCTGTCCATGGGATGTTCCAGACAAGAATACTGCAGTGCGTTGCCATTTCCTCCTTCAAGGGATCTTCCCAACCCAGGGATTGAACTGCATCTCCTGCATTTGCAAGTGGATTCTTTATCATTTAAGCCACCTGGGAAGTACCTTCCCTCTATTTTCAATCTGCTATTTTTTGCGGAGGCATAGTATACACCTCATCATCTTTTAAAAAAAAATACCTATAATTTGCTATGCTTTTTGTTAAGTTCTACAATTTTACAAGCTCTCTGTTTTCTATTTTTATGGCTAATAAAGCCAGAGCCTGACAGCGTCTTAATTAAGCACTGCCTGTGCAAAGAAACCCTGGGGAGATGAGGATGTTGACACAGGTGTCAGATGAAGCAGAAAATAGTCACAGGAATGAAGGCCCTTGGGTAAAGACTTATAACCATCCTGTTCCCCATCTTATAACTATAAAAGCACCTCCAGAGATTATCGGAAGAAACATCTGAACTTCACAAGCTTAATGTTATTGCCTGTGAAATGTAATCATTAATCTCAAAATCTTGCACCCCAGTCAGTTGTCATAGGAAACAGTTTCCAACCTGAATGGGTAATTTCTCCCAGAGTATAAGTGGCCTGGATTCCCTGGCTTAGGCAAAAGAGACCCAAACTCTGTATTTGATTCTTGGTTGGTTATGCCCAAAGGAACATTTGCATCCTCATCTTTCTATGGAATAAACTTCAACTTCTGCTCCTTTCATCACCTCCCCTTTTTGAGCCTGGTTTGGGGAGGGGGGAGGATATTAATTTTTTCCCCTCTTTTCTACTGCTATTGCATTTCAATTTTCTTTGAGGCCGTATGGATACTGCTGATTGGCTAGAAGAATGATGAGAACGTTTAGGGAAGAGGAAGGAAAAAAAAAAAAGAAAATTTCAAAATGTGTTCTTCTTCTATCTGTGTATCCAGCCAGTCAACATGTCCCTAGGGAGCTGTATGGCATCCTGAAGCCATTGGGTCCACAGCTGAGGCCATTTGGGTCCCCACCCCACGCCCCATCTTGGTGCTGCTCCTCTGCATCCCAGTTTTAGTGAGTAGCTCCTCCATCTATCCCCAGGACCTCAGCCAGGAGCTTCTCTTCTCCTTTATCCATCCCCGTTCTGACAACCTTCCTTATGGATCTCTTAAATCCCTGTCCTCCTCCCCATTCCACCTTGGGCTATAAACTCTCACTTCTCTCTGTTGGTGACTCCTAATTTACCCCCTTCTTCCTGTCACTCCTGTCTTCCAGGTGATTTTCACACTGCATGCATGCTAAGTCAATTTAGTCGTGACCAACTCTTTTCGACCGCATGGACTGTAGCCCACCAAGTTCCTCTGTCCATGGGATTCTCCAGGCAAGCATACAGGAGTGGGTTGCCATTTTCTCCTCCAGGGGATCTTCCCTGACCCAGAGATCAAACCTGCATCTCCAGCATCTGTTGCATTGGCAGGCGTATGCTTTAACACGGTGCCACCTAGGAATCCCTGATTTCCACTTTGCTGCCTCATTAATCTTCCTAAATGTAAATCTGGTCATGGCACTCCCCTGTTTGCAATCCTCATTAAGTCCAGGGTGAAAAACAACCCCCCTTAGCATCTGACTGAGTGTCTCTAGCTTGGGTTCCTCTAGCTCTGAATCTGGTCTCCTCTTACACTGAGTTAAGGTAGTTCCTGGAACACACGTGTTTTCTCATGTCTCCACCACGTGCACATGAATTCCTCTCTGCCAGGAAAACCCTCCCCGCTTTCCGACTGACTCAGCATCTACTTATCCTTCAGCTCTCAGCTTAAGTGCTGCCTGCCCCAGGACACACTCTCTAAGGGCCCCAGTCTATGTAATTTCTCCTCTACGATCCCAGAATGCCTTCCAATTCTCTCTAGCCCAACACGTACCCCAGTACATTGGAATTTTCTCTCTACTTCTGTCTTCCTCCACTAGAACGTCAGCTACCTGCACAGATGAGTGCTCAGAAATGGTCAGTGAATACCCGAGTGAATGACAAGATGGATAAACACTGTTGCAAAGAGAATTTATCTTTCCCTCAGTGACACCGAATGCCAATTTGTCTAGGAATCTGGTCCGAGCTGGCAACTTAAATGTCTTAGCAATGGCCCCTGAATCAATGTTTGCTGGCTGTTATGGACTGAATGTTTGTGTCCCCCTAAAAATCCCATATGTTGGAGCCTGTACAGTGGACACAGTGAGAGAGCTCTGGTGGTAAACTGGAAATTGTCAATGAGATGTACTGGGTGTGATTTGGAACGCAGAAGTGAGATGGAATCCCTTTCATGTCCTCTCACCTACATCATGTGGCAAGCAGAGTCGTGGAGTTTGAGGTTTCAGTAGCTGTGTTCTGGTACCTGGTCACTCACTCTGTGGCCGTTGAAAGATTTCTGCAGTAACAGTGGTGGTCTCTTGACCCCTGGATCAGAGTTACAGTGGATATTCTTGAACATGACATTCCTAGTTTCCTGCCTGGCAATGGGAACATATATAGAAAGCTCATAAAGGGAAGATGAATAACACGAACAGTGACACAGTCCACCAGAGTATCCAAGAAATCTTCACAACAAACAGCCAGGAAAATATGGACTTAAATGTAAAATACTAAACATAAAACTTACAAAAAAAAAATAAAATGTAAAGCATATGATTCTTTGGGGGCTCAGTAGTAAAGAATCCCCCTGCAATGTGGGAGATGAGGGTTTGATTCCTGGATTGGGAAGATACCCTGGAGGAGGAAATGGCAACCCGCTCCAGTATTCTTGCCTGAGAAATCCCATGGACAGAGGAGCCCCGCGGGCTACAGTCCATGGGATTGCAAAGAGTCAGACACAGAGACTAAACAACAACAAAAATAAAACTTCTAGGGAAAAAAGTATAAAACAAAACTATAAAACATTTAGAAATACACTGGTGATACTTAAAGAAAAATTTCAGAACAAAGGGTTAGGTAAAGAGTTTATAGACTCAACATTAAAGGCATGCTCTGTAAAAAGAAAACTTGGGACTTCCCTGATGTTGCAGTAGCTAAGACTCTGTGCTCCCAATGCAAGGGGCCAGGGTTCGATCCCTGGTTAGAGAATTAGATTCATGTACCACAACAAAGAGCTTGCATGCTGTAACTAAAGATCCCATTGTGCTTCAGCTAAGAAACAGCACAGTCAAATATGTAAATAAATAGCTTTTTAAAAAAGAAAAAATCTATAAATTGAACCTCATTACAAAATTTTAGTTCTTCAAAAGATCCTGTGAAGATGTAGCAACAAGCTACAGAACTGAAGAAAATATTTGTGAACCACATGTCCACAAAGGATTTAATTCTAGACTATTACATAAAGAACTCCTAAAATTCAGCAGTTGAGAAATCAATCCAGACTGAAAATGGGCAAAAGACATTGTAATAGGCTGAATGTTGTTATTGTTCAGTTGCTAAATCATGTCTGAATCTTTGCGACCCCATGGACTGCAGCACACCAGATTTCCTGTCCTTCACCATCTCCCAGAGTTTGCTCAAACTCATGTCCATTGAGTCAGTGATGCCATCCAACCACCTCATCCTCTGTTGTCCCCTTCTCCTCCTGCCTTCAATCTTTCCCAGCATCAGGGTCTTTTCCAATGTGTCAGCTCTTTGCATCACGTGGCCAAAGTATTGGAGTTTCAGCTTCAAGCATCAGTCCTTCCAGTGAATACTCAGGGTTGATTTCCTTTAGGATTGACTGGTTGGACCTGGCTGTCCAAGGGACTGGCCCCCAAAGACATGGGTTCTAATCTCTGGAATCTGTAAACATTAGCTCTTTTGGAAATAGAGTATTTGCAGATTGGATTAAGTTAAAGGATGTTGAAATGAGGATATCATCCTGGATTATCCAGTGGGATCTAAATGCAGCCACATGTATCTTTAGAAGAGGAAGGAGAGGAGCCTGACGCAAACACACAGGGGAGACGCAGTGTGAAGAGGGAGCAGAGAGAGATTTGAGGATACTGACCTTAAAGAGGTGGCCATATGGCCACCAACCAAGGAATGCTGACACTCACCAGAAGCTGGAAGAGGCAAAGGATGGGTTATCCCCTAGTCACCTCACTCATACTCATCATTCCACAGGGATCTGAACACCTGCTGAACCCTGCTGCCTCGTAGACGATGTTTCTGACCATGACCCTTCCTACTTAACGTCACGGAGAAACCACCTTTGGTCTAATTTTTTATCATCTGCCTCATGGATGCACCTGTGGAAGTAGGAAAAGCTAAACTACTGAGCAAGCATGAAATCTTCTTATAGTTTAATTACTTTTGGCTTCATACTCTGGTCTCTCCCCGCTCCCTCAAAGGACAGCAAAAGGGTGTGTCAGTTCAGATGGATGGTGATCACAAGCTGGAAACATTTAAGGACAGAAAAGAGAAAACAGGGACTTCCCTGGTGGATCAGTGATTAAGAATCTGCCTTCCAATGCAGGGGACGTGGGTTTGATCCCTTGTCCGGGAACCTATATCCCACAAGCTGTGGGACAACTAAGCCTTCGCATAGCAACTACAGAGCCCACAGGTCATGACTAGCAGGAAGCACATGTTGCACCTAAGAATAAAATACTTATTTTTGCAGCCAAAAATAAATAAATAATTTTTTTTTTAAAATAGAGAGACAGAAAATAGGAACAGGAATCTGGGTGAACTCTAGGAGGTAATATTTTTGTCTGGAGCAGCTTCCTAACACTGGGGATCTGGGGTCGGGAGTGCAGCTGCAAGCTTGGAGCAGAGTAGAAGCTGGGAAACCCTCCACACAACTGCCTGTTAGGAAGACTGAACTCCACCAGTCTTTACTCATCCTCAGTGGCTAAAGATTTCCACTTGCAGCTCTGACTTTTCCTACCACCCAACAAGAGATGAAATTTTGCTTGTTCTGGGAATATGGGGCCTGAAAAACAAGAAGTGCTTTGGAAAAATGTGCTGGGATCTGAGTGGTCTGTAATTGATGAGTTCCTTCCTCCATTGTGGTCCAGCACACTGGGAAGATGGAACAGGGAATTCGAACCTTCCCTCAGGGAAGACGCCTACTTAATGCCTAACAAAGATGAGTATTCCATCCTCAGTGATTGTGTAAGACTTCTGAGCTGGTTCTGACATCTGGCCACAATTTCGGCACCCTGCCGTTGTTGTTTTTGCTCTCCGATGTTCTTTGCTTTCACATTCAGCCAGAAAACATTTTGATTCTCAGCCTCTTAGGGTGAATCAATACAGTGAGAAACAGGAAAGAGGTTTTGGTGGTTTACACTTCAACTACCCAATACCTATGTGGAATGCACAGAGAATTTAGATGAAATGCAAATCCTTCTGCTTACGGCATGCTGTTGGAAATTATCCTGCCACTAAGGCAACAGTATATACTAAATACACTGAGTGAAGAGAATAAACCAGATGTTCTTAAGACATAAGAAAATCATAGGTTCAGGCCCTTTCCTCTGGGGATCTAGTTAAATGGAGAAGCTGGTCAGGCTGTACACACGTACCATATATTAAATCCCATGAAACAGAGCCATAAAAACAAGCCCAGAGCTTGTTACCACCAGGCTGCCCTTAACCAGAAATCACTCTTCCAGCAACATGATACACCTTTTTTTTTTTTTTTAATGGTTGCTCGTCGGATGAAGAGCTAGATGTATATCAGAAGGAAAAGTCCCCCAAGATCTCAATACCTATAGGCCTTCATGTACCTATTAATATTTTCAGCACAAATCCTGAACCAGAGAACAGTCCTAAGCTAGGTATGTAGCTTATTAAAATGACTGCTGGATGGAGGGAGAGAGGGAAGGAGCTTTTGTTTATTCACTTGTTTATTTATTTAGATTGTAAGCCTGAACTTAAGTGATCTTTGATGAGGTTTCCTCTGCGAGTGGTAAGAGGGGTTTCACTTTAAGAACTGTTCATGAAAATCCAGAAGTGGATCAGTTCATTCATTATTCATTGAACAAGTGATCCTGGGCCAGGTTAAAAAAAATTGAGAAAATTCACATATATATTCATATGTGGGCTTTCTAGGTGGCTCAGTTGTAAAGAATCCGCCTGCAAAGCAGGAGACCCGGGTTTAATCCCTGGTTGGGAAGATCCCCTGGAGAAGGAAATGGCAACCCACTCCAGTATTCTTGCCTGGGAAATCCCATGGACAGAGAAGCTTGGCGGGCTACAGTCCCTGGGGTCCCATATAGTTGGACATGACTAAGCAGCTAACACTTCAATCTGTAGAAATTGTGAGGCCTTTAGAGGCATATCACCAAAACAAAAGGAAGTTAGTCCCTCAAGAAGACTATCGGAACCTGGTCAAAGGAGAAAAAAGTCAAAAGGACTTGCCAGGATATTGCTCCTCTGAGGTGGGGGACAGGCAGGGAGCTGGGAGGCAAGAAGAAAGGAGAGGCATCCACTATGCTGAATGGACAGCACCTTGAGTTCATCTTGTGGTTTAGACCTAAACGTCCAATAGAATAGAGTTATAAATTTCAGGCCAGATCAAGACTGAAGACATGTTTTTAGTTTTGTTTTTATTTGTTTGCATCTTCTGCAAGTTCCTTTTTCAAAAAAGACTACTTTGGAAAATATATTTATTTTTTAATGGGTATTGAATCAAAATCCACATACAAGGAACTTCCCTGGTGGTCTAGTGGTTAGGATTCTGTGCTTCAATTGCAGGGGGCAAGGGTTTGATCCCTGTTCAGGGAACTCAGATCCTACATGCCATGGAGTGTGGCCAAAAAAAAAAAAAAAAGAAAAAAAAATTCACCTACAGTGAAATGCATAGGTTTTATATACACAGTTGATAAATTTCACTTATTTTACACACAATACACAAATGAGTACATCTAGGTAATAAACACTGCAGTCAAAATAATACACTATTTCTGTTACCCCCAAAGTTCCTGTTTTTACCCTTCCTGATAATCTCCACCACTCATAGGTAACAGTTGTTCTGATTTTCATTGTCTAATTAGTTTTATTCATCCTTGAAGTTCATATAAAAAAAGTCTTACAATATGTACTTTTTCTTTTACTGAATTAATATGTCACAATTTGTTCCTCTTTTCTTCTGCTGATGGATATTAGAGCTGTTTCTAATTTGGGGCTATTGTGAATACAACTGCTATAAATATTCTTGCACAAGTCTTTTTGTGGCTATATGTTTTCATTAGTCTTGGATAAATATTTAAACTGGAATTTCTAGGTCATGGGGCATGTGTATATTTAACTCTATAAGGACCTGCCAAACCATTTTTCCAAAATTGCATCATTTTACACTCCCACTCACAATGTATGCTTTTATTTCTAGTGTAAAGTGGTATTTTATTGTGCTTTTAATTTCTATTTCTCTGAGGACTAATAATGTTGAACATCATTTCACATGCCTGGTGATCATATTACTTCTTTTTCTGAGTGTCTGTTGAAATGGTTAGCCCATTTTTCATTTGGGTTGGTTGTCTTTATATTATTGAGTTGTACAAATGTTTCACTTGTTGTATGTAATGTAAATATTTTCTCCCAGTCTTTGACTTCGCTTTTTATTTTCTTGACATCTTTCAATAAACAGATTTTTAAATCTTTTATGAAGTCAAAGTAAATAATTTTTCATGGTTAGTGCTTTTGATGTCCTTTCTTTTTTAAAAAATAATTTCATTAATTTTGACTGCACTGGGTCTTCATTGCTGCATGCAGGCTTTCTCTGTTTGCAGTGCACAGGCTTCTCATTGCTGAGGCTCCTCTTGTTACGGAGCACGGGCTTCAGTAGTGTGGCACGTGGGCTCTGGAGCTCAGGCTCAGTAGTGGAGGCACGTGGGCTTAGTGGCCCTGAGGCACATGGGATCTTCCGGGAGCAGGGAGCAAACCTGTGCGTCCTGTATTGCCGGGCGGATTCTCAGCCACTGGACCACCAGGCGAGTCCCCAGTTTTCTTCTAGAAGTTTTATAGTTTTAGGTTTTTTGTTTTTTCTTCACTTCTACAGTTTTATTTTCCCATTGTCAGTTCTTTTGAATATTTTCCTTGGCCTATACTAGATATCTTAGAATTTACTCCAGATCAGGGTACTAAATAAATTATCAAGGCCACTCTAAACCTATAACTTAAAATTAATCTCCTGATATTTTCCCAATACTAAGCACTTAGGTATGTTATCTAACGCAAATCAAACAAGATCGAATGCTAGTATAGATTCTCTGGTAGTAAAATTCCATAACTTAGTGATATCTCAATTTTGGATGGTTAAAAACTCTTACAGTGTATAGATTGTTATAATATACAGGTACAGAGTTCTTAGAAAGCTAGTCCTAGAATGTTAATTTGTGAAATAAAAATCCTTAGCTTTAGTGCATTAAAAATAGAAATATCATTACAAATTCTTTCAAAGCTGTTTTAAAATTTATTTTAAAATAATTGCTTTTAAAATAATTAAATATTTAAAATATTTAAATATATTTAAAATATTTAAAATAATTAAAATAATTGGAGAATAATTGCTTTACAGAGTCGTGTTGGTTTCTGCTCCACAGCAACATGAATCAGCTGTAAATATACATCTATCCCCCCTCTCTCTTGAGCTTGCCTCTCACCATACCCGCCCTCCCCACCAAATGCAACCCTCTAGGTCACCGAAGCGCAATTTTAGCTTTTAATTTGGGTTTATGGTCATCTCACCTTTGGGGTATTGCAGGAGATAGGGGTCAAAATTCATCCCCCATCCCACCCGACCCTCCCCCCCAAACATCTCCAGTTCCTCCTGTACTGTTCACTGAAAAGATTTTCCCCTTGGTAATTTTGTTGAAAATAAATTGACAGTATATATGTGGTTATATTTTTGAACTTCCTAATATGTTCTTTTGATCTATTTGCTTGTCCTTATGACAAAATCATATTGGCTTGATTAGCATATTATAGCGAGTCTCTGAATCAAGCAGTAGAAGTCTTCCAACTGTATTTTTTGTTTTCAATATTGTTTTGACTATATTAGGTGCTTTGATTTTCCACATAAATTTCAGAATTATTTCACCAGTATAAACAAAAAAAGTGTTGGTATTTTGATTCTATTGTGTTGAATCCATAGAGCAATTTGACTTCTTAGTAATACTGAGTCTTTATTTTCATAAACAAAGTATACCTCTCCATTATTTTAGGTCTTCCCAGCAATGTCTTATGGTTTTGCATGTCTTTTGTTAAACATATTCCTGGTGGCTCAGTGGTAAAAAATCCGCCTGTCAATGCAGGAAACTCAGGTCTGATCCCTGGGTGGGAAGATCCCCTGGGAAAGGAAATGGCAACCCACTCCAGTATTCTTGCCTGGAAAATCCCATGAACAGAGGAGCCTGGTGGGCAACAATCCATGGGGTTGCATAACAGTCAGATACAACTTAGCATCTAAACAACAACAAACAACAGTCTTTTCAAGTCGGCTCCTGATTCCTGTTTACATGACCTTAAGTTTTTCCCAGTTTCACTTTCAAATAATAAGACAAAATGTTTTAGACTCATTTTGTACATTTCTTGCCACCGACTTGGTATCAGCCATTTCTTCAAAAAGACCCTACATTTTTCTTTTTAAAGTAGGATATTTCAATACCACAATCTGGGTGCTAGGGATGAATGTTGCTTTTGGTTCGGTCACTGTGTCTAGGTTTAACTGTTCCTTAAACAGGCTTGTAACCAATTTTCCAATGTTAGCCACACTTCACACTCTCCTCCCTCTCAAAAGTTATAATTGCCACTAGGTCCTAAACTTTCAGGAAATTCCATAGCCTTCTCCCCCCAGCTTTCCTGGTAGCCCAGCTGGTAAAGAATCCACCTGCAATGCAGGAGACCCCAGTTCGATTCCTGAGTCAGGAAGATCCACTGGAGAAGGGATAGGCTACCCACTCCAGTATTCTTGGGCTTCCCTGGTGGCTTTGCTGGGAGAGAATCTGCCTGCAATGTGGGAGACTTGAGTTCAATCCCTGGATTGGGAAGATCCCCTGGAGAATAAAACAGCTACCACTCTAGTATTCTGACCTGGAGAATTCCCTGGACTGTATAGTCCATGGGGTCGCAAAGAGTCAGACACAACTGAGCAACTTTCGCAATAGCCTTCTCCAATCATGGTTAACATCCAGTCTTTTCATGTCTGTTCATTCATTGCTGGTCCATCAGCTTCCCAGTTTGTTATTGCATTTGTCTCCCCTCCTATTTACCCATTCTTGTGGGCTTATGCCCGCAGTAGACAAAATTGCTTTATTCTTGATTCATGGGGGCATTAGGAGGAAGTGAAAGAAAGTACATGTGCCCACTTTCTCATTTTTTACTTCTGAAAGTCTCCCTTGATCTTTGTATCCCTGGTTCACATCTAACCATTATTACTCCTATTTGTGGAAGAACAGTGTCCTCTCTTGGGCTTGCTTTGTGACAAGATGGGTCAGTCCAGGACATGTTGGATGAGTTTTTCCTAGACACTTTTCATTTCTCTTCTTTCCCCGACTTTGCCCCATATATTCCCTGACAATCACCGCATCACCTCAGTTTTAGATCCTGAACCTGCGTTTCAACACACATCTGTGATCTGGATTTTCTGATTCTCACGTTAGAACCCCTTCTTGCTTATGAACCTTGTTATGGACTAGTCACCAAAGCTTAATCTAGAACCCAGATTCCTGGATGAGGTAACTGGTCAACAGTAATCTGCAACAGAAACACTTAAGCTGAGCAAGCCCTGAATGTGCTGACTTTTAAGGCACTTTTAAGGTCTGCGCAGACAGAAAGAAAGCTTTAGGAAAGGACTATTCTGATCTATAAAGCATGGGATGTCATCAAGCCAGAGTTCCTTGGGTCTGAAGGAAGATGAGCTCTGTTCCCCAACCGTAAAGTCCAGGGAGGAGACTTTTTTCAAAACATTTCATATTCTGAGGAAGAGACAAAAAGACACATTATTTGGTTTGGAAGTTATTTTGCTTTGCCCAAGCTTTTCCTCATCTTCCAAATAATTTGTGGGATGAATGGATTACCTGATATCTCTTGTGAAAAGGAAAAAAGGAGAGAGAAATAATTCTCATGATTCTCTGGGGAAGCAATATGGACTTCAAAATGGAAAAGGAGGCACCAGTGACATATTCTGTTCACCTCCAGCACACACTGCGTGGGGGATGCATCGACCACAAAATCCATGATGCCAGTAATGAATGCCAACTGCTTATTTTCAAATGTGACATAATTTCCAGAGAATTTGATTCTGATCATTGCTATGACTGCCCGTGGTCATTCTGTTACTGGAAATCTACAATGCCATTTCTTTGCTAAGTGTCTTTGGCAAAGCCTTAGTTAGTGTTTAATCACAGTAAGAAGGTTCCAAAGACTTTATTAGCCGTATAAAGAATTACAGAGATATTAGCCTAAGTTGGATGGAGCCCAGAGCAGCTGTACTGTGCTTCAAGGGCAGGAGAATGTCTCAGAGATATATTACGCTAACAGAAAATCACCCTGGGATTTAACCCTTACAATAATGAATGTTAAGTGTTCCTTGTTTTACAAAATAGCTCTATTTCTGAAAATTGTGTAAATCTGACATCTCATACCCCTTCTTATGTCCCCATTCAATAATTACAATATCCAGAACACTTAATCTCCAATTATGGCTGATGTCAATGTACATACTGTTATCTTTTTTTATGTATTTATGTCTAATTGAAGGATAATTACTTAACAGTATTATGTTGGCTTCTGCGGAACCTCAACATGAGTCCGCCATAGGTATACCAATGTCCCCTCCCTTTTGAACCTCCCTCCCACCTCCCTCCCCGTCGACCCCTCTAGATTGTTACAGAGCCCAGGTTTGAGTTCCCTGAGTCACAGAGCAAATTCCCACTGGCTGTCTATTTTACATATGTTAATACATACTGTGGTCTTTTAATTATTCTCCTTTTCCAAGTTTCTTTGACAAGTACTTGAATAGAAAGGATGTAAATATCTAATAGCTATGTATTTAGAAGACTGTTTATTAAGTGTTTCGGTAAAATGACTATTCACTCAGTTTATTTTGATTTTTCCATATGGATAGGAATCAAGTCTAGGTCCAAATGTAGGACTGGTGTAGCACATTCTTGCAAAAATAAGGGAGCCCATTAAATTTGCCATTTTTCTTCATTCAGCTTACATATTTGGATGGTTCCAAAATGCCAAATTTCTAATCAGTCTGTAACAATGTCTCCACAGGACCACCATTAAAAGACTAAAAATGGAGAATAAATGACATTTTAGAAGGCTAAATGCATTCTATTTGAAAGATTTTCCTTCATAATCTTGATTATGACATTCTTTTTATTGATGCTCAAATGCCCTCTCAGATCTGAAATGTTAATGATTTGTGTAAATGGTTTTTCAAAGATGTCCTTATGTGGCAAATATTAAAAAGAGCCTCCCAATATTTTTGGGAAATTAACTGATCCGTGAAACTCAGAGGCATAGGATCTGGTGGTTTACTCAAACTTCTAGAATGTCTTTGCATGTAAGGGCATCAGGAACTGGAGTGTTTTGGCTATGCATAATTTGTGGAAGGAGATAAATATGATTTTCCTTTTGAGAGTAAAAATAAAAATATTCTGGGGCTTCTCTGGTGGCTTAGTAGTAAAGAATTTGCTTGCCAATTCGGGAGACACAGGTTTGATCCCTGGCCTGGGAAGATCCCATATGCCTTGGAGCAACTAAGCCTGTGCCCCACAACTATTGAGCCTGTGCTCTGGGGTCAGGGAACTGCAACTTGAGGCCACGTGCCACAACTACTGAAGCCCTTGTACGCTAGAGCTCATGTCCACAACAAGAGAAACCACTGCAATGAGAAGCCTGAACATTGCAACAGAGAGGAGCCCCTGCTCGCCGTAACTAGAGAGAAGCCTGCACGGCAGCAAAGACCCAGTGCAACCAAATATAACAAATAATTAAATGATTAAAAATAAAAATATCCCACTGTTGAAAGGGGTGCAGTCAATATATTTGCCATTAATAATGAAATATTATCCCTTTCAAATTCACCTAATTTTCCATTCATTGCAGTGCTTGATTAGCCTACATCAGTGTTTCTCAAAGTCAATTTCGTAGAGCACGAGTTCCCTGTGTAAGTTTTCCATGCTGCCTGTAAATGACCACAGTCTTAGGCAGCTCTAAATTACAAACATTTAGGTTTCCTCTTCCAGGATGACAGTGAAAAACGCTCTGCTGTCTCCAGCAAAACAAGCATAACTAGTGAAAATTATCTTTTAAATCCTAACATTTAAAGTCTCTGGAAATTGTCCTTAGGGTATACAGAAAAGAAAGAAATACTTATTTAAGAAAACATAGTGAAGTTTGGTAAGAACAGTGAGGGTCTGTAGCATTTGAACCATGACTCATCCATTTCCTCCCCACTTGCAGATCAGTGCGACAGCAACTCTATTCCAGGAAGGTGAAGTCAAGGACACAGTGCTCCTTCTTCTCCCAACTCTTACTTAAGGGATATGGTATCTTCCTGGGAGAGGTAGCCCACCAGAAATTTTCATCAGCCCCAGTGACACATTGGTAAAGAGGCTGAGAAACTGGAAACCTCATACATGGCTGGTAGAAATCCTGCCTTGGAAAACAGTTTGGCACATCCTCAAAAGTTTAATCATAAGAGTTACCGTATGGCCCAGCAGTTCCACTCCCACACATAAACCCAAGAAAAATGAAAACTTATGCCCACCCAAAAGCTCTCATGCAAATATTCATAACAGAGTTATTTCTAAGAACCAAAAACGTAGAAACAACAGACAATCATCAGTTGATGAATAGGTATCACATGTAGTCTTCCAGGTGGCTCAGTGGTTAAGAATCCAGCTGCCAATGTAGAAGACACAAGAGACTCAGGTTCGATCCCTGGGCTGGGAAGATCCCCCTGGAGGAGGAAACGGCAACCCACTCCAGTATTCTGGCCTGGAAAATCCCATGGACAGAGGAGCCTGGCGGGCTACAGTCCATGGTGTCACAAAGAATCCAAACATGACTGAGCATACATAGCTAAGTGGTCTATCCACACAGTGGCATATTATTCAGCAATTTAAAAGAAATGAAACACACATGCCACAACATGGATAAACCTTGAAAACATTATGCTAAGTGAAAGAAGCCAGTCACAAGAGACCACGTGTTACATGATTCCTTTTTTACAAAATGTCTAGAATAGACAAATTTATAGAGAAAGTAAGTTAGCGGTAGCCTAGGTCTGGTGAAATAGAAGAAAGATGGGTGACTGCTAAAATGTATGGGCTCTCTTTTGGGACCAATGAACATATTACAAAATTGATTGTGGTGACGGCTTAACAATGTTGTAAAGAGAATAAGAACCATTGAATTGTACACTTTAAATGGGCAAATTGTATTACATGTGAATAAAAGTGTGAAAAACCTATATACGCCATGTTTAGCTCACATTTGCCATGGATCAGGAATCTAGGCATGACTCAAACTGAATCTGTGTGTTCCTCCCACCTCCATCCACTCCCTCCATATTGAAAGAATCGCTCCCTCTCTGATGTTTTTCTGTTGGTGCTTTCAGAAACCTCTTTTGCACCTTCAACCTCAAGCCAGTCAACTCCTATCAGTTCTTCTTTCTTAATATATCTAGAATTTGGTCCTCACCGCCCTTTTCTACTTGTAAAAAAAAATATTTATTTTGTTGCTCTGGGTCTTTTTGTAGCATGGGGGATCTTTAATTGCAATATGTGGGATCTAGTTCCCTAACCAGGGATCCAACCCAGACCCCCTGCATTGGGAATGCAGTCTTAGCCGCTGGACACCAGGGATGACCCTCACGGTCCACGTCTAAAACTACTTGCTTTCTCCATAACCCTGTTCTCTCTCCTGGATCACTACAATTGCCTCTTACCTTAGATTCTCTTTGCCAGACACATTTATTGCCTTTTCATACCACTAAGTTAATTATGCATTATGGATTCAACATACGAATCTGGGAAGGAGGCACAAAAATTCAGATGCTAGCACCAGCGATGCGACTTCAGGCAATGTACCTAAACTGGTTGTGCCTCTATGGCTTCACCTACATAATTATAATAATAACAGCTGTAACTACCTCACAGAGAAAGACGAAAGGTCAAACGACAAATCAGATAACATGTAAAGCTGCCTTCAATTAGCTTATACTGTGCAAATGTAAGGCTTTATTTTTATTGATGATGATCATCCATCATGATGAGTCATCACTGGCCACAAATAACTGGCTGGCTTAAGGAAGCATGGTTATTCAGGCAAATTATCCTTCTTTTTAATTGGAGTATAATTGCTTTTCAATAGTTTCTGATGTACAACAAAGTGAATCAGCTATAGGGATACATATACCCCCTCCTTCTCGAACCTTCCTCCCACCGCCGCATCCCGCCCCTTCTGGTCATCGCAGATTACAAAGTTGGGCTCCCTGTGCTACACAGCAGCATCCCCCGAGCTAACCATTTCACGCATGATAGTGTGTGTATGTCAGTGCGACTCTCTCAATTCATCTCTAAGCTCCCCTCTTATCCTCATCACAGGGAAACTACAAGGGTTTTAGGAATTCTGTCCCAGGAACCAGTGCCACGACCAAAGGAACACATTCACTCGAACACAGAAATCATTGGTCAGCTTAGAACTCTTTCAGTGTCCCTCAAGGGGTAGGTGTCGGGAGGGAGACAGGAAGTGGAGTCAGCTGTCATCTCGTAGCATTTGGCTTTAAAGAGAAGATGGGACATAGGACAATAGGACATAGGACATATATGTCCTAGACATAGGACAATAACTAGAAGTATGACCAAGAAAATTATGTTCTTAACCCTTGCCAGAATTTTAAAGTTCTAACTTAAGACCTGACTCCTTTCATTCAACATTTTACTCAACGTTTATGAGGTCCTACCAGGCGATGAGGAAACACAGCTGAACATGATCACAGTCCTAGATGACAAACAACTAGCCGCATCCAGTTGACCTGCATCTGTGGGTCTTTGAATTTCTGGAGTCTTCAGTTCAACCAACCATGGATGAAAAATATTCCCCCCAAATCCAGAACATTCAAAAGGCAAAACTTGAATTTGCCCAAACCAGCAACTACTGTTGACTGTTGAACAACAGAGGTTTGAACTGTGCAGATCCACTTATACACTGATTTTTTTCAATATATACTACAGTACTACACAATCCAAGGTCAGTTAAACTTGCAGAAGTGGAACTTCAAATATGGAGGGCCCACTGTCAAGTTCACTTCTAATTTTTTAGTTCAAGGAGGGTTGGCATCCGTAACCCCCAAGATGGTCAAGGGTCAACTGTCTTTACACAGCATTTACATTGGATTAGGTGTTATAGGTAACCTAGAGATGATTTAGAATATCTGGGAGAATGGGTGTAGGTTACATGCAAATACTACGCCATTTAATATAAGCTACTTGAGCATTCTTGGATTTTGGTCTCCATGGGAGATCCTAGAACTAATTCCCTATGGATACAGAGGGATGACTGTATACAGTCCCTGAGCAGGAGAGACAGTTCTGTGTGTGACATGAAGGTGTAAGAGAACCCTTACTAGCATTCTTCTTCATAGAATTTGTAAAACCTTTATAGGCTTGGGGGCTTCCTCTGTGGCTCAGCAGTTAAGGATCCGACTGCAATGCAGGAGGTGTAAGAGATGTGGGTTCAATCCCTGGGTCAGGAAGGCGCCCTGGAGGAAGGCATGGCAACTCACTGAAGTATTCTTGCCTGGAGAATCCCATGGACAGAGGAGCCTGGCAGGCTAGGGTTGTGAAGCCATAGGGTTGCGAAGAGTCGGACACGACTGAAGCGACTTAGCAAGCAAGCAAGCATACAGGTTTTGAGGTCGAAAAAAATCAGAGCTGGAAGGGAACTTAGAGATCATCTAACACAGTCCTTTCATCTTACAAATGTAGGAATTTGGGTCCCAAAGAGGCTACATAGCTTGCCCAAGGACATACACAAAGTAAGTGGCAGATTCAGAAATAAATCCCCTATCTTCTGCTTCCCAATTCAGGGAATTTTCCACTACTGCATGCCAGATCATACACACAAGTGTCCACTTCTTGTATTTCTAATTTCATATAGCTGAACTATTACTTTAAATGGTAATGTTAATGAATTCCATGAGTCAGCGCTTATTTTCATATTCTGCCAATTAATCGTGGTTTGGGGGTAATTCACTCCAAGGCCTTGGATTGTAAAATGCAGCGTCAGCTGTTTTTTTTTTTTTTCAAGGTAATTCATTCCAAAACTTGGACCAAGGATACCTAATGTCGTTCAGAGTTAGCTGGATTTGTCTCTAAATGTCCTTGAATTAAAAATCTACAGTCCTGTTTGTTTTACCCACAGCACAGCTACAGGGAGCAACTGTGACATTGGGTGGGGGTAGGAGGGGGGTTCCAGAGGCTCAGGCTTGAGGTAACCCTGCGTAACCTGGTGGGTGATGTGCCGAAGCGACTGTTTTGGGAGGTGCTCTTTCTTTGTAACTGCAGCTAGAGATGACAGTGGGAAGAACTTCTGTGATTTCTGACCCTGGACTCCCCTTCTGTAATCTGGACTGGTCTCTTACCATCTGTAAAATATCACTTTCATTTGGAAACCAGGAACATCTTCCACTTCATCTAGAACTAGTTACTTTCCCAGCCAGGAGCACAAGGAAGTCAAAGAGAAACAGGAAAAAAAAAATCATTCAATTATACAAAACAGCCATTTTTATGCCCAAGGCAGTTGGTAATTGGATTAATCTTCAGGGGCCTCTGCCATCCAACCTGATCTCTTGAGCTTGTCAGAAGAGGCAAAGACTAGACCTGTGCAAGTAATGTCATCACTAAGCATAAGAGCTGGAAAACCTTTCTGAGCTCACATAGTTTATTATTATAGACATGGAAGGGAGACTGAGAGCAATGAAACATCCTACCTTACTTATTTTTGTGGGGGTGCCTGCCTTCTCTCATTGTTCTCATGCCTCCTCACCTGTCAAATAAGGAGGTTGAACAAGATGACTTTTGATACCCTTCCCAACTCTGACATTCAATGCTGCCTGACAAGTGGAGTGGCCAGGCAGCCTCGGGCATTACCCAGGAATCTGACCTTTTGAATCTCAGGTCCAAACCAGACCTACTAAATGAGAATCTGAGTTTGAACCCAACCCCCAGGTGATCCCTATGCACATTAGAGTCGGTTTTAGAACAATCTGGTTGATTTGCCTCTAGAGGGTGTATTCTTCCCGGAAGGCTTTCAAATGTGTCATTCTCTTGTTGGCCTGCAGGTGTCAGCAGAGAGCTAACGGTGGTCTTTCTGGAGAGGCGGGACCTAAAGAAAGTTTTTATTCCCATTTCTCCTGTCCCGCCCTTCAAGTTCCTGAGCACTCTGGCCTGTTAAGCAAAGCTGGAGGAGTGGGCTGCAAAATGTATTTTGAAGCTGTTCACATCACAGACACTTCATTGTCTGCCCTTCCAGAAAAGAACTGGACCTAGAGGCCCTTCTGTCTCATGAGCAGACTCCCACAGAGTGATTTTTTTAAAAACCCAAATTCTGTGTTTCCTTGACAATTCAGGTAAATCTGTGGCAGATACTCTGACAGTATGACACTATAATGAACTATATTTTGGTCCCAGAATTTATTTATTAAGGTATTTGTATTGTCTTGTCTCGATCAATTCTTAAAATTTTAAATTATAATGACCATCTTTCCAGTAAACCAAAGGTCAGAGTCTTCCATGTTATTATATAAATATTAGTCCCTTGGACTGCAAGGAGATCAAACCAGTCAATCCTAAAGGAAATGAACCCTGAATATTCACTGGAATGACTGAGGCTGAAGATGAAGCTCCAAACCTTTGAACCTAAGGCGAAGAGCCAACTCATCGGAAAAGACCTGATGCTGGGGAAGACTGTAAGCAAAAGGAGAAGGAGGTGACAGAGGATGAGATGGTTGGATGGCATCTCAGTGAACATGAATTTGAGCAAACTCTGGGAGACAGTGGAGGACAGGGAAGCCTGCAGCACGACAGTCCATGGGGCTGCAGAGTCAGACACAACTCAGCGACTGAACAAAAACAATTTGCATAACCCATTAGACTTTTTATACACTTTTAATTTAACATGTTCTTGAAAAATATTTGTAACATAAGGTGTGTAGGCTACTCTGAGTTACAGGTGATGGTCCTGAAGCTGGAAGTTCATCTGTTAATTTGTGAAAATAAGACTTGGATCCAGGTGGCATGAGTGGTAAAGAATCTGTCTGTACTGCAGGAGACCTGGGCTCGATTCCTGGGTTGGGAAGATCCCCTGGAGAAGGAAATGGAAACCCACTCCAGTGTTCTAGCCTGACAAATCAGATGGACAGAGGAGCCTGACCGGCTATAGTTCACGGGGTCGCAAAGAGCCAGACACAACTTAGGGAGTCAAAATACATGACAAAATATCTTCAGACTTGAGACCTCAGCAGCACAAATCTGTGCTCCTTGAGAAAAAAGACAGCCCATGAGGTGAGCCTGCACTGGCCCAGGCTCTCTGCTGAAACTTGATGAGGTGAGGTGACAGAGACTGGAGGTTGGGAAGGCCGAGGTGGCTGGAATTTGCTGGGCACAGCACCTGAGACTAGGGAGCCACGTAAAGAAAGTTCCAGAAAAGTGCACAGGGTTCCCTTGTGTTGTCTGCTGACTCTGTGTGAACCCCGGGAGGCTGGGTAGAACAACTTCTGAGGAAAGCACTGATACCAGAGCTCACAGTGAGCTGGGAATTGTTCCAGTTCCTTCCAGCCAGGGTGGGAGGTCCCCACGTAGGGCAGGGGTCCCCAGTCCCCAGGGCTACAGACGGATACTGGTGGGTGGCTGTCAGGAGCTGGGCTGCACAGCTGGAGGTGAGCGGTGGGTGAGCGAGGGAAGCGTCATCTGTTTTTACAGCGGCTCCCCATTGCTCGCGTTACCACCTGAGGTCCACCTCCTATCAGATCAGCAGAGGCGTCAGATTCTCACAGGTGCTCAAACTGTACTGTGAACTGTGCAAGGGAGGGATATGGGTTGCAAGTTCCTTGTGAGAATCTAATGCTTGACAATCTGAGGTGGAGCTGAGGTGGTGCTGTTAGCAACGGGGAGTGGCTGCCACTGCCTCACCCCCAGATGGGACCATCCAGTTGCAGGGAAAAAAGCTCAGGGCTCCCACTGATTCTGCATGATGGTGAGTTGTATATATTTCATTATATATCAAGGTAATAACAATACAAATAAAGTGCACAATAAAGGTCAGCATTGGAGAAGGAAAGGGCACCCCACTCCAGCGTTCTTGCCTGGAGAATCCCAGGGACAGCGGAGCCTGGCAGGCTGCCGTCTATGGGGTCACACAGAGTTGGACACGACTAAAGCAACTTAGCAGCAGCAGCAAAGGTAATGCACTTGAATCATTCTGAAACCACCTCCCCCACACCCAGTCCGAGGAAAAACTGTCTTCCATGAAACTGATCCCTGGTGCTGATAAGATTGGAGACCACTACCCTAGGGGACCAAGAGTCCTCCTGGAAAGCACCTTAGCCTGTTCTAACTGGGAGGTGAGCTGGTGAAGAGGATTCAGTGACAAAGCTCCCCTCAATCAGCACCCACCTCAGCTCCCAGAACGGAAAGGTGGAGGAGAAGAGAAAAGGAGGGATGGGAGAGGTGTTCCGTGGAGGGTTGAAAGGAGAGCTGTTCCAAGAAGAGAAAGACAGGTGCTTCACACAGTTGACATCTCATAGAAATGTCAGAACAACTGTCAGCAAACAATGAGGCTGAAGAAACCACAGGTGACTATGGTGGAGAATGCTGTAACTTCTCTTTGTGACTCAAACCCACAACAGCTGTTGGCTTGACCACAACACACACAGGCACCAGAGGTTCTCGGGTATTTGAGACCAGGGAAACTTGGGGCCTTGTAGACATTAGAGGGGAGAAGTCCCTTTCTCCACACTGCCTGAATATAGAGTGGGAGCCACAGTGCTTTGGGGGTGGGCATCACCCGGCTTTTTAGAGGAGGAAACCACGATGCCTCTGGTGTGTTTCCAGAAAGTCTACTTTTTGACCTCTTTTGGCAAATTATTAGGGCCCACAGCCAGCTTGGGGCCATGAGGTTTTCCCGGAGGTGCAGCTATGAGCACGTGACTGGGAATACCCAGTGACCCGGTGATCCCCACACACTGCCCGGGTCCTGGGCTTGGGAGCTCCTGCCTCTCACTGGGTGATGAGGCCCGGTGGGTTCACAGACCTTGGGTGGTCTTCTTATGTGTGAATAGAACTCTGGATGAAAGCACATCCCCAAGTAAGAATTTAGTTGTGTTTGACTCTCTGTGACCCCATGGACTGTAGCCCACCTGGCTCCTCTGTCCATGGGATTCTCCAGGCAAGAATACTGGAGTGGGTTGCTATTTCCTACTCCAGGGGATCTTCCTGTCCCAGGGATTGAACCTGGATCTCCTACATTGCAGGCAGGTTTGTCACTGTCTGTGCTAACAGCTCTGGAAAAGTGAGTAAATTGACAGGTGGTTTTTCCTTTAGTGAATACAAAAGTAATTCTCTTATAAGCTGGGTCTTGATTATCATTCTTTTGCTTGAGACCCTTTCCTTAGGTTACCTAATAGGGCTTAAGACTTCATATGCCATCAAGTTCTTGGTCTAGACTATGTTTATCATCCTCTGGAAGCATTAAAGCAGCTTCGCATAAGCTGCCCATTCTACCCATTCCTGCTGAAAAATGATCAGATCTATCCAATTTTCGTCCACCCCCTTCCCATGCTCACTGGGTTTTCAGGAGAAAGAATGTGAGGGAAACTTGTTAGCAACATGTTTTCAGCTTTATTGAAATTCTTACAAAAGGTCTGATGTATTTTAGGCCTGGCCTAATTTCCTCTAGTCCCTGAAATACAGGATCATGGCTATTTCCACGTCCTTTTAAGTAGGAATGTAAACTAGTAGACTTTGCTTTTAAAGTTCAAACACACATCACTATGGTTTTTCACTGATGTAAAGCAAAACTTATGTTTTCCCAAATGAAAAGACCAAGTAAGAAAGTTACATGCGTCTTCGTTGGTGGGATAACTGGATTCTTTGTCAGAACACACTTGCGGATTTCACTCAATGTGACATTCTTCCACATTGAGTATTTTCTTTTTTTTTTTAATGCAAACTTTGCGATGTACTGAGCTATGTAGTAAAGAGTGCCATGTTCATATATGCATACATATATTGGCTCTGGGAAAAGATGCATGAGTACATGCATGTTATGTAAACATAGCAGATAATAAGCATATTATAAGCAAAGAACAACCAATAGCATGTATTGGTTTCGTTGTCAGCCAGGAGCTTTGCTGGCCTTATCCCCAGAGGGTCCCAGTTATCGCTTTCCCCAGGCAGGCGATGCTCACCAGGTAGGAAAGGTGATTGTGTATCTGAGGCGTGTCTGAGTCGGTGGGCCTATGCTCACTTGCTTACATGAAGCTCCCCAGGCCTAAAACACAGAAATGCCCAGCATGACCTCCTCCTCGTGTCAAAAGCAGACTCTGATCTCCCCATCATTAGCAAAGGGGTGCAGACTGAGGGCTTCCAGAGGCCCGCAGTCTCTTCTTCCCCTAGATGTAGTAGGGAATCCTCATTTCCTTCCAGTCTTATAGGCTCCATCAGGACATGTGTTCTCTTGACCACAGGATGACACCCAAAGTGCCCTGGAAGGTTCTGTACCATCACCTCCAGACAGCTCTGAGACACAGACAATGTGGCTTTAGCCCTCATTGCCAGATGACTGAGGGTTGGCCTTGGTTTAACCCAGATAGCTCCTGTGTCACCCCCCAAACCCATCCTCCTGTGTGGATGGCTGCTTGGAAGCCAGTCACATCCAACCTTGAACTTACACCCTATGGGATTTGGAGTATTTAATCCTTCAGTCACACCTGTGCTGCACCCCAGCTTCTTGCTTGAGTCTAAGCAAAGACACATGAGAGTTCAGGTCAAAACAATGGTCTCACTCTCCATCTGGCTGATAGGCTAGGTGAATGGGTCACTTGAGTGGTACCTGGAGGTCAAGTGGTACCCAAGCCAGCATGACTTGTAGGAGTGCTGCAAAGTGATATGTGAATTGAGCGCCCAAGATACTACGTAGCACACACGGCAGTCACTCAATAAATGTTCCTTTCACTTGCCTTCTCGGCATCCAGACTGGTTCCTGCAGGAGGCTGGCATCTCCCTCTCACTCCTAGAGCCGCCCCTCCTCTATGTCACTTTCCTGAACTAACAAACGCTGTGCAGAGGCAGAGTAAAGAGGGGAAGGTGAATCACTCAGTATCGTCTCTTGCTGGTCAAAACTCTTGGCCTGAGGTTTGGGAATGATCTGCAGAGTAAACGACCTGGGATGCCTCCTGCCCATCTTCATTGCTGCATTGGTTACCAGGATCCATCTGTAACTCACAGACCACAGAGAACATGGACAGGTAGCCCTGATGGCATGGTGTTTAGAAGACTCTGGAAAAAGGCAATCCAGTCAACCAGGGCTCCACACAGGAACCGTGGTGGAAGGGAGAGACAGGCAGTGGATCCCAGAGTTGTGCTTTGGAATAGATGTCCAAGAGGAGGAGGGCGACAGGTCACCGTGGTCCTGGGATGGGAAATTACAGGGGTCTGGGGGTGCTGGGCTGGGCGTGGAGGGCAGAGGCACGGTCAGGGGAGCCCGGAGCATTGCCCCCACCCCAGGGATGCAGGAAGGAGGCTGGGCAGCTGGACCCGGACCTCGGGCTGTGCCCACTGTTAGTGTCTCTTGCACGTCACACCAGCATCCTCAGCGTGCCCGCAGTTTGTCACCCCCCACTTGGAGAAGCTGCAGCGGAAGATGCTTTCCTCGGTACCCTTGCAGGCGACATCGTCCATCCAAATTCTCCCTGTGCCTGTGGAGACAAGTGGACACGGTGTCTTAGCAGAGATGCAGGGGCACAGGACAGATGGGCGCTGTCTGTCCCGAATCCTGTCTCAATTCTCCAATCGAGTGGACCCCCTGCCTTCACCACGCCACCGAGACCAACACATCTTCTCTAGGCACAGTTTCTTGAAAGCAGAATCAAAATAATTGACAGTGAGGATGGTTTCCCTGGTGGCTCAGTGGTAAAGAACCCACCTGCCAATGCAGGAGATGTAAGAGTCGTGGGTTAAATCCCTGGGTGGGGAAGATTCCCTGGAGCAGGAAATAGTGACCCACCCCAGTAGTCTTGCCTGAAGAATCCCATGGATAGAGTCGTCTGGTGGGCTACAGTCCATGGGGTCACAAAGAGTCAGACACGAATTAGCAACTAAACAATAACCAGGATGGTATTTACTGAGCAGCTCTGATGTGTCAGGCCTCTTAGACATATGATCTTCGTCCATTCCCACCACAGTGCTGTGAGATGGGCATGAATAACCCTTTTTCTAGATGAGAAAACTGAGGTTCAGAAAGCAACCAGTGCAAGGTTGCTCAGCTTGTAAGTGGAAGAATCTGAACTCAAGCCCAAGTCTTGCTGCCTCTCAGGCCCACACTTTATACAAGATGCTTAATAGCTTTTGAGATTTTGACCATGCCACATAACCTGTGGGCTTTAAGTTCCCTGACCGGGGATCAAACCTGTGCCCCCTGCAGTGGAAGCACAGTCTTAGCCACTAGACCACCAGCAAAGTCCCTGCTATTGAGATGTACCTTGCAGCCTTTGCTGCTGAATATTCAGACAAGACATAATCAGAGGGACAATGTCAAATAGATCTAACTTGGACAGATCCAGCGCCCCAGAACCAAATATCTCAGTGTCAACATCACCTCCAGTCTTCTGAAATTTAAAGCTGATGGTCTCACACAATGAGCTCCAAACAGTGGTCCTTGGAATGACGGCAGATCTCAGAAATTAACATTATCACCAGACATATGTTATGACAGGCGGAAGCATCTGTAACCATAAGCAACTAGCTCAGTTCCCAAAATACAAGGTCCCTAAGACAATCCAGCTGAGTTTTGCCCATCTGTTCACCCTGCCCTATTCACTCGGCTCTTAGAGGAGGACCAACCTGATGGTCTGAGGGTGCCCATGCAGGGAGCCTTTAGTTGGTTTTCCCAGGATTGTACCAAGTCTTCCAAGAGACATACACTTGGCATTGAGGACTTCAATGAATGTTAAGGGAATAGGGCAGCTGCGTGAGGCTTCAAGGGAATGGAGAGGGCTTGTCTGGGGTCAGAGGGGTCAGTGGAGAGGGGAGAAGTCACCTGGAGCCCCCACTGACTGATGAACTGGCAGGGCCATCAACCATGTTCTGGTGGGTTCTTGGGGCTGATGGTCAAGCCAGGTCTTTAAGTGTGGGAGCTCACTCGGGAGCCCTCTGGAGTGCTGCCTGAGCTTCAGGGCTCCCATCGCCCATGGAGTCAGTAGTGTAGAGCTTCGCTACTCAAAGTGCGATCCTAGATCAGCAGCATCAGAGTTTGTTAAAAACACACAACCTCACGCCCTGCCCAGGACCTACTGAACCAGAATCTACATTTGAACCAAGTGGTCCTGCATTGAAGTTTCAGAAGCACTGGTACAGCAGAAATAGGGCTTTACAACAAGTAGGACAAATCTCAAGTCTCAGCCCATCCAGGAGGACCATTTCAGTTGTAAAAGCGGGAGGGGATTCCCAGGATGTGAGACTTTCGGTGCTGAAACTAAGTAAACTGAGAACCTACTGGGTAAACTTACTTGTTATGTTCAAGACCTGGTACCAGAAATCATGGGGCTGAAGGTCAGAAACTGCGTTCCAACATTACCATGTCAATCTGGGCAAGTTAAACAAGGTAATTGTTGTTGTTTAGTCACTGTGTAGTATCCATCTCTTTGCAACCTCATGGACTGTAACCCACCAGGCTCCTCTGTTCATAGGATTGCCCAGGCAAGAATACTAGGTTGCCATTTCCTTCTCCAGGGGATCTTCCTGACCGAGGGATTGAACCCCAGTCTCTTGCCTTGGCAGGCAGATTCTTCACTGCCGAACCACAAAAGCAGCCCAAATGAAGTAATAGTTCCTGTATTTTAAAGGGCTTTGAAATGCACCAAAACCCTACATGAAAGGCAGCTCAGGGATCCTAGCACCTGATCCTACACCCTGCCTCCTTGTCCAGTCTCTCAGCAGCCAGACAACCTCTCCTTTTAGAGGAATTGTCGAGTATTGTTGTTGTTTAGTTGTTAAATCATGTCCGACTCTTTGAGAATTAAGATCCTCAAACCTGTCACTCACCCTTGCACGGGAAATCCCTTCACAAAGAACATCCAGGGAACACCTAAACCATTTTGCTGCCCAGTAAGAAGCTCCAATATTTTGGCCACCGATACAGAGAGCCAACTCATTGGAAAAGACTCTGATGCAGGGAAAGATTGGGGGCCAGAGGAGAAGGGGGCAGCTGAGGATGAGGTTGTTAGATAGCATCACTGACTCCATGGACATGAGTTTGAGCAAGCTCTGGAAGATAGTGAAGGACAGGGAAGCGTGGCGTGCTGCAGTCCACGGGGTGACAAAGAGTCAGGCATGACTGAGCGACTGGACAACAACAAATTGATGCAAGGACTTAGTGGCCTGGACATATTTTTGTTATGCTGAGATATTCAGCATGAATATCCCCTAGCAGTAAACTAGGGGAAAGAGCTGGGAGGAGAGATCTCCTGCTGTCTTTTTAAATGTTATTTGTTCATCACAACCTCTTCCCCAGCCGGATACAGTGTGCCTCTTACACAATAAGCCCTTTGAGGCTGAGCAAAAATTCTCAGATTAAATGTCTCCTGGAAAACACATCAGTTTACAAATTACCCAGGAAAAGGTTGCAGACCCAAGAGCTCCGTGGGATTAGTCACACCCAAAACAAATAAAGCAGCAAATGAAGGAGACTGAAAATACAAAACAGGCCCAAGGTTACCAGTCCTAATGCATACACAGGATCACGAAACTCCAAACTCTAGTTGGGCTTTGGCTAGGGAGTTCTAGCTAGTATTCAGTCATGGAAGAGCCAATAAAATGAGGACAGGGTGTTAAATCAGCAATACTCACATCTGCAGTTATTGGGATATCACTAAAGGGGCCAATGAACTCGCAGATCATCTCTGCTCCCTGCCGTGTCAGAGAGGCTAGACCTCTCATGAATCCAGACACCAATCACTGTGTCAGCTGACATCCATGAGAGCTGACACTTGACACTAATTGTGTGGCCTGAGCACCAGGTCAGTATCACCTGGGAGTTCATCAGCAATGCAGGGTCTTAGACCCACCAGAACCTGAACCTGGGTTTGACTCCTGTGTCAGGAAGGTCCCCTGGAGGAGGGCCCAATAACCCACTTCAGTATTCTCGCCTGGAGAATCCCATGGACAGAAGAGCCTGGTGGGCTACAGTCCATAGGGTTGCAGAGAGTCGGACACGACTGAAGCAACTAACAGACTGTATCCTAACAGGGTCTCCACCAGTCAACATGCCTCCAAGTCTGAGAGCCCTGCTCTAGTTAGGTCTGCTCCTCCATGCTGGTTCTCTCTGTGAGCTCCATAACAAGCCCCATTGGGAAGCAGGAAGAGGGTTCTCTATTCCCCCACTTTAGAATCAGAAAACTGGAGCTACATGGTGAGGTTTTATCTTATGGAGGCAAAACTGGGACCAGAGGCCAGGTCTTCCGACACTTGGAGCCTAAGGGGCTGTTGGAATCTGAGGGGATGGTTGGGATGAGTAAGCAGAGATATTATTTTATTCTCGTCATTCATTCCTTCAATAAATATTTAGGCATCTACTCCATGCTCAGCACTGTTCTGGGTGTTTGGGCTACATTAGTGAACAGAAAATGATTTTTAAAAAACCCACTGCTGGTAAGAATATATATTGGTGGAGAATAGTATGGAGGTTTCTCAAAAAACTAAAAATAGAATTACCAGATGATTCAGCAATCCCACTTCCAGGTACATAGCCACCAGAAACAAAAACTAATTCAAGAAAATACATGCACCCCAATGTCCATAGCAGCATTATGATTATACAGTTGCCAAGACAGGAGAGCAACCAAAGAGTTCCTCAACAGAGGAGTGGATAAAGAAGATGTGGTATATATTATATATACAATGGGATACTACTCAGCCACAGAAAAGAACACAACTTTGCTATCTGCAGCAACATGAATGAACCTGGAGGGGCATCACTCTAAGCAAAATAAGTCAGAAAAGTCAAATACTTTATGATATCATTTGTAGGAGGAATGTAAGATAACACAACAAACTAATGACTCTACCAAAAAACGCATATGTACAGAAAACAAATTAGTGGGTACCAGTGAAGGGGAAGGGGCAACACATGGATGGGGAACGGGGAGGCACAAACAACTGGATGTAAGACAGGCTACAAAGATGTACTGTACAACATGGGGACTATAGCCAATAATTTGTTATTACTGTAAAGGGAAAGTGACCTTTAAAAATGGTACAAAAACAAAACAAGAAAAAGCAAAAATCTCTGCTTCATGGAGCTAACATTGGAGCTACTGCATGTTTACTTAGAGTGATATTAATAGAAGGAATGAGTTACCCTGAGTCCTGAGGGCTGCCATCAGAGCACCACAGGAAGGCAGGACCGCTATCAGACAGATGTTTAAGAGAAAGGAAAACTGAGGCCCCAGAAAGGCTAGCAGACCTGTTCCACAGCTATGACGGGAGGAGGAGATAGTGACCTCTGATGCCCAGCCAGTCTAGTCTCTGATCCTGACAGAAGCACATACACAGGGCACTTCATGGATCACCAAGTTAAGAGGTGGCACACCAAATTCGGCCCACTTCTTGCTTTTGTAAATAAAGTTTTATTGGAACACAGCACCCCCCATCTAATTACACAAGTCTACCTTGTAGACTGCAGCTACTTTCGTCTGTAGTTACTTTTGTGCGACAACTGCAGAGTTGAATAGTTGTGAGACAGACCATCTAGCCCAGAAAGCCTAAAATATTTACTTCTGGCTATCCCTTTAACATTTGCTGACCCTTGCACTAAGCCACCTCCCAGTATTTAAATTTGATCTTAAGAAAAAAAAAAAGCAAAAATGCTAATAATAATCAGAATGGACACTCTCAATCCATCCATCCACCTACACCTACAAATCCATCTGCATTTGTACCCACCCTCACCTTTGTCTGTCTACATGTTTCACAGATTTTCTCAGTGGGTCCAGGACCAGTTCCCTGGGTGCTGCCCTGGTCTCACCCCCTCCATCTCTTTCTGGACCCTGTTCCAGCCATCACCTCCATCTTCTCCAACTGCACTCCCTCCCTCTCCAACAGCTCTTGGACCAATTTAAAATTTTTAAAAAAATCATCTTCAAGTCTTTCTCATTTGGGTCTTCCTTGTTTTTTTCCCAGGGACACTGATCATTTAATTATTGAGGCCTGGCCAGGAAAACTTTTATGGTGCCAAACCACCAAGAGCATGCCAGGCTCAGCAGTTTCTTGTATGGCTCGGGGAGGATGCAGATTATGCAGGCATACCAGTTTCTTCCTTCTTTCCTCGCACCCTCCTCCCATTCCTCTTTCCTCCCTCCCATTTTCAGTTCAGTTCAGTTGCTCAGTTGTATCTGACTCTTTGCGACCCCATGGACTGCAGCACGTCAGGCCACCCTGTCCATCACCAACTCCCAGAGTTTGCTCAAACTGATGTCCATCGAATCAGTGATGCCATCCAACCATCTTATCCTCTCTTGTCAACCCTTCTCTTCCTGCCTTCAATCTTTCCCAGCATCTGGGTCTTTCTAATGAGTCAGTTCTTCACATCAGGTGGTCAAAGTTTTGGAGTCACTTTATCCAGTACCTATCACGTCCCAATGAGCCAGCTCATTGGAAAAGACTCTGACTGGGAAAGATTGAAGGCAGGAGAAGAAGGGGATGACAGAGGATGAGATGGCTGGATGGCATCACCGGCTCAGTGGACATGTGTTTGAGCAAACTCCAGGAGACAGGGAAGGACAGGGAAGCCTGGCGTGCTGTCCTTGGGGTTGCAGAGTCAGACGCGACTTAGCGGTTGAACAACAGCAAATAAACTAAAGAGGAATGAGCTAGGTGGAGAGGAGGGAAAGGCATTGCAAACCTGAGGAAGAGCCGGTGATAGGACATGGAGATCGAAAACGGCTGTATGAGCTCAGAGCCCACATATGGATGCATGCGGCTGAACGGTGCTCCGCTGAGGAGTGAGGCACTTTAGGACAGACCTTGCTGCTCTCAGCTAAGGAAGCCGGACTTGATCCTGAGAGCAGTAAAGACCCGCCGAGCGTTGGGCAGTGACAAGCAGGAGGCCGTTTTAGAAAGAGCCCCGGGAGCCAGGAAGAGGAAGGCCTAGGGGAGCAGGCGGTGAGCAGTGCAGGAAGAAGCTCCTGGAGGGTGCCCCGCCTCCTCCCAACAAGCAGCAAATGACTGTGCACCCCCGGGGCCTGCGCTGTGCTAACTGCTTGCCATACACAATCTCATTTTTCATTTGCCATCCTCCTGCAAAAGTGGAAGGGCTGAAGCCTGGGGAGGTTAGGGACTTTGCTCCAGGTCAGCAACCAGTTAAGTGGCAGACGTGGAATGCTAGCTAGGCTCTGTCCTAGAGGCTGAGCTCTGAGCCACTGCTCTACCCAGCCTGAGCTCCTAAGGCAAGAACAGTGAGAACTAAGAGGAGGGGATGGAGTCAAGGGCCCAAGAGGTCGCACTGGTAGAATCTGCAGGACCCAGGGACTCAGCAGAGAAGGAACGGGGGAGTGGGTGAGGGGAAGGGGAGGGACAGGTCTGCAGTCCTGCCTGGAAGGATAGAAAGCACATCCATAAGAGAAACAGAGATGATGGATGGCAGGGCTGGAGCTGGGGGCCTGGGAGACTCCATGAGGCTGAGGGTGAGCCGACTGGGGTCGGGAGTCTGGGTACCTGCTTGAAGGGAATCTGTGGTCAGAGGGGCGTCTGGACCTGAGGCGCAGCCTGCCCTCTGCCAGGAGAGGTGGGCATCCCCCACCCTGCCCCATAGTTGGCAGGGCAGGCGAGCCCTTCCCATGCCGTTTAGAATCTGTGAACATGTCCACCTCCCCCTAAAGTGAACATGCTGAGGTCAGAGACTATGCTGAGCCTAGTGCCTGCCCAGAGAAGGAGCTGGAAGCCGCTCTGGGGAGAAGGAAGTGCAGCCGGGACAGGAGGCGCCCACCTCCCCCTGTGGACCTGTGAGTAACACCGGGCTGGCCCGCCTGCCCAGGTCTCAAAGACCACGTGACCGAAGCTACCGGACAGCGATGGGGAGGTCAGGCCACGGTTCACTTTCTGGGCTTCCCTGGTGGCTCAGACAGGGGAGAGTCTGCCTGCAATGCGGGAGACCCAGGTTCGAACCCTGGGTCGGGAAGATCCCCTGGAGAAGGAAATGGCAACCCACTCCAGTACTCTTGCCTGGAAAATCACATGGACAGAGGAGTCTGGCAGGCTACAGTCCATGGGGTTGCAAAGAGTCAGGCACAACTGAGCCACTTCATATTCATATTTAATGGTGCAAATCTGATGCAAATGTAGAATCGAGTCTGGCTTCCCACTGCCTGATTTAAAGACTCCAGTGGCATTAATATACAATATTTTTATATATGTGGAATCTAGAAAAATTGTATAGATGATCCTATTGAAAGCAGAAATAAAGATACAGATGTAATGAACAAACGTATGAATACCAAGGAGGAAAGAGGAGTGGGTGGGAGGAATTGGGAGATTATGATTGACATATATAAGGGCTTCCCATGTGGCACTAGTGGTAAAGAACCTGCCTGCCAATGCAGGAGATGTAAGACACGTGGGTTCAATCCCTGGATCGGGAAGATGCCCTGGAGGAGGGCATGGCAATCTGCTGTAGTGTTCTTGCCTGAAGAATCCCATGAACAGAGATTGTCCTGGACTGGCGGGCTACAGTCCATAGGTCTCAGAAAGTTGGACAAGACTGAAGTGACTTAGCATGAGTGACGTATATACACTATTGATACTATACATAAAATAGGTAACTAATGAGAACCTACTCTATAGCACAGGGAACTCTACTCAATGCTCTGTCCTGACCTAAATGGGAAAGAAATCCAGAAAAGAGGGGATGTATGCATATGTATATGTATACCTGATTCATGTGTATACCTGATTCATTCTGCTGAATGGTAGAAATTGACACAACATTGTAAAGCCACTACACTCTGGCAAAAATTAATTTAAAAAAGGCTTGAGTGGCAATTGTAGGGGTTTCCCCTCAGGCCATATGATACAAACATCAAGGAAGGATCTCCTGCATTGCAGACAGATTCCTTACAGTCTGAGCAATTAGGGAAACCCAATATGTTCCAGTGTCTCCTAGTTTATATTTTATTGGAACTTGAATTTGTATCCGACTTTTGTGTGAAAACTGTATAAATGTTAATTATGTTGAATTGGTTTCACAGTGCTTTTCAGAGCTATTCTATCCTTCTACTTCTCTGTATATTCGTTCTATTCATTTTTGAGAGTTTGATATTGAAACTCCAATTAAAAGTCTTAATTTATCTACTTTAAAAAATAAAGTAGAACTATATGTAACCTGGTTCTGTATTTAAAAAAAATTTTTTTTTAAATCAAGGGAGGATGAAAGAGTTTTAGGTTAACCCTGCTTATGACAATCAAATGACCTAGTGTGGCTTTTCTAAAAGATTGTATCACTTTTCCCCCTAAAATATTTTGCTTCCATATATTAGGGAGATGTCCTCATCAGAGCCGAAAATGGAAAAGTAAGGACTGATTCCCCATTTCTGTTTGTCCTGCAGACAAAGATGGCAGCTTTCCTTGCAGAAAACAGGCTGAGACCCACTGCACAGCTTCAGGTGGGAGGGAAGCACTCGTCCCTGGTGGGCTGTCCTCTGTGGAGCTGGACCCTTTGAACTCCCTGCTCACTGGGCCTTTCAGTCCAGAGGCTAAGACACTGGGGTCAATCGGCTGCTCCCCACCAGCTGTCACAACAGATTTCACAAGAGTGCTTCAGTGAGCGCAATTGTCTTCATGGGCTCAGACTGGGCAGCTTGTAAACAAGAGATGTTTATTTCTCACAGTTCCAGGGGATGCAAGTCCGAGATCAGAGTGCCTGTGTGCTCAGATGCTGGGGTTCTAGGGAGAGCCCCCTTCCGACTGGGAGGCTCCTGTGTGTCCCCACGGAAGCGGGCAGAGCACCCTTAGGTTCTTTTACTAAGGTCCCATTATGAGAGCTCAACTTGTGACCTGGACACCCCCTCACAGGCTCCACCTCCTAACACCATCATACTGCAGGATCAGGATTTCGACATATGAATATGTTATTGTTCAGTCGCTTAGTCGTGTCTGACTCTTTGCAGCACCATGGACTGTAGCCCACCAGGGTCCTCTGTCCACAGGATTCTCCAGGCAAGAATACTGGAGTGGGCTGCCATTTCATTCTCCAGGGAATCTTTCGACCCAGGGATGGAACCCGTGTCTCCTGCATTGCTGGCGGATTCTTTGCCACTGAGCCACCAGAGAAGCCCATATGGATTTGGCCGGGGAGGGATGGGGTAGGAGGGACACAAACATTCAGTCCACAACAGGGGAGGCCAGCAGGAGACAAAAACAGAAAGGAAGTCCAATTCGAGGGAAGGAAGGAATGTTCTAATGTTCAGAACTGTCTGAAGATGGATGGCTGGAGGCTGCGAGCCCCCCGAGGTGGGAAGGACCCAGGTGGAGGCCGGGTGACACTCGGCAGGACTGCCATCGAGGGGACCCCGGATGGGAGGGCAGGCCTAGGACTCCAGGCCCCTCGCCCCTCGTTCTCCACTGGTGGGTGCCCTACCTTGTCCGAACTGAGCGGTGCGGTGCACGTCCTCAGCGCCGGGGAAACCCAGCATGCGGCACACCACGTCCCCGTCCTTCTTGTCCCAGCCATCGTCACACACAGTGCCCCAGCGCCGCTCATGGTACACCTCCACGCGGCCCTGGTGCGGACCCGAGCCGTTCACCAGCCGCACCATCACTGCCTCCACGCCACCTGCCGGGAGCAACGCAGGGTCACGGTCACTCCCCTGAGCCTGGACACAGCCGTGCCCGCCCCCCCGGAGCCCTCCCCGGCTCCTCACCCCTACTTGGATAGGGAGGGGGGCTGGGGCTCCAGTGAAGGCCAAGCAGGCAGCCAGCAGAAACCGTGGTGTCACCCCTGCCTGTTATTATCACCTCTGCCCTTCTCTCCACCTTTTTTAATACTTCTGTTTTTCCAGAGTAGTTTTAGGTTCATAGCAAAATTGAAAAGCAGGAACAGTGCTGGCTTTGGCAGTGCATGTGCTAAAATTGGAATGATACAGGGAAGATTAGCAAGGATGACATGTGAATTCATGAAGCATTCCATAATTTTTTTTTTTTTTTTTTTACAGCTGCAACAGAAATCTGATACAAATTTCAGCATGGAGTGCATAAATTCCTGCTAATTACTGATCATTCTTTAATCACTTTATTGAAGATCTAGGTCAAATCCACATTTAGTAATTATAGCACTAAATAAAAGTGTGAGAACTGGCTTTTCCCTTCACAGTTGGTGACGCTAGATATCCTATGAAATGAAAAAAGGAAAAACTGAAAAAAAAAAAAAAAAAAAAAGAAGGCATAGACTCCCTCCCCCACTCCCAACAGGGATAGCTTCTCCCCACCATCAACACCTGCCTCCAGAATGGTGCATTTGTTACTACACTTGATCTTAGCCAAAAGGCCGGGAAGTGATTGCATTTGTTATAATCTATGAACACACAGAGACATGTCGTAACCACCCCGAGTCAAGAGTTTACACCAGGGTTCACTCTCGGTATTGTCCGTTCTATGGTCTGGACAAATGTATAATGATATGTATTCACCAACATAGTATCCTAAAGAATGGTTTCACTACCCAAAAAATCCTCTGTGCTCCATCCCTTCATCCCAACCCCCACCCCTTAGCCCCTGGCAAACACTGATCTTTTTCCTGTCTCCATAGCTTTGCCTTTCCCATAATGCCATATAGTTGGGATCATACAGTATGTAGCCTTTTCAGACTGGCTTCTTTCATGTAGTAATATGCATTTAAGGCTTCTCTTTCCATGGCTGGATAGCTCGTTTCTTTCTAGCACCGAATAATGTTCCATTGTCTGGATGTACTACGGTTTAACTATCCATTCACCCAATGAAGGCATCTTGGAAGGAATTATGAATAAAGCTGCTACAGACATTCGTGTGCAGGTTTCTGAAAAGACATAAGTTTTCAATTCATTTGGGTAAATACCAATAAGCAGGATTGCTGGGGTCTTCCTGGTGGCTCAGCTGGTAAAGAATCCGCCTGCCAATGCAAGAGATGAAAGAGATGATGGGTTCGATCCCTGGGTCAGGAAGATGCTCTGGAGAAGGGAATGGCAATCCACTCCAGTATTCTTGCCTGGAAAGTCCCACGGACAGAGGAGCCTGGCGAGCTATAGCTCATACAGGTCACCAAGAGTCAGACACAGCTGAGCCACTGAGCACCTCGTGCATCAGTCATCCCTGACTATTCTTCGCACGTGAGTTTATAACCTCCAGCCAGGTTATCAGAAGAGGCTGAGGATGAGCATGAGAGCAGAGACTCCTCTAGATGGAAAACAATGAGCGCAGCAGGACTCAGAGGCCAGGTCTGAGACGGAGACGCCACCCGGGAGCCTTCGTGACAAGCCAACCTGGAGCCGGCAGCCGCAAACACAGCCTGGCCCGGGTTGGGCGTCTGGCCCTGGTGTGTTGGCTGAGGCTGAAAAGGCAGTCTTGATTTCTCCCAGACCTGCCTCGCCTCTGTCAGCACCCCGTCACGGTGGCCGTGGGCCACGCCAGGCCAGGAGGCTGCCAACGGCAGTCTCCGTGTGGGGTCATCAGTAGAGGGTGAGTGGCAGGAGGGGGCTGTGCGTCCCAGAGCCGGCGAGGCCGGGTTCAAGGTCCAAATAACAGGAAGAAGTCGGGGGCAGTGCAGGCAGCCCAGCTGACATTCGGAGATGGCCCCGTATCCTCCGCTCTGGCCAGCCTCGCTCACTCTATTCACTTCCTCCTCTTGCCAAGTAAGCAACTGACCATCTGTTAGGAGCCTGGTCCTGTTGTAGGAGCGATGGACAGATCCATGAACAAAGTCTCTGCCCTCATGGACTATGTTGTAGTGGAGGAGACTAATCAATAGAGCTGGGAAACAAATTCAAATATAACTATGGCCACGTAGGGATGGTGCAGAGACAAGAACTGAAACACAGGAAGGGAACGGAGCATGGGCGGAGGCGCCATCTTGGTCGAGGGGACGCCATCTTGGTCGAGGAGACGCCATCTTGGTCGAGGAGATGCCATCTTGGTCGAGGAGACGCCATCTTGGTTGAGGAGACAAGGAACGGAATGGACTATGGAGGGTGCCATTGTGGATGGGGACACAAGGAAAGGAATGGAGGGTGGGGGGCACCGTCTTAGACGCGGGGAGTCGGGGAAGGGAATGGAAGATAGGGGGAGCACCATCTTGGTAGAGGAGACAAGGAAGGGAATGGACCATGGAGGGTGCCACTGTGGTTGGGGACACAAGGAAAGGAATGGAGGGTGGGGGGCACCATCTTAGACGGGGAGACGGGGAAGGGAATGGTGGGTCAGGTGGCACCATCTTGGATGGGAAGACCAGGAAGAGAAGGGAGCATGGGGGCATCATCTTGGACGGGGAGGCAGAGAAGGGAATGGGTAGCGGGTGCCATCACAGGCAAGAAGACAACGAAGGGAATGGAGCTTGAGGGGGCGTCCTTTCAGATGGGGAGACGAGGAAGACCTTGAGTGGAGACCTGGAAGAGCTGAGGGAGAACTAGAACCCCTCCATCTTAGGAAAAAACCCGCTCTGTACCCTGGCCTAACATTTTCACGTCCTTTAAATCTCAAGTTTGAATGTCACATCTCCCAAAGAAAGCCTCCTGTGGTCACCCATTCCCATCCAAGACCCCTTCTGTGGACATATCTTATCACTTCATGTAACAGTTGCCTGTTACTCTTTTAGGACACTGGGGGAATTCTGAGGACAGGTCATACAGCCTGATACAGTGCCTGGTACTTCGACATGCCCAGGCCGGGCTCAGTGAAAGCATGCACAAATGAATGCACTCAGATAGCATATACCCCAGAGGGCAGGTCCTGTCTATGGACACAGCCAGTGACTTTGGTGGGAGTCTGAATGGAGAGTCAGCATCAGGACTACCAATGTTTCCAACACCCTCCTTATTACATCTCAGTCTCTTCTACTCACTCCCCTCACTGACATCTTTCGGTAGGACGACCCGGTGTTCTGGACCCAGAACTCAAGCTGTTGGTTCGATGACCATACATTCTACATGAGAAAATAAGGATGTGGTCTGACATGTGATTATAGTGAGTGCTGAAGGAAATCTGGAAAGTGTCACTTGGATGCTGAAATGTTAGAATTCCTAGGAGGCTTCAATGTATATGGAAGTGGCAAAAGAATATTTGGAAACAGGACAACTTCAAAACATTGGAAGCATATGGTAACCATAATTATGGGACTCAGAGCATCAAGTTCAAGGCTGTGTCTGCCCATGCTCCCCACACGCCAAGCAAGGTCACAGCCCCCGTCAGTCCTGGGGTTATGCGTGTCCCCCAGCCCACGTACACCCAGACACCAGAGTTGATTGATCAAACACTTAAGCCTGTCCCTTGTCACTTGTTCCCAGGTCCCCCAGATCCAGGACTTCTCCGTGCAATGGAGGCTGAACACAGTCCCTTGCCCACGGGGTCAGCAGACACTGCAGGTCCCAAAAGAATCAAAGAAGCAAATTTTGATCTAGCGCCATCTTATGGAACATAGCACTAAGCTATGTTTTTTGTTTTGTTTTTTTTTTTTTTTTGATGTGGGCCATTTTTAAAGTCTTTATTGAATTTGTTACAATATTGCTTCCATTTTCTGTTCTGGTTTTTTTGGACTCTGAGATACGTGGGAGCTTAGCTCCCCAACCGGGAATCAAACCCACAGCCCCTGCATTGGAAGGTGAAATCTTAAGAACAGGACCACCAGGGAGGTCTCTAAGCTATAATTTTTTTAATCCTTTCTTCCCCCTAACAAGAGCGCATCCCTGTGGCTACCTCCCTGAGGAAAACCATAAGCTGAGATTTGATCTGATTATGATGCTAACTGCCCCAATGAGGAACTCAGACAATCTAAAGGGGCAGTCCCATGAACAACATCCCTGGCCTGCTTTGCCCTAAGAGCTACAGGGGCGGCTGGAGGCAGGCCGTTCCCAGGCTGAGCCACCATGCCACCTTCTGGAACCCACTTGGGGAACCACCCAATGATGCCAACACGGACTTCCTCTGCAGCCTGAGACGAATGTCATGACTTGCTAAGAGGTTTGGGTTTCTGTGGGCAGAGGGTGTAAACTCTGCCTTTTCCCAGCAGTTTCTGCCCTAGAGCAATGCTTTCCCACTAGCAAACCACCACTGCTGGGGAACGCGCTCACCCCACAGCTGTCGGCCCCACAGAGAGAGAAGCAGTGTCCAGGAGGCTGCATCAGCCTGGTTAGTGCCCAACGCCCCCCACCCCACATGCCCCGTTATACTTCCTGTAAGTCCAGGGAGCTAATTCTTTAGATATCCACCCAGAGTGGCCCCCATGGAGGGTGCCTGGCTATTTGGGGTCAAGGAGATGCCTCTCTTTGCACAGGAGAGTAGAGGGAGGTGGAGGGCAGTGGTTCGGATTGTTCAAAACCCAGGCACTGGGACTTCCCTGGCGGTCCAGGGGTTAAGACTTGGCCTTTCAAGGTGGGGGGTTCGGGTTTGATCCCTGGTCGGGGAGCGAAGACCCCACATGGCTCAGGGCCAAAAAACCAAAACACAAAACAGAAGCAGTATTGTAACAAGTCTACTAAAGACATTAAAAATGGTCCACATAAAAAGAAAATCTTAAAAAAATAAAACCCAGACACTCCTAAGCCAGTAGACAGAGGGGATGGCTCAAGCGGGGGCAAAGGTCCTCACACTTTCACAACTTCATGTTACCTCCCTTAACAGCTGCCCTTGACCAACAGGTCTCCACTTCCTTCTTCACTTTCCACCTCAGTGAAGCCCCAGGAAGTCCTTCCTAAGCAAACTGTTGACACACAACCTTGAAGAACCCACCACGCCCAAGCAGTTCCCCTGTGGATATCTGAGTTTGATTCACAAAGGGAACCCCCCGAGTGAAGAGGATATGACACTCGTTCTCTTGTCCACTCTACCCTGCAGACTGGAATCTACCTGGACATGTGCCCACAGTTTGCAGCTGGAGAGAAGGGACCACCACTCAGTTCCCCACCCTGCTGTCTGCAGGAAGAGTTCCACCCACACTCCACCTCTGCTCCAGGAGACCCGAGCTCAAGAGAAATACCAAGCGCTGCTCCTCACTGAACACCTGGAGGATGAATGGGGAGTTGCTGACTTGACAGCTTGTCCCAAGCCCTTGGCCACTAAGTTCTGGGCAGAGTTTTTTCCTGGTACCTCTCATAGCAGGGACACTCACTGTTCAGGGAAGGAAACTCCACTGTTTCCCCTAGAGCTCCAGATTTGGGGTCACAGGCTCTCCTCTGCTTCTTTTTTCTGGTTGTGCTGAGTCTTTGTTGCTTTTCATAGGCTTTCTCTAAGTGTGGTGAGTGGGGGCTATTCTTCATCAGGGTGCCCAGGTTTCTCATTGCAGCAGCTTCTCTTGCAGAGCACGGGCTCTGGGTGCACAGGCTTCAGTACTTGTGGCACATGGGCTTAGTTGCTCCTCAGGATGTGGAATCTTCCCGGACCAGGGCTCGAACCTGTGTCCCCTGCATTGGCAGGTAGATTCCTATCCACTATATCACCAGAAAAGTCCCGAATCTCCCTTCTTATACAAGGCAGCAGACAGAGAAGAGTCCCTTCCATCACAACCTCAAACAGCAGCATCACTTTTTGTCTGGCTGGGTAACCACAGGAGAGGAAGCTGATGTAGGAAACCCAGGGCAGGAGACTGGCTCTTTCTGGCTGGGTAGACTCCTTGCTCTCTCACAGATCAAAGGGTTCCATCATTTCACCAGCAAGCTTTCCAGCGCTTCAATAGTTCTAACCCTGCTGGGAGCTTTCTGCCTAGCTGCAGGGCCAGACCATAGAACCCACCTCCTCATTCTCTGACCTGCTCTGCTGACCCTGCCCACTACCCAGGCCACTCCTGGGATCGACAGTGAGGCCCTCACCCACTCTTCTACAGCAAGACCTCCGGTATGCTCTTAGCTCCTCAGTTAAACAGGGTGGCCCCTCAGGCGCAGATGAGGTCAGATAGTGTAGAAGAACAAAACCTGATATATGGATGAAGAAGCCTTTGCATTTTCTGGCGATACCTCTAGCAACAACTTCTTCACACTCAGTTGTGGGCTACAGATATCACCACTGTTTGACACATGCAGCTACTTCTAGGTAATTGCCACAGTGTCTTCAGACTTTTCTAACCATTGCAAGGAGATCAAATCGGTCAATCCTAAAGGAAATCAACTCTAAATATTCATTGGAAGGACTGGTGCTGAAGCTGAAGCTCCAATACTTTGGCCACCTGATGCAAAGAACCCAACTCACTGGAAAAGAACCTGATGCTGGGAAAGACTGAGGTCAGGAGGAGAAGTGGGTGGCAGAGGATGAGATGGTTGAACGGCATCACTGACTCAATGACATGAATTTGAGCAAACTCCAGGAGACAGTGAAGGACAGGGGAGCCTGGCACGCTGCAGTCCATGGGGTCGAGAAGAGTCAGACATGATTTAGCAACTGACCACCATCAACAAACCACCACAAATAATGCAGAAACCTAGAAGGGGTAACAGAGAGCTGAGCAGAAGCATAAAGAAGCAAGGATGGTGGAATGAATAAGCCATGTTGGACATGAGACGCTAGAATGAAGACATGAATCCTATTCTTGAAGCCACCAGAACTGTCTTGGATTCTAAGGACTTTCCTGTTCCAGGCTCTGAAAGCCTTAGAATTACAAACCCTAGTCTTCTGAAGTCTTCCTGGGTGTCCTTACCATATACCCGCATTACTTGAAGTGACCCAGTGAGTCTCTGGTCCTTGTTACCAACAATGCCCAAAGACAGCACCTGTGATCCCATGCACCCATCTAAGGGCTGGTTAGCTACTTGCCTCTTGGGTGTTGAGTGGGGTGGGGAACTCAGATGGAGGGAAACATGGTGATCCCTCTGGGGAGGCAGCCGGGGAGAGTGGTATGAGGCTGATTCTGGACTTAGAAACAGGGTTTAAATACTGGCTCCACTAAAGACCCGATGGGACCGCTCTATACTTACCTCTTGTTACAATGGGGAAAATGGTGATGGTTGGGAGCAAAAGTGCTTGTCGAGGACTTGGCTCATCATGGACACCCATCACTGTGAGCCCCACCCCACACCAGCCTGCACTTTGCCCAGCGACCTGTGGTCAGCTCTGAGGCATCTTCATGACTTGTGGAGATGGCTTGGGTACCAGTAGCCCCATCAGGGATGTATTCCTTTTTTTTTTTTTTTTTTAAAAAAAAAAAAAAGGCCATACAGTGAAGCATGGAAAATCTTAGTCCTAACTAGAAATCAAACCTGTGCCCCCTGCACTGAGAGCAGGGAGTCTTAACCACTGTACTGCCAGGGAAGTCCCCAAGATATACCCTTGAGAGTCTTGTTGCAAAGTAAGCCTGCTGCTTGGGGAGCGGGGGAAATGGTGGATTGGGGGGGAGGCAGGCTCAGCCCTCCAATTGGATTAACCTCCTCCTAACTTCCTCTGCTCTCCCCCAGGGTTCAGTTCCTGGCTTCTAAGGCTGGGAGGGGAGGGGGACAGGGGTGTCTGCAGAAGACTGGCTCCTGCTGTCAGCAAGTTTCTGCTCACTAATGCAAGCTGGATGTGATTCGTTAGGCAAGACTGCTCCAGAACGGTCTAGGAATGTGGAGCCAGGGCTGAGGCCGCTCAGGGGCTCCCAGCACAAATCTAGTATGTAGGGATTCTGTTTTCAAAACAAATCCTTGCTCTCTTTCCCTTGTAGATATACAGATAGGAAAAGCAAGGTTCTAGACAAAGCAGGCTGGGTCTACCCCAGGTGCCCTGGCCTTGGCATTGAATGTCAATGTTGGCCTTGAACCCGGCCCCCTCCCTCACTTCATATACAGCATTCCTCTCCACTCTGTATCAGGCCTGACAGCTGCTCATTCTGCCTCTGGGAATGGAAGGGAACTTGATAGTATCTCTGGGGAACCCATTCCAGGATTTTAAAGCCCGCATCTGGTTTCACTCACAGGGCGCTGGCATCTCTGGATGACTCCAGGGTTTTTTTCATCCAGTTATTCCCTACCTTACTTTACTCTATTTACTTTGGGTTTCAGGGTTATAATTGAGGGGGCAAGATGCCGAATATCTTTCTCGAGTGTCTGGTGGGAGCACAGCCGAGTGGCTGCACTATTCGACCTCTCAGTGGGCCTGGGAGGACAGTTTAACAACCAGTAGCTACCATCTTGGAACTGGTTTTGAGAGCTAGGGTACCCTTTAGAATTACCTACTGCCTATGTCTGCACCTGGCTTAGAACCACCCCGGACTCAGCGACAACAAAGGCGGATTCTGCCCGGGAGAGATTTCAAGTCAAGGATGGATGACGAAGGGAACTCATGGACACCGAGTGCCCGCACGTGGCATGTCGCCCCGGGGCAGAGCGCTTTACTCACGGCTTTGCTCATTTACTCTTCTCAGCAGCTCCACGAGTTAGTCATCATGACCTTCACTGAACAGAGAAGAAATGGGCCCAGAGAGTCAAATAACTTGCCTAGGGTCACACAGCTGCTCTGAAGTGGGGCCGGGGAGGAGAGCAAAGGCCCTTCATTTTCACACCACAGAGCCGGCTGAACACTGAAGACAAGTATTTCCCTCTCCATATGAAAAGTGCCTTTCATCTGTCTCCCAGAAGTCCTCTGGAGCTGCAGGAATGCGGGTCTTTAGGAGTAAAAGAAAAAGCCTGGGACTTCAAGCAGCAGTTCTTGGCCATGGGCTGTCTCTAAGAATCACCTGAGTGCTTCAAAATCAACCTGTATTTAAAATGGGTAACCAACAAGGACTTGCTGTCTAGCACAGGGAACGCTGCTGAATGTCATGCGGCAGCCTGGATGGAAGGGGAGTTTGGGGGAAAATGGATACATGTATATGGTCGGCCAAGTCCCTTCGCTTGTACACCTGAAACTATGACAACATTGTTTGTTAATCGGTTTCACCCCCATATAAAATAAAACATTTTTTAAAAAAGATTAACCAGTGGGAAAGTGGGGAAGGGAAATTTCTGAACAGATGGCAGGTGTTGTAAACGTCCAGCCAGGGCTAAAAGCACTGCTGTAGGGGACAGGTCTAGGATCAAGCCTGGGCTATGCAATTTCACAGTAGCTGGGTCTTCCAGTGGTCCCTAACCTTTTTCAGGCTCTGCTGCAGGGCATCACTTCTAAGCTGTAGTCTGGCCTGTGGGTATGCCTTATAAAATGCTATTTCCTGATGGTGCAGGCGTGCGTGCTAAGTCACTTCAGTCATGTCTGACTCTTTGCGACCCCATGGATTATAGCCCACCAGGCTCCTCTGTCCATGGGGATTCTCTAGGCAAGAATACTGGAGAGGTTTGCCATGCCCTTGCACCAGGGACCCGTTTGGTGGATGACAATTTTGCCACAGACTGCGAGGAGCTAAGGGACGGTTTCAGGATGATTTAAGCACATTACATTTATTGTGTGCTTTATTTCCATTATTATTATATCAGCTCCACCTCAGGTCATCAGGCATTAGATCCTGGAGGTTGGGGACCCCTGCTGTAAGGCACATCAATGTCACCTCCTCCAGGAGGTCAGGACCCATGGCCCCCACACATGAGAAAGAGCTTAGCACCATTCCCTCAGCCAGCCCCATGTCCCCACAATAGAAAGCTCTGGAGAAGACAGACATTCAACAGCCTTGTGGTTCCCACTCACAGCCCCACGTACAGGCAGAAACCTGGCACACTGCCATCAACAAATGGTACTAAGTGAGTGAGTGAGTGGACGAATGAATGGGTGAGGGGCTTCCGGAACAGAACCGATCCCTAAGTACCCCCAGACCCTGCAGGGATATGCATCAGAAGGGCCCAAAAGTCCAGGGAACTTTGCTTCTCAAGAGACAAGAGGAGGGGAAACCCGGCCTAATCCTGAAGTCTCACAGCTCCTTTAGGTGTGTTTATCTTGCCTTTCAGACCCTGCCAAAGCAAAACAAGTCGAAAGACAGGAGGTTGTGGGGAACAGAAATAAACACATGGGGCTGGGAAAATAGGCTCTGATGCTCTGCAGCTGCAGAGCGGAGCCCCAGGGATAATCTAGACCGGCTGCCCTTTAAGGAGGCTGAACTTTTCTTCTCCTGTGAAGAAAGAACTCCCCGTGCCCCCCAGCCGGCCTGCAGCATGAGGGCTCTGTGCTGCCCAGACAGGGCACTGCCCTTTCCCCCGACATCCACGGCAAATGTGGTCCGTATGTGAAGGACAGGAGCCATTCCACAAGCCCAAGGGATTTCCAGCCAGGCTCTGCTGGAGGGCATTGCTTTTAAACTGTGGTCTGGCCTGTGGGTGCACTTTATAAAATGCTATTTCCTCATGGTGTGGGCGTGCGTGCTAAGTTGCTTCAGTCGTGTCCAACTCTGAGACCCTATAGACTGTAGCTGGCCAGGCTCCTCTGTCCATGGGGATTCTCCAGGCAAGAATACTGGAGTGAGTTGCCAGGCCCATGCCATGCCCAGGAAGGTCAGGGGATCTTCCTGACCCACGCATTGAACCCTAACTGACTCTAAATATGGTGCTTTACGCCTCTTCAAAGCATTTTTGTTAGGTCTTATTTGATCTTTGCAGTCCTCCTCTGGGATGGTGGGTATGATACCCATTATACAGATGAGGAAACTGAGACTCAGAAGGAAAGTGACTTCCTCAAGTTCACGTGATAAAGTGGCCACACCTGGTCTCCAGTCCAGCAGCCCCACAGGTCACTGTACTTTGTCTTTCACTGGGGGTGGGGGGTGGGCAGTCTTACTTACTGGGCAGAAAGAATAGCAGAAGTATCTCCCAATTATCACTGTCTTTTTTATACTGGATTATTTTTTCTTAACTGTTGACTCACCCATTGGCCCCCTCAACTCTACTGCATATTCTTTAGAATCCAGGAGCTTGTCTTGGCTGATTGTTTCTCTAATGCCCTATGGGGCTTCAGCAGTGAAAGAATCCACCTATAATGCAGGAGATGCAGGTTCAATCCCTGGGTCGAGAAGATCCCCCGAAGAAGGAAATAGCAACCCACTCCAGTATTCTTGTCTGGAAAATCCCATGGACAGGGGAGCCTGGCAGTCCATGGGGTCGCAAAGACTCAGATTCGACTGCATGCCTGGACAATAACAACAACAATGCTCTAGTCATGGCTGCCTGGCTCCCAGCAGGTGTTCAATAAAAACGTATCTGATCAAATAATAAATGAAGCGCTTTCCTTGCCCAGTCTTGAAGCAGGGGTTCACTCCCATCACTGCGGGAGGATGTTACTAACAGAAATTATGCTGGGAGCTGGATTTGTAGGAATTTACTGGGCGGCTTGGGTAGAGAGCTGAGTCCTTTGCTTTGCATTTGTTCCTGGGCTTTTCAAAGAGCAGTGAGGGGTCAGATAGGGTCAACAGGCCTTTAGAAGTAGCAAGAAAAGCTGTAGAGCCAGGACAGAGGCCATGATCCCAAGACTCTACTCTGTTACATACACAACTGTGAGGAGGTGCTGATGTTCACATGGCATTCCTCTAAAGCCTTCACGGACCATTGCCTTACCTCCAGGGTTCATGACCAATGCTATTGGCCTTTCCAGCCTGGATGGGAGAGGAGTCCGAGGGAGAATGCGAGTATGCTAAGTCATTTCAGTCAAGTCCAACTCTTTGCGACCCCATGGACTGTAGCCCACCAGGCTCCTCCCTCCATGGGATTCTCCAGGCAAGAATACTGGAGTGGGTTGCCATTCCCTTTTCCAAGGGATCTTCCTGACTCAGGGATTGAACCCGGGTCTCCTGCGGCTCCTGCACTGCAGGCAGATTCTTTACCTCTGAGCCACCAGGGAAGCCCTTGGGGGAGAACAGATACATGGATATGTATGGTTGAATCCTTTTGCTATTCATCAGAAACCATCGCAACATTGTCTGTTAATTGACTATACCCAAATACAAAATAAACAGTTTAATTTAAAAAAAAAAAGAAAAAGACCATTGGCCTTTCCTAAAAAGGCTCTCTCACACCCTCTGGCTTCCTTCATCCTGTCCCCACCCTTCCCTATTTCCTCTCTCCATTCTGCTCTCTTTCAAGTTCAAGGTCTGAGACGCTTGGCTGGAATGCTTCCCCATCTGTGTATTCTAAATCCTTGTTGTTTGTTTTTAGTTTTCTTTTATTTTTGGGTGTGCAGCAAGTGGGATCTCAGTTTCCCAATCAGGGATCAAACCCACATTCCCCCTGCATCGGAAGTGCAGGGTCTTAACCACTAGGCCACCTAGGAAGTCCCAAAATATCTTCATTCTCTCTCACTCTCTTTTTCCTTTCTTTGTTTTTTTGTTTTTTTGCTGCACCATGCAGAATCTTAGTTCTCTGACCAGGGAGCAAACTCATGCCCCCTGCATTGTGAGCATGGAGTCTTAACCACTTGACCACCAGGGAAGTCCCTCTAAATTCTTGAATCCTGCCTGCGCACTGGGTCCACCACTTACTAGCTCTGCCTTGGGCAAGTAATTTAACCTCTCAGAACAGTTTCCCCATCTGTTAAATGAGACAGTGACATATACCTTAAAGAGTTCTTCTAACATGTGAGGAGCTTGGGGTGGGAGGTGGTGGTGACGATGAGTTCTCAGTAAATAGTACCGAGCTCCATATAAGCCCCCAGGATCCTGGTGGGAACAGAGGCACCGGGGCAAGGCACTCGCCCAGCCTCTAAGTCAGTGAATCAACCAGCCATCCTTCCTGACCACAGCACCCACAGGACCTCCTGGGATGTGTCCACAGGCTCTGCCTACCTCTTTGTTCCCTCAGAATTCCACAACAGCACTCTTTGGAAGAGTGGCTGAAATTCAGCACCAGGGGAAATAAGCCCATCTGAACAATTGGTTCCAAGTACATCCCCGAGGCAGTTTTCCATGGTCAAAGGACAGGAGGGGAAGTGCAGCGGTGAAATGAACGCAGTGGCAGCTAACTCTGATCCAGTTACATCAAAAAGACACGGAGGTGGGACCTCCCTGGCTTACGCTAGTGCCTGCAGCATCTTTACCACCCAACCTAAGACGACTGAGTACAGGGTCACGGGGATTACGAACAATTCCTGAGTTGGTTGAGTTGCTTTCTCAATAAACATGTTAACCATTCCTGGTTTTAATGTATGTCTGAACTTAAAGCTTTCTTCATACAAAACCCACATCAAAGACTTAAAACTTCAATTCTTCAGTGGTTCCAAGGCGCTGTTTCTGTAGAAAATGCCTCGCTCACCTTCGGTCTGAGGTTGGTATTACTAAAAGTTTTCTTCAGGGTGGATCCCAGAAACCACCAGCTGTTTGCCAAGGAGAGGGGGATGCTGTGGTCCTCCAGGCCCCCCAGGAGGATGGATGTCAGCTGAATATGGTTCATGCAAGAAACAGGGATGGTGTGTGCTCAGGGGCCATGTTGTCTCCAACTGATGTGCGACCCCACGGACTGTAGCCAACAGGCTGCTCTGTCCGTGCGTTTCTCCAGGCAAGAACACTGGAGGGAGTTGTCATTTCCTTCTCCAGGGGATCTTCCTGACCCAGGTATCAAACCCACGTCTCCTACATCTCCTCCACTGGCAAATGGATGGGCCTGTTAGTGACCTCCCCGTATCCTCTGAGTCTCTCTGAGATCTCGGATTCTCCAAGGGGGCTGCGTTGCCCCAGGGTCCAAGCTTCAGCTCTTTCCTCTCTGTTTTCTCGGCTGGGAACATCAGAGGCTCTCAGGCAGCCCCCCTGTTCCCACTACACTCCCCCACTTCACCCCCTGACTTCTTAAAGGAGCCCAGCTTCATGCTTTTTCCTAGGCTTCTTGGATCTATTCAAAGCCATCAAACCAAGGGCGGCTCGGATTCATCGGAACTGAGCAGCTTTCTGCATTGAGCAATCTGAAGCTCTCCTGGAAGGGGTCGCTGGAAGCTTTCAGGAAAAGTCACTGGATTTGTTTTCGGAAAGCTTAATACAGGCTCTTGGCAAAGCGGAAGGCCGACAGGGCCAGATCGTGTGCAGAGCAGTGGAGAAAAGAGGAAATTGCGGTTGGAGAGGTTCAGAGGGTGACCTCAAGGCCACATGGCTGGGTCAGAAGGGCACTCGGATCTCAGGATTGCTGCTCTGCAGCTCGCCTGTCCCCTCTCCTTCTCAGGAAATCGGGGATTCTGAAAAATAGGATTTTCTCTAAGGGAAGTAGCTCAGCTAGAGCTGAGCGGAGGCAGCAGGGAAGCCTGGGCCCAAAGTGGACCTTTCCGTCGGGGCAGAGCCGGCCCGCCAGATGCCAGCTCCGGCTGAGGTGCCGAGGGCCACCGGGGATGGCTGGGGCTCCAGTGGCCTGGCCCGGGTCCTGCCTCCAGTCCGGGCCTCCCCCTGGCTGTTCACCTCCCACCGCTGCCACATCACATGCTGCTTACGCTCATCCTGGCTGCTCAGAGACCAGGCTGACCTCCTGTCCACGGATCCCCAGATGCCTTCCTGGCCTCGGTTTTTGACTCCGGCTTCCAAACCTTGGCTGCTGCACCAAACGTTTTGGGTTTATCAGACAGTGCTCTGTTGTCTCACGTGAGGTTCTCTACCTGGAATTCCTTCACCTCCTCCAGACACCAGATGGACACCAACTTGGTCTTAAAGACTTGGATCAAAGACACGTCATCCAGTGACCCCCTTTGTACATCCGTCTCCTACAGCCCCTCTGAGGGATGCTGCACATCCTTCTCAACTGCCGGCCTCTGAGCTCCTCAAGGTGAGGACAGGCCTTCCTCGTGGGGCCCTCAGCCAGGGCCTGATCTCCAGCAAAGGCCCAATGAATGCTCGCTAAGTAAGTGCATAACCGACATTCTCTTCCCTAAGTGTTTCTTTCCTTCCACACATCTACCTTTTCCCTGTGACAGAAGTGAGACGAACCCCTCACCCTCTCGACTCCCTTCCAAGCTGGCTCTGTGCTGTGCTGGCTGGGTTACTGACCCACAGCTTTCAGGCCTTGCCTGTCCCTGCTCAGTTCTTATCAGGTTCTCAGCGCTCCTCATCTTCCACGTCCCTGTGCTCACTTCTCTCTCAAGTGTTTCCTACTCTGCTCCAGCCAGCACCTGAAGCAGTATTTCCTGTTCAGGTGCTCAGTCGTGTCCAACTCTTTGTGACCCCATGGACTGCAGGACCCCACCCTTCCCTGTCCTTCACCATCTCCCAGAATTTGCTCAAACTCATGTCCGTTGACTCGATGATGCTATCCAACCATTTAATCCTGTCTCCCCCTTCTCCTCCTACCCTCAATCTTTCCCAGCATCAGGATCTTTTCCAGTGAGTCGGCTCTTTGCATCAGGTGGCCAAAGTATTGGAGCTTCAGCTTCAGCATCAGTCCTTCCAATGAATATTCAGGGTTGGTTTCTTTTAGGATTGACTGGTTTGATCTCCTTGGTGTTCAAGGGACTCTCAAGACTTGCTGTTCAAGGGACTGTTCAAGAGTCTTTTCCAGCACCCCAGTTTGAAAGCATCAGTTCTTCGGCAGTCAGCCTTCTTTATGATCCAACTCTCACATCCAAACATGACTACTGGAAAAACCATTGCTTTGCTGCAAGACAATTTTTCTGAGTGAGTTTTGTATCTCCATGTATTTTCATTCACCAAAAATAAAGGGAAGGGAAGAAACATTTTAAAAACACTTTTACATCTCCACCATCCTGTGGCGTTTGCATCTGTCAGGGACACTATGTGAGGATAAAGAGAAGGGGTGAACAAAGCCAGAAACTGAACACAATCAGTCAGGAAGAACAGGAAAAGCCTGTGAGGGGGCAAGTGTTGCTGTCAGAGGCAGAGCCCCCATCCCAGGCATGAAAACTTTAGTCTGGCCGATCCCAGAGGGCCCCAAGCAGGTGAGACAGTCAAGGCTTGGTGAAATAAAGAACAAACTCTGAGACGGGGAAAAGTCTCTTAAAAGTAACTGAGAATCTAAAAAAATACAACTAGGGATTTCCCTGGCGGTCCAGTGGTTAAGTCTTCACCTTCCAATACAGTGGGTGCAGGTTTGATCCCTGGTTGGAAGCTAAGACCCACATGCCTTGGGGCCAAAAAACCAAAACATAAAACAGAAGCAATATTGTAACAAATTCAGTAAAGACTTTAAAAATGATCCACGTCAAGAACTTTTTTAAAAACTAAAAAAATAAGTGAAAAATACAACTAGTGAGTATAACAAAAGAGAAGCAGTCTCAATGACATAGAGAACAGACATGAGGTGGCCAGCGGGGAGAGGGAGGAGGGGAGGGGCGAGACAAGGGCAGGGGATAAAGAGGTACAGACTATCAGGCATAACATAGGGATGTTTTGTACAGCTTGGGAATAGAGCCAATATTTTGTGATAACTGTAAATGGAGTATAATGTTTAAACATTGTGAATCACTATATTGGACATCTACAACAGATGACATTTTATATCAACTAAACTTCAATTATAAAAATAAATTTTAAGCAATGAGCACTGCTAAGGAAGAAATTAGCAATTTCATATTAAACGCACTAAGGAGAGTGGCCCATGAGGATCCCCATGCTGACCCCTATGTCAAAGGCCAGAGAGAATGAATCAGAGAATAAGAGAGGATCCAAGATGGCAGCACAAGGACCGCTAGTGAACTCCAGACCCGTCTTGGGTCTTGGCTCTGCGCCTGACGAATGCTGCTGGGTCTGGGTGGGCTCCTGATCCCCTTCCTCAGCTTTCTTATCTCTCTAACAGGCACATGACTTATGCCTCCTGGATAGGACTGGAGAATTAAGTGAAATGTGGGGCACAGACACGTTACTTCTCTGATTACCAGGTGCTAGATGGTAAGCAGCCCTGAGTGAGTGCCCACTTTAACTTGGAAGTATGGTTTACTTTCAAATCATGCTATTGCTGAGGTAGTCAAGTTGTGCCAGGAATAAGATGTGCATGCGGTTGGACTAACAGATGCAGGTGTACATAAAAAGTCTGGCAGCTCTGTCCCTCAGGTCTGAAAGAATGCTAGCTTCTGGCGCTACTCTATCCCAGACAGGTTCCCTGGCATGTCCAGAGACAGGGGTGTATGGAAGGCAATTCAAAGACTCCAGTGGATGGTCTTTGCATCTTATATTCTGAAAGAGGGGTTTCCAGGTGGTGATAGTGGTAAAGAATCTACCTGCAAGGCGGGAGACATAAGAGACTTGGGTCAGAAAGATCCCCTGGAGGAAGGCATGGCAACGCACTCCAGCATTCTTGCCTGGAGGATCCCAAGGACGGAGGAGCCTGGCGGGCTATAGTCCATAGCGTCTTGAAGAGTCAGATCCAAGTGAATTGACTGAGCACGCGCGCACACACACACACACACACACACATTCTAAAAGAGAGATAGAAGGAATTCTCTGGCGGTCCAGTGGTTAAGACTCTGGGTTTCCATGGCAGGAGGCATGGGTTCAAACCCTGGACGAGAACTAAGATTCCACATACCGTGAGGCATAGCCAGAAAACAAAACAAAACAAAACATTGAGAATCTGTTAAAGCAAAGACAGAGACGTCTCAGCAGCAATGGAAAAGAATTGTCTAGAAACCACCATCCTAATCATTTATTTTGAGCTTATATACTGCATGCTAGGGTGTCCACTGGCTCCCCACCCTGCCAAACGCACAGAAACCTATTTCCCTACATACTGAAAACACACGCAAGGTGTTAAAACATTTTTCAATTTTTCTGAGATGCTACTGATAGCTATCACGAAGCTCTGGCTTGGAAATTACCCTTGGCCCCTCCTGCATACTTTTTCCCATGTGAATCCTAATTGAGGAAACATTTTTAAATGATCTGAATTTACATCCTGCTTGAAATTCACGCTGTGGGGCTTAAACAACACAGATCCTTTACTTACTCCCTCGCTGCAAAAATACTATTTATTTTTCTTGCAAATGGACCATCGATGAGGGTAAAACAAATGTCTTTCTGTCTTGACATGTGTAAACCTAACTTTTTTTTCTTGGCCAAACTCTCAAAAGCCAAACATAGTACCAGCCTTGCCTCAAACAAACAAACAACAACAACAATAACAAAAGACCTTTACCTCTCATCAAGCAGAAATCAGAAGCTCTGTATTCTATCTAGCCTCACTTTGGCCATGACCTAGCTGGGAGACTATGGGAATTCTGTCCAGCTGTCTGGAGTGGAAGAGGAGATGGTTTGAAATACCATCCAACCCCTATAACTCTAAAATCCTAAGACTCTAAAACCCTATGACTCCAGGCCAAAACATGGATAAATAATTACAAGATCTTGTTCTGAAAAATAGTTTAACACTGACTTAAAACATGGCCCCTGAGAAGTCTTTGCTATAATGCCTTCTTCAAAGGAAAACCTCCAATATCCGATTCTGACCTGAGGAGGGGGTCTATGTTTTTTCTCATCAATCCTTTTAACGTAGTAACACCCCCACCTGCTGGAGTTTTAGGTTTTTGCTGTTAAAGGTGGGAGGTGGTGGTGGAGGTTTAGTCGCTAAGTCATCTTGGATTCTTGCGACCTCATGGACTGAGGCCCGCCAGGCTTCTTCACCCATGGGATTTCCCAGGCAAGAATACTGGAGCCATTTCCTACTCCAGGGGATCTTCCCTTCCCAGGGATTGAACCTGGGGATCCTGCATTGCAGGCAGATTCTTTCCCACTGTGCCACCAGGGTAGGAGGTGTTTGGTAAAGGTTCCAGGCCTCAGGGGCAAGCTGGGTTCCTGGAGGAGGCTTCCTCCTCTACCACATCCTTTTTTGAAGGAAGGTGGAGCTCTGGGCTGAGAACTTTTCCTTTCACCCCTGCAAACTCATGGCGGGGCTGCCCTGGGCTGGAGGAATGACAAAGAACCCCGGCAGAAGTAGGCACTCAGCCTGGGTCAGAATTTCCTCACTTTTCTGTAAGATGATCTCCTGGCCCCTCCTCAGAACCTCAGTCCCAGGGATCCAGTGAATGCCTCTGGGACCAGAGTTTCGTGGAAACATAAGCAGGAGTCTGACTACAGTGTGGGTTTGGCATGAGCAGAGGCAGGCTGGTGGGTGGAGGCCGTGGGAAGGCCCAGGTCTCAGCCCTGAAGAGCTTCAATCGCCCTCCTTCAGCCTCAGGCCCGGTCACCCCTATCTCCAGGTGGGGGCTCCTCGAAGTTGTTTAAGGAGCCCACTCCTCCTCTTCAAGACCAGGGGCCTGGGAATTCCCTGGCGGTCCAGTGGTTAGGGCTCCACACTTTCACTGCCAAGGGCGTGAGTTCAATCCTTGTGTCAGGGACCTGAGATTCCACAAGCTTTGAGGTGCACCAAAAAAAGATGCAGGGGTGGGGACGCTTCCCTGCTGGCTCAGTGATAAAGAATCCGCATGCCAATGCAGGAGATTTGGGTTCCATGCCTGATCCAGGAAGATGCCATGTGCTAAGCTGAGCTTGTGCACCTCAACTATTGAGCCTGTGCTCCGCAGCCTGGGAGCCCCAACGACAGAAGCCCATGCACCCCAGGGCCTGTGCTCTGCAACAAGAGAAGCAAAGACAATGAGAAGCCCGAGCACCACAACTAGAGAGCAGCCCTCACTTGCAGCAACTAGAGAAAGTCCATGTGCAGCAATGAAGACCCAGTACAGCCAAAAAAAAAAAAAAGACCAGAGGCCTTCCTCTAATTCCAGAATCAGAGAAGGCCGAGGCCTGGGTGTTCTGTCCAGCCTCTGCTCCTTGCCCTGAGAGTTTCTACTTCCCACTCCAGGCCTCTGAGAACTGGAAATGGACAAGGCCGTTCAGCCTGGTGGGTCTGCAATGCTTATGTCTGTCTTTCATGCCTTGCATGCTGCATACGGTCCCCCATCGATGGGGTTGAACCTGCAAAGCCATCCACTTTCCTGCTCCATCACCGATGGAGACATTCTGTCCCAAATGTCGGGGGCAGTTATCCAAGCTCTGGGCTCCAGGGAGGGTACAGCTCCTTCAGGGTGAAAAGAAACCCCAGCAGTGCCTGAGAAGGGGCCGGCCAGCCTCTGAGTGCAGAATAGAGGCGCCAGGGCCAAGTGGATTCGATGCCCTTCCCCCAGGCTCCCTGCCCAAGCCTGGGGGAGCCCCCCACCTCTGCACCTCGGCTCTCTCCCACAGCCATCCCCCCATGCACTGTGCCCCCAGCTTCGGAGCCCAACCCCACTGCAAAGCCCACCCAGCCAGGCCCACCGAGGCAAGGTAAACAGAGATGAAAACATCCCCATGGGCTGCATGGTGACTGACAGCCCACAGTTCTTCCAGGCTTGCCCAGCGCAGCCCACCCCCTGCTCTTGAGTCAGCTGGAGAAGCTGCCAAAGAATCTGACAAGCATCCCTGGGTACACACTGGGTGGGCGGTATCTCTGCTATCCCTCTCAGAGGTTGTCCTTCCACTGTCCTTCCTTTCCCACCAGCCCATCAGGACTTCTCTGTTTCACAGGGAAATGTCAGAGTCCTTCTCAGCTGCCTTGGCACTGTTCTACCAGAAGTCAGCAGTCAACAAAGGGCTGCAGAAGGCAGTATTCAAGAGACAAAGTAGTTTGCCCAGCTCTCAAAGAAATATGACTCAGATATATCACTGACATCCTAGATCAGATCTAGACTCCCTTTCTTTGCCTTCAATTTTTTTTTTTTTTGGCTCCTGCATGGTCCAACTGGAGAAGGCAATGGCACCCCACTCCAGTACTCTTGCCTGGAAAATCCCATGGATGGAGGAGCCTGGTAGGCTGCAGTCCATGGGGTTGCTAAGAGTTGGACACGACTGAGCAACTTCACTTTCACTTTTCACTCTCATGCATTGGAGAAGGAAATGGCAACCCACTCCAGTGTTCTTGCTTGGAGAATCCCAGGGACGGGGGAGCCTGGTGGGCTGCCGTCTATGGGATCGCACAGAGTTGGACACGACTGAAGCGACTTAGCAGCAGCAGCAGTGTGGCCCAACACATCTCTCCTAGCTGATACATTCCCAGTCAAGCCCTTGGCTGTCCTTGAAAGGGACTCTAGATAATGCTAGAAAGCATATAGATTGCTTGTGGATTACAGCATCCAAGGTAAGGTGTGGAAAAGGACACAGCAGCCCACTCCAGTATTCTTGCCTGGAGAATCCAATGGACAGAGGAGCCTGGCAGGCTATGGTCCATGGGGTTGCAAAGATTTGGACATGACTCAAGCAACTTGGCAGGGCACAGCCAGGGAAGATGAGTGTATGGAGTCCCTGTAGATATGGGCATACCTGTCCTCAGGTACACCCATCGCTTTAGAGAGACAAAAAACTATCATGTACCTTTCTCCTATTGGATCCTTAATCACTGTCCTAGGAAGGGAAAGGGCAGAGGAAGTAGGAGGCAAGATAAAGATTCAGGGACTTTGGAGAAGGTACTATTCAAGAGCAAGATCTCTTGGCCCTGCATAGCTTGGATGGAAGTGTCACTTTAAGGACCCACTGAAACCAAGGATCAGCCTTCAGGAAACCCTCACGCTGGGTCCACAGTGTGCATCTACAGTGGAGTCTGTCCATTTCCCCAGGCCCTGGATTCCTGGAGAGCCCACACGAAAGCCCATATGCCTTAGAAGAGGGTAAACAGCTTGAGCCTTTACCCAGATGGTGTATTTCAGAGCCCCCAGAATACTATGTACTACTGATACCATTTTTTTAACTTGGCTAGAAAACTCTATTCATTGAAACTTGGCTTGGAGGCTCGCTGTTCTCTGGCAATCTCTCCAAGGTTCTACATGGAGCCCTTCATAGTGGAAATAAGCCCTGGAAAAGAGTGTTATAACTAGATAAACTGACTTCCCTCGTAAACACTGTAGGAAGGACCCTGGTTGGAGAGAAATCCATTTCTGAACTCAGTGGTCTGCAAATGAGATCTCCAGCATCACTGCTCAGCTAGTGGCAGAGGGAAAAAACAAACAGGTTTCTGCTTGGCCTCAATACCTTTCCCATATAACTACCCAGGTAGGTCAAGCTCTTTAATGCAGTCAGGAACTGAATTTTAGCAAGCATCTCTGATGATTTGAGAAAGTCTGTCTGAATTGGTGTATTACATAGGACACTAATAGTTAATACCAAGTCCTAATCATGTGTCCTAACCACCAATTACATGGATTGACTCATTTAATTCTCACAATGACTCTATGATGTAAGAACGCTTTTTAATCCCATTCTATAGATGAGAAAACTGAGGCAAACATTACATTGTGAGGCAACCAGAAAGAAGCCTGGACAGTCTGCCTCCAGATCCTTCCACACAACCACTGGAAACACAGCCTGTGCCCCTGGGGTATAATTCTCTCTTGCTGGACAAACTGAGCCCTAGAGCAGGTAGGTAGCTTCTTTGACACTGGACTTGGGGCAATGGCTCCATCTTCCAGACCCCAAAACTTGTGGGGCTGCTTGGGGCAACAGCCACACCCGTGCCAACCCAGAATCCAGTGACTCCAACAGAATTTCCTTACTGGCATCCACTGATCTGTCTCCTTTCTCTCCTTTTTCCCCTTTTGGGCCTCGATCACCTAGAACAGAGGAGGAAAACCCACATTAGAAATGGAAATAAATCCACATGGTGAACAAAGTCTTATCTGCAGGAGACATTAACCCTAAACCAGAGAAACGCTGAGGCAGGAGCCCGCAGACCTGAAGGGCATGTGTGGCAGGAAGGGAAAGAGCTCGAGTCATTTATGCTGTCTGTCCAGTTCTCCCTGGAAGCAGGGTGGGTGGGCACCAAGCCGAGAAGTTTCCTTCCCTCTTAATTAAAACACAGAGGCTCATCACAGCACAGACTTAAAGGAGTGCATTGTATCCCACAGGGAGAAGACAAAGAAAAGATATTCCTATTAAATAGCCAAAATTTTAGAAGCTCAAATCCAAGGTTGCTCTAATAAGCAAGCAGGGAGAAAAAGAAGCAGGGAGGGTCTTCAGTTACAAGGAGAAACATAGGTTCTACATCAGGCAGATTTTCTGGTGGGCGAGGCTATACAACACTAGGGAGAGTTTCCAGGGAATTGTGGCATTTCCTTCCCAGGATATGGTTAAAAGAACAGAGCTCTTTTCTCAGCTAACATGGCACTCTACAAAGAAGTTCAAAGGTCCTGACACCACTCAAGAGGACATTAAAAAGACCAGGGGATTCCATCCAAGTGCCTCCAGAAAGACAACTGTAAATCAAAAGCTTATGGCAAATTCTCTCATGAAAAAAAAGAAGCCAACAAGTTCCAGGGAAAGATGCCTTGAGTGATCCAAGTTCTGAAAAAAAAAAAAGAAAAAGGCAACCATATATGTAAATATGAATGTGCTTTTGGAAAAAAGTCTGGCAGGATGTGCTCCAAAGTGTTTACAGTAGTTACTCTGAAGAGTAAGCACATAAGAGACCATGAAGGAGGGCACTCACTGTTTACTTTAGACTTTATTATACATTTCTGTATTGTTAAATTGTTTTTAGTAAGCATGCGCTGCTTTTGTAATGTGTTTTAAAATCAATTTTTTTAAATGTGGATCATAAGAGGAAGGAAAACCTCAGTCTGTTTAATCACCAGTCAGAAAGCAGAATAAAAATTCCCAGTGATCCAAGATTAACAGGTCATCCTTGATGTGGGCTGAGAATAAGCGAGAAGGCAAAGGCCAGGGAAAGAGTGTCAGATTTCTTCTTCTGCAATGGCGCTAGAAGGTCTGGACACTTGAACATGAAAAGATGGGAAGGACTATAAAGTGCACTCCCCTGAAAATGAACAAGGTGACTATTAACATGAAGGAAAACAAGTCAGAAGAAACACTACTGACAGTGGAAATCTGAGGACTGGTTAAAGTTTTAACTGTTTGGGGGATCAGAAGAATATGGCAAACTATAAGGAATCTGGCAGTACTGGGGGGAGGGGCTGTCCTGGGTTTGCAGCGTCTGTTCTCCTGGCCCAGTTTCCTCTGGTTACGTCACTGAACTGCAACCACGGGAACACTCCCCTGAACTTCCATAGAGCGGTAGAGTTTACCGTGTTTTCACTCATATACATTCCATGTAATCCTCATGAGAGCCCAGTGAAATATGGAATCATGAGGATTTCTAGTTTGAGGATGGAGAAACTGATGCTTAATGGGAATTCCCTGGTGGTTTGGCGGTTAGGACTCCTTGTTTCCACTGCAGGGGGCATGGGTTCGATCCCTTGTCCAGGAAGTAAGATCTCGCATGTCACATGGCATGGCCAAAAAGGAAAGAAAGAAGCAGATGCTTAACGAGGTTCTGTGACTTGCTCAAGGACACTCAGCAGGTCAGTGGCAGAACCAGAATTTGAGACTGGTCCACACTCCAGTGCCCACGTTGGTGTGGAGGGGCGGGTGGCGAGCAAGCATGCTCTGAGATGCAGTGTTACCTTTGAAGCCACGCATGCCCATTGGTCCACTGGCTCCCAGCTTCCCTTCGTCGCCCTTGGGGCCAGGCAGTCCTGGGGTCCCTCTCTCCCCTGGTAGACCTACGGAGATAAGAAAGTTGTGGGGCCTCAGACTCAGAACTGGAAGGGCCCTCAGTGACCATTGTCTGGCTCAACCATCCATCTTCCCATTGCCTCTGCTTCTTGATTTTTTTTTCAATTAAAGATGCTGCAAAAACAGAGCCCAAAAGGCCAGCACCTGACAGCTCCCTGTCAGCACCTTTAACCCAGTGAGTCTGGACCCCTCTCCAAGAAAGGTCCAAGTCTACTGTGAGCAATGTCAGAGGTGCCAATCTCATTTGGGCGAGATCTCTTTAGCTCTACCTATGCTGGAGATTTAGATTTGCAAAAAAATTTTGAGTCTTTTGAATGTGCCAGGCACTATCCTGAATGCTTTCATTAAGTATCTTATTTAATCCTCCCCATAGTCTGAGGTGTCATTCCACCTGTATTACCAATGAGAAAACTGAGACCCAGAGAGGTGAGGCAACCTGCCCAAGGTCACACAGCAGACACTGTTGGAGACAGGATCTTAGCCCTGATGGGCTGGCTTCATCTCATGCTGGATGAAAAGGGCTTATTGGTACTTAGGGTAGGAAGAAGATGAAATCACTTCTCATTCTATGGAAAAAAAAAAAAATATATATATATAAAGGTCCCTTCCCTGCAGCAAACACAGGGAAGTGTAGAGAAGGGGATGGTAGGCTGACAAGGAGGGAGGAAGTCCTAAAGCTCAATAACTGGGGCAAAACAGGCTGCTGATCCATTAGGCCCCAGGGCTCCTGGCCACAAGGCCCATGACACCAGCCGAAGGTCACCATGGAGACCGGAAGTCAACAATTGCTTTCACCCAGTGAGGCCTCCGCCCCTGGAGGCCTGACCTAAACCCAAAGTTATCTCTGCAAAGCAGGGCACTCTGATTAACACATTAATTGTTCTTTCCTGCTTTGAGTGTTAGTTCGTTTTCTTTGGCCTTTTCCCAAGACATGAAGAAATCTGTCTTTCACTTATGATTCCTCTACAGCAAACACCAAATGACCAGGGTCCCAAGAGGGTGGAAGGACCTCAGAAAAGGGCTTGATTCCTTTTTTTATTCCTTCCCTAACATAACAGTCCTGCAGGCCAACAGCCTTGATGTCATGGAATTGTGAATCTCATGCAGGATATGCCCAGGGCTACCCCATCCCTTCACTGACTGAGGGAGAAAAAGAGGTTCCACTGCTCTGGAAGCCCTTGCTACTGCTAAGTCACTTCAGTCGTATCCAACTCTGTGCGACCCCATCCCTGGGATTCTCCAGGCAAGAACACCGGAATGGGTTGCCATTTCCTTCTCCGATGCATAAAAGTGAAAAGTGAAAGTGAAGTCGCTCAGTCATGTCCGACTCTTTGCAACCCCATGGATTGCAGCCTACCAGGCTCCTCCATCCATGGGATTTTCCAGGCAAGAGTACTGGAGTGGGGTGCCATTGCCTTCTCCACTGGAAGCCCTTGGGCATCCTTAACTTCTGAGTTTAGGGAGCTGCGCTGAGAGGCAGAGGCCAGGAGTGAAGGCCAGGCTGTGAGCTCCGCCTCCACCAGCCTCTGCCTCCTCTCCTGTTTGCAGCCTCCTTAGAGATTTAGAAAGGAGAGGGTTTGGAGGTGTAATTTCTGACATAAATAAGCAGATACCTTTCTCCTGATAAGCCTCCCCTTTTCTTACATCACTTAAAACAGGGGTCCCCAACCTCTGGGATCTAACGCCTGATGATCTGAGGTGGAGCTGAAGTAATAATAATAGAAATAAAGTGCACAGTAAATTTAAAGCATTTGACTCATCCCGAAACTATCTCCCCCCCTCACCGTCCATGGAAAAATTGAATTCCATGAAATTGGTCCCTGATGCTGAGAAGGATGGGGACTGCTGACTTAGAATCCTCTAAGAGCGTGCATGCTCGGTCATTTCAGTTACGTTCGACTCTTTTCGACCTGTGGACTATAGCCTTCCAGGCTCCTCTTGTCCATAGGATTCTCCAGGCAAGAACCCTGGAGTGGGTTGCTATGCCCTCCTCCAGGGAATGTTCCCGATCGAGGAATTGAAGCCACGTCTCCTTTGTCTCCTGCATCCCAGGCAGACTCTTTACCCACTGAGCCACCTGGGAAGCCCCAAGAAGACTCTACACTCTTCTAGAAAAATGCTGCTCACAGCATTGACAGGCTGGGATGCAAAGCTTGATAAGGCAATGGAACAGGAACTCCTGAGACAAGGCATCTAAGGAGCACACACTCTTTCCGGAAGGTCCCAAATTACCCTCCCTGTCAGCTATTGGACCTTCCGGTCTGTCACTAGGGCATGTAGCAAAGGGCAGGAGAGGACAGGTATCTACTGACTGGGGTGGTTTCCACAGGAGGCAGGGGGTCAAGTGCTGAGGACTCAGGAAATGCCGAGGGGGTGCGGCATACTTGAAGGGTTGCTCTAGATCAGAGGACACCCTCGATTCCTTCTGATGATCCTGGTCTCAGGGGCCCTGATTCCTGGGGTGGGGAGTGGCTTCAGGGAGCTGTAAGACTCCTGTGCACTCTTTTCCTTCAGATTCTGGTACTTTCTATGGAAAAGGATTTGCTCCATCCTAGTGTTACACAACTTAAAAAAAATGTTTTAAGCTTTCCAAATCAGAAAGAGCTTATATATTTTTTTTAACTGACTTATCAACAACAGGGCTTCCCTGGTGGATCAGATGGTAAAGAATCTGCTGGCAAGGTGGGAGACCTGGGTTCAATCCCTGGGTGGGGAAGAGCTCTTGGGGCAGGGCATGGCAACCCACTTCAGTATTCTTACCTGGGAAATTCCATGGACAGAGGAGCTTGACAGCTACAGTCCACAGGGTCACAAAGAGTCGGACATGACTGAGACACTAAAACACACAGTGTTACACCAACAACCTCTTAGGCTTTTAACAGGATAGGGTATCTGAAGCTGAGTCGACTGGGACTGTCCTGAGAGCCCCATCACCGACACCAATGATAAAACAGAAAGTCAGGGATGGATGGGGGAGCTCCTTCCCTTCCTGCTATGTCCAGGTCCCTCCCGGGGCCCCCATTACCTCGAAGTCCAGGTAGGCCAGGGATTCCAGGCTCGCCTTCTTTCCCTGCATCCCCTGGATCACCTTTGGGGCCTGGTGGTCCTGAAAGGGTGACAAACAGCACTAAGGTTAGAGGACGGCTTTCTGGAGCAGGTCGCCTACAGAGGAAACAAAAACTCCCTCTGAGGGACTTCTGTGGTGGGTCAGCTGTTAAGAACCTGTCTTGCAATGCAGCCACATGGGTTTGATTCCTGGTCAGGGAACTAAGGTTCCCCATGACGCAGAGCAGCGAAGCCCTCAGGCCACAACTACTGGGCCCACAGGCCACAGTGAAAGATTCCGTGTGCTGCAACTAAGACACGATGCAGCCAAATAAACAAATATTAAAAAGAAAAAAACCCTCACTCCTACAGAAAGGAAGAGTCAAAAATGTGCTTTGGAGGCACATGGGGCTCCTCTTAGTCCACCTTTGTGTGTGTGTGCTGTAAGGGGGTGGGGGCAGAAATCAGAGAAACCTTCCTGGAAGAAGTAACATCCACAGTGAAATTCCAAGGAGGAACAGAAGTGGCTAAGTACAGCGAGGAGTGGGAGTGTGTTATGGACTGAATGACTGTGGCTCCCTCATCCCAACATCAAAAGCATGTGTTGAAGTCCTACCCTCCTATGTGATGGTATTTGGAGTTGGGGCCTTTTGAGAGGTGATTAAGGTTAGATGAGGTCATGAGGGTGGGCCCCCCATAATGGGATTAGTGCCCTTATAAGAAGAGACCTCTGAGAGCAGTTTCTCTCCCTCCCTTCCTCATACTGGCACTGGCAAGCATGCTTTCTCTGCTATAGGAGGATCTGGCAAGAAAGCAGCCATTGCCAGGCTTGCACCATTGCCAGCATTGCATTGGTGCAAGCCATTGTTCAGGCTTGCACCTGAACCCAATCCTGGTCTCAGACTTCCAGCCTCCAGAACTGTGAGAAACAAATCTCTGCCTTTTAAGCTGCCCACCCAATCTGTGGTATTGTTGTTTAGTTGCTATGCTCTGACTCTTTGTGATTCCATGGACTACAGCCCACCAGGCTTCTCTGTCCATGGGATTTCCCAGGCAAGAATACTGGGCAAGTTGCCGTTTCCTTCTCCAGGGGATCTTCCCAACTCGGGGATCAAACCCAAGTCTCCTGCATTGGCAGGTGGATTCTTTATCACTGAACCACCAGGGAAGCCCGTGGTACTGTTATAACAGCCTTAACCTAAGACACAGTGAAAGGGGAAAGTTCCAGGCAGAGAGAACAATCCCCATAAGAGCTTAAAGATCTGTGGGAGTTGGTAGAATTGGAAGCTGGGAGGGACACATGATGGGGTAAGAAGGGTGAGAAAGTAGAGGGTCTCTGAGGCCTGGTGCAAGTGTTGAACTTGACCCTGAGGGCACCAGAAGCCACAGGAGGGACCACACAAGTGTGGCCAGATCTGCACACAAGGAACAGCGCTCAGGCTGCGGTGTTGGAAAAGGGATGGGAAAAGGGGGAAATAGAGGCGGGGAGGCCAAGGAGGAGGTTGCACCCAGCTGAGAGGTCAGGGAGCCCTGAATTAGGGAAGTAGCCATGAGCAGGGATGTCAGTGGCTGCTGAGAAGCAGAAGAGACAGACCTTGGCTAAATGTAGGTGAAAGCAGAGGAGGCAGCCAGGGTCACCTGGCTTGAGCACCTGGATGGAAGAAGGGGTTTCTAAATGCTCCTTAGCGGGGCCTCCTTCCACGGTGAGGCTCCAGCATGGCAGGGATTCTAGCCTGTGTGATCCGAGTCAGTCCACACATGCTGGGTGTCAAGACCACACAGCCAGCTAGTGAGCAAGGGAGCCGTGGATCAGCTCAGGGCTGTCTGGCCTCATCCACCCTGCCTCGCTCATCATGCTAGATGTCACACCATTCCCAGGAGAGACCTGACCCTTCATGCCCTGCAGGCTGCTATTCCCAGGCTGGTGAGCCAGGGGGCCCTCCCCATCAATCTTCTATCACTACCTGCCCCACCAATGCTGCTCATTGCCACTCTCGTGGCCAAGCCTTCTCTGATCCATCATTCCTGCCACGTGTGGGCACAGCCTGTTTGAACACATGCCCTTGGTACTATTTGATGCTTATCCCACACTGCCTTGTCCTGTAGTCACAAGTGTTCTCTTTTTCCTAACAAAATGGCCAGCTCCCTGAGATAGGACCACACCCTTGGCATCCCTTTACTGGCTGTGAAGACCCAGATTCTAAATTCTCCATTCTGGCTGCTCAGTGAGACAAAAAAGAGGACCAAGGAAAATGCCCCAACTGTACTGCGCTGGGTCAAACTGTCCCTGCCAATTTCATGTCCACCTGGGACCTCAGAATACGACTTTCTTTGAAAACAGAGTCTTGGCTGCTGTAATTAGTTAAGATGAGGTCAGATTGGAGTAGGGCGGATCCTAACCCAATTTCTGGGTCCTGACAGACAGACACACGGGCAGAAGGCCAGGTGACCATGGAGGCCGCGGTTGGAATGATGCGTCTACAGGCCAAGGAACACCACAGATAGCCAGCAACATCAGAAGTCAGAAAGAGGCCAAGAAAGATCCTCCCCCAGAGCTTTTAGAGGGAGGATGGTCCTGTGCACACCTGGATCTCAGACCTCCAGCCTGCAGAACAGTGAGAGAATCGATTTCTGTTGTTTCAAGTCACCCAGGGGCTTCCCTGGTGGCTCAGTGGCATAGAACCCTCCTGCCAATGCAGGAGACTTGGGTTTGATCCCTGGATCAAGATCCGCTGGAGGAGGAAATGGCAACCCACTCCAGTATTCTTGCCTGGGAAATCCCACGGACAGAGGAGCTTGGTGGGCTACAGTCCATGGGGTCACAGAGTTGGAAACCACTGAGTAACTAAACAACAATATGCCACCCAGCGTGCGGTGCTCTGCCATGCAGCCCTAGGAAACCAAAACATGTATACTCGCCCCCTAGCAGTCACGCTTGCACAATAAATACTTGCTGAATGAATGAGTATATGAGATCAGAGGGTGTTAAGACACACAAAACAGCCAGGCGGCCAAGATCAAGATGTACTGATACATTCCCAAAGCTGGCACTGTCCTTAGACCCTAACCAAAGTTGACAGTGGTTTAAGAATTCAATGGCATGAGAACAGGGGGGGAAAGGAATCAAGAACTGAAAAGTGCACAAATCATTAAACAAGGATTTCTGAGTTACATGGATCATGTGAGGAGGACCGCGGTTTGTAACCATCTTCCTCTTTTCACCAGGGCTTCTCTGGTGGCTCAGCTGGTAAAGAATCCACCTGCAATGCAGGAGACCTGGGTTTGATCCCTGGGTTGGGAAGATACTCTGGAGAAGGGAATGGCTACTACTACTACCTACTCCAGTATTCTGGCCTGGAGAAACCCATGGATAGTCCATGGGGTCGCAAAGAGTCAGCAACTCTTTGCTGAAAGTGAGCAACTTTCACGCCTCTTTTCTAGTAAGAAAAACAAAGTAAGACTGGCCATGTGGACCTCAGCTTTCAGAGAACAGGACTGAGACACCACACCTGTTGGGCACACGCCTAAGATTATATAGCAGAGAAATACAGGGGAAAGAAGCGAGTGAGCTTTACAATGCCCACGCCAGCAATCCCCTGGCCAGGTCAAGGTTGCAGCAAAGGTTGCTGACAGCAGTTCCTGAATCTCTGCCCATCACGGGTTGTCAGTGGGCTGTTACCCTCCTCTGCCCCCAGACCACTCCACCCCTTCTCACTCTTCCCTGTTCCTTCCTGTCTTCCCCATGGGAAACTCTGCACCCTGGGATCAAGCAGGTCAACGATGCTATGGACCATCCTCCATTTCTTCTATTCCCTCTAAGGTGGGTGTGACCCAACACATGGACCTTCCCAGCAGTAGTTCTGGCAAAAACAGGATGCTACCCAGTGGACTAGCTCTGACGGAGAGGCATCAAGGGGGCAGAGATCACTTGGAAGGTGGAGTTTGAGGATGGAGATCTTGGGTTCAAATTCTGGGTCTGTAAAATCTAAGTAGAAATCCTCCTTGGGTGTTTGTAGTGAGGAGTAAGGGAACTCAATGACATGGTGGATATATACGGGCTTGAGAACCTGTGAGTGGCAAGACCGTCCCTGACCATCTGTACCCCACTCTTCAAAATGTGTCATCAGAACTATGCTGAGATTACTGAGGATGGCTGTTAGAATAGCCGCATCTGAAACCCCCCTGCCAGTTCAATAAGACCTTTACTAGAGATTAACTGGGAAGCAGCCAGGGTGGCCAGTAAAGGCAGGTGCTGATTTCCAGGGCTTAGTCGTGTCCTTGGGTGGTACTAGCCTGGCTGACTCAGAGGAGCCTGGAATGTGGCCAGTCTGGGTCTCAAGAGGCCTGGCTGTCTGGAGCTCTGAGGACCAAGCACTTCTTCAAATCAGCGCTGACTGCTGGTGATGCATTCTTGGGATCTATTTGTTTCTGTTCAGTCACTAAGTCATGTCTGACTCTCTGCGACCCCATGGACTGTAGCACACCACGCCTCCCTGTCCCTCACCAGCTCCCAGAGTGTGCCCAAGTTCATGTCTATTGAGTCGGTGATGCCATCCAAACGTCTCATCCTGTTACCTCCTTCTCCTCCTGCCCTCAATCTTTCCCAGCATCAAGGTCTCCTCCAATGAGTCAGCTCTTCGCATCAGGTGACCAAAGTAGTGGAGCTTCAGTTTCAGCATCAGTCCTTCCAATGAACACCCGGGACTGATCTCCTTTAGGATGGACTGGTTTGATCTTCCTGCTGTCCAAAGGACTCTCAAGAGTCTTCTCCAGCACCACAGTTCAAAAGCATCAATTCTTCGATGCTCAGCCTTCTTTACAATCCAAGCCTCACATCTGTACATGACTACTGAAAGCCTAATTTGGTATCTTACTACTCAGACAGATCATCAAAATGACTACTTGATGTCCTTTTCTCAGGGAACCAGGCTGACAATCTGGAGCTTGCTTGGACTCCTCCCTTTCCCCTGCTCCGCACCCTTCCCGGCTCTCATCCAGGTGATTCCCAAGGCAGGTCTCTCTCTCCTTCCTCACTGCCTCCCTTATCGGGGTCCTCCCAGCCTCCTTTCCTGGCTCCAGCTTCTCTCTCTGACCCACTGTTGCTGTCTGATTGATCCCATCAGAATCAGGTGAACTCAGAGCCCTCGGAAGCCCCTCACAGTACAACAAGCAGCCCTCTCTGTTGGAGACTCCTGCAAATCATCCCCAACCTGACCCCTTCTTCTGCAAACTCACAGTCTGATGCTTCTCGATACAAACTCCTCTCTCTTCTAAGAGCCCGTCGCTCTCTGAAGCTCACCTTCACACTCACCCCTCTGATCTCAGAGGGCACCTGGGCCGAACCCCCACATCTCAGAGCTGGGAGGAGCCTCGAGCATCACTGTGCACAGATTCCCCAGGAAAGCATCAGAGTCTGGACAGGCCACCCTACACCCACGCGCCTGTCACCATCCCTCCTCTCAGACTGTGGTCCCCAAGGAGGACAGGCCTACCTGTGGGGCTAGAGCCCCACTCTCCAAGGCCCTGGGCCTCACACAGCATCCAGCACATGGGAGAGATTCAAGGCATGACTTCTAGGGAGTCGTGAAAGCTATTATATGGTGTCAGCCATCCCAGTGGTCCCTGCATGAGCATTGTTTTTAATTTTATTGTAGTATAGTTGATTTACAATGCTGTGCTAGTTTCTTCTATATAGCAAAGTGATTCAATTTTATATATATATATATATATATATATATATATAATATTTTTATATTTACAACATGCCAACAAAGCCTGTCTAGTCAAAGCTATGGTTTTTCCAGTAGTCATGTATGGATGTGAGAGTTGGACTGTAAAGAAGGCTGAGCGTTGATGGGATCAATCAGACAGCAACTGTGGGTCAGAGAGAGAAGTTGGAGCCAGGAAGGGAGTCTGGGAGGACCCGGATGAAGGAAGCAGTGAGGAAGGAGGGAGAGACCTGCCTCGGGAATCACCTGGATGAGAGCCGTGAAGGGGGCGGAGCAGAGGAAAGGGAGGAGTCCAAGCAAGCTCCAGATTGTCAGCCTGGTTTCCTGAGAAAATGACATCAAGTCAGGTCCTGAGTAGTCAGATCCCGAGTTAGGTTTTTAGTAGTCATGTACGGGTGTGAGACTTGGACTGTAAAGATGGCTGAGCATTGAAGAATTGATGCTTTTGAACTGTGGTGCTGGAGAAGACTGTTGAGAGTCCCTTGGACAACATGGAGATCAAACCAGTCCATCCTAAAGGAGCTCAGTCCTGAATATTCACTGGAAGGACGGATGCTGAAGTTGAAACTCCAACCTGATGAGAAGAACTGACTCATTGGAAAAGACCCTGATGCTGGGAAAGATTGAAGGCAGGAGGAGAAGGGGACGACAGATGAGATGGTTGGATGGCATCACTGACTCAACGGACATGAGTTTAAGCAAACTCTGGAAGATAGTGAAGGACAGGGAAGCCTGGCATGCTGCAGTTCATGGGGTCACAAACAGTCGAACACAACTTAGTGATTGAACTGAACTGATATATTTCATATTTTCCATTACGGTTTACCACAGGATACTGAATATAGCTCCCTGTGCTATATAGTAGGACCATGTTGCTTATCCATTCTATATATAATACTTTGCATCCACTAATCCCAAACTCCCAATCCATCCCTTCCTGCCTCCCCTCCCCCAAGGTTCTCTGTATCTCCGAGTCTGTTTCATAGACATGTTGATCCATATCATACTTCAGATTCCACATGTAAGTGGCATCATATGATATTTGTCTTTCTCTGTCTGATTTACTTCACTTAGTATGATTATCTCTAGGCCCATTCATGATCCTGCAAATGCATTATTTCATTCTTTTTAAGTAATATTCAGATGAGTTTTAAGATTCTCACCATCTACATCGGCACCGTCTCAGCTGTTCCATCACTGGAGCAGGTCGGAATAGAGGTAAGCTGGGACAGGAGGAGCAGAGGCCATCCTCCTTAGCCACAGGAACAGACCAGAGCCCCTCACTGTGCTTCTGGCCTGGCGTCAACATTCTTCTCCCGGCTCCTGCCACAGAGGGCAGGGGAGGTGGGAGCAGAGCAGTCCCATGCCTAGGTCCCTGCCTGTCCACCAGTCGAGCCCACCCCCCGGTGCAGTTCTGCACTCACCCGAAAGCCCTGAGCCGCTCTGGCTGGAAGCATCTCCAGCTCAGAACAAAGGATCTGGGGACTGGGGAGAAGGCTTTCCCTGGTGGCACAGATGATAAAGAATCCGCCTGCAATATGGGAGACCTGGGTTCGATCCCTGGGTTGGGAACATCCCTTGAAGGAGAGCATGGCTACCCACTCCAGTATTCTTGCCTGGAGAATCCCCATGGACAGAGGAGCCTGGCGGGCTACAGTCCATGGGGTTGCGAAGAGTCGGACACAACTGCGTGACTGAGCACACACGCAGATTGGGCAGAAACACCAGGATTCTTCTGGGATCAGCCAACGGGAAGGGAAAGGCAATTCATTCTCCCTTCCTGGATCCTGAAATGAGAGATGGGGTAGGGGACCCGTGGGTGCTGGAATCTACACAATGACCTGCCAAGAACAAATGTTCATTGATAGCTGATGCGGTGGGCCTGAAGCCAGCGAATCAGCGACCCTAATGTAAACACTGCAGCAGAACTATGCTAATCCCAGGGCGGCTGCTGGAGGTGGGGTCCCGCAACTAACAGCTCTGCTTCCACTTCCCTGATGTCACTGGGGCTCCGGATTCTCATCGCTGACATTTACACTGACATTTACACTGTCGTGAGCTCTCGAGCCTCACTTCGTGTGTCCTCTCTGGGGCCCCAAGTGTATGCACCGGGCTGTGGCCAGCCTGCAAAGTCAGCTTTCCCCAGAGCCTCAGGCAAACGGTCAGTGGGCAAGGCTGGGTGCAACTAATGACTTCCACAGCATGCACTCCCCTCCTGTCCAAGCAGAGCCTCACCTCACCTCTGCTCTGAACTGTTCCAGTGAAACAGAGAAGATGAGACAGTGACAGTGTAAATGCAGAGAAGCTTAAAGCTCATTCAAGGGACTTCTCTGGTGGTCCAGTGGTAAGAGTCCGCCTGCCAACGCAGGGGACATGGACTCAGTCCCTGGTCTGGGAACAAAGATCCCACATGCCACAGGGCCACCAAGCCCATGTGTCACAATGACTGAAGCCCCTGCACCCTAGGTGCTCCAAACAAGACAAGCCACATGAGAAACCCACCCACTGCAACTAGAGAAAGGCTGCACACAGCAGCGAAGAGCCTGCAGAAGACCCAGGGTGGCCAAAAACAAATAAATACTAAAAAAAAAGAAAAGCTCACTCAAATATTATCTGCTCCATTCCCCTCCCAGCAGAGTTGGATGTGGAAGGTGAAACAACAGAGCCCCCTGCCACTCACTGTGGAGGAAGGGGGAGACAGTCCCCACATATGAACATTTGTTGAATGGGACTCTCTACTAAATGGCCTATTTTTTCCTCAAAAAAGCAGCCTACGGATATGTATGCTTTGCCAACTTGCTTTCATGAACTGAGAGATGAATCTTCTAGCCCAGCAGGGCCACTGGCTGGGGATTTGATGTCGGCAGGTCATTTCTTTGCTCTGAGCTTCCAGGGCCTTAACTACAAAACGAACGTGGGATGGGCTAGTTGATTTCAGAGCCCATTTGTCACTCTAACCTTCTGGGAGTCTATGATCATCCACGTTGCGGACAGAGCCTGCTGAGGCTGGAACACGTAGCTGCAGAGTCTTGCCATCAGGCCGCTACTCACACACTACCCCTCCGGGGTGCCTCCCCTCTCTGCTTAGCTTTCCTCCTCCTGGAACGCCTCCTCTGCCTGATCATCTAGGTTCTCTGCTTCTTTCAGCGCCGCAGAGAGATTTCAACAGACCTGATCAGTGCTGAGAACGCAAAGCAGGAAACAGAAAGCACCACTGTGAACGTACACAAAAGACAAGCCAGAGGCAAAACCCATAGAAAACTGTATAACAAAGTGAGAGAATGCAACCGTTTGGGGTCACGCTCAAGAATAACATAAACAAGGTCATATATATATATAAATATACACAGTGGAGCATTTGTGGATTCTGAGCCAAGAAAAGGCAGAATGGGAGGGTGTGCGGTGTGTGCATGCTTAAAGACTGAGTGGAACTGAACAAAACTAGTAAAGAAAAGCCACTCAGACCACAATATACAAATTCAGCAAAGCTTCTCTGCTAAAAATCCCTTATCCAAAAGCCAGGGTAGAGTTTTGTCTTGTTGAAGTTATGTGGTAATTATATTCCGCTATGCCAAACAGAACTCTTTTTAATCACATCATTTGGGTCCCCAGCAACCATGAGAGATGGAGGAAGGGCAGGGAGACACAGCACACTGGTGGTCCTGGGAGGGCCAGGGGCCTCATCTCTGAAAAGCCAGCAGCCCATCAAGAATGCAAAGCTTGGGACGTCTCCAGTGACTTAGTGGTAAAGAACCCTCCTACCAATTCAGGGGGTTTGATCCCTGGTCCAGGAAGAGTCCACACGCCACGGGGCAACTAAGCCCTCATACGGCAACTACTGAGCCTGTGCTCTAGAGTCCATGCTTCGCAACAAGAGAAGTCACCACAATGAGAAGTCCATGCACCTCAACTAGACAAAGCCCGGGTGCAGCAACAAAGACCCAGCACAGCCAAAAGTAAATAAATAAATACCAATTTTAAAAAATGCAAAGCTTGAAGACTGGAAGGCAGTCCTGGGCAGAACTGAGATGAAACTTCGGTACAAGGGAAGCAAGTGTGGAACTTCGTTTCAGAACCAAAGAAAGACCGCTTGGAGGATTCCACCGGAAGAACCGTGGCAAATGGGTGATCTGGAGCTGTTTTAGCTTGAACCAAAAGGACAGTGGACTCAGAAACTGAGAATGTGAAATGCTCGGTAAGGCCAAGGAGGCTGCACCAGCAAGAAGCATGGGGATATCATCTGTGGACCAGAAGAGGAAGGAAGGGGGAGTGCCTGGTGGGAAAGTGCTCCCCTGAAAGTGTTAGTCACTCAGTAGGGTCTGACTCTTTGGGACCCCATGGACTGTAGCCCGCCAGGCTCCTCTGTCCTTGGGATTCTCCAGGCAAGAATACTAGAGTGGATTGCCATTCCCTTCTTCAGGGGATCTTCCCGACTCAGGGATAGAACCTGGGTCTCCTGCAGTGCAGGTGGACTCTTTACCAGCTGAGCCACAGGAAAGCCCAAACAGGAGAGACTACCTCCCACATAGAGGGACAGACCTGAGGGACCACTCTCTCTTCTGTCTTCATGGCTCCTGGCCAATCTCTTTCCACCCTGGAAAGTACCACAGTTGGTGACCAAAACATGCTTTTTGAGCCAGAAAGACCCACTATGAACCTTTGTCACTTGCCAATTGTAATAAACACTGGGAAATTCATTAGTTTCTCAACTATAACCTGGGTTCGGGGACTTCCCTGGCAGTCTAGTGGTGAGGACTCTGCGCTTGCACTGCAGGGGGCTCAGGCTCAATCCCTGTTTGGGGAACTAAGATCTCACATGCCACATGGCATGGCCAAAAAAAAAAAAAAATGGATTCAATAACACCTTTTTTGCAGGATGTGAGGATTAGCAGTCATTAATGTCCATTTAGAGAACTAATGTTGACAAAATGTCTTTTCAACTGTAGGTTCACCGTAGGTTATGATTCAGTGTCGCTGCTGTTACTAAGCACGGACCAGATTGGGGTGGTGCTTCCCAGGTGGTGCTAGTGGTAAAGAACCCGCCTGCCAATGCAGGAGGCATAACCCAACATGGGTTCAATCCCTGGGTAGGGAAGATCCCTGGAGGAGGACATGGTAACCCACTCCAGTATTCTTGCCTGGAGAATCCCACGGACATACGAGCCTGGCAGGCTACATACAGTCCATGGGGTGGCAAAGAGTTGGACAGAACTGAAACAACTTAGCATGCAGACTGGGGAAGTCAAGGAAACAAACAGCTGAGACCCCAGGTGTGTGGATTTGGAAGAAGACACACGGCCTCCTGTTCTCCTTTGATTTCTGAAACGTGAAACCAAAGTCACCCAAGAAAAGAAAACCAGTCCTCTGACCACATGGGCTCAAGATGGAACAGTTGTTCCACAAACATTCCTCAAGTTTCAGTCACGTGGGTTACACGGTTACATGCTGGGGGGCACAGGGGTGGACAGATGAGGGTGGACTGAAGTACCAGATGGAGCCCTGACGTTGGGCGGAAAACCCTGGGCTGGCCATTGAATTACACACTTAAGTGGGTGAATCTGAGGACATGTAAATTGTGTGTTAGTCACTCAGTTGTGTCTGACTCCTTGTGACCCCATGGACTACAACCTGCCAGGCTCCTTTGTCCATGGGATTCTCCAGGCAAGAATACTGAAGTGGGTTGCCATTTCCTTCTTCAAGGGATCTTCCCAACCTAGGGATCAAACCCAGGTCTCCTGCATTGCAGGCAGATTCTCTACAGTCTGAGTGAGCCACTAAGAAAGCCATGTAAATTATACCTTACTAAAACTGTTGATAACAAAAGCCCTGGGTTGGATCATTTCTAATTGTGTGGGCCTGGAGTAAGCCAAGTATTTCCTCCTGGAGCCTCAGCTGCTTCTCTGCAGAAATCCTATTGGATCTCCAGTGAATCCTGCCTTCAACTGAGCTCACAGCTGGTGATGGGGACCCACTTTAAAACAAAATGATGTTTTATTATTATAAACCAGACTTGGAAAGTATTATGCAAGTAGAAGTCTCCATCATGACTACTTTCTGCTCTGATAAATACAGAATCTCAGAGGAGGGAGTCTTCAGTGGACTAGAGTCGCCAGGGGGCTCCTGGAGGAGGTGGGTCTGAGTGGGATGGGAAGGAGCAGTGGGGTCTGGATGAGGAGAAGAAGGGGGCTTTGCAGTGGGAGGAAAGGCTGGAGGAAAGCCAAGGGAGTGGGCAAGGAGGGGTGTGTCTCCAGGGCAGGGACAAGACATGTCCCACTGGACTGGATGCTTCACACAGGGCAGAGGGTGCAAGCTGGCTGTCTATGGACAATGTAGGAACCACAGATACATTGTATTTGGCCCACAGAGTTAAACAATTAAAAATTCTAGAACAGTCCACATTTCTGGTTTCTCTGGAAAAAAAATAGGAAGACCTTGTCTATGCTGAGGCCAAAATGGGCCAGACCTGTCACAGTCCTTACTATTCCCCCAACACCGAAGTCACTTTACGCATTGACATTGCTCCACTAGCCCCTGCAGACTGTACCCTGGTACAGGGGACCAGGTGGAGAAGGCGGGGAAGACAGACTAGGGACAGGGATACAACAGAAAGCACATCATCTCTGCAATCAGAAAAGCTGGGGTTCAAATCCTGGCCCATCACCTCCCAGACTGCCACTATGAGCAGCTTCCTAAATCTCATGGTTGTTTTTAAAAGACATTCTATGAGTTACACTTGGCCTAGTACCCAACAGAGCTGGTGTTCAAAGTGGTATTATCACTGTCCACTGTCAGCCTAAGGGCTTTTGGTGAACCTGGCAGACTCCGGGGCAGTCATGGTGGGTTCTGAGCAGCGGGTCGTGCAGGAAAAGGACATTTCACAAACTGTGCCTCTGACAATGATGTGCAGGGTGGACAGCAGTGGGAAGGAATGGGGGAGAGGAGAGTAGGGGCACAGTCACTCAGGTTTGCAAGAGAGGGAGGTTGGCTGTAAAGATGCTGATGTTTGTGAACCTGGAGCAAGAGGCCGAATGGAGGCCTGCACATTTTTGCCATCATATTTAAGAGTGAAAAATGAAGCTAACACATTGTTAAAGAAAATAAAATATGTTCTTCTACCTGGATGAACTATGGCTTTTTAACAGCCTGGAAGGGCAGGTTCAAATTTGGAATTCTCCCAATTTTTGTAGCTCCACCTGTGTATGGTCAGGTCACCCAAGATGGCTGTTCTCTTGCTGTCTGTCCATCCCCCACCTGACCAGTGCCTGCTTCACCCACACCTACTCACATCATTGACCTTCCTACATACTCGCCTTGGGCCCTAGCTAGTGACAGCTTATCAAAGGGGAGGTGAGAGGCCGTGCCCCTATGCTGGTTTCCCTGGTAACCAATGAGCCCACCCCACATCAAATCCCTCTATAACTGGCAATCTCCCCTTTCACCAGGAGCAAAGACAACTGCCAGGACCTGTCAGCTGTCTGCCACACACAGTGGGGAGTCGCTCCAGAACCTTGCTTCAGACTTCTCAGCTCCCCTTTCCATTAAACCATCCATGTTCCTGTTGCTGACTCCACGCTCTTTCTTTGGTCTTAAAGATGGGCAAGTGCAGGCCTTGTAGATGTCTGGCATGCAACCGAACACAATGGAAGCACCAGGACACTGGGGGAGCACCTCCCTATCCCCAGTTTGAGCCCTGCTTTCCTCCCCAACCCCAAACTCTTGGAGGCTCCAGCTGGCACATCCAAGGCTCTGCCCACCCAGGGCCTCGGGAGCCATCCTTGGCCATTCTCATGGCTGGGGGTGTGAATACCGAGTGTGTGCTGTCTGGGGGGAGGAGAGGGGTGGCAAGGAGGACCTTTATCCTGTGCAGGCCTGGAAACGCGCATAATCCATTTGGATGGAACACTCCAGGGTCTTTGAGGGTGAGACTTAATAAAGGAGGTGTGGGCTTGGGGAGGGAGCCGGACTCCCAGGCCTGGAGGAGGCTCGGGCATCATGCGGAAGAAACGCTGAGCGGGAGGGGCCCTCGCAGTCCCCCAGAGCCCGGTGGGTGGCGGAAAGGGGAGTACCTTTGGCCAGAGAGATGTTGCGCAGCGCGATGGAGTGCTCCCAGTCCTTGAGGCGTAGGTCCTCGGTGATACCGTTGAGCACGGCCAGCTCCTGCTTGAGCTGCAGCTCCAAGCCCCGGTGCGCCAGGCGCAGGCGGCGCGCGTCCTCGCTGGCGTTGCTCACCAGCACGCGCAGGTCCCGCAGCCGCGTGCCCTGCAGGGCCACGTCGTAGGACAGGCTGAGGTTGAGGCCGCGCAGCGCGCCGCCTACGTCCGCCAGCTCGTCGCTCAGGGCGCCCACCCGGCGCGCCAGCCCGTCCAGCAGGCCGGCGTGGCGCCGCAGCAGCAGCTGGCTGCGGTTGCCGTCCACCTGCAGCTGGTAGAGCTCCAGCTGCGCCGCGTCGCTCTGCTGGGCCGAGCGCTCCCGCAGCAGGACCACCGCCTGCTCGCTCTGCGCCGCCTGGGCCTGCAGCCCCCACAGCGCCCCCTCCAGGCGCTGCACCGCGCCCGCCAGCGCCAGCAGCGAGTCCGACTGGTTCTGCAGCGCGTCGTGCGCCTTCCACACCTGCTCGCTCAGCTCTCCCTGCAGCGGGGCCTGCAGCAGCCGCAGCTGCAAGTCCCGGAAGCTCTCGTTCAGCCGGTTCACGTTCCGAGTCAGCGCCTTCAGATCGTCCGGGGAGCTCCGGGGCCTGGACACTGCGGAGATGGAGGAGAAGGAAGAGGGGGAGAGATGAGACGGCTGCGGAGGTTCTCCCCCAACCCCCGACCCCGGGGCTCGGAAGGCAGGAGACGCTCAGTAAGAGGAAGGGAAAGCGGAGGTGGCCAAGTTTGAGGGCCTTAACACATCCCCTAAACGGTGTTCAGCAAGTGGTCCCCAAACACGTCTGCCCGTGAGAATCACCTGGCCAGGGATCCCACCTGGAGAAGTTGTGGTTGGATGGGTCTGAGAGGTGACCCAGGCTTTGGAATTTTAAAAAGAGCCCAGGGTAATTCTAAGATGCGGTTGAGTTGGGAACCCCTGGACTCATCTATGGGTTTCCCAGGTGGCGCTAGTGGTAAAGAACCCGCCTGCCAATGCGGGAGACATAAGAGATGCAGGTTCCATCACTGAGTTGGGAAGATATCCTGGAGAAGGGCCTGGCAACCCACTCCAGTATTCTAGCCTGGAGAATTCCGTGGACAGAGGAGCCTGGCAGGCTACAGTCCATGGGATCACAAAGAGTCGGACAGGACTGAATCGACTTAGCATGCACGCAGGCACAGACTTATCTATGGATGAGGTTGATCCGTAGGAACCGGTCTCTCCTTTTTTTTGTATTTTGGAAAGGATCAGACATCAGCAGTTCCACGAGGCTTACCCTCCAATATTGTGTGTCATCCTCTCCACTTTAGAAGGGAAGTAAGTACCCTTATCCCCTGGAGAAGGAAATGGCAATTCGTTCCAGTATTCTTGCCTGGGAAATCCCATGGACAGAGGAGCCTGGCAGGCTATACAGTCCATGGGGTTGCAAAGAGTCGGACACGGTTGAACAACTAAACAGCAGCAAAGGACCCTTATTTAAGACCCTTTAGGGCTAAAGCTCTTACCGTTGCCCCAGGCAATGGCAAGTAAGACATGGAGACAGGATTCCAATCCAGAGGGCTTGCGTGCCCTGGAACCCAGATGCTGCCCTCTAAGTCTGCTCTGGAACTGTCTGAAGGGACCATGCCGGCAGCAGACTCAGCCAGGCTCCAGGCAGCGCTGGTAATTCCCACTCCTCAATTCGGGGTCCCATTCCCTCTAGGCCAGGGGAGATGCTTTTTACATCCATACCTTCTCTTATCAGATGGCACTAGTGGTAAAGAACCCATCTGCCAGTGCAGGAGACATAAGAGACTCAGGTTTGATCCCTGGGTTTTCCCCTGGAGGAGGGCATGGCAACCCACTCAGTATTCTTTCCTGGAGAATCCCACGGACAGAGAAGCCCGGCAGCCTACTGTCCATGGGGTCGTAAAGAGTCAGACACAACTGAGTGAATTAGCACGTGTGCATTTCCCTTCTCAGGCAAACGACCAGCTCAATGGTCTCCCACCCTTTTCCCTTGGAGAGGTTTCCTTGTCTTGATTATAAGCAGCCAGTTCACATGAAGGGAAGGCGTGTGCCTCTGAATCCTTATCATCTAGCATCCGGTGTCTCCTGCATGCTCAGGGAGCACTTAGGGACACAGCAAACCCTGGTACATCCTGGGATGTCCAGGAATGCTGGTCTGTTTGCTGTGCACTGCCCACAGCTTTGTCTCCCTCTCTGATCTACACACCAGAAAAATGGAAACGAGTCGGGGGGGGGGGGGAGCAGAGCAGGAGGTGGAGACGAAGGAGGCACAAGGGGAATTCTGCCTCGGAAGTCTTGGGATGGAGAGAGCCAGGGAATCTAGTACACAGCTTGTTCAAGTGATGAGAGGATCCATATACTCCAGCTCTTTCCTGAACCTCAAGCTGGAACGGAAGAAGGTGGTTTTGTGGGTGCTGGAGCTGATGCTTCTGCCAATGCATGGCATTTATGGTGGCCGCCCTGGAGGATGTCAGTCATCTCAGATTACATTCAGAGGCTACAGCATTAGAGGGGCATTTGAGCCCCACTTCAAATTCTCCCTTGAGACTTCCCTGGCAGTCCAGTGCTACCACTGCAGGGAGCAGGGTTCGATCCCTGGTCTGGAAACTAAGATCCTGCATCCCACATGGCACACCCAGAAACAAGAAAAAATGAAAATAGTCAACAAAATTAAAGTGTTCACCCAGCACTTTAATCTCCAAGAAAATCATATGCCCAACCTCTGCTCATACCCATTCTCTCCACTTTCAGTTCGTTCTAAGTGCTGGAATGTTTTGTATTCTGTTCAGACTTGAAATTTGCCTCCCTGTAATCTCTAACCACTGATTTTGCCCTCTGAGGTCACAGAAAGCTAGTGAATTTTACTTTTCCCACAAGTCAGCTCTTCAGAATCTCAAAGACAGTGATCACATCCTGGCTATGTAACACTGTTTCTGGTTAAAGTCAGCAGTTCCTTCATCAGCTGTCTCTTGACTGGCTTCTGAGCCTCCATACCTCCTGGCTAACCTCTTCTGCACATAACAGGGTGTCAACATCCCCTTACAGGGTGGGGCTTGATCTAAATTTGTTTTTTTCCATGGTGTATAAAGACTGGGAAAAGTTTGGAAGAGGGGTCTTCAACTTCATTCTGGGCAGAAGACTCTCTACTATGGCCCAAACTGAGTTTTTCAGACTTGCATCATTGACTTTGAGTCTAGGCAGTCTTCGGTGAAAAGTTTCCCCATTTTACAGATAAAGAGACTGAAGCCATGAGCATATTCATGATCTGCCTAACGGCATGCTTCCTGACTCCTGGTCCAGTGTTTCCCTTCACTGCCCCCTACTACTCTGGAAAGTTAGTGAAAGAGTCGTCAAGGGATTTCCCTGGAAAGGTCCAGTGGTTAAGAATCCACCTTGCAATTCAAGGGACATGAGTTCGACCCCTGATCAGGAAACTGAGATCCCACATGCTGAGGAGCAACTAAGCCCGAGCCACAATTAGAAAGCCCATGCGCCACAACGAAAGATTCTGCCTGCTGCAAATAACACCTTACGCAGCCAAATAAAGAAATATTTTCTAAAAAGAGTTGTCAATAGAAGTAAAGGTTCTGGAGAAGTGAATCCATGATGCAATCACAACCCAAGTAACCACAGGAATTGTCTGCCTGTCATCACAGGCCGGGACCTGATTGTGTTTGTCCGATATTTGACCAGATTGATTGACAGGTATTTGAGACAGGGCAGTTGGAAACCAGAAAGCCTGATATTTTAGTGTCAGCCTGTGCTCTTGATGCTCTGAGATTCAAAGAAACACCGCAGCTCATCAGAAGTAGTAAAACACTAGGTTTGTTAATTCTGGTTTTAACATTGGGATTGCGAGTAACTAAGAGGAACAGTGCAACTACTTGATTTTAATGCTCATTAGCTCAGGCCTGTCAGAGGCAACACTGAAGGAGGCAGTTTCCCTTAAAGCCACTCTCTGCCAGCTCCCACCAGCCCCGCCCTCCCTCTGCGGGTGGTCCCTGTGCCCTGGGAGGACCCCCGCCTTGCCCATCAGCCCCCAGCTTTCAGATCTGAGACCCCTTCTCTCTCAGAAAACTGGACTGGAACTTGTTCGTACAGTGAAGGTTGACAATCAGCCACCCCTTCCGAGAGAGTCCATCTGAGTCTTTGATTATTTTTCATTGCACAACCAATTTTAACATAAATTGAAATAAAGAAAAAATTCTTCCACCATCTCACAACCTCCAACAAAGAACACTGGTTTCCTTTCCATTTTCTTCTAGTTCCATCCAAATGCATACCCAGTCTTTACAATTCAATTTCTGTGCTTTCAAATTTGTGAATGATTATTTCACACTTTCCCCATCTGTCCTTTATAATTATCCTTGTGATGACTGCCTAAGAGCCCATCAGGGAGATGCCTGGTAATTTACCCACTCTCAATCATGGAAAACAAATGCAGAAAGGTCCCTCCTTCTCTTGAATTTTTTCCTACCAATAAATTCCTAGAAGTTGGATTAGTAGAGCCAAAGTTATAGACATTTTTATAACTCTTAAAAATTCCAATGATATCACAAAAAGAAAAAAAAATTCTAGCCAAATCACTTCCCAGAAGTTATACCTATTTGTAATTACATTATAGGCTTTCCAGGTGGCGCTAGTGGTAAAGACTGCTAAGTCACTTCAGTCGTGTCCGACTCTGTGCGACCCCATCCCTGGGATTCTCCAGGCAAGAACACCGGAGTCGGTTGCCATTTCCTTCTCCAATGCATAAAAGTGAAAAGTGAAAGTGAAGTCGCTCAGTCATGTCTGACTCTTCTCGACCCCATGGACTGCACCCTACCAGGCTCCCCCGTCCATGGGATTTTCCAGGCAAGAGTACTGGAGTGGGGTGCCATTGCCCTCTCTGCATGGTAAAGAACTCAGCTGCTAATACAGGAGACATAAGAGACTCAGGTTCAATCCCTGGGTTGGGAAGATTGCCTGGAGGAGAAAATGACAACCCACTCCAGTATTCTTGCCTGGAAAATCCTATGGACAGAGGAGCCTGGTAGGCTACAGCCCTTGGGGTCACAAAGAGTCAGACATGACTGAGGCGACTTAGCACACACGCATACATGTACGTTATAGATTTTTTAATGTGCCAGTTTCAATAAAACCTCAATGCACTGAGTATTACAATTTTCATATGGTTAATGTCACAGATACAAAATGGTAGCTTGTTATTTTATGTTAGTATATTTGCATTTTAGAAGTGACTTTCTCAAGGCAATGCATTACCTATCTTTACAATTTGATTTCTGGGCTTTTTTTTTTTTTTAATTTAATGACTCAGCTCAAATGAATGATATGGGTATTTTAGGTACTTAGTCTAATCAGAACAAAATTATTTGAAGGAGTAAATACTCTTTGGGCATCCAGTCATGCTGTAGAAGCCCAGAGCAGCCTCCCTCTTTTGGGATCACTTACCCACCCCAGAAATGAATTATCTCCTTCCAATAGTCACAGTGTGTTCTCAGCTCACACTACCCCACCCCCTCCTACCCCCATTTAATCCCTTCCAGATGTTTGCTGTCCTCAACAGGGAACAATTCTTCCTGAGTGTGACTCTGTTAATTCATGTTTATGCAAACAGTTCATTTATCTCTCTGCCTGCTGTATTTACTTTTAATTGCTCTAACTATTCTTTAGCTTTCATACTTTCACAAAGGGGACAATAAATCATAGAGTAACAATAATTACTGGCATCTCCCGAGTCCTTACTCTCTGCCAGACATGTTCTAAGTATTTCCCATATTAATGCATTTAATTTCACAATAAGCCTATAAGTGTTGTTATGATTGTCATATTCCAAACGAGGAAACTGAGGCACACAGAGGTTGAGTAACTCACAAGGTCACACAGTTGGTAGACAGAGGAGACTGACTTTAGACTCAGGTCATTTGGGTCCAGATCTCCCTTTGTGATACCATCTGTCCTGAATATTCATTGGAAGAACTGATGTTGAAGCTGAAATTCCAATACTTTGGCCACCTGATGTGAAGAACTGATTCATCTGAAAAGACCCTGATGCTGGGAAAGATGGAAGGCAGGAGGAGAAGGGGATGACCGAGGATGAAATGGTTGGATGGCATCACCGACTCAATGGACATGAGTGTGAGTAAACTCTAGGAGTTGATGATGGACAGGGAGGCCTGGCGTGCTGCAGTCCCTGGGGTTGCAAAGAGTCAGACACGGCTGAGCAACTGAACTAAACTGAAAGGGTGGAAGGCACAGAATAAACTTTTAATTTATTTTATTATTTATTTATTTATATATATCTTTGGCCACATCATGTGGCATGCAGGATCTTATTTTTTCCCAGCTGTGGATCTACCCTACACCCCCTGCAGTGCAAATATGGAGTCTTCACCATGGGGGAAGTCCCTAGAATACATTTTAAGAGAGATGCACAAATAAGGAATAAGCTTTGAAGGTAGTGAGTTCCCCATCATAAACCCAGGTAGGAGCAAGCTGCTTGGCAGGAATCATGGATTCTAATTCAGATTCTGATTCAGTATTAATTGCTGAATCCTAATGAATGTGTTCATGTACACTTTGTAATAATGCTTGACTAATGGATGAATATCTGTCTCAGGCCACACCCTGAGCCAGGTGAGTTACACAATCACATCTCCACCCAGACCCCAGTTGTGAACTGGCTCCCTGTTTCATAGTCATCTTTTATGCTCATTAAAAAATGATCATATGCTGGTGAAATCAAGGTGCTCCAGACTGACCAGAGAGGCTGCGTTCCCCAAACACATCAGACACACCCACCGTGCCAGGAAAGCAGGGGAGGTACCTGTGAGCTGGAGGAAGAAAAGCTAAGTGTTCTATTTGAGGTTTGGCGACCTAAGCCTTGAGCGCTTGTGTTAATAATCCTTTATCTTTGTATAAAGTTTCACACTCATTATCTCCCTTAATTTTAAATATAATTCATCTTGGGAGGTAGGCAGTGCTGCAAGTATTCTTAATATCCTCAAAGGGTAAAAAAGAAAGAGGCTCAAAGAAGGCAAGAGATGCCAGAAGCATAAATAAGGATGGATTGGGGTCATCTGTCCCGTTATCCAGTCTTCTGTCCTCCATATCTGCTGCAGGGGTGGTCAGCCCCATACTGAACTCCAAAGTCTACTTGGGGGAGCAGGGTAGGAGATGACATTTATTAAGCACCTACCACATGCTGAAGCTGAAGCTCCAATACTTTGGCCACCTGATGCAAAGAGCTGACTCCTTGGAAAAGACCCTGATGCTGGGAAAGACTGAGGGCAAGAGAAGGGGGCAACAGAGGAAGAGATGGTTGGATGGCATCACCAACTCAAGAGACTTGAGTTTGAGCAAATTCTGGAAGATAGTGAAGGACAGTGCTGCAGACTGTGGGGTCACAAAGAGTCGAATACGACTTAGTGATTGAACAAAAATATGCCAAACTCAGCTTTAGTCTCTTGTTAGGAGTGACTTTGTTTCATCTTCCCAGCACACTTGTGAAGTAGGAATTCTGCCCCTGTTCAGATGAAGGAGCTTGAGAAGGTAGGAAAGAGTGAAAGGAGGCTCAAGATGCTTGGTTTATGAAGGCCCTGCTGGCCCCATCCTTACACAAGAATAACAGCAGAAGGTATCTCTCCCCCTTTTTTCCAGGCCAACTGAGCAGAAGTCCTGCATCAGCCTTAGAAGTGAGAGGGAATTGTTAGTGGTTTGCGTGGCGGGGGGTGGGGGGCATGGAGAACTGGCATCCTAGTCTGATGGAGAAGCCGGTGGAGGAGGGGAACAGATTCTAGAATGCAGTCAGGAGCCATATAACTGAGTGGTACCCCCAAGCCTACAGGCAGATGGTATTACCATTTCACAGATGAAAAATTGAAACTCAAGCAATGAAGTGAGTAACTCAAGACCATCTGTGAGTAGGAGGTGGACCTGCCCGGCTGTTTCACTGTCCCATGCAGCCATCCTGCCTTGTCCTCATTTAGGCTCACGATGCTGATGGGAGGAAGGTGGGTATCAGAATTCACAGAGCGTCACATTAAGGGGCATCCCAGGTTTCTCAATGGTAAAAGAATCCGCCTGCCAATGCAGGAGATGAAGGAGATGAGGGTTCGATCCCTGTGTCGGGAAAATCCCCTGGAGAAGGAAATGGCAACCCACTCCAGTATTCTTGCCTGGAATCCCATGGACAGAGGAGCCTGGTGGGCTACAGTCCCTGGGGTTACAAAGAGTCGGACGGACACGACTGAGCATGCATGCAGACACATTGAGGGCAGAGTTGGGAAAGGATGGGGCTGAAATGAAACTGCAAGTCAGGCACCTCAATTTAAGCACTAAGAAAAAGACAGGAAAGGGGGCTTTCTTTCGGGAGGTCTGCAACACTGGGCTGGGTTTCCTGAGATCTGGATACATGTGACTTTAATAGAAAATTCATTTAAAAGTGGAGCATAATGCTCATTCCAAATTGCATAGTAGAGAGGTTATCGGTAGATCTTTAGCACTTAAAGTGATGCCTGTTTTCACTAGGGCTCCCCTGTTTCCAAGAGGCAGGAGGAAACCAGGGCGGCCTTGTGGTGTGTGACAAGGCCCCACATGCAAAAGGGCCCCATGCTGGGGGCTTACTGCCCTGCTCTCGCTCTCCGGAAATTTTGGATAATTTTATTTTTGAATGTGTGTTCTGTAAATGAAGGGCAGAGGCAGGGGAAATGAAGCAGATGGGGGAGGTGAGGTATTAGAGGACATGCATAAGGACCCAAAGACAAAAGCAGCAGATTGGTAAATTTGAAAGTATTAGTGTTCTGTACATCTGTGTCTCTTTTTCTGTTTTGCATATAGGGTTATCATTACCATCTTTCTAAATTCCATATATATGTGTTACTATGCTGTAATGTTCTTTATCTTTCTGGCTTACTTCACTCTGTATAATGGGCTCCAGTTTCATCCATCTCATTAGAACTGATTCAAACGAATTCTTTTTAACGGCTGAGTAATATTCCATGGTGTATATGTACCACAGCTTCCTTATCCATTCATCTGCTGATGGGCATCTAGGTTTCTTCCATGTCCTGGCTATTATAAACAGTGCTGAGATGAACATTGGGGTGCACATGTCTCTTTCAGATCTGGTTTCCTTGGTGTGTATGCCCAGAAGTGGTATTGCTGGGTCATATGGCAGTTCTATTTCCAGTTTTTTAAGAAATCTCCACACTGTCAATGTATGACAAAACCCACTGAAATGTTGTGAGGTAATTAGCCTCCAACTAATAAAGATAAATGAAAAAAAAAAAGAAAGTGTTAGTGTTAGTTGCCCAGTCATGTCTGACTCTTTGTGAGCCCATGGACTGCAGCCCACCAGGCTCCTCTGTCCATGGGATTCTCCAGGGAAGAATATGGGACTGGGTAGCCTGGAAGCCCCTTCTCCAGGGGACCTTCCTGACCCAAGGATCAAACCTAAGTCTCCTGCATTGCAGGCAGATTCTTTACCATCTGAGCCACACTGGTAAATTTGGGGTGAGCTTATTCACTTTTTTTTAAAGTACTGGATTGGCTGAAATTTTGATTTGGATTTTTCAGTAAGCTGTTTTAGAAAAACCTGAAAAGATTTCTGGCCTACCCAATATCACATGTCCCTGCTCTGAGCTCACTCAGCAGGATGTCCTGGATCAGCATCTCCAGGCTGGAGACTAGCTTCTTTGTCTGCAGCCCACCATCCCCTGCACTCACACAGAAGAAAGCGGGAGCTCGCAGCCACAGCTCAGAGCAGCAGGAGGCCCTTTGAGAAGGGAGCCAGCAGAAGCTCTGTCTTTACCCAGGTGGCCTGAGCTTTCTGATGCTTTGTTCACCTGAAGACTCATCATTCAGTGGCTCCAGGGCCACATGCTTTACCCACATGCGTGTGCTGTCCTGAATGCCTGTGTGCCGTGGCCTTGGTCCATTCTGGGACTGGAGGGCCCCCTAAGTAAGTAAGCCCAGTGGCCAATTCTAGGTCCTTCAGGCAGGATCCAAGAAACAGGCACAAAGGATGCAGACTGCACCTCTGAAACGGTGCAACCCAGATGCCCAGTCTTTATACATGGACCTGTCTCTGGCCCATGGAGGAGCACAGACTCTGAACTGGGGGATGCACGGAGCGGAGGCTGACTGCCTGCTAGTGGACAGCCATGGATATCCACATTAGGATGGCCTGGCACAACCTCAGAGGAAGAAAAACCCCGCCAATATGTTGGTTACTTTCCCCAGAGGTGTGCTGGGTGCTCCTGGCACAAGCGTTCCCTTTGGTGGTCCAAGCCAACGGAGTCTCTGATAATTCAGTCTTGATGACCGTGGAAATGGGATTCAAGACAAATGATGAAAAAGGCTCTTCTTGAGGAGGCTGTCCCCAGGACCCTCACTTCAGAGGCCAGAGTGTCTGAAATCATTACGAGCAATGTCAGGAAATCAGCATTTTGATGGGGTGCATGCATATGTCCTCAGTCACTCAGTTGTGTCTGACTCTTAGCAACCCCATGGACTGTAGCCCGCCAGGCTCCTCTGTCCATGGGATTCTCCAGGCAAGACTACTGGAGTGGGGAGTTATTCCCTTCTTCAGGGGGATCTTTCCCACCCAGAGACTGAGCCCTCATCTCCTGTGTCTCCTACACTGGCATGCGGGTTCTTTACCACTAGCGCCACCCGGGAAGCCCCATCCTGAGAGAAGCAGATCTAAAGACCATGCTACACATGGCTATGCTTTTTTTTATTATTATTGTTTCCTTTCTTCCTTTTATGGATCTTTGAAAAAACTTTTTGTCTTATATTGGAGTAGAGCCAATTAACAGAGAAGGCAATGGCACCCCACTCCAGTACTCTCGCCTGGAAAATCCCATGGACAGAGGAGCCTGTTGGACTGCAGTCCACGGGGTCGCTAAGAGTCAGACACGACTGAGCGACTTCACTTTCACTTTTCACTTTCATGCATTGGAGGAGGAAATGGCAACCCACTCCAGTGTTCTTGCCTGGAGAATCCCAGGGACGGGGGAGCCTGGTGGGCTGCCGTCTATGGGGTCGCACAGAGTCAGACTTGACTGAAGTGACTTAGCAGCAGCAGCAGCAGAGCCAATTAACAATGTTGTGACAGTTTTAGGTGTCCAGCAAAGGGACTCAGCCATACATGTACACGTATCCATCCTCCCCCAAGCTCCCCTCCCATCCAGGCTGCCACTTAACATTGAGCAGAGCTCTCTGTGCTGGGCAGTAGGTCCCTGTTGGTTCTATTTTAAATATAGCAGTGTGTACCGGTCCATCCCAAAGTCCCTAACTATCCTTTTATCTGTCCTTATCTTTTCCTTCTTTTTAAAATGTATTTTTTAAAAAACAAATAAGTGGTATATTACTTTGCTGGGGCTACCATAGCAAAATAGCATGGACTGCATGGCTTACACAACAGAAATTAAAAACCAGTTGTCTTGTAGTTCTGGAGGCTGGAAGTCCAAGATCAAGGTGTCAGCAGGTCTGATTTCTCCTGGAGGCCTTTGTCCTTGGCTTGTAGCTGACTTCGTTCGTCCTGTGTCTTTCGTGGCCTTCCCTCTGTGCATGTCTGTGTCCTAATCTCCTTTCCTTATAAAGACACTAATCATCCTGATTTAGAGCTCAACCTGGTGACCTCATCTGACTCTAACCACCTCTTTAAAAGGCCTGTCTCCAGATACAGACATAGTCTGGGGTATCGGGGGTTAGGACTGCAACACTTGAATGTTGAGGGGATGCAATTTAACCCATATAAGTGAGGCCCTTTACTAGAGATTAACTGGGAAGAAGTTGGGGTGGACAGTAAAAGCGGGTGTTGATTTCCAAGCCTCTGTCATACCCTTTATTGCAGTTATTCCTAGAAAGTGGCCCTCAAAGACTTACTAATGGAACATAGCTATAAAGAAATAAAAACCTGAGCTTCCCAAGTGGTCCAGTGGATAAGAATCCACCTGCCCATGCAGAGGACACAGGTTCGATCCCTGGTCCAGGAAGACCCCATATACTGAGGAGTAACAAAGCTCATGGGCCACAACTAACAAGTCCAAACTCTAGAACCCGGAAGCCGCAACTACTGAGCCTGTGGTCTGCACCAAGAGAAGCCGCCACAATGTGAAAGCCGTGAACTGCAAGTAGAGAGTAGCCCCTGCTCGCTGCGACTAGATAAAGCCTGCACTGCAATGAAGACCCAGCACGGCCAAAAATAAATCATGTTTTCAATTTTTAAATTTTTTTAATTAAAAAAATAAAAGCCTCTTCTTACAAATTTAGACCCTGTTCTCAAACCACACGTGGAAAGCAGAGTCCATTGAGAAAAAAGTGACCTGCCCCATGGTTCACGCTCAGTGATTTCCCCAGGCACTTTTCTTTGGCATTTAAGCTGGAATCTCCTCATAGACATACAATATAATAAACACCCTAACCTATTTTGAAACAATCCATCAAGAAAGGGGAGGGAGTGTAAACATAGCTCTTTTAGAGCCCAGAGTTGATCTTACCTCCAGTAGTTTTCATTCTACTTGAAAAGGAAAGGAAAACAACAACAACAAAGAAAGCAACAACTCCTGAAAGCCAACCTGCCGTATTTCACTTAATGCACGGGCCCTTCTCTACACATGTTACAATCCCCCATCGCAGAGCAGAAACTCACTCTCTGGGATCTCGTGTCATCATTGGGCTATCACACGGCCCACTTCCACTTTTTAAGAAATGCAAATAAATGCTTGAATATTATTAAGATGTGAGACAGTTTTATTGGGTCATATAATTCATAAAAAAAAGAAACTTTCCTATTTAGCACTTAGTGATTTCTGGATACCATACTAGGCACTTCACCCTCTGTGGAATATCTGACATCCACCCCAGTCTCTCAGTTTTTAGAGCAGTCCTCAGAGACAGATGTTGTGGGGAACCTCAGGGGTTCGGATCTACAGACAAGATGCTTACATCAGTGTGAAAATTAAATGTATGTAATGGAACGGGTATTTTTGTGCTTCACAACCTCAAATGCCCCATCCCTTCTCCTTGCCTCCCCAAGGCTGGGCCCATGGTTGGACACTGGGGAGATGAATTGTATGATATTTAAAGAGACAGCCCAGTGCAGGCCTTCAGAACTGGGCTCTGTGCTCAAAGGTGCGGACAATCTCTTTCTCAATCTGGCATCATGGTTTCAACTTCCAAGACTGCTTTTTCCATGCCTCCCTACAATGGGACCTCTTTCCCTGCCCTTCCTACCCACAAGGGTGCATTTCCAGTCTCAGCTGGAATCAGACATGGAAGGCTTGAAAGGTACCTTGGCAACCATGTGGATGCCCCTTCCTATTTCACAGGTACGAAAACCGAGCCCTAGACAGAAGGACCCTCTTGCCCCAGGTCACACAGCTAGACAGAGGTGAAGATGGGATGATTAATGCCATGTTTCATCCACTTAACAGAAGAAAAGAGAAAACTAATAGTAATGGCTGTTCACTCAGTTCTAGACAGTGGACTGGGTGTTATCATGTATTTTAACTTTTGAGATCCTTTGAGACTGCGGTTCAAATACCTAGTTTCTCAGATGAGATGTGTCCTGTATTGTATGTTTGTGTGTATGTACAGGCATGCCTTGTTTTATCACACCTTGCTTTACTGCACTTCGCAGATACTGTGATTTGTACAAATTCAAGGTTCGTGGCAATCCTTCATCGAGCAAGTGTCATTTTCCCAACATCTGCTCATTTTGTGTCTCTGTATCGCTTTTTGGTGATTCTTGCCATATTTCAGTTCTCCTCCCTCCTTTCCCTGCCCTGCCAGCAAAAAGATTATGACTCTCTGAAGGTTTAGATGATGGTTAGCATTTATTTTATTTTATTATTTTGGCCACACCATGCAGCTTGTGGGATCTAAGTTCCCTGATCAGGGATTGAACTCATGCCCCTTGCAGTGGAAGTGCAAAGAATCCTAACCACAGGACCACCAGGGAAGTCCCAGCATTTTTTAGCAATGAAGTATTTTTAAATTAAGGTATGTACATTGTTTTTTTAAGACACAATGCCATTGCACACTTAATACACTACAGGATAGTGTAAACATAACTTTTATACACGCAGGAAACCAAACAATTCATGTGACGCACTTTATTGCAATATTCACTTTATTGTGGTGGTCTGGATCCAGACCCACATGATCTCTGAGGTATGCCTGTATATATAATTATTTTCTGTATATTATGATATTCTGACATTTTAAGACACTTTTCTGTCTGGGAAGCAACTGCTCCTCCTGAAGCTGGCCAGTTCTCAGAGATGCAGAGGGCCCTGCTGGGAGCATCTGTTTCTATCCAATCTGGAGCCACACCTCTTTTCTCTGCCCCCAAGAAACAATATTTCTCTGCCTCAATCTTCCCAAGCCTGGGTAACAAGGCAACTAGAGAACACCTCTATAGCCCACGGTCCGCCAAAATTATTCAAACTTGCTAGGACTGCCTTATCTTCCTCACAGAAATCCCAATAAAGGCTGGGGCCCGACTGTTTCCCTCACTACCTTCTGCCTTCTGACCTCCCTTCCTCACAAGGTTCTGTGTGGCCTGCGTGCCTCCTGTCTCTGGTATCTGTGAGTATAAGAAACTCAGCCTGAACCTCTGTCTCCTCTTGTGGCCACATCCACCTGGCCATTTCAGAAAAGAATATATGACATGTTCATATGTCCAGTTCTACAGATGAAACTTAGAGAGATTGAGTGGCTTGTTCAAGAAAATACTACTAGTGAATGGCAGATTTAATCCATTCATCCATTTATCCATCCACCCACCCACCAATCCATCCACACATCCATCTATCCATCTACCCATCCATCTATCCATCCATCCATCCATCCATCCATCCATCCACCCATCCACCCATCCATGTGAATTATTACTGGTAATAATGCAAAAGATCATGTGACTTTCTGTTGTATCCCATACACGGACCATCCCCCGGCTCCAGTGGGGCGTTCCTTATGCTCCCCTCCATCTCTCCAGCCTGCCTTCTGAGCAACAGTCACATGAGGCCATGGTCTGAAATCAGTGAAGGCAGCAAGGATGTTTCTGTGTTTCTATCTTTTTGGACAATCTGTTCCATCAGTGCTTGTTTTCAAACAGCTCAGTATCAGTCCCCAGGGTTTCCACACGGCTTTTGGTTGGAGTGATGTAAACTCTTCCCATTGGCAGGTTTCCTCAGATCCATCTTTCTTTGCTTCTTGAGCCTGTCAGAGTATTTTAAGGAGGTTGGAAATTATTCTCACAAAAAAGCACATGAGGAATCTGGGCCAGACTTGCCAGGAATCTCAGCACTTATTGGGTTTCCTTTTTCAGAACATGACGTTTGCAGCCAACGTGTCAGATCTCTCACATCTTTGTTCTTTAAAATTCGGACTCCTGGTACAGTTAGACCATGGACGCCTTGAGCTAAAAGTGACCTTAAGAATCACGTACTTCTCAATTTCAGAAGAGGAAACAAAGGCTGATAAAGGTGATATGAAAATGTCCCAGGTCATCTAATAGTTGGTGGCAGAATCAAGGCTTGGGCTCATATATCATAAGACCCAGTTCCTATCTCTTTCTATCAATATGGTATCACACTGGTGTCCAGGAAACCAGAGCAAGTTATCAACCCACCCAACCATCCATCCACCTGTCAACTATAAGCTGGTGGTTGCCAAAGGCATTTGCCATCTGCCCCTGCAGAGATTGAACCCTGTGCGCTGCAGCTGCCAACCTTCAACATGCCCTGGAGGGGATTCAGGGTAGAGAGTGAAGCACTCTGCGCTCCAGGGAAGCCGGTGCACAGGTCTTTAGACAGATATTTTTAGGAATTGGTTTCATGATCCCAATCCTTGCATCATCTCATATCTAGAAAAGCACTAAAGCCCTCATGGTGATATCAGCTCCTCGTGACTAGCAGAAAACCCTTTCAAAAGTAAGGATTTGATTTTATTAAACTCTCCCTTCATCAAAATCTAATATATTGACCTTCCCCCACTGCTTCTTTGGAACAGTCTCTCAAAGCTATCTGAGGTGCTGTTTCCCAGGCTGCAGTCCTCAATTTGCCCCCAAATAAAACAACTCATAGCTCTCACATGTTGTGCATCTTTTTTTTGGTCCAAACATCCATCCATCCACCCACCCACCCCCATCCATCCATCCATCCATCCATCCACCCATCCATGTGAATCACCACTAATAATAATGGAAAAGCATTTCACCCAAAGAGACAGATTTTTTCCAATTAAAAACATTTACTCCATGAGTATGAATTATTTTGAAATATTAATTGGTCCCCAGAGTATACTGTATGATTAGATTGGATATCTTTAGTATTGCAAAAATATTTAGTATTGTGAAAGAGTCATGTGAAAATTGTGCCAGTGACAGTCACCAATCACGATGTGGGATTATGTGGGTTCAGAGTCTTTTCTACAAAAGGGAACAATTTTAATGATGACTTTTAACATATTGTAATTTTAAAAAGAACACTGCATGCACCTCATGTGTACAGTTCTTCAAAAATTGACAGCTTAGTATGAAGTACAGATTATATAAAGGAAGTAGATTTGAGAATTTCATAGACTTTGGAAATTGGATGGGTCCTCACACGTAGATTAGAAAGGAAGAAATATCAAACTTAAGAGTGCAAAGGCCTGGGTTTGAATCCTGTCCATGATTTCACTTGCTGCTCTTAGACAAGAGAAGTCATTGTTCTGAGTTTCCCCCTTTTCCTCTAAAAATAGAATTAACAACATCTATCTCAGGAGGTGGTTGTGAGATTGAAGATAAGGGTAAACTCTACTTGAGCACTTATTACGGGCCAGGCACGGTGTTATGTGTTTTATGTAGATGTTATCTCATTTGAGGAAATCAAACATGTGGAAAGAAAACCCCAGATCTATGGAGAAGTCCTATTCAAATTCACACTATTGGTATTCAGGTAACCCTCAACTCTAGGTGCCTTCTCTTCCTTCACTGGTTATCAAATTAGTTGACATTAATAGTCATAATGGTACTTTGAAGAGTTATATAGAGCTTGGCATTTACAAAACATTGTTATGTGCCTTACCTAATTTTATACTTTTCACCAGCATTGAATCCTCATTTACATTAAATGAAGAACTGAGAGCAGTGAAATGTTTTCTCCACCATCAGCCAGTGACACCCAGTCCCATACACCTTTTATCCCTCATCTTCCTCCTGTTTGTGACTCACTGGCACTCTGAACCCATGGTTCTTCACCCACTGGGACCCTTTGGGATGAAGAGGGTGATGACCCTTCCCTACTGCTTCCCCTGGGAACTGGTAATCACTGGATGCTTTCCAAAGAAATCGAAACACTCACTCCCCTCTCTCCTACCATCAGCACCACCAAGCTTGTCAGCTTCCCATCAAGAGGGGACCTGCCACTGTCAGTAGGCAGATTGATCCTGGTAACTCGACTGCCTCCGGCTATGCCTGATTGACGGCTGCACTGGGAGTCAGAACCACTTTCAAATGCCTCGGGCCTCTAGGAAGTTCTCCTACTTCGTACTCATCAGTGACAAACCCCAGGCAGCTGCACCACCCTCCTTCTCTTGCTTTAACCTCTTGGACCTCAGAGAAGAATTGTGCTGACTTGGCCCATCCTTGTGCTGTTGGAATATACCTGGCATCGATCTGCTTGCGTGGGTTGGTAGGCTGGAAGAAATCCCCTTAGCTGCTATTCAAAGCTGTCTTCATGTTCTTTGACACCCAAGCCTGCTTTATCCCTCGTCCTTAGAAGTAACTCTGTACCCACTTTATCAAGGATAGGAGAGCCATGAGCTCTGCATTCGCTGCACCTCGCAGACCTGCATCCACGCTGTTTTCTCCAAGATCAGAGTGAGAAGCTTCCCACCACCCCCGACCTCTGCCCTCTGGTGCCACGCCCCTCAGCTCTGCCCGGGAAGGTGAGTGGTGAGGATGCACGGTGCCTGGGGTGTTAATGGGTTCTCTTCTCTCCTCAATGTCAAAGATTCCCCACAAGGTCATCATTTTAATATCTGAAGACAGATTCCCTTTCCCTTTGTTTAAAAAAATTTTTTTTTTGATGTGGACAATTTTTAGTCTTTATTGAATTTGTTACAATATAGCTTCTGTTGGTTTTTTTGGCCACACGCCATATGGGATCTTAGTTCCCTGACCAGGGATCGAACCCATACCCCCTGCATTGGAAGGTGAAGTCTTAACCAGTGGACCACCAGGGAAGTCCCTCCTTTTATTATTTTTTTAAATTAGTATAATAGTTTTACAGATTCCCTTTCCTTAAGGTTTCAAATCCCCTCACCACCAAAACCATTCTCCTTTGAATGTGTCTCAGCTTATCTGCATCCTGCAGTAAATGTTTAACAACCAGATCTCCGAGGGAAAAGCAAAATTCCCACTTAGTAGTGCTTGCCAGCTTCTGAGGTGTATTAATAAATACTTTCGCTATGGCCAACATCGAGCTATTGACATCACAATTCATAACTGAGGAAAGATGCACATAACTGAAGTCAGCCTCAGATGCAGACTCCAGGGTCTGTGTCCACTCTAGTGTCACTGAGGTGGGCCAGGAAAAAACATCTTTTCATGACCAGATTTGTGATAACTGATTCAGGCAAGAATTTTCAGTGGATGATGAAATGACTAAGTGAGACACTGTTGTATATCTACAGTATATCCAGACAGTATCAAAGAGTCTCCACCACTTTGAATTAGAAAAGAAATAAAAGGGACCTTTACAGTAAATGAAGCCCTCAACCAAGAGATCAAAGTTAACATCATAAATAAAGGAACAAAATGATGCAATACTCCTCCAGTGGGATTCACTGAGCAAGGTTTATGAAATGGTCCTGCCACGAATGTTTAACTGACATCTAATCACAGAGAAAGAAACAAACTCAAACAGAGATATTATGCCAAGCAACAGACCAGTGTTCTTCAAAAATATCCTTGTCATGAAAAACAATCAATGGCTAGGAGTTATTTAGATAACAGAAAGACTAAAGGAGCATGGTAATTGAATGAGCAGTCCTGGCTTTGAAACTGTGTACAAGCCCCTGAGTCCGTGTCTTCTGAAGTAAAATGCTGATTCGAGAGTTAATGCTTGGGAAAAGGGAAGATGTTTAAACAAAGAATAGCTGTCGGGGTGAGGAACTAGTAATAATCTAGACTGTAAATCTGCCACATAGCAGAGTCACCAAACACCCATCTCCCTGAAAGATATAAAGGTCTGACCCACATTCCTGAGCTGTTTTTACAGGAAGCAGACCGCCCCCTCCAGATGAAAACTGCTGACCACAGGAACATGGACCCTAGACCGGTTGAAACCAGAGGGTGGATGATGCCTGAAACTTCACCTTGATGCCAACCAGTCCGAGAAGTGTCCACAAGCTGATCACACTCTGCTGCTTGAGCACTATAAAACTTCTCACTATCCGATCCTGGGTGGGTCATACCGTCTTGAGGGCATTAGCACACTATGGCACCCTTTGCCTGGCAAAGCAAGAAAAGCTACTCTTTTCTATGTCACCTAAAACTGTGTCTCTGAGTTTCTATTCAGCACCTGGTGAAAAGATGCTGAGTTTCAGCAAAAGCTTGGATCCTGTAGTAGGTTTAAAAAATTGCTATAAAGGATGTTGTTGTTCAGTTGCTAAGTGGTGTCTGACTCTTTGAGACCCCATAGATTGCAGCACACCAGGCTTCCCTGTCCTTCACTATCTCCCAGAGTTTGCTCAAACTCATGTCCATTAATTCAGTGATGCCATCCAACCATCTCATTCTCTGTTGCCCCCTTATCCTCCTGCTCTCAATCTTTTCCAGCACCAGGGTCTTTTCCAATGAGTTGGCTCTTCTCATCAAGTGAGCAAAGTATTGGAGCTTCAGCTACTGGAGCAATTGAAGAAAGTTAATTATGGACTATATATTTATGATTGTACCGTTCCTATACTAAATTTCTAAATGTAAAAAACTCTAAGTGGTGATATAAGAAAACTTCCTTGTTCTTGGAAATCCATACTGAAGTATTTAGGGGTGAAGTTTACAACTTACTTTCAAATGGTCCCACAATAAAAAAAAAAAATAGTAATAACAATGAGAGAGGATGGGAGAGAGAATGAAAAGCAGCAAAATGTTAACAATTGATGGACCAAGATGAAGGGTACATAGACACTCATAATACAATGTAGGTTTAAAATTATTTTCAAAATAAAAAACTGAAAAGAGAAAAAAAAATGCAAACACTGAGGAGTTGTCTAGATGGGACGATCACCTCCCTTATTCTACACATTGCACCTCTATTAATATGGCTTTGATTGCAATAGCTTTTGATGAACAGCTGTATCACACAGTTACTCATTCTGCCAACCTCAAACCCTGAATCTTGCTTTAAAATTACTGTCAAGTACACCTTTCCTATGCTAGAGCACAGGACCCCACGCTTATGCATGTAAGATTATCAGGTCCAGGCTATTTCTCTGGGATTCAGATTCCTTTTGGATTTGGAGCCTGCATTTCTTTGAATGGAATACAGATCTCTGAACTGCAAAAAATAAACATGTTATCTGTTGCATGTTAAACTACATGCAACAAAATTTTTATTGAACACACAAAATGTGCAAAGCAGTGGACTGAGTACAAAAAAAAAAAACCCAGCAATGACTAAATAAGTGTGATTGCTGACTTCAGGCTTCTGGAAGGTAAGAGCTAAGTCTTAAACTTCCTTAGTCCCCCACGAGCACGTAGTAGATACTTATTTAGGCTCACATAGGTATGCTGGAAAAAGCCTTAAAGAGGCAGTTTCTTAAGAGATGATACAGTTAATAATCAAATGTATAAAAAACTTTATGAGATGATTCATTATCAAAGAAATGCAAAATAAAATGAAAACTCTCTAAAAATAATGGGACAGGGCTACATCATGCTGGCAAGAATCGGGTGAAATCTTATGTGTTTATACGCTGCTGATGACAGTGTCAAATACTTTTGGAAAACAACTTGGCAAAATGTATCAAGAGCCACAAAAATGTTCACATCTTTTGTCCAATAATCTCACACTTGGGAATTTACCCTGAGGAAAAGTCCAAAAGAAGGGAAATGGGGTAGCACAAAGAAATTCATTGCCTTCTTATTTGCAGGAGTGAAAAACTGGGAAAAGTTGTGACTGATGCATTTAGGAATAATTACCCAGCTGTATATCCACTAGGTGGACTTTGATGATGACCTAAAAATGACAGTTCTGAGGTCTATCATGCAACAATGTGGGAAATGCACCTGGTTTAAAATTAAGCATCTACATACACATATCTCAGGATCAAAACTGGGATGCTTAAAAATAATTGATTTTTTTATTAGTTGGAGGCTAATTACTTTACAACATTGCAGTGGTTTTTGTCATACATTGAAATGAATTAGCCATGGATTTACATGTATTCCCCATCCCGGTCCCCCCTCCCACCTCCCTCTCCACCCGTTCCCTCTGGGTCTTCCCAGTGCACCAGGCCCGAGCACTTGTCTCATGCATCCCACCTGGGCTGGTGATCTGTTTCACCCTAGATAATATACATGTTTCAATGCTGTTCTCTTGAAACATCCCACCCTCGCCTTCTCCCACAGAGTCCACAAGTCTGTTCTATACATCTGAGTCTCTTTTTCTGTTTTGCATATAGGGTTATCATTACCATCTTTCTATTTTTTTTTTAATTTTTTTAAATTTTTTTTTCCATTTATTTTTATTAGTTGGAGGCTAATTACTTTACATCATTGCAGTGGTTTTTGTCATACATTGAAATGAATTAGCCATGGATTTACATGTATTCCCCATCCCGGTCCCCCTTCCCACCTCCCTCTCCACCCGATCCCTCTGGGTCTTTCCAGTGCACCAGGCCCGAGCACTTGTCTCATGCACCCAACCTGGCCTGGTGATCTGTTTCACCCTAGATAATATACATGTTTCGATGCTGTTCTCTTGAAACATCCCACCCTCGCCTTCTCCCAGAGTCCACAAGTCTGTTCTATACATCTGAGTCTCTTTTTCTGTTTTGCATATAGGGTTATCATTACCATCTTTCTAAATTCCATATATATGTGTTAGTATACTGTAATGGTCTTTATCTTTCTGGCTTACTTCGCTCTGTATAATGGGCTCCAGTTTCATCCACTAATTGATTTTTTTTTTGTGTGGTAGAATTATGAGTAATTTTTATCCTATTTCCTGATGGTATTGTTACGTTTGCGCAAAATAAAAGTTTTTTAAATAATCATCTATTGATGAGCACACACACACAGGAGGACACTGAGGTATACCAAACACGGATTCTGAATCAGACAACTGAAAATGCTCAGCCAGAGGAAACCCGGAAGAAATGCCCCATCAAAGTGATTCAAACTACCACAAGGATACCACTCTCTCTGAGTCTGCCCATGCATCTAACCACATGCATTGTACTATTTTCCCCTCCTAATAAATACTTCATGTGTTTCCCTAAAAGAAAAAGAGAGATAAAATAAAATAATCATCTACTGAATAGAAGAGGGAAGGATTGTGCTATAGGCTAAATCATGTCCCGGCCCCCCAAATTCATGTGTTGAAGTCCTAACTCCCGGTACCTTAGAATGTTAACTGTATTTGGAGGTAAGGTTTGTAAAGAGGTAAGCTCAAATGAGGCCGTGAGGGTGGAACGTGGATCCAATTTGACTTGTGTCCACATAAGAAGAAAGATACCAGGGGCATAAGACCTGGTCAAAAGGCAGCAAGAGGGGTTTCCCCGGTGGCTCAGTGGTTAAAAAAAAAAATCTGCCTGCTGATGCAGGAGATGCAGGTTTGATTCCTGGTCCAGGAAGATCACACACAGCAAGGAACAATTAAGCTCAATAATTACGCTCAACAGCTACTGAGCCTGTGCTCCAGGGCCTGGAGCCACAGCTACTGAAGCCCACACACCTGAGAGCCTGTGCCCTGCAACAAGAGAAGCCGCCACAATGAGGAGCACTCCACAGCAACTAAAGAGTAAAGCCCCCACCCCGCTCACGGCAACTAGAGGAAAGTCCATGCAGAAGCGAAGGCAGTCAAGATTAATGCACTCATTTAAAACATTTAATTTAAAATTGTCAAAAGGCAGCAAGAGGGGAGCGGTCTACAAGCCAAGGAGAGAGGACTCAAGAAACCAACCCTGCCCCATCACCTTAACCCTGGACTTCCAGTCTCCAGAGCCATGAGACAATAAGTTTTTGTCATTTAACCTACCCGATCTGCGGTATTTTGTTATGGCAGCCTGAACTGACTGTTGCAGGCAACCCAGCCAGGGAGGGTTCAGGTTGCTATGGCCAAGGATCTGGCAATCAGAACACTGGGTGTGGCAGGCTGGCGGTTATCCACACTCCAAGTGTGCCCAGGACCACAGAGAATCTCCTGAGGTCCTTTTAACCACCTTCAACCCGGTAAGTGAAATGTCCACAGGCAGTGGCTCTAAGACTCGCTGCAAATCAGAAGCACACAAGTCACTCTGAGACGATAGCCTGGAGATATTCTGATTGAGGATGGGATGAACCCTGGCTTCCCTGGAGGCTCAGATGGTAAAGAATCCACCTACATCGCAGGAGACCTGGGTTCAAGATCCCTTGGAGGAGGGCATGGCAACCCATTCCAGTATTCTTGCCTGGAGAATCCCATGGACAGAAGAGCTACAGTCCATGGGGTCACAAAGAATCAGACATGACTGAGCAACTTAAACACACAGAGCCCTGGCAGTCTGCATTTCTAATAACAACACAGTCCCACTTCTATTTCAGTGACTGAGAGATGTGGGAGAATGAAAGTTTATTATCTCTGTGGCTTTTGGCTTTCTTCTTGAATTTCCTTCAACCTCTGCCATCTCTCCCAGCAAACAGAGGTCTCAGGTGGTCAGACTGTCTTGTGGAAATTTCAAGTACAAAAATCCAAAGGGTAAGCCATTTCTACTTTGGGGGATACCCCCAACAAAATTGAAAACAGAGACTTGAATGGTTATTTGCATACCCATACTCTTTACTTGCAGCAGCCAAAAGTTGGAAGCAACTCAAGAATCCACTGATAGATGAATGGATAAACAGAAAGCAAGGTATATACAGACACACACAGTTGCTAAGTCGTCTCTGACCCTAGGCAACACTATGGACTGCAACACACCAGGCTTTCCTGCCCTCCCCTATCTCCTGGAGATTGCTCAAACTCACATCCATTGAATCAGTGATGCCATCCAATCAGCTCATCCTCTGTTGCTCGCTTCTATTCCCTTCAATCTTTCCCAGCATCAGGATATATACACACACACAACGGAATATCACTCAGCCTTAAAAAAGGAAGGCAGTCCTATGTCATGCTATAAAATGGATGAAAAGTGAGGATATTAACTATGTTAAGTGAAATCAGCCAGTCACAACAGGACAAATACTGTAGATCTCATTTATGAGGTCCCTAGAATAGCCAAATTTGTCGAGACAGAAAGCAGAACGGTGGGAGCCAAGGGCAGGGGTTAGGGGAAATGGGTAGTTGATGTTTCAAGGGTACAGAGTTTCAGTTTGAGAAGAAATCTGGAGATGGATGGTAGAGATGGTTGTACAATAATGTGGATGTACTTAATGCCACTGAACTGTACACTTTAAAATGGTTGAGATGTTAGGTTTTACTTTAGGTCTATTTTACCACAATTTTAAAAAAATTCTTGAGGGGAACTAAAGAGAGGAGCTGGGGTGGGGTGGGGGCAGGAAGAGGGAAGAAGCCTCCGCTGGGTCTGGGGACCAGTCCCCTGGGGTGAGGGTGGGACTGAGGGGCGTGCCCCGCTGGGTCCACACACGCGCCCCAGGCAAATATTACTCAGGCTCTGGTCAGTCCCACCCAAGGCCAGATGATAAATGGGCCGACTGGGAGCCACTGATGCCGCCCCAGCTCAGCTTTTACAACTGAAGTTTCAGGGCCTGGCCTGGGGCCCGTGGGCTGGAACCTTCTCCCCTTCCCCCACCTTCTCTGCCGTCAAATGTGGAAGAGGAGGGGCCTGCAGCCAGCCCCACTCTGGGGGCGGTCAGGACCCCTTGGGCAGCTTTTCTGCTCTTTGGGAGACAGAGTGCAGCCGAGGCCCCACGTGTTTGGGGTTTGTGTGCCTTCAAACTGCCTTTTCCCCTGGGGTTTGGTGGGTAACCTTCCCAAGTCCCTCTCCAAGGAAGAAAAACAAACAGCTGAGAGCAGGCGGCTACAGCTGTGAGACATTTTCCAAGATTGAGAAGGGGGGAAAAAAAAACAACTATTCCAGTCCAAACGCCTAGTTAAATCAAAAGCAGTGGGCTGCAGAAAGGAATGGGAATGTCTCCATCACCCCCTATGTTATCAAGAAAATTTTAAAATTCATCCTCGAGAGTTCATGGTTTTTACCTTCCTTTATGATATGTTACAACCCGTTCTGTGGATCTGTTTGTATAATATGTGCTAGAAAAGCAGATGTTATTTAAAAAAAAAAAAAAAAACCCTGCATGGCCAGGCTATGGGAACAGTCTCAAAGGGATGGAACTGTGGATTGACTTGGAAATAGCCTTCTTCATGAAAAACCATCCTCCTTGCCCTAAACAACCAGATGCCTCAGTTTCTCTATCTACTTCTTACCCCGAGGCCGTGACCTGTGGGGATGGAAGGATGAATTCAGGGAGACCTGAGATGTGGGCCTGTTTTGACCTCAAGTAGACAGAACTCTGCTTCCAAGCTGAGCTTCCTCCCCTCACTGGGGGCCAGGTGGAAACCATGCGGAGGTCGCACAGGCATGTAGAATGAGCTCTTGGTTGGAAAACCCAAGGCTGACCCCAGCTCTGACTCCTACCACAGGTTCCAATTAAACTTAATGAAGGTACTTGCCCAGTGGTCCGGTGGTTAAGACCCTGCCTTCCAATGCAGGGGACGTGGGTTTGATCCTGGTCGGGGAACTAAGGCCCCACACGCCGTGAGTCACAGTAAAAAATAAATACATAAATAAATAATAAACTTAATGGAAACTTAGTCACCTGTGGGAACCAGCAATCTCATGAGCCTCAGTCTTCTCATCTGTAAATGGGGACAATATTCACCTCACCAAGTGAAACAGTGGATGCAAAATAGAACATGATGGTGATGGAGTGGGGGCTGCGGTGGTGGGAGTGGCAGCTGCCGTGTGGGAAGGTGGGGGCTTCGGGCACCACACATTGGGTAGCTGGGCATCAGGCTGTAGTTGCCACGTGAAAGCTCAGAGAGCAAAGAAGGCAAAAAGAGGACAGAGTAGCAGCAATAAATCATCCACTCCCAGCTGACCCCCTTCCGCCTTGACCACAGCCCATTAAAGAGCTCATCATGGGAGAAACGAATTATTATGATCACAGAGACTGGAGCCAGCGGGGAGCCACCCTGCCTGAAGCCTGGCAGTGCTTTGGGTCTGCACCCTCCACAGCAGGCGGCCTGGTGAAGACGGTTAGTGGGCACAGGCATGGCTCCTGCAGAGGGATGGGGGGCGGTGGCGGGGTGGACACTGCCCCAGCTGAGGGGAGCAGAGCTGCCATTGAGAGGACAAGAGCTGGGCCAGCAGGCTGGTCCTGGGCAGGTGTGAGGGCATCAGCAGGGCCCCCAGCAGGGAGTACGTGTGGCTCTCCGAGTTCCCTTCCTCCCTGCGAGGCCCGAGCTGAGAGCATCACCGCCCCCCACTCCTCCCCCATCCCGCTCCCACTGTCTCTGAGCAGAGTCCCTGCGGCCGGCGGAGGTGCAGAGCCCCCAAGAAGTGGCTGGGCTTAGCACATGGCCACTGCCAAGTGGAGGCAGCCTTGGGGCCTGGGGCGGTGACACCAGCACATTCGTAGCCATTAACTCACCCACGCCTGGGCTTTGACAAGAGCCAGAGTTCGGAGGTGCCAAGAACATGCACGCCTTCCCAGAACCTGGTCCAGGCCCCTGCCTAGTGAGGGGACCCTCACCCTTCCACCCCGGAGCAGTCCTGTTCCACAGCCCATTCCTGGGGACACCCCAACATCCAGATTCCACCCTCCCATCCCCTCAACACCTGCAAACAGCTCCGGCTTTGCCACCCTCTGGCCAGCAATGTGATTTGCCCTCAGCAAATGCTCCAAAAGCCCTGGAAGAGATCTGGGCCTTCAGGGCAGGAAATTTCTTAGTGCCAGGTCCCTGGTGCAGAAAACACGGGGGGCAAGTCAAGGGCTCCAGGCGGTCACGTTCTCTTGGTCCCCAGGATTCCTCACCTTGAGGGAAGGGATGTGGTCAGCGGAGGAATGGAGGGGGCTCTCTAAGGTATGGGGGCAGGGCAGGGGCTCCAGGCCAGGAGGCTGGGTCTCAAAGTGGCGATAACTTCATCCATCTCAGCAATGCCCCAAACACTGATGCTGACTCTTTCTCTGGAATCTAAGAGGTACCCTGGATATACACACTCAATCAACCCCGCTTAGATCTCTTACAAAATACCTATTTGAGCACTCAGTTCGAAGAGGAAAAAAATAGGTTGGTACGGCCTAAACAGCTTATGATGTGGGTCATGCCAAGAATTACCATAATGTATGGTGTGCTGGGACTCCTTCCCAAGAGAAATGGTGGGCGCTTCAATACACTGCCTCAATCCAAGGGTCACCACATCACTCGGAGGATGGCATTAGGATCACCACTCACTGAGAAGCAAACTGCAGCTCAAAGAGGTTAAGTAATTTGCCAGAAATCACAGAATGAAAAAGAGCAGATTGGGACTAGAGTCCAAGTCTGTGTAACTTCAAAATCTAGTGTGCTTGATTCAAAGGTATTCACATGTGGCCCTCACAGGTCATGGTTTAGTGGTTAGTGACAGAAACCAGCAGTCTTAATACAAGAGCGAGGGGGAAGATGGGCTAAATGGATGCAAAAGGGGTATAGTAATGGGATCAGGGGAACTTTTGCGAGCTGGTAAAATGTTGAAGGTCTAGTCCAGAAATGATCAACCTGGAGACCCCGATATAACCTTTAAAGAGCCTCAAGAGTAGAAATGGGTTTTCTAGATAGCTAACAGCTGATAATCACTGATGAACCAAAGGATCAGGTTTCCAGGCTCCCAGGGGCAAGGCCTCCCGCCCCTGGCCACACAGGGTCTGCACCCTCAGACACAGCTAGTGGGAGTGCTAAGACCGAGAACCAAGGGCTGGACCATGGTGTGGAGACCTGTCCTCCTAGTGGGGCTGCTGACCTGCCCAGGAGAGACCGAAGACGGAGCCCAACCTAGAACGTGACTGCCTCCCACCAGTGCTGCCCCCCCATCCCTGGGGACACTGCACTAGTGTATGTGAGCTGAGACCAAGGAAGCCAGGTCCTTCCTCTTTCCCACAGGAGGCTGTGTGTTGTCTATGTGTTTAATTTTCTGTATATTTCAATGTTCTGACATTTCTTCCTGGCTGGGAAGAGACTGCCCCTCCCTGGGCTAGCCAGTCCTTAGAGGTGCTGGGTGTGACAGCCCAGCCCGGTGCAAGCTAACCCGCCCAGAGCCACAGCTCCTCTCTCTGGCCTGTGCAGACAATTTTCCTCTGTCCTAATCAGCCCAGGTGGCTCAGCAGTAAAGAACCTGCCTGCCAAATGCACGAGACGCAGGTTTGATCCCTGGTTCACGGAGATCCCCTGGAGAAGGAAATGGCAACCCGCTCCAGTATTCTTGCCTGGGAAATCTCATGGACAGAGGAGACTGGTGGCCTACAGTCCATGGGGTCGCAAAAGAGTCAGATACAACTTAGCAACTAAACAACAATAAGAGGGTGTGTTGGTGAATCCAGGGCTGTCAGAACTACGCTGGGAGCTGGGTGTTGTGTTCCCCGGGTTACAGGATTCCCGTGGCTTTTTTAAAGGGTGGTTTTATTAAATCACCAACATTAGAGGAAATTGAGAAAGAAGAATGTGTACCAATAAGCCTCGCTCTACCACAGTTGTTTTCATTCTTCCAAGTTCCCTTCCACCCTTTCTCCTTTCATACACACATCTACTTGCCAATCGCACTGGAGCCTACACACGCAACTGGGCAGTCTTTTCTCCCTTGACACGATTTCATAAACATTTCTCCGTGTTGCTTCATAGTTATCATTCGGAATGGCTGTGTACTATTCCTTTGTGTTGATTTACGGTCCTTTAGCGAAACAATCCTTAAGGTTGGACGTTCAAGCTTTCTCTAGTTTTGAGTGATGCTGAATAACATACTAGGACTTCTGGACACCTGCCGTTTTCCTTTGAAATCATTGCACTGAGTCAAGCAGTAGATTTCGGAGCCAAAGGGTACTCACTGCTTTTATAGATCCTGAAAGGGCATTGATTTCCCCGAGGCAATCTGCTTGTTTATTCAGGCTCCAGGGCTGCTAATGGCCAGGAGACAGGTGTTAATTGGTAAAAAAAAAAACAGAGACGCCTTTCCCCCACTCCTCCCAGAAAGACGTGTTTTTTCCAAAACTCTGGCAGATAACATGCTGAAATGTTAGTCTGTTAGTCCGAGGACAACGGGCCAGACCCCGTCGTCATTGACGACGGCAAGAAAGAGAAACAAAGCACTTTGTAGAAGGAATCCTTCCCAGGGTGACTCAGCATGGCCAGGACTCTGAAGGATTCCCGACTTCTCCGCCCTTGGAACTGGCACCATCGCCTCCTAGAAGCCACTTCGGACACCTTCGCTGCCCTCCTCCATGTTCATGCAGGTGCTAAGTTGGGGTGGAGATTCCAAAGACCCCACGTAGACAGGGGATCTTGAAAAAGGAGAGTTGCCTCCAGGTAGCCCCGGGAGGACAGCTGAGCCCTGAGTGATGCTCTCATCAGAGAGGAGTGTGGTGAGGGACCACTGGGAGAGGCCACCCACGTGCCCGAAGCTGGAGCGGAGCCCAACCTGCCTCTCTTAAGGCACTTTCCGAGGAGGGGAGGCTGTGGAATGAGACTACCCCAGCAAGGTGAGCCAAGAACGCACAAAGGGGCCAGACCCCACCCTCTGCCCTAGTTACAGGCTTCCCAGGTGGTTCAGTGGGCAAGAACCTGCCTGTCAGTGCAGGAGATAGGGGTTTGATCCCTGGGTTGGGAAGATCGCTTGGAGGAAGAAATGGCAACCCACTCCAGGATTCTTGCCTAGGGAAATCCCATGGACAGAGGAGCCTGGCGGGTTACAGTCCATGGAGTCTCAGAAAGTCATACACGACTGAGTGGCTGAGCGCACACACTGGCCCAATTCCTTGCATCCTCTGGTTTGCTCTCGAAAAGATCTCACAAAGGAGCAGAGATGCCTGCCAGCCATCAGACCATGCTGGGCTGCTCAGCTGGAAGGACAGCTGGGGCCAAAAAACTCAGTCTCCCAGCTCTGAGGGACTTTTTAGAGACGATAGCAGGGAGCCCCTAAACCAAGATCAATCATGCAAGACACTTTATGTGTTATTTCACTGAATCCTCATAACACTGGTTTTTCTTTAGTCGCTCAGTCTCCTCCGACTCTTTGCAACCCCATGGACTGCAGTGCACCAGGCTTCCTTATCCTTCAACATCTCCTGGAGCTTGCTCAGACTCATTGAGTCAGTGATGCCCTCCAACCATCTCATCCTCTGTCGTCCCCTTCTCCTCCTGCCTTCAGTCTTTCCCAGCATCAGGGTCTTTTCCAATGAGTCAGTTCTTCACATCGGGTGGCCAAAGTATTGGAGTTTTATCTTCAGCATCAGTCCTTCCAATGAATATTCAGGACCGATTTCCTTTGGGATTGACTGGTTTGATCTCCTTGCAGTCCAAGAGACTCTGAAGAGTCTTCTCCAACACCACAGTTCAAAAGCATCAATTCTGCGTTCAGCCTTCTTTTAGGTCCACATTTCACATCCATATACACCCATACATGACTACTGGAAAAAACCACAGCTTTGACTATACGGATCTTTGTTGGCAAAGTAATGTCTCTGCTTTTTAATAGGCTCTTTAGGTTGGTCATAGCTTTTCTTCTAAGGAGCAACTGTCTTTTAATTCCATGCCTGCAGTCAAGTGATCATTATTATCCCCAATTTAATGTTTTCTAAAATGAGGTTTAAATAATTTTCCGAGATCACAACTCATAAGTGATCAACTGATATTTGAACTCAGGTTTGCCTGTTTCCAAAACTTTTGTTCTTTGCTCTATGCTGTGTTTCACAGTTTATCTGTGCACATCTGCTCTTCCAGTTGGTACAATCTTTATGGCCGGGGCCTCTCCTCATTCCTCTTGACATCTTGCTGTGTCTAACACAGTGCTCAGACATGCTGTTGGCACTGAACAAGCGTTTGTTGTTTTGGATTTGATGCCAGAGGGCTCCAAGCCTCTGGGCAGGGGCAGATGAGGCATAATGCCTAAAATTCCCAGAGTTTATAACTTCTCTCCAAAAGTGCAGAGAAGAAGAGCTACTGGCTCAGGTTCAATCCCAGATCGCTCTCATAGTCATCAGTTAGTGATGAGATCTTTGTGATAACTCAGGGCATGTGCAGCAGAAGATAGAACCAGAAAGCAGAAGAAAGGTAGGTTTCACAGGTGCAAATGCTGAGCCATGGGGAGGGGGTTAAAAGCTACAGAAGGAAGCAATAGCCTTACTCAAGCAAGCTTATTTGCTTACATAAGAAAGCTCTTTTCTTAGCAAGACCTGGATGCTGTGTTACAGTGCCTCTAAAGTTTCCTCCAATCCTGGCTTGTGGGAGAGAAATCAAAACAATCGACAAGTTTCTCTCAATACTTTCTGTATTGTTATTGTTGTTCAGTCGCCCAGTCGTGTCTGACTCTTTGGGACCCCATGGACTGCAGCACGCCAGGCCTCTCTGTCCTTCACCATTTCCTGAAGTTTGCCCAAGTTCATGTCCATTGCAGCAGTGATGTCATCCAGTCATCTCATCCTCTGATGCCCTCTTCTCCTTCTGTCTTCAATCTTTCCCAGCATCAAGGACTTTTTCACTGAGTCAGCTGTTCTCATCAGATGACCAAAATACTGGAGTTTCAGTCCTTCCAATGAATATTCAGGGATGATTTCCTTTAGGACTGACTGGTTTGATCTCCTTGCTTTCCAAGGGACTCTCAGGAGTCTTCTCCAGAACCATGTGAAATGAGGGCTGGAGTGTGGTACAGTTGATAGGAGATTTTTGTTTTGTTTTGTTTTGGTTGGTTAGTTGGTTTTTGGCCACACCCTGTGGCTTGTGGGATCTTCCTGGAGAATCCCATGGATGGAGGAGCCTGGTAGTCTACAGTCCACGGGGTCACAAGGAGTCGGACACGACTGAGCAACTTCACTTTCACTTTTCAATTGTTTGAAGGATTAGATGACATTGCATATGTGAAAATTCTTTGAAAACCATGAAGCACAACCCAGAAGCGAAAGATGAAAGGTTTGCTAGTGGTCAGGACAAGCCCAGGGAGGGGTCGGCAAACTTTTGTAAAGGGCCAGGGAGTAAGCATTTTAGCTCTGCAGACAATCTAGTCTCTGCTGTTGCTGGGCTCAGTCGTGCCTGACTCTTGTAACCCCATCGACTGTAGCCCACTGGGGTCCTCTGTCCATGGGATTTCCCAGACAAAAGACCGGAATGGTTGTCATTTCCTTCTCCAGGGGATCTTTCCAACCCACGTATTGAACCTGTGTCTCCTGCTGAGCGATCGGGGAAATTCCTGGTCTCTGAAATAACCATTCAACTCTGCCCTGGTAGCATAAAAGCATGTGTAGACAAGACATAAATTAATGGGTGTAACTGTGTGCCAATAAAACTTTATTGACAAAAACAGGCAGTGGCTGGATTTGGCACTTCATCTAGAGGAAGCATTCTAGGGGATGTAGCTGAGACGGGTCCTCTGCCCTGTCCCATCTAATTATTGTAACAATTTGACTAAAGACAGAGAGAGCATATTGTCAAATTTGTAGGTGACCTTCCCGGGGGACCACTTTTCTCATCTCAGGGATGGTTAGCCTCCATCAGAGTCTGAGAGACATAAAGTTCCCCCATCCAGTGGAATCTTGTGTGGAGCTGTAGGATGTCAAATCTCTTCCTCCTTTTTATCCTTCTGCCCTGGAGCTAAGGTGAGGCTGGAGTACTTCTGGGGGAGCCCTGATGGCGTGAGAAGGTGGGAAGCTCAAGGTGGGATGCAGGAGAATGGTGGTCTCGCAGGAGGGGAAGGTTGAGGTTCAAGGCTGAAAGTTGGTGGGGGTCTGTGAGTTGTTCCCTGCCTCACCTCACGGGACAGCAGCTCGTGCGCCTGGGCTGACATGCCTTGGGTCCTGTCTTGCTGGGAGCCATCCACGTGGCGGCAGGCTGTGGGGAGGGGAGCGGCTTGGGATGCTGGCCCAGAAATGACTGATGACACAGTGCTGAAAGGCAAGGCTCAGTGACAGACGTCTGACTCCGGATTCAAACTCACCCAACAGGCTCCGATAGTTGGCAGAGAGCAGCGTGATGACACTGAGCTGGGATCACGAACAAGATCTGCATTTAAGTAAAGGCAACAACAAAGCCACCCAAAGCCAGTTGTACTGATGTGGGATGGAGGAGCCCTCACGAGGCAGTGCTTCTTTTTAGAGAAATCTGGGCTTGGGGTGGGTGGGCAGAGGACCTGATTATTCATGGCTGCCCAGCGCTCCATCATTTGGAGGTGGTGGTGTGTGTTACAGTGAGTCACTGCCAGGAAGGTTCATGCAAAGTTAGGCTACATCAGCATACACGGAGGGTCCAGATCAAAGGTGATCTGGGAATTCCCTGGCAGTCCAGGGGTTAGGATTCTGAGCTTCCACCACAAGGGGCACAGGTTCAATCCCTGGTCAAGGAACTAAGATCCCACATGCCATGTGGTATGGCCAAAACAAAAGCAATGTTGGTCACAGCCCAGCACACCCCATCCTGGCCAGACCACACCAGCAGCCCCATGTCTAATTCTGTTTACCACTAAAACCTGTGGTATTCCCAGGTGGCATTAGTGGTAAAGAATCCACCTACCAGTGCAGGAAACACAAGAAACACGAGTTCAATCCCTGGAGAAGGAAATAACAACCCCCTCCAGTATTCTTGCCTGGGAAATCCCATGGACAGAGGAGCCTGGTGGGTTACAGTCCATGGGGTCTCAAAGAGTCAGACACAACTGAACAACTGAGCATGCACACATGTTGGGAGGATGGCCATTATATTGAGGTGTTCATAGGCCACACATTAAATGAGCACCTACTATATGTGCAGGGTATTACATTAGGCACTGGGAATGCAAAGACAAACAAGACACAGTGCCTTATCATGAAAGAGCTTTCTTTTGGACTAGAAGGGGATGCTCAAGATGATGTTCAGTCACTTCAGTCATGTCTGACTCTTCGCGACCCCATGGATGGTAGCCCACCAGGCTCCTCTGTCCATGGGATTCTCCAAGCAAAAATACTGGAGTGAGTTGCTATTCCCTTCTCCAGGGGATCTTCCCACGCCAGGGATCAAATCCATGTATCTTATGTCTCCTGCATTGGCAGGTGGGTTATTTACCACTACCACTACCTGGGAAGTCCTAGAAGGGGAGCAGCAGGCACATAAACTGTAACTTACAATGTGGCAAAACCAGAGAATCTCTCAGAGATCTGCAAACCAGATTTCACGAATGACTGTTGAAGGAATGAGGCTTGCAGAGCCCGGTGTTTTCAACTCACTGAAGAATAATCATGAGGATGAGGGAAAAGCCTCATTGTGAATTGTTCCTGCCAGAGAAATGAGAAACAGCGAGTGTGGGACAGTCGAGGGTGACTAGGATTGTGGCTCCTGTCCGTAAGAGCAGGCGCTGCGGTGGCTCTGTCCGTGGCTGCTTTTCTGTAAGAGCACACTGCCTCCTCCGTCTGGAAGTCAGGAGGGAGGTTCCTGCCCTGGGAGGGGGGGTGTTCAAGGCATCCCCCCGAGATCCCTTCCAAGGCTCATCTCTCAAGTGGCACCGCAGAGCTGGCTCACCCGCGCTGCTGGAGACACTGTTCTGTTCCTTGGCATCCTGACCCCATCGTTGCCTTTGCAAGTCCAGGGTCCCTCATGGTCTCCAGGCTTCCTACCCCAGTGAGTTTATTGAAACCGTGTGGGCTCTGAGCACATCGCCTCCCACGGCTCGGGGCACACCTAGTTCCCTCTGTTTGTACACAAAGCCACTGGGTGCACAGGCAAAATGAAGAGGTTTCTAATCCTCTGACAGCAACATCCCTCTGCTTGTTCCGATAATGATGATAATGATAGTAAAGCCAAAATCATATCTAATATTTATTGATCACTTTCCATATACCGAGCACTAAGAGTTTTCATGCATGAATTAATTTCATCTTCACAACAGTCCTAGCCGGGAGGTACCATTGTTATCCTATTTGATAAAAGAGGAAATTGAGGATTTGAGAGTTTAAATGATTTGCCTTAAGATTGTAGATACATTCAGAGGCACAGCCTGGACTTGAACTCAGAAATTTTCTCTCAAAATCCATATACTGAAGTGCTCAGTCACGTCCCACTCTTTGCGACCCCATGGGCTGTAACCTGCCAGGTTCCTCTGTCCATGGGATTTCCCAGGTAAGAATACTGGAGTGGGCTGCCATATCCTCTTCCAGGGTATCTTACTGACCTAGGGATCAAACCCACATCTCCTGCATCTCTTGCCTTGCAGGTGGATTCTTTACTTTGAGGCATCAGGGAAGTCCTTATATTGAAGAGAATATAACTCTTGTCATAGAATATTTGAAAGACATATAAAACAACAGAACTCTCATTTAGCCCACTGTTTTTCAGATTTAGGTTTGTACCCCATTTGTGGACCATAAAAAAAACATATGGGTTGTGATCATTTTTTGCTAAATAAACAGAATAGAAAGTCATTAGTATTCACCACACATTTAAGATTATTTCAGTTATGAATATATGTGTGAACTACTTGTCATGTGAAGTGTATTTGTTAATGCAGGTAATGGTCAAAGTTTGAGAAACATTGATCTAGTCCAACCTGCTCATTTTATAAATGAGTGTACAAAGGTTCAGATGGCAAAGTGATTTTTTCCCACGATTATAGGGTGTTAGTGGAGGAAATGGGGCTAAACCCAAGTTTTTCTGACTCTCAGTTTATATTATCAAGCTTAACTGACTCCAAAGAAAACCAAGAAAGGCAAGAGTAGTAATACTGCTAGTAGTGGTAACACCGTGTATTGTTGTGTGTTAGTCGCTCAGTCATTCCTGACTCTTTGCAACCTCATAGACAACCCACCAGGCTCCTCGGTCCATGGGATTCTCCAGGAAAGAACACTGGAGTGGGTTACCATTCCCTTCTCCAGGGGATCTTCCTGACCCGGGGATCGAATCTGCATCTCCTGTGTCTCCTGCATTGCGGGCAGATTCTTTACCATCTGAGCCACCAAGGGTAGTATTACTATAATAACAATAATAATAGCTACTATTTTATTGTGTTTTCTTTATCGGAGTGTAGTTGCTTTGCAATGTTGCGTCAGTTTCTTGGATCAGCTATATGTACAGATACATCCCCTTTTTTGGATTTCCTTCCCATTGAGGTCACCACAAAGCACTGAGTAGAGTTCCCTGAGCTGTGCAGTAGGTTCTCACTGCTTATTGATTTTATGCACAGTTATCAATAGTGTATATGTATGAGTCCCAGTCTCCCAGTTCATCCCACCCCTTTCCCCCTACTTTTATCATTTTTGGTGTGTGCCAGGCACTTTTCTAAATGCTTTAGATATACATTAGCTTATTTAACTCTCATAACCACCCATTCCAATCCCAAAAAAGGCAATGCCAAAGAATTTCAAACTACCACACAACTGCACTCATCTCACACGCTAGCAAAGTAATGCTCAAAATTCTCCAAGCCAGGCTTCATTAGTACATGAAATGTGAACTTCCAGATGCTCAAGCCAGATTTAGAAAAGGCAGAAGAACCAGAGATTAAATTGCCACATCGGTTGGAAAAAGCAAGAGAGTTCCAGAAAAACATCTACTTCAGCTTTATTGACTACACCAAACCCTTTGACTGTGTGATCACAACAAACTGTGGAAAATTCTTCAAGAGATGGGCATAGCAGACCACTTGACCTGCCTCCTGGGAAAACTGTATGCATGTCAAGAAGCAACAGAACTGAACATGGAACAACAGACTGGTTCCAAATTGAGAAAGGAGTATATCAAGGCTGTATATTGTCACCCTGCTTATTTAACTTCTATGCAGAGTACATCATGAGAAACGCGGGGCTGGATGAAGCACAAGCTGGAATCAAGATTACCAGGAGAAATATCAATAACCTCAGATACACAGATGACACCACCCTTATGGCAGAAAGCAGGGAAGAACTACAGAGCCTCTTGATGACAGTGAAAAAGGAGAATGAAAAAGTTGACTTAAAAATGAACATTCAAAAAACTAAGATCACGGTCCCATCACTTCATGGCAAACAGATGGGGAAACAACGGAAACAGTGACAGACTTTAATTTTTGGGCTCCAAAGTCACTGCAGATGGTGACTGCAGCCATGAAATTAAAAGACGCTTGCTCCTTGGAAGAAAAGCTATGACCAACCTAAACAGCATATTAAAAAGCAGAGACATTACTTTGCCAACAAAGGTCCATCTAGTCAAACCATGGTTTTTCCAGTAGTCATGTATGGATGTGAGAGTTGGACTATAAAGAAAGCTGAGCACTGAAGAATTGATGCTTTTGAACTGTGGTGTTGGAGAAGACTCTTAAGAATCCTTTGGACTGCAAGGAGATACAACCAGTCCATCCTAAAGGATATCAATCCTAAATATTCACTGGAAGGACTGATACTGAGGCTGAAACTCTAATACTTTGAAGAACTGAGTCATTGGAAAAGACCCTGATGCTGGGAAAGATTGAAGGCAGGAGGAGAAGGGGACGACAGAGGGTGAGTTCGTTGGGTGGCATCACTGACTGGACGGACATGAGTTTGAGTAAGCTCTGGGAGTTGGTGATAGACAGGGAAGTCTAGCATCCTGTACTCCATGGGGTCGCAAAGAGTCGGACACAACTGAGCGACTGAACTGAACAACCCAATGAGGCAGGTATAATTATTTCTCTCATTTTCAGATGAAGAAACTCAGGTAGAGAAAGTTCAGGTCCTTGGGCAACATAGCTGGTAACAGAGAACGGGAGATTCAAACCCAGACACGCTGGCTTCAGAGTCCATGCCATTAGCCAGAATAAAGTACTGCATGACCCTGTCTATCCTAATATTCTTCCTGAAGGCTGTAATGCCAATACAGTAGATACCATGAAGTGTGTATCTGAATATAACATACCTATATACCTACTTCTTCCATGAGCCAGGGTCTTAGACAGTAACCCCAGATTTACCATGGCCTTTAGATTTTTGGCTAAAATGGAAAAACCATCTTTTTTTGCACAAATAAGATCCCCTCCAAGTTACCTTGTGTCTGTCATTCATTCATTCACATATTTAAGACAACATGCACTTGCAGCATTGAATATAGTAGGTAAGATCATTACTTTTTTCTTTTGGCAGCACTTCACCGCATGTGGGATCTTAGTTCCCCAATCAGGGATCAGACCTGCACCCTCTGGATTGGAAATATAGAGTATTAACCACTGGACCACCAGGGAAGTCTATCTTTAAAAGACAAAACTGGGCATAACACCCTACCTTGTTCCAAAAAAGGATTAAAGCAGTTCATGAGGATACATAAAATACTCTTAAATAACAGGAGATGAGAACAATATAAAGGAAGAACAGGTTAGAGACGCTAAATGAAAGCAAAAATGAGACTAGCAGAAAAAACACTTTCCGGGAAGTCAATACACTTGCTGTGGGTGGACCAAAAAGGTCTCCAGGTTCCCATTTTAATTGCCTACAAATTCACACATCCTACAAGGGGATGATAGCAGCTCTCAGTTTGCATTAACTACTTCCCTGAAAGTGATTTTAATTACTTTAAGATCCTCAGCCTGCTTCAGATGAAAACAAACTCATTCCTCAGGATAAGTACTTCTCCTTCTGAGACTAAGACAGAAAACTCTCTCTACAGGTCCTCTTCATGGTCATTACATGACAGAACAACACAGTCCTCAAGGCCAGCCTCCCAGTAAGCTCAGGATGGCACTGCACATGCTATTTCTGCCAGTGTCCCAGGGAAGGTTGAGGGCATCGCACTTAAAATTCCAAGACACATGATGGTATCATTCATCTGTGGTATTAAGGGATATGGGCTCTGAGCACACTGTTCTCTGATTGCGAAGTCAGGGACAGACTTGCTTGAAACAAAGTGATCTAAAAAGAGGTGCAACCCAATGTTCATTGCAGCACTGTTTACAAAAGCCAAGTCATGGAAGCTGCCTAAATTTCCATTGACAGAGGAATCTATAAAGAAGACGTGGCACATAAATACAATGGAATATCACTCAGCCATTAAAAAAGAATGAAATAGGGCTTCCCTGGTGGCTCAGTGGTAAAGAATCCACCTGCCAGTGCAGGGGATATGGGTTAGATCCCTGGTCCAGGAGATCCCACGTGCCACAAAGCACTAAGGTCGTGCATCACAACTATTAACCCTGTGCTCTAGAGCCCGTGAGCCACAACAACTGAAGCCCTCAGGCCCTAGAGCCCCTCCTGCTCTGCAACAAGAGAAGCCACTGCATTGAGAAGCGTGGGCACCACAATTAAAGAGTAGTCACTACTCTCCATCACTAGAGAAAAATCTGTGCAGCAATGAAGACCCGGCACAGTCAAATAAATAACTAAAACATTTTTAAAAAAAAGAATGAAATAATGCCATTTACAGCAACATGGATGAACCTAGAGACGGTCATACTGACGGAAGTAAGTCAGATAAAGAAGGAGAAATATCATGTCCTCCATATGCGCAGTCTAAAAAGAAATGATACAAATGAACTTATTTACAAAACGGAAACACACAGACTTTGAGAAGGAACTTAGGCTTGCAGTGGGTTGGGTGGAAAGGCTGTAAGGAAGGGATAGTTAGGGAGCTTAGGACGTACATGTACACACTGCTGTATTTAAAATGGATAACCAGCAAGGCCCTATACTGTATAGCAAAGGGAACTCTGCTCAATGTCATGTGGCAGCATGGATGGGAGGGGAATTCCAGGGAGAAAGGACACATGTTTATGTACAGCTGAGTCCCTTTGCTGACCACCTGAAGCTATCACAGCATTGTTAGTTGGCTATTAGTGTTTAGTCACTAGGGACTATAGCCTGCTAGGCTCCTCTGTCCATGGATTTCCCAAGCAAGAATACTTGAGTGACTTGCCGTTGCCTTCTGCAGGGGATCTTCCCAACCCAGGGATCAAACCCACGTCTCCTGCATTGACAGGCAGATTCTTTATACTGGGCCACCAAGGAAGCCCTGTTAATTGGCTATACTCCAATATAAAAAGTTAAAAAGAAATGGAGAGCTCATTTAAAACAACATTTGGATTAGCTGGTGTTCAGCTCTCTCAAGCTGACGCTGTCCCAACCCTCCAGCTCTCCAGAACCAAGCTCTCCTTTGCAGAATTTGGCATGAGCATGAGCTACCACATCATACTATTCTAATGCATGTGTGTGTTATGTTTTTAAATCCTCCCAGAGCAAAAATTACATCTTTTATTCCCCAGCTATAGACAAGTGTTTGTGTTCCTCCCAAATTCATATGTTGAAATCCTAACCCCCAAGTGAAGGTATTACCATCAAGGAGGTGGGGCCTTGGGGAGATAATTGAGTCACGAGGGTGGGGTCCTCTGGATGGGATTAGTGCCTTTATAAAAGAGGCCCCGGAGAAATTCCTTGCTCTTTCCTCCACATGAGGGTACAGCAAGAAGACAGCCATTAACCAGAAGTGAGCTCTCATTAGACAGAATGCCAGCACCCTGAACTCAGACTACCCAGCCTCCAGGACTGTGAGAAATTAATGTTTGTTTGTTTGTTTAATTTTGCTCCTTACTTTGGGTTTAATTTGTTCTTTTTTTCTTCTTTTTTGAATAACAGAACCACATTTATTTAAGAATGTGTTCCAATATCAAGTGGCAAAGTTCAACAATGCAAAGCCGAAATTACTTTTGCACCATCCTAATAGTTTCACACATCATAATGCATATGGTTCAGAGCTACTTTCTCAATCCTTCTCACCGTCTCCTTCCCTGCCTATCCCCCCTGCCCCGCCATAATGCTTATTTTTTAGACCATCTGGTCTGTGGGAGTATGTCAGGGCAGCCTGAACAGACTAAGACACCAGGGCTGACTCTCTTGTCCTGCACTCACTAAGCACTCGTGTGCAAGTGAAGCACTTCCTGAGGCTGTTGATGGCAATAACTGACTTCTGCTGTTAAGAAAGGATTAAATTAAGGCATGAGAGGAGCCCATATTTCACCAGGAGCTCTTGCTGGTACAGTTCTGCAGTCTGCATTGTTGTAACGCTCCCTCTTTCCACCAAACTAGATCCCCAGATGTTCCGCTTTCTGCTGTATCATTGCCATGATGGGAATTCAGATTTCTCAGTGAAGCCATGACGGACAAGGGTAAGAAGACATAGGTCCTGATGACCACCCTTTATCATCACAGCGCGGTCTCACCACAGTCATGGATAAGGGTGAACCTCCTCTAACTCTTGAACTCCATCACAGGGGACATCTTCCCTAAAGTGCTAAACGGAGGACTTTCTGACCACATGACCATCTAATCTCAATTCTCTTGTTCATGAACTTAAAGCCTGGTAGTCTGTACTGTCTAAAACATGAACCCAGAACAGAATGGAAACAATAGGGAACCACCAGTCCAGGTAATAAAATGAGTTGAAGACATAGAAAGACTTCGAGGAATTTGGGAAGAATGGACTGATGTTGGTTCCTTGGGAAATGATGGAATCCCGTGGGCATAGAACCCAGTGATGGTGTGGGAGTATCAGAGGAAAGCTCCCAAGAGGATGCTGGCAGGGAGGGGGATGGATAGTTAGGTAGATTGGGTAGAAAGCTCAATTGAAAACAAAATTTGGGTAATGGCTGGATTAACCTTCTGAGAGGGGATGCTGAGATGTTGCATAAACACAGGTACAGTATTTGCCTTTTATTTTTAATACTTGGATAAACCAAGAACTTGAGAGAAGCCCATGAGAAGTTTTATAAGATTACTGTTTTATAGGGACTTCCCTAGCAGTCCAGTGGTTAGTTAAGACTTTGCTTTCCAATCCAGGGGGTGCGGGTTCGATCCCTGGTTGGGCTACTAAGATCCCACATGCCTCATGGCCAAAAAATCAAAACATGAAACAGAACAATATTGTAACAAATTCAGTGAAGACTTTGAAAATGGTCCACATTGGAAAAACCTTTAAAAAAAAGAGTAATAATTTATGTAACGAGATTTTAATTTTTTAATATTGAAGTAAGAACAAGCATTTGTTCTACAATCAGATATTATCCATCAGGTGTTCCGAGATGGCACTTACTGCAGTGGACGATTTTAGCATCCAGTTGTCAGATGTATAAGCTTTGTGTAATGAGGAGGTTTTGAAGCCTAAGACTGGTTCAAACAGAACTCCTCTTGTCTTAGTTAGCTTAGGGCTGCCATAACAAAATACCATAGGCTATCCCAGTGATTTAAACAACAGACATTCATTTGTCACAGTTGTGGAGCCTGGGAAGTCCAAGATCAAAGTGTAGGCAGGATTTCCTTGGTGGCCCAGTGGCTAAGAATTTGACTGCCAATGCAGGGGACACTAGTTTTACATGGTCTGGAAAGATTCCACATTCTACGGAGCGGCTAAGCTCGCACGCCACAACTACTGAGCCCATGCTCTAGAGCCCACAAACTGCAACTGCTGAGCCTGCGTGTCCTTAAAGTCCATGCTCTACAATGCAAGGAGAAGCCCACACACCGCAACTAGAGAAAGACCTCATGCAGCAACAAAGACCCAGGGCAACCAAAGAAAACCACAGGCAGATTTGGTTGTTGGTGAGAGCTCTGTTACTGGCTTCAGAGGGCCCTGTCTCCTTGTCCCCACTTGGCAGAGATCTCTGTCTTTCTCTTTCTGTATCTCTCTCCTCTTGTCCTATATGGTCACCAATCCCATCATGAGAGCCCCATCCTCATGACCTAATTAGCTCCCTAGAGCCCCACCGTCCAAATACCATCACACTAGGGGTTAGAGCTTCATATATACATTTTGGAAGGGACACGATTCAGTCCACAGCCCATTCTGTGCCAGGTGACTTCTGCAGGGCACTGGAGAACACATTCTGTCCCCAAAGAGGGAGCAGCCCCAGCAGGACATCTACCAGAAGGCCAGGTTAGCTCTGGTTTACTCTGAACCATAAATCTCCCCATCACCTTGGGATTTAAAAGGAGCATCCCTGGAGGTCTCCAATCAGGGCAATTGGAAGAAACTTCCTACCTAAGCTCAGGCAGAGCCCCTTTGAAGAACTGCAGGCTTATCCATCACATTCCTAAGTCCCCTCTCCAAGGGAGAGGCAGCTGGGGACGGTAGTCCTTTATTGGCTGTTGTTGATTAGTTGTTGTGTCCAACTCTTTTGAGACCCCCTGGGATGTCCATGGAATTTCCCAGGCAAGAGGTTGCCATTTCCTTCTCCAGGGGATCTTCCCCATCCAGGCATTGAACTTGAGTCTTCTGCTTGGCAGGCAAATTCTTTACCACTGAGCACCTGGGAAACCCATGCAGAGGCCCACATGATTTTCCAGAGAAGAACCTGGGAAGGTGACAGTGGCCAGGCTACAGAGCCAAGAGATAAAGTCCAACACTCTGCTTCATCAGATCAGTTCCAGTACACCCTCTAAATCTTCATCCCCCACAGGCAATCTGGTACTCATGAACTTCAGGTTCAAAGGTAATTACGATGATCAAAATCCTCCCCAGGTTTCCACATGGAATAACTAAGGAAGCAAGGCAACCTTTCCATGAGATTAGGAAATCATGTGCCACCTCCCTTTCCAGAATGGTCATCCCATTCAACTTCCAAGCCAGGAGAAAAAAAAAAAGAAAGAAACTCTCGAGCTGGGTAGCCCGTCAGGTTAGAAACCCTCCTCTGTTTTGAATGGGAATTTGTCTCGTTACAAAATCCACCCATTCACTTAGTTCTACCCTCTGAGACCACACAGAACTATGCCCACCCTTTCCCACCTGGCAGCCTGTCAGACACAAGAAGGGAATCTTCCTTCCCCAGCAACCCTTCTCTGCCCAAGAGATGATGCCCTTCCAGGCCTCCCAGGCCTTCCAGGGAACTGCCCCAGGGTCCCCACCAGCTTGGCTCTCACCTCCAGACCCTCTTCCATTACCTAAAAATTCTCATTCAGCCGAGTAGTTCTAACACCATAGCCCAGCTTTCCTGTTGCGCTAAAACACTTTCCAAAAATTCTGGAAATTTGTTATGGTCATGGCTGCCAAGCCCACAAAACCCAGATCCCAATCTCTAACTGAGAAGCCCAAAAACATGTGCAAAAAGAAAAAAAATCTTTTGGCTGGACATCATCTCTTGGTCCCTGGGATGAATCATAAGTTTCTTTCATTGTTGCTCTTGGCTGCTCCCCCCAGGTCAAAGTTGATGGTTGATGAGATAGATACCACCCCTAGTGATACCCTCTGCTCTGAGTGTGGAAATCTGAGGGCAAAGGCAGTACTGAATATCCCAGCACAGGGTCCAAGTGATTAGGCTCCTTGACAGAAGGTGACACAAGACCAGGGATCACTCCTGAAGGGTCATCTGCAAGGGTGACCCCTTGCAGATAACTCTTCCTGCCCCAGAGTTAAGGGCACGAATTAAGAGTTACGTCAAGGACTCCACTCAGCACTCCAAGTCAGCTCTGGGTTGTCAGAAGACTTTCCTTGACTAACCCCCCACACACTCCCCACCAGGATCTCCACGCAACACCCTCACTTCCTCTGTCTGCAACTCCACTGGATCACCACAGCACTTGTGTGTCAACTTCACAGGCGCCATCATAGTCCCTGTCGCATTCTTCCATGAGACAGGACCCTGCTTCTGTGCTCCTGCCTTGTCCCCTAGACTGGGAACTCCTGGAGGGGAGCCCCTGGGTCTTATTTATCAGTGTCTCTGATCCTAGCATGGAATCTGACACAAAGTAGGCACTCACGTAAGATGAATGATGCTGAAATGAGCTGATGCCTTGGCCTCACTTTGTCAAGCCTTACATATCTCATAGAGATAGGTGGGAATTGAGCATCCCTCCCTCTGGGTGGGAGTCAGGAGAGACCACCATCTCCATCACAGTGGGATGACCTGTGTGTGAGCTGGGCTGCTCAAAGCATGGGATCCTCCACTTGATCCCTTCCTGAGTCCATGAGCTCTGCTTCTTCCTGGTTAGAGAACGTGGTCCAAAATCCAGACCATCACCAGCCTATTCCATAAGCAGAAACTGGGGAGAAGAGCCTGGCTGACCTGGGGCAAATTCATCCCACCCCCAGGAATCACAGAGGAGCAGCAGATTGACCACAACCCTGATTAACTTCAGCAGTGAAGTGTCTCGTAACTATTTCCATCATATCCCAGGACAGGGGAACCAGCCTGCTCAGTACAAACCACAGCACAAAGCTCCAGGGAGGTCCAGTGTAATGCACAGTGTCAACACGATGAGTCAGGACAAGGCAGAAGCCTCTTAGAGTGGCTAGGTCTCTGCTCGAGGACTTCGAGATTTCCCACCCTCACACAGCCCCTGCCAACTCATCCTACATGACATGAACAATGCTGGTCAGGATCATGCCTGGTGGGAAAGACCAGCCAGCTTCCTCCTTTGTGGTTTCCATGGTAACAAGGGCGGTGTTTGGGCTCCTGACTGTGGGAATGAAGAGCAGAGGCTCCCGCTCCCCATTTCCCATCTACTCTCACCTCCTGCTCACTTCCTTAAAGGCCAGGGTAGCAAAGGATGCTCTTACCTGCTAAGATGAAGATGCCCACGAGAACCAGGAAGACCAGCAGGTAAAGCCCGAGGACTGCATGCTTCAGGGCTGACAGGGAGCCCAGCTGGGTACAGCAGCCACCTGTTCGCCCTTTGTGGCATGGACCTAACAATAAGGGTAGGAAGAAGAGGGGAAAGGACATTTGAAAATTCCCAAAGCCATTTTTGCTCTTTTGATCTCATCTCTCCCTGATGCATGTGGATGTTCATGTGGCAGCCTCCCCCACCCCTCCCCCACCACCACCACTCACACCTTCTGCACATCGGTAATGCAGGTGGAATGGTAGGGAGCATCTCAGAACTTGATAAGCTTTTCAGCTTCCCTCTCTCCTCCTAACCTCTGTGCTCATGAACGAGCCAGAAAGCATGCCAACAGCTCACATGGCCACACAAACCCACCCTCCTGGAGCCAGTGCCAGAATCAGAGAGAGCTAGGATAGGCTGCCTTTTACAAAATGCTATTGTCCCACATGATCAGGAGGAGATGGAGAGAATTTTAAAAAGAGGTTGCAAACTCCAGCTTCTAACAGTGGCAGGGAAGGGAGGTGGACCAGGCGGGCCTGGGGAACCCACCAGCGCATGCCCCATCTGGAAGCGGTTGCTATGTCAGAACGAGGGCCAGGTGTTGACAGATCCAAAAACTTCAAGACAAGCCAGAAATGATTTAGAGAAATCTCCATTTTTTATGGGTTGACAACTAATTAGGGGGGAAAAAAAGACAAAGGAAAGAAAAAACCACTATGGAGTGTAAACAAAAATAAAACACATTTATACGGCTGAGCTGACCACCAGTTTACAACCTTGGGTTTAGATTTACAGGAAAACATAGTACAGCACTTCATCCTGTGAAACTATTCAAGGCTCACCATGTCCTGGTCAAAATGGAACAGCAAAATACCAGCGTTCCATTGGACCTTGGGGCTTCCCAGGTGGCACTAGTGGTAAAGAAGACACCTGCCAACTCCGGAGATGCAAAAGACGCGGGTTCGATCCTTGGGTCGGGATGATCCCCTGGAGGAGGAAATGGCACCCCACTCTGGTATTCTTGCCTGAAATATCCCATGGACAGAGGAGCCTGGCTGGCTACAGCCCAGGGAGCTTCAAAGAGTCAGACACGACTGAGTGTCTGAGCACAATGGACCTCATGGATTGTCTAGTTCAACCCCTTCAGTTAATAGATAAAGGTTGTCAAATGTAAGGGACAGACGCTGGGGTGAGGACGCCAGGTCCTGACTCCAGGTCATCTTTCCACTAGAATTCTTCTTCAATCTCCTTCAGATGACTGCAACAGAGGCCAGCAAGCTCAACCATCTCCACCTATTCGGTTACAGACAGTGAAGAGGAAGAGATGCCATCCTTCCCTGACTCCTGGTATGGCAGATAAGAAATGATGGAGGGCTTTTTTTTCCATAATGTGCACATATTATGTTCAATCTCCACCCCCTGCAAGGGAGAGTATTGCCAACTGGAGAACTGTTCACTGCACAGGGAGGCAGATGTGGGAGCCAGGAGAGGTTGACAACAGATGTTGAAATAATTGGTATTCAAAACACATTTGTAGAGATGCTGTGATAGGACTTCCTAGAGGTCCAGTGGTTGAAGACTCCATGCTTCCAAGGCAGGGAACACAGGTTCAATCCCTGGTCAGGGAACTAGGATCCCACATGCCATGCGGCACAGCCAAAAGATATCCAATTTTTTTTTAAATTAAAAAAAAAAGATGTTGTGATGTTTGTGATCCTTGGTACCTTGGGGTTCATCAGGGAGGGGCTTCGGATGCTCCTTATTACCTATCATGTAGCATTGCCGTCGCTCACCAGAGGTATTGTTCAGTGAGGAACATTTTCCCACTCATTTATTCTATTTTATTGAAGATACTGTTGCTAAAACAGCTAAGTAGAACTCTTACATAATATTTCCATAAAACATCGGGTACAACTTGGAACAAGTTGTAGAGAAATACAAATTCAATTACCATTCTCATCAACCCCCAAATGTTAGCAAGTTTTGAAGAGTTAACCTGATTTTCCACTAAGTCTTGTGCAACATACATCTTTCTAATGTATCCTAAATCTTCTTTTCCAGAATGTTCTATCTCTTCCCACACAGTATGATCTATAACCTGTTTTGCTCCTAAATATGCAAGCTTCTTGCAGCATTTTGTCTTTTTTGTTTGTTTCTCATGAGAACAGCTGGCTGGCCAGTTGCAACTCAGTGGACAAAAGTTCATTTCCCTTAGGAGCCTGAGTGGTAGGCATAGCATCATGTATTGCACAAATATTTTTTTAAAAATTTAAAGCCTTCAGTGAATTTGTTGCAATATTGCATCTGTTGTTTATGTTTTGGTTTCTTGGTACAAAGGCATGTGGGATCTTAGCTTCCAGACCAGGGATTGAACCCACAGCCCTTGCATTGGAAGGTGCAGTCTTAACCACTGAACTGCCAGGGAAGTCCCTAAATATTAGTATCAGCTCTCCTGCTCTAAGACCTGTTTCCTCTTGAGATGATGATGAGAAGGATAGCAGCCTAGCTATCGGGAGGGACCAGCAGATACCCAGGCTGAAACGCCATGATCCTTACATTTATCCCAAATTCATCTTGGGCTTCTCCATTCGTTGGCTTTGTTTGACCCCCTCCTATTTCTCTTGAAGGTTTAATTAAGTTTAACCATATTCTGTTAACCATTCCAGTTTCACCGGACAATTGTATGTAAATCTATTCTCTTAAAAAAGATGTTGATATAATTTTTTTTGCACGCAACTTTTTTACTAAAGCACAACACTCCATTATACCTTGCCTGAACTTGAGGAAGTCCATTGTGTAAGTTGAGCATTAATACAGTAAAGGATTAAATACAAACAATACAGAGTCATGGATTGACTAGTGAGGCTACTTCATGATTTGTAAAGGGATGGGTTAGGGCTAATTGCCATTCAGTTTGAAATTTTTCAGCTTGAGGAGGAAAACAAAATAATCGGGACCTCTTCCTTCCTCTAGGGATGAAAACATTTTCCTAAACCAATGTGTTAAGAGGCCAAAGCTTCTTTTCTTTTACTCCCACTAATTAGAACATCATCCCTTGATTGTCAAGTCTGTGCTGACTTTCAATGTTGGCAGAATAAGGGGAGGAAAATCACACAGCCAAGAAGACTACTGACTTGCATCTTGTTTTGTTGTTGCATGTTTGTTTCTCGCTCATTGTTTGAGAGTGGGTCAAACTGCAATGATACAGTTCTAATTTTTTCCCATCAAAAAAAAAAGAGTGGAGAGAATTCCCTGGTGGTCCAATGGTTGAGACTCCACACTTCCACTGCAGGGGGCACAGGTTTGATGTCTGGTCAGGGAATTAAGATCCCGTATGGTGCATGGCCTGGTCAAAAGAACTTTTTTTTATTTAAAAAAACAAAAAGAGTAGCTCCCTTCTCCTCTACCTGAGGCTTCTGTCTAATAAGTGCCACTGGCGACAGGTCCCTTTGTCCACAAACACACAGGATACAGAACTTCCTCTGAGACAACTCAGTCCTTTTAACAAAATATTACTTTGTAAATTACACAAACATCTGTTCTAAACAGAACATAACAATGGTTTCAAACAGAGATTTTCCACCAATGGTTAAACAAGCAGAACTCCACTGAATGATTCTGGCAAGATGGCTAGCAAATATGATTGTAACGGAAAGAAAGAAGACAATATAGGGTAACGATGAGTTACTAAGTCTGCCCAAAACACATTTATTAGTTTTTTTAATGTGGTACAGCAGCAGCATGTTAACTGAGTAAACCATTCAAATTATTTAAGTTTAGTGGAAGATTGAAAATGCTCCAAAACCATGCAATGAGTAATATGGTCATTTATTTGACTTTTTAAAAAAGTAAAAGAAATGAGCCATCAAGCCATGAAAAGATATGGAGAAAACTGAAGTGCCTATTAGTAAATGTGTGCATGCGTGCAAAGTCACTTCAGTCATGTCTGACTCTTTGCAACCCCGTGGACTGTATGTAGCCTGCCAGGCTCCTCTGTCCATGCAATTCTCCAGGCAAGAATACTAGAGTGGGTTTCCATGCCCTCCTCCAGGGGATCTTTCCAACCCAGGGATCAACTTCTAGGGCAGTAAAACCACTCTGTATGATACTATAATGATGGATGCATTTCATTGCACACTTGTCTAAAACATTGCAAATTTGTCTAAACCCACAGAATGCAGAGGAGCAAGAGGGAACCCTAACGTAAACCATGGACTTTGGATGATAATGATGTCAATGTAGCTTCATCAGTTGTGACAGGTGTACCTCCCTAGTTGGGGATGTTGATTCTAAGGGGGGCTGTGCATGTGTGGGGCAGAGGGCATGTGGGAACTCTCTGTAGTTTCCACTTTATTTTACTGTAAACCTAAAACTGCTCTAAAAATTAGTCTACTAAACAAAAGTAAAGGTTTTGACTTATGAATTGATGAGATAAAAGCTCTGTTGTTGTTCAGTCACTAAGTTGTGTCCAACTCTGTGATGCCATGGACTGCAGAATGACAGGCTTCCCTGTCCTTCACTATCTCCCAGAAAAAGAAAAGTGAACATTGCTCAGTTGTGTCTGACTCTTTGCGACGCCATAGAGTATAGTCCATGGAATTCTCCAGGCCAGAATACTGGAGTGGGTAGCCTTTCCTTTCTCCAGGGGATCTTCCCAACCCAGGGATTGAACACAGGTCTCCCACATTGCAGGCAGATTCTTTACCAGCTGAGTCACAAGGGAAGCCCAAGAATACTGGAGTGGGCAGCCTATCCCTTCTCCAGTGGATCTTCCCAACCCAGGAATCAAACCAGGGTCTCCTGCATTGTAGGTGGATTCTTTACCAACTGAGATAGTTTGCTCAAATTCATGTCCGCTGAGTCAGTGATGCCATCCAACCATGTCATCCTCCATTGATCCCTTTTCCTCCTGCCCTCAATCTTTCCCAGCATCAGGGTCTTTTCCAATGAGTTGGCTCTTTGTATCTGACAGAACGTGGTTCACTGGAGGAGGGAATGGCAAACCACTCCAGTATTCTTGCCTTGAGAAAACCCATGAACAGTAGAAACTCTAACAGACTGTTACTAAGCATCCACTGTCCTACTGTGGCAGCCATCTTTCAAGATGGCTCCAGAGGATCCCACCCCTTTGCATAGTCTCTTTCTGCACTCTACAGGGATTGGTTTGTGTGACCAACAGAATATGGCATGAGTGATAGCGTGTCACTTCCGAGATGAGACAAAAGACACTGCTGTTCCCTCCTTGCTTGCTCTTTATCTCTCTTGGAATATTCATTTGGGGGGAAGCCAGCCTCTATGTCATGAACACACTATGGAGAGGCTGCATGCTGAGGAACTGAGGCCTTCAGCCAACAGCCACGTGAGTGAGTCTGGAAGTAGGTTCTCCAGCCAGATCAAGACATCAGATGACTGCACTCTGGCTGAGATCTTGACAGCAATCTCACGAGAGACCCAGAGCCAGAAAAACCCAGCTAAGTCACTCCCAGACTTCTGCCAGATAAGATTATACATATATAAATTAAATATATGGGATTATAAATATGTATACACACATATTTCTGAGCAACATTTTGAATCTGAAAAAAAAAAATCTTAGATGTCCTTTCACCTCCATGGCTTTCTCAGAAACAGGGTGAGACAAGAAATTTTTGTTGTTTTAAGCTGCTAAGGTTTGGGGTAATTTGTTCTGCAGCAGTAGATAACTAATACACTATGATAGACAGTGGGAAACACAAAGACAGCAAGCTGCTTGAGGGAAAGATTTTGTCAGCATTATTTATGTCCAACTTTTCAGTTCTTAAACAAGTGCTGGCATACAGTAGGCATTCAGAAAACATGTGTTGAATGAGAGATAAAGATACGATCACTGCCTTTCAGATGCTCACATCTGAGGGGAAGAAGATGTATAAACAGATAACTATTACAGAGGTGGAATGAAGTAGTATAGTGGGGGTGACAAGGCACAAGCCAAGTGTGGTACTGCAGAGACAATGATTCTTTCTGTGTCAGCAGCTCATCCCAGGGTCTGCCTGGAGGAGGCAGTAACTCAGCAAGGCTTTGAAGCCCAGGCCTTTGTAGATGGGCTGAAATTTACTCTTTCGCTCAAGCTTGATCGTCTTATTTGTAGCTATTATAAATTCGAAAACTATGGCGTTAAGATGTAGGTTGATAGCAGACAGGGATAGGGGATTCCCAGAATCTACCTGCCAAGGCAGGTGACGCAGGAGAAGAGGGTTCGATCCCTGGGTCAGAAGATCCCCTGGAGCAGGAAATAGCAACCTGGAAATAGTATTCTTGCCTGGAGAATCCCATGGACAGTGGAGCCTTGTGGGCTATGGTTCATGGGGTCACAAACAGTCGGACATGACTGAACGGCTGAGCTTATGACTTTAAGAAGAAAACTTTCTTCCTCCATATGCGAGCAGTTCTGAGGAACGTACCAGACAAAGCTGTTAGTTATTAAATATAGTTGTTTGGTCACACACAAAACCAGATCAAGAGAGAGAAGGGTGCCACCAAAACAAAGCAAAATCTCTTCCAGGGTCTAGGAGAATCAAGGGAAAGGTTTTTCACCTCTCAATGGCCTCCAGAAAGGAGGGTGTCATCTCAGGAGATCAAGAAGCCAAGAGAAGGAGGCTCAAGAGCCTTAAAGAAGGCCGTGGCTTCAAAAGAGCAAAGGGCAACTCAAAAATAAGTACCAAGAGGCTTGCAGAATGGGTTCTGCATGCCAGGCTGGGAGATGTTGTTTATCTCAGTGGGGAGTCATGCTTCCTGATGAATGGCTGGAAGCAGTCAGTGGACGGTTTCTCAATCTCTACACACCCCATCCGCATGAAGCCTGCACAACATTGCCAGAGCTGAGTATTCCTGGGCTATGATTTTCTTTCTCTATTGTGTGTGTGTGTTAGTCACTCAGTCGTGTCTGACTCTTTGCGACCCCATGCACTGTATCCTGCCAGGCTCCTCTGTCCATGGGGTTTCCCAGGCAAGAATACTGGAATGGGTTGCCATTCCCTTCTTCAGGGGATCTTCCCAACCCAGGGATCAAACCTGGGTCTCCCGAATTACAGGCAGATTCTTTACCACCTGAGCCACCAGGGAAGCCCCATTTTAAAAAATTTATTTATTGGCTGTTGAGTCTCTGTTGCAGCATGGAGGCTTTCTCTAGTTGCAGCGGATGGGGGCTACTCTGTTGTGGTGTGCAGGCTTCTCAATGCAGTGGCCTTTCTTGTTTCGGAGCACAGGCTCCAGACACACTGGATTCAGTAGTTATGACTCGTGGGCTTAGCTGCTCTGGGGCATGTGAGATCTTTCTGATCAGGGGTCGAACCAGTGACCTTTGCATTGCAAGATGGATTCTTAACCACTGGACCACTAGGGAAGCTCTCACTCCACTTTTTTTAAACTTAAATTTATGTAAGAAAGGAATTTTCTATCATCTTCATAAGTGGAAAAATTAGTGTCTTCCTATTACACTATTATTAATGGAATAATAATGGAATAAGTAAATGAGTTTTATTCCATTAAATATCTAATTATTAAAACAGCAAGTTCACACTCATAGACCACTTTGAATACCTCTGTCTTGCATATAGTCACATTCTGAGAATCACTGATGTTAGTAAAAGTAATCAAATCACAGTTCAGTGAAAGTTGCAGGGGAAAAAATGTTGATGCACTTCACAGAAGATTTCTCTTATGGAGAAGCCTAACAAAACTTTTTTGTATGTTCAAGATAATAATCCAGAAGGTAGAATGTTGAAGATTAAGTGCCACTGAAATAACCATGTCAGAACCTTGCCCTTATCTTTGGTACTAATCTCATTATTCACAATTGTTGATTTCCATCTCTGTCTTCCAAAGGTCTCCTGAGACTCATTCATCTCCCTACCCATCAACCAGCACACAGCAGAACCATCACAATAAGTTTCTTTGCAAGAACAAAGACATGTGTAATCCATTTATTTTTGGTGCAAAGACTGGCTCTTAAAGTTACCATATGCAAATAGTTGACACATTTTTGTTGGCTGCAAAACATATTTTTTGAGCAAGATGTTGGTCCCAAAAAATAAAATCTTGGCTTTCCTTATTCACCCATGATTTGGAATGGCTACTTAGTGCTTATAGAGGTGAATTGTGGGAGAAATTCATTGGAACTGAATTGACACTTAATCCTAGCTGAGTAGCATCATCAGGCGTGGCTCTTCTTAGACATCTAGAAGCCTGAGCTGTACCCCTGGATGTCCTGATTCCAATTCAATGATGAAATCACATATCTATGGCAACAGGTACCCAGTTCTGGAGTAAGGCATTTTTCATTATCAAAACAAGATGAAGACATCTTTTTGGAAAATCAGTGAAGTCTCACTATTATCAGAGCTTCATTTTAAAACTTTGATGTCTCTTTAAAAGGACACACCCAAAAGGGGGTTGTCTAAAACCGTTTTTTATCCCCTGAGGTTAAAATTGTGAAGCATTTCTTTTAAGCAAGGGAATAAGAGGACACCCTAAAGAGCTTTTGCTAAAATACTGTCTAATGAGGGTGGGGAGGTGGTTAGGAGCAAAGGTTAAAGAACAGAAAAGGAAAATTTATCTGAAAACTACTAAGCCCCAAACAGTTGAGCTGAGGAAGAGTCTGGAGATGATCCCCCGATGTCAGTGGGAACCCCGGAACCACAGGGCCTTTGTTTCCTGGAGGACGTATTGCATTAGGCAGGTGAGGGTTCCTGACACCCCCAAGGGTACAAGCATGGGTGTGGGGCTCTGAGCAGGCCAATTCAAAGCCTGCCTCTGTTTCATACTTGTTCGGAGAGCCTGAGAGAGCATTCTGAGGCAGCCTCTGCATCAATTTAGCCTTCCTTTGCAAAACTGATTTTTCCGTTTCTTTTTTTCTCTTGTAAGATTTTGTTTAATGTGGACCATTTTTTTAAGTCTTGATTGAATTTGTTACAATATTGTTTCTGTTTTATGTTTTGGTTTTTTGGCTGTGGGGCATGTGGGATCTTAGGTTTCCCCAACCAGGGATTGAACACATGCCCCCTGCATTGGAAGGCAAAGTCTTAGCCACTGGAACTAGGGAAGTCCCTGATTTTTCAATTTCTTAACTATAATTTTAAGGCATTTGGGGAGTTATTTTGAATTCATTTGCCTCCCATTTGAAAAAATACTCACAAATTGCATTTGACCAAAAGTGAGTATTATTTGCATTATTGTATGGCAGAAACCAACATAACATTATAAAATTTTTAAAATATATATTTAAATTTAAAAAATAGAAAAAAAGTGGGTACTAACTTCTTTCCAAAGAACCTGAGTCTAAATAATATTAAAAAAAAAAAGAATGAAATTATTCAATTGACACCTACTTGAGTTTCAGCAACAACAAACAGGTGGCTCAGTGGGTAAAGAACCTGCCTGCAACGCAAGAGATACAGGTTCGATCCCTGGGTCAGGAAGACCCCCTGAAGGAGGGCACAGCAGCCCACTCCAGTATTCTTGCCTGGAGAATCTCATGGACAGAGGAGCCTGGCTGGCTGCCGTCCATGAATCTCAGAGTCGGACCCGAATGAAGCGACGGAGCACATGCACACACAACAAACAGCCTTTTCTTTTTTGTTCTCTGTCGTCCCACAGCTCCTACACAGCAGGTGGAGATAAGGTTTTTATGGCTGGGAGGGACCTTGGCACTCATTTCATCGAAGGATCTTGTTAAACCCACCCAAGGCTGATTTCATCATTCTCACTCTGGTTACTCATCACCCACATTCTTCATTGTAATAGAGAGCCCCAAATGACCTCTGTCTTTGAACCCGCCACGGCTTTCTGGCTTTCACAAGGACCTCTGTTTACTTTCCCTTAATAAAGGGAAGAGGAGGGTGTGAGGCAAGGACGTGGCAGAGCAGTTTCATCTGACCTGAGCCTGGGAGGGTCCCACACCACCAGTGGGGTCCGGGTGAGCACCCAGCACCACTGCCCCACGGGACCACACACCTGAGTCTTCGAGGCAGACAGCCCTGTGAGGGCGAGAGAGAAAGGAAACTACAGTATTCCCTGTGATCAGATGGGATCCCATTTCTAAGAAAGGGAGAGGGAGGCATGGTGGAGCTAATTCAATTTAGATGTTATGATGACCCAGGACAGTTTCTCCAAGTACTCCTAGAGATATTTTGTAACTTCCTTGCAATATTTGTTATTTTTCTCCGGCCCTATCTATTTCTCAAGTTACTCAAATTTTGAGAATAATCAGGGGCTTGTGTGCTTATTTTTCAGCAGTGGGAAGGGACTCTGGTTGATGTGCATATAATTTTGCAGCTGGGGCTGAGGGACGGAGAGAGAAAGCCAGATGGGAGGGGATGGAGGGCAGTCAAGGTGAGCTGGCTGGTCACCGCAGCCCAGGAGGAGGGGAGGGGCCAGGAAAAGAAGGAGGTCCTGGGGCTCAGGGGAGATGCCTGTACTCTTATCCAACATGGGCAGTACGTGAGTTGGAAGGAAGGTTATGTTAACACAAAGAGACTCAAAACAACAAAGGGACTGAAGGTAAGGGTTGGGGTTCCCTGGTACCTCAGTGGTAAAGAAGCCACCAGCCAACGCAGGAGACATGGGTTTAATCTACAATCCTGGAAGGTCCCACAAGCCACAGAGCTACTAAGCCTGTGCACCACAGCCGCTGAGCCTGTTCTGTAAGCCTGGGAGCTGTAACTCCTGAAGCCCAAGCACCTGGAGTCCACGCTCTGCAACAAGAGAAGCCCCTTCAATGAGAAGCCCCCACTCAGCAACTAGAGAAAAGCCCTTGAAGCAAAGAAGGCTCAGCACAGCCAAAAATAAATAAATTATACATACATACATATATATATATATAAAACAACAGCGGGCTCAGGGTTCAGTCTAAATTGGGGCCAGGGACGCTCCTTCAATGGAGTGACCCTGGAATCCCTCTCAAAAAGATTCCCAATTCCTCTCCTGGCACCTCATCAGAGGAAATAAATCATCTGATGATGTATTTGCAACGTGGAGGCCAGGGCTCAGCTATTTCCACATTTAAATCATTACTCTTTCCTAGCTGCTAGAGCAACATCCAGCCCATGCCCTGGTCTGCCTTGGTCTTTTGAATCGGTGAGTCCTCGGGGCAGGAATGGATACCTTTAATATCCCACCCCCATCTGTCTCACTCCCCCAACCACCAATTGAGTTGGAAGGGCCATTTAGGTATCTGGCAGGGGTGGGGAGGGGTTGTCCTGTTTTCCTTTTAGTTGGAGGACAACTTCTTTACAATGTTGTGTTAGCTTCAGCTCTATCTATGCATATGTCCCCTCCCTCCGGAGCCTCCCTCCCACCCCCAGGTCATCACAGAGCACAGAGTTGAGCTCCCTGTGTTATACAGCAACTTCCCACTAGCTATCTGTTTTACATATGGTAATGCATTTATTTTAATGCTGCTGCTGCTGCTAAGTCGCTTCAGTCATGTCCGACTCTGTGCGACCCCATAGACGGCAGCCCACCAGGCTCCCCCATCCCTGGGATTCTCCAGGCAACAACACTGGAGTGGGTTGCCATTTCCTTCTCCAATGCATGAAAGTGAAAAGTGAAAGAGGTCGCTCAGTTGTGTCCGACTCTTAGGGACCCCATGGACTGCAGCCTACCAGGCTCCTCCGTCCATGGGATTTTCCAGGCAATTTTAATGCTACTCTTTCAGTTCATCCCACCCTCTCCTTCCCCACTGTGTCCACAAGTCTGTTCTCTACCTCTGCGCTTCCATTCCTTCCCTGCAGATAGGCTCATCAGTACCATTTCTCTGCATCCCACACATATGCTTTGACATACAATGCTTGTTTTTCTCTCTGACTTCGCTCTGTATAACAGACCCTGGGTTCATCCCTTTCACTAGAATTGACTCAGATGTTTTGCTTTTTATGGCTGAGTAATATTCCATTGTGTACACGTTCCATGGCTTCTTTATCCATCCCTCTGTCGATGGGCATCTAGGGTGCTTGGGGATCTGGTTTTAAAGACAGGAAGCCTAAGGCCACAGCCCTTGTCACCTGTATGGAATTGAACTAGAACCATCTCCGAGGCCTCCAAGCTCAGAAGCCCCCCCGCTCTGGCCTCTGCACAGGCAGCAGTTGAGGCTGGGCCCCTGAAGAAAGTTCAGTGGGTCTGAGCAAAGGTGACGGTCCTCAGACCCACCGAACTTTGCCCCCTGGTAAAGGCTGGAACCAACAGTTGTCATGTACAGAGCTTCACTGGCAGATGGCCAATGATCAGATAGCTAATAATGGGAACAGAATGGCACTCATCAGTCGATGAACAGAAGTACAGATTTGTCCTGAGTCAGCTCCCAGCGGGCAGGGTCTATAAGATCTATGACTCATCTCTGGACCCCCCAGGTCCCCTCATGTAGCAGATATTCAATCAACATCTGTTGGCGGTGTGTAGATAAGAGGGTCTAGTAAACTAAACACAAAGACACTGGGCCCTCCAAGCCATTGTTTAGGCTTTTGCAATAACCATGTATTCAGGGATTTCCCTGGTGGTCGGTCAGGTGCTTAAGACTTCACTTTCCAATGCAGGGATGTGGGTTTGATGCCTAGTCAGGGATCTACCAGTTCACAGGCCAAGGGGCAAGCAATCCTGAGTGCCACAACTAAGACCCAACACAGCCAAATTTAAAAAAATAAAATAAAAATGTGTATTCTAGTTTCTGTATTTGATACTTTGACATCTTGGGGCCTTGGGATAAGACACAACTTCCTCTCTGCACACAATTCATCTTTGTATCCAGGTATTGTGCTGTTTCTTTTATTTTTCACTGCATTTTTAACTGTTGTTGTTCAGTCGCTCAGTTGTGTCCAACTCTTCCGCGACCCCATGGACTGTAGCCCGCCAGGCTCCTCTGTCCATGGAATTCTCCAGGCAAGGATACTGGAGTGGGTAGCCATTTCCTTCTCCAGGGAATCTTCCCAGCCCTGGGATTGAACCTAGGCCTCCTGCATTGCTGGCAGATTCTTTACCATCTGAAACACCAAGGAAGCCCCCTAGGGTCTAAACTATCTAGAAATAACTTTGGGCTTTGAAAACTTAACTAGAACAACCGTTTTTATATTCCTGATCACAAAGCAAAATGCCTTTCGCAGGAGGGCCATTCACAGAGGGCCGGGAAAGGACATACCCCACAAACTGAGGCTCCTGGAAGGCTGGTTTTTTCTTTCTTCCACCCCCTGGCGTGGCAATGTCCTTTTCACCTTTAGTCTGTCAGCATCCTTCAGAGACTCCCCCCGCCCCGCCCCAGCCCCATAAACCTACACACAAAAGGCAGCTCCCCTTGGATGCCCTGGAAATGCTTAGAATACTTGAGATGTCACATTTACATTTTAATAGCCGCCCTTAGGGTTGGGACATCATCTTTCATCCAGGTTTGGACATCAGGAAGGACTTCATCTTTCCAGCTCCAGAAGGAAGGAGTGAATTCGTACATTTGGCAGAGTACACTGAGGTCAGAAAAGGGCCAGAGAACTAAGATGCCAAGATAGAACTTGCCTGGCAAAGGGACAAGATCAAGCTCACTGTTACTTGTAGACAAACTATAAGATCATTTTCAGAGATGCTATTAACAGTGAATAGTGCTCCAGGGAACTCCGCTATATGACGTGGCAGCCTGGATGGGAGGGCAGTTTAAGCAAGAGTGGATATGTTCTTCCTTGTTCACTTGAAACTGTCACAACATTGTTTGTTAACTATTTCATGTTCAATCATTCAGTTGTGTCCAACTCTGCAATCCCATGGTCTGTAGCCCACCAGGCTCCTCTGTCCATGGAATTTTCCAGGCAAGAATACTGGAGTGGGTTGCCGTGTCCTCCTCCAAGGGATCTTCCAGACCCAGGGATCAAATCTGTGTCTTCTGCATTGTGAGGCAGATGCTTCATCACTGATGCTGCTGCTGCTAAGTCACTTCAGTCGTGTCCAACTCTGTGCAACCCAATAGACAGCAGCCCACCAAGCTCCTCTGTCCCTGGGATTCTCCAGGCAAGAATACTGGAGTGGGTTGCCATTACCTTCTTCAATGCATGAAAGTGAAAAGTGAAAGTGAAGTCGCTCAGTCCAACTCTTCGAGACCCCGTGGACTATAGCCTACCAGGCTCCTCCATCCATGGGATTTTCCAGGCAAGAGTACTGAAGTGGGTTGCCATTGCCTCCTCCACTGAGCCACCCGCTATACCCCAGTGCAAAATAAAAAGTTTGAAAAATAAAAAAAGTGAATAGTGCTGAATGTATCAACATACAGGGAGAGCAGGGCAAGCGGAAACCAAAGGGTTCCTGCAAGCTGCAGACAGGAAGCTTGCCCGGTCTCCCCTTACGCTCAGCATCCTCTTCAGTCTGCACCTCACGACCTGACTGCTGCTTCTGCCCCCTGTCCCTGGCACTATCTATCTTCCAACTCCCTCCTCCACTAGTTGGATTCCCTGAGCTCCCCAAGGTGACCATGGATGACAGAAACTAACCCGCGCTGAGTGCCAGGAGAGGAGACCAGAGCCGATGTAGGAAATAGATGGGCTCCAGGTTAGACGTTTCCAACTGACCTCCTGTTTGCCTTTCATTGGGGAAGGAAGAAGTGATCTTCAGGCTGGATACTTACAACTGTCAGCATTTCTTGAGATAGGTGGGCTCCAGTTAAGGCATTTACAATCAGCCTCCTGTTTGCCCTCCGAATGCAGGTAACAACAGAAACAGGGTAAATTGCCAGGCTTTGTCTCTTGTAAACACCTTAAGGTGATAGTTATGGCAAGAGTCAAGGGAATAGTCATGGCAGGGACAAAGAGGGGCAAAACCCTGATTGAGTGAAGGATTAAAGGATCTTTGCTCCCTCCTCTTTTGGGAAAAGTGAAGTGAAGTGAAATGATGTGAAGTTGCTTAGTCGTGTCCGACTCTTTGCGACCCCATGGACTTTAGCCCACCAGGCTCCTTGGTCCATGGGATTTTCCAGGCAAGAATACTGGAGTGGGTTGCCATTTCCTTCTCCAGGGGATCTTTCCAACCCAGGGATCGAACCCGGGTCTCCCGCATTGTAGGCAGATGCTTTTACCGTTGAAGGGAAACATTATACATGTGCAGAAAGGCTCCTTGTGGGTCAAAAGTCAGGGGATAACACCAGGCTATAATGAGTCTTGCTCCTCTTAGAAGCCTTCACTTCGAGATGCATCTTGCCTGTGGGGTATGTGTGCACCCAAGGAGTGTCCCAGGGTAGGTCAGGTGTGGAAAAAGAAGCCAGATAATCGGCCTGAGGGAAGACAAAGACCCAGAAGAACTGCCCTGTATAAATGACTTAACTGCCTCTTTACTGCACTCCTTCTCACAAGGGGGGTGCCCACACCCTTTCTCTCTGGGTGTGCATCTCTGCCTTGCTTCTGTCTCTTAGCTACACAAGCCATTTCCCTATGTTCTCTCCCGCTTGCTGTTGTGCTATGTCTCTAATAATAAATTTCATACCTGCATTTACAGTTTCTAGAGCTTCTCAGGTGGCGCCAGTGGTAAAGAACCTGCCTGCCAATGCAGGCGATGTAAGAGAGGTGGGTTCGATCCCTGAGTCGGGAAGATCCCCTGGAGGAGGCTGGCAACCCACTCCAGTATTCTTACCTGGAGAATCCCATGGACAGAGGAGCCTGGTAGGCCAGAGTTCACAGGGTCGTAAAGAGTCAGACACTACTGAAGCAACTTAGCAGGCAGGCAGGTTACAGTTTCTGCCTCCATGATAAATGCATTTTTCACTGGTGGCAAGTGAAGTGAAGTTACTCAGTCATGTCCAACTCTTTGCAACCCCATGGACTGCAGCCTACCAGGCTCCTCCGTCCATGGGATTTTCCAGGCAAGAGTACTGGAGTGGGTTGCCATTTCTTTCTCCAGAGGATCTTCCCCCCTCTGGGATCGAACCCGTGTCTCCCACAGTGTAGTCAGACGCTTTACTGTCTGAGACTGGCAAAGAGCCAGGGAAAAACAGCTTCTTGCCTCTAGTCCTTGCTAATCTGATGGCTAGAATTCCTGGTTTCCATCCAGGCTACCCAGGTTCAATTCCCAAGCAGAGAATGAAGATCTTGCTTCATGCCACCACTTACTGTTGCATCTCAGAGATTAGAGCCCGCCCTGTCCCCGCAGCTGCCTGCGCTCTCTCTATTTTTAGTTGGAATACAATTGCTTACACTGTTGGGTTTGTTTCTGCCGTAAGACGAAGTGAATCAGTTCTACGTATATATGCACACATCCGCTCCCTCCCACCCCTATCCCACTGCTCTAGGACATCATAGAGCATCCAGCGGAGCTCCCTGCGCTATACGGCAGGTTCCCACTTGCTATCTGACACAACTGAAGCGACTTAGCAGCAGCAGCATATATATTAGGAGCTTCCCTGGTGGCTCAGAGAGTAAAAAATTTGCCTGCAGTATGAGAGACCTAGGTTTGATCCCTGGGTCAGGAAGATCCCCCGGAGAAGGGAATGGCAACCCACTCCAGTATGCCTGCCAGGAGAATTCCAAGTGTATATATGAACGTCAATGCTACTTTCTCAATTTCTCCCACCCTCTCCTTCCCCTGTTGTGTCCACAAGTCCATTCTCTATGTCTGTGTCTCTATTCCTGCCCTGCAAATAAATTCAACTTTACCATTTTTCTAGATTTTACATACATGGGTTAATATATGATATTTGTCTTTCTGACTTATTTCACTCTGTGTGACAGACTCTTTTAACAAGATTTCCTGAAGACAGGGCTTCTTCTGCCCGCTGTGAACATCTTGGTTATCCTGACTTGAACTCCATCTCAAGCCAGATAACTGGGAGTGGGAAGGCTTAGGGAGCAGGGGGCCTTCAGGACACCATGCAGAAGGCTGGGACCATCACAGGTCCCCACCAGCTCTGTGGCTGGATCTTAGGTTAGCCAGCACATGTGTCTGCAGGGCAGGATCCCCGCCAACCCTACCTCTTTGGGCCCCCGCTTCATGGCTCTATTTATGTCTTCCCAATCCTCCTGCTGAACTCTGCATGGGCAGGTTGGACTCCAGAAGCCCCAGGAGATGGTGGAGTGAAGGGGGAGGGAGGGATGCTGGGGAGGGAGGGGCATCTTTCTGACCTAATGTCCATAGAGGTTACTGTCCCAGGCTTCCTGCCAAAGCCACTTAAGACCCTGTCCTTATGCTCTTGTCCAAACCTATTTGGGTTTATATCGATTTCCTGCCAGCGGCACCTTTTAGAATAATTCATTCCATCTGTCTCCGGCATCACAGCCATTTATTCCCACGGCCCTGCCCTAGCTATGTCATAACCCAGCACAACTCCACCCCTGAAACTCCGAAGAATCTGCTCAGAGCCCTTCACCATGAGCAGCCTGGTTCTTGAATGCACAGGGTCTCTGAGTCCTGGAACTGCAGTGAACCAGGTGAGCTGTGCTGAGGGGCAGGACTTTAAGGATCAGACAGCTGTGGACTGGAATCCAGGCTCTGCTTCTGACTAGCTGGGTGACTTTGGGCAATTAACTTCATCTAAGACTTCATTTTTTTATTGACAAACTGGGAATATTAATTCATCCTGAGGTTTAATGGAGACAATGTATTGAAGCCCCAGCCATGAACTCCGTCAAGGGGAGCCATGTACTGAGATCGCTTGTATACATCACACTGTATCATCACTTCTACTGGACCCCTGACATCCTCCCATCACCTCCCCCGATCTCCCTCACTCCACAAGAGCCAAAATGATCTCCAGGGCTCCAGGACAAGACCCCCCTTCCCCTGGCCCACACACCAGGGAGAGGGTGCTGGAGTTCTAGGACTCTGAGCATTCCTGCCAAGACCCCCAGCACCAACATTCAGCTTTGCCAGAAGTTCTGCCCTGAGACCAGCATCCCAGCCTCAATCCTGGCTTCCATCAGCTCCATAAAGCCCCAGGGCTCCCCATCACCCACTGTAATCCCCAGGCAGCCCTGTTTATCCTCCTTAACATCTCCCTCCCCGTCTGCTGAAAACTTCCCACTGTGGCCCTGGACCTCCTAGCCAGTCATCCAAAAAATTCCTGATTCCCCCAACCTCTGCTTGGAAGATTTCTTTTTCTTTCTTGTTTTAACTGAAACCTGCTTCCCTTAAGTGTAGATTTTTTTTCCTATCCTTATGCAACCGACCTAAAGGTGCAGGGAGTGTTTTTCTTTGCTCCTCATTGTTACTTCCAGAACCTTCTCTCTCCTCTTCCTAAAAGCCCCAGCTCCCACATCACACGACTGTACACTTCTCCTCATTGCTAAGGGACATCTGCTTCCCTACCCCTCTCTGCAAGCACTGTTGCTGTCGCCCAATCTCCACTTCTGACTTTCCCTTCTGATGTCACATCTTCTAACCCACTTGAAATGTGGCCAAAGATAAGCCAGGTTTGGAATGCAAAAATGTACACCGGATTTTGAAGGCTCAGCCTGAATAAGAATATATAAATATCTCCATCACTTTTACAGTGATTACATATCAAATTGATAGTATTTTGAATGTGTGCTGTGTGCTAAGTTGCTTCAGTCATGTCTGACTCTTTGCAATCCTATGGACCTAACCCACCAGTCTCCTCTGCCCATGGAGTTCTCCAGGCAAGAATACTGGAGTGGGCTGTCATGCCCTTCTCTGGAGGATCTTCTTGACCCAGGGATTGAACCCATGTCTCTTACATGTCCTGCACTGGCAGGCGGATTCTTTACCACTAGCACCACCTGGGAAGCCCAACCATTTTAAATATATTAGATTAAATCAAATACGTCCCCATATTTAAAGTTTTTTCAGATGTATATTTTTATGTGGCTACTAGAAAATTTAGAATTGCTCACGTGGCTCACATTACACTCTGATTGGCTCTACCAATAAGCGAGGCCCTTTCTTAATCCTGACTTCACACATCCCAGGTGAGAGTTGCCCCTCCCGTCTTCATCCCGTCAGGCTTCCCTGATCTCACCAGGACCTACTAACCGTGAACCCCACTGCCTTTCCACCACTACTCCTATCCACGCCTCCACACTCCTATGTTACAGGAGAACTTCCTCTCTCCCCCAGGTAGACTGAAATTCTCCCCGTAACTGCACTTCCATTAGAGAATGAATCACACTGTAAGGCAGGGTCTCTCAGCACGTCAGTGCATCTCCCATCTTGGCAGGTGAATTCTTCCAGGGACTTTGAGCTCCTTGAAGGCAGGACCCAAGATCTTTCATTTCTGTTTGCATCAGCAGCACTTGAAAACCCTGTCCTCTTTGGACGATTTAAGTCCCAGTTCCTTATGTCTTAAACTCAACTCTCTCAGCACTCCTTTATCCTGGTACTTTTGTTCTTGGTGAACAAGGATGTGGTTGGTCATTCAGCAGGTAAAGATGCCTTCTATGGGCAAGACACAGCGCTGGGTACTGGGACATTTGGGTGAATCCAAGGCACGCAGTGCCAGCCAGAGGGAACTTAGTACGTACGGTCCCGCATGACTGTGGATGGACAGGTCCACAGGGGCCAGGGAGGCCAGGTCCATGGCCCCGGGAAAGACATGGAGAAAAGCCAGGAGGCATCCATCACACTGCTTGTTATCTGACATCAGGAATCAACAACCCCAGATAAACCTCGGACGAGGAAGGGAGGAAGCTCCCTGTCCTGAAGACTGAAAACAGCATGAGGCGGAACTGGAGCACCTTGTGGGCCCCAGGGTGGACCCAGGCAGCCAGAAAGGCTGCGACAACGCTCACCCTAATATCTAGTGGTTAGCATACACCAGGCTCTGCAAGGACTAAATATGGAATAACTCCTGTTGCTTGGCAAGAACCCTGAGTCTTGAGACATTATGATTCCATTTTACAGAGGAGACGGAGCTAAGAACTCAAACAGGGTTGCATGCTGCGTGCTCAGTCATGTCCAACTCTTTGCAACCCCAAGGACTGTAGCCCACCAGGCTCCTCTGTCCATGGAATTCTCCAGGCAAGAATACTGCAGTGAGTTGCCATGCCTTCCTCCAGGGGATCTTCCCGTCCTAGGGATCGAACCCACATCTCCTATGTCTCCCACCTTAGCAGGCGAATTCTTTACTCCTGAGATACATGGGAAGCCCCCGATCAGGATCACACAGCCTGCAAGTGTCAGAGCTCGACATGGAGCCCAGTCCGTGGGACTCCAAGGTCAGTGCTTCTTGCCACTCTGCAGGGCCATCCTCGTAATGGGTGAGGCAGACTACTATGGATGCTAGAGATGCCAGCAGGTGCCCAGGGCGAGCAAGGCCAGCAAGGCCAGCTTCCACCCAGTGACCATGAAACACACCCCTAACTCTTCCGGTAGGCAACCTCAGGGACCCAGTGACTTTGACAGAGGTGGGGAGTGGACAGACACGGACTTGCCACAGAACCAGATGCCCTTGGGACCCAGAATATTCCTTACAGATTCTACTATTTGGAGAATAGGGCTAAAAGAAATTGCTTGATTTCCTTGAGTATCGAGGCTTCACGGGGAAGCCCACAAACCCAAACGCTGCCTTCTTTAAGAAAAGGGAGGAACCAACCTTAAAACACTGTTTGGGCCGGGGGTCTCTGAGAAGTGGCATGGGTGCTTCCTGGGAGACCCTGGGTGACAGCCGCTGCTCCTGACCTCTCTGTCTCCCCCTCTCCTTCTCCATTTCCCCAGGGTGTTCAGGGGGCTCCCCAAAGGGCAGGGAGGTGAAGTATCTGTGTACTGAGGGTGTGCTAGGTCCGAAGTGCTTCACTCAGGTTATATCACCTGATTCCTCCAAGGTCCCAAGAGCTGAGTAACACTATTCCCATTTTGCAGATGGGACCACCGAGGATGAGGGCGTCAGGACCCCAGTGAGGCAGACAGCCCGTTCAAATCAGAGGATGTCACAGGATTTAAAAAAGGGAATCTGTGCAAAGGTGCAGCCAAGGGTGTGAGACGCCCAGAAGGGCCAGAGTGGTGTTCTCAGAGCCCACCCGGGCAGCACTTACTGGAGCCTGGAAGCAGAAAGCCACGTGCAGAGCACGGTTACAAGGAGCTGTTGCCTCGGGCGGAAGGACACAGCAGCCCAACGTGACCCCATAGGGCAGGATCTGAGAAATACACACGCCGACCTCCAGTCTTCCACGCTGTCTTCCACAAGGCAAGATCGCTGAGTGGCAGGGGGTGGGCGTGGAGGGGCAACGGAAGGCACTCTGCACAGATCCTAGGCTGGCCAAAGTTCACTCTCCCGGCTCTTGGCACCTTCCCTGGCTGTCCTTCCCTCTTGTGGAAAGAATGGGGCCAGAGACACCCAGGATCGCACCCGCCCACCAGCCCCAGTGAGCACAGCCGGAGTCAGCGCGCGCGCCCGCAGCACCGCACGGGTTAACATCTCTGCTCTCCGGCCTGGGTGCCTGATTCTCCAACCTGCGGAGGAGGCGGGACCAAGATATCTGGGGGCCTCCCTGGAAATCCACTCCCACCTTTGGGCGGCTGCCCACCAGCCCTCAGCTACGCCGGATGAACCGAGGAGGTTTGATGGCTGAGAAAGTAAACGTGGGGATTCCCCGAGGAGAATAATTTAATTTTATGGGGCAGGGACGCGGGAACAGGGAGTTCGGACCCTACACTCAGCAAGCGGCCTGGCTGCAGGCGTCGCATGTGTAACTCATTACCTCCGCGGGCCGCCCTTTTGCAGCGGGTGGATGATGCTCGGAGCGTGGTGGAGGACCCGAGGCCGCGGGGTGAACATGACTGCAATATTTTTCTGACACTAACACCTCTCGCTGGCCCTTGGAGAGGGCCGTGGAGGAGCCAGGTCCTGCCAAACATCACCCACGCCCAGCCCTCCGCCTACTGGCCCCAGACAAGAGAGGCTTCGGCTTTCAGGCGGGAGGAGAAAGGCTGGACCACGGAGGTAAGCGAGGAGGGGGCAGGCACAGAGCGAAGACTTTGGAGGTCACGTTCTGCCATGAGTCTGCCCATGAATTCCAACCACACAGGTGAAACCCATGGGGTTCTCCACTGGAGACCCAGACGTGAGGAGGCACCTGCCCTGGGCGCCGTCCTGTCCACAGTGGGGCTCAGACACAGGGAGGAGACTGGTGGGGTGCTAAGAGGGGGCCCGGCCAAGGGGTGCAGAGGATGAAGAGGTCCCAAAGGTGTCACCATGGAGCTGAGGGCTCAAGGGAGAGAGCCTGAAAGGATGTGGGAGGCACCACGCTAGAGGGGCAGGGTGGGCTGTCATGGCGGGGATGGGGAGCTGCAGCCTGAATGGCCCCTCAGCTTCCTCCTCCCCTGGTCCGTGAACAGAAGGGAAGGGATGGAGGCAGGGTAGGAGGAAAAGACAGATGGAAAGGAAAGGAAAGGAGGAGAGGGGGGAGGGGATGCCAGTGCATGAAAGTTAGGCATGTACACCCTAACACTTTAAAGTCCCTCCTGCCTTACAGCCTGAGTCCTACACAGAAGACGTGGGTTCAGTCCCTGGGTGGGGAAGATCCCCTGGAGGAGGGCATGACAACCCACTCCAGTATTCTTGCCTGGAGCATCCCCATGGACAGGGGAGCCTGGACTATAGCCCGCCAGGCTCCGCTGTCCATGAGGTCGCAAAGAGCTGGAAACAACTGAATACACACGCATACCTCAATATCTAGGCTGCAGTTTTTTTCAGCTTTGCTTCCACTGATCTTAAGATCCCGGGGGCCAAAGGGAGGCACCTCCCCTTCCCACCTCCCTGCCTTCAAGGGGAAAATACTGGGAGGGACTTGGAGCCCCAGCAACTCTGCTTTCATTTACTCAAAGCCTGGGGGGTGGACAGGTCCCCACCTCGGCTCTCCAGTCCACCTCTCTCTGCCCCTGCCAGCCCCACCCCCTTCCTCCCTCTCCAGAGATGAGGGTCAAAGAAGCCAAGTGCTGGGGAAACAGACCAAATCTGGCTTGAATTTCCCCAAGTCAGAGCTCACCATTTTCCTCTTAGAAACGACAAGGAAGGGGGAAATCCAAGAAACCCAGGAGCTTTTAGGTGGCTGTTTCATCTCAATACTCCGGTCTTTCCAGAGTCCTCACGCCCCCACCCCATGTCTGGCATCCAGGAATGAGCGTGGAGGAGACCCAGACAATGTGGAAATCAGGTTTAGAATTGATCTGCCTCCTTTAGATTTCAGGGATCCCTGTCTTTGTTCACCCGTGTGCTCAGTCACCCAGGCATGTCCAACTCTTTGCAAGCCCATAGACTGTAGCCCACTGGGCTCCTCTGTCCATGGAATTTTCCAGGCAACTGGAGCAGATTGCCATTTCCTTCTCCAGGGGATCTTCCCAACCCAAAGATTGAACCTGGGTCTCCCGCCCTGCAGGTAGATTCTTTACCGTCTGAGGCATCAGGGAAGCCCCAAAGGGCCTTTTAAAAATCCCAGGTGCAGAAAAGGAGGGGTATGATGAGGTCAAGAGAAGGAGATATGATGACCCAACAGCAGCTCCCCAGGCGTCTTCCCACCCCAGGGTCTCCCTGCCATGACTTTCCCCACTGGTACCCAATACTGGCCCTCATGACCCTACAATTACCCCTCTGAGCTGTACCCCAGTTCTTTCTTGCCATACCAGGCCTGTTTATTGATGGGCTGGTGGGGAGAGAGGGTAGTTGAAGGATGTGAAAGCCATCTTGGCCTTTGTGGATGTGATGATGGGGAACAGCTGAGCACTGACTAGGGAGTCAGCACCCCGGGGTCCTTCATCTCTTCCCGGGTGTCATTAACTTGACAGAAACACTGGCCTGTCTCAGTGCAGCTCAGCTGCTAATATTTTCCCATCTACCTCTTCTCTTACAAAATGGTATTCGGTCTTTAAGGCTTTTACCAGAAAGTGTTCATCCTTCTTGACTTTAATAATCACATATTTTGACCTCCTTTACGTGGTGGGTAACTGTCTCCATGCCAGTCCCTTCCACTGGGATCAGAAGCCCTTGGAAGGCAAGAATAGTTTAATTTCTCTCTGGAGCATCTCTGGCATCTAACCCATAGCTCGACACATTGTGGGTCCTCAAAATGTGTCTGTTAACTGGAATCCAGAGAAACAGTTCTGATGGTGGGATTTTTACTAGGGCAGGTGTGTGCGAGCTAAGTCACTTCAGTTGTGCCCAACTCTTTGAGACCCCATGGACTGTAGCCCGCCAGGCTCCTCTGTCCCTGGGATTCTCCAGGCAAGAATACTGGAGTGGGTTGCCATGCCCTCCTCTAGGGGATCTTGGCAGATGGATTCTGTACCACTAGCACCACCTGGAAAGAAGCCCAGATCGCCTCTTTCCTGTCCCTGCTGAGACAATCCCCAATCCCTGCCTGAGCCACCCATCTTCCCTCCCTGCACTCAGCACCTGGTGGGAGGAAAGACGGGGCTGAATGAGGAGTCATTTCTAATTTTGAGGAATTTCCAGACAAAGGCAACTGGCAGAGTGGAGCACAATGAAACGCAGTGCTTGAGAAAAAGTTTGAATAAGGGCATCTGGAATGATTGATTGTATGTCAACTTGGTTGGCCGTGGGGTATCCAGATTAAACATTCTGGGTGCCTCTGAGGGTGTTTCTGGATGAGATTAGCTTTTGAATTGGTGGAGTGTGGGTGGGAGGGTCTGAATACAACAAAAGATGGCAGCATTTGCTTTTTTACTTCCTGTCTGCTCGCTGGAGCTAGGACATAGCATCTCATCCTCTCTGGCCCTCAGACTGTGACTAATACCATTGGTTTCTCTGGTTCTCAGGCCTTCTGGCTCAGACTGATCTACACCACTGGCTTTGCTGAGTCTCCAGCCTACAGAGGGAAGATCATGGGACTTCCCATCCTGCATAGCCAGGTGAGTCAATTCCTCATAATCAGTCTCTTCATAAGCGTAGACATCATACTGGTTCCGTTTCCCTGGAGAAACAAGATAGCCAATCTCCATCTCACTGGTCACAAATCTTCACAAAACTCTCACGTGAGTTTCCTTCAGTTCATCTTTGAAGTGGGGATGAAGCTCTCCTATACTAACTGCAAAGAGGAGTATGTTCATTCAGGCAATAAGCATTTATTAAGCACCTACTAAGTGTGGAGCTCTATTGGATGCATAGGAGCCAGCTGTTCGCAAGATGCTCTGAGCTCCTCGGAAGGAAACTGCATCCATTTGCTCCAGGGTTTTATCCCCCAAAGATGCAGTGCAGTGCAGTGAGAAGGGGTCCCTTTCTGCTCCATGACCTGGGGCCTTCGTCTCGGGGGAGGATGAGCACCCTGGAGAGGTGCATCCCTCCTTGCAAAAGCTTTGGGAAGCAGATTGAAGATCTGTCACCTGAAGGGGTCTGGGCTTCTTGGTTCAGTTGCCTTTTGCGTGACCCCAGCCTCACTGAAGAAGAGAGGATGGCAGGCAAAAGGACTGCGCTCAGAGTGAGGAGAGCCAGTGCCGGGGCTGCTCTGTGACTGATGGGCTGTGTAATTGTTATTGTTTAGTTGCTCAGTCACGTCAGACTCTTTGTGACCCTGTGGACTGTAGCCCACCAGGCTCCTCTGGCCATGGGGACTCTCCAGGCAAGAATACTGGAGTGAGTTGCCAGTCCCTTCTCCAGGGATCTTCCTGACCCAGGGATCAAACTCGGGTCTCCTACACTGGCAGGTGGCTTCTTTACCGCTGGGCCACCGGGGAAGCCCGAGCTGTGTGATGCCTGACGCTTTTCTCAGTGTGGTGTGCGCTAGGTCATTGTGAAGTGGGTCTCGTTTTGGGTCACATAGGTGTGTTGAGATGCATGAATGAGGAAAGACCTTTCTGAGCAGGAAGTTCAACCTATGCGGTATTAGGCGGCGATGGGGGGTGGGGTGGCAGGGTGGGGGAGGGCAGAGCTGACCTCGAAGCCAGGACCCAGCCCGCAGCACTCACCATCCTCACACAGGTTCAGCTTGGACAGGCTCCTGCCATCAAAGGGCTCCTCAAAGATGGAGCTGGAGTCGCGGTCGCTCACGGTGGCGTGCAGGTACATGGCTTTGTTCTCCATCGTGTCCTGCAGCAGGAGAGAAGAGGGCAGATACAGGGGAGAGAGAATAAGCTGTAGTTGGAGATGGAAATGAATCTGTAGAGCAAGGTGTCACCTGGATGCCCCCGAGCATGACCACCTCGTGATGACCCCGAGCCTGAACACAGGGACCCTCCCCCATCAGCAGGCGTCAGCCACCGGGATCCGAATCTCCTCCTCAACTTCCTTGGCTTGGAGAGGTCACAGTCCTGGGCACCTTTCTGACCATGGGCTCTGTCCTCTCCCTCTCATGGCTCTGGGTGGGGCTGGAGCCCTGAGCTGGCGGGGAGGGCACCGAAGGCCATGCCAGGGGGGGCTGGGACGGGCCAAACCTCCTGAGCCACACAGAAGACTCTCCAAGCTTCTGGAGTCCTGGGCACGGCAGGGAGACTGGGGTTTCTGCTCTGTGTTGGAAATGGGGGAAACTAGGCTATGAAACAGTACAGAGACCACCAGACCAGAACTGAAACCAGAACTGTTCCCAAACTTGGCTGGGCTGGCATGGTCAGATAAGCTGGGTTCAGGGGGCCACAGCCAGGACTGACCCCCATGGGAGTCAGGGGAGCAGGAGGCCTTGGTGGGGTTCCCTAGACACTAAGGCCTGGGCAGCCCTAGACCAGGAGAGGGCCCTGGTGTCTGGATGGTCTCCTGGGTGGCTGGGGCTTTGAGTGGACCCCGTGGAATTCCAGGAATGCCCCCTCGACACGGGGAGGTGCCACGCTATTTGAAATGACCCAGCCCCGTTTACACAAGCGTGCACCACGCGATCCCATTTTGCAATATCTACACATTCCAGAGTACACGGCGGGAGATTATATGTGGAGATGTTCTGGGTTCCTCCGGGTGAGACGTGTTCCAGGAATCTGGTGGGGCTTGTGGGGATTTGCGCTTCGTTTTGTTTTCTCTATTTTTGGGGTTTTCTACGATATGTTTGCGTTCTTTGTATAATCACAAGAATTCATTTGTGGGGTTGGATCACAAAGTGTTTATTTACATAAAATACTGGATATTCTTTTCCCACATAGACGCTCAGTGGTTTCATAAATGACTCTCTGCTTTTAGCTCACTTCCAGTCATTAGTTTATGTTGACTTTTGGTTCTGATACTCTCTATGTAGATTGTTGTTGTTTAGTAACTAAGTTGTGTCCAACTGTTTGCAACCCCATGGCCTGTAGCCCACTAGGTTCATCTGTCCATGGAATTCTCCAGGCAAGAATACTGGAGCAGGTAGCCATTCCCTCTACCAGGGGATCTTCCCAACCCAGGGATCAAACCCAGGCCTCCTGCATTGCAGGTAGATTCTTTACCACTGAGCCACCAGGAAAGCCCATAGCTGTATGGATAATGAACCAAAAAAATCCACTTTTAAAGAGTGGATTCTTTGGAAGATAAATGCCCTGGGAGGATAAGCGGGTCCTAGGCCCAGCATGGAGCCAGCTCGACCCTGAGGACCAGAGAGCCGGCTGGGAGAGGGAGTAGGGCCTGGCACGTGGCCAGAAGGGGACACCAGCCGCCGACTGAAGGGAAGAGGCAACACCCCATTCCAGTAAGTGGGGACAGTGAAGGAAGAGGCTGGCTGGATCCCTCTGCTGGACACAGCAAACACAAATCCCCTATTTTCATGACCTGACCTTTCTTTCCAGGGACCTATGACCTCAGGGCTTAGAGGAGGCCAGAGCCTACAGGGGCCATCCACCTGTCTTTCCACTGGCCCTGGAGGGACGGATGGGGTGTCTGCTTTTGACCTCCAGTGATGAGAAGCCACAGGCCTTGCACACATGTACACACATACGCATATATGCACATGCCCACTCAGGGTGTTCCTAGACCCTGTGGGCCTTCCCCGCAGCCTCTGGGAGGAAGGGGTGGAGAGGAGCCCACAGCCCTGCCAGCATCTCTCCTCCCTGCCCCCTGGGGATCCTGGAGCCCTGAACCCAGCTTCTGCCGGGCTGCAGTTCTGTCCAGTTTTCGAGTCTCCGATGCTGGCCCTCTGTCCAAGTCCTCCACCCAGGGAGGGCCTGGAGGTGGGGCCCCAGGCGGCTCCGCTGCTAAGCTATAGAGGACACACCCTCATTTCACGAGCGCTCTGTGCGGCACCCCACCCTCTGGCCTCAGTCCTGGGGAGCGGCGAAGCAGGAGGCCAGTGTCTCCTCTGAGAGGGGGAACCCTCTCTCTGCCAAAGGCAACAGCAGCTGCTGCCAGAGCCTGTGGGGGCACGAAGTGCCAGGGCGGAGGTGCAGAGCTGGGGCTGCTCCACTTTCCCCATCTGCCTTTCCACCTTCTCTCTCTGCCCATCAGCTCCTGGACCAGAGCTGGGAGGCGGGGCTCCTTATCTGGAATGTGTCTGTCGGGGCGGCCCCTCCCGGCCCCCTCCCCACCCCTCAGCTGGTGGAGCTGGAGCCTGGGGGTGGGGGAGAAGAAGAGGGGCCAGATGTGAGCGCGCTGAGATGGGAAGCGCTCAGCCGACTCTGCTAATGTTTGTTACTGGGGAATGAAACCTAAGAGCTCTCTGTCTGCCCCAGGTTTTATTTGGGACTGTTTTTCTTTCTTGAGGAATGGGGGGCAGGAATTTAGACCTTCCCATCATTGGTTGCAGAGCCTTTGGGCCAAGTCTGAGCAACTGACTGCCAAGTGTGGTGATGATAGAGCAGTGCCTCCAGCCTCCACCCCCCACCCCTGGAGCATGTGTGTATGTGCGTCCCACACCATACAGACCGTACGCCATCAGGAGCTCCCCGCCTCCCAGGGGCACTGGGAAGGGGCAAGTGGCATCCCGAAGAATGTCAGAGAGGACGAGTTCCAGCATTTAACCCCACCCAGGGCACTGGCCCCACACGAGGCTTCTCCGGCCAGGATGCATGTGTCGGTCCCTTTCGGTGGCCGCCTGTTGGTCCCAAAGTGATGCAGGGAAGAGGGCCAGGTGGGGGCCCTGGAACCAAGAGAGCTGGAAGGGAGGGGGCCAGTGCCATGGAAACCTGGGCAGGGTGTAGACACCAAAGTGACCTGTGGGGAGTGGGGGCTCAGAGGACAGGGGGTCCCAAGCTGGTGCCACATCTTATCCCCGGAGAGCTTGATCCGTCAGCTAACACATCCAGCCTCAGCCTTTGCAATGGGGAGGACGCACCTCCCAGCCACACGGGCTCTGTGAGTCTCCTGTGGAACAGGGCATGTGTGAGGGCTGTATGGATGGGGCAGGTGGGGAGACAGTGGTGGAGCCGGGTGACCACCCACAGTCCCCCGGCATCTTCTGATCCTGCCAAGCAGCCTGGTGCAGGGGTCTCTGGGTCCCCTCGACCTCCTAGCTAGTCCCAGAAACAATGTCATGTGGACCCCTTTGCAAAAGCAATCACGAATGCAGACCAGACCTGGGAGCCGCACCTTGATTCTCAAAGCCCCCCTCCAGGCAGCAGCAGGGCTCAATCAATTCTTCCTGCAGAGGGGTGGCCCCAGCCTTGCTGGGTTCCAGCATTTAACTCTATAGGGCTCATAACTCCTCAAAATCAGATAGGGGTCACCGTGAACAAGGTCTTCTCTGGAGAGAGAATCGCTAAGGAGGTTTTAAGCCCTTTCCTCCTCTAACTGTGCTCAGTTCATCTGAAGCATCACTCAGAACTAGAGAGGTGCAGATGGTTTATAAATAAGCTCTGCCTTCCTATGTTCCAGCGCTGGGCACACCCACAGGCACACGCATGCACACACATTCACCACACACGTGGAGAGACTGGCACCTGTACCATCTGCTCCCTGAAGAGGCTCTGGAGCTCTGACACAAGCCAGGCAGAGTTGCCACTAAGGCGATCACTTCCTCTGGCTCCCAAATACCCACACTCACCAGCCCAGGCAGATGGATGAAAACCTGGCAGATCTCCCAGGACCTGCACCTCCACGCGATGCCCAAGCCCATGCCCTGTGTCCCCCGGCTGCCTTTAGGAAGCCATGCCCAGGTGCCAGGACAGTCAGTGCCCAGACTCACCTGAGTGCCCCCAGTGAAGCTGCAGAACCTGTCCCCTCAGTTCCTGGCATTTGCCATGCTGGCTGGAGAGCTGGCCACTGCCCCCACCCCGAGACCCAGGCAGCCCCTCAGAGCTCGTCCCCACTGCCAGCCGAATCCAGACGGAGTCATAGAAAGAGACTGCGCGGTGCCCAGGGTCTCGGGGGTCACTTCTCCAGGAGGTTCAGATCAGGAGGCAAGACTCAACCTCGTGCCCAAGTGGGAGTCCCTTGGTGTCTGGCCTCGTTCAGCCTCGGGCAGCGCGCGAGATGTTCTGTGGAGGCACCAGCGGCTCCGCTAGGTACTGACTGAGCCGTGAACTGCAGCTGCACTGGCCGCCAGGCTTTATAAAGTTCTTGGAGCAATTGCGAGGCTCCCCTGGGGCCTAGAACGCATCCTCCCTCTAGTGGCCAATATCAGCATTACAGCTTCACACAGGAATGCCTGCTGCGTCCAGAGGAGCCTTGGTCTTGGGACTCCACCCTCCTGTTCTAAAGGCTCTGCTCGAGATACTTTTTGGAAAGCTTCTAGCGGAATGGCAGCTAAACCTGGCTTAGGAGCTGCCCAAGGAACCCAGCCTTGTAAATTTATTTATAGGACGAGATTGGCATTGCTCAGTTCATTCACCAAATTTGGGGTAGAATGACCACTTTCCGTGTTTTCTTGGAGTCATATCTACCCTTAAAGGACACAGGCTGCCCACACCAGGGAGATTCAGAAGAGGACTCTGAGGGTGCTGAAGGAACTTCCCAAAGTCAAGTTCAATGCGGTTCATCAAGGAAGCCAGGATTTCTGAAGCACTGACATTGTACAAGGGTTAGGCTACAGGGGTGAGTGAGAGAAGGCTACTGTCCTTTAGGGGGTTGCAACCCAGGCTGAGAGGCAGGCTTGGACACAAATAACTGCGGCGCTACTGGTAGAGAACCTAGGAGACATAAGAGACACAGGTTTTTTTGTTTGTTTTTTTAAGAGACACAGGTTTGATCCCTGGGTTGGGAAGATCCCCTGGAGAAGGAAATGGCAACCCACTCTAGTATTCTCGCCTGAAGAATCCCATGGACAGAGGAGCCTGGCAGACTACAGTCCATGGCGTCACAAAGAGTGGGGCACAACTGAGCATCTGATCACACACCTGTAAATCTCAGCATAACTGTTTAATGTGTGAAAACAGGAGCTCTCACCAAAATGTTAAGGGGGTGATTACCTTCATTCAGGTTGAGATGGTGATGGGAGAAGCATCAGAGAAATCCTGAAAACAATCTGAACCATGGTACATGGTCAGTTTGTATGTATGCCCCTTCCCCCGCCTCCCACCCCAGAGACAGAGTTCCGAAGGTAAAGTTCATGAACATTTGCCCGTTTATTGGTTACAAAGTCAGCCTTAGCACTGGAGGGGCAGACCTCCTACCTGAGAATAGTCTGCCAGGGCTCAGCTCTGCCCCCATCGCATGCAGCCAGCAAACCACAGCTGAGTCACAGAAGTCTTAGTCACTGACAGTGACTGCCTCCTGGCCGTCCCTGGGAGGGAGCTACAGTGTGGGGCTGTGGGGCTCCGTTTTACTGGAAAAAGCAGTAACTTATCGTAATGATGATGATAATTATAATTGGAGGATAAGGAAGAGGAATGAGGGGAGAGGATGGGGAGAAAGAGGAGGAGGAGGAGAAAGGGAAAGAAGTGAGAGCAAAACATTTCATCATATGTTCCCTGTGCCAGGCAATTCCAAGTGCTTTTCATATATTAACTCACTTAACCTTGATGACAGCCCTGTTAGGTAGGCACTGCCATTGGTGGTGGCTTAGCCACTAAGTCATGTCCGATGCTTGCAATCCCATGGACTGTAGCCCACCAGGCTCCTCTGTCTGTGGAATTCTCCAGGCGAGAATACTGGAGTGCCATTTCCAGTGGGTTGCCATTTCCTTCTCTAGGGTATCTTCCCCTCCCGCGGGGATCAAAACAGCATCACTTGCATTGCAGGCAGATTCTTTACCAGTCAGCCACCAGGGAAGCCCAGGCACTGCTATTATCCCCATTTCATAGAGACAGAGGAAATAGGTGATTTGTCCAAGGTCAAGCAGCCAGCAAGTGCCAGAGTTTGATTCTACTCCAGGCAGTGTGACCGTAGAGTCTGTGACCACTCCCGTAACTGCCTCTGATGAAAAAGAGTGTGTTTCAGTCACCCATCAAGTCACCAGTGTTCCTAAGAATGTCATCTTACAAATAGCAGGAAATGTGCTTAAAGTGTTATCTCCGAGCATCTCATTGCAGAGAATGTATTTATTAGCAGTAAATGCAGTGATTGGTGAGACCATGGTGATGTCCTACTTTACAGCAAAGTGATTCATTTATGCATATATATATTCTTTTCAGAATCATTTCCATCATACATTATAATAAAATATTGAATATAGTTCCCTGTGCTATACAGTAGATCCTTGTTGTTTATCTATTTTATATATATAGTATGTATCTGCTAGTCCCAAATTCCTCATTTATCCCTTCCCCACTCCCTTTCCCCTTTGGTAGCCATAAATTTGTTTTCTATGTCTGTGAATCTGTTTCTACTTCAAAAATAAGTTCATTTGTGTCATATTTTATATTCCACATGTAAGTGACATCATATGGTATTTGTCTTTCTCTTTCTGACTTCACTTAGTATAATAATCTCTAGGTTCATCTATGCAAATGACAGTTCATTCTTTTTTTATACACACACATACATAACACTATATTGTCCTTATCCATTCATCTGTTGATGGGCATTTCAGTTGCTTCCATGCCTTGGCTATTATAAATACTGCTGCTATGAACATTGGGGAGAATGTATCTTTTTGAATGAGAGTTTTTGTTTTTTACTGGACACATGCCCAGGATTGCTGGATGATATGGTAACACTATTTTCAGTTTTTTAAAAGAATCTCCTTACTGTTCTCCATAGTGGTTGCACCAATTTACAATTCTACCAACACTGTAGGAGGACGCAGAGCATTTTTCTTAACACTCCCACACTGCTGTGCCCTGGCCATAGGGAAAGGGAAGAATGGGGACCCCAGTGCAGCCCAGGCTCTTGGCTGAGAGCCTCCCTTTACCACTGGCAAGTGATGACACAGATGGAGTTCTCTGCAAGCGAGACCCATGAATGGATATAGAACCATTAAGCTATAAAATTGTAGGAAGCATGAAGCTTAACCTTTTAAACTCAGCTTCAGGCAAGAGGACGTGCCTTTCCCTTGTTCTTTCTGATTTATTTCACTTCTTCCAGTGATAAGAGTAGTCTATATTGTTGCCTGGAGCAGGAGTTCATTCTCTGTTTCTTCTTTTTGGCTGAGTGACATTCCATCTTATGCACAGAGCATGATTTGTTTATCCATTCTCCTTCTGATGGGCTTTTGGGTTGTTTCTAATCTTTGTCTGTTATGAATAAAGCCACCCGAACAGCAAAGAGTTTTGATCGTGAAGTATAGGAATGACCTGTGAGGCAAGATTTCTAGTGGGTGAGAGTCCTTCATAGGCAGCTCATAGCTCAGGTGGAACTTCTTGTCACCTGAAATCAGCATGGTCCACAACATGGCTTGCTTCCATTCAATCGCAGAAGGCATTTTTTTTTTTTTTTTAGCAGAATATGAGTTCTGGTTGCTTTTTTTTTTTTTTTTTTTGGCTGCACCAAGTCTTGCATCTTGCAGCATGCAAGATCTTCAATCTTCATTGTGGCCTGTGGGATCTCTTAGTTGCTGCCTCCGGGATCTAGTTCCCTGACCAGGGATCGAACCCCCAGGACCCCTGCATGGGAGCTTGTAGTTTTAGCCACTGGACCACAAGGAAAGCCCCACAGAAGGCATTTATAATAGGGATCTCCCCACCCAGACGGTATTATGAAACTGATTGCCCTGAAGGAGAGTGGGATACACTTCTGAAGTAGCTGCATCTATGGATGTGGAAGCCAGTGAGGTCCATCAGGTGCTCAAGTGCTTCCCACTTTCTTTGAATGATTTCATTTGATTGTCCCAACAACTCTCTAGGGTGGAGGTGGGGAGCTATCATCCTCAGTTTCCATTTGGATAAACCCAGCAATCCTGAAACTGAAGGTCACAGTACTGGGCTCTCAGACGCAACATCCACAGCGGTCCTCTACTCTGGAGCTTCTTCATCTGCAGAGATTCCTTCCCTGCATTCAGTTATTTATTCAACAAACATTTGTTGTGGAACCTTGCAGCATATCCTGACTGTTTTCACAAACATGAATTAGACCTAGCCCCTTCCTTCAGGATCTCTTTCCTGGGGGAAAGAGGTCTGAGAGATGAGAATCACAGCCTGGCAACCCTCAAGGGGTTCCTCATGGCTTCAGGCTAGATGAATCTCAAACCTTCACCCTCAGGCCTGACTTTGTTTCCCCCCCCCCACCCCACCCCACCCCCGCCCAAGAGATTCTTTTTCTCCCCCAACCAAAAAAAAAAAAAAAACTCTTAAAAATCTAACATATCTAAAGAAAAATGGACAAAACATAATCCAATTTGTACATTCTTCACAAACTGAATAGGAGCCAACACCTGAGTCAAGGGCAGAACAGACACTCCCTCAGAAGTTCCTCTCTAGCTCTCCTGGTCCCTAATCCCCCCAACACTGGTCACCACCATCCCATAGTCCATCACTATAGATGATTCTGCCTGTTCTTGAACTTCATATACATGGACTCATTCACTGTATGTCTAGCTTCAATAGTATGTTTCAGATTGTTCCTTTCTGGTGTTTAGCAGTAGTTCATTCATTCTCACCGCTGTGGGTCCTCCACTGTGTGACTATCCTTTCTACTGTGGATGGCCATTTGGGTTAAGTTCCAGGTTTTGATTGTTCTAAAGAGTGCCACCATGACCATTCACATGCATGTCCCCTGGTGAACAAATGGGTGCATCTCTCTTGGGTATATACCTTGGAAAGGAATTGCTGGGTCATCAGGTGGCCTGTGTTCAGCTTCAGTAGATGTTGCCCAAGAACTCTGCAAAGTGGTTGTACCAGTTTACCAACCTCCAGCAAAGCATGAGCGTTTTAGATGGTTCACATCCATGTGTTAGTGACATCTATCTTTTGTAGAGGCATCATACTGTGTTTTGGGATTCCTTGGTGGCTCAGTTGGTAAAGAATCTGCCTGCTAATGCAGGAGATGTGGGTTCAATCCCTGGGTTGGGAAGATCCCTTGGAGAAGGAAATGGCAACCCACTCTGGTATTCTTGCCTGGAGCATCTCTATGGACAGAGGAGCCTGGTGGGCTATAGTCCATGGGGTTGCAAAGAGTCGGACACAACTGAGCAGGCACCTACGCAAACATACTGTATTTTGTTTTTTAATATTTATTTATTTAGGCTGTGCTAGTTCTGAGTTTCAACTTGCAGGATCTTCATTGTGGCGTGCAGACTTCTTAGTTGCATGCAGGATCTAAAATAAGACCAGGGATCAAACCCAGGCCCCCTGCATTGGGAGCTTGGAGTCTTAGCCACTGGACCATGAGTGAAGTCCCAAACTGTGGCTTTAATTTGCATTTCCCTGATGACCAGTGAAGCTGATCTCCTGTAACTCTACTTATTTAGTCTGAATTTCTTTTTTTTTTTAACCTGGACTCTAGGCCTGAATTCCCAGCTGTCTGTGTATCTCCATTTACACCAGCAGGTCTCTGCTTGATGGATTTGTGTTGACTGTTGCGTCTGTGTGGAGTGGTTCCTGCACATGTTTCCATGATGAACTCTTGCCTCCTTCTAGTCTTTTCTCAAATGTCACGCTCTCAGCAGAGCTGACCCTAAGGTTCCTGTTTAAAATCACTCTCCAGGACCTGCCTGGAGATTCTCCATACCCTTGGCCTTTTTTTCTTCATTACCCCATAGACTTAATTTATGCTTGCTGATGATTATTACTGTATTGTTGATGTTCTGTGGAACACCAGCTCGTGAAGGCAGCTCACTCATGCAACCCAAAGGCCTACACCAGTGCCTAACAGACCGCAAGGGCTGCACAGAGAAGCATTGTTGTTGCAGGGAGAAGTCAATTCTGACTCCACCTTGGAACTGTTTGACTTGCTTTCCATTGCTTTTCTTACTGGTCCTACATAATGGGCTGCCTCAGAGAATCCTGCCCCTCTGCCATTAAATTGCCTTTGTTCAGAGACCCTGTCCGCCTGTGGATGGCAGGAAGGAAGAAATTAACACATCCTCCTGCCTGAGGTTTGCCATTCTAGGAGATGTTTGCAAGATTGATGGCCTTTTTACTTTGTTTTCTCACTGCACCCCGCCCCCCACCCCATCTCAGATCCATAGAAAAAAACTGGCATCCAGACTCTGATAAGAAGATTATTTTGAGATATTAGCCTGCTGTCTTCTCAGACACTAGCCTTACCTCGGTCACGGATGCTATCATGCAGCGGGCAGAGTGAGCTTGGACTTGGTAATTGTGTGAAGATCTGGGGTTGAAAGTGTGTTCTAGGCACAAGAGACACGTTGATGCACAGCCCCCACTATGGAGACAAAGTGGACATGCGCGAGGGGCAGGTGTGGCCTGTGTGGCTGAGCTCAGCGAATGCAGGAGGAGCGGCCTGGGAGAGTCTGAGCACAGGGTTAAACCTGGGCCACTGCTCCTCTCATGGCATCCTCTTTTTCCAGGGAGCTTAAAGTTCCCGGATCATATATTTAGGATTTGTTGGTTTTTTTTTACATATATCTTCACTGTAATTTACTATTTATTTTTTTTAATTGAAGTATAGTTGATTTACAGCGTTGGGCTAGTTTCAGCATACAGCACCATGGTCTCAGTTCAGTTCAGTCGCTCAGTCGTGTCTGACTCTTTGCGACCCCATGAACCGCAGCACGCCAGGCCTCCCTGTCCATCACCAACTCCCGGAGTTTACTCAAACTCATGTCCATTGAGTCAGTGATGCCATCCAACCATCTCATCCTCTGTCATCCCCTTCTCCTCCTGCCTTCAATCTTTCCCAGCATCAGGGTCTTTTCCAATGAGTCAGCTCTTCACATCAGGCAGCCAAAGTATTGGAGTTTCAGCTTCAACATCAGTCCTTCCAATGAACACCCAGGACTGATCTCCTTTAGGATAGACTGTGGATTGGATCTCCTTGCAGTCCAGGGACTCTCGAGAGTCTTCTCCAACACTACAGTTCAAAAGCATCAATTCTTCGGCACTCAGCTATCTTTATAGTCCAACTCTCACATCATACATGATGACTGGAAAAACCATAGCCTTGACTAGATGGACCTTTGTTGGCAAAGTAATATCTCTGCTTTTTAATATGCTGTCTAGGTTTGGTCATAACTTTCCTTCCAAGAAGTAAGTGTCTTTTAATTTCATGGCTGCAATCACTATCTGAAGTGATTTTGGAGCCCAAAACAATAAAGTCAGCCACTGTTTCCCCATCTATTTGCCATGAAGTGATGGGACCAGATGCCATGATCTTAGTTTTCTGAATGATGAGTTTTAAGCCAACTTCTTCACTCTCCTCTTTCACTTTCATCAAAAGGCTCTTTAGTTCTTCTTCACTTTCTGCCATAAGGGTGGTGTCATCTGCATATCTGAGGTTATTGATATTTCTCCCAGCAATCTTCGTTCCAGCTTGTGCTTCCTCCAGCCCAGTGTTTCTCATGATGTACTCTGCATATAAGTTAAATAAGCAGGGTGACAATATACAACCTTGACATACTCCTTTTCCTATTTGGAACCAGTCCATTGTTCCATGTCCAGTTCTAACTGTTGCTTCCTGACTTGCATACAGGTTTCTCAAGAGACAGGTAAGATGGTCTGGTATTCCCATCTCCTTCAGAATTTTCCACAGTTTATTGTGATCCACACAGTCAAAGGCTTTGGCATAGTCAATAAAGCAGAAATAGATGTTTTCTGGGACTCTCTTGCTTTTTCGATGATCCAGTGGATGTTGGTAATTTGATCTCTGGTTCCTCTGCCTTTTCTAAAACCAGCTTGAACATCTGGAAGTTCACGGTTCACGTATTGCTGAAGCCTGGCTTGGAGAATTTTAAGCATTACTTTACTAGCGTGTGAGATGAGTGCAATTGTACGGTAGTTTGAGCATTCTTTGGCATTGCCTTTCTTAGGGATTGGAATGAAAACTGACATTTTCCAGTCCTGTGGCCACTGTTGAGTGTTCCAAAGTTGCTGACATATTGAGTGCAACACTTTCACAGCATCATGTTAGGATTTGAAATAGCTCAACTGGAATTTCATCACTTCCACTAGCTTTGTTCATAGTGATGCTTTCTAAGGCCCACTTGACTTCACATTCCAGGATGTATGGCTCTAGGTGAGTGTGAGTGACCACACCATCATGATTATCTGGTTCTTGAAGGTCTTTTTTGTACAGTTCTTCTGTGTATTCTTGCCACCTCTTCTTGATATCTTCTACTTCTGTTAGGTCCATACCATTTCTGTCCTTTATTGTGCCCATCTTTGCATGAAATGTTATATATATCACAGCACAGTGATCTATATATATATATATATGTGTGTGTGTGTGTGTGTGCATATATTCTTTTTCAGACTCTTTTCCATTATAGGTTATTACAAGACATTGAATATATTTTCCTATGCTATACAGTAGGTCCTTGTTGGTTACCTATTTTATATATAGTAGTGTGTATCTGTTAATCCCAAATGCCTAATTTATTTTGAAAATTAAATTAATTGTGCCACAGTACCCTGGAGGAGGGCATGGCAACCCACTCCAATATTCCTCCCTGGAGGATCCCCATGGACAGAGGAGCCTGGTGGGCTACACTCCATGGATTGCAAAGAGTCAGACATGACTGAGCGACTATGCACATCATACACGTAACACAGGGCTTCCCTGGTGGTTTAGAATTTGCCTGCAATGCAGGAGATCTGGGTTCAATCCCTGGGTCAGGAAGCTACCCTGGAGAAAGGAATGGCAACCTACTCCAGTATTGTTTCCTGGAGAATTCCATGGACAGAGGAGCCTGGCAGGCCCCAGTCCATGGGGTCACAAAGAGTCAGACATGACTGAGCAACTGAAACTTTCACATATAGTATAAAATATAGCATCTTGAGTTTTTAAGTATATATGGTACATAGTAGTTAGATAAATCCACAGTATTGTGTGACCCATCTACAAGACTGTTTTATCTTGCAAAACTGAAACTCCCATCAAAAATAACCCTTTACTCCCTTCCCTGTCTGGGAGCCAACATCTATTTATACTTTCTGTCTCCATGAATGTGACAATCTAGATATCTTATTATTTCTTCATTTGTGGTTTGCTCTACGAAAATATATGCTTTATGATTTTTACCTTTAGTCTTCATTTCTTTTTAACCTGGTTCAGGTGAAATATAAAAACTTTTAACCTGGTTCAAGTGGAATATAAATACAAAAAAAAAATAAACTTGTCCATGGTTCACAAACCAGTGTTTATCTTTTTCTGTCATTGTAGGCTTTGTAGGAATATCCTGACAAAAAGTACATAATGTCTCAAAACCCAGAATTTACATTAACCCTTTATTTATTTTTTTTTCCATTTATTTTTATTAGTTGGAGGCTAATTACTTTACATCATTGCAGTGGTTTTTGTCATACATTGAAATGAATTAGCCATGGATTTACATGTATTCCCCATCCCGGTCCCCCCTCCCACCTCCCTCTCCACCCGATCCCTCTGGGTCTTCCCAGTGCACCAGGCCCGAGCACTTGTCTCATGCACCCAACCTGGGCTGGTGATCTGTTTCACCCTAGATAATATACATGTTTCGATGCTGTTCTCTTGAAACATCCCACCCTCGCCTTCTCCCAGAGTCCACAAGTCTGTTCTATACATCTGAGTCTCTTTTTCTGTTTTGCATATAGGGTTATCATTACCATCTTTCTAAATTCCATATATATGTGTTAGTATACTGTAATGGTCTTTATCTTTCTGGCTTACTTTGCTCTGTATAATGGGCTCCAGTTTCATCCATCTCATTAGAACTGATTCAAATGAATTCTTTTTAATGGCTGAGTAATATTCCATGGTGTATATGTACCACAGCTTCCTCATCCATTCGTCTGCTGATGGGCATCTAGGTTGCTTCCATGTCCTGGCTATTATAAACAGTGTTGCGATGAACATTGGGGTGCATGTGTCTCTTTCAGATCTGGTTTCCTCGGTTTGTATGCCCAGAAGTGGGATTGCTGGGTCATATGGCAGTTCTATTTCCAGCTTTTTAAGAAATCTCCACACTGTTTTCCATAGTGGCTGTACTAATTTGCATTCCCACTAACAGTGTAAGAGGGTTCCCTTTTCTCCACACCCTCTCCAGCATTTATTGCTTGTAGACTTTTGGATAGCAGCCATCCTGACTGGTGTATAATGGTACCTCATTGTGGTTTTGATTTGCATTTCTCTGATAATGAGTGCTGTTGAGCATCTTTTCATGTGTTTTTTTGCCATCTGTATGTCTTCCTTGGAGAAATGTCTGTTTAGTTCTTTGGCCCATTTTTTGATTGGGTCATTTATTTTTCTGGAGTTCAGCTGGAGGAGTTGCTTGTATATTTTTGAGATTAATCCTTTGTCTGTTGCTTCGTTTGCTATTATTTTCTCCCAATCTGAGGGATGTCTTTTCACCTTGCTTATAGTTTCCTTTGTTGTGCAAAAGCTTTTAAGTTTCATTAGGTCCCATTTGTTTATTTTTGCTTTTGTTTCTAAAATTCTGGGATGTGGGGCATAGAGGATCCTGCTGTGATTTATGTCAGAGAGTGTTTTGCCTATGTTCTCCTCTAGGAGTTTTATAGTTTCTGGTCTTACATTTAGATCTTTAATCCATTTTGAGTTTATTTTTGTGTATGGTGTTAGAAAGTGTTCTAGTTTCATTCTTTTACAGGTGGTTGACCAGTTTTCCCAGCACCACTTGTTAAAGAGGTTGTCTTTTTTCCATTGTATATCCTTGCCTCCTTTGTCAAAGATAAGGTGACCATAGGTTCGTGGATTAACCCTTTAAAAAAAAAACATTGTTTAATTATAGTGAATTGAATCAATTTAGGTCTTGTTCAGCAGAGTTTTTGTAAAAAGTAGTTATTGTATACACAGGAAATGATGTGGGAATTTGACTTGTGTGGTTCTCTACAAGTTTGTTTGATCAATAACATAATGCTTTCTGGCTTGTCATCTTATTGTTTATCTCACAGCACCCATCTGATCTTAACTGAAATCCATCACCCACCTCCAGCCGCAGGCCTCACTGCCCCTTCCAATAGCTAAATGTTGGGGGAGGAACGATAAAGCCCAGGAAGGGGGCTTCTAAATCAGCCCAGGCCTCTGGGAGAGTCTGTGTCTGATCAGCTTTATGTCTCTCCTTTGTTGTCGCTCAGTCGCGTCCGACTCTTTGTGACCCCACGGACTGCAGCATGACAGGCTTCCTTGTCTTTCACTCTCTCTCAGAGTTTGCTCGAACTCATGTCTATTGAGTTGGTGATGCCATCCAATCATCTCATCCTCTATCGCCCCCTTCTGCCCTCAATCTTTCCCAGCATCAGGGTCTTTTCCAGTGAGTTGGCTCTTTGCATCAAAAAGGGGGCCAAAGTATTGGAGCTTCAGCATCACAGTCCTTCCAATGAATATTCAGGGTTGATTTCCTTTAGGATTGACGGGTTTGATCTCCTTCCTGTTCAAGGGACTCTCAAGAGTCTTCTCCAGCACCACAATTTGAAACATCAATTCTTCAGTGCTCAGCCGCCTTTTTGGTCTGCCTCTCACATCTGTACATGACTACTAGAAAAACCATAGCTTTGACTAGACAGACCTTTGTCGGCAAAGTGATCTCTCTGCTTTTTTTTTCCCCTCTCTCTCTGCTTTTTAATATGCTAAGTTTGATGTAGCTTTCCTTCCAAGGAACAAGCATTTTTTAATTTCATGGCTGCAGTCACCATCTGCAGTGATTTTTGGCACTCAAGAAAATAAGATCTGTCACTTTTCCCACTTTTTCCCTATTTGCCATGCAGTGATAGGACCAGATGCCATGATCTTAGTTTTTTAAATGCTGAGTTTTAAATCAGCTTTTTCACTCTCCTCTTTCACTGTCATCAAGAAGCTCTTTAATTCCTCTTCACTTTCTGCCATTAGACTGGTATCATGTAGTGACTTTTATTTCTTCCTGCACAGTTTTCTGTATCTGCCCCCCCCAAAAGTACATGTATTTTGTTAATGAGAAAAATCCAATAATCATCTTTAAAAGATGATTCTAACAATGTACAGCTGAACTCAAAGTTGTAGACTCATATTATTGAGTCTAGACCTTAATCTGAGAATTCCTACGTGCGTGTCCTTTGGCAAAGCACTAAGCTCTTGGTCTCAGTATTTTCACCTGACATAAAGATAATAACCCCTTTTCACAGGGCAGTTCTGAGGGTCATATGGGATGGGACAGTGGCTATAAGCCCACTAGTTTCATGAGATATTCTTCAGAATCCTTTGAAATAGGTTTCTCTGGTAAAACTAAATGTGTCCTCTTATTGCAGGACTTATCAGAGCCTTTAAGGTGGTATTGAGCATGGTGCCTTCCCAAGCGGGCGGTGGGGGGAATGTTAAGGTTTCTCCCTTTTTAAGTGCACATGGGGAACAGAGCTCATGCTCCACAGCTGGTGCAGAAGGAAATTCTGAGCTAAGGTAGTGAAAAGACTTTGTTTACAATTTAAATAAAAACAGATGTCAGAAAACTGTGAGGCTTATTCCTTTGAGTGTCAAAGAATAGAAGATGGCTCATGCTGAAGGGGTGGGGGGAGGAGACATTCAGTCCTGTCTGTCCCCTTCCTGGGGTGGAGGGAGACCCGGTCCCACCAGCCCCACCTGCGGTTGCCACCCCAGCCTGCAGCAGAGCCTGATAAATATTTGAGAGCCGGACGCCTAAAGCATGCGTTTCACCTCCTTGATCAAGGCCAGTGACTGCCACTCCATCTTGGTTTCTTCACCTTGATCCCCACTGAGACCAGTGCCTTCTCACCCCGCCCCACCCACACCCATCTCCCTCGAGCCTGTGCTCCAGACTTTCCAGCTCCAGACTTTCCAGCGCAGCTCACAGCAGGACCAGCCCAAGCCCCGCCCCTCTCCGGAAGTATCCTCTGCCTTCCTCTTCTCTCATTGGCTCTTGTGCTCAGGGGTTGCCCCACCCCCTCAGGTCCCCGAACAAAGTACTCTAGGATTTTTTGAGCTCAGGAAGGTCAGAGTTCATGTGTTATCCTCCTGTGTGTCACCCCTCCAGCATCTAAGCCAGCATCAGCCCCAGGGCAGGTGTTAGGTCAGCACTTACTAATTGATGACCTGACAGTCAGCTTAAAAGATGCCAAAAACACTGGAACCCCAGGCAGGACACTCGACCTCGCCTCCACCTCCCAAGCGCTGTGGGTGTGGACAAATCTCCCAACCTTTTCAAATCTTACAGTTTCCTCATCTGTCAGACTGGGTTATGACTCCGTGGCCTTCCTGTCTGCAAGGGTTACTACAAGGGAGAAGAATGTTGAAAACTCAAAGGAGTTCGCAAATGTTAGCCATTGTTGTCATTTTTCAGGGTTGATAGCTCCTGACAGATGGAGTATTCATCATGATGTGGTTCCCTCTCTGGTGTCCAGCTGCTGACAGCTGGCGCGGAGTCCGAGGCAGTGGGAGCAAGGGCCTCCACCTCGTGGAGTTCCCTGCTCAGCATCCAGTATGGAATCCTCCCAACCATCTGCTTCAGCCCCTTGTGTTCGACTCATTTTCATTCATTTCCCAGAAGGTGTGGGGATGATGGATTACAGGAGACAGCTCAAGTTTTCTGACACTGGTCCAGGCTTTTAGGCACTGAAGGCCATGGGTGCCTCTCCCCGTCATGTGCATAGGCCAGAGACCAAGAGTAGGGCTTGCCCGGACTTCCTCCTCTTGTCAATACCCCGTGGGACCCAGCATAGGTCACATAGTGAGGGACTTGAAGGGGATCTGTCTTGGAGCTGAGATGATGTAAATTTTGTTTGGGAATTGAGTGATGAAGTAATTTTAATGTGAGCAATTTGTAATTGGGAGCCAAACATGTTCATTCAAGTGAATCATAAGGAACTTCTCAAAAGAGGGCGAAAATTGGGGCCAAAACTCAGAAGACGAGATTTAGTGGGATAAATGTAAAACAGATAGCAGTGCTGGGGAAACTCATCTGTTTACGTACAGGATATGGGATAGCAAGCCTCTCAGGAACACATAGGGAAAAAACATAAGATTTTAAATGACTTCAAGGTTGATGTAAGTCAGCAGGGGTTGAAAGAAACAGATATTCAGCTATTTCGAAACTTAGGTTGCATTAACAGAAGTATGGTGAGCAGAAAAAGGGAGGTGACAACACCTGAAGTCTACATCAGTGAGCTCACACCTGGTGAAGTATGCTCAGTTATAAGGTGCCTCTGATTGAAAGACTAGGTTGCAGCTTAGAGGGTGCCCACAGGAGTGACTAGGATGGAGAAGGGTCTGGAAACCAACAGGAAAGAGAAGTATTAAGCCCAGAGCAGAAATCACTCAAGGGGATGTGTTTTCTGCTGTCAGATATGTGAAGAACTGTCATAGGGAGCGGTGTTTGTTTTGTTTTGTTTAAATAATACAAGAGGGGGGTCAGATTTCTATTCAACATATAGAAGCTCTGGGTTTCCCAGTTGGCCCTAGTGATAAAGAACCCCCCTGCCAATACAGGAAACGAAAGAGACACGGGTTCAATCCCTGGATCGGGAGGATCTGCTGGAGAAGGAAATGGCAACCCACTCCAGTATTCTTGCCGGAAGAATCCCATGGACAGAGGAGCCTGTCCATAGGGTCACAGAAAGTCAGACGCAACTGAGTGACTTAACTCACATGCACCACAGTGCTGCCTAAGTTTAGGTTTTTATAGAAGCTCTTATTCGCAACAGCTGTTTGGATCTCGGTGTTCTGGCTTGTGATGGAAACTTCACATTGTTTAATCAGAGCCTGGGTAACCTGTGCTTGATGGAAGTACCACACAGGGGTCTCCTACACCAGGAAACTGGTTGGAGCCGGTGACCTCTGACATCTCTCCCAAGTTGATGAGCACCTCTACATGAAAAATTTCCCTGCCTTGTTAAAAAGTGACTTACACTGCTTTTTCTGCCTAGATTGCTTTGGCTGGGGGAAGGAAAGAACATTCCATGCATGCTTTTCATATTAAGAACTGAGTACAGGAAACATTATCTTCAATAAATATAATAATAATAATAAAGATATTTTGGCTGTGTATTATGCCAGAAAGAGAGAAAAGGAGAAAAAAGTGGGGAAAGTTAAAGAGAAATCGAGAAAGAATGAGGGAGGTAAAAGAGAAGAAGATGAGGCACATAAATGGAAAAAAGGAAAGGGAGGGAGAGAAAAGGGAGAGGAAGGGAAAGAGTGAAGGAATCAGACAGAACATCAAGTGACAGAATATATTTCTTTTTTGTCCCCCTTCCTGAAGCACTGGATACATATCATAGCTCATGCAAAATGGAGGTTTTCTTTAATTTAGATTTTACATTTATCAAAGGTATGCATGCATTTTATTTTTTATGCAAGCATTTTATATAGTTTTTAAAAATAATCAAATAGTTCTATAGCTTTATTATGAAATCAGCAGATCCCTGAATGCTCAAACCCAAATCCTAATTCCCGTAGGCACCCATTTCAACTTTTATAGTTATTTGTTATCCTTCTTTCTACCTTTCTGAATAACACAGTTATACTGCTATTTCTTGATTTTTGTTTGTTTTATGCATTATCCATTCCCACTATGGAGAGAAGAATTAGCTTTCTTTACCTCCCACATCAAATAATATTTCTTCCCCTGCTCTCCTAGTAAAGCCATCTCATGGTTTTTTTTAATATCATTTTCAGTTTAATTTGACTATGTAAATCAGTTCTGTTTACAGCCAAGTCATGCAATATATATTATTTCTTCATTTTCTTCTACAACATTTGACTTTTCCCAGAGTAATTAATTATCTTATTTTTCTGATTCTGTAGTTTTTTTATTTATCTATCATGAATTCTTCTCTAATCTCCAGCCTCCCCCACATCATTTGCATTCATCTCTTCTAGATACAGTCAAGTACATATGGTATTCTACCAATTCATATTCCTGTAGATATCCCCCCAAATTTCTGATTGGCTTCATGTGGACCAGTTGCTGTCTACACTTGCTGCTGCTGCTTAGTCACTAAGTCAGGTCTGACCCCGTGGACTGTAGCCCGCCAGGCTCCTCTATTTATTGGATTTCCCAGGGAAGAATGCTGGAGTGGGTTTCCACTTCTGTCTCCAGGGGATCCTCTAGACCCAGGGATCAAACCTGCATCTCCTGCATTGGCAGGTGGATTCTTTACCACTGAGCCACCTGGGAAGCATCTCTACACCTAGTTCATGGATATTATCCAGAGATTTTCCTTCACCGTAATCCTGGAGCTTCTCCTTGATTCGTTCTTAGGTTGGAACTTCTGCTTTCTTACTATCCTGCCTTTCTCTTCCTTGTTTGGTGGTGCACATTTATGGCAGAATACTTCTATGGAGATTTTGCATGGCTGAAAATATCTTTACTTTTACCTTCACCCTTGACTAATAGTTTGGGCATAAAATTCCCATTTTATATCCAAGTTGAGATATTTCCTCCTCCAAATGTTTAAGACACTCTACCATTGTTAGCTTCCAATATTATGACATTCAAAGCCATTCTTATCCCTGATCCTTACTTATGACCTTCTTTCTTTCCTCTTTATAAATGCTTGAAGTTTTCTCTGTCCCCAGTACTTTGAAATTTTACAAATATGAATGTTGATGTGGGCCAGTTTGTACCCGTTGTTCCAGGCACAAAATGAGACCTTTCAGTCTGAAATCTCAGGTTCTACATTTTTCGGAAAGTTTCTTGAGTTATTCCCTTCACAATTTCCTTCCCTCCCAGCCACCCCCCGCCACCACCCCCGCCCCTGCCTTTTGTCTTTTAAAATTCTTCTTATTCAGTTGTTGCACTTTCTGGACAAGTTCTCTAATTTTCTTAGCTTTTAATTCCCAGGTTCCATCTTCTCATTTTTTTGTGCCTACTTTTGGGGATATTTCCTTGAGTTTATCTTGCAAATGTCCTTTTTAACTTTAAAAAATTTTCTGCTAGCAAATTTTTTGTTTTTCTTGGAGTTTCTTACTCTGTGATACATTTTCATCATAGAACTTTCTTTTCTCATCTGTGCAATATCTTTACATGTCTCCCTAAAGATATTAAAATATATTCTAAAAAATGTTTTCTTCTCCCTATTACTGTCTCTATTGCCTCTGAGCTGCTTATATTCTGTTTGTTTTGTTCTTATTCTCTTATGTGAGAGATTGTTCTGTTCTTTAAAGTCTTCATTGTCTCTCATATTTAGGAGTGGAGGACTGAAAAAGCTATTTGAAAGAATGGATCAACTCAGGGTTTCACTGTAGGGTGATCTGGATGGACTATTTTACAAGTGAACCCCCAATATTTGTCTTTAAGATTTTTTTTTCATGTTGTTTGATCATCTTCAGCCTTCTCTTTTGAGAGTCTAAGACTGGCAGTCAATTTTCTGGGAGCTGAAGGGAAAAGAGGGCTGGCACCTGGGCACCAGCATCCTGCTGTGCACTTAATGTGTTCTCAGGATGCTGCTGCTGCTGCTAAGTCATAACCAGGCTTGATGTTTCTCAGTCTAGAAACTTCCCAGGGAGCAGCCTACAGTTCTCTACTGGGGAGAGGAGGAAGCAATCACTCCGGAGTGTGGAGTCGATGAGGCTCGCTGGGCTTTGAAATGCATGCTGTTGTTCAGTTGCTCAGTTGTGTCCGACTCTCTGTGACCCATGGACTGCAGCACGCCAGGCCTCCCTGTCCTTCACCATCTTCCAGAGTTTGCTCAGACTCACGTCCATTGAATCGGTGATGCCATCCAACCATCTCATTCTCTATTGTCCCCTTCTCCTCCTGCCCTCAATCTTTGCCATCATCAGGGTCTTTTCCAGTGACCCACAATGTGATGGTATTAGGAAGTGGGGCCTTTGAGAGGGGACTTGGCCGTAAGACTGAAGCCCATGTTCTTTTTATTAATTACTGAAGTATAGTTGATTTACACTGTTGTATTCATACTAATTTCTGCTACGCAGCAGTGTGACTCGGTTATATATATATATATATATATATATATATATATATATTCTTTTTCATATTCTTTTCCATTATGGTGTATCACAGGATATTGAATATAGTTCCCTGCACTATTCAATAGGACTTTGTAGTTTATCCATCCTACATATAATAGTTTGCATCTGCTAATCCCAGACTCCCAGTCCATCCCTCTCCCTCCCCATCGACAAGTCTATTCTCTGTATCTGTGAGTCTGTTCTGTTTTGTAGATAAATTCATTTGTATCATATTTTAGATTCCACATATAGGTGATATCATGTGGTATTATTTATCTTTCTCTTCCTGACTTTTATTGTTGTTATTCAGTTGCTAAGTTGTGTCTGACTCTCTGTGACCCCATGAACTGCAGCACGCCAGGCTTCCTTGTCCTTCACTATCTCCCCATGTTTTCTCAAACTCACGTTCATTGAGTCAATGATGTCATCCAGCCATCTCATTCTTGTCACCCCCTTCTCTTCTTGCCCTCAGTCTTTCCCAGTATCTTACTTTACTTAGTTTGATAATCTCTGTGTTCATCTGTGTTGCTGCAAATAGCATTATTTCATTCTTTTTAATGACTGAATAGTATTCCATTGTGTGTAGGCACCACGTCTTCTTTATCCATTCATCCTCTGATGGACATTTCAGTAGCTTCCATGTCTTGCCTATTGTGAATAGTACTGCTATGAACATAAGGGCGCATGCATCTTTTTGAATTATAGTTTTGTCCAGGTATATGCCCAGGAATGGGATTGCTGGATCATGTGGCAACTCTATTTTCAGTTTTTTTCAGGATGCTTCATTACTATTTTCCATAGTGGCTGCACCAATTTACATTCAAGGGTGGAGCCCTTGTGAATAGGATTAGTGTCCTCATAAAAGAGGCCTCAGAGAGCTCCCAGGGAGAAGGCCCTGGCTATGAACCAGGAAGTGGGTTCTCACCAGACACTGAATCTGCCAGGACCTTGATTTGGACTCCACAGTCTCTAGAGCTATGAGAAGTAAATTTCTGTTGTTTATAAGCCACCCAGCCTGTGGTATTATTATAGTGGTCCTAACGGGTGAGGACATCAAGCACAAGCTTCTGTCCCCACTGAAGTCCCATAACTCTTTGGATCTCTCTTTAGGTTTGGTTTTGTTTATGGAGGTCACCCCCACATCTTCACATGATTACAAGCTTGCTTGAGGAGGGATTGACTCTTAGGCACTGGAACCCTTCAGACTTAGTAGGCAGGCAGTGTTTGTTGATGCAGTCCAAGCATGTGTTGGAGAAGAATTTCCAGACACAAAGCATTTCAGAAGGGAGTGACTTGATCAAAAACAAAGAACAGAGATAATGTGGGCACTCCAACCTCCCGACAGACCAGGGAGATTCGACGGTTTTCATGGGTTAGTAGCCAATTTTTGTAGCCTCAAGATGAAGAAAAATCCTGCTGGAAGGTTGGCATTAGGTGATTGGTTGGGGTGCTCTCGGCTGACTACCAAGAGGGGGAATTTTTGCCTAATTTGGGCTCAAGAACCTGGCCAGAGAGGATCACAGGGGCTCTTATTGGCAGTGGCCACAAAGGGGCTAAGTCAGCGTTGGAGGTGACCTTTCTTCTGGGCTCTGCCTCTGTGCCCTTGGGGCAGGACTCAGCAGTACTGTGCACCAGTGGCGGAGAGCTGGTGATGAGCACAGGTTCGGAGCGCGGAGGCAGCCAGTCTCAGGTCTTGTCAAGGATGCACCAGTCCTCCCTGGGTTCTGGGAAGACTGGTCCATTGTCATGGACTGAACTGTGTCCCCTTCAAGTTCACATGTTGAAACTCCAGCCTCCCCCTACCACTATCTCAGAATGTGACCGTGTCTTTAAAGAGATAGTCTGGTTAAAATGAGGCTGATGGGTAGTCTCTAATCCAATCTGACCAGTGTCCATGTAAAAAGGGGAAACTCAACAATATTATGTTGGCCTCTGCCACACGTCAATATCGTAGAGCAGCTGTTCTCCAATAATTGCATTTTGTTCTATAAATATAAAAGAAAAAATCCTATGAACAACCACCTTAACACAGCCAGTGTAGAATATTAGCTTCTGAAGGTGAATGCTCAGATTATTCCAGATACAGGGAAAACAACTGAAGAGAGGAATGGGAATGGGGTCATTTCCCTTTTAATTTAAGGGAGTCCACATTCTTCATTTTAATGAAGAGGAATTCACGCAAAGTTTATTAAAAGTTAAAGTGATTGCACTATTCATGGCTTTTGTGGCTGCCATTTATATTTAATTTCTGAAGAAATCAATTAATTTTGTAAAATTAAAAAAAAAAGAGGAAACTAGAGGAAACTCAAACACACGGGAAGATCCTAGGAGAGCGCAGACAAAAGAAAAATGGTGTGAGGCTGCAGTGACAAGGCAGTCTTCTACGGAACATAGAGGGAGGTCTCCAAGCAACCCTGCCGACACCTTGAACTTCTAGCCTCCAGAATTGAAGAGAATAAATTGCTTTTGTTGCAGCCACAGGGTCTGTGGTATTTTGTTACAGCAGCCCCAGAGACTAAGACACCCATGAATATGTATAGTAAACCAGGTTCTGATTTACCAAGCAGACACTATTTTCATTTCTATGTAGAAATTGGAGCAACTTCTAGGCTCAAATTGGAAAAAACTTCTCTTTGTTATAAACCAGTGATAAAAGAAAACAGAAGAATATGGAGAAAATGTAAATATTTCTCCCCACTGGAAAAGAATGTGCAGTGTATCTGATTGTCTTGTGGCTGAGGTCTTTATTAGCATCTTTTACAGCAAGGAGTGTATATGTTCCCTTTTCCAGGCATAATGAGATTTCTGTAAAAGCTGGAGAAAAACCACGGGGTAGGGTCTGATTTGATCTGTTGCTTATTAGTCCACCACCATTATTTCTAAAACCCTACACCCCAAGAGAACAGCACTTTAAACACTTTTTAAAAGGTAGTTATAGATTGCATTCAATCTCTCTCTTTTTTTTTTTTTTTTTGGCTGGACAACACAGTATGTGGGATCTTAGTTCCTCAATCAGGGGTTGAACTTGTGCCCCTTGCATTGGAGTTTTACCCATTGGACTGCCAGGGAAGTCTCACAATCTCTTTTAATTCCAGTTTTACTGTGATTTATTGTAACTGACACATAGCTCTGTACACATTTAATGTGTATATATGTGCATAATGATCTGACTTATATCCATCATGAAATGATTATCCTCATGTTTAATGAACATCCATCATCTCATATCAACATAAAATTAAATAGAAAAAAAGGTTTTCCTTGTGATGAGAACTCTTAGGATTTACTGTAACTTTCATATATAACATACAGCAGTGTTATATAATGATATTTATCATGTTGTTGATTACCTCCCTAGTATTTACTTATCTTGTAACTGAAAGTTTATACCTTTTGACTACCTTCATCGATTCTCCCTCTCTACTTCCCACTTCTGGTAACCACAAATCTTATCTCTTTTTCTATGAATTTGTTTTTGAATATAATTGACCTGCAACATTATGTTCGTTCCTGTTGTACAAAATAGTGACTTCATATTTCTGTGCACTTCAAAGCGATCATCAAGATAAATCTAGTTGTAGAAGTTTGAAGATGAAATGTGTTTCCTGCCCTTTTCTGCCTTCTCCTTCTGGGACCCTTATAATACAAATGTTAGTATGATTGATATTGTCTCAGAAGTCTCTTAAACTGTCCTCAGTTCCTGTTTAAAAATTAATTTATTTTGGGGTGCACACGGGCTTTCTCTGGTTGTGGAGAGTGGGGGCTCCTCTTTGTGGCCATGCCCAGGCTCTAGAGCTCAGGGCCTCAGTAGCTGTGGCTCGTGAGTTTAGCTGCTCTGAGGGCATGTGGGATCTTCCTGTATCGGGGGTCAAACCCGTGTTCCCTGCACTGACAGATGGATTCTTAACCACTGGGCCACCAGGGAAGTTCACCATTTCTCTTAATTCTTTTTTCTTTCTTCTGTTCGGCCTCAGTGACTTCCACTACTCTGACTTACTGTGTGTTGATCTATTCTTCTCTATCACCTATTCCACTGTCGATTCCGTCTAGTGTACTTTTAATTTCAGTTGTTGGATTCTTCATCTCTGTTTAGTTCTTCTTTGTTTTCTAATTCTCTGTTAAAAACTTCTAACATGTGACTCCGTTCATCCATGCTTCTCCTAAGTTCTCTGGGCACCTTTACGATGCTCATTCAAATAGCATAAATAAATACCATTATCACAATAATGAAAATTGAACACTCTCAGTGAGATGTAAAGAAATACATGCAGAAATGTAATCCTTAATTGTCATCAATTACTGCTACCTAGTGTTAGCTCCATCCAATCTGAGCTTGAGTAGGGATGTTTTAATCACGCTGAACTGTTTCACTGGTAGTTCTAGAGTTTCAACAGTTCTACCATGTTTTTAAAAATTTCTACAGCAGGTTTTTGATTTCAGAGAGAGAAAGAGCCAATCAGCAGGCCTCAGCTTTCTTTCTACCTCTGTGTACGGTTTTTTCTCATTTCCTAACTCAGAGCAAAATCTGCCTTTTTCTCCATGTGATGCCAAAAGACGAAGCCCACAGCCACATGACTTGTCTCCTTTCCAGAAGCAAGAACCCACGTGTTTCTGCCAGGAGCAAAAAGCAGTGAAAAGCCTTGTATAAAGACTAGGCAGCAAGACTTTAAAATAGAGAACTGAAGTGATTTTTATTACAGAGGGTGTCTAGAACACAGCCTCACCCAGATTTCATGGCTCGTTATCAATTTTCTCTTCATCTCTAAATCAGATTAAACCGTGTGGCTGGAGAAGGGAAGATATACTGAGTTGTGATGTGGTATTTAGATAGAAGAAAATAAACCAGCACACATTCATATTTTTCTGGGTAATTCACTTGGAATGGAGAGAAATGCAAAAGAAACAAAGGAACTGAAGGTCAGCTGGTAACACAGACTGTGCATGGTAAGAAGCTTTCAGGAAAAAGAGAGGTCACTTCTCAGTTCTCTCCTTGACATGGAAATCCTGATGCTGTTGTATTTTAATAATAACAACTCTTTTAGGGATTTTCCTGGTGGTCCAGTGGTTAAGAATCTGCCTTCCAGTGCAGGGGTTGCAGGTTTGATCCCTGGCTGGGAAGCTAAGATCCCACATGCCTCATGGCCAGAAAAAAAAAAAAACATAAAACTAAAGCAATGTTGTAACAAATCCAATAAAGGCTTTAAATGGTCCACATAAAAAAAAAATCTTAAAAAAAGCACTTCATTTATCCCATATTGTCAGATAGTGAAGTGCTCCACAAATTAAACGTTGCATTATGTTATTTAGCACTGAAACATTTTTGCTTTTAAATTTTTTAAACAAAAAAAATTTTTGAAGTGTAGTTGATTTACAGTGTTGTGTTGGTTTCAGGTATATAGCAAAGTGATTCAGTTATATATACATACTTTTTCAATTCTCTTTCTTTTTTTTTTTTTTTTTATCACAGCGCTGTTTATAATAGCCAGGACATGGAAGCAACCTAGATGCACATCAGTAGACAAATGGATAAGAAAGCTGTGGTACATATACACAATGGAATATTACTCAGCCATTAAAAAGAATACATTTGAATCAGTTCTAATGAGATGGATGAAACTGGAGCCCATTATACAAAGTGAAATAAGCCAGAAAGATAAAGACCAATACAGTATACTAATGCATATATATAGAATTTCAAAAGATGGTAACAATAACCCTATATGCAAGATAGAAAAAGAGACACAGATGTATAGAACAGACTTTTAGACTCTGTGGGAGAAGGCGAGGGTGGGATGATCTGAGAGAATAGCATTGAAACATGTAATATTATGAAGTGTGAAACAGATCACCAGCCCAGGTTGGATGCATGAGACAAGTGCTCAGGGATGGTGCACTGGGATGACCCAGAGGGATGGAATGGGGAGGGAAGTGGGTGGGGGGTTTAGGATGGGGAACACATGTAAATCCATGGCTGATTCATGTCAATGTATGGCAAAAACCACTACAATACTGTAAAGTAATTAGCCTCCAACTAATAAAAATAAATGAAAAAAAAATCTAGTGATAAGCACATTTCCTAACCTATTTAAGCAGTTCAAAATAAAAATCAAACTACATCTAGAAAACAACATACAATATCAATAGATGGTGAGTCTGACATTTAAAACTTACTTTATAATTCACAGCCTTCTACTATGCATATGAAATTCCTTTGCATTCTTTTAAAAATGTAAAGCTTTTGTTGTTGTAAGTGAACTGAAGCTGGATGCTATACAAAATGAGAGTGTAAAGAAGGAAGTTTATAAGACAAAAAGTGTGGAAAAAAGTTGGATACTAAGCTCTTTTTTTCTCTGTTCTCCACTCATAACTAACATATCCCTCTCAGGGTAATTACTACATATATTAAAATGACTTTTAGGTGTAATTTCTCTCTAATGGTATCAGCTGTTGAGAGCAGAGACTGTGTTATTGATCTATGTATCCCCAGTGTTTATTTCATTACCTGATAGAAGTAGGTGCTCAATGTCTGACTAATTAAACAGAAACACAGAAGGAAAAAAGAATGAAAAAAAAATCATTATCGCTTGTATCTCTGAGAGTTAAGAAATCTGAACTAAAAAGCTTATTTTTAGGTATCTGTTCTATTGCTTCTTACCTAATAATTATTTAAATATAAACAGAAAGCAAATGGATGGGTATTTATTTTGGGTTCACCAGATTGGAAAAGAACTATTGATGATAACAGGTTTGCAGGCTGTCTGAATTCTTGACTTAACACCAGAATAGCAGTTGGAGACATGAGTACACGGCCATTCAGGTGAAGAATGAATGGCTGGCAACTTGTTTCTGATGCTTCCTCAGTGAAATATAATGAAATTGTATCTTGAATTATAAGAGATTTTATTCCCTTATGCTGACATTTTTAGTCTTTCAAATGTTATTTCTGACTGGACACATGCACTTTCCTTAAGAAATTCACAAGTCAACAAAAGAACCGAGTCAGATGAGCAATTGCATTCCCCAAAATGAGATAATAGCCTTAGAAAAATATATCATTTAAAACATATTGTGAAACAATGACACATTAATTAAAATTAAGGGAGCATTATCATGGTTCAATTCAGTTCACTCAGTCATGTCCGACTCTTAGAGACCCCATGAACCACAGCACACCAAGCCTCCCTGTGCATCACCAAATGCTAGAGTCTACCCAAACTCATGTCCATTGAGTCAGTGATGCCATCCAGCCATCTCATCTTCTGTTGTCCCCTTCTCCTCCTGCCCTCAATCTTTCTGAGCATCAGTGTCTTTTCAAATGAGTTAGCTCTTCGCATCAGGTGGCCAAAGTATTGGAGTTTCAACTTCAATATCAGTCCTTCCATTGAACACTCAGGAGTGATCTCCTTTAGGATGGACTGGTTGGATCTCTTTGCAGTCCAAGGGACTCTCAAGAGTCTTCTCCAACACCACAATTCAAAAGCATCAATCTTTGGTGCTCAGCTTTCTTTATAGTCCAACTCTCACATCCATACATGACTACTGGAAAAACCATAGCCTTGACCAGACAGACCTTTGTTGGCAAAGTTAATGTCTCTGCTTTTTAATATGCTGTCTAGGTTAGTCATAACTTTCCTTCCAAGGAGTAAGCGTCTTTTAATTTCATGGCTGCAATCACCATCTGCAGTGATTTTGGAGCCCAGAAAAATAAAATCAGCCACTGTTTCCATCGTTTCCCCATCTATCTGCCATGAAGTGATGGGACTGGATGCCATGATCTTAGTTTTCTGAATGCTGAGCTTTAAGCCAACATTTTTACTCTCCTCTTTCAGTTTCATCAAGAGGCTCTTTAGTTCTTCTTCACTTTCTGCTGTAAGGGTTGTGCCACCTGCATATCTGAGGTTATTAATATTTCTCCTGGCATCTTGATTCCAGCTTGTGCTTCCTCCAGCCCAGGGTTTCTCATTACGTACTTTGCATGTAAGTTAAATAAGCAGGGTGACAATATACAGCCTTGACGTACTCCTTTTCCTATTTGGAACCAGTCTGTAGTTCCATGTCCAGTTCCAACTGCTGCTTCCTGACCATGGTACTTCTGATATTAACTTCCTTCATTACTGACACTGCTTAGTCACTCAGTTGTATCCTACTCTTTGTGATCCCTTTGATTCTCCCAGGCTCTTCTGTCATGAGATTTTTCAGGCAAGAATACTCCTTCTCCAATTGACACTGCCATTTTCTAATATTTAAAGGGACTTCCCTGGTGGCCCAGTGGTAAAGAATCTTCCTGCAATGCAGGAAAGCCTAGTTTGATTTTGGAGTTGGGAAGATCCCCTGGAGAAGGAAATGGCTGGGAAATCCCATGGACAGAGAAGTCTGGCAGACTATAGTCCATCAGATCACAAGAGTTGGACTGGACTTAGCAACTAAACCACCACCACCACCAATATGTAAAAATATGATTCAGTTCGCTTCTTGGCTGAGGGACAAATTAACAGAGAGGACCCTACCTTTGGCTTCCTGCAGGTTTGTTTATTTTCCATACTCCCCAGCTGAATTGGCAAACTAGGTCCCATTATTTTTTGTTGCCTGGTTACCATCTCAGCACTATCTAGAGAGAACACTATCTCGATAATCACGTACTTCTAGGAAGCTGAGTAGTGTACTTCAATAAGGAAAAACACTTGCCAAGAAGAACTTTGTTCAATGTATAAAGTCCATTTTAACAAAGTAACTGCAAGATTTATTTAGCCCAAGTCAACTTAGGTTGAATCCCCAGGGGCAAATATCAGATATAAAGTGCTCATAGAGAGCTTCCCAGTCAAAAAAAGGACATGTAGGTGAAAAAAAGGAAGTTTTAGCATTAAAATAGTGGTAAAAGGGCAATGAATAGATATACATATAAGTTGATGTGGTGGCATGTCTAGAATCAATAACACTTTAGGGGTGTAGCAAGAAGTATACAGGATGTATAGAGTCAGATGTGAATTCCTGTATCAACTTCACTTCTGTTGGCGGTGGAAGTAGAGGTGAATCTCCATTTTGCTATGTAGTTATGGATGCTGAGAAGTTCCCTGGTCTGCCGTCTGCAAGCTGGAAAAATCAGGAAAACTGGTGGCATAGTTAAGTCGGAATCCATAGCCCTGAGAACTGGGGCGCTGATTTCACAATCTGGGTCCAAAAGCCCAAGAAGCAGGAGTGCTGATCTAGTAGGCCAGGAGGAAATGTCTCAGCTCAGAGAAAGCAAATGCCTCCTTCCTCGATCTTTTTGTTCTCCTCAGGCCCTCAATCAATTGGATCACGCCCATCCTCGTTGGTGGGGGCTTCCCAGGTGGCTCAGTGGTAAAAAATCCGCCTGCCAATGAAAGAGACGCTGGTTCGATCTCTGGGTGGGAAAGATCTCAATTCTCTTTCATTACGGGTTATTGTTTAGTCGCTAAGTCACGTCTGACTCTTTTGCCAGCCCATGAACTATAAGACCAGCAGGCTCCTCTGTCCATGGGATTTCCCAGGCAAGGATACTGGAGTGGGTTGCCATTTCCTCCTCCAGGGGGTCTTCCCGACCCAGGAATCGAAGCTGCGTCTCTTGCATGGCAGGTGGATTCTTTACCGTCTAAGCCAAGTGGGGAGCCCCGAGGTATTAAAGGTATTAAATATAGTTCCCTGTGCTGTAAAGTAGGTCCTTGTAGAAACCTTTAAATTTTTTACAATTTGGGTGCTGTGCATTCTTAAATGATCATTGCTCTGCTTTTGTAAGCAGAGTTTCTTGGCATAATTTAGCATTTTAGGTGAGTCAGAGTCACTATTTCTTATTATGATGATGTAACTGTGGCGGGATCCACATGGCACCTCCTAAGAAAGAGAGCTGGGGATGAAAAAGAAGCGCCATGAACTCAGCCCTGCCAAGTTGAGATGGGTACAGCAGAGCCCATTTCAGTTCAAGCAGTGGCTTTAGTGACATCAGCCCAGAATAGGGTGGATTAGAGGCACCTTAGCACAGTCTTGCCAAGAAACAGAGGCCAAGAGCAAGCTCTCCTCATATGAGACAAGATAGTATTGGTTTCTACAAGAATAATACTAATAGTCGCTTTTGGACTTCCCTGGTGGCCCAGTGATTAAGAATCCGCCTGCCAGTGCAGGGAACATGGGTTTGATCCCTGGTCCTGGAAGATCCCACGTGCCACCGGGCAACTATGCCTGTGCGCCACCACAATGAGAAGCCCACACAACTCAACAGAAAGGAGCCCCCACTCACTGCAACTAGAGAAAGCCTGTGTGCAGCAACAAAGACACAGTGTAGCCCCCAAATTAAATTACTTTTAAAAAGTACTAGTTGCTTCGGAGAAGTGTGCTTGCTCACAGCTGAGACCACAGTTCCTGCTGGTGGAGGTGCTAGAGTTAAGTCTTTAGGACCCATTCCTCCCTACTTTTGAACCAACACACTTGAGCGGAGGAGCGTCTCCATTACTCTCTGGCCAAACCTGAGCTCTGAAACTTTCACTGGAAGGTAGACAAAGGGTGGCATTCCCCAAAGAGGGTGTGTGGGGCCTGAAGGGAGCTGCTGGAGGAGGAATGTGAGGAGGAGAGACCACAGGAGGTCAGGAGACGGGGGGCTGCTGGCAGCCTCAGCCTGGCAGAGTCCTCTGTGCATGCTCAGCTGCGCAGTCTTGTCTGATACTTTGCGACCCCATGGACTGTGGCCTGCCAGGCTCCTCTGTCCATGGGATTTCCCAGGCAAGAATACTGGAGTGGGTTGCGAATTCCTTCTCCAGGGAATCTTCCCAACCTAGAGATTGAACCAGCGTCTCCTGCATTGCAGGCAGATTCTTTACCCTCTGAGCTCTTAGCGAAGCTTGGCAGGGTCCTCTGCTTGGTGGCAGAGGTCATGCCTCCTGTCCTCCCGCTGCTGAGATCTGAGATCCACCCAGCCCTGCAGGAGGCCAGCCAGTCTGCAGGGTCCAGGAACTTGACAAACGAAGCTATTGCCTCCTGATGCCACAGGCTGAAATGGAGCTGAGTGCCCCCTGCCTTCTTCCCCATTCTGCTCTACATTGTGGAAGCATCTTGGCAATGCCTCCTCGTCACCAGCAGCCACAGGCAGGCGGTATTCCAGGCCTAAGAGACTAAGAGGCTTATTCCAAATCCTCCTCAACCTCCCTGCCCACCCTGCCAAGACTAGCGAGGACCGCCCTGCAGGACAGAAAGTGAGGGACCTGCTTCAACACCCGGGTTAGACTTGTATCTGTGTTTAGTTTCTAGACTCCCCCCTCATCATTCGAGGTCAGCAGTGAGTTCTGACTCTGTTTATTAAAAAGAATGAGGCAATTAAGTGGTTGTTTTAGCCAAGGATATCCAATTCTAATCACAAAAAGACATCAGACAAGCCAACATTTTATAACACATCTGGCCTGAATTCCTTGAAAATGTCTGAGATTAAAGGAAGCAAGTGAAGTACTTGGTCCTGGGTTGGATGCTGGATGAAAAAGTATTGCTTTGCCCAGGCCATAACTGGGAAGTTGATGAAATCTGGAAGTAGACTGTGGATAAGGCAATAATATTATACTGAATTTGATCATTATACTGAATTTCCTGAATTTGATCATTATACTGGAGTTACGTAAAAGACATACTTGTTTTTATGGAATACACTAAAATATTATGGGGTGAAGGGGCATAGACATATACAACTCCTTTGGAATAGTTGAGAAAGGTATGCACAAGTGCACACACATACCCACTGAAGAATGATAAAGCAAGTGTAGTAAAATGTTGGCATGTTGATACAGGGTTGATGGGAGTTCTTTGTACTGTTGCAGCTTTTCAGAGTTTGAAATTCTTTCAAAGTAAAAAGAAAAATGTCAAAGAGAAAGTGATAGCCACTCCAAAAGAAAAGATTATGATAGGACAATTCAAGTGGGAGAAACTTCAATAAACACAAAAAAGGGTTTCAGTATCAGTAACAACCCATACAGTCCAAGATGGTAATATTAAAAATCTGATCCCATGAACCTACTGAACAAAACAATAATATCCATTTTTATTTTTTTAAATGGTATTAAAAAATGGTTACACAGGAAATCTCATTCCTGCTAGTAAGCAGACAGGTTTTTCTGCAACAGTTGAGACTTTAAAGTGCTCTTTTATTCAGACCCAATAATGGCATTCTTAAAAAAATTTATCCTGAAGATAAAAATCAGAGAGGAATTTTGGAATTGGGGCTCCTCAATTCTATAACTCATCAGTTACACAGTAGAAAATGCATATATTTTTTATTTGGGTTTGCTTAAATTTTGGATATCTAGACATAATTGGATACCTAGACATAATATGGATGTGAGAGTTGAACTATAAAGAAAGCTGAGCACCGAAGAATTGATGCTTTTGAACTTTGGTGTTGGAAAAGACTCTTGAGAGTCCTTTGGACTACAAGGAGATCAAAGCAGTCCATCCTAAAGGAAATCAGTCCTGAATATTCCATTGGAAGGACTGATGCTGAAGTTGTAATACTTTGGCTACGTGACGCAAAGAACTGACTCATTGGAAAAGACCCTGATGCTGGGAAAGACTGAGGGCAGGAAAAGAAGGGGATGACAGAGGATGAGATGGTTGGATGGCATCACCGACTCGATGGACATGAGTCTGAGCAAGCTCCGGAAGTTGGTGATGGACAGGGAAGCCTGCCATGCTGCAGTCCATGGGGTCACAAAGAGTCGGACATGACTAAGCAACTGAACTGAGACATAATTCAGAATGATTACTAGTTTTTCTTTCTTATAATCACTGTTCTAAGTATCATGGTTAAAATTTGCTTCATGAATAAGTTAGAATACTTTCCCTTCATTCTGATTTTTAGAATACTGTGTATACACAGGAGTTCTAATTTTTAAAATTGTATTTGAAATCACCTATAAGGTTGTCTATCTCTTTAAAAAATCAGAGATAGAGACAGAGATATCTGTATAAGAATATTCTCTACAATATTATTTACAGTGGAGAAAAACAGCACCATCTAAATGTCCAGCAATAGAATAATGGTAGGATAAATGGTAGTATGGGCTTCCCAGGTAAAGAATCTGCCTGCCAATGCAAGAGACACAGGATACATGAGTGTAATCCCTGAGTTGGCAAGATCCCCTGGAGAAGGAAATGGCAACCCACTCCAGCAATCTTGCCTGGAAAATCCCATGGACAGAGGAGCCTGGTGGGCTACAGTCCATGGGGTCACAAAGAGTTGGACATGACTTTGTGGCTATGCAACAACAAAATACATCTATACATCAGAATACTGTGCAGCATTCAAAGCTGTGTTTCCAAAAACTCTTCTTTTCCCTGCCCACCTCCCAGTCTTCTGAGCAACAGACCTTTTCCCCTTGTCTCCTCCAGAATCAAGGGCGACCCCGAACCCCAGTCGTGATGTTTCCGATGGTAGCATTCTGCTTGGTTCTAGCCAGTGTCCCATTTCCTGGGCAAATGGAGCGGCTGTGACTTAGAACTTGGGATGGAGCCCATGGGTCAGACCAAGGACCAAACTAAAGACTCTTTTTTTTTAAAATTATTATTATTGAAGTATAGTTGATTCACACTGTCATGATAGTTTCTGTTGTACAGCAAAGTGAATCAGATATATGTACAAACATATTGTATACATGTATAGGTATACATAAACATATATATGCACATACATATATGTGTATATATGTATATATGCTTTTTCATATTCTTTTCCATTAGGGTTTACTACAGGATATTGAATATCGTTCCCTGTGCCATACAGTAGGACCTTGTTGTTTATCTATTTTACATCAAGTATTTTGTATCTGCTAATCTCAAATTCCTAATTTATCCCTCTTTACCCCATTTCCTCTTTGGTAACCATAAGTTTATTTTTGATGAAGTTTGTTTTTGATGTCTGTGAGTTTCTTTCTGTTTTGTAAATAAGTGCATTTGTGTCATATATTTGATTCCACATATAATGTTTTCAGTCTTTAGGTATTTTCCTTAAGTGAGGCACAAGTTTCTCATCCCTAAAACTTTAGAACTTTGAGGGCTTCATTGACAATAGATTAAAAATGATGTGTTCTGTACTCAATTTATACCAAAAGTAACCATATATGGATTTTCTATTGTCTATAAAGTTCCCAAAGTTGGGAGATGTTCTTTATTAGGTTTTAACCAACAGAAGTACATTTGATTGTCTCTAGGCTTGTATTCCATCCCCTCGGGGCTAAGCCCCATGAATTAAATCTTATGTTTTTGGGGGGCCGGCTTTGCTGGGGGACATTCTCAGAAGGAAGTCTTGCATGCCCCTCCGCAGCACTGCATTCTCGGCAACCTCTCTCAGGCTTCTGTGCAGTTTCTCCATCTCCTTATATTCACTTTTGACATCTACAGAAGAGCATCAGGAGTTAGTGTCCTTTTCAGAAATGTCCCCAGGAAACAGATCCCCTGAGAATCCTTTTCTGACCTGGGTCAACTGTCCCAGAAGATGAGCTCAGGGATGGAGCTTAGAGATTAGATGGTCCAATCAATGTGTTTTATAAACAACTTGATCAAACCAGACATTGTTGCTCTTACCTTAAGGCTTATCTGATCATCGTGAGCACCTTCAAAATAAACACAAACCTACCCATAGAAGAAGCCTGGGAAATCACTGGGTCTTTACCAAGGCTTCACAAGTGCTCACTGGAAGGAGATAAAGCACACCCCACGCCAAACCTTCCCAGTCTTTTCCAGGCATCCCTCTCCTCTCCTCCCTCTTCTCTCTGCTGTCCCCATTCTAAATCCTAGTGAATTTGCTCTGTTTTGGCATCTTGGGTTTTTAGCCTATGGTCTGCAATTAGATGATATCCTTGTGATGGTTAATTCTATGTCTCCACCTGTCTGAGTTATGGTGCCCAGATGGTTGGTCAAACATTATTCTGGACGTTTCTGTGAGTATATTTTTGGATGAGATTTACATTTAAATCAGTGGACTCTGAGTAAAGCAGATGGCCCTGTGCAATGTAGGTGGGCCTCATCTAATCAGCTGAAGGTCTGACTAGAACAGAAGGTTGGTCTTTCCTGCACAAGAGGGAATTCTCCAGAAGACTGCTTTTAGACTTCATCTGCAACAGCGGCTCTTCCTGGTTCTCTGGAAGACGGCTCTTGGACTTGAACTGCAAGTCTTTCCTGAGTCTCCAGCCTGCTGGCTGGCCTCCCTTATCACGTTTTGGACTCATGAACCTTTCACAGTTGCATGAGCCAGTTCCTTAAAATGAATCTCCTTATGTATGTTTGTGTGTATGGGAGACATACACATCCTGTTGCCCTGTTTCTCTAGAGAACCCTGACACACACAGTCCCTGTGAAGGGACAGTTTAGACCGACCTTGGGGTTGGCTCTGGCATTGATCTGAAAGCCTCTCCCATCCCCTTTGCGCCTCTATGCCCCATAGCATGACTCAGACTCACCCACCCTGGGCTGGCCACTGATGGGAGCCAAGACTGTGACCAAGAAGTCAGAACCCTGAGACCATTTGTCTTGCTCCTGAGTACACAAAGGTTGTAGGTATTTACCTGCAAGCTCCTTGTAGAGCCCATCCCCTGGGGACGAAGCCAGGGTCAGCATGGTAGCGATGCTGCCCTTCACCTTCTCCGTGATTCCATTCTACAGGACAGAGGACAGTCATTCTGTTAGGATGGTGCAGTCTAAAGGGAAGGAATCTTATGAAAGGGACCCCACCCCATTCCCCAACCACAGAGTGTAGGGACCAGGGTTGCCGAAACCAAAGTCAAATCCAAGGGTGGACACCTTGAGGATGCCCTGGGTGACTAGAGTCATCAGGACAACATTTCTGAGGGGTCCCACCTGCCTTCATGGCTCCTTTCCTAGACTCAGGGTGATTGTACTCTGATGCTGAAGAACCAGATCAGGAGTAATGAGGATGCAGGGAGGCATAGTGGAGTCAGGGTCGGGGGAGGAGAACGAATACCACACAAGCAGAGAAAGAGGCAAAGCGCTGATCATCCTCCTCTTGTCCCACCGCGAGTTTAGTCACTGCCTAAATGTTTGTTGACCTCCTGCTTTTCATAACACACCATTAATATAGAGATAACTTTCCAACTGCCTGAGATATGTCTTCTTGCTACTCTCAGTCCTTTTATCAGCTAAAATCATTTCTCTCTTCCAACCATCTCTTGCCACCCTTTGAAAAACACTCGACTCTCCACTATGCTGACAGAGCCTAGTTCTGAACCTTCATCTCCTGACTCCAAGACATGATCTTTTCACCAACGCATTGGACCAAAGTTCTAGTCTCAGCTGCATCTGTGACCCTTGTGCTGGTAACTTTGGCCCTTAGCCTTAGCTTCATTGTCTGTGAGATCGGAGAATGGGAACCCTCTGTGGTCTTGCCCAGTTGCACCTTCTTGCATGTCTCCCATTTAAGATACATTTGCATGTGATCAACGAGCTAATCATTTTTCAGTGCAGTTGTTTTCTTGGGCACCTTAAGGGCCAGTTTTTATGTGCTCAGTGGGGATTGGCAGCTGTAGAATTTGGCAAATTTTCTGCAGGTATTTGTAGGCAGTGGTAATATGTGAGACGATGGAAACTAAACTGCTACTGGTAAATGAAATACCTCTTAGCCCGATCCAAGAGAAATAACATGGTTCATGTCGAGGAGAAAGGGATTTTCCAAAACTGCAGTGATGGGAGGAGAGGAGATTGTGCACAAGAGGTTGGAGATGTTTCAGGAAGCAGGTTGGTCCAGAGGTGGATGGAAATAGCAAGGAGCTGGGTCCTTGGGAGGTTGGGAGAGGTCAGCTAAGCCTGGACTGCGGCTGATGAATCTGGAAATGCTATTGGCCAGGGAGGAGCTAGCAGTAGCTTGGACTAAAGCAAAGAATTTATATTACTGACAAACTGAGAGACCCAGGACTGGGACTAGATGGTCCAAGTGTACTTAACAGAGCACTTAGTTTTGAGGAAACTGTCAGGAACTGTCTTCTGAGATAGACAGAATCTCACCAAAATCTATGCCAGGTACTGTAATGAACAGATCTATAATAGTTGGCTGGCATTTATCCATAGGTATTTTATGTAGACAAGACATTTTCCCTCATTAAAAAAAGATCTGGGGACTTCCCTGGTGGTCCAGTGGCTAAGACTCCATGCTCCCACTGCAGAGGGTCTGGGTTCGATACCTGGTCAGGGAACTAAATATTACATGCTGCAACAAAGACTGGGTGCAGTCAAATAAATACTTTTTTAAAAGTATGTCTTGAGATAATACTATTGCTGGAGCTAGGTTACCTGGTCCCAAATTCCCACTCTTGTAACTTGCTAGCTCTGTGACCTGCTGATACACCTCTGACTGCCTCAGTTTTCTCATCTGTAAAGTGGGAACAATCATAGCACCTTATCTCACAGACTTGCTGGGGATTCAATAAGCTCACATTTGTGAAGCGCTTAGGGTCCCCTCTAGATATCACAGTGATCTTAGTGATGACCCAGGAAAGAGAAAGGATGCAGGAGAGAGCTGGAGGTGCTGAGTCGCAGGCTGAGACAAGCCCGAGCCAGCATGTGATGGAGGCTGGCCTCTTCCCTGGCTTCATGGGCGTCAGTGAGCCCACTTTGCAGAAGGCATCTGGCTCTAACTGGGCTCAAACAACTACTGCTTCCTCCATCTCTGCCCGTCCTTCCCGTGCTCCCCAAGGAGCCCTCTGGGACCGGAATGCAAACCGCGTAAGTTGAATACCTTCAGCTGCTGAAACTGGTGCTGCATCCTTTCCTGAGCCCGTTCGAACATGCCCTCAGCCACCTGCCGGTCCACCCCTCTTCTGAGGGCATCTTTCATTCTTTCACATGCTTTTTTGCCCGTGATCTGTGCAGCCTCTGGCAAAAATGATAGCCACAGTAACACCTCAACAAGGACTTGCTTAGATATCCTTAGCATCAGAAAGAAAGATAAGCAAACCAACTATACACACATACACATAGGCATATACATGTAGACACACCTGCGGCTTCCCAGGTGGCACAGTGGTTAAAAAATCTGCCTGCAATGCAGGAGAGTCAAGAGACATGGGTTCAGTCCCTGGGAGAGGAAGATCCCCAGGAGCAGGAAACAGCAACCCACTCCAGTCTTCTTGCCTGAGAAACTCCATGGACAGAGGAGCCTGGCGGGCTATAGTCCATAGGGTCACAAAGACTCAGACACAACTGAGCACATATACATACACCTATATAACCATATGTATTTGTGTGTGTGTATATGTACATACATACATATATATAGTTATACATGTAGCACCATTTTATGCACCATGGAAATAGAATAGCATAATACAGAACAATCAATATTTGATCATTTTCATGTAGAAAACCTACTGAGTGAGTTAAGGAGTAAAATTCCAAACTCCACCACCCACCCCAGAAGAAAATCAATGGGACCAACAAACCAAGAAAAAGCTGGCAAGTGAGTTTACAGGTACTTAAAGAAAATAAGAACGAGAATTCAATAAATGGCTTTTATAGTTTAATTAGCTGTGATGCAGTGCAGAGAGGAGAAGCATGATGTCTAGATGAAGGGTGGATGGAAAGAACTGGAAACAGATAGAAGCGGTTCATGACTGACCTCTCCCCACCCCTTTGCAATTGTTGAGTTTTAACTTGTAGACCAAGAGTGTTATGGGGGCTTAGGACATAGAAGGACGGATGCTTTAAGGGGGGAACAGCAGACAAGGATGCTGAAGGAGCTGACAGACCCCGGAGGAGGCGGAAACATTGTCCTCGGGGCCCCCACCTTCATAACAGGGCTTCAGGTCGTTCTGAACAGAGGTGGTGAGGGATTCATAAATCTTCCTCTTCTTTCTGAGGATGTGTTCCTCCAGGCCTCCCAGGATGGCACTTATCTGAGAATCCACATCAACAAAAGGCCATTTGTGACAGTCCCTTGACAGAAGCAAGGCAGGGGTTCCCACAGGCTGTACCATTTCCTCTGCCCTGGGTTACTGTTGGCTGGTCCCATCTGCTCCACTTCTGGGCTGTGAGCTCCTCCCTCACAGGCAGGAAACTTGTCTTTTTTTTTTTTTTTTTGGCCATGCTTTATAGCATATGAGATCTTAGTTCCCCAACCAGGGATGGAACCCAGGCCACCTGCATTGGGAGCACGGAGTCTTAACCACTGGACCACCCGGGAAGTTCCAAAACTTTGTCTTAATCATCTTTACATCCCAAAATTCCTCCCATAGTGCCTGGTGCCTCAGACAACTCAATAAGTATTTGCAGAGTTGAACTCAGGTGCATGCATGGTTATGGGATGGGGCATCTTTGGGAAGTTTAAGGGGGCACAGGTGATTCTCATGTTAATTTGGGCTGGGCCTATGCATAGTCATGTCTTCCAAAATTCTTACACTGAAATCTTAAACCCCAATGTGATGGCTTAGATGGTAAGGAATCTGCCTGCCATGGAAGAGACCTGGATTCAATCCCTGGGTCAGAAAGATCCCCTGGAGAAGGAAATGGCAACCCACTCCAGTATTCTTGCCTGGGGAATCCCATGGACAGGGGAGCCTGGCAGGCTAGAGTCCGTGGGTTGCAAAGAGTCATACACAAGTGAGCAACGAAGCACAAATGCAGTGTGATGGCCTTAGGAGGTAGGGCCTTCGGGAGGTGATTAGGACTCAAGGTGGAGCCCTCTCAGTTGGGATGATGCCCTTTACAGAAGAGACCCTAGAGGGCTTCTGTGCCCTTCTGCCATGTAAGCACACAGCAAAAACACAGCCACCCGTAAACCAGGAAGTGGGCCCAAACCTGCCTGCACCTTGATCCTGTACTTCCGGCCTCCAGAATACCGAGAAATGTCTGTTGTTTGTAAGCTTCCCAGTCCATGGTATTTTGTTATAGCAGCCCAAACAGACTAAGACAGCCCAGACTAAGAAAATGAGTCCCAGATAAGAGTCTTGAGGACTCAAAACTAAAAAGTAATCTGCAAAAAAATGACACTTCTTTAAACTTCACTGCCGTGGATGGTATTTCATGATATTGGCAAAAATGAAGTCAGTGAGACTGTTATAAGTGGATATATGGATATATGGATGTTTATATAGCTAAGGACTCTTTGAAGATACTTCCTGGGAACTGAGTTTGTTTGACAATCTCAGCACTTATTATTGGCTGCTTCTCAGGGGAACAAAGCTTGCTACCTCCAGGATCACGTCTCTCTCCTCCATCCTGTTATGTTCTGTATCTCATAGCATCTCTTATTAGGTCTACCCAGAGCCTAGACACTCCAAGGGAACAAGTAGGGAAAGACAGGCAACCTCCAAAATCCTGCTGGGAAGAAAACCACTACCCAACCTCATTGCCCTCTTTACTCTATAAGGATCTTACCTCCTGGATCAGGAAACTCTTTTTATAGCTGTCATATTTCAAGCCATTTCTTATCCCAATTTCAGTCATCTTCTCCTGCAGAGAGAGCTTAAAAGCATCTATGTGGGGGATCAGAGCTGAGCCATCAGCGGGCTTCCCAGACCTGCTGAGGAAAGCAAAGTAAAATGTTAAGAGACAGCAGCAGTTATTGTGGGATTAAAACAAAGAATAAACTAGCTTACCCATTTTTAAGAGAAGGGGGATGAGATCTAATAGTTATAAAATTTCTATAATGTTCTAAGCACTGTGCTGTGCTAGGCCCTTGATATAAAAACCTATGAAGTCAGTGCAATGACACCCATTTCACGGATGAGGAAATTGAAGTTTGGAAATGGTTGCTAAAATGTGTTCAAAGTCACATGGCTAGTGAGTAGTAGGGTCAGGCCTTAGACACTGATCTATTTGACCTCAAAACTCATAGTTTTCAGCTACTCAAATGTTCCCACTTGAAAGGGTGGGATGAAATACACCTTAAAAGATGGGCAAGGTTTGTTGTTGTTGTTGTTTAGTCACAGAGTCAAGTCTGACTCTTAGTCACCCCATGGACTGAAACCTGCCAGGCTCCTCTGTCCATGGAATTCTCCAGGCAAGAATACTGGAGTGGGTTGCCATTTCCTCCTCCAGGGGGTCTTCCCGACCCAAGGATTGAGCCCAGTGTCTCCTGCATTGCAGAGATTCTGCAGATTCTTTACTGCTGAGCCACCAGGGAAGCCTGTGTAATGTTTAGGGATGTGAAAAGAAGGAGGCAGCATCTCCCCAGGGACGACATAGTGAACTAAGCTTCAGGACATCCCAGGGGTATGAGGTGAGCGGGTGAGCAGAGGAGAGGGCAGAGGCTTGAAGTCCTAGATCTCTACCTGTGCGTCAAGTGACCCTGGGAAAGCTGTGTGATTCCTCCCAATGGCAGCGTGTTCACTTGCAAAAAGACCAGAGCCACTTCAGAGGGTTCTTGGGAGGCTATGATAACATGATGCATGCAAAGTGCTTAGCGCAGTTCCTGGCACGCCTCAGTAACTCTCTGCTGCTCTCAGATTGGCAAAAGCCAGATGGGGCAGGGAGGGATGGGAAAGGCCAGTTGGAGGCAGGTGGAATGTCTTAAAGTCTATTCCAAGGAATTTGGAGTTTACCCTACAGACATGTAAACAGAGTGAGCGGGCATAGGTGGAATGGCATGATGAAAAACAAATTTAAAGGAAGGTGTGGGGGGGGGTGCAGGGAGCATTGAGCAAAAGTAGAGTGGTTCAGGCTGGAGCAGGTGGCTGGCTAGGTGAAATGCCAGGGGTGAAGGATGGAGACTGAAGACAGGTGAGGAATAGAAGACTCTGTTTCTGTGGATGGAGGTCAAGGAAGGAGGTCTGAAACCATTGGAGGTCAAGGAAGAAGGGAAGGAGCAGGCGCTGTGAAGGCTCAAGCCCCAAACCCCACGCCATGTGTCAAAGAACAAGCAGAGTCATCCTGAGCCATTTTTCCTTTTCATGCTCAGGGAAATTTACGAAGGCTGTGTGTTTCCTTAAGTCCACACTCTCCAACCAAAATACCCTATCCTGGGCCCAGGTCCATAAGAAAATGGATCCCCTGCTGCCTGTAGGAGATATTTGAAAAATAACAGGAATTATAACATTAGTCTCAAAGTAGCGTCTCCAGCTGCACTCTGGGTCACCACAGGAAAATCTTAAGTAAACCCAACCAGGAAGGCTTTTGTGTTTTGCCAAAGACTGAGTTTTCCTCCTCAAGTTGCAAGCTACTCTGGACCCTTCCAGATCCCAAGAACAAATTCTTGAAGATGAGACTCTGGGCCAGGCGTTCTTAGGATGTTTGTTCACAGAGGAGCCAAATGGATTCCTTTACCTAAAAATGCACCCAAAAATGGGATCAATCTGTTCATAGATGGGCTGTGTGAGGGCTTCATTCAGATCAATTCTTGCAAGAGTCCTGGAGGCATAGATGCCGTTTTTCAGGCAAACCGCTTTCAGAGTCTGGTGAAAGCCTTGGTTTCCTCTGCTCCTCTGGATAAACAGTAAGGTAACAGAGTTAGTAGGTACCTAGAATTCATGGATCAGACCTACACTGCCTCGTGTGTGTGTGTATGTGCATGTGAGTGCTCAGTCAGAGATGTCCGACTCTTTGTGACGCCGTGGACTGTAGCCCACCAGGCTCCTCTGTCCAGGGGATTCTCCAGGCAAGAATGCTGGACTGGGTTGCCGTTTTGTCCTCCAAGGGATCTTTACAACAGAGGGATAAACGCACATTCCTGCATCTCCTGCACTGCAGTTGGATTCTTTACTACTGAGACTGAGGCACCTGGGAAACTCATTCAGTTAGTGTAATTTTTAGTAAAATGAAATTATCGATAATACTTGTGTACTAGTTTAGTATCTATGTTTTCGTCTAGATCCCAAACACTATTAGCAAGAATCACCAGGAAGAGTAGAGACATGATCTTCCAATTAAGCTATTCGTTATTAAGCTGCACAAGAGGAGAGCAGTCACACCTCTGGTCAGCAGGAGCCTCCACCATGAGCTCCCAAAGCATCCGATACTGTCTGCTCACATACAGCAGCTTCGCATTTGTCTCTTTACTCATCAGGCTGCTGCAGTGGATCCTCAGCTGGTTGAGATCAAGCCCAGTGTCTCATCCATCATGACATCCTCACTGTCTGGTCCTGGCATATGTCATGCTTGATAAACGTGTTAAATGAGCAGTTCTTAAATAAAAGTGTGCTCTGACTCCACTGTGAGTATCTTTCAGATTTTCCAAACACAGCCCAGAGTTTTATATTTTTTATTAAATATTTGATAAAATGTGATCTGATGTGTATATCTTTGTTATATTTTTTTCCCAGAAACATAAATTCATAAATGAGAAGAAAAAAATTATTATGAAGCGAGAGCTATTAGAGACAACAGATTTTGGCCACATGGTGATTGATTCTCAGTAGAAGAATAAGAGAATATAAAACACATTAGCACTGACCAGAATTTCAGTAGAGGGCCTTGTGATCATTGTTGTAGCTGTTTAGTTGCTCAGTCATGTCCGACTCTTTGCAACCCCGTGGACTATAGCCCACCAGGCTCCTCTGTCCATGGGGGTTTCCCAGGCAAGAGTACTGGAGTGGGTTGCCATTTCCTCCTCCAGGGGATCTTCCCGACCCAGGGATTGAACCCGGGTCTCCTGCATTGCAGGTGGATTCTTTTACCACCTGAGACACCAGGGAAGCACTTGTGATCATTAATCAGTTATCTGTGTTTTAGGGGAATATATTTTAAGTTAATGGCTGTGGAGCATGGTACAACTGACAGCATACTGTATCTACCCCCATCTATCATGTCTGTCTAGCTATCTGTATTTTAATATTCTGCCATTTCACTTAATATTATAACATGAGCATTTCCTGAATTCATTGCAAATACTTCCAAAAAATATTTAACAACCACATAATATCATATGGATGCATCATAATTCACTTTATCATTCTCTTATCACTAGGCATTTAGGTTATTTTACTATATCGTATAACATTATGATGTCAGTATATACATGTTTGCCCAAATGTCTGATCACAGAGGCAAGCTGCTTATCCAATAGGAACTCCCCAGGCGTGTCTGTAGTCACAGAGAAAGAAGCCATTGAAGGGCTAAGGAGAGAGGGGATGGTTCCTAGGATGGAGCCCTAGTGACAGCCTGAAGATGCCTAATGCTACTCCTTCTCCCCAAGCACATCATCTCGGAGGACTGGTCCCCACCTCCTGCCTTCACTTGCTCAGCACCCACTTACTCATTCAGCTTTTTGATCTGGGATCTTCTACCATCCTTTGGAAACAGTTCTCCCTATGGTCACTTAGTTACCTATTGCTATGAAACAAATTACCCCAAACTTCATGGCTTAAACAACACATTTCTTATCTCCCACCCCTTGTTGTTCAGTTGCTAAGTCATGTCTGACTCTGCAACCCCATGGACTGCAGCACACCAGGCTCCTCTATCCTCCACTGTCTCCTGGAGGTCACTCAAATTCATGTCCATTGAGTTGGTGATGCTATCTAACCACCTCATCCTCTTTGCCATCCCTTAGAAACCCCACATAAATAATTAAAAGATAAAACAACAATTTGTACACCAAGTGAGAGATTACAGGAGGCTTTCTTATTGTGTATCTAATTGATACTTATATCAACCCTGTGAAATAGACCAGACAAGTACTTATCATACCTATTTTATAGAAGAAAAATGCAACAGGCTTAAGTGGGTTTAGGGCCTCGCCCAGGTCTACAGAGAGGGTGTTTGGTGGGGCTGACATTCAAAACAAGACCCTCAGATCCTATATTCTAACTCTTTCTCCCTAACCATGTACCTTTCCCTGAGTCCTTGCAATGCATAGTCGAACAGTTGCTCAATATGCTTTCCTGTGTGCAATTTTCACTCTCTCCCAATCTCTTCTAGCTCTTTATTTCTCTTGAAAGCAATGGGATAGTAGAAAAGTAGGCAAGGGATCAGACAGACCTCCCCAAATATCATGGTTTTTCCCTTTAGAGGGTCACTCACCACCAGGCACGCCCCAAGGATGCGTCGGTAGGAACTTCTGGCGTTCCAGATCCCTTCTTGCAGGGGCCGTGCTATGTGGGCAAAGCACTGGTCAATGGCCTTCTCCAGCAACTGTATCTTTTCTTCCACAAACCTCCGCAGGCCACTCATGTGCAAGTGTTCATTCTAGGGACAAGGACCATCCGGAGCATGAGGCTGTGCCCTCGCTACAGGCGTTGGCTTTTGCAATTCTACTTCCTCTAAGCCTGTCCAGATTGAGCTTGAGCTCATCACCCACCGTGGGCTTCTCCCTCTCACCCAGGAAAGCATCCTCCAGTCCACAGATCTCCTTAAGCTTTGCGGGATTGCATGCATGTGTGCTTAGTCTCTAAGTTGTGTCTGATTCTTTGCAACCCCATGGACTGTCTCCTGCCAGGCTCTTCTGTCCATGGGATTTCCAAGGCAAGAATACTGGAGTGAGTTGCCATTTCCTTCTCTAGGAGCTCTTCCTAACCCAATGGTCGAACCTGAATCTCCTATACTGGCAGCAGATTCTTTACCATCTGAGCCACCGGGGAAGCCACTTGTGGAATTGGAGAACAGAACAAATATATGCCTCCTATAATTTATTTTAGTGGTATAATCCATTATACCACTTTATACCATTATACCACCATTTACTCTTGCTATTGGCAAGAGTAAATATTTTTTAAAACCCAGCTGTTATTAAAAGAGATTTTTCCCAATGACATCTGATTTGACAAATATTTAATGAACTTGGTGCAGTTTGGGAGGATAAGATTTCTCAAATTTGTGCAAGGAAAATGTGCATGGAACTCACTGGGGAACTTGGTTCAAACCCGAGTACCTGGGATTCTATGCTGCTAGCAAGTCCCGGGTTAACAGTGACCTTTTGGAATAAAAGAGCTAAAGGACCACCAAAATAAAGACTTGGTTCCTGCTTCAAAGGAGAATAGTCTAATCAGGGAAGAAATGTCAATTCAAATATACAAGGGAGTGACCACCAGAGGCCGTCTTGACCTCTAGGTTCCAAACTGGGAAATTTGTTGTGCCTGCCCCTGTATGAGAACCCTGGAGACCAGGCAGTGTCCACCTGCAGTGGAAAGAAGCCACACTCCTTAGCTCAGCACTTAAGGCCCTTCTTGGCCAGAACTCAACCAATTTCTCCAGCATCACCAGCTGTTTGCCCAAAAGGTCCTCCCATGTAGCTGACCATGAACTTGCTGCCATTCCCCAAATGCACCATCCTTTTGGCTGTGCACAGGCTCTTCCCATGTGCTCGTCCTCCTAGAAAAAGTTCCAAAGTCACTTCTCGTGTCATGCTGTCCCTGACTGCCCCAGCAGAGTTGGGGTGAGCAGAGTCTGGCTGCTCTTTCCTGGACTCCCATTGCCTTTGGTACATCCCTGCTACGCTGTGTCTCCCAGGGGCCGTGTGTCTCCCTGTTCTGGGCCAGGACCTTGCTCAAGAGAGATACTGTTATTCATGCTTGTTTATTCCAGGCATGTCACGGACAGTGCAGTCCATAAACGTTTGTGGGGTGAGTGAGCGGCATGGAGACGTGGCTAGATAACATAGGATTTTAAATTCTATTCCAAATTGGATGACAGAAATAGCTCTTGCATTAAGGTGTGACCTTCCATAGATGACTTATCATCCCTGAATCCTCAAGGGCATTGTCTGTGAAGTTAAGTTGAGTGGAGCTGAATGATCCTGAAAATGAGCCTCAAATTCCTACATTCTGAGTCTCAGAATAGATGAGTTTCAGAAGTTGATGGAAACTACCCCACTTCAGGCATGCCCTGGGAAGTTTCAGAGTTTTCACCAGTTAGAATTCTATACTGTAGCTCATCAGGCTCCTCTGTCCATGGAATTCTCCAGGCAAGAATACTGGAGTGGGTTGCTATTTCCTTCTCCAGGGGATCTTCCTGACCTAGGGATCGAAATCCAGTCTCCTGCGTTACAGACAGATTCTTTACCACCTGAGCTACCGGGGAAGCCCTGGAATTCTATAGGCAGAACTTTTTTCTGAGTGCTCGCTGGGTTCTTCGAAATTTGTGGTGTCACTGGTGACCAAAATGAAAGAAGAAAGGAGTCATGAAAAGGAACGCCACAGGCAAGATTCTCACAATGGCTCACTCTCAACGAATCCTTATTGAAGAAGGATAAAAAGCAGAAGAGCTGGGAAATAAAGAAAGGGAAAAAGGCTGGCATCTACTGTGAATAAATGCAGGACTCATTCAACATTGAGATTGTCATAATCAACTTCCTATTGATTTGTAAAAATAAAGGTGAGATCCCTGTTCATTTAAAACCACTAACTGGACTTCTCTGGGGGACCAGTGATTGAGGATCCACCGCCAGTGCAGGGGACATGGGTTTAATCCCTGGTCTGAGAAGATTCCCCAGGCCACAGAGCAACACCACAACTACCATAGCCCGTGTTCTGGTGCCTGGGAACCACCAGAAGAGAAGCCCCCTCAATGAAAAGCCTTCACACCACATCTAAGAGAGTACCCCTCGCTTGCCACAACTAGACAAAAGCCAGGGCACAGCTATGAAGACCCAGCACGACCAGAAATGAAATTAATTTTTTAAAATAAATAAATATAAAATAAAATCCTTATCCTCTAATTTTTGAGTTTGAGTCACAATCTTAAAAAAAAAAAAAAGGTCCATCACATACAATTTTAGGTTTTTTTCCCCCCCCCAGAATACAAAAGAACTGACAAAGTTCTTGCCTTCCAACTTTCTATCAAAGAAGTAAGGCTGAGACCGATATGTGAGGCCAAAGAATTTTGAGGAAGGCTGCTGGCAACCCCCTCTAAAAGGCTATGATAGAATTCCAGCAGCCCCCTCCTCCGCGTCCTCTGTCGCCTAGAGTCTGGATAAAGGAGAAAACTGAGGCCGTACTCCATATCACACTCCAGCTTGGACTGCAGAAGGCTTTGTCCCGGTGTTTATCAAACAAAGCAACCACACACAGCACCGCATCTGATTCATTTTCCATCAGCACTTCCAAAAGCAATCTTTGGCTGGGCAGCAAGGCAACTTTCACCCCGAAGAATTTTTTCGGGAAGTTGGAATGTCAAAACCTTCACTAGTATTTCAGAGGACAAAAGTCAAAGTAGAAAATCTCAAATTCCAGAAAGGTTTTGTTGTTTGTTGTTTTTTGTTTTGTTTTGGTTTTGGTTTTCACAGAACTAGAACAAAACATAGTAAGAAATATGAGGGAAAAGATGGTGAATCTTGCTCTATTTGGCAATTTCTATGTAGAATTTCTAAAATGGAAAAGACCCTAATGCTGGGAAAGATGGAGGGCAGGAGGAGAAGGGGATGACAGAGGATGAGATAGTTGGATGGCATCACCGACTCAATGGACATGAGTTTGAAGAAGCTCCAGGAGATAGTGAGCGACAGGGAAGCCTGGCGTGGAGTCTCAAAGAATCGGAACAACTGAGCAACTAAATGACAACAAAAAAGACAGCTGACCAACACCGCGTGGGCTATTAAACGTTGACACTGCGGGTCTTCCCTGGTGGCCCAGTGGCTCTCTGGACTGAGCTCCCAAAGCAGGGGGCCCGGGTTCGATCCCTGGTTGGAGAACTAGATTCCACATGCCGAAACTAAGAGCCAGCGCAGCCAAATAAGTAAAATATTTAAGAGTCAACATTGCTCACTTTTCACAGTGAAGTCACATCCCTCCCAGCCGCCTCAGCTAGTCCCTCCACTGGGTGCCCCCCAGGTTCACTGTCCCACGTTATCGGGACCAACGCAATCATACATTTCTCTACCCCTTCCCTTTTCTACGTAATAACAGGTCAGACAGATTGGCTGAGCAAATATGACAGATGACAGCAAGTATGGAAATAAAGAAACACCAAAAGAGCACATCCAAAGGCTGTCAATTCAGGGCTTGCTGTAGTAAGGGGGTCAGTGGGCATCACCTGCATTTGGCAGATACTCAAAGGCCAGGGGCTTCCTTGGTGGCTCGGCAGTGAAACATCTGCCTGCAATGTGGGCAGATTCGATCCCTGGGTCAGGAAGATCCCCTGGAGAAGGGAATGGCTCCCCACTCCATTCCAGTATTCTGGCCTGGAGAATTCCATAGACAGAGGAGCCTGGCAGGTTACAGTACATGGGGTCT